>NC_037310.1:1369791-2739582 GCF_000143535.2 Botrytis cinerea B05.10
TGCAGATTTAGATGTGTTGGCGCGGGGAAAATCCTCAGCGTCTGCTGCGCTACCGGAAGAATGTCAAAAACTCAAGATGGAGATTGGGACCGCTGGTGTCAAAGCAGGGGTGTGAGAAAGTGGGACCTGATGGATAGTTCTCCGAGAGATATTGAATTTGGATTCGACGGGAGCGCGGGGCGAGCTGAGTGTACGAGTGTTGGGAAATCATTTTTTTTTTTTTTTTTTTTTAAATTTATATCTGATGATAAATTACTCTCATGCCTCCCAAAAGCGATTTTAATTACTTTCATACTCTAAAATTGAGAGAGACGTCTTATTTTCATGCCCCTGAGATTCTATGAAAGATTCTACTTATTTCACGATGGAATTTGTCTTCTCGTCATAGAACCCACTCATTCCACCACCTACTATACAATCTATCTTCCTATTATAGAATCTAAGAAGCACAAGAATAAAACAAGTATAAATTTTACGGCATAAGAGACATCAAATAACATTTGAGAAGTGTGAGAGTAATTGATCGTAATTTTTGAGACTTTTCTCGTGTGACTCTGAGAGTAAAGTACGTATAATAATATAAAGAAAAAGATGAAAGAAGGAAGGAATATTTCCATTACGATCTGTATTTATATATACAACTCCTTAAACTCGATATCCAACATTAAACTATAAACTATAATATAATATAATATACTATACTGTAATGTAATGTAATACAACACAATACAACGCAACATATCACAACAAATCCCCAATCCATTCCCCCTTATAACTCCCATCCTATCCGAACTTGCGGATTTTAATATTCAAAAGCATTCGTTAAACTCTCCCCGAGTCACCAATTATCTATTTATCTATACTATACTTCCTATCCATAACACCTAAAAAAAATCAATCTTCAATCTTCACCCTAGGCCTTTGCCATCCTATCCTATCGTATCCTACCCCCAATCTATAGCCCGCTAATAAATCATTACTTTCCCATCCTATCTCTCTGTGGTGGACTGGGTGTATAAGCCGTTACACTTCCTCGATAAACATACGCTTTTCGCCGGAAAAAAACAAACACAATTAGCAACTGCACATCTCAAAATTCAAAAATTCAAAAGTAATTCCAAAAAGAAAAAAACATTCAAAAAAGAAAAAAACATTCAAAAAAGAAAAACATAACAAAATAAAAACACAAATCATCTATCCCTCCCTATCTTTCCAACCCTCTCGTTTCAACAAATTATCTTCAAGGAGTTGGTACGTACGTTGACCCTTTTGTAATCCAGCCAAGCCACTCTTCTCCAACATATCCGTGAATGTAGTATTGTGACTTCCTCTTTCCTGTGCTTGTATTCCGAATGTAGGCGGTACGCCCAGATGATTTACACTTTGTGATTGGGTTTGATTTTGTTGTTCTCTAACTTGTCGAAACGAACTCGCGGTGTCGGCATCTGTAAAGATGTTTATATCTTCAAAACTCGGTTCGCGTTGTAGAGGAGGAGTAATGGGTCGATTGGGTACTTGCATTTGTTTGTTTCTTTGAATATTGAGCGGGATTGGTAATGCTGGAGGTGGACTATTTTGATAAGCTATGGTGGGACTATTGGACATTCCTGTGGCGGTGGACTTTCGAAACAAGGATTGAACACGTGTAATGGTTTTGTTTCTTCGAGGAGTACCGCCTGCGGATGTAGAAGGAGTTTGAGGCATTTTGCGGAGGAAATCGGTACGCACGTAGCTGGTAGGGACAGGGTCGGAGATATTTCCAAAGGAGGAACCGCTTTTGCGTTGGGAAGGCTTGCGGCGACCGAGACAGCATACAGTGAGAAGAGCAAGAAGAGCCCCTATGGCGATACCTGGAAATAAACCTATGAGGATTGCTTCGACAGGGTATTTGTCGCATGTTTTTGGAATGATAGTTATAGGTGTGCCGGTTGAAGATGGGGTTGAAGTAGACGACGGGTTAGTGAAAGAGGGACTGCCCGAGGTAGCAGTTACTTGTGTACCTGAGCTCGTGGCTATAGATGATGTTCCGGTACTCCCTGCAGAACTCTGTTGTTGACCTGGAACGGAATCCGCTTGATCGGCGTTCATCTGACAGTTGCCATTTACGCAAGTATAACCAAATGGACAGCAGTTGCTTCCACATTGTTCCAAAGTTGCTGTTAGAGCTGTAGTTTTGAGTGTGTTTTCAGGATGTGAAGTGATATTTTGTTGAGTGATGTCGCAAGTGATGGGTTGGATAGTGCTACAATCACTTCCACTAGGACAGCATAATAGGGTGGTGTTTTGTGCTAAAGCTATACAAGTCGAAGTAGAAGGACAGCAAAAGTCTGATGGTAGCCCAGTATTTGCACATTGTACATAGTCCGCTTGAGGACATGTCGCCCGCTCGAAGATAGTGTTTGCCTGAGCGAAATTTGAGCTTAAAAGAGTAACAATTATCAATAGCGAATGTTTGCCGGTTTGACTTTGTCTCATAGCTGCGACCATATGCAATACCAATATTTTCTCTGAAAGTATACCGAACCGTGATGTAGACACTTGGAGCAGTGAACTGTGTGTTAGAATAGTAAATTCCAAAGATATCAATAGTATGAATGAGTGTTGGAAGATGATGTAAACGATACAAGAAGACTTAATGTAAGATGTGTAGGGTCTAGAAAAATTATATCCCGAGAAGAATTGTGGGAGGATTTGTAAATATAAAAGAGTAACAAAGAAAGATAAAATTAGAAATGAAAAATTTCTTTCCCGCGTGAAATAATGAACAATGAAAGTCAAGAGATTCCAGCCAAAAATGGAGTCAAAGTTTTTGGATATGAAGAGAAACGAGCTAAACTTCCTTTGTTCCCTACCTGACCGATCAAGCATTTGACTTGACTTTCGTCATATAGCGTTTCTGTAAGAGACTTCTACTTCAGAAACACATGGTTTTAGAGGGATAAAAGGTCATCACCCATACATTCTTCAACGGTGGCTCATATCCATGTCTAGATGGTCACTCACGCGTCGACCGTGTATCGTCGAATAGAATATTTAGAAACGATATCCACAACAAGGTACGCATGGGAGTACTGGCTCTCACAGCAGCGGCTCGAGGTGATTCAAATAACCATTGGTATTGAAGTTAGAGTTTGGAGAAATTTCAGAAAATGAATCAAGAGCCAATAAGAAGGTATAGTGTCTTCAGCATGAAGTAATTGGAGATGGACAGGCTATCAAGCGCCGAGGAGAAGATTTGTTGTTGAAGATTTGGCGCGAATGACTGGTCAATAATGATTTGAGTAAGTTGATTGGATAAGAAGAGCAGAAAAGGAAATTGACGCGCTGGTTTGAGTTTTGCGCTTTTTGATTGGCTCAAGGGTCTCAGGTGGTGAAACTTAGGTAAGCCTCGATACAAAGTACTGGCGCAGTGTGGCGGTGTGGCGGTCTAGACGTGTGGGAACTCAAACGACAGATGGAAGTCACGAGACACGAGACACGAGACACAAGACACACAGGCAATTCTTTTGTTTTCCCTTTACTGATGAAGGGGTAATGAGTGACGATGAGTAAACAAAAGTGACTATAAAAGACAGAAACTATAACTCATGCTGACGGTTAGTATAGAATTCTATGGCAAAGTATTACATCATAACAACAACAGAGCAAATTGCATTTACTCGGGGTCTTGAAAGTATGAAGTGTGTTTTTCATGAAGCCTTGTCTTGACAGTTCTCGCGAGAGTAAGCTGGCTGTATTCAAAGCCTGTGCTGATTGTAAGTTCGTATGTATGCCGGGCATCATGGTGACAGCATCGCAGCAGCTTGCTAAATATGCCTCATTCTTCTTATTCCTTTCGTCCTTTCTCCCTCCTTTCTTTTCCCACCTCGACTTTCCCCTTGTGCGATGATCGCGTTTCTTTCGCCATGAAGCATCAAATTGAAGTCGAAACCCATACTAATCAATGGTTATCTTGGTTGAATTCTACAACCTTATATATGTTAGAGCAATCTATTTCTAAGTCTATCTTTATGGGTGACCTCTAGAGCAAGTTAAAGTTCAGTCAGATGGAAATGTTTCTCTTTAATTTTGGAAAACACGGACGCCAAGTCTACCGAGGTCGTGGCTTTCGATTCCCAAGCGTTTCGCCGTTGAATCCGGTAGCTCTCTAGGACGATCTTAAGATGAAGCTGAATCGCATGCCGATGATTACCAGTACGGACGACGTCGGAGCATTGTACAAGCACAGGGCAGATAGGCAACTCAACCTACCCATGGCGGTCTTTTAGTTTCCCTTCAATTTTTGCGACTATTTAAAAAAAGAAAATCGGCGTGCGAGACATCTATATTCACGGAAAGTTTCTCAGAGCAAGTTCGGTACCGTGCTCTGGCTACCTGGTACCTATCATTGGAAAAGGGATTGAGTTCCGAGTTCTCACATTTCTCTCTCGAGCTCGTTCTCATGCCATGCAATGTTCACGATCTTCTGTCTGATCTTCTGTCGTTTCCCATTCGAGTAAAAATTAATCAAAGGAAATGAGACGATCATCTACTATGCTTATTGCCAGGATTGAGCTTCATACCAAGCTTGATAGATAGATTGAATGATTGGAGATTGCTACTAGTCTGCTCCCTACAGACGTTTAGTCAGGAACCGATGAACGGACGGTCAGCCTGTACGGAATTGTGGGAACTGTGGATATGAATGAGGTGAGTGGTGGTGTGTAAACGGGACTAAGAAAAGGTACGAAGTGGTAAAGGAGGGTGGGACCCCTGTTTCCTTGTGCTCGTGGTTGGAGAGAACGGAAAGACAACGGAAAGACTGCATGGTCTTGATCGTACTTGACTGACACTGCCTGTGCATGTTGCCGAAGTGATCGAACACGAAAGGGGCAAAAGGGAGGAGAGCGATGGGATGAAATTATGACAATAATTATGTACATCTAGCAGGTATGGAGGTGGGCGAGTAGGTATTCAATTCTTGCGAGAACTCGGCAGACGTGCAGTGTATAGTTACCCGGATATACCTTGAGTGTATATAAAATGAGTTCGTACGAGACCACAATGAGAATGACAGTAGGTAGAGAGAGACAGAAAAAAACTTTGAATAGTCGATAATCTGGGGAAGTTCTTGCCAGGAATCAACATAAGCTTAGCTGGTATAGTCATAACTTGAAGTCTATAATAAACATTTCAATCAATCGGCCACTATGAGATATTATACTTCATAATCGATGATTTTATACTTCTTGGATGGTTTTATACTTCGAAAATGGTATTATACTCACAATCTCCCCTCCCACCATTCGTCCAACTCAATTCTGGTCTGGATAATTTCTTGCATAAGGTTGCTATCCGTCATCATCCATCCGAATAGGGCTAAACCTTAATCGGGTGTGGCTTAGCACCTCTTTTCACTTCCAAGTAATAAAACTTTAAATTTTGATCGCTTTCCAACATTTCCCCTATCATCCAGTCCCCGTATGTTAAAGTGTTCGTTCCTATGAAAAATCGAAAAATCCTTGACGCACATCCACCCCTCCACCCATCATCTATTTGGTCTATTTGGCCTATTTGTCCCACAGTCCACAAAAAAAGAGAGATCGCAATGGGGAAAATACGACTTTGGGAAATTGCATGAATGGATGCTTGGATGGATGGATGGATGGGTGGATGAGTGGTCCTGGAATAGTTCAAATTGGTTCATGCAATTACCACTTTGGGAATGCATATTATGACGAGGTGTGAAGAGAAGAGGGGATATCGGGTTGCTGGAAGTGTGAGAGAGATACAGGAAAGGTGTGTTGAGTAGGTAGGTATGATTGTATCATTGCAAGATGGAAACAATTGGAAAGAGGAAGTGAGATGGAATACAGGGTAATGTATGATACCCTTCCTACATGTTCATTTCCTTCGTATTGTTTCCCCTTCAATCAATCAAAATATCTTGGCTTCTACTGCGTTGTCTCTTGGTACACAAAATTTAAACATTTCATCGCTTGTTTGTCAATTGGGAGAAACACCCAAAGAGCTTAGTGTGACCATCAATCACTTCCCATCCCAACTTCGGGGGATCTTACCCATGTTCGGAAGTCTTGGAACTTATCCAGTCCTGCAGTCTTTGGGTTTAGCTTGCCGTCTGATTATCTCTCCACGTTTTTTATTTATCTATTCTATCCTCCCTCTTCTCTTTCATTCCTCAATCCTGTTATCGACGTTGTTGTTGTGAATACCTTCATTTTGCCAATCTTCACATTCCCTTCATCGCCGAACAAATACCTCTACCGCTTCACTCTTTCAGCGGGCATTCTTTACGAGCAATTTCACGGACATATCGATCGTGTGGGAGGATATCATCCAATCAAAATTCGATTCTTAATATACAATATAATCTACCATATACAAGATGAAGGCCGGAGTTCTCGCAGTCGCGGCTGCTATTGCAGGTGGTGTTAATGCCAGAGACCTTGGAAGGAGACATGGTCATCAAGATTTCCATGAGAGAGGATTATTAGCAACCCCATCGGAGTCTTGTGGTTGCACCACTGTTTGGTCTACCGTCACTGGTGAACCTCAATGTATGTTATATGTTATACATACATATTCATATTCATGAAGTATGTTATTTTTGAAAAATCTACTGACATTAAATCTTAGTATACTTTCCACCAGCTCCAACCGCTGCTTCTAGTTCAGCCGTAGCACCACCACCATCGTCAGCAACATCTCTTGAAGGCGTTTCATCTGTCCCAGTAGCTTCTGCTCCAGGCTCATCCGCACCAGCACCATCCGCACCAGCACCATCTGCTCCAGCAGCTTCTGTTCCAGGATCATCTGCTCCAGCACCATCTGCTCCAGCAGCTTCTGTTCCAGGATCATCTGCTCCAGCACCATCTGCTCCAGCAGCTTCTGTTCCAGGATCATCTGCTCCAGCATCGTCAGCTCCAGCCACTTCCCAGGGGGTCTCAACTGTTCCTACTTCTCCAGCTTCAACTGCCCCAGCCGTTGTCCCCACTCCTTTGGCAACCACGTGCCCAACTCCAGGTGTCTACACCATCCCAGCCACAACTGTGACTTTGACTGAGTCCACCACTGTCTGTGGTGCTACGTCAACTGGTCTTCCATCTGCAGGAACTTACACCGTTGGAGGTGTCACCACTGTCGTAACCACCGCCACAACAGTTGTATGCCCATACGCTGCTGTCTCAACTTCAGAAGGTGTTGTTACAAGCACCATCTTGACCACCACCTATGTATGCCCATCCGCAGGAACATACACCATCAACCCATTAACCACCACCGTTACTGAGCCCGCCGTTTGGGTTTACCCAACCCCTGCTTCCTATGCTCCAGGAACATACACACAACCTGAAGTTGTCACCACCATTACCGAAACCAATGTGGTTATCTTCTGCCCTTACTCTTCATCCGCTACCACGATTGTTGATGCAACATTACCAGCTAGCACACCTGCCCAGGCCACTTCTGCTCCAGCCCCAGTTACAACTTCTGTCGTAGTCCCAGTCGCAACACCAAGCACTAGCTCAGTTTATGTTGCTCCATCCTCAAGCGCTGTCTATGTTGCTCCATCCTCAAGCGCTGTATCCGTTGTCCCATCTTCTTCCGTCGTCCCATCATCTTCCGTAGTTGCATCTTCCGTTGCATCTTCCGTTGCATCTCCATCTGCCTCCTCCACTTCCACTTCCTCTGCCGGAAATGGAGGTAGTGTAGGAAGCTCTGGAAGCCAATGGGCCATGACTTATTCCCCATACCAAGATTCTGGAGCTTGCAAGACCGCTGCAGAAGTTTCCGTTGATATCGCACTCATTGCCTCCAAGGGTTTCACTGCCGTCCGTATCTACAGTACCGATTGCTCCGGACTCGAGAACGTCGGTAACGCTGCCAAGATTGCTGGTATCAAGATGATCGTCGGTATCTTCATTAGTGAGACCGGATGTTCCGGAGCAGCCAGTCAAGTCACCGAACTTATTGCATGGGGACAATGGTCTCTCGTTGAGCTCATCGTTGTTGGTAACGAGGCCATCTTTGGTGGACACACTACCGCCTCTGAACTCGCCGGATTCATCAGCTCCTCCCGATCATCCTTCGCAAGTGCCGGATACACTGGTCAAATCACCACCACTGAGCCTCTCAACATCTGGCAAGAAAACACCAGTGTTCTCTGTGGCGCCGTCGACATCACTGGTGCTAACCTTCACCCATTCTTCAACGCTGAAGTCACTGCCGAAAATGCTGGTAAATTCGCCCTCTCCCAACTCGAGCTCGCCGATGCTATCTGCCCTGGTCTTACTGCCATCAACCTCGAGTGCGGATGGCCTTCTGCTGGTACCTGTAACGGACTTGCTTGCCCAGGTGAGCAAGAGCAAAAGACTGCCGTTGCTAGTATCATCTCGTCGTGTGGTGGACGTGCCGCTATCTTCTCCTACACCAACGACCTCTGGAAACAACCAGGTGGATTCGGCTGTGAGCAAAGTTGGGGTTCCATCCATCTTTTCTAGATGACTTGTTAAATAAGGGATTGAAATATATATACATGACAAGATATTAATTTATATGATATATTTCCTTTGTTTTTCTAGCATCGCATTACAGAAGTATGGCATGACCACGGCATCCAACTTTTACGAATGGAACGGGGATAAATTAAAAAATACTTGAAGGATTGGGGCATTTTTTCTATGTTATTTTTTGGATCTTGGATATTTAGCACTTTTGGCTTGGGAGAAGCGGTTGGAGTAGAGGTTGAGAAATGGGCTTTGCATCTCTGCAATTTTGCATGCACTGTGCTTTAGGCAGATTACATTACTATATACAATACTTACATTAATTACTCATAAGTGGATATGGCGAATGCCAAAATCAAATTCAGACTCAGATTTGGACCTTGAATGCTTTGTTGACTTTTATTGATCGATTGATTCTTATGTCTTTTGTCCTTATGTCTAATGTGTGTTGATTGATTTGTTGATTGCCGAAATACTATGGTGGTGTCACCCTCTCCTCTAGTAAGTCTGAGTCTGAGTCTGACAAATTAGAAAAAGTCTTAACCTTATTAGTTTTGATAGAATGTTGTCTCTGAATATATCTGTCCGCTCAGGTTTCTACATATATAATACCCCGAACATATAATTGATATCGATACAACGCGAGAACCCTTTTTTCTATCTAGATCTCTCTCTCTCTCTCTCTCTTTCTTTCCATTATATAATAACACCATCTCATCTCACCCTATATCAACCCTTCCAAACTAATCATTACTTCCCATTCTACAACCCAATCCTCACCCTCTTTCCTATCCTCATCCCCATCCCCATCCCCAATCCACAACACATAACATATAACAATATATAAAACCACCCCGAATATAAAAGCCAAACTCAAACTCACACTCCAAATTCTAACCGACGCTCTAATCTCACTCCGATTCCATCTTTCAATCTCTCAAATAATTGTCCCTATCCATAATCCATTACTTATCTGTATAGATGATAGTGATGATACATCAAATCCCACTCCATTATTCTCACGTAATCGGAGTCTCTCAGAGACAATATGAGATGCTAGTATATCCATCTGTCGATTATCTTCGATTCCCCTCTACCCCTCCTATCACTCATTCGCAAAACCCTAGGATCCTATTTCGATTCTTGCATTCTATCCCATTCTTCCCCCTTTTCCCCCTTTTCCCCCTAACCTCATCCTCATCCTCAGTCCCATCCCACCCTTCATAAACGCAAAAATACCCACCTGCCTACCTAGCACGTATGAACATAAATATTGACCTATCAACTTATTATATCTCACAAGAAGAGAGAGAGAGAGAGAGTTAATGTTTGCTAACAAAGATATTTTTTAATTCTCTGCAGTTTCTGCATTTTCCATATCAAAAAGGAATCCTTGATATCGAGAATATGAATGTGAATTAGACAGTAGAGGGAGGGAGGGGAATGACTTTGGGATTGTTTTGTTTCTTAAATGAGGGAACATATTGATTGTATATTTACACTTGAATGAAAAAGTCACTTGTGCTATTGTTCGGATACCGATTTGCATGTCCACTCCACGAACATCCTCATGCTCATATCTAGGAAGTCATAGAATGTGATGATGCGATGTGATATGATAAAATGAGATATGAAATGGGATACAACGAGATGTGAAAGAATAGAGAATAAATAAAGGAACGAGTTCAGGATGAGAACTATAGAATCGACATATTCTACTTTCCACTTCCTTTGCATGTAATCCATGGAATTCAAGGGAGATATAGTCATCTATCTAATAGAATCGTTGATCCAGGAACCAAGCTTGATTTATATTTTCACTAGAAATCTAAGAAGGCAGTGATGATGATTTTTGCTGTGGAAAAGTGATTGTGTTTTGGTCCAGAAGTTGGGAGTGATAGAAGATACATACGTGAGTATATTTTGGCTAGGCGAAACTTAAAACAAAAACTCATCATGACCCTAGAAATTAATTAATCCAATTTGGAGTGGAAGTCTTGTATTTTGGTCAATCTTCAGATCCGTTCCAATATATCTATATAGGAAAAAAACTTATGGCTTGTCAAATCTGCCTTGGAAAGGTCTTGGAGGGCTACTAGCACAGAACGATTCTGCATACGGCATGTTGAGCAGAGTACTTCCTCTTCAACTTGTGCTATAAACAATAGTATTTTGGTCCGCCATCTCATATTCTACACTTCTAGATGCAGTTGTGTCGAGACCTCACACATATAGTACATCAAATGCCTTGAACGCCATCTCCCAGATATACTACAGTGTAGTTTCCTCCGCCTCATATTTTATGCAGAGTGGATTTTTATATCTCTAATTCCTCTCAAGCTTTGAAGCTGAGTTGCCAGACAAAGCTGCAAGATCCGCCACGACATTCCAATCAATGACATTCCACCAATTTTCCACATAAACTTTCTTTCCTCCTACATCATCAGTTCCCATGCCATAATCGGCAATCCATACGTGTTCCCATGTATTGACGCAAAGAATGGGTGTGGCTTCAATTCCTCCCGGTGGTTTTCTCTCTTTGCTCAAATGTCCATGTGCTCCCACTGTGTTTACAGGTGGTGCCGCCAACTTCTGTCTGTAATAGTCCGTCACACTTTCACTTTCGGTATTCATATCCTTAGGTTGTCGTCTATGATGTGCACCAGGAAATGGTGAGCCCGCTAAATATGTAGTCATTAAGGAAAGTCGGTCGTGTCTATCCTTCATTAACCACACGAATCCAGGTCCAAACATTTTACTAGCTGTGATGACGAATTCCTTTTTGAGCCCATCGACCGAAGAAAAAGAGCTCTCGATGGCGGCTCGGAGTTTCTCTGACATGACGGGTTCGCTAGCTGGATTGGGTTGGAGGCAGTTGAAAAAGAAGTTGTTATTGAATGCCATGGAAGCATAGTTGAAAGTTGCCGCCTGGTCCGGATCTCGCGCACACAAAAGAGCGATATCTTTGGGTTGTTTTCCATCGAGATGGGGAACACCTTTAAAATTGTCAGTGATAGAACATCTTGCAAGGAATGTAGCAGCAGCTATAAGTTGTATCGTAGGATACATAACAGCAGTTCTAGAGGAAACCACGCAATCTGTATTTCCGAATAGCAAAGCTCCTCGCAGACTGAATGCCTTGACTACCAATTGCAAAATAATCTAAGTAATAAGAAATAACCCACCAGCTATTGCGTCACTCAATTTGTCCACCATGAGCTTTTGATATGAAGTCCATGCCAGCTCGAAAGCTTGAGGTCCAATGAACTCAGGAATGCCATTTGAGAAATCATGCTTCAATGGCGGTATATGCTGAGAAATACTCCTGATGAAGTTCTTCTGCACAGAGCGCCCTATCCTGGGGAAGCGCGAGCGAAACATATTTGGAGGGGTGATGGACTTTCAAATCTCGACGAGATATTTCGCGATCCAAAAAATTGTATGGAGGTCCGCAAAGTCCGCAATTTTGTGAGTGCCTTAGGCTTCAGTATTTCCTTGATGAACACATGGATGCTCCAACCGAAGGGGAACTTTGATGAAGCGGCCAACTCCGCTGTCCTATCGTTGTTGATGCGGGGATATCTAAAGCATTTCATTGCATTGTATGTCACAGTATCATATTCACTAGCTGCGTTGTTGAGAATGAACGGTCAAATTAGTTTCTGGGAGTCTTTTACTTCGAATTTACATCCCCCTTGATTGGCACAGGGAGTGAGGTTTGTCAGTGAATTTATTTATCGTTTGAGCTGAGTATAACATGGAGGAGTATAATAAGGCAGTAGAAGAATTCAGGAAGCATGAATATCCCATGCTCAAAGGTAAGCCTTCTCCCGAATATGTATGTGCCAAGCTGATAGAATTCCCAGATGCCGTTTACCTTGATCATGCCGGTACAACCCTTTACTCGAAGTCCCTCATGGAGAGATATATGGGGGATATGATGTCGAACTTATATGGAAACCCACATTCTGCCTCTACATCCTCACAGTTATCGACTTCGCGCATCGAGAACACCCGCCTGAATGTTTTACAGTTTTTTAACGCCGACCCAGAAGACTTTGATGTGGTGTTTGTGGCGAATGCTACGGCTGGAATCAAACTTGTTATGGATGCATTCAGGTGCCAGGAAGATGGGTTCTTATATGGGTACCACCAAGATTCGCATACTAGTCTCGTTGGAGTGCGAGAGGATGCCGTGTCAAGTCGTTGTCTTGATGATGATGCTGTGGAGTGCTGGCTGTCTGGATCAGAAGCTCTTGTCAGAAATGAACATAATTCTGAGATTGGCCTTTTCGCATATCCAGCACAATCAAACTTAGACGGCCGACGCTTACCACTTTCTTGGCCAGAAAGAGTCCGAAATCTTAGCTACGAAGCCCAGGCAAATACGTATACACTGCTAGATGCCTCTGCTCTAGTTTCTACTTCTCCACTAGACTTGAGTGATGTCAGCAAGGCACCAGATTTTACGGTCCTAAGCTTCTACAAAATATTTGGATTCCCTGATCTCGGCGCATTGATAGTGCGTAAAGATTCTGGAGCGATACTTCAAACCAGAAAATATTTTGGAGGTGGAACTGTCGAAGTAGTAGTGTGTCTCAAAGAGCAATGGCATGCTCCGAAAGGGCAGTCTTTGCATGAAAACCTAGAGGATGGTACTTTGCCTTTTCATAACATCATGGCACTAGAAGCTGCAATAGATGTCCACAAATCATTGTATGGTTCCATGGAATGTATTGCAAATCACACCACATTTCTTGCACGGAAATTGTACGAAGGGTTGAAATCATTACAGCATGCTAACTCCGAACCGGCCTGTATAATTTATTCCCCTGGCTTCTCCGAAACTTCCTCCAATGTACAAGGACCTACAATAGCATTCAACGTCAAAAACAGTTTCGGGGCGTGGGTAACCAATGTTGAGTTTGAGAGGTTGGCTTCGATAAAAAACTACCACATTCGAACAGGTGGTCTTTGTAATCCCGGTGGTGTTGCATCAGCACTTGAGCTTCAACCATGGGAAACGAGAAGAAATTTCTCGGCTGGTCTCCGATGTGGTGGAGAGACTGACATTTACGCGGGCAAGATAACGGGGGTCATTCGTGTGAGCTTAGGAGCCATGAGTACGATGAGCGATGTCGACTCGTTTCTTTCATTTGTGAATGAATTCTTCGTGGACCACACAGTTGTATCCGCTGACGAGGATGGCGAAAGTCAGAAATCGGTTGACATGTATGTCGAAAGTCTTACAATTTATCCAATTAAAAGTTGTGGTGGCTTCGAGATCCCGAAGGAAACTGCTTGGGAAGTCAGGCCCGAAGGCCTTGCTTGGGATAGGGAATGGTGCCTTATCCATCAAGGCACTGGGCAAGCATTAAGTCAAAAACGTTACCCTCGAATGGCTCTCATCAAACCAACAATCGACTTTGATTTAGGATTGCTAAAGCTTCGATATCAGGGATCAACCTTTCCTACTTTGGTGGATGAAATCAGTGTCTCTTTATCATCTGACCCGTCGTCTTACAAGAATCCAAATAATATTCATTCGTTATCATCAAGGGTCTGCGGAGATGCTATCGCGGCACAGACTTACTTTGATCATGAAATAAATGATTTTTTCTCCAAGATCTTAGAGGCGCCGTGTGTTTTGGCAAGATTTCCCGCTGGCGGTAGTGGTCCTTCTTTAAGACATGCAAAGGCACACATGCAAAAGCACCAAGGACCCAAACGTTCGGCAGCGATTGAAAAATCGAGTGCCCACTCCTTCCACGACCCACCAACACCACCGGATTCTGATAGTGAGAACCGAAAACGTCCAATTCTTTTATCGAATGAAAGCCCCATACTTGCCATTAACCGATCCAGTATCAATATGCTAAACGAAGAAATAGCCAAGAGTGGCGGTAAACTTGCTTCAGCCTCGGTCTTTCGAGGAAATATTGTACTAGCCTCAACTGAATTGACCGATAGCCATCATCCATATAGTGAAGACCACTGGAGTACTTTACAAATTGGTTCAGAAACGTACCAAATGTTAGGTTCTTGTAGGCGTTGTCACATGATATGCGTTGATCAGGATACTGCGGAAAAGAACGAAGAGCCTTTCGTCACATTGGCAAAAACACGAAGGTTCGAATCTAAGGTTTTCTTTGGCTCTCATATGTGTCATGTTCCTTCGTTTTCACGTCATAAAAAACATCAATTTCCAGTCATCAAGGTGGGAGACAAGGTTTCTATTGGGCTATGAGGGAAAGAGGATGTGTAATAGAATGAAGAAGTACTTGTTCATGAGTCTTATTATACTTTTTATTGCATCAAGCTTCTATGCCCTGCTTATTGTAGTGATGACGCTATGTGATTCATGAAATATCGATGATGATGATCTTCTGGCGCCAGTATAGTGTGAAGCATTCCAAGAAACGTAAATGTTTGGCAGCCTTTACCTCCATTCATAGCCCTCGCTTCAAATTTCCTCTCAAATGATCATCGGACCTCAGGAAGAGAAGACGCCAACTGCTCAAAAGCCTGTCAATCATACTAGAAGATCTATTCATTGGCCCTTTTATCTTGCCTTTCGTCTTAAAACCACTTTCATTCCAAGTAAAAGTCAAGAAGCGATCACAAAGCTACTAGCTAGTCTGGACTGCGAGCCCAGCCGAGTTATAGCTACGTATTAGTTCCACACACAAACTAACACATTTACTTAAACTTACAGGACAGATAATAATTTATTCCATAAAAGTTCTCAAACCTCTTTTGAATTGATAATTACCAGCATCTTTGCATCCTCAGAGAACAATCATATACATTGATTCAAAAGACAACAAGATAAACTATTTCGCTGACTTCACATCTTACAAACATCATTTTCAGAAAGCATGAACGAAATATCGGACTCTGAGCTCGATAGCTCAAGTAATGACCAGATTGGGAACAGTTCTGATCACGAGGAATTATATGATTCCAACACCTTTGATAGTGACCAAGAAGAAGAAGAAGACGACCAAGACTACGACGCCTTTGATGACTTCGATTATCTCTTCGACAACCAAGACAATCAAGGCAACAACCAGAATTTCACTCCTTCAGCCTCAGGAAAAACAAATGGCAAAGGGCTGGGAATGGATGCCTCCGATCCTAAGCTCGCAAATAATGGAACACCCCTCGCGGCCTTTGAAAAATTCGGACAATTTCCCGAAGAAATCCAAATGAAGATTTGGAAACACACCGCTCTTAATGCCAGTCGCACCGTCGTTGTATATTTGCAAGATGATAGTTTAAAATTTGGAAATCATCCTTCGACACCAGATTTTATGCAAGCATGTCACCGAGCTCGAAAATATGGCATGGAACACTTCTCTGCAGTTGACGCCATGGGAGTTTTACATGATTTCACCGATCCTCAACAGGTTGACAAGCCTTATTTCTTTGCCCACCCCATCAGCGATGACTTTATCTTGGAATTCGAAGGTGAGGATTTTGGTCCTTCGCCGGCTTATTGTCCCAAAGAGTTTGATTCGGAGCGTATGCTACGGGAACTGCGAGCCGAGGAAAAAAAACTGCAAAACATGGCGTATTTAGAGAAAATAGAACATGAAATCACTCGTGAATTTGTACGCATTTTACCATACTCCTTCTTGATTTCCTTGGCTAATGATTACACAGGAGCGAGCAGACGGAATGATGGCTCCTGCCTCATTCAACGTCCCACAAATTTCGCAAAGTCAAACCCTTATGGGTAATTTTTTTCACATTGCCGGTGTACCTGGAAGCGCACCAGCTCCAACTTCCCGAATTCCTCGCAAGCCAGTTTTCCCTCCCGCCTCTGTGCTTCCTCACTTCTTCACCGATATCCGATCGGTGGGTATCAACCTCCATATTCAGGACGGGGAACAGATCGAATTTGATGAAATGAGCGCCGCTGGTCTCCAAACATGGACTCGAGATACTGTTAAACACGAATTCGGCGAGCTATTAGAGGAAATTCTGGATTATTTTCCTCATCTCGAATATATATTTGCGGTGGTGAGAGCGTATGGGACAAGTAATCGTCATCGGTGTGCATCGAATCGGGGTTTCATTGGCGATTTTGAGAAGAAGAAATGGGCAAGCGTTGATATGATAAAGGGAGGAACGGGATGCATGGGACATAATGAGTTGAACCAGTTCGAACAACAGGCGAGGGTTTGGTTAATGCATGAGAAGATGGATAGGGGAATGGAATTGAACAACAACCTCGAATTCGGGTTGTATGTCCAGACGAATGTTTTGTAGGAGATTTAGAGAGGAAGGGGACCTAGAAGAGTAAGGGTTTGGGTTTACATGTGAGTTAATTCCTATAAGATATCATGAGTTTGGGAAGCTGAAAACTTGGCTGTCGCTATCGCTTCTTGACGGCTTCTCAACGAGCTCATAACATCTCCCGATAAAAGCTCACGAGACTAATCATCTCCTCATTCCAGATTCCCCATTTCCAAACTTCGATCAACAGGTTACTCTTGGGCTTGTTTGCTTGTATCAGGTACTGGATGAAGACTATCACGGCGTATATAAAGGATGGGAAGACAGGCATACCATATCAGGAAGGGGAACATATATCCGGAGTTTTAGGTTTACATTTGGCATTCTACATAAAAAAAAAGGGATGTCGAAACTCACTTTAATTAATTGTATTACCCATCGATGAATTACTGGAAGTTGATCAGATTTGGGACAGGTTTTGGCTGGGCTTAGAGTTTATTGGGATACTGATAGTAATGTATATTGAAGTAAAATAATTTGGACTAATTTTCTTAGTACGTGGTGATGTGATGCGATGCAGAATAAAGGATAGTTTTGGAAAGTAGCATATATGATGTGAATTAAGATATATGGTTCATGTTTGTGTTGATGTTTAGTGAGGTTCTCTAGATCAGTATTCTGGACATGTCAAATTTCGGCTAGCTTTGGTATGTGTATGGGCAGACGAAGGGAACGGATGAGAGAATGGAGGTAATGAAAGGAGCCCAGCTGAGTTGTCGAGGATTCTCCAAGTTCAACATACAAAGCACTTGAAATACGTAGGCATGGGATTTTTCGATGGTGGTAAGAATGTCTGCTTTTATTGAGAATCTTTTTCTTCGTATAAAACGAACCAAAGAGTATTACTACATATAAATTCGTGCCCCATCCACCATAGACAATCCCAATTGAGACATCCCTCACTGTCTCTTCTTCGAAACCGATCTCGTTACATGACCGCTTCCACTCCTCTGCTTCTTCTCCGATTCCTTCTTCTCCTGCTCTTCCTTCTCAAACTTCTCCGCCTCGTCTTGATCCTTACGCTCCGCATACCATTGACCCGCCTGCAAAACCAACACGCCCACCAAAACCAAAGCTAAAATCGTGTTACTGGCCGCCAAAACCCTTAAGCTATCTTCTCTCCCTACACCTGCTTCTCCTTCTGGCGCACCAGCCTCGCCATATAGTCCGAGTGTTACAATGCGCATGCCTTTGACAATATTGGTAATGTAAACCACGACGCCCACGACATAGAGAACGAGTGATGCGCCATCGAATAGAAGGTTGGCCTCCGAAGGCTTGAAGAGCTTAATGAAAAGTCCGATGAATCCAACTGAGACGACAATGTGGAGGATACGTGGAATGATGGGTGGAGAAGCATGCATGAATTTCAAATGCTCTTCGATGAAGTTGTAGTAGGCATCAGGAGTACTTTCAGTGGTCCAGAGAAGAGGATAATCGTAAGGGAACGAGGAGAAGAGGATTCCGAGGAAGAAGCATACAGCTGTGATGTGTCAATTGGAGAATTATTCAATCGAGCGTTATGGGGGGAAACTTACGACCGATGATCATGAAGGTCGCGAATGAACTCGCGCCTCCTTGACCTCGAGGTTTATCGTACGTCTTGAAGATTGAGACTTTCGAAGTATCCATTTTGTGTATGTGTGCGCTGCCGGGGGGGGGGGAGGTTGGAAGATTTGAAGAATTGATTTGGATGGTTTCTCGGATGATTTGAATTGTGCGAATGTTCCACGGATGGTAATGGTGTGGGTTGGTGGTAATAATCTTATCTGCTCAGGTGGGCTGGGCTGGGCTGGGCTTAGCTATGGTGTATACAATAGTGGGGTGACGAAATGGTTAAGGGTGCGTTCGAATCGATTTTTGATTTATTTGAAGAAATCTGTAAGTTAATGATATTAAAACAGCTAGAACATTCAGGCTCATATATTTGCGTAATGTTGAATATATTTGAGTAATGTTGAATGTATTTGAGTGATGTTGAAAAATGATAGGGGTAGATAACAAATGAAGATGTTACGGAACATCGATACAGGATCGATATCGGGCCAACCATTTATCCGATACAGAGTTTTTATATCATATAACGTTATAGCTTCACTTTCGAAAGAATAATTAGAGGAATGAATGAAAAGTCTTATACTCTTTTGGACCCTATTATACACTAGTCGTCACCTTGCATTGATTCTAACAATTCTTTCCATTCAACCCTTTTAAAGCAAGCCGTCGACTAGTTTTCGGGAATAGCTTCAAAAGCTTCAAAAGCTTCAAAAGCATCAGATCTTACTTAGACCGCGATATACCTACGATATACCTACGATATGCTACCGGTATACAACTGATATTATTCAGATCATTGAGATACTCCCTATTTTCATAAGATTGGATTGAAAGAATGCTAAGAAAAGAAAGCTTTTATAGATCGAACTCTTCAGAATGCCTATAAGGCACCTTTGCAATATACCTTTGACATCCTTTTTGAATAAAAGTTAGGAAAGGATTGAAAAGAATATTGAAAAGAAGAATCTCTTTCTTTTGGAAAGCGAATTTTATCTTAGGCAATGCTTGTGAAATGCTAGTGGTATTTTTATTTTATAAATCCTATTGAGAAGATGAAGTTTCTATATGATGCCTTAGGCCTTTTATGTAGGGAAGGACCTAGGTAGCTAGCTATTATGTGGTTAGTCAAGCTTATTAATGGAAGCCGATTGCAAACAACTGATATCATATCGAATAGCTTGTGCCTAGCAAAAAACAAAACAGCATTCGCTGAAGTCGTCTACTCTATGGTAAATGCAAATAGGCTATTTTCAGGATTTCAAGCCTCTCAAGCATTTTCCGGATTTCCGGATTTCTCTTAGATTTCAAGGACTCAGTGGAAAGCTAATGGAGCTCCGCCTTTTCAGAATTTTAGGCCATATTCAGGATTCCAGACCTTTCAAGTACACTCAGCATTTTCAGGATTTCTCCCAAGTTTCGAAAACTCAACGAAAAGCTAGTGAAGCTCCGCGTTTTATAGGATTTTATAGGATTTTCGAGATTTTTTGTGCCCGGCTAGCTCAATACCAGCGAACTGCTGTCGAATTCTAATTTCATAAGCCCTACATGCTTTCAAAGAACAAATAGCTTTCGAGGGCGAAAGCCTAAAAGGGGGAGGCAGCCCTATCGAATACAAATCACCATCCTACCGAAAGCGAATCGATACCAATGGAATAAAGAGAAGGAAATGATCATTTTTCGAATTTTGAAGATTTTAAAGGTTTAAAAGGTTTAGATTAGCTCTTCTCTTTTTCGAAAATAATGATTAGTGTTACGGGAGCTGCCTCTAGGGTCACGTAGAAGTGTCTAGAGATCTCTCGAGGTGGTTTAGACTAGACTTCAAGTAGGAATTCAATAAGGTTGTAACTGGTTGCAATTCTCGTAACTATAGTAATGAAACTAATGATTGTTCTTGAGCACGAAGCTCTACATACAAGAAAACCCATTCCCTTATATAGACCTTCGTACTCTGTTGTCCCATCGATCCCACTCACCGGGAGCGGTGGGAGTGATGGGATCCCACTGATCCCATTGATAATAATCGGTGGGATTGATGGGACGATCCATCACGTGATACCTGTTCCCGTGTCTTCCCGTATCCTAGCTTATCTTTTATCCTGGGGCTAATCCCCTGGGATATTACTAATATAACTTCGCGAAAAGTTTGCAAAGTTATGTTCAGTGCTTCCTAGGACCTATTGTCCTAGGAACTGTATCCTACGCTTCTAGGATATCCTATGACTAATACTATATACATGCCTGAGGCTTTCCTTGGGTGCCTAGTGTCCCCCGGTATACTGCAGCTGAATCACTGAGGCCTATAATACCATTATAGCCTATACGTTGGTGATTCTACAGCCTGTTACTAATCCGTCGTAACACTATCCCCTTCTTAGCCTAGCGCTTGTCCCAAGCGTTTATATTAGTACGTCTTCCCACTTGATTATTTCATCCGTAGTGTTTGCAATGTCCGTTATTCGTACTTCCAAATCTGTTACTAGTCGCCAAAATATTTATTTTCGTTCCAAAGAAAAAGGTGTCGTTATGTCTTACAAGTGTAGTCGATGTTTGGAGAAGAACCTCGAGTGCCGCGTTCTTCCAAATGCTGCACGTTGTGGTGAATGTATAAAGAGCGTGGGTAGTGGTCGTTGTGATGTGTACGGCCATTCTGCTGGTGACTGGTCTCGTGTCAATTCCGAGGAAGACCGTCTTCGTCGCGAGGAGGAGGAGGCCATGGCCAAGATTCTTCGACTTCGTCGTCAACAGCGAGTTTTGCGAGAGAAGGCTGGGAAGATGCTTCAGCATGACCTTCACACAATTGAAGCTCTTGAGGAGTTTGAAGCTGAGGAGCAGCGGTTGGAGAATGAGCGTATTGAGAGAGAAAAGGAACAAGCTTCTAGTTCCTCCGTTGCTGCTGGCGATGATTCTTTCGCTTTTGATCCTTCGTTGCCCCCGTTGTCTGACGCTGAGATTGAGGCTTTATTGGCAGGTGTGGGTACTTCAGGTGGAATGCCTGTAACTTCTCAGGGCAGCTGAGATCTTCCTTGAATTCCCATGTGTTTTCTGAATGTGGGTAGTCTAACCATTTGATCAAATACTTGACCTTGTTTCTGACGTATTTGCAGTCTAGTATCGTTTCGACATCGTATATGGCGTTTGGGTTGACTGGTTCAATTTCTGTAAATGGCGCATTTGGCGCTCCTGGTGGTGCTGGTTCGAGCAAGGATATGTGGAATACTGGGTGGATATTCATTGTGTCTGGTAATTTCAATCGATAATTAACCGTTCCTATTACCTTATCAATCTTGAATGGTCCTAGTTTCCTGTGGTCGAGTTTATTGCTTGGTCTCTTGGTTTCGATGTTTCGTCGTAGCAAATAAACTTTATCCCCCTCTTTAAGCGTAGGTTCCATACTACGTTTCGTATTGTAGTACGCTGCTGTTCTGGAAGATATGAATCTTAGATCAAGAGCCAGTTGCTCTTGGAGGTCTTTCAGCTGTTCGACTTGTACTATCGCTGATTCGGCATTAACTTCTTGTGGTATCGGGATTTTATACGCTTGTGGATTAAACCCAAAATTAGCTCGTGCTGGTGTGATTTTCGTGGTTTCCGTTTCCGATGTGTTGTATGCGAACTGTGCCATGGGTAATAGCTCTACCCAATTGTCTTGTCGATAATTTACATAGCATCTAAGATATGCTTCCATTGTCTGATTGGTCCTCTCTGTTTGACCATCTGTTTGTGGGTGGAAAGATGTCGATAGCTTTCTCTTGATACCCATAAGTGCTAATAAGGTAGTCCAGAATTTCGAGGTAAAGAGCTTGTCTCGATCCGAGATTATCTCATCTGGTACTCCGTGTATGCTTACTATGATCCTTAGGAACACATATGCTAGTTGCTCAGCATCCCATGTTTCCTTGAATGGTATCATATATGCGAATTTCGTTAGCCTGTCTACTATATTGAGTATCGCGTCGTACTCAATTCCTGTAGTAGGATCCTTTGAGAGTGGTAGTTTGACCACAAAGTCCCATGTGATGGACTTCCATGGCTGAGAAGGCATGTCTGGGGTCTGGAGCTGACCATACGGTGCATGTCGTGATGACTTGTTTCGTATGCAGGCGTCACAATTTCCAACAACTTCTTCAACTATCGTTCTCATTCGTGGGAAGTAACTGATTCCCCGTATTCTTGCAAATGTCCTTGCAATTCCTTGATGTCCATGTGCCGGCAACCCATGTTGTTCCGTCACAAATTCCTTGGTCATTTGACTCGGAATGTATACTTTTCCATGAAAGTATATGGTATCATTTTCTATAGTGAATCCTGGTTCTATTGTCTTGCGTATGCGTGTGGCAGTAGCATCCTTGTCGTAGTGTGATTGGATCTGTTTCCTGAGGTGGCTGTCTTCCAACAGGTGTGTTGCTGCAAGCTGTGGTGCATTGTAGACCAGTGATTCGCCGTCTTTCTTGAATATAGCATATGACTCGTACGTTTTGTTTTCTTGATATTCTGGTTTTCGGCTAAGAGCGTCGGCTCTAGCGTTTTCTGATCCTTTGACATATGAAATTCTAAAGTTGTAGTTGGCCATGGTCTCCGACCATCTGACTTGTCATCTGTTTAACTGCTTCGTTGTAATGAAGTAAACCAAATTCTTATAATCTGTATACACCTGTACTGTGTATTTCGATCCTTCCAAATATACTCGCCATTTTCTAAATACATCGACTATTGCTAGTAATTCTTTGTCATATATTTTGTAATTTAATTCAACTGGTAATAATTTTCGGAAGTAAAATGCGATTAGCTGGTATTTTCCATTCTGGCTTGGTTGGCTCAGAACTACTCCTATAACGAAATCCGAGGAGTCCGTCTCCACTATGATTTCTTTCTCTGGGTCAAAAGTCAACAGTATTGGTTCTTCTGCCACTGCTTGTTTGAGCGTATCGAATGACTCCTGTGCTTTGGCAGTCCATTCGAAGCTTCCTTGATCTTTTCTGGTTAACGTGGTCAAGGGTGTAGTAATCCCTGAATAACCCTTGATAAATCTTCTGTAGAAGTTGACGAACCCTAGAAAGGATTGTACTTCCTTGATTGTGGTCGGCTGCTTCCATTCGAGCACTGCCTTAACCTTGTCTTTGCTCATCTTGAGCCCTTGGCTTGATACGGTGAATCCCAAGAATTCTGTCTCTGTGACATGGAATTCGCATTTGCTTGGTTTGCACAGCAAGTCTGCCTTGGATAGGCTTTCGAGGATGTTGCTAACGTCCTTAATGTGTTGAACCTTGTTGTTTGAATATACTAGGATGTCGTCCAAGTAGCATATACAGCAAGTATCCAAATATTGTGACAACACATTGTTCATAAGCCTCATGAAAGTAGCTGGTGCGTTGGTTAGCCCGAATGGCATAACTTGGTACTCGTATAGCCCGTATCTTGTTTTGAAAGCGGTTTTCCATTCTTCGCCTTCCTTCATTCTGATCAAGTGGTAACCATTACGTAGGTCCATCTTGGTGAATATCGTAGCTCCGCCTAATCGATCTCTTAATTCCGTAGCTAATGGAAGTGGATATCGATCCTTCTTAGTGAGTGCGTTAAGCTTTCTATAGTCTACAACTAGTCTATCGGGTCCATCCTTCTTGGGTACCCACATAGTTGGACTGGCCACTTGGGACGCGGATTCCCTGATCCATCCCTTGGCTAAATTGTCGTCGATGTACTCTCTGAGCCTCTTTAACTCATCGGCTGACATTGAATAAATTGGGGTGTGCACAGGCATCTTGCCTTCCTCCAATATTATCTCATGATCCCATGGCTTGTGTTCCGGTAAAGCCTCATGGATCCCTGGTTCTTTGAAAACATGTTCATATTTCTTGTACTGTTCTGGTATCGTAGGCCTTTCTTTTGCCTCGATTGCGATTTCGTGCCGTGTCGTTGGCTTCTGCATTTGTAGAGGAGGTGTACTGGCCTTCGCTCTTAATGGAGGACCCTGGACTGGGTGTCCTACGTCGCCGGTGTTGTTCGCGTTCAACTCTCCTTGGCGCGTGTTACGTCTCGCGGACGCCTCTATCGTGTCCCTGTGACCGCTTTTGCACTGATCAAATGTCACAACTCCTTGTGCCCAATCTATTTTCGGATTATGTGCCTTTAACCATGGCATTCCTAAGATGATCTGTTGTTGGCCCAATGGCACAACATCAAGCTGTATAACCTCTGTATGTTGGGTTATGCTCATTCGTACTGGGATTGTCTCCTGCGAAATCTTTCCGTCAGACCCTGCTAGCTGTCCGTCAACTAACTGCAATCGATAGGGGTATTGTTTCGTCTGAAGTGGTATTTCCAAGTACTTTGCCGCTTCTGGTGCAATAAAATTTCCTGTAGCCCCTGAATCTATCATGGCTGATTGTATGTGTCCATTTATCTGAACCTTGCAGTATATCTGTCCTGCCTGTCCCGTAGCATTTAACTGCTGGGTAACTTTGCGAACTTCTTGCGAAGTTATATTTGGAGTTAAATCCTTGCATGTTACATTATTCTGATGGTTCTTCGTCTTCCTTTTCTTGGGGAACCATCCGGTTGCTTCTTTATCTGATCGATGGATTCCGCAGAATTCATCATAGCAGGCTGTCCAGCTCATTGTGGCGTGGTCTGCTTCTGCCTCGTCCTGATGACTTTCTTCTGTCACAGAGGGTGTTGGGGTTCTGTAATACTCTTGCTCCCATAAGTCTATTGCATTCATGCCCTCTTGATTTCGTGGTAATTCCTTTAGTAATTGCTGGAATTCCTCAACGGTGAAAGTCTCAGTATTTTCGGATTTAGTTGGATTTTCTGGGATTGTAAAGGTAGCGTTAAGTTGGCCTTTGCCGAACTTAGGTTTGAAGTTGCCCCTTTTTCCTCCTGTCTTCTTGCTTCGGCAGTCTGCTGCTCGGTGCCCTGCTTTTCCACATTCAAAGCATAAGTTGTTTTCTCGTCTTCGTCTCTTTTCTGAGTCATCGTTCCCGTTTGTGTAGTGCGTAGCGTCTAGTTCCATGGGGTCTCCGTATCTCTGTGGATTGTAACGTGGTCTACCCTCATTCTTGCGGTAACGCCCTTGCTTCTGATTTCCTTGGGGTTTGTATGATCTCTGGCTTTGTCGATATCTGTAGAGACGATCATCTGATTCGATGGAGTCCTGAATTAGATCGTTCAGATCTGTACTCTCGGCAGATCTTTCTAATTCCAGTCTGACTTCTGGTTTGAGTCCCTTACGGTAGTGACTCATGATAGCGATTTCGTCCCACTTGGTTGTTCCAGCATATCTTCGAAATTCCGTAGCATATTTCAATGCTGATCCTGTCTGCTTGAGGTTGAAGATCTTATCTTCCGCTACCTCTAACTCGTTGGAATTTCCGAAGATTCTACGAATCTCTGTCTTAAATCCTTCAAAACTATTGAAGATTGTTCGGGTGGGTTGCATACGATCCTTATCGTCATGCTCGAAATAGTCGCGCAAATATGGTTGGATCCATTTGGTTGCTTCACCTCGAAGGTATGATGCGGCCCATATGCTCTTGGATTCCTTGGTAGTGAATTTGTCCTCATTGAATCGGAAGTAGATCTCGAGTTGTAAGAGGAAAGTATCGAGCTCTTGTCGACTACCTTGGTACTTGTCTGGTAAGGCGATCTTAAGGGTTTCGTTGATAGTGATCTCCTTTGGGGCGTCGGTCATCTCGATGTCGTTGGTATCTCCGGTAGGCTGACCTGTGGCGGTAGCTCTGGATGCCATATTAGCGGTTGGATATCGAATCGGTACTTGAAGCAGAAATGGTGCTCAAAGTGTTACGGGAGCTGCCTCTAGGGTCACGTAGAAGTGTCTAGAGATCTCTCGAGGTGGTTTAGACTAGACTTCAAGTAGGAATTCAATAAGGTTGTAACTGGTTGCAATTCTCGTAACTATAGTAATGAAACTAATGATTGTTCTTGAGCACGAAGCTCTACATACAAGAAAACCCATTCCCTTATATAGACCTTCGTACTCTGTTGTCCCATCGATCCCACTCACCGGGAGCGGTGGGAGTGATGGGATCCCACTGATCCCATTGATAATAATCGGTGGGATTGATGGGACGATCCATCACGTGATACCTGTTCCCGTGTCTTCCCGTATCCTAGCTTATCTTTTATCCTGGGGCTAATCCCCTGGGATATTACTAATATAACTTCGCGAAAAGTTTGCAAAGTTATGTTCAGTGCTTCCTAGGACCTATTGTCCTAGGAACTGTATCCTACGCTTCTAGGATATCCTATGACTAATACTATATACATGCCTGAGGCTTTCCTTGGGTGCCTAGTGTCCCCCGGTATACTGCAGCTGAATCACTGAGGCCTATAATACCATTATAGCCTATACGTTGGTGATTCTACAGCCTGTTACTAATCCGTCGTAACAATTAGTTATTAAGATTAGAATATTAAAAAAGGCCTAATTTTAGTGTATTTTCAAATGGCCCATATGATGATATGACTCACATGCTGATAAACCACATTATAATTAAATTTTAAATCTTTTAAATCTTTTAAATCTTTTAAATCTTTTAAATCTTTTAAATCTTTTAAATCTTTTAAATCTTTTAAATCTTTTAAATCTTTTAAATCTTTTAAATCTTTTAAATCTTTTAAATCTTTTAAATCTTTTAAATCTTTCAAATCTTTCAAATCTTTCAATTCTTTTAAATCTTTCAAATCTTTCAAATCTTTCAAATCTTTCAAATCTTTCAAATCTTTCAAATCTTTCAAATCTTTCAAATCTTTCAAATCTTTCAAATCTTATAATTCTCTTTTCTAATTCTCGCTTACATAACCTGTCGGCTTACTAATCAAGGATATTGAGATTTTGATTTAATGACTTACTAATTAGATTTATAATAAGATATCTATATTAATATATAACTTTATGATTAGAATTTAGAAAGTATTAAAAATAATATATTTGAAAAGTATATAATAAACTCTAATAAAATATATCTTTAATAATTAGTTTTGTTGATATCATCATGAGGATGGTAAAGTTAATATAGTACTATGGTTCACACTATTGTAATATTGCTTAAGGTTCTCAAAGCTAGGACTACGAAACGTATTGCTATAGTGCCGAAAGGCGCTAGCGCAAGCGCTAGCACGGTCACATGATCACTATCCCGACAAGTTTATATATCTTTAAAAGATTATTGTTAAAATGAATAATAATAATGAATCAATTAGTATATTGTAATACTAAGACTTTTTATTGCTTTTCTATAATTATATAAATTATACAATTTATATATATACAAGTTCTATTCGATATATAATAGATTTGAGAGATTTATTATTATATATTTAATTGAATTAATTATGTTTTATTTTATAATAAAGCCCTTCTTTTATATTTCATATTTTGAAAAGTATTTGTTTTTTTTTATATTGTTTATTTAGAATATAGATTACATTATTACATTGTTGTATACTCAATCCTATATTGATATTTCAAAAGCAATTCTAATTTTGTTTTAGATATTTATAAACAATAAATAAGCAAACAATAATATTCTTATATACTTTACCATTTTATCAACAAATCATCAATAATTCTATAAGAAAGCTCTTCTTATTTTTAATATATTATTCATAATTAAATTACTCCCCTTATTTATTTATATAAAGATGACTATATTATAATCTATCGTTTTGATTATTATTATTAATCGATTTATAACAATCTTTATTATATTAATTATTCCTACTTATCTTCAATATTCTAAACGAATTGTTATTTCTTCTAATAATAAATTTTACTATTTTGATAAAGATTTTGCTTTTAAATATAATTATTATTACAAATAAAAGAAAATCTATTTTTCAATATTTTTTCATTTTATTCTCAATATAAATCTTTTATATCAAATTCATATCTTTTAATATTTTACTTTGAATAATAATTTATTAATATAATCGATATATCAAAATAATAAAGATTTTCCTTCAAAAAAAGATTAAACAAAAGGGGATTTATAAATCTCAATTCATAAAGAAATTGATTCTTCTTTTAATATCCAGATTAAATAGAATTAACAATTTTATAAAAAGCATTATAAATTCATATCAATTTATTATCAATTATTCTACTCTTATTCTTTAATACTATTAATAACTAATTTAATAATTTTTAAAATAATCTATCTACCTTAAATATTACTATTACAATTCCTATTATATTATTAATTATTATTTTAAATTCAAACAAAAAAAGGAAATTTATAATTCTAATTATACATTCTTATATTATATATACTATCATCAATATATTACAAAATATTCAAATTCCTTTAAAATCCTTAAATAATAAACAAAATTTAAATATAATAACTAATTCTTTAAATTGTTATTACATTTCAATTTCATTAAATTAAATAAACCTTATTATCTTTACAATAGCTTAATAAAACCTTTAAAAAGATTTTACAAAATTAAAAAGAAATATAATTATAAATCTCAATAAATTCAAAGAATTTATTTATAAAAAGAATAATATATTAAAATAATTTTATTAAATTATCGATACCTTATATTACCCTTTAAATAAAAATATATTGATTTTATTATTTAAAAATTTAAATAAAAAAAGTATTTCTTTTATTATACCTCATTATTTTCAATTCAATAAATTTATAATTAAATCTATTATTTCCTTTTCCATTTTTAAATCATTACAATTTATTTCTTACAATATATCAACAATTCATTTTTATTTCAAAGATTTTTTTAAATTTCAAAAAAGGATTTCTAATATTATTCAATAAATCTATATTAATAAATCTAATAATCAAATAGATTCATTTTAAAAGTTTTATTTTAAATATTCTAATACAAAATAGGTTTTCAAAAGGCAATAAATGATTATTAGTTTTTTAATAGAGATTTGTTTTATTAATAAGATTTACAAAAACAAAAAGAAAAAAATCGATAATCAAAATAAAATCAATAAAAAAAGTGAAATTGATTAAATCGAATTAACAAGTTTTAAAAGATATATTAGTGATATAGATTTTATCTTTTTTAATAATCAAAATATTATAATTAATCTTTTAAATCAAATAAATAAATTAGAGAACTAATTTCAATCTTTTAGAATTCTTTTTATATAATAAATCATTTAGATTTGATTATCAATATATTATCAATTCGAAGGAATTATTCTTTTTAGTTTCTTTATTGAATAATCCTTTTTTAAATAATTTAATATAATATATACATTTTGAATGTGGATCTTTTTATATCAAATATTTTTAAACTTTTTTTTGTTTTTTTCTTTTTCTATATTAATAATACTTCTTTTTTATAATATTCTTTTATTACTGTTTTTATATTTTTTAAATTATAAAATGCTTTTTATATATTTTCCATCAATTAATAATCCTTTTATTATATTAAATACTATATATCTTTGTTTTTTTTTCTATATATTAAAATCCTTTTCATTTTATATTCTATATAATCATCAATTTTTTCTAATAATAATGAATCGATAATACCCTATTATTTATATTATAATTTAAATAAAGAGATATGGAATATATTATAAATCTTATAAATAAATGATAATCTAAATTCATATACTTACTCACTAATTTTTATATTTATTACAATAAAGGAATCTATAAATCAATTAAAGAATTTTTTCTTGAATTATAATTATTTAATATTCTTTGTATTTAACATTATCTTATTCTTAATACTATATTGCTATAATAACCCCTTCATAATATTCTTGTTTTTCTAATTGATTACTAATTTCCAGAATTCTTTTAGCTTTTCTCTTTCTTTTTTTAAAAAATCAATATACTTACATACTACCAATACCCTTCTCTTTAAATCAGCGTTTTCATTAATATAATAAAATATAAATTGAAATTTATATATAATTTGAAATGAGCTTGTATTGATTATATTATTTCATATCATATTATATATAAATTCAATAAAAGGCAATAGCGATATTCAATTATTTTATTTATAATTAATATAACAACTTATATAATAAATCAAATTTTGATTTTATTATTCGATTTGATTATCAATTTGTAAATAGAATATTATTAATAGTTTATAATAAGTTTATAAATAAAATATTAAACTATTTCAAAATTTATTAATAAATTACAATCCCCTATTAAAGATTATATCTTTTAATATACCAAAATCTTTAAATATTATATTTATTATAATATCAGTTAATTCAAAAAACAATATTATCTTATTAATAATAATATATCAAATTAACTTTATAAATCTATCAACTATTATCAAAATAGAATTATATATATGTTTTTTGAATTTCAAAGAAAGTAAATCTATAATAAAATCTATAATTATCTTTTTCTAAAATCCTTTTGAAATAGAAAGGGTTTGCAATTTATTATATAATCTATATCTTTTAATAATAGTTCATTAATATATTATATATATTTCAATATATTGTTTGTGTTACGGGAACTGCCTCTAGGATCACATGGAAATGTCTAGAGATCTTTCAAAATAGTTTAAATTAAATTTCAAATAGGAATTCAATAAGATTATAACTAATTGTAATTCTCATAATTATAATAATAAAACTAATGATTATTATTTTGAATACAAAACTCTATATTGTAATGAAACCCATTCTCTATATAAATCTTCATTCTGAAATTGATTGATAAATCGATCGACAAATCGATTGATAAGTCGATCGGTTTTTGATTATATGATATTTGTTTTGTGATTCCTATTATCTTAGCTTATTCTTTTATTTTGGGGTTAATTCTTTGGGATCTTATTAATATAATTTTGTAAAAAGTTTGCAAAGTTATATTCGGTGTTTTCTAGGACTTAAGTCAACCACTCTACTTTCTGGCCACCCCTGTTTTGAGCCACCCTTTTACACCAAAAATCGCTTTTTTGGCCTATTAATATCTCTATCAAAACACAATATAATTTAATAAGATTTTATATGAGTATAATTTGAATCGTTTTAGATTCAATTACAAATTTTCAGAATTTTGCGATTTTTCTGGATGGAGAGCTGAAGCTTCAAAATATCGATTTTTCAATTTATATGTAAATCACATACAAATTCAAAATTCTATTTAAAACTCTTATAACTTTTTAATAAAAATTTATAAAAATAAACTGAAAATTTTTATTATATTAATAGATTATAATCAATGAAATAGATTCAAAAATATATTGAAATTTCTATTAAATAAATATATATAGGGGTACTTTCGAAATTACAGGGACTAATAATCCCTGCAAAAGATTCATATCTATAACTGTTAATTTTTTGTATATTTTTTTTGATCTTCTATATAGATATAAGATTAAAACTATTAAAAAAATGAATAGTTTATTTTTCTTTATTTTTGTTGTAGTTTTATTAGAGTTTTAATTGAAATTTTGAATTTGTATGTGATTTACATACAAATTGAAAAATCGATATTTTGAAGCTTCAGCTCTCCATCCAGAAAAATCCTAAAATTCTAAAAATCTAGTGTATTACTAATATCAATATAGATTCATCAAATTAAATTTTGTATAATAATATTAAATTTTGAGTGAGATATTGATAGGCCAAAAAGCGATTTTTGGTGTAAAAGGGTGGCCCAAAACAGGGGTGGCCAGAAAATAAGATGGTTGACTTATTATTCTAAAAATTATATTCTATATTTCTAGGATATCTTATAATTAATATTATATATATACCTGAAACTTTCCTTAGGTATCTAATATCCCTTGATATATTGTAGCTGAATTATTAAGGCCTATAATATTATTATAGTTTATATGTTAATGATTTTATAGCCTGTTACTAATTCGTTATAATAGTTTGATATCTTTTTTTATTAAAAGTCAATAATATTTAAACTTCAATATTTCCAATATTTTAATAATATTTTAATAATTTTTAATAAAATTATTATAATATATTTCTAAGATTTCTATTCTAAAGGTATTATTTAATAATATATATATATGTCGGGATAGGAATCATGTGACTATGCTAGCACTTGCGCTAGCGCCTTTCGGCATTACAGTAATACGTTTCGTAATCCTAGCTTTTAGAATCCTAAGCAATATTACAATAGTGTGAATTATAGTATTCTGAATATTAGTAATTCTGCTTTAGGAAATCGCAGCTTTTTAAATAGGGAATATCTCACTTAATTCAATAACTACTATATTGCTATTTATTATGCAATTGCTAAAGCCTATCTTTTATACACTTCTATATAAATCTAGTGTTACTTCTTACATCCCTTACTATTCTAATCTTATTCAAAATTTATTTTCAATTTTCATTTCCTCTTTCCACCTACTATCTAAATATTATTGATTTTAAGAAAATTGTGATTGAATATCTCCCCTGTTTAAATACCTATTCTGCTATTCTTTAAATTTCCTTTTGAAGTTTTTGATTAAACTTTTAATATATCTTTAATCTTTATTGAATCCTTTCTTATTCTTTACTTGTAAAATACAATTTTACTTTTTTATTAATAATTTATGCTTAGTTAGGTTCAATATTGTCATACTTATTATCATATCTAATATTCAATCGATTTTGATTTGTGGGCATACTTCCTTACTTTTATTTATAAGACCTTAATCTTTTATAATATCTGATATCCTTTTTATATTAATATAGGAAATTCTTATTAAGCTTTCTTTAAAGCTTTCATTAATTTTGCCTTTTAGAATCTTAATTAATATCAAATATTCCAAATATAGAAAAGTTATTGCGGATTATACTAAAATCAATAGAAATGATTAAATGAATTTCCACAATTATTATAACAATAATAGTTTTATAATTGATATAATATAATAATAAAAAGGTAATATATAATTTCAATATGTATAGGTAAAAGGATCTAAACTATCTCAACAGCTTAGAAATATTATTTGCTTTTCTTTTCTCTTCAACCTTTCATTAATTTTCAAAATTAATTAAATTTGAAAATCACAGTATTGGAAATGATCAATTTCCCTATCTAAATTGAAATTATCATAGGAATAATAGAAATATAAATCTATTAATTAATTAATCTTTTAAATATTATAAATATTAATTTGCAATTGATTTATAGAATTATAAAAGTTATTTAAATTATTTTCCTTTTTATTTATTATTCCAAATATTACCTATTTTAATATCTTCAAATTTCCTATTTAAATTTCAATTGAATTTGATTATTTATTTTGGTAATCTCTCATTTCTTATTTAAACTTTTATTAGTCTTTGAATTTGCTTTTAACTTTTAATAAATCTTCTTTTATTCTTTATTTATTAATATATAATTGTATTTCTTTATTGATAATATATATTCAATTAAATTCAATATCGCTGATATTATTTAAATCTTAATTATTAATATTACATTACATATAATCTATATTATCCTTTTTCAATTATTTAATTAATTTTATTTTATAAATATCCTTTTCTATTTTTCATTAATCAATTCTCAATTTATTATTTCATTTAGTATGTTTAATATTTCGGAATAGAAAATTCTTATCAAATTTGTTTAAAGGTTTTGTTTCAAATTTCCTATTTAATCTTAATTAATTGATTTTAAAGATTTGAAAAAGGAAATTAATTAAGTATTTTAAAATTAAAGGGATTAGTTTAATAGATTTTTAGAATTTTTATAATTACAATTTTATAATTAATATAATATTGAAATAAAATAATAATATATAAATCTAATATATATAATAAAAAGAATCTAAGGTATTCAATATCCTAAAAGTATTATTTACCTTCTTTATTTAATTTATTATTTATCAATCCCTAATAAAAATGTAGTTTTGAAAATTATAATATTATAAATAAATAATTCATTTATTTAAAATAAAATATATAATAAAAATAAAAAGAAATAATGGAATTTTTAATCAATTAGATTTTTATATATAAAAACGAGTTTTGATATTACTTAAACTTTTCAATAAATATTTATATGGGAAAAAAGTTTTCATTTTTTTAATTCATTTCGTATACTCAGATTTATTGAGATTTATCAATATAATACTAATAATAGTTTTTATTTAATTTACCAGATTATTAGAAATTTGTTTTAAAATATTTAAACTACTTTATAACAAAGCAATTATCTTTCGACCTATTTTCTAATATCTTTTAATAAATTAATATTCAATATTTTCCCTTTATACCTTACTATAATTAATAAATTATAATTCATTTATATTTAATAAATCAAAACGAAGCGCAACTATTTCTTTTTTCTTTTGATATAAAAATAAATAAAAAAAGAATTTTATAATATTATTATATATAAGATTATTCATTTATTTATTATCAATCTTATAATAAGCAAGGCAGGATTAAGAAGATATAAGATTTAATATATTTAAATAAATAAAATAGAATATATCTTTTACAAATAAGATTTATATTATAATATTCTTTATCTCTAAATTTGAAAAGAAATTATATATATAAGAAATAGCAAAATACCACTTTTTAAATAAAAACTTCAATTATTATTTTTTCGAATTTCTTCTTTTATATATAATCTCTTTTCAAATGAATTCCTTAAAAATTATTTCTTATAATTATATTTCAACAAAACTATTTAAAAAATACAAACTATAAATTAAAAAGCCAACAAAATACGAAATTCAAATTGAAATTTATAAATTGAATATAAAGATTAATCTCAATTATTTAAAAGATATTAGATATTTGAACTTCAAAAAATATTATTATATTTATTAAAAATAAAATAGGAAATAATATCCTTAATTTTTGAATTTCAGAATCTATAAATAAAGGTAATATAAATATAATAACAAATTTTAAATATTTTAAAGTTATTGATATATTAAATTTATTATATATACAAAATATAAATATAAATTGATTTGTATTAGAATATGATAATTATAATTTCGATATTAATTTTTGTTTTGGGAATCTTGAATCTATTTTTGAAAAATATAATTATTTTAATGAAATACAAAATATAGTGTTTTCGATTACAATTGAAAACAATAATCTTAATACTTTTCAAAAAACTATAAAAGTTTTTGATTATTTAATGAATTTTGTTATTGGTTTTATAATAGAGAAGGGTTTATTAGTAATACTAAAACTTACTGAAATTAATAACCCTATAATTAATATTATTAATATATTAAAACAAAGATAGAAAGATTAATATAAGTAATCTTTTCTTTTAATTATATAATACAAACTCTAACAAACAATAGATAATCTTTTAAATAGTTTAAATATATATTATATATAATGAATTAAACAAAAACATTTAGAACTAATACATTTTTAGAATCGCCTATTTTAATCCAATCCCTTATATATTATAATAATAATTATATAATCTCTTATAATTTCATATAAAGTAATGAAAACGATTTAATCAAATACAACAATAATAAATCTATTTAAATTAATCGAAGTATTGTTGAAACTATTAATACGAATTATAATAGTAAGAATAATATCGAGCTTTGTTATTCTTTTATATAGTATTACTTTGAACCAAATATAAATAATATCTTTCAAAATTTCAATTATATTATATAAATTTCGAATACTAATTGCGAATATAAATTTTATAATATTATTAATAAAAAAGATATTGATAATGAAATATATTATCTAATAAATTGAATATTGATTTTAATTTGAAATAAAATATTAAAAGAAACAAAAGCTTAATCATTTATCAATCAATTTGAAATTCAATACCAATCTCAAAAAGTCGTTTTAAGATTTGAATATAATCCTTCGCCTCATTATTAAAATTTCAATAAAAATTTGTTAAAAAAGTGATAGTATAAAAAGATAGCGATAGAAGAGACAAGGGAAGATAACAAGAATAAGCATGCTCAAAATAGATGAAAACAAAAACAATGGTAGCAGGGGAATATCAGCGACACTGATCATCTTGATGATAGCAGTCCTGATTCAAGCATCAAGGATAACAAATTCCGACCTGCAAAATGGCGGAAAGTCCCTTCAATACCTACCAATTACGATTTAATACTACCTCATAAATATAATAAAAGGCATTATCTCAAACAGTGCCATACCCTTACAACACTTTCGATTAAGCAATTTGATATAAATAAAGTACAACCTCAAAACCTTAACAAACATTCACCAATGCCTATCGATAAACATCATCGCTATCCACTTACTCTCTCGAAATCATTTGATATTATCTCTAATATTATAATATATACAGGGATCTCAATCTATTGCAATAATGTTGTACATTCCAAAATGCAAAAAGCAAAACCCCTAAGCACTTGTAATGTTATCATATATTCTAAGGTACAATTACTAATATTGCGAACAAAGAGAAATTCGGTTTGATAGATATCAAGCGAAAATAAGACACTCCTTAGAATGAAAAAGAATGGCTGCTCTTGGGAGGAGATTTATAATACCCTTCCACATCGAATCCAAGGGGCGATTCAAATACAATATTCTACAAAACTGAAAAAGTAATGAAAGAAGCTCTACTAGATTCTTTTGGTTTTTTTGGGTACATAAGAAGAAACAATTCTTCATTTGAGTAGGAGTATCCTATAAGGTTACGCTTATCTTTCATTTCTATAAATGACTTTAAAAATGGAATACATGGTAATTCACTATTGTTTCTCCCTCACTATAATCCATAACATAATCAAAACAATAAATCAAACTAAGAATATAAAGTAAGAACTATAACAATTTATTAGATATACTCAAATGAAATTCCTAGAACTATAGTTCCTTTATTGATTTGATTATTCAATCGAAAGAGAAAGGTATTGAATTAAAGGAAGATCCCTGTCATTTTCTTTTTATAATCATTTGTGTTATTATGTAATTATATCTTAGTTTCCGGAACTTGTTAATGAATAGCCGGACCTAGGCTCACCAATCCCGGATTTGATATGAGAAGAGTATATCTTATTTTAATTCAGTAATTCAAATGACCTCGAGACAGTTGATTTATACAACAGTTTGATTTCCATATTGATTCTAAGCTATTGTGTATATAAAAATCAATTACTGAAACAAATATCAAGTAATGTAATTTATTACTGAATGGGCCACTTTTATTTCAATTTATACTCTTTATATTCAACATGCATTTTATTAATCATTTATTATAAAATCTATAAATAAAAAAGCATATTTATTTTTAGCTATCAAAGTTTTTCAAAAAGATAAAAAACTAAATATTCAAAAGATTGTTCGATTATATAATATACCTTATATAATGATTAATTACAAAATGAACAATTTAATTTTGTATATAGAAATTCGAATGAATTGTTATAAGATTATAGAATTGAAAGAAAAAGTAATTATTGAATATATATTTGATATAAATCAAAGAGGATTTTATTTAAAATTAAGAATATAAAAGATATAATGAATTATATTTTTGAATTGAAGAATATATATCAAGACATAGATAAAGACATATATTATATCATAAAGATGAAAAAGCTATAGAAGAGTGAAATCCTATTTATAGGAAACAGGGCATACTAATAATCCATATCTAAAATACAAAAGCAATTATAGAATATATAATTAATATTATAATAATACTTCTCATTTAAAACAATCGATTTATAATTATAATATAAATTAATCTAAATATTAAAATATTCTAATTCCTATTAATAAATGAAAATGAATCTCTTTATAAATAATTATTAATTAACAAAACTTTTTAGATTTATTTTAGTTTTATTTCAAAATTATATTTAATATAAATATTAATAAAGGATTAAGAAAATCAAAAGCAATAAATCTTTTAAAACCTACCCAAACAAAAAAATCTAATTTGTTTGGATTTGTTAAATAAAAAGCAATAATTATATTTTCCTAGCTGCAGAGGTTTTTGGTGGATTACTAAAACACCAAATAGTATTTCTATTTAATTTGATAATGAAATTTATCTTTATTATAATAATCAAGGATTTCTTCGAATTTCTATTATTTAATTTCCTTATATATCTTATTATCCTTTTTAAAAATTCAATCTTAATTTTTATATAATTTTATAATATTTATAATATCTTAACCCAATAATTCTAATAAATAATAAAGCAATTAGATTAATAAATTATAGAATATCAAAAAGATTTTGAAACTAACTAGGAATTAAAATAAACAAGTATATTTGTAAATCTTAAAAATCTTATAAAAGCTATTTTATTTGTTATTACCTTTTTTCATTAATCAATTGGTTTTCATATTCTTTATACTCACCTATATTTTATTACCTTTTTTATATAAAAGAATATCCAAATAGATTTTATTAATATAGTCCTTATACCTCTAAATCGATTGAATTATAAATACCTTCAATTTTATTAAAATAAAATCAAATCGATTTGCAATCTTATTAATCTTAAGGAATTCTTATTTCCTTTAATAAAATAGATTTGATAGAATAGATATAAGTGATTTAATATTGAAATATAAATGGAAATTATAATTAATAAAGAATAAAAAGATATCAATAATCTCCAATATAGTATTATTCAATACAAATTCTATAAATAGAAATCAATCAGATCAATTATTCTAATAAAAGTTTATAAAAGTTTGTAAATATTATTCGATTATAGTATTAATTCTTTTTATTTAATTATTATATTTGGAATAGAATGAGAAAGATTATTTCAAAATAATTAATAATTATTTGAATAAATACTTTCAAAATTTAAAAACAAATTGCAAACCTTTATCAAATATGATATTATCAAAGGCATTATATAAGTAATAGATTTTTTTAATAAATCTATTCATAAACTCTTTTACGAATAATCCCATAATTAATATAAAATAACATATCTTGGTTAAATAATAAATGATTATAATAATATATTAATACTTTTTTTTATAATATTTATTAACTAATAATAATATAATATAATCGATAGAGATATCAAATTAAAAACAAAACAATATTAGTAAGGGTTTAAGGAATTCAAATATAATAAGGTGGAAAGCTTTTGTTCGAAAGCAGAATTGGTAAGTCTATATAAATGTTTTGATTTCCTTTGATATATTAGGTTATCAATATATATAAGAAATAAGATTGATAGTTTTGATATGGTTTGGGTATTCGACTAATCCAATTGAATAGATTCGATATATAATCTATATACGAAATTCAATAGAAAAAGGAATAAAGAGATAATTGTAATAAAAGATCTTTTTATTTATTAATCTATAATTTTATAAAGCAATCCAAAAATTCTTACAAATGTTTAATAATTAATAACGAATAAAGGAATTTCGAAATATTATATATATAATAATAACTAATTCAAATAATTTGTATATCTTATCAATAAGATTATTAATTAACTTATTAATATTGAAAATGATTATATTTATTAAGATTATAATTAGATTTAAATTATTATTTATCTATCGAATAATATTTTTGAATATAACAATATCAAATATTCTTTTCAAAAGAATTATTTGCAAGCGATTTTTGATTTGATTATTATTAGGATTGATATATACTAAACGATCTTTTATTTTGTAATTCAAAATATTGAAATGAATAACTTTGTAATCGAATCGATATATAATACAGAAATTGAATCCAAATAAGAATTCGATTTATTTAGTTTGCCATTAATTTAATATCTTTATAAATATAAAGTATTCAAGATTTTTATAATCAATAATAATCTCAAATAACTTTTAAACTTTATATAACTTTGGTTTCCATTTTTTTAAGGATTTTATAATAATTAAAAGCTTTTTATTGTAAATCTTATAATTGTATTCAATAATATTATATTTTGATGAAAAGTATATTATTGAATATAAATACTTTTTATTATTATCTTATAAAAAAATATTATTTATAGTTTAATTAGAAGTATTAATTTCAATAATTGTATAATGATTATAATCAAATATAATGAAAATCAAAGTAAAAAAGAAAACATTCTTTAATATTTTAAAGATATTATTCTGATTAGAAATTCAATTTTATATTTGTTTTTTTTTAGAAATCGATTAAAAGATTCTGTGATTTTGAAAAAGTTATAAATAAAATGTTAATAAAAATTAATAAATCTAAAGAAGTATTTAAGATCTTTGAGTTTAATTAATAGTTTTTATTTGAGTATAATACTAACTTTTTTCGAATCCATTTTTATATTTTTAGAAATAATAATTAAATTGAAATATTTAGTTTTCTTTGTTTCGAATTTGTATTTATTAATACCAATTAATTATTGAATTATTTTATAAATATATTATTTATAATCTGTAATGTTTTTAAAATAGATTAGAATATTATTCAAATATATTGTATAAGTTTTATTTAGAAGATTAAAAAGAATATAATTAATATAATTCTAAAATAAAATAGATATATTGTAAAATCCAAAAAACATTATTAATAATTCGAATAGATTGAAATAAATAATGAAAGTAGTTTTTCATTTATAGTTTTTTATAATTTATAATTTATTAAAGGTAATAATAATATTAAATTTGATATAGATTTTTATATAATAAAGAATATTAAGAGTTTTTTTAATCAATAATAAGAAGTATTAATTCTTAATAATAATATTATTTAAATTATAATAATCTTAATAAATTCGAATATCTTTTCTAGATTTGATAATCAAAAGAAATAAAACAATCAATTGAAAACAAGATTTTCAAATGAATCCTTTATTCAAATTATTATTGAATTATTAATAAATAATTCGAAATTTGATTAGGGATATTGAATAACCTTTATTATATAATAATTCTTTGTTTAATGTAATTTCGATTTTATAATTCCAAAAATATTATAGTGAAAGTTTATTTATTAAAAATAATAGAAACTTTGGATATAGATTGTAAAGCTAGGAAGATAGCTTATTTTGAATCTCTATAATAAAAGGAACAAATCAATTCATCTTTTTTATAAATTTATTAATATTATTATCTATTAAGTTATAATATAATTGAATAATATCTCTAATTATTATATAATATAATTTACAAGCTTTATTCAATTCATTCTAGAATATTTTTATAATATAAGTATTTAAGGTTTTATAAAATTAAATAAAATTATTAATTATAAAAAACTTTATATTCTATATTTCAGATTGAATATCTTATAGAATATTGAATGATTTGTTTATAAAATTCAATAACATTAATATATATAATAAAAATAGAATGTTTTTGTTTTGTAATAATTTTTTATATATTTTAAAATCAATAATTGTTCGAATCGGAATTAATTTCAGAACTAATTGATTCAGAATCATTTTAATTCAAAATTCCATTTCACTATTAATACAATAAATATAATATAGATTCGATTCGAATGAAGCTTTGGAATTGATAATATTGAAATTTCTTTAAACATTTTGAATTTCAATATATTCAAAAATTGTAAATTGATTTCGAAATAATAATAAAGTATTCTTGTAGCTTTTGTTAATGATTTCTTTTATAAAGATTGATTTCGGAATAAATTTTTATAAAAATGATTTAAAATCGATTAATACAACTTTGTAACTTTTTTACAAAGTTGTTTTATAGATATTAGTAATATCGGGAATAATGATTGTTATAATGCTAATGGGATAGCAATATCTCAAATAATATATAAATATAAATTTGAATATTATTATTGATTAATCGATATTGGAGTTGTAATATTGAAGTTATAGGAAATCAAGAATTATAGAATCTATAATCGATAAAATAATGATATAAAATAAATTAATCTTTTTATAATTATTGATTTGTATATCTAAAAGTGTATATTGTAATAGAATATTGAAGGGTTTTTTATTAATTAGAAATAAATAATAAGTATAAGAGAAAGGGTATATAAAAATACAAAACTCGAAAATAACTTTTCTATTAATAAAATTATAATTTATAGCTTTATTATTTATGAGATTGATAAGTAGAATGATTATATTAAATGTAGGGAAGATTTCTATTGAGATTTTAAGAGATTTATTATTTATTGATTTAAAATATAAAGAATCTCTAAATATAATTGATTTTTTAATTCATAAAAATAAATTTCTTATAAAGAATTTCAATTTACAATTATAAATCGAGATTAATCTTTTAATATATTTAATTGTAAAAATAAGCTTTCATTTTCCTTCAAATAAATAAATCTTTCGATATACCTTTTTAAATCAATTTTTTAAATAAGGCTAGAAGGAATTGGAGAGATATAATATAATAATATAAATGAGAAACGGTTGATAAACAAGAATGAATTTTGATATAAGAGAGCAATGATATTGTAATACGATTCGAGGCCTAAATATTGATTGATTGCTAGAATATAATTAATATAAAAAATATATTTTATATTAATATTAATATTAATATTATATTTTGTATTATTGGTTTGTTTCTTTTTGTAATTGTTTTTAATATAATCGAGCTTTTTGTAATAAAAATAGAAATTGAGATTAATATATTATTTTTGAATATAACGAGATAAGGGATATTGATTTTAATAAACAATATTCAATTATATAGAATTGCTAAAAAGATTTGATATAGAAAGGGTTACAAAGAAATCTGCTTTTTATTATAAGGTTTTGATTAATTATAATTGAAATTGATATTTTAATTCTTTTATTAATTATTAAGGTGAGTTTTTTCTTTTAAATTATTATATATATTTTATTATTAGATTATTTATATATCGATATTGATAGTAGAGAATTTATTAGAATAATTGATTGAAATATCGATTAGCTTTTGGGAAACCTTGAATTTAAAATTAGCGATTTATTATTTAATAGTTTTTTTATATTTTATAATAAACTATTTGAATTTGATAATAAAGTTATTAAATAAGATCTTCTTTATTTTATATTTATTATAATTTATAAAGGCTTTTTATAAAAGATTAAGAGTTTAATATTACTTATTCAATTTATATCAAATGTTTATAATAATGTATTATTCGAAGAATTAAAGGTTAGAATTATATAGATTGTTAATGATTGTATTGAAATGTATTTGATTGTTTATATAAATAGAATTAAAGAATAGATTAATAAAGAATATAATCTTTTGAAACTTTGATTCGTTTTTATAATTGATAGTTAAGTAATGATTTATTGTATTATAGAATGTTATATATTGATTTTAATGTTTTATAATGTTTTGTTTAATATTATTAAACTTTTTGGGGGTAATGAAATATTTTCGATAAAGTAGAGTTTATAGATTATTATAAATAACAAATTTTAATATTTTAATTGTATTTTTCAATTTGATAATCTTTGATTGAATATTGATAATTTAAGTTTTTGTTATAATAGTTTAGATTTATAATGAATTTATAATCAATTTAATCGATTTAAATATAATTTGAATAATTGTAAAATATATAGTGTTTGAATTATTGAATAAATTTATAAACGAAGAGATATTAGTTTTGGTGGAATTGAGAATATAATTTAAGAAAAGGAATTGTAAAGATAAATTAAATATAAGTATTTAAATAATTATTTTTAAAATACTTTCAAGATTGTAAAGTAATTTTATAGAGTTTTTAAACAATAATGGTTAGGGTATGTGATGGGTTAGTAATGAATATAATTAATACAATCGGGGTGTGATATTAATAAAGTTTTTAATTAAAATGAAGTTGTAATAGTTTTTTATGAAGATAGTATAAATTGTTAAGGTATAAATAAAAACGTATATTATATTATAAAAATAGAAAAACTATAAAAGAGTGAGGTTCTATTTATAGGAAGTAGGGTATGTTAATAATCCGTGCTTAAGGTACGAAGGCAATTATAGAATATGTAGTTGGCGTCGTGACAATATGAAATGTATTGAAAAGTTTTAAATGTATTGATTTATAAAGTATCAAATTGAATTAAAGATATATTTTAATTATGTTTATAACTTTCAAAAAGCTTTTTATAAAGATTTTAAGTTTATTGAAGATTGATTTCGATTAATATCAAATATGCAAATAAAATATAATATTTAGGATTGTAATTTTTATAATTTTAATAAAATAGGTTTTATAATGAGAATTATAAATATAGTAATGATTATTATTAATACTAAAAGATATAATAGAAGTAAATCAATACAATTAAATAATCGAGAATGAGTTATAATAATAATATATGAAAATGAAAAGAATGAAACTATTTCTTTATTTCTAGTAATTCAAAAACAGATTTATTTTTCCAATTAATATACCGAAATCAATCTTTTTGTAGAATGGGTTATTAAACCTATAGCTAATGAATGAATAAATAATGAAACAGGTTTAGAATAATTGAAACATTTCAATAAGCATATCAAGAATTGAAGAAAAGGCAAATATCGAATATTGATATTAGATAAACATAAAAACTACAAATCAATAACTTTTTAAGCATATTGTAAAAAGAACGATATTATATATTTATATTTACTAGTATATTCAAATCATTTAATTCAGCCACTTAATATTAACTATTTTAATAATCTGAAACATTTATATAATAATCAAATTGATGAATTTATTAAGGTATATATCAATTATATTTCGAAAGTTGAATTCTTTATAGCTTTTAAAACTATATATAAAGAATCGATTATTAATCAGAATATGAAATCAGGATTTCAAAGAGTAGATTTAATATTATTTAATTTTGAAGTTATTCTTTCGAAATTAAATATTCGAATTCATATACCTACTTCCCCCTTTTTCGATTTAAATCAATGGATCTTTCAAACCCCTCACAATCTAATTAAAGCTTTTTGTTATAATGGATTAATAACAGATTATAGAATCATTAATATATAAACTATAATAATATTATAGGTCTCAATAATTCAATTACAATATATCAGGGGATATTAGATATTCAAAAAAAGCTTCAGGTATATATATAATATTAGTTATAGAATATTTTAGAAATATAAAATATAATTCCTAAAACAATAGATTCTAGAAAATACTGAATATAATTTTACAAACTTTTTGTAAAGTTATATTAATAAAATCCCAAGGGATTAATCCCAGAATAAAAGAATAAATTAGAATATTAAAAGTTATAAGATTAATATTCTATAATAAATAGTTCAAAAACAATAGTACTTTAAAAGCAATTGATTATCCCAATTATTCAAATGAAATAAAGATTTATATAAGGGAATGGATTTCATTATAATATAAAGCTTTATATTTAAAATAATAATCATTAATTTTTTTATTATAATTACAAAAATTGTAATTAGTTATAATCTTATTGAATTCCTATTTGAAGTTTAATTTAAATTATTTTGAAAGATTTTTAAATACTTTTATATAACTTTAAAAACAATTCCTATAATACTTTAAATATTATTTCTGTTTTAAATATTGATTTAATAATCAATTGCTAATATAGTATTTAGAGCTATTGTTATAGGTTAATTTATTAAAGATATTAATAATATCGAAATAATTAATATTTTAAAAAAGATTATTATTAATAAAATCTTTAAGATTGTTTTATTAAATAAATATTAAGATAGTCGATAAAAGTTCGATATTTTCTTTTTATAATTTGAGATTTATTTTTAATTTAATGAGGATAAGTTTATTATTAAAAAATTCAAAAGTATATAAATTGTATTATATTTTTGAAGTAAAATAATTAAATAGATTCAATTATATTTGTGTAATTATTTCGAATATAATGATAAGGATTATATATAATTTATTCAAACAATTTTTAATAGTTTTGAAGGATTTAAGATAAAGATTTATAAAATCTTTGGAAATTTTAATAAATTAGAAATAATGAAAGATAAGATTTTCAATTTTAAATAAATAGGATTAGTATTGAAATATATTACAGAATTTCGAAAATATATTAGAATAATTAAATAAAACGAAATTGCTATTATAAATTACTATTATAAAGGATTCAAATCAAAAATCAGATTAGAATTAGAAAGATTTGTTGAGAGTATAGATCTGAATAATCTAATTCAGGATTCTATCGAATTAGATAATTGTTTTTATAAATATCAATAAAGTTAAAAACTATATAAATCCTAAAGAAATCAAAAGCAAAGATGTTATTATAAAAATAAAGATAAATCATATTATAATCTATAAAGATATAGAAACCTTATAGAATTAAATATTATATATTATACAAATGGAAATGATAATTTAGAAAAGAAATAAAGATAAAAAAACAATTTATATTTTGAATATAAAAAAGCAAAGTATTAAATAATAGATTACCAAAATAAAAAGACAAAAGGAAAAAGAAGTAATTTCAAATCTAAATTTGATAAAGATTAATTTAATATTATCTTTATAATCTCAGAAAACTTAATTAAATTTGAAAATATTAAAACTTTTATTGTTAAGAAATTTCAATAATTATTAAAAGGATTATTATAAAATCAAAAAGATATAAATATAATAAATTTATAAAAACAAAAATATTATAAAACCTTAATATCTTTTGTAATAAAAGAAAATCATTAAAATAAAATAAAAAATAGATTATATAATAATAAATTGAATAGTTTGTTATAATGAATTCTATAAAATCTATTAATCAAATAAAAAAGCAATTAAATAATTTCTTAAAAAAAGAAAAATAAAGAATCATTGAAATAATATAATATATAAAGATTTAATTTTAAATATAATTTCATAAAAAGTTTGCAAAATTATTCAACAATTGAATATTATAAAATAAATAGAATAAATATATTATAAGATTTAAATAAATGGATATATATAATCAATTATAATAGATTTAAAGATTATAGGAAATTTTATTGTATTGAAAACTATAAAGTATTTAAAAATATTATTTCGAATAAAATAATATGTTTATTGATTATAATTAATTAATAAACAATTAATAGAATTTGATAAAAGGATTTTGTAAAAAACAATTTCAGTATAAATGAATATAATTCAATATATAGAGATTATACAATTTGATATTATATTATTAAATTAATAATAGATTATTTTAGAAATGCTATAATTAAAGATATATAATTCGAAAATAAATTGAATATAAGGAATTGTAATATTTGATTAATATAAAAGCGATTATAGGGATATACTAAAAGTATTTATAAAATATAATATACATTTAGAAAAATTGAATACAAATAATATTAATAATATAGAATACTTAATTTAGGATTCTCTATTAAAAGCAAAAACCAATATATCTTCTTTATAAATACAAAAATCAATAATATAATATAAAATTATAATCAAAACGAAAAAAAGATTTACAATATCAAAACAATATAAGAAATATAAATATATTTTCAAAAAACTAGAGATTTATAAGGTTTTACTAAAACACAAATTATAGGATTATAAAATAATATTAGAGAAAGGCAAAATACTTATATATATTCTAATTTATTCAATATCAATTAATAAATTAAAAAGATTTAAAGAATATATCAATAACAATTTAATTAAAAAATAAATCAGGGAATCTATATCCCAAATAGTTAATTCAATTATATAAATATTCAAAAAGAATGGATTTGATAAACTAATTATAGATTATAGAAAGCTTAATATATTTATTAAGAAGAATCGATATCCATCTTTATTAATTATAAAATTAAAAGATCGATTAAATAGAACTACAATATTTATTAAAATGAATTTATATAATGATTATTATTTAATTAAAATAAAGAAAAGCAAAGAATAGAAAACTACTTTCAAAATAAAATATAGATTATACAAATACCAAATTATATTATTCGAATTAATCAATATACCAGCTACTTTTATAAGATTTATAAATAATATATTATTATAATATTTGAATATTTACTATATATATTATTTAAATAATATCCTAATATATTCAAACAATAAAATTCAATACATTAAGAACATTAATAATATTCTCAAAAATCTATTCAAAATAGATTTACTATATAAATTAAATAAATACGAATTTTATATTACAGAAATAGAATTTTTGAAATTTATTATATTAAATCAAAAACTTGAAATGAACAAAAACAAAGTTAAGGTAATATTTGAATAAAAACAATTGATTATAATCAAAAAAGTATAATCCTTTTTAAGATTTATTAATTTCTATAAAAGATTTATTAAAAATTATTTAAAGATTATTATATTTTTGATTATATTAATTAAAAAAGATTAAGGGAGCTTTAAATAAATTATCAAAATATAAAAATTATTTAATATATTTAAATAAACAATAATAGAAGAATTAATATTATTGATTTTTAATTTAGAAAAAGAAATTATAATAAAAACGAACTTTTTGGATTTCATTATAAAAATAATTCTAAATCAATTAGATTAAAATAGAAAATACTAATTAATTATATTTTATTTTTGAAAATTATTATTAATTGAATTGAATTATAAAATATATAATAAAGAATTATTAGTAATAATTGATATATTTAAAAAATAATAAATATATTTAAAAGGATTGAAATATATAATATAAATATATACAAATTATAAGAATTTGATTTATTTTATTATAATAAAATAATTAAATAAATAATAAATTAAATAATTAGAAATTATAATCAATTATAATTTTAAAATTTTATATATTAAAGGATTAGAAAATATTAAAGTCGATATTTTTAGTTGAAAATTAAAATATTAAAAAAACAAAATGTATAAATTATATATTATATTTTAAAAAGATAATGAATCATTAATTTATAATATATTACAATTTATAATAATATATTTATTAAAAAATAGATTCAATTATATTACAATAAGGATATTATTATTATATATATATACAAAACAATAGAATCAAAATTCATTATAGAAAATAATATTATATATTTTTATAAAAAAGTATATATTTTGAATTAAATGATTAAGGAATTTATAATAAAATAATATAGATTATTAGTATATAAATATTAAAGAATTATAAGAATATTTGTAAGAATATAGAAAATCAGTTATTTCTTATAAATGAAAATAATAGTTAAAGAAATTATTAGAAATTGTAATATTTGTATATAAAACAAGTTATTATAATATGTTTTATATAATTAATTCTAAATCTCAAATATATTTTCTCAATTATGGAAATCTATTATATAGGATTTTATAATCAAATTATTATTTTCAAAGGATTTTATTATAAGAATTGAATATAATATAATATTCAATATAATAAACAAACTAATGAAATTTATATATATAATATTATTTAAGGAAATATAGAATACTAAGTAATTAATATATATATTTCTAAAAATTATAATAAGTATATATAAAGTATTAGATAAATTAATTTTGAATTAAAATAAACTTTTTATTTCGAAATTCTAAATTACTTTATTAATATTTATGAATATTAAAAGAAAGCTATTAATATCTTTTTATTTATAAATAAATAACTAAATAAAAAGAATCAATCAAATAATAAAAGTATATTCTAAATATTATATAAATTATTGATAAGATAATTAAATAGAATTATTATTTATAATATAATTTGTATATAATATATTGAAAATGGAAATTATGAAAATTATTTCAATATAAATTAATTTTAGATTTAATTTATAAATATATAAAATCCTAATATTATAAGAAGTTAATATTGAATCAGTAATAATATAAATTAAATAATTAAAAGATTTTTAAAAGTAATTGATTTTTGATTTAAGATTTATATTCTTTAGAATAGTAATATATTATAATATGAAATGTAGTATGGAATCTATATTTAAAAAAAGGAATAAAGTTTATTTATTATAATGAAATATTGAAATCAAGAAATCAAATAATAAATTTGATTACAAAAAATTAGAATTATTCAAGATTAATAAAATAATAAAAACAATTAATTATTAATTGAAATTATTAAATATAATAAATATCTATTCAATATTCTATATATTCTTATTCAAATCAATACTATCAAAAATACTAAATACATTATTTACAGAAATTGAATTAATTAATTCAAATGTTATATACAATATTGAAATAATACTAGATTACAAATATATCAAAAATAAAATAAAATATTTGATTAAATAATTAGATTATTTATATTCAGAAAACATTTGGGAATTCAAAGAAGATTTTAATTATTTTGAAAAACTATAAACATTCCATTTGAAATATCTATATTTGTTAATAAAACCTCAAAATCCGTTTCGAACAATTTAAACAAAAAAGGATCAAAGAAATCGAAGGAAGAAGAATCAATAGAAATAAATATAATATCAATATTTACTATTTCTTTTTCAATATATTCTTTTTCAATCTTTTCTAATCTTTTCTTTTCCTTTGCTTTTATTAATTCATTGAGAATTTGTAAATTATAATAAAGCATCTTAGATTTATATTTCAATAGAAAACATTTCTACTTTTATAATTATAGGATTTTAATTATAACTTCTTCTTTTTTTTAATTCAACCTTTCTTTTTATCGGAATAAACTTTTCTAATTATTTTTAGATGAATCTTGGATATTGTATTTTTTATTATTGTGAATATATTTATTATATTGTAAAGAATTAGAAAGCGAAATAATATATTTGTAATTAATATATTTGTATAATGAATATGAAAGTATTTCGAAATCTTTTTATTTAATAAGATAAGCAAAATGGATTTGTTCTTTTCTTTTATTAATATTTAAAGGAGGTATAATAAAGAAAAAAAGAAATATTATAATTATTAAGTATACAAAAGGGAAGATATATTAATATAAACGCTTGGAATAAGTGCTAGGCTAAAAAGGGAATAATGTTATAACGGATTAATAATAGATTGTAGAATTATTAATATATAGATTATAATGGTATTATAGGTTTTAATAATCTAGTTGTAATATATTAAAAGATATTAGGTATTTAAGGAAAGCCTTAGATATATATATAATATTAATTATAGGATATTTTAGAAATGTAGAATATAGTTTCTAGGATAATAAGTTTTAGGAAATACTAAATATAACTTTGCAAACTTTTTGTAAAGTTATATTAATAAGATTTTAGGGAGTTAGTTTTAGAATAAAAGAATAAATTAGAATATTAAAAATTATAGGATTAATGTTTCATAATAAATAGCTTAAAAATGATAATACTTCAAAAACAATCGGCTGTTTTAATTATTTAAATGAAATAAAGATTTGTATAAGAAAATGAGTTTTATTATAATATAAAGCTTTATACTTAAGATAATAATTATTAGTTTTATTATTATAATTACAAAAATTACAATTAATTATAATCTTATTGAATTCCTATTTGAAATTTAGTTTAAATTACTTTGAGAGATCTTTAAACATTTCCATATAACTTTAAAAGCAGCTCCTATAATACTTTTTCTCAATCAATATTAATTAAATCTCAAATAATTTGTTATCAATCAAACTCCTCTATATTTATATTTGAGATTATATTAATTCTAATTAAAGATATAAAACGATTAGCTTATAAAAACACTTTTTTGAATATAGAGAATCATATATTTCGAAAAACAAATAAAATATTAAATAAATATTAATATATAAAAAAAACTCAATTATATTAAAAAAGAATACTTATTAAATAAAAAACTTTAAATATATTATTTTAATAAAAAATTGATATTCAGATTTAATATAATGAATATCAAAAAGAAAGGAATTCTAATAGAGAAGTATTTTTTATTTAATATTATAATAAATATAGGAAAATAGAATATAATATAAGAATTTATTAAAATAATAGAATAAATTCTAAATTATTAAATTTTTAATAATTTTAATTAATTGATTTAATTATTATTGAATAATATAGATTTAAAATGGTTGAATAGTATAAAAAGTGGTAATTTAGTGATATTGATGATTTGGTGATAAATTATGTTATAGTATAAATATATATTAGAGTAGTAGTAATTTCTGATTATTTAGTTGATAGATATAAATCTGTATTGAAATATTGAAAGTTGTTAATTGGTTTATTGAGGATTATATATAGATATATAATTATAAGATTATTATATTATTTGTAGATAGGTTTATTTTATAAATTATTAATTTTATTATTAATAAATAATAATATTAGTATTATAAATATAAGATTTAGAATTACAAAATTAAAAAGTATTATAGTAATAAGGAGTATAAGAAAAATAGGTTATAAATAAAGATTTATTTCGAATAGCGAGATTATAATTATAGTTATAATTTGATAATTGAAATGTATAATATTGAATAATAAATGAAGATAAGGGATAATAATAAGAATATTAAATATATTGAGATTGAATTTAGGATATAGTGAAAGAAATTGATGATAGTAAATAGAAAAATGATTTGTTTAATAATTAAGAAAGTAATTGAAAAGAGAAAAGAAATTATAGAAAAGTGTATAATATAATTATATAAGAGATAGAAAAGGAGATTGAAAAATGATTATAATATTCTCCTTACAAAATCTTTACCGAATATAATATTCCCTTACTAGAAGTAATTGATATCCCGACATCTTGCACTACCCCACATCTTGCACAAAATTTAGAATCCTATAAAATATCAATTACGAAATTTATATTAAGTTTCAAATTAGTTATGGAAGTTTATATAAAGCTAGTAATAGTTCAAATCAAAGTTAAAGAGAAGTTTAATATAATTACTATTGTAAAAATCTATAATATCGATTGCTTTATATTATATTGATAATATAAAAAGCAATTAGTTTTTTGTATTTTTATTTATAAAGATATCTATTAATATTTCAATAAAGAATAAGAAGAGATTTTAATTGATCAAATTAATAAGCTAATATAAAGATTTATATTTTTTATAAATTGTATAATCAAAAACTTAATAAAAAAGATTATAAATCGATTTGTAAAAAAGAATTAAACAATTCAATTCATTAAAAAGTATAAAATATATTTTAAAAATCGGTATTTTTAATGTATTAATAATTTATATATTAAAATTGATAGTATTAAGCATTTTGAATATTTTTATAATTTAGTTAATATTATTTTTGTTTTATTATTGATTTATATTATATAAAAAGCTTTAGCTAATTCCTTTTTTTTTTCATTTAATTAATAAAAGTGATTATAAAATACAATATATTATTAAAAAACCTTTATAATTGGAATAAGAAAGGTTTCTTTATTGGTTTGATTTATATAATGAAATAGATTATGAATATTAATATATATGAGAGGGATAGAGTTATTGTTAGAGTCAATACAAGGTGACGACTAGCATATAATAGGATTCAAAAGAATATAAGACTTTTCATTAATCCCTTCCATCCTTCCCAAATAAAACTATATATAATATAAAAACTTTATATTAAATAAATAATTGGCCTAATATTAATCTTATATTAATATTTTATAATAAAGCCTTTCCTTTTAAGACTTTCATTTTCAAAAATTATAAATATTATAAAGAATTCGAAAATTTTAAAACTTATTTAATAAATTCCCTCTATTATATTATTATACTTTCAAAGCTTTATTAAATCCTATAACAATAAATCTATTATAATATCTATATTCTCATTTTATAAAGTTCAACTCCTTTATAATTTTAAAAACTATATTATAATACAAGAATATTAAAAGTTAAATTTTTTAAAATCTTTAAAATCTTCAAAATTCGAAAATTCGAAAAAATAATTATTTCTTTTCTTTTATTCTATTAATATTGATTTGCTTTTAATAAAATAATGATTTGTATTCGATAAAACTACTTCCTCTTTTTAAACTTTTGTTTTTGAAAACTATAAAAGCTTGAAAATCTGAAAAATTAGAAATCGATAGTATTCCACTAGTATAAAACTAGCTGGGTACAAAAATCCAGAAAATCCTATAAAACATATAAAATCTTATAAAATCCTATAAAGTACAAAGCTTTATTAACTTTCCATTGAGTTTTCGAAATCTAAAAGAAATCCTGAAATCCTATAAAATTCTATAAAGTATAAAACTTTATTAGCTTTTTATTGAATCTTCGAAATCTAAAAGAAATTCTAAAATCTTATAAAATTCTATAAAATGTGGAGAATGCTTGAGAGGTCTGAAACTTAATAAAATCCTATAAAATGCTGTAAAACATGTAGAATCCTGTAAAATCCTGTAAAATACTGTAAAATGTGTAGAATTCTATAAAATCCTGTAAAATGCAGAGCTCCACTAACTTTCCACTGAGTCCTCAAAATCTAAAAGAAATCCTGAAATCCTATAAAATCCTATAAAGTACAAAGCTCCACTAACTTTTTGCTGAATCCTCGAAATCTAAAAGAAATTCTGAAATCCTATAAAATCCTATAAAATATAAAGAATGCTTGAGAGATTTGAAATCTAATAAAATCCTATAAAATCTTGTAAAATATTGTAAAATAATCTATTTGTATTTTCAGATAAACAATTCCAATATAAATATTGTTTTATCTTTTATTAAATATAAACTATTCGATATAATATTAATTATTTATAATCAACTTCCATTAATAGATTCTAATTAATTATATAATAATTAATTAAACTCTTTTTTATATAAAAATTTTTAAATATTATATAAAGGTATTATTATCTTAATAATAAAATTTAAATATATTATTAATATTTTGTAAGCGCTGTCTAGGGTAGGGCTCGCTTTTCAAAAAAAAGATTTTTTTTTTTAATATTTTCCTTTCTTTTTCTAACTTTTATTTAATTATTCTATTTTATTTTAAAAGAATATTAAAGATATATTGTAAGAATATTTTATAAGTATTTTTAAAAAATTCGATTTATAAAAACTTTCTTTTTTAATATTCTTTTAATTCAATTTTATAAAAATAAAAGATATTTTAATGATTTGAATATTATTGTTTATATATTAATAATATATTTTAAATATATTATAATCTAAAGAAGTTTTGAAGTTTTCAAAGCTTTTTGAAATTATTTCCGAAAACTAATTAATGGTTTGCTTTAAAAGAATTGAATAAAAAGAATTATTAAAATTAATATAAAATAACAATTAATATATAATAGGATTCAGAAGAATATAAAACTTTTTATTAATCCCTTTTATTCTTTCCAGAATGAAGTTATATATGATGTGAAAATTCTATATTGGATAAATAATCGGCCCGATATCGGTCTTACATCGATGTTCCGTAACAGTTATAAAAGCTAGGCAAAACGAATCTCGAGAGTTTATTAGTCTTTTAGTATATATTTGTATTGATAATATAATTATATTATCTATTTTATTCTATAAAAGGGATTCGAGGGATTTTCAGGATATATAGGTTGATAATGTAGAGAAAGGGGATAAAGTTTATTTTGGAGTTTTAAATAATAAATGGTTATTCAATGTTTTTAATCTAATATAGTTTCAAAAGGTCTTTCAATATTATATACAATTAAAAATAAATAAAGGATATTGTTTATTTATTATAAATAATCATTCTAATTATATAAATATGAAATTTATATTAAAATGTAACAAATTAAAGATTATATTATTGATTTTACTATCACATTCTATATATCAACTTCAATCTTTTGATTATAGTTTTTTCCTTTCATTTTCGATAAATTATAATATAATATTGAACAATATATTATATAAAGATAAAAGATTATTTGAAATTACAAAACGAAATTTTTGAATTATATTTAAAAGAGTTTGGATTCAAATTTGTATAATATATAATATACTTTTTTCTTTCGAAAAAATAGGCATTTATTTTATATATAAAGGAATTATTATTATTAATATTATATTTGAATCTTTTTTTATATTATTTATATCAATATAGTTAGTTAGAAATAAATTTAAGATTTTATATATAACAAAAGCTTTTTGTAAATTCAAATTAGAGTTTTGATATCAAAATGATTTTGAAATCATTTTGAAGCTTTTTAAAATTGTTTTTATTAATATAATTTAAGTTAGTATTCAATTGTATAGAGCAAAGGGATTAAAAGAGATTGTGAAAATGGAAAAAAAGAAAAGGAATCGATTTAAGAGATTAAATCTAATAGGAGAGAAGGGAAATGAAGCATTTTTATATTCTTTTAAAGCTATTTTAGAAGTTAAGATTTATTAATATATTAAAACACTTATTATTCAATAGAAGAAGGAAGTTAAGAAGTTGAAGAAAACTGAAAAGAAAATTGAAAAGGAAAAGAAGTATTTAGAGGTATAAAAGAGGGCTCGCTAGAAGGAGATCGATCGTTAGATTTTATAGGGTTTCAAAAAGTATAATAAGAAAGCTTTGAAAGTTTCAAAATCATTTATTAAGAAGATCAAAAGCACTCCAAAACCTTTTACTATAATAGATCTAATATACTAAGAAGTTATAAAGCCTTTAGATATTAGAAAGATTGATATTTCGAAGGATAATAGGAAGGGGGTGGAAATCAGAATTAGAAGGGGGTAGATAATTATAGTATCAATAAGATTTAAAGATTGATTATTTAAAGGTTTTATACGAAAATCCTATATCACATTATCAATATTTAAAAACTTCAATTTGATATCTTATAAATTGTAATTATTATTAAATATTGAAGTTTTAATAGTAGTAAATTTGAGATTGTGCAAGATGTGGGGTAGTGCAAGATATCGGGATATCGGTTAAGTCTTACGCCGCGTAATTCGGACCACCAGTGGGTGTACGGATTTACAAAACACTTTGTATAACTTCAAAAAACCTAAAATGAGATAATATTATAATTAAATAATTAATAATTATTATAATTTCGATTGTATATATTCTTTATTAATATTAATGAGAGTTTTATATTTGTGGGGTAATTCTATATATCTTTTTTGAATTTCTTTTTGTGTGATTTTGTTTTATTTGTTTTGTATAATCTCCTTTAATTTATTTAATGTTTTCTATTATCTTTTTTGAATTTATTATTTTAATATATTTCAAATGCTTTTTATTGAATTCAAATCAGGTGAATTAGGGAAATGAAATAAATTTTTGATGTTGTATATATTTCTAAGCTTTTGGGTAAGGTTATATTTAAGGAATTTATGAGAACTATTATTATCCTTTATTAAAAACTATTTATGTATAAAATCTTTTGTTTATAGTTTTTCAATTATATTTATATAAATAGGGAGCAATTGTTGAACGTAATATTTTTGTATTATAGCATTACTTTAAGATTTGACTTTTTTGAGATGCGATTTTTTACTTTTCTATATAAGGATTCGCTTTTTATAATTTTTAAGACTTTCAATTTTGGGATATCTTTTAAACTTAAAATCAGAAATAGGTTTATTTATATATTCCTTTTCGTTATAATAGAATTCAAGCTTTTTGGCTTTTTCATTAAAAGTAATTATTACAATGGATTAGTAACAGGCTATAAAATTACCAATATATAGACTATAATGATATTATAGACCTTAGTAATTCAACTATAGTATATCAAGGGATATTAAGTATTCAAGAAAAGCCTCAAATATATATATAATATTAGTTATAGAATATCCTAGAAATATAAAATATAATTCCTAGAATAATAAATCCTAAAAAACATTGAATATAACTTTACAAACTTTTTACAAAGTTATATTAATAATATTCTAAGGGATTAGTTTTAGAATAAAAGAATAAATTAAAACAATAGGAATTATAAGATGAGGGTTATATAACATATTGAAAATCGAAATCGATGTTCAATAAAATCGATTATTAAAATCAATATTCGATTAGATTGATTATCGAAATCGATATTTGATTAGAAATAAGAAGGTTTATATAAGAAATAGGTTTTATTATAATATAAAGTTTTATATTTAAAAGAATAATTATTAATTTTATTATTATAGTTATAAGAATTATAATTAATTATAATCTTATTGAATTCCTATTTAAAATCTAGTTTAAACTATTTTAAAAGATTTCTAAATATTTTTATATGATTTTAAAGATAGTTTCTATAATACTTTGAATATTATTTTTATTTTAAATATCGATTTAATAATCAATTATTAATATAATATTCAAAAATATTATTATAAATCGATTTATTAGAAATATTAATAATATTAAAATAATTAATATTTTAAAGGACATTATTATTAATAAAATTTTTAAAATTGTTTTATTAAATTAATATTAAGATAATTAATAAGAATTTAATACTTTTCTTTTATAATTTGAGATTTATTTTTAATTTAATAAAAACAAATTCATTATTAAGGAATTCAAAAGTATATAAATTATATTATATTTTTGAAATAAAATAATCAAATAAATTCAATTATATTTATATAATTATTTTGAATATAATAATAAAAATTATATATAATTTACTCAAACAATCTTTAATAATTTTAAAGGATTTAAAATAAAGATTTATAAAATCTTTAGAAATTCTAATAAATTAAAAATAATAAAAAATAAGATTTTTAATTTTAAATAAATAAAATTAATATTAAAATATATTATAGAATTTTGAAAATATATTGGAATAATTAAATAAAACGAAATCATTATTATAAATTATTATTATAAAGAATTCAAATTAGAAATCAAATTAGAATTAAAAAGATTTATTAAGAATATAGATTTGAATAATTTAATTTAGGATTTTATTAAATCAAATGATTATTTTTATAAATATTAATAAAGTTAAAGATTATATAAATTCTAAGGAAATTAAAAGCAAAAATATTATTATAAAAATGGGGGTAGATTATATTACAATTTATAAAAATATAAAAATCTTATAGAATTAAATATTATATATTATATAAATAGGAATAATAATTTAAAAAAGAAATAAAGATAAGAAAACAATTTATATTTTAAATATGAAAAAGTAAAATATTGAATAATAAATTATTGAAATAAAAAAATAGAAGGAAAAAGGAACAATTTTAAATTTAAATTTAATAAAAGTTAATTTAATATTATTTTTATTATTTTAGAAAATTCAATTAAATTCAAAAATACTAAAGCTTTTATTATTAAAGAATTTCAGTAATTATTAAAGAAATTATTATAAAATCAAAAAGATATAAATATAATAGATTTATAAAAACAAAAATATTATAAAATCTTAATATTTTCTATAATAAAAGAAAGTTATTAGAATAAGATAGAAACAAATTAAATTATAATAAATTAAACAATTTGTTATAATAAATTCTATAGAATTTATTAATTAGATAAAAAAGCAATCAAATAATTCCTTAAGAAAAGAAAAATAAAGAATTATTAGAATAATATAATATATAAGGATTTAAATTTAACTTTATAAGAAGTTTATAAAGTTATTTAGTAATTGAATATTATGAAATAAATAGGATAGATATATTATAAGATTTAAATAAATGGATATATATAATCAGTTATAATAGATTCAAAAATTATAAGAAATTTTATTATATTAAAAGCTATAAAGTATTTGGAAATATTATTTCAAATAAAATAATATCTTTATTGATTGTAATTAATTAATAGATAGTTAATAAAATCTAATAAAAAGATTTTATAGAAAACAATTTTAATATAAATGAGTATAATCTAGTATATAAAGATTATATAATTTGATATTGTATTATTAGATTAATAATAGATTATTTTAGGAATATTATAGTTAAAGGTATATAATTTGAAAATAAATTGAGTATAAGGAATTGTAATATTTGATTAATACAAAAGCGATTATAGGGATATATTAAAAATATTTGTGAGATGTAATATATATTTAAAAGAATTGAATGTGAATAATATTAGTGATATAAAATATTTAATTCAAAATTCTTTATTAAAAGTGAAGATTAGTATATCTTTTTTATAAATATAAAAGCTAATAATATGGTATAAAATTGTAATTGAAGTAAAAAATAGGTTTATGATATTAAAATAGTATAAGAAATATGAATATATTTTTAAAAAATTAGGGATTTATAAAGTTTTATTGGAATATAAATTATAAAATTATAAAATAATATTAAAGAAAGATAAGATATTTATATATATTCCAATTTATTTAATATCAATTAATAAATTAAAAAGATTTAAAGAATATATTGATAATAATTTAATTAAAAAATGGATTAGGGAATTTGTATCTTAAATAATCAATTCAATTATATAGATATTCAAAAAGAATAAATTTAATAAATTAATTATAAATTATAAAAAACTTAATATATTTATTAAGAAAAATCAATATTCACTTTTATTAATTATAAAATTAAAAAATCGATTAAACAAAATTATAATATTTATTAAAATAAATTTATATAATAAATATTATTTGATTAAAATAAGAAAAGATAAAAAATAGAAAACTATTTTTAAAATAAAATATAGATTATACAAATATCAAATTATATTATTCGGGCTAATTAATATATTAATTATTTTTATAAGGCTTATAAATAATATATTATTATATATATTATTTGAATAATATTCTAATATATTCAAATAATAAGATTCAATATATTAAGAATATTAATAATATTTTTGAAAATCTATTCAAAATAGATTTGCTATATAAATCAAGTAAATGCAAATTCTATATTATAGAAATAGAATTCTTGGGATTCATTATATCAAGTTAAGGATTCAAAATGAATAAAAATAAGGTTAAAGTAATATTTGAATAAAAGTAATCGATTATAATTAAAAAAGTATAATTCTTTTTAGGATTTGTTAATTTTTATAAAAGATTTATTAAAAATTATTTAGAGATTATTATATTCTTAATTATATTAATTAGAAAAGATTAAAGAAGTTTTAAATAAATTGTTAAAGTATAGAAATCATTTGATATGTTTAAATAAGTAATAGTAGAAAAATTAATATTATTAACTTTTAATTTAAAAAAAGAAATTATAATAAAGATGGACTCTTCAAATTTTATTATAGGAATAGTTTTGAATCAATCCAATTAAAATAGAAAATATTAATCAATTACATTTTATTCCTGAAAATTATTATTAGTTGAATTGAATTACAAAATATATAATAAAGAATTATTAACAATAATCAATATATTTAAAAAATAACAAATATATTTGAAAAAATTGAAATATATAATATAGATATATATAGATTATAAGAATTTAATTTACTTTATTATAATGAAATAGTTAAACAAATAATAAATTAAATGATTAAAGATTATAACTAATTATAATTTTAGAATTTCATATATCAAAAAATTAGAAAACACTAAAACTGATATTTTTAATTGAAAACCAAAATATCAAGAAAACAAAATATATAAATTATATATTATATTCAAAAAAGATAGCGAATTATTGATTTACAATATATTACAATTTACAATAATATATTTATTGAAAGATAATTATCTTAAAAAACAAATCTAATTATACTATAATAAGAATATTAATATCATATATATATACAAAACAATAGAATTAGAATTTATTATAAAAAATAATACTATATATTTTTATGGAAAAATATACATTTCGAATTAAATAATTAAGGAATTTGTAATGAAATAATATAGATTATTGATATATAAATATTAAGGAATTATAAAAACATTTATAAGAATATAGAAAATCAATTACTTTTTATAAATGAAAATAATAATTAAAGAAGTTATTAGAAATTATAATATTTATATATAAAACAAATTATTATAACATACTTTATATAATCAGTTTCAAATCCTAGATATGCCTTTTCAATTATAAAAATCTATTATATAGGATTTTATAATTAAATTATTATTTTTAAAAAATCCTATTATAAAAATTGAATATAATACAATATTCAATATAATAAATAAACTAATAAAACTTATATATATAATATTATTCAAGGAAATATAAAATATTAAACAATTAATATATATATTCCTTAAAATTATAATAAATATATACAAAGTATTAAATAAGATAATCTTAAATTAAAATAAACTTTTTATTTCAAAATTCTGAATTATCTTATTAATATTTATGAATATCAAAAAAAAGCTATCAATATCTTTTTATTTATGTTACAGTGCTAACTACATGTTTTGTAGTTGCCTTTATGCCTTAGGCATGGACTACTAGCATGCCCTGCTTTTTATAAGTAGGGCCTCACTCTTCCATAGCTCTTCCACCCTTATGGTACAATATATGTCTTTACCTGTGCCTTGACAATTTACAAATAGATAATCAAATAAAAAGGATTAATTAAATAATAAAAGTATATCTTAAATGCTATATAAATTATTAATAAAATAATTAAATAAAACTATTATCTATAATACAATTCGCATATAATATATTAGAAATGGAAACTACAAAAATCACTTTAATATAAGCTAATTTTGAATTTAATTTACAAATATATAAAATTCCAATATTATAAAAAGTTAATATCAAATCAGCAATGATACAAATTGAATAACTAAAAGATTTTTAAAAGCAATTAGCTTTTAATTTAAGATTTATATCTTTTAAAACAATAATATATTATAATACGAAATATAATATGAAATCTATATTTAAAAAAGGGAATAAAGCTTATTTGTTATAATAAAATATCAAAATCAAAAAACCAAATAATAAACTCGATTACAGGAAATTAGAATTATTCAAGATTGATAAGATAATAGAAATGATTAATTATTGATTAAAATTATTAGATATAATAAATATTCATTCAATATTTTATATATTCTTATTCAAATTAATATCATTAGAAATATTAAATATACTATTTATAGAAATTGAACTAATCAATCTAAATGCTATATATAATATTAAAACAATATTAAATTGTAAATATATTAAAAACAAAATTAAATATTTAATCAAATGATTAACGTAGTTTAACACCGAGTGGCCCATATCACCGAGTGGCCCACTTTCACCTCAATTTACACCTTTCTCTTTCAATATGCGTTTTATCAACAACCCATAATGAATTCGAATAATTAAAAAGTTTGTATATTCTTCACTATCGAATTTATTCATAAAAATAAAAAACTAAGTATTCGAAAAACTACTATACTTTATAATATCCCTTATACAATTCTTTGATATAGAATAAAAGATTTACCTCTTTATATAGAAATTCGAACCAATAATTATAAGATTATAAAATTAAAAGAAAAAATGATTATTTAATATATATTCAATATAAATTCAAAAAGATTTTTATTTAAATTAAAGAATATAGAAAATATAATAAATTATATTTTTGAATCGAAAAATACAAAATATATTGAAAAGCTTTAAATATATCGATTTATAAAATATTGAATTGAATTAAAAATGTGTTTTAATTATATTTATAACTTTTAAAAAGCTTTTTATAAAGATCTCAAGCTTTTTGAAAAGTGATTTCGATTAGTTGTAAATATATAAATGAAATATAGTATTTTGAATAGAGATTTTTATAATTTCAATAAAACAAACTTTATAAAGCTTATAACGAATTATCTTCTTCTTACAATTTCTAAAAAACTCTTATTATTTGTATAAATAAAGAATCTTGATCATAGCCTTTTTTTCCTATTGACATAAATGTTTTTACTATTATTCAATAGATTTATAAATTGTAGACATTATAGAATTAGTATAACAATAATCTTTCTTAAAATAAATATAATTAGTATAATGAAAAGAAAGATTAGTATTAATGATATACAAATGCTTAATATGATTATAGTAATTGTAGGGTTTATGCTTAATATTAGTATATTCAATATATTGAGATAAACGAGTAATGTTTTGAGAAAAAGCTGATTGATTAATAGATATAATGAAAAAGAAAACACTATAATCATTTAAATAAATAAAAGCAAAATATATTAATATAAATACTTGAAATAAATATTAGACTAAAAAGGGAATAGTATTACAATAGATTAATAATAAGCTATAGAATTATTAATATATAAATTATAATAATATTATAAGCCTTAGTAATTCAACTATAGTATATCAAAGGATATTAGATATTTAAGGAAAGTTTTAAATATATATATAATATTAATTATAGAATATCTTAGAAACATAAAATACAATTTCTAAAATAATAGATTCTAGAAAATATTGAATATAACTTTATAAACTTTTTATAAAGTTATATTAATAATATTCTAAAAAATTAATTTCAGAATAAAAGAACAAATTAGGATAATAGGAATTATGGAATGAGAATTATATAATATATTGAAGATTGAAATTGATATTTAATAAAATCGATTATTGAAATCGATATTCGATTAGATTGATTATCGAAATCAATATTCGATTAGAAATAAAAAGGTTTATATAAGAAATAGATTTTATCATAATATAAAGCTTTATATTTAAAAGAATAATTATTTATTTTATTATTATAGTTATGAAAATTGTAATTAATTATAATCTTATTGAATTTCTATTTGAAATCTAGTCTAAACTATTTTGAGAGATCTCTAGATACTTCCACGTGATCCTAGAGGCAGCTCCCGTAATAGTAATTTATACTCCATAATAAATTTTATTATTTTCTAATAAAGGGTATTTTATTATATTCTTTGATTTATATTGAGTCTCAGTTTTTTTTAATATCTCTCCCTTTCTTATAAAAACAGGATCTATATATATTTCATTTATATATAGAATATATTTCCAAAATCCTTTTACAGTATTGTACTTATGTATTTTATTGAAAATGATATGTTTTTTATGATTTTGATTATTAAAATATTTCTCTGAATAGATAGTTTTGTAGTGTTAATCTTGATTTGTAAATCTTTTTAAATTTTTTTATAATATATATTGTTTTACTCCTAATTTGAAATAATCAATTATTACTTTGTAAGATTCAATTCATAATTTATTTCGAAAAAATGAAACAAGCATCTTATAAATATTCTTATCGATTAATATAGATTCTTTTAGATTCTTTAAAAGATTACAAATCTTTTTAAAAGCTTGTTTTTTTAATATATCTCTTTCTTAAAGTTATTAATGAGTTGTAGAATTTGATATATTTAATTGAGTGGAAAGGAAATGTAGGCTTTTTTTTATATAATATTGATTGAATTTATTGAAAAAGTGTGTTTTTTTTAAAGAATTATATTTTCTATATAATTTTTTATTAATAGAAATAACCTTACATTTAATTGATTATATATTTAATAGTATTTCGAAATTGAATTGATTATTTATATTTAGGATTGTTTATTTTAAAAATATTTTCAAAAAACGTGTGTCCCGTAAGTCCGTGCACCCACTGGTGGACCAACATCATATCTTGTGGGCCATCACTCAGAACAACCCAGATAACTTTTCTCATGAATTCCAATTCCGCCTTTCAATATCCCATGTATATCGATTAAAGTAGACCTAGAGCCTTTATATCGTCTTCTACCCTATATCACTGCTTTCTCTTATAATACCACTCCATGTCCTGCTTGGTGCCATCTATAGACTCAATTCTTTCACCCCAGAACTTCATCGTTTTCCATGCTTTCGATGCCAGCGGTGCGACCTCTTCATTCCCACAACGACTGATCTCTTCAAGCCTATCCCTCCAAAATATCCACCTGGCTGCACTAAATCCCGAATTGGGCATAATCTGTGCGTTTTTGGCCAACTCCCCCGTTTCTGAAAGACCGGATTCGAAATTCTGATTCAGAATGCAGAGGGTTTCGATTTTGTGGCCGCAGTACTGAAACCACACTATTGCGGCGGGTAGAAGGTCCGCAATAGTAGTCAGGCGTTTCTCAGAATCGTGGCTAGTAGCTTCTGCTCCACTTGTCAACGGCCGCGGGGTCTCAAGGGTATCACGCAGGATCCAAATCGCAACCAGGCACAACTCAGGATCACGAACTCCAACAGAGGCGAGTCGGGCGACGAAAGCACTTAGGTTGTGGCGCTGGGCGGCAGGGATGCTTGTGGAGATAGCCCATGCTGCTCGTATTTCTTCCACGAGGAAAGGAAGATCGCTCCATATGTTACCATCGGAGGTAGTTGCTATTTCCATCTCTGGATCATCCCTCTTCTCCTTTGAATCCACAATCTTCCGAGAAAGAACACCCATCTCCCTTGTATGTAGCACTTGGCTCACCAATCTGTCTTGCGCAGGGTGGTCTGCAGTTATAAGTCTGGCTCCTTGTACGCACATATACCATAGCTCGCGGAGGTCGTACTCGTACAGCTCTATAGGATGAGTAAGCCCAGTTTGTGCGTATCGACTAGCAATGGTTCTCGTGAATAACCGGGCTTTGTGCCAGAATGCATTGGAGTCGTCATAGCCTGCTTCCTCGAGCTCAGCGTCTATTGCATCCTTATGTAATATATGAAACTCTGAGCGGCTTTTGAGTCTGTCATTTAAGGAAGCCATACCGAGTGGGCTTGATCGGATGGGTTTGGTTGAGTGAAGATTGTTGAATGGAAGTAGAGAGGACAGTGCGAGGGAGAGTGCGGGTTCTAGAGACGCTGAAGGGCTCAAGACTGAAGCGGGGCCATTAATGGGTTAGCACGCCTTGGCTAGCATCACCAATTATTCAGGTTATTGTGAGTTCATTGGGTGTGAGACAAGGATCCTGTGACGTCACAGCTATCTACCTGCATTCTATCTAACCAATAAAAGGAATTGTTGCGATATGAGTCAGCAAGGTGTACAGGAGAGAATCACATGATTACCGCGAAGCAGTACTGGCATGCCCAAATAGGTAATTAGTACTGGAGAGAAAGTCCATAACGTAGTTTATCAGCATGTGAGCCATATCACTATGTGGGCTATTTTCATTTCAATTTATATCTTTCTTTTTCAATATGTGTTTTATTAATAATCTATAATGAATTTGAATAATTAAGAAGTTTGTATATTCTTTATTATTGAAGCTATTCAGAAAGATAAAAAATTAAGTATTTGAAAGATTATTAAGATATATAATATTTTATATATAATATTATAATATAAAATTGATGGTTTTATTTTTTGTATAAAATATTGATATAAAGTTTATAATTTTTTAAAGTTAGAAAAGAATGTTATTGTTGAATATATATTTGATATAGATTTGAGAGATTTTTTATTTAAATTTAAAAATGTAGAAGATATAGTAAATTATATTTTTGAATTAAGGGATATAAAGAATATTGGAAAGTTTTGAATATATTGATTTGTAAAGTATTGAATTGAATTAAAGATATGTTTTAATTGTATTTATGATTTTCAAAAAGTTTTTTGTAAGGATTTTAAGTGTATTAAAAAATGATTTTGATTAGTTGTGAATATATGAGTGAAATATAATATTTTGAATAGAGATTTTTATAATTTTGATGAAATAGATTTTATAATGGGGATTATATATATAATAATAATTATTATTAATATTGAAAAATATAGTAGAAATAAATTAATATAATTAGATAATTGAGAATGGATTATAGTAATAATATATAAAAATAAAGAGGATGAAATTATTTTTTTATTTTTAATAATTTAAAAATAAATTTATTTTTTTAATTAATATATTGAAATGAATTTTTTTATAGAATAGATTATTAAATTTATATTTAATAGGTGAATGAATAATGAGATAGATTTAAAATGATTGAAATATTTTGATAAATATATTAAGAATTAAAGAAAGAGTAAATATTAAATATTGGTATTGAATGGATATGAAAATTATGAATTAGTAGTTTTTTAAGTATATTATAAAAAGAATGATATTATATGTTTATATTTATTATTGTATTTAAATTATTTAATTTAATTATTTGATATTGGTTGTTTTAGTAATCTGAAATGTTTATATGATAATCAAATTAATGGATTTATTAAAATATATATTAATTATATTTTAAAAATTGAATTCTTTATAGCTTTTAAAGTTGTATATAAAGAATCAATTATTTTTTAGAATATGAAATCAGGATTTCAAAGAATAAATTTAATCCTATTTAATTCTAAAGTTATATTTTCGAAATTAAATATTTGAATTTGTATATTTATATTTCTCTTTTTCAATTTAAATCAATAAATTTTTTAAATCCTTTATAATTCAATTAAAACTCTTTTTCAATCAATATTAATTAAATTTTAAATAATTTATTATTAATTAAATTTTTTTATATTTATATTTGAAATTGTATTAGTTTTAATTAAGAATATAAAAAAATTAATTTATAAGAATATATTTTTAAATATAAAGAATTGTATATTTCGAATAGCAAATGAAATATTAAATAAATATTAATATATAAAAAAAACTCAATTATATTAAGAAAGAGTGTTTACTAAATAAGAGATTTTTGATATATTATTTTAATAAAAGATTGATATTTAAATTTAATATAATAAATATCAAAAAGAAAGGAATTCTAATAGGGAAGTATTTTTTAATTGATATTATAATAAATATGAAAAGATAGGATATAATATAAGAATTTGTTAAAATGATATAATAGATTTTAGATTATTAGATTCTTAATAGTTTTAATTAATTGATTTAATTATTGTTGAATAATATAGGGTTGAAAGTATAAATTGAGGTGAAAGTGGCTTATATGGTGATATAGCCCATATGCTGATAAATTACATTATAGAGATCTCCTTTCTCCCTTTTAGATAGGAAGAAGACCAATCTGCACCAAGTATAATCGTATCTATTAAGTGATACGATTGATGCCACGGGTTCAGTATAGTGAATCCACAGGTATTACATTCTAGGACTCATGATCACAGCCAGCAAAGGTCATAGTTGTGGTTTGATAGCTCCATTTCTATTATTTAGCTACTTTGAACACAATACTTCATCTCTGGCCAAAATTGGAACCTCACGAATCTTCCTAATCCGCCTTCAGGAGCAGGGACAATGAAATCTGACACCGGGCGTGTCATTGTAAAAGCATGCATTACCATCGCCTTGGCACTGAGACCACAGTTGTCAGTTAAACTTCTTAAAATTTCAGAAATGGTGAAAAGAGCGGACTCGCGAGTTTAGAAATGAACTATACCAATTGACTAGTGTCACAGTTGCAAGAATCGCCTACAGTCTCATCGACATCGTACGCACACACCTGAGTTCCCGTTTGACATGTCTTTGATAAATTAGTACGTAAATTACTCGATGGGTAAATTTGAATTTATGGTGAAATATATGATGTGAGAAACATGAGTAGAGACTTACTCCACGATAGGTCGTTTCTGCTGCCCGTTGACCAAGTGTGGCTGCGGAGGCCAGATGTGTGAGAAGCAGGGTGGCGATAACAGTTGCGCTGTTGAGAACGAGCTTCATTATTGCAAGTCGGATGGTTGATATCTGGAAATTATAGGAATACTTTAAATGTGGCTTGGACAAGGTGTTTTGGAACTTCGATAACTTAATTGACAACTGTTCGATATATATATAACTTGTAAAGTTACAGCGTCACTTTCGGGATTCGGTATAATCATATCCGATTGTTAGAATAGGGAAGGTGGTAAAACTGACAATAAGTTTAATGAAGTCATCGAATGTAGGATTTCAAATATGGAGGTTCTTAATGCAACTGTACAAACCGTATATGCAATCCACATAGGTGCATTCTATATAGTTACAGGTTCGGGCCAACTTTCCGAACCGTATATGCACTCCATATATGTGCGTTCTATCCCTTTTGACTGCTGTGCCACTTTCCCGCCTTATCTTTGGCGAGGCAGCGAGTAGCTGGCAGTCAAGGGGTCATGTTTTCCTTGTTTGTCAGTACTTGCAGGCTCGGCCCAACCTTTATCTGTACTTGGGCGAATCCTGACAAGAGGTATATATAACTAAGTCTTGATCCCTATTATCTCAATTATTACTGCATTTCAAACCATCTATTCAATCTTTGGAAATATCTCAGTCACTCAATTACCTTTTGGCTCCACAGCTCTCTGAAACACTCTGAGTCTTCAATATGAAAGTTTTCGTTATTACTTTGATAGTCACTGCACTTTCTGCCATTGGAATGGCTCAGGTTGGACCTTGTCTCAATCAGTATTTATCCACGGAATGCATATTAACTGCTAGAATTTCGCTGAAGTCTGATTTAGAGCCGACCCTGATGGGGGAATTGGAAATTACTGTTACTGCGAGGGAGATGGTAAGTCTTATATCGTTCCACAACGCAAATTGCACCCTTTCTTGATCAACTTCTTATCCTTGGTATTATTCATATACTAAACTTTTGGATCTCCAGGTTTATGCTATTTTGAGGGGACTGGAACAAATGGTTGTGCTCCGCCTTCCAGTGATCAATATCCTTGCTAGAGGGTACTCGCAAGGGAGCCTGTGCTCACAGCGCACAAGAGCTTGCACTGAAAAGGTAAGTTCTTCTCTTATCAAGTCTAATACGTTGGCTTCCTTACGAGAAGAGATCACTGAAATCCTTTTCATCCTGCGAATGGGCTCCATAGCCCTTAAAAGCTGAAGTTTCCTCTGAGTTATAGGAGACATGGACTTATACTCTTTCTCCCTTCTTGTATCTCACTCTTCCTCTCGGAAAATGCATCTAATGGATTTAATATTGACAGGCTGTTATTTCCCTGGCGCTGGAACAAACGATTGCGTAGACTCCTCGGAACAAATCTCTTGTCTTAGGATTAGGAACAGGGTCATGTGGGATTACTCGATCTACTATCAAGACAAGTCGGACTCTCTCCAAAATGTAAAATGAGGAATAGGGTTTGAATGATATGTTTACTATAAATAAGAATAATAATGCATATGGGTGACATTGTACTACAGCTATTACAAGATCGTCTCTTCTGTAATTCATATTCTCAAACTTTACAAGTTGTACCGGTGTACCTCGTATTCTATTCCTTCTAATCTCATATCTTACAACTAAGAACTCTAAGATTGCATTCAACCTTATTATAATCAAATTTAAACTATACAACCAGAATATCAAATCAGCCAAATTATTAAATAAACTTTTTATAATCTTTAAAAGAAAACGGCAAATATTCTTTTTTTCAATAAAAAATATTTATTATTATTAAATCGATTTATAATCTATTATTACTAATCTATTGAATATTCACCATAAGTGTTAATAACTCTTTAATATTTATTAATATCCTTACTAGATTATCTCTATTATTTATTTCGATTAATCCTTTAGAAGTTTAATTAATTTTATATTTTTGAAATATTATAATAAATATAATAATGTAATTTATAATGAACTCGAACATATAGGGAACTCGAACACTTTTTCAATTATTCTACATACAATCTTATTCTACAAACTATATACTCCTCTAATTCTAATTCTAAATCACTTAAACTATTCTCTAGCTCTTCCTTTTCAATCTCCTTCTCTAATTCTTTAATTGAACATTTATATAGCCATCCTTATAGCTTTTTCTTCTTAAACTTTTCCTCTACCTTACATACAATTTTAAATACTTTTTAAATACTAAATACAAATTAACCTTATAATTTGATTCTCTTATCTTTAATTCTCTTCTTTCAAATCTCAATTACCTTTTGAATATTAACAAATTATTTTCTAAATAAAATTATTTCAATATTTTGAGATTCTATAAATCTAATCATTTTTTTAATATATTAACAAATTAATAATACAAAAGAATCACTATTTATTAAAACTGAATTAAAAATCTAATTTGCTTGCCTTAATTCTATCCTATTTAAAAAAGAATTTCAAAATATAAAAAAATCTAAATCTTAATTAATAATTCTTATTTATAGAATAAAAGATTATTAGAAAAAATTAAATAATAATATATCAAATACTTTTTATAAAAAAAAAATATCAAATCAGCTCTTCTCTAACTAGTTTTAATATTAAAAAAATTAAATATCTTTATTCTAATCTTTTGAAAGAGTTCTATCCATTCAGTTCTTTGAATTCGCTTTATACCAACTTAAGAATACCAATCGATCTCTAAAGAATAATATCACTTCATTAGCCCACATACCCCAACATCAAAAGGCTGAAGCAGATAAGAGCAATGAGGAGATAATATAAGCAATTCAATACCCTTTCTTATACAAAGAGCAATTAGATTGCTTATAATATAGCTTAAATAGCTATCCATAATTAAAGTCGAGGCTAATTATCTAATACTTTCTTGAATTCTGGTTCAAAAAACTATATATAGTTATTCTAATCTATAACTATTTAAGGTTCATTCATTTGTACTAATAGAAAACTACCAGTTTTGAAATGTATTCTTTGGAATCCATATAGAATTCGTATTCTAAACCTTGAAAATGATTATAGGTAATAAAGCCTTTCCAATTACATTGATATATTCAAATATAGTTATCTATTCTTGCTTGTTAGCTATAACTTTCCAATTCGATTTCTGAATAGAATCGATTATAATATATATACTTTGAATACTTCCAACTTCAAATTCGGTTTCGTTTATATTATATATATCATCTAATTTATACTTTCGTTCAATAAGATGTGTACGAAATGTATCAAACTAAACCTGAATATTCTCCGGAGTTGCTTTTTTAGCTTTATTAGACTCTAATTGATGTGAATAGCATCTTTTAAGTTCTGAATATCGTTTTTGGAATCTATAGATCCATTTGTAGCTTATAAATGAAATTTCTATTGAGATAGGATTTCGAAATGATACAACCTGAATATATTGAAAATGAATTTCGTTAGCCATTGCCTTCACCAATATAGATATAATAGAGAATCTAGTAATAGTAAATTGTGAAATTCATTATACAAGAGTTTTTTCTTTTATGTTTGAAAGAATTTGAGCTATTTCGTAGATTTGGGAATGTGTTTTCTTTCTAGCTAGCCTATCAGCTAAGATAGACTTAGGGACTTCAAAATGCTCTGCAACCTTTCTAATTGATTTAAATTCTTTCAATTGAAATGAAATTATAGCCTTTTGAAGCTTCTCTTCAATTTGAACAGGTGTAGAAGGTGATTGGATATGCATAATAAAAGTTATTACGGTTTCAAGTTGGTGAAGGGCTAAAAGTGTCCGAGTTCCCCATACGTTACGTTACTGAGAGAAAACACCATAGAGTTAGAAAGTCTGCTTTATTTACTTTACCTTTCTTCTTACTCTTTAAAATTTTCATATCATCCCAAATTTCAATCAAGTCCTATTCTACAATATGCGTTTCCAAGTATTTCTCCTTACAACAATTATTGCTATGGCAATTGCTTCGCCTGCCGATTTGCTGCCTAAGGTAAGTAAAGAGGATCTTTATAGAAGTTAATATTATAAGGATACTAATACAAATCTATTATTAAAATAGAAAAGCGATATAGCTACATCACCAACATTGATTCAGAAAAGAGTAAGTGATCTATCGCCTGTCGTCTGGAAACAAATACTTTGGCATTAATACAGCTGTGTTACGACGGATTAATAACAGGCTGTAGAATCACCAATGTATAGGCTATAATAGTAAATATTTAGAATAATAATTGGATCTAAATATTTCTCTATTGGGAAAATTGTGATATAGTTTTTGGGTACTTTTTGGATTTATAACTTTCTTTATAATATTAATATATAATAAAATTTTAATAATTGGAAATGTAATATTCTTTTTGTTGATATTTATAATAAATAATATTCTTTATATAGTTTGTATATAGTATTGTAATGGGTTTGATATTGATTAATTTATTTTTTTGAATCTTTTTTTGAATTGATTTTAAAGGTTTTATAATAATATTTATTTATTATTCGATTTCGAAATGGGTTTGTTTTGATAAGTATTGTAAACTTTAAAATGATTGAATTTGTTTGTAGAATCCTTATAATTCATTAATATCTTATCTATAATAAAACTTATTTATATTTTCTAGTCTACAGGTTTGTTTTATTGATTTGTTTTTGAATTTTAATTATTATAAAGATTTTAATATTCTTTTAATTATATACAGATATAATTTTATAAAAAGCTTTTCTTTTCAAATACTATTTGCTTTTAGTTCGATATCCTTTTTTAGATTCTCCAAATAGCTTACAAATATATTTATTGATTGTTTCAATTATTATTTCATATAAATAATTCACTAAATTGTTTATCACTATCGATTCCCTTTATTTATAATAGAATCATATATATATTTCTTGAAATTGAACTAATTTAAACTAATATTAATTGATTTGCTTTCATATCAACACTATACCAATAAAAACTACTTTTCAAAATATTAAATAATATAATTAATCTTCTTTTTATTTATCGAGAAATAATATCCATTATTACTTTGAAATATGATTTCTATTTGAAAAAAGAAATCCTTAGTTTTTCCAATATTCTCACCTATATATTTCTTCAATCTTTATAATTTTGAAAGTTTCCTTTAATTAAATATAATAATCTAATAAATTGATAGTAGTAGAACTGCAACACTATTATTATTAACCAAAAGAAAAATATATAAATTATATTTTATAACCCTTTTATAAATCTATTTTATTCTCTCCATTTCTTTTATCATTTTATTAAATATCTCCTTTTACATTAAACCATCTATAATATCAATTCATCATTATAATATTACTTAAATATTAACAATTATTTCTTAAAAATTTTAATTATCTCCATTAATAAATTATTATTATTCTATCATTTAACTTTTATTACTATCATTTTAAAAAAACCCTTCAACACCTCCTTCTAATTAGCTTAAAATTATACTAAAGAATTCTTTACTATCTCTTCCAAATATTCTTTTTATAAAAACTATAATAATATCAATAATAATTCACTATTTAAATTAATTAATAAATTACTTCTTTTTTAAAAAAATAAAAAGAACTATTAAAATAAATAATAATAATAAATCAATTAGTATATTATAACATTAAAACTTTTTATTGTTTTTCTATAACTATATAAATTATACAATTTATATATATATGAGTTCCATTTAGTATAACGTAGTTTATCAGCGAGCGGATCATATCACCGAGCGGATCACTTAATTTATATACAAAATTCGTCTGTGTGTAACCGTGCACTTTCTTTATATAATAATATAATTTAAAGAAAGCTGAAAATATTGAAATTTAGTTATATGGATATTATAAAAATCTAATTATTTATTAAAAAATCAAATTATTATAATAGTTATTATAAAAATAACTTTTTTGTAATGAAAATCGTGACAATTTCTATTTTTTCTAGAATATAATAGAAATATGTATATAAAAACTAGATTTCTAAAAAGACTCAGCTTTAATATTATTTTCAATCTTTTTATTTTTCAAAAATAATGTTTAGTCATTAAAATAAGAATATTTAAAAATAGCTAATTTTGGTGTATTTTCAAATGATCCGCTCGGTGATATGATCCGCTCGCTGATAAACTACGTTACAATAGATTTGAGGGATTTATTATCACATACCTAATTAAGCCGGTCACGTTTTGTCCCGTAACAATTATATATTAGATTGAAATTGTTTTATAACAATTTAGCCTTTTTATTGGCCGAAACAATTCTACCCTAGCATCAATATATTACTTATAACCAATCAAAAAGGGTTCCATAAATCTATAAATATAAAAATGACCTACTTTATAGATATATGATTATATAATACATATATGAAGTACATTTCCATTTCGTTTGCTTTTACGAATCCATAATAGAAATATTTATATAAAAACTAGTTTTTTAAAAAGTTCAATTTTTATTATTATTTAATATTCTTTTCTTTTCCGAAAATAATGATTAGTTATTAAAATAAGAATATTGAAAAAGGCCTAATTTTGGTGTATTTTCAAATGGCCCGCATGCTGATAAGCTACATTATAACTTTCATGGCTTTCAAACTCTTTCATAGCTCTTACAGCTTTCAAAAACGAAAGCTTTGAAAGGGAGAGCTCTATTATGAAACATCAATACAGAATTGATATCGGATCAATCATTTATTCAATACAAAGTTTTTATATTATATATAACTTCACTTTCGAAAAAATGAAAGGAATGAATGAAAAGTCTTATACTCTCCTAGACCCTATTATACGCTAGTCGTCACCTTGCATTGATTCTAATACTAATAAGGTCTAATAAGGTCTAATAAGGTCTAATAATTATAATAAATCGATCTGAACGCACCCTAAATACCTAGTGGTAACTTCAATTGAAGCTTGACTTGCGCAGGAATTGCTACTGGCTGTGACGACCGAGGCCGCTTTGGGCTGCGATAAGCGGGAGTTCACCTCTTTGAACAGCTTCAGCAACAACGATATTATTGTTGGCTCGGGCAAACTCAAGACGAGTATGAGCTTGTCTAACAGCGACACGTTGCGAGTCACTCCTATCAATAGGAATGATTAGCTAAGCTATATGACATAGAAAGCATCCTTTCGTAACTATATAAAGGAATATTGCAAGTTTCTCTTCAATTGTAACACTAAGAGAAGATCGAAGTTTAGTATATTCGAATACAAAGTCTTGTAATTTTATAAATATAGCTTTTAACATTGGAGTATCGCTAATCGTGATTTTTGTTAGCATAATAGCGACGACGAGAGCAGCGATGCGAAGGTAGTGATAATGAGGTGGCGATGATAAGGTGAGGTTGATAAAAGTGACGACGATAAGGTAAAGTTGATAAGGGTAACTAACGATGATAAGGTGATAATGAAGATAGATGGATAATATGATAATAGATGATGTAATCAATTGAAAATTAGCTTGCTTTTTCTTCAAAGATTCAAGAAGGTTCACAAAATGTTGTCAAATGCTTTTCAAAGTTGCATTTGAGATTTTGATGATATGTTGTGAATATAGAGTTGTAGATTTTGTAGAACAACATTCGCATTCGGTAAACACGTTTTGTTGTCAATATTTGTAGATAACAAATGTAGCCTAAATGGGCGTTTATCGAACGCGAATGCTGAACTTTGTAATCAACATCGCCTAAAAAAATCGATCCGAACGGGCCCTTATTATATGAATAAAGACAATAATTGTTACGACTGTAAAAGTAAAAGTATTAATGATGATTGAAAGAAAACAACAAAAGAGAGAGATTGTAGCATCATTATATATTAATATTCTGATCCTTCTTTCTTGTCATTTAGTGTATGAGAAGAGATATGAAAGGAAGAGACTATGTAGTGTGAGATCGAAAGCACGTGACCTAAAAGTCACTCGCTACCAGCGTTTAGTATTTATAGCTTCTCTTTCGTAGACCTAAAAACAACACCGATTTTACCACTTTCTACGTTGACTCCCGAAGTTTGAGTGCTCAAATTTAGCCGCCCCCCACCCCCTCTCACCTCGCTGCCGCGATGTAGTGATTCACCCCATTTTACTATGTGTAGCCACTTGCTCTAGTACTGGTATCAGTGGTCGCAATGGGTGGGTTTCGTACTAATTTTCGAAAACCCAATTCAAGCCATTATTAATGGGTAGCCAATCAAACGCCCCAATACCCAGCCATTATGAATAGCCCAAAATACCCGTTTGCACCCACGGATACCCACGGGTACCCGTAGGTTTGCAATTTGTATATATTTTATATACAAAAATCAAAGAAATTGTTTATGAGACTGAAATTAATAACGATCTTTACTATATTAGGATAAAATCCTAAGCGAATGGGGCTTATTAAGCAATACCCGTACTACATACACTTTACCCAGTCAACCCACGAAAATGAGGCACTAATACCTATAGCCACCCGTTGCGACCACTGACTGGTATATGCGAAGGCTTTTCTTGTGTGACCATTATTATCTTCTACTCTTTTACAATAGCTATAAACAAGGAACTAATGAGATATGAATTGAATCTGAGGAAGGCTCTAAGTGACTTTATATTTTATACTAAGAATAGTAATGGCTATAAGGTGTTTCATCAAAATCATATCATTTCATTCCTTCTATAACTGCTTTATTTACATCTTCATTAAATACTCGTGAAGTTACTTAGCTACTGCGAACAATTAGTATCTCGTTTTCTCAATCAATTGATTTCCTGTTATTTTATTCCATTCGATAGCAATTATTAACAAGAATGTTCGGAATAATAAGTGATAAGTAGTATCTAGAAATTCTATATACTTCTAGATTTGTGATAGAGATTAGGCTATTGATCTTATACTACCTATAAAATTGTGGGCTGCATTTGAATCTGGCGCAGTGATATGGGGCGAACAACAGGCTTTGACAATTCCAAATAATGTATGGCATCACCATGAGACTTGATATCATCACTTATATCCAGCAACTCCTTTATAATAACAATTCCTTCGCCGCAATCCTTCAATGATACAGAGTCCCAAGCCTGAATTACAAGGGGTCCTAAGTTCAGTTCCCATGTTCCTTTACAGGTTATGACAGCAGGTCGCCCTTGCTTACCGCGCTGATATCTAAAGAGCATTGCGAACCCCTTCCCTCCATTCCATATTTCCATTGTTTCAAGATTTGGCATATTCAGAGCCGCTGCTGCTGCTGCCTGAAGCATATAATTTAACTCCACTGGATGTTCTTGTGGTATGAGCAATCGTGAAGTCAATGCAAGCCAAGTCAAGTTAGGCCACTTCCAGGAAAATTCTTGTGGTATGAACACTCGTGAAGGCAATGCAAGCCAAGTCAACTTAGGCCACTTCCAGGAAAGTTCTCGAGCTCTGAAAAAATGGCTAGCTTCTACCATGAACGATATTGAGAGATGTTCAAGTGTAAAACTAGCATTAGCAAGCGCCCTGCCAAAAGAAAGGGATGGGATTCGCGTAGGAGAACATCTATATCTAAAGCTAGCTGGATAAGTTTGATCGAAATTCTCAAAGATTATGAGTCTCTGTAATCCAGCGCAAGAAAGCGATTCAAAAAGAAGTTTTGAAGCTATACAGAATAGGAGTGTTAGCAGGTTGTTGAAGATTAAGAGTTTAATTTGAGTATAGAAGTAATAGAGAATAATTAATTGATATATTAGCACTTACATCGATCTATACACGTTTGTAGACCATCAAACCATTCCCTCCAAGGTTCATAATGAACTTCCTGAAGTCTAGGTAGAAGAGCAAACATACGTCTCAATGTAGTTGGTTTCCATCGTCGGCGGGTTTGTTGACGGAGAAGTATACCTGTTACTACCGGAACTAATGGCAATTGCTGCCACCATTGAATTTCTTGTTCTTCATTATCAAATGGTTCCCCGTAAAAGATTCCTTCAAAGACTTTCTCGATAGCGTTAAAGGGTGCAATGGAATTTTGAGTAGGAGCAATCCATTCGTGGTGGTGGACAGTAGGTCTAATCGGCATCGAAGTCTTTGTGTGTTGATTCCGGTCAAACATATCGAAATCAACATCAGGCTCAAAGTTCAGATATTTGAACCAATGCTCAGAGTCACTGGGGGAGTAGACACTGATATCTAGCAGCAAGCTACTGCCTGGTTCCCATACGCTGAGTGTTGTGAACAGATTTAGGATTCCTGTGGTGATGAGGGTACTGTTTATGTTGCTCATCTTCAACATCTCTGGCTTTGGAGGAGTAGATTCAGTGCAGTCATATTCTTGTAGTTCCAAGCAAAGCCAAATGTAGCGCACGAGACTCCTATTGCGATGAAGCATCTGACCACAATCAGCGAGGCGTGCCGACGTAAGCTTAATCCGGGAGAAGTTGTGAGCCTCGATGATCTCCTGCCACTCTCGTGACACTGTGGCGAAGTCAGCCAAGCTACAACCATCCTGCATCAACTCTTTCAAAACCACGAGACGAATCTCCAAGGGAAGTCCTTCCCAAGATATCATATCGACTGTCATAAACGATATTAGTATTGCTATCGTGAATAATCGGTGAGTTGTATGGATTAATAAGACTGGGGATTTGCCTAATATTTATTATAAATTTAATATTAACCTGCAACAAATATCTATTACAATTTAAGACTCTGTTTTTAGATCTTGAATATAGATTTTAATAGTGGTATTAGAAGAGAAGTATACTTAAAAGATAGCTATTATAAAATTGATATGATATTTTTAACTTGGGAATTACTATTAGGTCGATGATAGGAAATATATCGAATATAGGATAAGTAAGAGATTATATTAATGTATTGAAATCTAAGTAAAACTAATTATATATTTTAATCAACCCTGGGCATATACTGGTCTTTATATACTCTCTAATTGTCACGGGGACTAGATTACTAAGGCGAATGCCCTAATTACCTAAGCTGTAGGTTTTTAGTCACCACACTCCGGTGGCCCGGAACTCTTATTCAGAAGGATCTACAGGCTTGGCCTGGAATAGTATTCTCTATGACGACAGAAGAGAGAATCGAGGTGTCATAGAGATACATATTAGAAAGGAAATAGTAGGATCCTGAGGATAGGAAATGTACTATATATAGTCCAGTATACTAGGTATGCCCGGGGGTTAGCTAGGGCATATGATTAGTTCTTACCTTATTAGAATACATCTGATGCGTTTCGGTATATTCCCTACTATAGAACCCTGATATCTAGTTAAAGATTTATTTGAGTAAAAGTTGTTTGCGAGCCTGGTGTAACAATAAGAATATGCTTATTTTTAAAGAGTAGCATTTTTTTCAATAGTTGTTGATTAGTGTGAATAATGTGTGATAATAATACCTGCTGGACCTGACCAAAAATTGAATGCAGCCCGAAGTTCACTTTGTTGATCTAGAATCGAGGCTAGACATGACAAGTTCAATTTCGTAGGTCAGAGCTTCTCACAAGGCTGCGCATCAGACGAAAGATGTAATCTGTATCTTCAAAATGAAAGAAATGAATGCATATATGAATGCGACGACAATGGATGATTGAATATATATAAAGATCTCAAATGCGAAAGAAGCCATTGACAAAATCAAAGGTAACACATACACTAGGACCAGGTAGATAGATGTAGATATAACTAGGGAAACATGTCAGATTTTCAATACAATTTATGATAAATTACAATTGCGAGCTCAATCTCTGGTAATCTCTGGTAATCTCCGGTAATCTGTGGTAATCTCTGTAATCTCTGCAATCTTATGTAATCTCTGGTAATCTCATGCGGAGAACTGGGAAGGATAAAGAAAACGCCAAGAAGCTTTGGGCTGTCCTTTACGGGTGTGCGAATAGATTCCGACGTTCCGGCCAGTTTTGACATTTTCTCGCTCTCGGTGCGGACGAATGATACCTACGTAGGTATATACACACACATATATATGTGCATCGTATGGAAGAGTTAAAAGCCATAGACCGAACTTTCTTTGTATTGGTTATGGATCGTCTTGGTATGACGGATGTTATAGGCACTAGCATGAAAATTCTATCAGGAAAAAGAGCTCTTTCTTGAGGTACAAGTATCAAAGAAGATTCTTCAATCTCCACCACCCACTGCCTTCAAACATCCACTATTACATCTATTTCTATAGCCGTCAAACTACCTCTTCATTATGATGGACATGTCCTCCTACCTCATCTCGTTTCTAGCCTTTCTTATTGTATGTTTACTCTTCATCATTGTGCTTCTCATCCGCAATCACGTTGATGAAAAAAGTCTCATTGCTACACCTTCCATCAATAAAGACGAAGCCATCCTCACAGCCTATGCAAGTGTCAAGATCAATGCACCTGCAGACGATGTTTTTCGTGTAATAACCTCTTTCAAAAAATACGGAAGTGGTTATTCCCAATATGAATTCGAGCATGACCAGGAAAAATTGCCAACCGTGGGCGCCAGGGGGATTTATTCTGTGAGATACTCCTCGTGGTGTAAAGAGTTGCATGAAACTAATTCGATACTCTAGTTTCGAGTCGAAGATATACGGGATCGACGTTTACCTGTTGTCTTGACTATGCTGGATCCAGTGCAAAGAAAGATGAGCGCGAAGACCACCCAATACCCCGGTTGGCTTCTGGGCACAGAGAGAGTCCAGGAAGTGGTGGCTGTGAAGGGCAAAACGACTGTTTGTGAGTATAGGACATGGTTAACCTTGGAGGGAATTGCGGCATACTATCCTTTGTTGACAGCAAAGGAAGAGATGGTGGACATTGTCAGAGATGCGGCTTTAGAATTAAAAATGTTCATTGAGTCGCGGAATCGCAAAGTTTAATCTTTGGATTTGTAGCAGGAACGCTCTTGTTGGGAGGGTTCAATTCACAGGAGGCAAACATTCAGGGAGATCCGTGCTCGCTGGAGAAAGCTCCTCAATGTGCAGAATTAAAAAGCACTAAAGAGGATATGTGTTGGACTGGTGGGCCCCGGATCAGGAGACGTACTCAACCACGACAGAATTTGATTTTGAGGACAAGTCGTTTCAAACCTCTATAATTTGCAGACGGCAAAGTTCCCCGATTTTCATCGGTCTGCAAAAGGGCTCATAAGGGAGATATTCGACTTTGACGGTTTCCTGAATGCGTGGGGGGGGGGGGGGGGGGGGTTGCAAAGCAGAACTCGTCACCGCATGCATGCTATTAATCACAACGAAACGTGCTTAAAGGGGCTGAATAGAAGAATTCAATGGATATTAAAGGAACTACTTGTCTCCGCCTATTACTGTCACCGTATCTAGCTCTATTTAAGCTTTATACGCCCGTCCATACCTTGCCTTAACAACATCAAAATCATACAATTCTCTCTTCTGTATGGTGAGCAGCTGCCTTCTCATCCAAACCACCATCATGAGCTTCAGCACCAATATGCAAATCGTGTTCCGCCGCAATAACTCTTGCCTTCTCGGTCGCAACTTGACCACCAACGATCGCATTGTCTCCATCGAAATGTTTCACAATTTCCTCCAAAGGAGTATTTCGTGTCTCGATATAAAACTTCCAGACAACAAAGAGCTCAAAGGTCAACCATACGCAATAGAATATGTAATACTTCCAGTGAAGGTGATCCAAAGCGATTGGATTAACATATTGGTTGAAGAATAACGAGAGGTCAACGGCCAAGAACATGATTGTCATTCCCTATAATTTCGATTAGCAACGCCAGTGAAAAGTAGAGGGATTCATTACCTTTGCACGAATATTGTATGGTAGGATCTCTACACTGTAGCCAACCAAAAGACCCGACCACGCACAATTGTAGAAGACGTAGTAAAGGAAGATCATGACTACTACCGCATTTGCAGAAGCTGTACTTCCGTGCATTGAAAATTGAGCCGAGCATATTGTCCAGACAATGAAGACACCGAGCATTCCTCCCGTGGAAACCAAGAACAATAGACGTCGACCGAGTCGATCAACGAAAAAGCACATTCCTGTGGCTACAATCATGTTGACGATCTGAAGGATACCGTTGATCAATAGCTTGGTAGTTGAGCTCTTGATACCGATTTGTTCCAGTACAATGTTAATGTAGTAACTAAAATATTATGTCAATTTTCGTTTTCAAATACTTTTGACTAGTACCAACTCACCTGACAAGGCCATTTCCTGACCATTGGGAAAAGAAACCAAGAGATACGAGAATAATAAGACGATGCCTGTTTCCTGGAGTCTTCCAGAGCTCGGCCCATGGGTTTCCCTCCACTTCTTTCTCGAGTAATAGTGTTTGGCGAATTTCCTGATATTCGAGCTGTACAACTTCATCGTTTTGGTCCCCAGAAGCATGTACGTCTGCCAAGATCTTGAGTGCTTGCTCATTTTTGCCTTTTGCAATAAGCCATCTTGGTGATTCTGGCACAAACCTTGACCTGCATTAGCTTCTTCTTCCCAAACTAAAGATCTCGATTAGGAGCTTACCATATAAAAGTCATTTGGAGGATAGATGGGAAAGCCTGTACGACGGAAGGAGCTCTCCATGACCAATTTCCTGCAATGTTGTTTGTTCCTAAGGATTACATTAGCTAAAGATTTCAAGGGTTCTGATAAATGTGTATTTCATACCAAATGTTAACCAAGCAGCAACAAAACTTCCGATGTACCATGTAGTGTTGTAAATGGTGGTGTAGATAGCTCGATGTTGTGGGTGGACAAGCTCAGTGATGAGCAATGGTGATGCCCCATGTGCGATTGCGACTCCGAATCCAATCAAAAATCGAGCGCCTACAAACAAGCCGAAGGTATATCCCAAACTTTGTAGCAATACACCAACGATCATGATTGTGCAACCTATCATAACACCTGTACGTCTGCCCAATATATCCGCAGCGTATGGTACGAAGGGGAGGGCGACAAGCGAGCCGACCGACATAATACAGTTAAGAAGTCCAAGTTGAGAGGCCGTGGGGTGGAAATCTAAGGCAAGCGTAAGTTTCTCATTTCAAGATAGGACGATTCATCAGAGAAACACTCACAAGCTTCCCAGGCGGGAAGGGACTGAAGACCGTTCATCATGGATCCATCGTATCCATTTGTTGCCGAGGTCAAAACAACAAACATCAAACAACAGTACAAGCCTCTCATTCCCTTCTGCGTGTACCATGTTACTCGAGGGAACTCCTGGCCCGCGAGCTCGAAGGTAGCTTTAGTACGTTGGAAATCCATCTTGACTGCAGTGACAAAATCTGCGTTGCCTCAAGATTATAAACTGCACAAATGAATCGAGGAAAGTCAACGAATTCACCGCAATGCTTCGTCCCACATTCTCGACTGGGGAAACATGGGATTATATACATCTGCTGTCTTAATACCCTAAATTCATTTTATCCATCACGATTAACCGATGCCCAGTCTGCACCTCGTCCAGACCGGCCGTACGGAACCACGGTCCGCATATAGCCTTTATAACATGTGTACTAAGACTACCTCGAACACGCTGTCGGTAAGTAGTACACATCCTCAAATATCAGCTGTTGAGGTCTCGCCAGTGGAAGTGGGATGGAGGCAAGGTCAAATGTAGTAATGTCCGGGCAGTTATCCTTGTATAAGGACTCCTCGCCAACAAATCAAAGTATTCTTGATCGTACTATTCCCCAGGTTTCTCCATAATGCCCCGCATTTTAGAACAATTAGGTGCAGTTTGTGGTGGTTTGCCGTCTGCTTACCAGGATGATTTAGGCTATATCCACAAATTGTCGGGTGGCGCCGGTTAAATGTGACATTGCAGCTCTCACCGTTCGACTAAGCTCGTCGTGTATCCTCTTGTGGCCAAGCGAAATCGTTTGCCCGTTCAATCAGAACCTACAGTATGGATACCACCAAAGAAAATCGAGATGCTGACCAGGAGATCAACACGCTGGCATATTAATCTTACATTAAAGTAGTATCTGTGCTGATGTAGAAACATACGACTCCATGCTCCAATCGACAACATAAAGTGTCCCGCTTACCCAGGAGGCGAAATTCTGACTTCTCCCAGGAAGAGGAGTGAAGGTTTTTTTTTTTTTCAAGTGATTAAATCCAAAGGCGCGATAGATCATCGTTTGACACATCAGCCTGTGATGATAGGTTTGAACCTAAATACTCAAGTACTCACATGTCTTGAATGGGATTCATTCATCTTACGTTTTCCACGTAAGGCACGTTATGGATGAACGGACATGCGGGTGAACAATCCAACCAATCCTATCATAACTGTCATTTACACTTCCTCCATTTAAGTATCAACGGGAAACTTGAGTCCAATGCGACGGACAATCTAAAAAAAGAGTCAGAGGGATTTCACGAGAGCTTTAATATGAAAGGATCTGAAACTATGAGCTTCATGATTCCGTTTCGTGCGAAGTGTCCAGCAAAGCTCTGAGTCATCCGAAGCTTATGTTATCATGATTTTCGGATCAGATACTGGAGATTTATCGAAGGAACGAGCGATTCCATCAGAACCCGAGTGCGACCCGTGCATATGAAACTATTTTTGTGGCCTCAATGGCGCACACTCAAGATCTTCCACATGAGATCAAAAGATGGTCTCATTAAGACTTTGAAGGATCATGAGAGTTGGTAGTTACCCCTTCTTGTCACTGATTGGGATTTCACATTGATTCATTTGAGCTCCGAATGGGGAGAGGTCTTCGTTCTGGTCACAAAGATAAGCCTAGCACGGGGTAGTAATTCATCACATGTGCCAGCATCCCACGTTTGTTTCCTCGGAGTATTAATTATTGACTTTGCTACAAGGCGTCATCATCAGAGCGTCAACGATGGTGAAAATCACTTGCATGAGTGGAGCACCGGGATCTTCACACCTCAGCAAGGGCGGCTCGTAAATTTTTATTGGATGAGATCACGACACTTGGATGAGTTGTTGTGATGGCACCAAAGCAGAGAATAATGCCTCTCTGAGAGCCTTGATGAACACGGCGATTACCTGCCATGTTGTCTCTTGATCACACTTGGTATCAATACTTGGCAGGATTGAAGGTATACTGACACATTCAGATCCCACTCCTAGATCTCACTAAATCCTACGCCCCGTTCCGAGTATCCCAGCCAGATAATAGACTGATCCTATCTTACTCATGCTGTCATAATTCCATGCGGATCTTGCTTGACTACAAGCAAACTAGAATAGGAAAATTTACACGAGATACTGATCCCTATCATCACCAAAGCTCGAGACATGATGATGCTCAAGATTAACGCTGGCCACATTGGGGCCATCTAGTAATGTTGCGGATAGTTCCTTGACCATCAATTGACCAATGCAATTTATACCGCATACGATCTATCAACCCGTAGTATTTGTCTGTCTGCCATATGTGCCACAGAGGAGCACTGTTTAAGCTACATGTAAAGCCTGTTAGAATCTCTGACTGCATGAGGTCGAGCGCTCTATAGAAGGGATAGGGGATGGAAAGAAGAGTGGGCGCATGGATTGCGAATTGTAAGTCTGGACAGGTCATTGTATCGAAGTCTTCGAGAAACTAAAATCGTGACATCTTTTTATTCGAGCCAAATCCCCCGCCTTTGTGGACTTATTAATCCGAACCGCGCGCTGCTGTATCGACTTGGGTCATGAGATAAACCCCCGAGTGATACCGCAACCACTCATATCAGTGTTTTGAGCCACTTTCTGAACAACTGTTGAGAAAACCCCGTGGCTGGCGGCTCCATATATCCCTGGCAGCCCTCAGGCGCGCGGAAAGGGCCCAATTTGTAAGGCTGTCAATTGAAGATATTTTTCCTGATACTGATGATTCGACCATGCGAAATGCAAGAGTTTTGAATATTGAACAGTGAGAGCTCCGTCTGGATGCGCGCGTCGAATGTGACATTGAGGAGATCATGAAGCGGTAAGAACACATTACAAAATGAGAACGATAGTCCCAATATTGAAATTATCTGTCCATTCAATTCGACACTTTCTTCTCTCTATTCTCAGTCGTATCGGCTTTCACAGAAGGCCTCATTCGTGAACATATTTTGACAGCCGCAATACTGCATCTATCGGCCCCCTTCTCACCCCCTATCCCTATACTTCGCCCCCATTTTCACATTGGTGTTGAATCTTGTCCACCGTGAATATCAAATGAAAAGCAATTCTGCCCAATATCACTATCGCACACCTGCCGGACAAAGCACCAATCATCAGATCAATCGACTCTCCACCGAATCATAAGCCATACTTTTGACGCCCGAACACATTCGTGACATCCGCTCTAAGTATAGCTTATAGCCTATACTCACGAGGAGACCCCCATTTGAGCGGAGCCAATCAAATTAGATTCAGCTCCAACCGCTCAGGTTTCTCAGGTTTCTCACGTTTCTTTCTCCTGCAGTCAGTTTGCCCAAACGCCAAACTCAAAACGCGAATCACGTCTTAGGATTGATACATCGCTTTGTCGGTGTCGGTCGTGGAGAATAGAACGAACAATTGCGACAATCACAATACTCGAAAGCGACGCCACCCTGAGAAGTCACAGCATCTCAATCTCGTCCTATCAGCGACTGGATTGATTGTGTTGAAGTTCGCTCGTACATGCTCTTCACTGTCGCTCCGCATACCCTCCCCTACCTACCTACGTCGTCTCTCGCACACCCCGTATGAACAATTAAGGATAATTATTGCATTGCGTCCACTTTTTCCAATTGCATACCCGTATACTATACTCTGTTCCGTCGCCAGCTAATCAGTCGCCATTTCTTACTCCAGTCTCGTCGACGCACTCGTCTCCAACTAGACGATCGGCTTGCTCAATCAACACCTTCCATCTGCCCTGACCTGGTCGTGGGACTTCTCCCTGGTCATCACAGCCCTCGGACCAAGTGCAATATAAAACAGTAACTAGCCCAAGTCACTTTATTATTTTTATCGCTTCCAGAAAAGAAAGCAAACGGCTGCACACATCGCTCGTCGCCGCTTTTACGCATCGGAACTTTTTATTGCTTGTGTACAAAGTTCCCATCCCAGTATTGTATTTTTCACTCTTGCTCCCTCTCCCTCTCCCTCTCCCTCCCACGCCGAACCCACAGGATCCTCTTCCCGGCACATTATTGGATGTTCCAGACATTTTGGAAGGGGCCCGAATAGATTAAACGGCAACGACACCTCGATCGAATCAGAGTTCAGATCCAAATTCGAATCCAAACACAAACAACAGAAAAGTGATTAGCTTATTAGCTGCTTTCCTCATCCCCCTCCCTCCCTCCCTTGTCTTACTTCCGACCCACATCCTCTACCACCTTGCCTTGTCAAAAGGCCTCCACCAAGGCGGCCAACATCATCAATTACGCTCATTGCCAGAATCCCCAAGCGCCCTACTCTGACTTAGTCCTGGATACTAAATTCGTCAGTACAGACAGACCCTGTTCCTTTTGGCGCTATCTCTTCCGTTACCATACCTTCCTCCTTCCTTACCTTGCTTGCTTCAGCTACGGGGGGAAACATCGTTTCGAAATTCATATTATAATACTTCCCCAAGACCCAAAACGTCTCAACCTCTACCCTTCTTTCTTCACGGATCTCGAACCCTACCGTCGTCGCTGCTTGCACACCTTTGGACCCTTTTGTCTACTTTGTCATTCTTTACAAATAATGGAATCCCCAATCAAAGCTTCTGCTCCCGCAGCCGTGAGCGCACCTATTCTTCCTCCACCCAAAAGGTCAATGTCTACTACCAAACCCAAGCTTCCCCAACTCAAGACTCCAATGTCTTCAACCTTTCCCTCCGAGCTATCAGCTCTATCAAATTCCGCACGTAGCCCACTTCCTGGCTATGCCGACTTTATCATCAAACAAGAAGACTCTATCAAGACTCCCATTACCCCTCCTCTTGCATATACCGATTTCCTCAAGACTATGAACAGCCCCGTCGTTACAGAGATTAAGTGTTCGAGGCCAACGCCCACATCTGCACCCTCATCAGAATCTTTGACTAGCAGTGAAGGTAGTGACTGTTCATGCAATTGCGATGCACATAAGTCACCAGCCACTTCTGTTCCTCCTACACCATTCAGCTACCCAACATCCGCGCCGTCATCTGCGATCCTGGGACGTCTTCGCATTCCAGCTTCACCAGCATCTTCATATGCTGAGTCTCCCTTAAGCGCACGCTCTCCCTTTAGTGCACGAAGCGCACGTTCGCCATATGATTGGGATCTTAGAGGCAAGGCAAGATACTTTGATATCAAGCCACAGAAACAAACACGGTCAAGCGTTCGTCAAGTCAGGGAAGTTGTCACCCGAACAGTCACATATACACCTCGAATGAGTCCCGCACCCAAGGGCAAGAGAAGGAAAGTCGACCATCATGTGGAGTGAATATTTTATACCAATATGCTACCCCTCATTTCGGCATTCCATTTATCGCATTTCATACATCAATACGTTCCTTTAGAACTACATATATTTACATCACTACTCATTATAACATATTTCTTTTGTCACCGCCGACGTCAAGCAACAAAAACCTTTATATTTAACGACTTTATGGCTTCATTTCTTGATTGCGACAATAATGGCACCGTCGTGTCTTGTTTAGGGAGGAAAATGTGCGAGCTCGGCGATTATAGCCTGGAGTCTCATCTGGAGTTCCGGAGTGGACATCATTCATAGCACGGCTTTGGTGTTAACAAGCGGACTGACTATTGCATTTTGTGGGGTTTGCTTGGAATTTGGGAAGTACAGGAATAGGAGTGGAGGATCAGGCTTTCTTTTTTTTTTTTTCATTGAGGAGAACGGGACTTAATTGCTGGCTGTTGGCGTATAATTTTGTACATGGGCGTTTCACGGGCATGTCTGAGAGAATGGATACTTCCTAGGTGCTTAGAAGAAATCTTGGGAGAGAAGACGAATCTAGGATCATGGGAAGAGGAGGAGTGGTGAGATGAAGCTATAGTGGAGTGTTCCGTATAAGCTAGCCAATGAATACAAAAAACAATATTATATCACACTACATCATCTCCCAAGTGCAAAATGATTAGCTTATGCAATTTACTAATTATTTCTGACCTCCATCCTTCGTCTTGGTCTACAGTCATGATCTACCGGACCGCATGCCTTTCGTAAGTCCAAGTCCCGAAGCACATTTTTCCTTGCGCATGAATCAGAATGTACGTGTCTATCAATAACATCAATATCAACATGAATCACACGTTTAAGTTCTTGGAAATTTTCAGCGTTCGTCGCATCAATTAATCACGCAGCACGCACAATCACATCACCAAGACCCATCACACCAAGAGATAATCACTTCCCTCCGTGCACTCGCCGCAATAAATAGACACATATCACATCCCAAAATACAAGTACCGATGTGATTCCCACAGCGTAAATGCACCCCGTGAATCCACTCAGTACCGGTGACATATGTATGTAAGTATGTATGTGACATGTTTCTCGGAAATAATCCATACTGCGCAGAACAAGAACATGGCTGCATAAATTAAGCTATATTTCGTATATCACCAGCCGTCCAAGCCACAGAGTGACGAAGATGAAGCGTGTCACGCTTGCTTGGAACAGGTTCCGTTAAACGAATACTGGCACGGCTGATTAAGGTGCTATCGATAACTCCCTGCCTTTCTAGACTGTAAGCTGCCTAGGTGTACAATAGAAGCAGTGTAATAAGCACATGGAACGTTGAGAACTCCCCTACGGAATACACACCCCGATTCGTAGGCTGCTCGGCTTCGAGGGAGGGGGAAAATAAGCATAATCTTCCTACCCAGACTCCGTGATGGATCCATAGCTATTATTGTCGTGAGGAGAAACACACATCGACGGCTTTGTAGCATTCGTATACTCCTCCCATGATAACTGACGTTCTGGAACTGAGGGGGATGTTCAGAGAGGTTACATGTACCAAAATTAGACAATCGTGTCTCACTGTACTGTATGACATCCCTCCCTACGGACATCATCGTATGCGGCACGAAGATTTCTATTTTGAACCGTCGATGGATGAGCGCAAACCAAACAGACAAACGAAACGGCATTCAGGAAGAGCAGCACAAAGCAGCATCGACCCACTAACGGGGAGCGGGAAAAGACCGACCGACTTGTCTGTGGCATCTCCCAGCTCGGATGAGCTATTGGATACACAAGAAGTGAAATTGGAAGACCGATTGCAAAAGTCAGGGATTTAAGCGCCGCCAGAATCGGAGAGTTTGGATGAATGGGGAACCTCAGCATGGTTGATTGGAGGGAGACAGGGACAGGGGACGGATAAGGGTGTGCTGTGTGGGTCGGTGGCATGCTTTTACGAGTGGATGCTTATCTTATTGATTGGTGCTGAGGCAATGGGGGACGGACTTAAGCGCTGAGGAAGAAAATATGTGGAGCTTTTGGCGGGGGACTGGATGCTTGATATACGAAGGGGGGGCGGTGATTGGATGAGAGGCCACGGTTGGGAATCCAGGGGCGCTGGGGGATGGGATGGAGGGGTTTGGGTTTCTTTTGGGGGGAAGGGAAGGAGAGTTCGGAGAGACGAGGATGTGGCTGTTTGGGTGAGAAATTGTCCTTCGTATTGTGTATGGATTGACGATGCTCATTACTTCCATCGTCGTGGACATGCTTTGGTATGGGATTCATCCGATGAGATCCGGAAATGCCGTCAATGGGAAGAAGCTTGTGCGATGGGATCAATGAGCAACTACTGTGTTGCTCCTTTCAATAGATCACTTTGGGAGGAATGCTGGAATTGTTTGGGAACATCGGAGTAGCCGCATGGCAGTGTCAAGTCAATGGTCATCTGCAGTCCCAGAAGTTGGTCACTGAGGCACGGAATATTGAATGAGGAAGAAACTCCATGGCAAGAGATAAGACCTAATATTGCTATTTTACAATAATGAGTCAACGCAAGACTCGGATGCATAGCAGTTATTGCCGTGGAAAAGAGCCTCAAAATAGTTGGCACTTTCGGACTCGAATGCCTTGAGGCGGCGTAATGGCTTACATCGGATTTTATATTCGTCAGTATATTTTTCCGAGAGAGCCTCGAAGTCTTAGGTACATTGGCACTCGGGAGCCTTGCTTGCGTCGTAACCGCTTACATCATATTCTGCTTGAGTATTCGTTAGGACATTCGTCACGTCTTCAAAGTACAGAATGATGATCTAATCCTTCCAGCTCTAGCAAATAGATCAGATAATACGATATCACAACATCTAGTTTCGAACTAAGAACCCAAACGTGGGGATATCTCATACTAACAGATATGGTGATAGAGGCGAAAGCCTATCCAACGTCCCATGGAATAAAATCAGGATTCTCGGGGTCTCCACAACCTCTAAACATCTTACGGAGGTTACACTGAAACAGACCCTCGAACAAAATATTAGGTATGGCTTCGGAAACCAACATCACCATCGATCCATCTGGTCTGATATTGGCTCACTCCGTGAACCGGATCCACAACAGAACTCTGAGTCGCACCGTCAACCGTTACCTCTTCACTGCCACTGCCGATATTGTGACTCGATCACATCACAATCGAATCCGCCCGGACTCGCCGAAGCACAATTTGCACAAATGATAGAGATTACGCGATCGACGAGAAAGTTACGTGGTTCCTCGCTCCAAGGTTCTCTCCAGGAAAGAATCCCGTGATTCACATCGGACAGCACGCAGGATGTCGGGGCTGGTGGAGCTCTGCACGGAAAACAGAGGCATGAAAGAAGTAGATCCGAAACGACGCGCTGCAAACATGTTCCGGTAGTTGGTTCCCCGTGCTTCTAACGCATTTGAGCTCGTTTCGACTTCACTCGGGACCCCGTCAGGGTTTTGATACTTCGGTGATCCGAGGAAGGATGCGAGTGTACTGAGTGAGAATGGGTGCTGGCGTTTTGGATGGTCGCTTATGATGCGGCCACCTTCTCCATTTTACTGCATGTGTCATTCCTTTCACAGCAGCAAGGAAGAAATTTTCGTTGTCGACACGAGGATGCTTTTTTTTTCAAGGACTTGCTTCGATTGTTTAAAAAGAACTTGGCTCGACTTATTACATGAACTCACCAGCCAAGCCCGGGCGGTTTTTCGTCAGGAAAGCTCTACTTGATACTTCAGCTCGAAAATTGCTTGCATTTTTCGCCCAAGCCAACCCGGTCATCAAAATTTCCTGGGCCTTAGAGGCCCCCACCCTAAAAGCTTGACCTTCTGCGGGGGTAAGCAGTAGGTTCCCCTTTGTCATGATAAGCCAAGCAAATTACCAATGCTCGTGCGCGGCGGCTCAAAAGATTAGCAAATCTAAGGTGTCATGGCCGTCCGACTCCACTTGCAGCCTCACGGTTTGTTGGAAGGATCAAAGATGCAGAATTTAAATTGGAATCCCAGCCTTGCACGCAAGGCCTTCCGTCAACACTCTAGTGACGTTTGGGTTCGAAGGATTCGAACCTTTGTTTGGAAATGGAAGCGAAATGCGTTCTAGATTAGGAGCCAAGAAGTTTCTAGAGCCTGATCTTCGAGGGTATTTGACTCGGGTTTCTTCCCGGAGGATCTGTCTCGCCAGTTCCGAACCGTTTGATATTGGATGTGGACTCGTTTGTTGTAGGCAGCAGATGCGAAACCGTGGTAGAAACTGTATTCTGGAACATTAGTATGCTTCAGAACTATATTCAAGCGCAGAAGTGGATGTTTTCCAGACAATCATCATGGGTTTTGACAGGCGCGAGATTGCCACATGCGAGCGTCAAGGTGGTACAGAGCTCTATAGCCTGCCACGTTTAATTCGCATGTAGATAGTCCAGAATACCGATGCTGCAAGTGCAGTCGATGAGGATGCCTCTGCCAAAGCAGCACCAAAGAGTCGTCCCTTGTTCCAAACAACAGCGCTGCCTGAAGCGCATTGATCAAAATCCGGTTTCTCGTGCATCGAATACCTGGCTATGGACCTGCGAGCGCGCGGGCCTAACGATGGGTGCTTGCAAGGAGAATTTAGATTTGCGTCCATTTGCACGTCCACATCCATCACCACATGTATTTCTTATTTCCATGTATGACTGATGCTAAAAATAAGAACATGAAGTCGTGCTGCCTTTACTTTGGCAGAAATCGCGGAAATGACGGTATTGAACTATGTAGCTGGTTGATTACCTTTGCCCTCATCGAGCCTGCACGTACTTGCAAGACGCCTATGCGCATCTACACTGGCGACGGTAACTAATCAGATCCCAAGATTTCTTTCGGCTTCTGGGTAGATAATGGCATACGAAATAATGCAAGATTGCATTATGTGCAAAGCCAGAGTATCTGCTGTCATTGTGCATCTCAGTATAATTTCACACTGCACAAACAAGATTATCCTCAGCACATTTCACGTACATACATTCCATGATATCTTCGCTGCCTATTCGTTCAATACCATGCACGTGCCCAATGTGTCACCACCTCCCCAGAACCCCTTCTCGCTATTAACATAATACCAAATAACGTGATTTATTATCAAGTGGACCATATCATCGAGTGGACCACTCGAAAATACACCAAAATCAGCCTTTTCTAATATCTATATTTTAATAACCAATCAATATTTTTTTTTATTTTTTATTTTTTTTTTCAAATTGAAAAGATACTAAATAATGATAAAAAAAAAATATCAGCTTTTTACACTTTAAATTTTTGAAACTTTACAAAATTATATTGTGAGATAAAGAAAGTGCATGGTTACACATAGTTAGACGAATTCTTGTATAACTACAAAAAGAGGTGACTTATATAATAATATAACTCGCATGCTAATAAATAAACTACGTTATATTATTCTCAAAGAATATTATGTACTTTTCTATTCACTATATTGATAGGACGTTATTAACAATAAAAGTTCTAATGATATAAAAAACGATTTGGTTTATTGAGATTTCAGATAACTATTACACTTAAGGTTTTGACATTCTAGTTGTTGCTTTGAAGGTACTTCAGAGTACTTTCTTATGGGTCCGAATAGTGATGGTGAGATTGAGTAGTGAATCTCTCAGAATGTTTTTTTTTTTTTTTTTTTTGGCTTTTTTTGCCGAAGATGGTAAAGCAAGTGAGCAAAAGTATAGTGCGATTGTTAATATTCATAATCTAGTTCTGATAAGTGAGATATCCATCCTCTACCTGCTATTATCCTTAGATACCGCCATTAACTCCCTATCAATCATGCAGAAAAATGCTCAATTCCCATCTCTAGTCCCGCATACCTCCCCAACCTTCCTCCGCAGCCAAAACCCCATTCGCAGAGGATTCAATAGTCCAGACTGCAGTCTAGCGATATGAGGTTCTGAATGTCCAAAAGCAATTTGAAATTTGAAAATGATTCAACATTCCAATCAAATACAACATCTCAAATGATTCGACGGTTCAAATTGGTTAGGAGATTTGATAATCTTCATTGTTAGACTGCAGTCCGGACTATCGGACGCGCTGCCCACTCGCCCACAACTAAAACTTTCCCAAATGATTCACACACCTATCTCCCCTGCTCCTCTCCAACTGACACGCCACTCCCGTACTAACCGTATAATCCGCCCCCGTCAGCGGATCAACAATCGTATGGGTGCCCAACGCGCCCCTTACAGCCTTCGTATACGCTCTGAATAAATCCGCCGCAAATTCCGTCTCCTCCTCCACATACTTCTCGAGATGAAACATCGCCCGTCCATAACACGTGCTTGATTTAGTAATCGAACACGCATACGGCTTGACGCAGGCAGCGACAGCCAGCTTGCGCGCCTCGTGGGAAGCAGGAAGGGAAATGGCGATTTGCATGTGAAAGCGGTCGGGGAATTCGCCGCGGGCGGAACACCAGCGGAGAAAATTTCGGAACCGGATGATGATGGGAGAGAGACCGATAATGGAGAATTGGTGGCAGGATTTGAAGAAGAGGAGATAGAGAGTGAGTTTTTCGTGGGAGTCGATCACGGTGCTGGGGAATGTAAAGGTATCCGTGGAGAGAAATTGAATAACGAGTTCGAATTCCGCGATGGATGTTTCTGGAAGTTGGAGTTCTTGAGATACGGATTCTTTGAAAGTGCCATTGAAAGCGTGGTGGAAGAATGAGGATCGTGTACAGAGTAGGTTTTTGGGTACAGTGAGAGTTTGTTTGGAGCCATTCATGGAGTTGACGACGATCTTGACAGTGGGTCCGGTGAGAAGATTGATTTTGCTAGGAAAGAAGTGTTAGTTCGAATGACTGTGAGTATATGAGGGAAACATGTAGTATATATGGATTCATGATATTTACCTCAAGAATTGATCTGCTGGAGTCGCTCTGGGGACTTGTTCTTCTGGGTTGGTCGATCTTCTGCTGCGATTTTCCCATGGTTCACTCTCAAGTTCGTCGCTATACTCATCATTGGAGGATTGATAATCATAGTCATCATCCTCAAAATGAAAGACCTCGTTATCCATAATGCCCATTTGTTCTTGATGTGAGGCTTTTGAGGGGATTGTTGATATATGTTTGTCTTAAAATAGTTGAATGAAAGTTGGTTCAAAAATTCTGAAATTTGTTTGAAATAGTTCCGAAACAGGTGACCAACAAGGTGTATTGATACTACTCTTCTAAGATGGAAGTTGAATATGAGAGACCAATGGTTTTTCAAGGTTATATATTTCACGCTAATTCTATGTGGCAGTATCAAAGAATAATCTGGCCAACAAGGTTCTTTTCATTTTTAATTCAGTGTCGTACGAGAATTCTTCCTACTGCGTATCATATGTAATATGATATGCCACATGATTCATACCTTAATTCTTCCGTTGCTTCACTGCAAGTCAGAAAGCTCAGAGTTTGTTAATGTAACAAAAAAGCCCCTATGTTATAAGTTACACGGTATGGCCAGTACTATCATTCTTATCCCTCAATCTCGCTCAATAAGAGAATTTCTTGCCATTGAGAAGATCACACGACTCGGTGAACATGCAAGGTGTACGTTGGTCTGCCACTTCTCGATACACACGCATGAGATTCGCGGCAAATCCATCCAATGTGTCGAGCTCTTTTTGAAAACGGAATGTCCAAGCCTTCCCATGAATAGGATTGACAGACTGAAGGTATGTTTGAATGCATGAGCGCGCAAACAACATTAGAAGTTTTTGGCCGTCTGGAAAATTGGCAACTTTGCAAATGTGGCCTGCCTGGAGATAGAGACGATCCATCATAAGCAGCTCTTTGATATTATCCAAGATCATATCCGAGATATCAAGACCAAGTTTCTCTGCCAACTCGTAGAAATCGATAAGATTTGTCTGTATAGATTGAGAGGTTAGCGTTGTTTCATCCCACATGGAGGATCATTATGACCTACAACTTGTTGCGACCCAGAACTAAAACCAGCAATATCAGAGCGGACAAAAGCACCAGTGTAAAGATATTGAACAACGAAATCAAAGGCTACGATTGAACAATCGATTTTGAGAGTTTCTCGTGTAATTTGACCCAAAGTTTCAGCTGTGATGGCATTCTGGAAGTATGGTGAAGCCTGAACAAGTAATGCTTTAGGTATGAGATAGTTTTTGACTCCCAGCTGGATGCCAGCGGTGACCAGAACTTCAGGACCGCGAAACAAATCGAGTCTGTTTGTGAACTCACTGGCGGGCAGTTGAGCGGCGATGTTATGTGTGATCTTGGCGCGTTTCTGGGGGTGCGGATTAACTGTGTCGCTTTGGATTTGATGTGAAGCTAAGGGATGTCAGTATGTAAAATAGCAGGGCCTTTTCAAAGTTTATCATATTGAAAGTTTTTGAGGTAGACTTACCCTTAGTGAATGGAGGCTCAGAAGCTTGAACTGCTTGAGGGCTAGTAGTATTGCTGACTGCACAAGATCTAAAAGGTTCGAAGCCGGGACCGACTGTGTTGGAGCCAAATAAGAGAGACCTCGCTGGCATAGCAGAAACTGGCCTTGCAGGAGATGCGAATGTTGTGGTGTTCGTCACAGGTGGTGCTAATTTTGCTAGAGGAGTTCGATTAGTGGCTGGGCTGTTAGCACTCAATGGCCTGACAGTCGAGGCGATATTCTCTTGATTGTTGTTCTTTGCAGAATTAACTTCGCTGGGAGAACCCAGCATCTTGGATGCAGAATGGTTGAAAGTTGCCATGGTACCATTCAATCTTGTTGAGCAATTGGCGATAGGATCAGATTTGGCACGGTTTGGACCTAAAAGAGACGTCGAATCTGGTGGCTCGGGTTGTTTGCCGCATTTACTTAATGCTTTGTCACGCACCGCACCTGTGTTGAAAAGACCACTTGGAGTGGGAAGAATTGAAATAGTACCGAAGATGGGAAATCTGGAGTTATTTATTGCGTGGAAGAAATTCCAGAGAAAAACTGAAAACTTGACCTCTATTGTGGAGAGAATCTGTAGAAGCTTCCAATAAGCTCACCTTCTTTTATCTTCTTCTTTCTTTAACCGTGAGACTCTTAGCGCAATTTATAAAATGAGGAAGCGACGACCTTGATTCACTGGACGAACACCACGCTTAAACATCTGAACGTGGTTTTGAGATCATTTTGATTGCTGAACCTGCGGAAGATGTAATGTCTCGCTCAGAGTTTTATTCACACAAGACTGACGGAAAGAGGGTGACCAAGGTAGCAAAGGATAAGTACTACCTGCTAATGGTTTGGTGTCCTTGCTATTGACTGTCGTCGAACTAGGTAAACTAATGTTTCGCCAACTGGACATTCTGGCTGAGCACCTACATCTGGGAGTATTTATCCATGCAGAGTATCCAGCAACGAGCATTTCTCTCTTTTATAAGTGAGGGATGTCAAAATGGCAACTATTGATGGAATCTGGCCAGGTTCAGGGTGAGAGAAGAGTGAACTATAATATAAACATTGAGGTTTGAGAGAGAAGGTCACTGATAAACTCTACCGTTCTTCCATGCTTGGTAGCGGAAGTTTTCAATATGTCTGGATACACTAAAAGCAACCAGCCGATCACTCGTTGATTCTGGTTTGTTGGGATCAAGATCTATATCTACATTCTCGTCTTGATGGGAATATAGCAATATCATGGCCTGAAGGAAAAAATCGAAGTTGAAAGATTGTATTGTAATCATCAACTAACTAAACTGTGAATACGATTCACCAATACCCCCTCCACAATGTATTACGATAGCCAAATAATCCGATGACACTGAGGTTTGAATAGTCTAACCCCAAACTCATGATAAACTAAGAAAATATCTTACCCATAATGAGGCAGCCATAGCCTGGATCCGTATGCATTAATGTGGCCTGCAAAATTCCATTTCGTCAAGGGTCTCATTCTCTTTTCCGTTAAGGGATCCTCATAGCATTCCGGTCCGTGACTATGTTCTGAAAGTCCTTTAACCATTGTTTCACCCAATGATTTCACCACCTCGACCGCGAGCCCGTCGATAGTATCAAAAGCCGCTTTTACATCCAACCAAGAAGTATTGGATCTAACGGCAGGTAAGGTGTTGCCGTACGGAGCATCTTTCATGAGAGTTTCGTAGACAAGATATGGTCGTACGCATGCCTTGGCAAATAGGCGACGCGCCTTATGTTCAATTGGCAGTTGATATACCGATTCTAGAAAAGCGTATGCCAATGTGCCATATTCGATGCAGATTGCATACCAGTGATCCACGAGAATTGTTCTTAAATTCGTGTCAACTTTTTCGAAAGGACCAGCAACATCAAATTTGTCCGCAACGATGTAGAAATTGATAATCGAATCGAGGCCTCGGATGTAAGAAGTCCAGGCAAGTTTTCCGCAATAGATCAATTCTAGAAGCAACTCGAATTCTTCGACTGTATCTTCTGGAAGCTCAACACGATTTTCGGTGCTTTCCTTGAAATATCCGTTGAGAGCGCGATCAAAGAACCTTGAGCGGTGGCATATGAGGGCCAGAGGAACAATATATGTTGTAGATTTGTCTGCTGGTCCCACGATGATAGTCGCAGTTGGACCTTCGTACAAGCTCTTCTCACTACAACCATTAGCTTATGACGATTAATAGGAGACGAGAGTAGACGTACATTCCAGGTGCCGATCCTTTTGCATCTAACATGAATGGAAGTACCTTGGAATTCTTAATGTCCGATGGAGTTGCCATCTTTGACGTTGTGATAATGATTTCGTGCTGTCAAAAATGTGAAGTTCTTATGTTGGACAGCCAAATTGGGGGGGATACTAAGATTCTGTGAAGGCGATGATGATTCTGGAATGAGATGTAACAGAGGAAGAGGCGTCTATGTTATTAGAAGAGCCCAGCGATAAAGCCGTATATGTGCAGCTTAATAGACTATGGTATCAAATAGCAGTACCGTAATTGATTCACCGTGGAGAATGTTAAGATTTGTAGCATCGCATTGCATTGCATTAAAACAGGTGAATTTTGAGATCACGTTCTTCCACATTACAGTTCTCTGTAACTTCGACCAAGTCTTTGGTAAATGGCCCATTGCTATTTCATTGAGTAGTTCCGGAAACTATACGAACGTTGAGAAGTTTGTCATGACTACATGCAATCCTCATTAACCATTAAGAAACAACGTTTGAATAACTTCTAATCACCGGGAAAATCTGTAAAAAAAAGATGTCTTATAAAATAGTCAACTCTCACCCAATGCTACCAGATTCCCAGGTCTCTTTTATATTTCGGCCATTGCGATCATTCTTTCGAAGCTTCAAATGCAACTTCCGAGGAAGTTAAGAGTATGAAGTATGATTACCAAAGAAGAAAATTGATTCCAGTCCGTTAAATATCGACAATAACCTCAATGTTGCGAAGTTATAACCTCTTGCGTCTTGCGGAAAGAAATATCGAAGAAGTAAACTCAACTCCTATCCTATAAGATATCGAGTTAATTCCCAAAAATAACATACTATCACAAAAAACCCATTGCATGAAATGGCCTCACAGTTCTCCCCCAAGACTAAAGTGCCATGTAAAATCAACGTGTAATAAAATGCAACTAAGCCATAGTTACTAATAAATGGAAATAAGGAAGACCTCAACTCTATCCTCCAAATACCATCAACACCCCCCAAAGACCCCCACACAACCCAAAACCCCAATACTAAAGTAATACCCAACCTCGCCTTCGACACAACCTACTTGACCTCATACATGGTCCCAGTATCAAATCTCAACTCCGTCAACGGACACCACATCGTCGACGTAGAATACCCATCACCGTCCACCTTGCCCATCGAAAGACTACTCAACGATTCACCAACCAATCTCAAAACATCCAATTCAAGACCTTCAACTTCTGCAAATAACTTCTTAAACTCCTTTGCTTTTGTCTTACTTGTATCGGAGCATAGCAAGTGCTTCACATACGGTTTGAGCAAAAAGCTCGCCAGGAGCTCTCGGACCCGTCCATCAATGGGATGTGCAAATGCATCTTTCAGTATTTCCTCAAAAGTAGGATTTATCATAGGAGATTTCTCGTCCTCATCATATTCTTTTTCCGAGGCGGCGGAAAGTTCAGCTGTGAAGTTTTTTACCACATTCAAGTAAGAGCCCTCGAGTTCCAATGCCTTGGCAATCTTGAAAAATTGAATAAACAACCGGATTGCTTCAAAAGGTTGAGATTTTGCGATGTCGATGATGATATTGCCAGTATGCATCCACTGAAGTGCCATATCGAAAGTCTCGGTATTCCACTCATTCAACTCCAAGATCGCATTATTATGATTCTGACCATTGGCATCGGTGTCACTTATTTTTCCAAACAACCCGAGTTTCCTCTCACAGACTTTCGAATAATAGGATAGAACAGCGCGAGACACCACGCGTTTTACTTTGCCCGTCTCGCCTTTGGAAGGCCCTAAAATGATATGGACCATATCTCCGCCATGGAAAAGCGTACTTCGTCTGCACAGAATGAGCACAGTGATGCTAGGACAAAATGGTATAAAACTTACTCATAGAATTCGCAAGCTGGCACTTCAAATGGCGCTTTGCGAACAATGCTGGACTCTGTATCTGGAGCCATGATTCCAATGTTTGAGGGGATTGATTTTGATTTTCGAGACGAAAAATTGGAATAACAGATGGCTGAGCCAGATGTGCTTTGAGGTCAAGTTAGCTAATGGTCATCTAAACCCACGTTTTTCAAATGAAAAATATGGGAACACGATAAATAGCATACATACTGATCTCTGTATTTCTATTGCGTCGGCAGGAATTGGCCTGAAGGTTGGATCTTGTTGTTATGTGTGACATTAGGAGGAAGGAAAGAACGGACTCGCTACTGTGTGTGACGAACCATTCAGCAATAAAATGCTGTGATTGTCAAAATTCAATTTTTGATATGGATTCATGATTCGATTGTTCGGATGAATCAAAGACACAGAAGATGAACTATCAGAAGACGGTAGCCCCAAGAAAGCGCAAGCCCCTTATACAAGGCCTAGCCAAGCACTCTTTCGATGAATTCTCTCGTTATCCCATGGTATATCATAACCTAGATCACTATCCTCATCGATACGCACAGGAAAGTTTTGACACTAATACTATCGATCAGACATACATTTGGAGGTTCACACGGTATGAGTTATGCCTCGAAATTCAAACCAATTATTATGAAGAAAATTTCCATTCCAGGACTCTACCGAAAGAGGCTCGCGCCCGATATCTATTAGTGTAAGGTTCTGTCAGAGAAGGATTGAAAACTCTGACTGGTCAAATTCCATACAGCAGAGAGTCCCATCGCATATTAATGTGCTGAAATGGGTGTCCAAAATGACATAACTCAAGCCAGTGAGTGTTCGATGAGCTTCTTATAACCGCCCACAGCCTCCTCAAGGTCAGAGATCTTCAAGTGCTCGTGATCGGAATGAGCGACCAAGATATCTCCCGGCCCATACAAGTACCTCTTATGGTCTCCTTTCAAGTTTGGAACATCAGTACCGTAGTTGACTGTGATGGTTTCAAAGCCTTCCACATCACTATCGCAATGCACGGGTCCATAACCCTGAGTGAATTCAACTTCCAAATCCTGCCCCGTCTTTTCTATTGTATCTAGAACCGACTTTCTTAATTCCTCTGGAGTACCAGCAGCAATTCTAATAGCGATTTTGGCCATCGCGTCTTCCGCAATAACATTCGCCGCGACACCTCCATCAACTCTTCCGATATTGAGCGTAGTATTTCCATACTTCTCGCTCCACGGCAAATCCATTCTACCTAGCTCGTACAGCGCGGGTATTAACATCGAATTAGCATTCCTCCCCAGCGATGGATATCCCGAATGCCCAGCCTTTCCCTTTGCAGTAATGTGTACGCTCATTATCCCTTTGTGTCCAGCCGCCAACTTTAGTTCCGTAGGTTCGCCGAAAATAACGGTTTCCCAAGAAAGACCCAGGTTGTTGGCCTCCCCCATACCGGCCCCAAACGTTTCCTCGCCCACCACATATAAAAGCGCAACATCCCCTTCGTGAATATTGCCGGCCGCAATAAGGTCTTGATACGCAGTAATTTGCGCCGCAACACTCGCCTTCGCGTCTACACTTCCTCTGCCCCATATTTCATCGCCTCTTCTTTCGTATGGCCAAAAAGGTGGCACAGTATCGATATGCGACGTTACCAATGTTCTCGTTTGTCTCTTGTCTCCGATATATGCTAGAACATTCTGGCGCTTCTTTCCCGACGGCGACGATGACGATTCGACCAATTCGACATCTTGTATCTCTACGGTAAGATTCTGTTTCTTCAGATAAGAAATCAGGAATGCGCCAACATCATGTTCATTCCCTGAAATGGATCCAATCTCGACAAGGGATTTGTGAAGTTCGAGGAGGCTCAGAGAGCCCGAGGACGATTCATCGATAATTGGAGTCTGCGAATCAAAAGAATGGGCCGCATTTACCAGGAGAAGGAGTGGGGAAAAATTGAGAAGCCTCATATTGAATGTGGTTGTATTTTAATGAGGTTGAAAGAGCTTTGGACGAGAGCTCGAAGCTCATAGCTTCGGCGAATGACGTTACGCGACCGAAAGCTCGGGTGTTTTGCCGATAAACAGCCGCCTGACGGAGTTTCAGGGGATCTGGTAAAGAAAAAACACTCCGAAGATAAGCTTGAAGATAGCTACACGTCAACAGAGAGCATGATACACTCAAGCCACTCTCTACTTGATACATTTGTCAAAGATAAGAACTTGGGTGGTATCATTAAAATAGTACTACAGAAACACCCAGCCAAGAATTACTACGCCGTTATTATGCCGCTATCTTAACACCCTCAAAAGCGTTTATTAGACTTTTCGGCGGACCTTCGTCCATTGCCATCTTTTCTCCAAATTCGGGGCTATCTTCCCGTACTGTGAAACTGTATCCATGCACCCAATACGTCCTAGAAGGAACTAATGCAGCTTTCCTTAGCTCTTCTATGTTCTTCTTAGCATCCACACTGATACACAATGCGGAGTCGAGTTCCTTAATGCCAGGTTCTTTCAGTACTGCTAGAGCAGCAAGACCTAGATATGAGTGATAGATATCTGGTGGATCTCCAGGCGTTTTCCCAAAACCACCAATCATATGTTGTGTTTTCTCAAACAGGAATCTTCGGGATCCATCTCTGTTGATAACATCGGAGCGACCGAGCATGCTCAAAGAACCCCCAACCCAAAAACAATAACAAGTATCAACCCGCTTATTGCACCGCCCATTGAAACCAACGAATGTAGAGTCGACATCCGGTACAAAGTGATGGTCCGATGTCGCTTCATTATGGCCATCTTCATCTCCTTCCTCTTCTTCGTTATACGATGTCTGCCTCAATGCCAGCCATCTGATAGTTTCCGGCAAGTTTGTGAGACCAGGTAAAGCGGGGTTTGCATTTGATGATTCGGTAGGTTGTGAAGAGGGGTATTTTGGCAGTCGATCGAGAAGGGACAAGGAGGCAATGGCACAATAGGTGTACCCAGCATGCGCCTCATGCTGCGCACTTTCTGAAATGCCCCCATCATATGTCTGCCCAGCTCTTAAATGTCCCACCAATTTCTCCACGTCAATATCATCCTCTCCCCTCTCCTCATGCGCATCTCCAGTCAACATCCATCGAATCGCTGTAGCCACATAGCAATATCTCATATCTGTCCCACCTTGTATTTTCCCATCTTCCGTAATGAATTCCCCAAAACTCCCATCGTCCCTCTGCAGTCGCTTCAGCCATCGCAAACACTCTTCCCTTTTCACATCCTTCAAGCCCCCCACAAAACCTAAACTCAAGATCGCAAAAAACGTCGCAGGTAAATTCGCAGGATCGATATCTCGTTTCCCATTCCCTACATCTGCATAATAAACATCAGGAAACCTATGATTAGTAGAACCGCAAAACCCCCCAAACGGATGTTGGCACTTCAGTATCCAAGCTCGTATAGCTCTGCGTTGCGAATCTGAAAACGTAGATGCGCCAACATTAAGTAAATCGAGAGCGGAAAGGATGAAGAAGCCAAGAGTCAAGCGCGAGGAATCTGTACTGGTATATACAGTAGGCAAGAGAGAATGTAAACATCTCTGCCAATACTTGATGTGTTTTGCGACCTCCAATTTAGCTTCTGCCATTTTGACAATCTTGCTTGATGGCAGACAAGCTCAAAGTTGTCTATCCCTCATCTGATACTTTCAGGGGTCACAGTTCAAAACATGGATGTAGCTCGGGACACTCACATAATGCGTCGTGTTGACACAGGCCCCTCTCAACGGATTTTGGTGATTGCTGACCAAGCAGAAGTCGATCAAAAATGCCAAGATTTTCACCACGAAACCCCTTAGAAAACGCTTTCTTTATTTTGCTATAGAACAGCTACAAGTATTCTTAGGATGATATGGTATTGACATATTGAGATGATTATAAGCCTTTGAATGACTCTAGCTAGATTTGACATGAGAATATTGACTGGTTGATTAATAATCGAATTCTGAAAGAGCACACAATCATGGATGTACATGATTCCATTCAGCATACGAAAGCTTGCATATATAAGCAAGTGTCTTATTTATAGGCATTACCCCTGCTTCGGAAACGGATTAATCACAACGCCTAAATAAAGCATTCAGGGTAGCATCTAGCCTTATAGCTCTAAAGAATAGGTATGATCTCTCGACCAAAAATATCCAGCTCATCCAAAGTCACTCTTTCCACACCATTCCCCCTTTCCATCCATCTCTACAACACAGCAACATATTTTCAACATGGGGATCATTTCCGGCGCGACAATCATATCCTCTCTCTCCCTCCTCCACATCACCCTCGCATTCTTTTTCATCACCAGCCCGGTGACCATTGCTCAGCAGTCGCTGGTCTTCATTTTGGGTGAATCGATGGGTTTGGTAGGTTTTTCGAGTTCTCCATATCTGCGATGCCATGAGGTATATTCATACATATAATATATACTAACACATCTATACAACAGCCCTACGAGCGTTCCTTCGACCGCCAATCCGCACCGATAGCCTTTCTCGGAATAATATTCCTCTTCCTCGGCATCACAGACCTAGTAGCTATATCCATGCCGGAAGAAGTATCCCAATACCACTGGGGAGTCCAAGGTTTGTCATCCGCCTTCTTCATCCAAGCCGAAACCCAAAACTAACTCTTTCCGCAGCTCCCATCCGATTTTCCTTCTCTGCGGCCATAGCACTCTATTCTTGGCTTTCCTCGTCCGCCTCCCCTATGTTCGCATCTCGCAGCTCTCATCACGCCGGTGGTTGGGGCGAGGGTCTTCAGAATCGTATCGTTTTTACATGGGGATTTATCGAAATGATTGCTTGGTTTTGGGTTTTTGTTACTTTGAGAGAGGAGAGACAGCAGATTGCTCTTAAGAAAGCGCAGAAAAAGGCTGCCGAGGAAGATATGATGTGATGAATTTGATGTGCTCATCTGAGGATAGAATCTTATATGATATTTAACCCACCTAAATATAAGCATAACCTCAATACCAATATCTGTTTGAGGAAATGGTTGAGACATGCATGAATATTATTTGAGAAGAGAGAGGGTTGTGGGAAGATGAGTTATTGTGATGCCTTTCTATATCTCACCGAAGTGATGTTCTACTGTATATTGGAGCCCCTAACATCTATCTGCATCCTCGCCCGTTTTTGATACTTTCCCCTATACTTTCAACAAACCCAGTCCAGTAACCGAGTCCCTCCACCCCTCTACCATACATCCAGCCCACTCTTCCATGAAATTCTCTCCCGCCAAACTTCTCAACTGCTCCCCTGAATCTCCCACCTCCATACTTTCCAACACCCGATCAATCCACCCACTTTCATCCATTCCACTCTTAATCTCCTTCGACTTCTGAACCACTGCCTCCATTACCGATTTTGCGCTTTCCGCCAAAAGCTTGCTCTGGTCTATCTGAGACTTATGAGCCTTAACATCTTTATGCGCAAGGAATTTCGTAGCACTAATGATAACAGATGCAAGGTCATAAGCGGTGTAGAGTGTATGAAGAGTATTCCATAGAGCAGGGGTTACATTCTGCCCTTCTCTGATAAAAGAGAGATGCTGTTCTAGTTTTGCGCATAGACATTTGTTGGAGGTTTCGAGCGAGGCTTGAAAATCTGCAGCTGATGATGCGGTAGGGTCGCAGGCTTTGGTTATGATGGAAGCGAGATTGCTGTATGCTTCAAGTGCTGAGGCTTCAGGGCGTGTTAAGAAGGATTCATCTGAGTTGGTTCTGATCAACTTTTCTTGTTTTTGGAGTTCGGTGGATATCTGAAGAATCTTCTCTCTGAAGGAGGCAAGATTGATGGGAGTGGATGTGACATCAGAGTTTATTGTGGAGATTAATTTCTCGACAAGCAAGTCACCACGGCTTCGGTTGCTCTGGATGGAATTAGCAGGGTGCAGACGGTATTATGATTGCAAACTCACAGATGGACCAGGTGCAAACCGGGTAGACTTTTCAAGTCCTGTTCCCAAAGTAGACTCATAATCAGGGAATGAAGTATAGTCGCTGGAATCAGAGAAAATTTCCAACATCTCTGGGTTTTTAGCTAGTCGTATGTTAGACGTATCTCGACTATATCAAATTGGTAGGGCAGACTTACGAAGAATGCTAAAAACATCCGAAGGCGCATTTTGCTTCAAGAGTCGCGAAATCTTTGTGGTCTCAACGGCAGAAGATACTGCCGATAATGTGTTGGTGATAATTTCAGAAAACTCTTGGAATTGGAATATTGTGTTGTAGCTTCCATGCTCAAATGCTTTCCAGGTGTTATTTGACACTTGGTGACGGCAATTTCCGTACATCTTTCTCTGCTTTTTAAGGTGATCTACAGGCTTGAGATTTTCAGAAGACCCATCTGGGGCAGAAGGGAATGGATGTGGGTGCATAGATGAGATCCTATCCAGTACACTGTACCCTAGAGTATCAAGCTGTATCTGCTTCAAACTCAGGTGGAGGTATGCTTTCATAGCTTGTTGGCCGCAGCCGAGAGAAGAGTATATTCTGACTAGAATGAGTGAGAAATCGGAGTTGGATTTAGACTGTGACCAGCCATATTCGAGACACGCAGCTGCTTGCAAGGCATACGCGATTTGTTTGCCTTTTAGAGATCCATCAGTATCACTGGAGTCTGAAAGAGCGAGTTTAATCAAGCACATTGCTGCCAATGTGCAGAAATCATCGGCAGGATGTCTGTCTGTAGGGAGAAGGGACTTAGAAATCTTCCCGTTGTCATTCATTGCAGATGTGTAAGCGGCAATAGAATCTTTAGAGAGTTGCTCGAGGCAGACTTCACAGTATACCCCGCAAGGATTGGAGCAGTATGTGCAAGTAAATGATCGTTCACTGGTTTTATGTAGAGGGCTTGAACGACGTTCGTGTTCGGAGATACTACTCACGATGAGGTGAGTCAATTTGTGTAAATTAACACATCTCGTCATATCGTTTGCGTTCTCGAACTATATCAGAGGTTAGAATATCATAAGCAGATTGAAATTTCAGTGGGTAGCATACTTCGTTCTTAGTAACCGATAAGGCCGTGAATTGAGAATCCAAATCGTCTTTCTTTGCCTTTTTGCCAAATTGAATTCCATTCCTGAGAATATCGAGTAGCTTGTTTCGCTCCTCTTTCTGTGATAGTTCTACATAAGGTCTGAGATCGCTAAAGGCTGTGGTAGCATCTCCAAATTCTTGCAAATATTTGACGATTGCAGTCACCCGAGGGTAATTTTCTACATCTGATCCCGATGACTCAGTAGCAAATGGAGTAGAAGAACTCTTGAAGGTAAACTCAAGCCATGCTAGAGATGCATTTCTTCTCCATGTTTTGTCAATTCCAGAAGTGGGGTCCAGATGCGCTGCAATTTCTGTCGAGACACTATCAATAGCACTGGTTTTGTAAGTTCTTGTCCTATATCTTGATTTCACAGTACTTACGAGGGGGTTTGCAAAGAAAGAGCAGAGTGTAGGTACGCTTGCCACACGGCCCAATCGGCCATTCTAGCCTCGACGATCTGACCGCGTTCATCCTTTGTGCGGGAACGTTTAAGAAGACCACCAGTTGTGTCAAAAAGCTGTTGCCAGTGCTCAGATGTTTGCATAAGCTCTAATTTATTTCTCCATAATTCCCAATCGCCTTTGGCAACTATTGACTCGGGTCCAAGAGAAGGCTCATTTAGATAATTCAACTGGTCTTCCAATTTGCCATGTGCAGCAGTAATTCGTTGTAAAAGTAACAGCTCCTGCGGTGTATGTATCGCACGGGTCGGAAGAGGCTTTGATTTCTGAAATCACCGGATTGGTTAATATCACTGATTCTGGCCGAGACAAGAATACATACATCTGCTTGTATTGTAGCTGTAGCAAGCTTACTAATCTGTCCATAAGCCAATCGGCCCCATAAAGTTCTCTTTTCAATAGGAAGATCGCTCGAAATCTGGTAACAAGTAAGCAAAACGCTTTAGACGACGCTCCTCGTCCAATACAGTCACTCACAGATCTAAGGAACAAAGAGGAGATGTTCCAGAAAACATATTGGTGTTTACCTGGGAATGTCTTTTCAAGACTGCTTGCAATCTACCAAGCATTTGTTAGTATTCCACAGTGGCATCAGTGGGAGCTTGAAATACCTGCTGAGCATGTTCCCAATCGCGTTCCGACAAACAGGCCTTGAACGATTTCAACCCAGAATCTTCTTGCTTGGGATATGCTTTGACGCTTTGCCATCGCAACTCACCAATCGTCCTGGCCCAGATCGATCCAGCTTCTGGAACGGCATTGACCAAAGCATCATCGTAGAGATCTATATCCTCCTGATCCGTAATGACAACTTTCTTAGCGACCAAATCTTCGAGATGAGGAAGTACGACATCCCTCTCCGATTGAGTAGATGAACGTGATCTAATATAAATCTTGAATGCCTAGAAACTTGCTTAGCTATATTTGTGGGATGGAAGAATTTCTCGGTCACGTGAGAGAGATATTTAGTAGTGATTTTTCACCATTTACACATCACATACCTCTAAATGAGGAGTCCGCTTTTTGGCCAACCTCTTGTCGACTAACTTCAGCGCTTGCTTGAAATTGCCGGCTTCGACAGCATTCCAAATAGGGACATCTTGACGATCATTGAGTAACTTATCAGCCATCATTCGAATGTTACCAGGTATAGACCGAGAAAGGGATATGCCGGATGTGATAGATAAGTAGCTAGTTAAGTATCTCTAAAGTTGTTTGATTAGATATATGCAGCTGTTGTGGCTTGTCATCGAGATGCCGGACTGGAAACAATCAGAGTCTTCAGCAAGTCAATCAATATTGGTGAATATAATTTTTTTAAAGTTGCATCATTGAATTTGACTAGCGAGGAAAGGGAAGAACACCAAATTTGTTAGCTCTCTCTCCTATGCCATCCATTGTCTCATAGATTATATCGACCCACGATGAGAACATGAGTGAAAGTCCAAACAATGTACGAACAAGAATAGGAAGATATGTATCTAGTATGGCGTTTCATTATATGTTTTGTGGTATTGAGTGAAGATTCATATGCTGTTGCATTACATGTCTAGGTAGCTACTAGGTAATTATTACTGGCGCAAGTCTTGAAACCCTGACAGCGATGGGTAGCAGTCGTCGTACATAAGTATTCCGCATACATTGGCTCGTATGCTTTAATAAATCTCTTTCAATCAATGCAGAGTCCATTATGAGCACCAACGAATTGAGCAAACAGTTTTTATTTTGCTGACCAGAATGATACTTTTGGGTTGTAGGATAAGGCCCCCTTGCCAATGACTTTTGTCTCTAATGCCTTCCCTCCCCGCAAAGTTGACACATCACATTTCTATCATACACATTCCGTTTCCTCACGAGGAAAACCACCCCGCTTTCCTTTTGGCTTCCTTTCGTTGCTCGATCTAGAACCATATCAGTATGCGGTTAGCTGGCCACAATAGAAGGATCGATGCATACCCATTGCTTCTTGCAATCTCGATATGCTCTGTCAATCATTAGTCCACACTCCTGATGTATGAGACGTCCAAAAGCTGTAATGAACCTCCAAGAGCCCGTGTATAGTGTGCTGCCATTCCTTGCTGTTTGTTGTTCATTGGGCACTGGGTATCAAGGGTCCACATAAGGCTGATCTACCATCCGGTACTTTCTATCTTCTTCATCCTAGATTCTGGGGACAAGCTTACTGAAAATAGTCCGTACACATGTCTCTATCACCTCCGTTTCGAGCCAAACATTTCAGACTTCTTGAAGCTGCTTCTTGACAAGGGTCAAAGTATTCTCCAGGGCGTTTACTTTGCAGCAAAAATCAGCATCTTGAACCCCTTCGCCACAATTTGAGGGGGATGAGACGGCTTATCAATACCTTTCAAATTTTTGACTCGTCTCTTTATCCCATGGATTATCTGCAGGTTTGTCCGACGCCATAGTGGCCCAGTGATAAATATGATATAGAGATGTTGGTATTGGTAGAATGTGAATCACTTCGTTGGTAAAGACACTGGCCGTAATCCGTTTGGTTTCATCTCATAGACTCTTACTCGAGAAAGTCAAAGCTTCCTGAAGTTTCATCACCTGCCCCTTCGGGAATTCGTCCTAAGCCCGATGTCCGACTCCCGACTCCCGACTCCCGAGACCGTCATTGACACTGTTGCCATTGCCGATACCAATCCCGATCAGCCGAAAAGTCACATGCTAAATAATATTGTGTCTCGTGCTTCCTCCATGTTTCCCACTCATCACTCACCCCTCACCCTCACCCCTCCTCACCACTCACCACTCACCTCTCACCTCTCACCATCTCAAGCCACTTTCCATCCTTATCTATATCTATCAACAGGGATGCGTCATCAACCGAGCCAAGCTCACACATCGGCACTTATTAGCGAGGTAGACCAAAATGACATTGCTCAGTTGGTCTTTCCTGCGTCTTTCTTGAGTCTCATTTGAGTTTCTTACTCAAATGTCAAATGTTTGAACTTGTTTGGACTCACTTGAACTTAGACATCTCCCCTCCACCAGTTCCTCCCCATCGTTTATTATCCAAGTATCTTTTCACCCTTGCTCCATTTTCACTCCAAATTTATACAGACACCAACATAATATGCCTATGCTGTAGCATTTTTCGATAACGAAGCCCACAATGCAATGACCGAAAGAAAAGATCGCTATCAACTCATTGCCACCCACATCACTGAGAATGGATACGGATACGGACTTTTTCAATTGTCAACCCAATGCGTCATTTTGACCACTCCATTAATAGACTCAGCCTACTAGACATGTCAACTCACGATCAACGGCCGAATTTACCGGGAATCCCCCTCAAGGAACCACTTCCTCCACACAAACTATCCTCTTGTTGCCAATATTGTTATCAGGACCGTGCCATTTTCTTGTTGAGCGAAATTGTCGATCACAAGACATTATCATCTCTCCTGGAGAGTCAAACGGTCTTGGGCAATTGCCAACAGTAGCTTGTTAGCTGAAATAAGATTTCTCACTACTTTAGTAGTAGAATATATATGGACCTTGTTTCGATTGAGGAGCTCATTATGTTCGTGTCTAGCATTCGTTACCATGGAAAATGACTTTTCAAATGGACAAACGATACAGGTAGATATTATGTTTCCCGTCGCGAATTCTTCCATTGCAACTCTCCATTGCGACAATCCATTACGACCTTCAATGCGTCTCATTTTCTCTGTTTGCATTATTGTCTCTTGTCTTTTGCCGGATGTTCCAGAACCAACATTATTGACAGATTTTCCTATGTCCGTTAACGGCTCAATGCATCAAGCGAAGCATGCCAAATATAGCCGATAGTGCTAAGAAGTGTTTTGTGTTCCATTTTGGGTCATCATTTCCAGCTGGTCTGATCAACTCGTGATGCATTAGCCCTCCACATCTATCAGTATCCCTCCACTTTTGATTCTATTTGTCTCCATAATTGGTTGCCGTCTTTTGACTTTGGTAATTTGTACTCCAACTGTACATTATCAACTGCTAAATCATACAATTGGTGACGCTCAAGCATGGAACTGGCATACAATTCCCTTGTTCCTGTGGCTGGTTATAACACTGAGGGAACTCACCGATTGGATATTGGGGTCAGGGCAGGATTTGATTACCCCGTTATCTTGTGCCCGTGTTTTATTCGTGTGGTTCCCACTATCCATTTGCAGAAACAGTTTCCATGCAAATGTATCTGAGTTACAGTACCCTGCATTGATGTTCGCATGGTGCAACGCTATTGTTGAGTCGCCTTAGTAGAAGATATCAATTCTGCTGTTTGGGCTAGACCTAGGCACGTCGATCGACCAGTACGAATATTAATCAACGATAAGGAGTATGCTGGAGTGACGATTTCACCCAAGATATCGTGAAACTATCTCCACATTCACCCCCAAGGTCATCTAAGGAGGAAAAACTCTCTTCCAAAGAAGGTGTGGAGGAGCACAGTAAGGGCGGCCAGGATCGAAGCATCGAGGACGTACAAAATTAACGAAGGATTGATAGTAGTGTGAGATGGTGGTTGGTTGACAATCGTGGCATCGATGGATTACCACACAAGACGTAGATTGGGCTTCAATTTTAAGGCTTTGAAAGTTGCTATAGATATAAAAGAGTCGTCCTTCTCGAATCGACCTTTGCAGTAACCTTCTTCATATACCATTAAAACATTCTTCCTTTGGACTATCATACAATTATCAACCCATTCAGCAATTCACTGAATAACTGCACCTCGGATAATTTAATCTGTTAGTATGTCCACATTCCTTACTCTCGTTTCAATGCGCTGTCTACGATGCATGGGTGCGCTTTCTTGCGTCGGCTCTCACTTCTCATCTCTTAAGACTGTTGTCTCAAACCCAGTCGGGCAAGCGATGGGGTTCATTCAACCTCGAATACCGTGGAAGTGTTGAGCCTCGAGCTTCAAACGTGGTATTCGAGCTGGCAATGCATGAAACTCTGACAAATTCATCGTTGTCGCTTCCCCTTAATCTATTTTGAGATTGCCATCAAGTTGAACACCATATATTCCTTTTAAAAGCATCAATTTCATGTGCTGCCCCAGCATACCTTGTCTGACAGTTTATTTAGTATTGAACATAAAATCACGCGCCTTCAATCGTCTTCTCTGCCACCGACCGCATCTCTAAAGTCAAAAGGATCCACATCATAATACCACACGACACCAGTACATCAGTGCTTAAACAAAAAGTTCAACAACTATATTCAACATTAAAACTCATCTATAATTCTCATTTCCAACACAAAAACAGCCCACTACAGCAAAGATGGCCACTATCGACGTAAGCTATCAACCAGGAACTCCTGAGCCAAACTTGTTCCCTAAGGTGGCAAACTACACTTCTTCCAGAGCAACTCAAGACAGCCTCAAAAGATCCTTCGCCAAGTATCTAGCCTCCGAACAAAGTGCACCAGCTGTTGGAAAGCTTTTCAAGCCTGAGAATCATCTTCAATATGAAGAGCCTAGCTATATCCACACAATGGAAGAGATTGGGTACTCTGCCACCTCTGGTGTTTCCCCCGTCGCTGTCTCTGAGCCCTTTCGCCTTTTTAGCGAGGAAGCTGTCAATGTCATGAGGGAAGAGATTTTCGCCAAGGAAGTCCAAGAGAAGTATAGCTATACCTCAGATATCGCACCCAAACAACTCCGTGGCTACGCTCCCGAGTAAGTTCCAATATTACCCCTTGCTATCATTGATTACTCGACTAACATGCCTCTTTACGCAGTCACGGCAAATTCATCTACGAGGCCTGGAAACACCCTGAAACTCTCGCAATAATCTCTAAGATTGCGGGTGTAGATCTTGTTCCTGTTATGGACTATGAAATTGGCCATGTCAACTTGTCTGTCCCAGGAAATAGACGTAACCATGATAGCAGTGCTTTAATAAGCGAGGATGATGAGAAGCCCATTGTTGGCTGGCACAGAGACAGTTATCCATTCGTTTGTGTTCTCATGATGAGCGACACAACAGGAATGGTGGGTGGCGAGACTGCTTTGAGAACTGGCTTTGGTGATATCAAGAAAGTCCGCGGCCCATCAAAGGTAAAGCTGCTGATCGCTTACACCCATTGATGTATATCTACTAACATTGCCTAGGGATGCGCTGTGGTTTTGCAAGGTCGCTACATTGATCACCAAGCACTGCAAGCATTTGGTGGACAAGAGAGAGTCACCATGGTAACCTCCTTCCGTCCACGATCCCCACGTGTCCGTGACGACACCGTCCTCACTACTGTCCGACCCATCTCTAATCTTTCCGATTTGTATGGACAAACGGTCGAATATCAATTGGAGAATGCCGAAGCTCGCATCAGAATCATGCTCAAGGAACTTCGCGATTCCATGAAAGCCGGTGCTACCAACGCCAAAGCCATCAAAAACTTCCTTGATTTCGAAATCAGCCAACTTACTCATCTCAACGGGGAAATCGTCGAGGAATCACTTGTCAAGGCAGGAGAGCTGGGAGAGATCTGCGCTGAAGCTGCGAATCCCAACAAGAAAGCCAGAGCTGAATGAATGATGGACACGGCCAGCTAGACTTTTTATGACTTGACACGAATTTCTTTTGTTTTTATTCCCTCTTTAGCGCCGATCGTTTGAAGGCAGATATTTCGTCTGGATCTTTGATTGAAGTTGAAAATAGCGTGCTGAATGCAGATCAGATAGGCTCTTTTAATCTGGAGCTTGCTCCATAGTCTTGGGCTTCGAATCTTAGGTTCCGTCCCTTTCTTGCTAGTACAATGCAATGGCACTTGTTAACTTTTGATGGTTTGCTTCTTGATTTGATTGTTGGTATTGTTTACTTGATGAATATGCATTGCATGTACCGGAAATCCTTGGGCGGGGTTGTAAATCTATGGTGGGGGATTTCGAGAGATAGATAGGTATTGGATGACCCGATGGTTGGTTGGTCGGATGTGTGCCACGTAGTACCACTTCACAGTTGAAAAAGCTAATGCAATGTTGAGATGAAGTCTGTGGGGGCTTCTCTTGGATGTAGTGAGATGAATGAGGGGATTTATATTTTGATTGTCCTATACGGTCGCTTGGAAAACACGGATTAGATCGAGTCGAGATTTCCGTACTGCAGTAGATCCCGGGCAAAGAGAATAATTTAGCCATTGTTCAAGTAGATATAACTTATAGGCGGTTGTAAACTCCTACAAATTTAAGAACACTATCTATAAGAAGCCCTATCAATGGCTTCAAATACATCCGGTTTTTATATTTAGAATTTTGAGTCTATTGTTAGGTGAATAGAACCGTGAAGTCAATTGATGAATGATTCCTATACGGCAACTAATGTGGGTAGGTTTGGATGACATGTGGTACTAGCATGAAACATCAAGTTTCGAAGTTCGCTCAATACAGGAAAGTACGGCTATCTGCAATTCACTTTGACACGAGATTTACCTATCATGCACGCGATTTGGAATGTACTGTACTGCGCCACAGATGATCCCCAGAGCCACCTTCGAAATATGGACCCGACGCCTCTCGACACTAGTGCACGTGATCGATTACCCCATTACAGTAAATAAGGCTTGAGCTAAGGTTATCTTTGCGGGACGCAATCCATTTTGTGCGAACATCCATTTCACAACACGGCATTGACTTTTCCATTCTCACCTACAGCCTCATCTAGAAGGCACTTTTAAGTGCTCTGAAAGGCAAGGCGCTTCTTTCGAAGAATCTGACAGATATACCAAACTTATTACACTGCTGCCGTGGTTGCCCATACACAACGGCGAGCGATCCTAGCCCTCCTACGATACCGTCGGTACCGAAAATTACCATGAATTCTTCATCCCCCTCTGTTATGTCTAGAACCACGCCAAGTCATGGATCTCGCATGCGCGAAAACACATCCAGGAGTCGGGAGGCTACACCAACCGTTACGAAGGTCGGGGCTCTTATAAAAATCGAGGACGAAGAGCGGGTTCAACATAATGCACAGGTTTGTTGGAAAACAAATTTCCCTGTAGCATACGCTGACATTCTTCCTAGCTTTCTGCGGATAATTTCAGAGACGACCTGGTTTCTATGAGAAAATGCTTAACTTGCTCCATCTGCGACCAACTACTTTACGAACCATGGATTTTACAGTGTGGCCATACATACTGTTATTCTGTGAGTGTAGTCCGAGAATTTGGTTGAATGGATAGAGGTTGACGTGATGATAGTGTCTGTGCCAGTGGTTCATCCCAAATAAGAGAAAAAAGACTTGCCCAGAATGTCGCGCACCAGTAAAACAAATACCAGCTCCAGCCTTCCTTGTAAGAAATTCCTAAAAAAGACATAAACAAGATTAATGCGTATTAATCAGCACTAGATAAAAAATATGGTCGAAATATTCATCCAAAGAGGTCAGCTAATGCCAGACGACGAGACGGTAGAACAGCACAAGGTCAAGAATGCCGAGGAAACTGAGATGGTAGAGAAAGATAAGAATAGCCCCGAAGGATTGTTCAAAGGCACATTCCCACTACGGCATGGGGAATTGTGGCTCGATGAAGTGGATGGGATTATGCGATGTCCCTCCTGTGGGCATGAGCATGAAGGCGGCCCATTGTGCAATCATTGTGGTGCTGAGTTTGACGATATTCATGGCTTCAGCGATATGGATGACGACGGCGATCTTTCGGATTTTGACATTGGTTATGGAGAAAATGCAGAGCATGAGGATATCAGGCTTCAACTTGAGCTTGAGGCCGAATTGTCAAGGGAGATGAGCGATGCTTCAAACGCTGCCCACTTTCGCCATAATCCTTTTGCTTTTGGCCCAAGTCACGTTCTTCATCATTTCCACGCTCATCGGCGTGGTCACCGTGTGGATGATTTAAACGACGACTCAGAAGATCCTACAAATTCCGATACCAGCAATCAGGACAATAGCGATGACGAAGATGCTGGCTCACTGGAAGATTTCATTGCAGATGACGATGAAGATAGCGAGTCTGCTGCTCCTCCACCACGTAGGGCGAGACAGAGAGTGGTCATAATATCAGACGATGAAGATGATGATGACGACGAAGATGATTCCGATGATGAAGGTGGTGCAATTACAAGTCGCCGACGGCCGCGACCTGGCTGGCCCGGCTCCTCGGAAACACCTTCCAGAGCTGTCTCAACCGCAGCGGAGGAGAATGGTAGTACACCCTCTAGATCTATCTTGATTTCAGATGACGACAATGGTAGCAGTGCAAATGGTTCGGAGTTTGGTGACGAGGCGGTCAATTATGAGTCGCGCAGGCTGAGGGCCTCGGGTGGCTGGAGTCCCTTGGATGAAGGAGAGGATGACGATACAAACAGATTGGCGCAGGGTGATTATGGTGATTATACCACAACTGACGATGAAAGAGCCTCGGATGAAAGCGATTCGGATACAATAGGTAATCCAAATTCAGATGCCGAAGAAGAAGAAGATCGGCCTCGGGGCGGGCTTCGGGGAATACTGAATTATGATTATGAGGAAATGGACCCAAATTTTGATGGTTTCTCTTCAAGCGTGGATGGGGATGCCACACCAATCGATTATGCTGGAACTAGCGACGGCGCGTCTAACAATCACGGAAGCGAAAACGAGCATTACGACTATGACACTGATGGAGATCTACCACCTAGCATGGATCGGGATGGTGATACTGAAATGAGTGTGTCCCCTGGTGTATCACGATCCAGTCGAGATGTTAGTGTAGAGAGTAATTTGGGCGGAAATCTCGGCGTTGCAAACGAAGTTACCGGGGATGACGACGACGATGATGATTCAGACAGCTCGATTCGCCCACCCCCACGTCGACAACCGAGAAATAATGCTGGTCATCAACAGTATAATTCAAGAATAAGCATGCTTTTCGCAGAACATCAGAATACTGTTAGGAACGCTCGAAACCCCGATGACATAAATTATTGGGAAGATGAGATCAATAGGAATGTCCGAGAGGAACTGCCCTCTGGGAATCGTCGCAGGACTCAATATCATCATCCCCTAGGCCCATCGGGAGGCAATCATCATCGCACCATGCAACCTCTTGGAATTGATAGAATCAGAACATCTAGAGGCTCTTCGCCACCACGCATCGCACCTACTTATGGTAGAACTGGTCGCTCGCAGAGACAGTAGTCAACATAATTGTAAATAGAACAGACATAATAACGAGGCGTTGGGTAAAACTCTTCTTTCTGGGATCTCAACATTGGCGCCTGCCTGGACTGGACCGGGCGGGGATTGAATGGGAAGGGAGTTTGGGTCAAATACCAGGAATGGAATATACGAGCATATTAGTCTTAAGGGCGTGGCGTTACTTGATCTGAACATCAAGTTAGGTCAAGGGGTATTTATTCGCTGATATGAGCTGTCTACCAATGGCGATTTTGGTTGCCTATGCATACCTACATATACATAGATTACACGTTTAAAAGTAAATCATTACAAGAATATTTATAATCCACGATCAAGCATGTACTTAATACATGGTATATATTTCACAATCATTTATTACTTTTTATACACAATGTATATACAGGTACACACATCTATCCATCCATCCATCCATGCACCCATCCATATATATACGAGAAAAATAAAAGATCTTGTTTCTCCCTCCCATCCCCTGCCCTTCTCTTCACCACCTAGAAATTCTTTGCATTTTCATTTCCACCTATTTCCTTTCTCATCCCATCCCATCTCATCTCCCCGGTCGTTCCTCAACTCCGGTACAATTTTACCCTCTTCTCTTCTCTTCTCTGCTCTTCCCTTCTCTTCCCTATCCATCCCACTATACACACAAACAATGGTATCAAAAACTTCCATATACCCGAATTGCTGAGGAAAAAGAATCAAGAAAAAAAACTTGCAACCGAAAACATGCTAAAGGAAACAAAAGAGGCACAAGAAAATGAAATAAAAATGCTATGATGTACGTATGTATGTATATATGTATGTGTAGACAGATGAATGTGTAAAGGTAAAATGTAAAGTAAAAACAAGAAGAACCAAACAATAATGTACTGCTAATAAAATATGTGAGGGTGTGAAGAGAAGAGAAAAAAAATAAATACTAAATACGGTAAAATCGAAAGTAAGTGGATGGTTAAAACAGATAAAGCAGATAAAGCAGATAAAACAAAACGCTTCTATATAGTATATCCACCCAATCCTTCCATTCCATTTCATCCGTCCATCCATACCCGCTTTGTTCCTCGCCATCGACGATTACTGATGTACGATGTGCGATTCGCAAGGGAGATTAAGTTGAAAAACAAATTGTACAAGAGAATATGTACGCTATGTACATGCGCACTACATCGCAACACACCGCACCAACCCATCCACTCCCCCAAAGACCTCATGAACCCCTTCATTTAATCAAAAACATTCTCACTTCGAGTATCCTCTATACAGCTCCATTAGTAGGTGTTTTCTCTCTGTCCGACTCCTCAATCGTATCATCCCTTCTCAACATATCACTTGGGGTGAAAACCATTTCTTCTGTTTCACCCGGTCCAGTGACGGGGGTAAATACATCGACTTCTTCAATTTCTTCCTCGTCTTCTTCTTGAATGATTTCGCCACTTCTTCTGCCTGCTATACTGGTGCTTCTACTATGTGAACCTGTTCTTGTGTGACCATGGCCGTTTCCACTACCGGATGAGATAGGCGAGGTAGTATTGAGCGAGGGTCCTTTGAATAAATTCTTTTTTCGTTTTGCGAATACAAGGGGTGCACCAAACGCACTATTGCTACCACCCCATGAGACTCCTTCATTAAAACTTGAAAGCGGAGTTTGTCGAACGACGCGGATGTTAGAAGGGAATGACCCAAGGGTAGGGGTTGCAGGTAGGACTTTGACGGAGTGGTGAGGGCTGCGAGTAGGCAATGATATCTTTGAGCCAGATCCATTGGATGAGGTTGATGAAGCTTTCGAATGAGTATGTTGATGCATTATGCTGCGAACGGAAGAAACAGAAGACGATGTGGATTTCCGTCCCCTCAAGCCACTACTTGGTCGACGTTGAAAAGTTGAGCGAGGGGTTACCGGTGATGGAGATAACGAGTGTCGCTTGGTACTTGAAGTTCCTTGAATTCGTGAAATAGGAGGGCCGCCTAGTTGTGGCATCGGAGCACGTGTCATCGTAGGAGACTTTGAAGTAACTGGTCGCGGACTAGGGTCCTTCGGACTACTCGAGCCGTCAGCAGCCTTTTCGCGGAGATCTGGTGTTGAGCGACTAGCTTTTGTTTTTTTCCCAGGTGACCTGGCACGTCTAGCAGAGTCTAGAATCCAATGTTTCCAATGGGCTAGTTGGTTTATGATAGCATGCTGATGCTTCCGACGCTGTTGGGGAGGTTTGGCAATGCCATTAGTACTGGGGTGTAAGAAATCATGATTAGAAGTAACTAGCTGCAGTGTGCTTCCTCGTGACCGGGCACTCCGCAAAGTGCCTTCTTTAGGAGGAGGGATAGGCCGTCGATGTCGGGATGAGCTTGCGGAGCGAGTGGAATCCTTTTCAAGTGGCGGAGGAGGGGTGTGAACTTCAGGCGAGGAGAATTGTCCGTGTTCGGGCAATCCAGGTAAATCTGTCAGTATAAGGTCCGGGTAATGAGCGCTTCGCCTCTCCTTCCTTCCTCTGCTCCTAGGAGGATCGCTAATCTTCAAAGGCTGCCCTTCTTCATCGACTCCAGTCAAAATTGGCGTCATTTTTTCCAAACGGCTACTCGCAGCACTTAGTCTTCGTGAGGATCGGTTCTCTGCCTCTCGTTCCTTGCGTTTCCGTTCTTTTCGAACCTGCTTCCTTTCTTCCTTTTCGAGTAGAAGGGCCCACCAACCGGCCAAAGCATCACATCGCTGAGCTAGTACATTTTCAATGACCTGGTCGATATCTACACCAGCACTTCGCATCCGCTCCAAGGTCTCCTTTTCTAACGCAGTGGTGAAAGGTGCCGCTCTCTGTAATTTTAGAATAGCTTGCTGTTGTGGTGCATGTTCGGCAAGAAATGGATGCGTCAGAATATCGGATAAAGCAGGACGTATTAAAGGTCTCTTTGATAATAGAATACCCAATAAAGTTCTTGCGTCAGTTGTAAGGTGATCCGGCCATTTTGGTTCCGTGGTCAAGATCCTAGTCCTTGTGATGTTATCGTCATCATCGTCGAATGGTAGCTCGCCGCATAGTAAAGCGTACAGGATAACACCTAGACTCCAAACATCAACCTTTTCCCCGGCATACTTTTCCCCCTTCAGCATTTCTGGAGCACTGTAACATATTGTACCGCAGAAAGTCTGCAAATAACTCGCCTTTCCTTCATACTCGCGAGTAAACCCAAAATCTACAAGTTTAACATTCTCGTGTTTATCTAAGAGGATGTTTTCCAGTTTTAAATCTCGGTGAACGCAGGACGAATTGTGAACGAATGAAACAGCGCCAACCAATTGAGTAAAGATCTTTTGGACCTTTTCCACCGGTAAGGGACCATGCTTAAGAAGATAGTTGTATAACTCGTCGCCTGCACCATAATTATTAGCCCAACTTCCGTCCGTCTATGTATAGAACTTACCAGGGCAATACTCTAGCACAAGCCATACCAGGTTTTCGGTGACAATTACTTCGTAAAGGCGAGCGATGTGAGGATGTAAAAATTGCCGGTGGTGATGTATTTCTCGAGCCAGATTCGAATCATCCTTGTTGGCCGACTTGAGTACAACCTACAGGAAACCAGTGAATTAGCACATATTCTGCGAATACTAATTCCATCCTTGAACGTACTTTAGAGCCATGTAAGAGTTTGTGCGAAGCCAAATAAACCTTCCCAAAAGAGCCCTTTCCAATTAACCTCCCTAATGTGTAATTGCCTACTGAGCGGAGTTCTTTCGACGAGAACTCTCTGCACAAGGTCCATTGTTAGCATTGTTCCCTTTGGCTTGCTCCAGTAAATACATACTCCAATAACTCATGATATGAATTGGCAAGCTGTGACTCGAATGTATTAGCCCCTCATATTCATTTCCCAGAAACCCATTTCCCTTGCGCCGACTTGACACCCCATCAATGCCTACCTTAGCTTTCCGGCCCTGCGATTCAGCCTTAAGCCTTGCTGCCTGCATACCAGTCACCTTTCGCCACTCCGTCTGCTGTGTATACAAGAGGCCCTGAGCCGGGACATCCAAACTCTACCAGTCACGTCGGCGCGTCGTTTGGCGAATCGATCGAACTTCGTCTGGTTTATTGATAAAGAAAGGTCCTGAAGATGGCTGAAGATTGATGAGCCTTGGGTCGAAAAGTAGCCTTGTTAAGAACTTTGGTCATTGGCTACTGCGTAATGAGTTGATATTGGTGCACGATAGATAAGGTATGGCAAAGAATCATGATTTAGAGACAAAATAAATGACAAGGAGGTGCTTCAACAGGGGCATGTTTTTTTCTGGTCCGGGCAGCGGGCTTTTCGGAAGCGGTACGTCGTATGTTACCTTTCCAAAATGGACCGACTTGAGACCTCCTTTTTGAAATATACTTTGGGGATTTTTGATGCAGAAATGTGCTTCTTCTTTATGCAGCAGCAGATCAACCAAATGTTCAAAAGTGGTTGTTATTATCTAATACTCTTCCAAAGTTATCTCTATCTTGCCATATCGCCTATTGAAGGGAGTAGCATAGAGGTAGGTATCGGTACACACATCACGATACTTCTGGCATCGTTTTACCTCTTCCCAGGTCCTCTTGCTATGACTTGCTTGCTATACTTGGTATCCTCTATTGAGCCTCTATGAGAGATTGGCAGCAGTTCACCGTCATCGAATAACGAAGTCTCCTCTGCCTCCAAGATGCATGATCGAACACCTCCCGAGTCTTCTCATTACGAAGGTATGATGTTTTGATGTAATACTCTGGAATCCCTGCATGGGATCCTGCATAGAATAATGATCCATAAGGGCGAATACGATCCACAAAAACATGGCAGAGCGTGCACTTCTTACCGCGAAGTCGTGAATTCCTGTCTATATTTAACCTTCTTCAGCTGAGAATGATTGCCCAGGTGTGTTGCTTCGAGAATGAATTTCCATGGATGTTTTAGACCTACCCAGTGCCTGTGAGCTAACACTCGAGTGCCCCATCGCTATGGTTCAATGTAACGATATGAGATAGAAAGTCGATACATGAGTGGTACAAGTAACTGCACAGGCTGCGAGTACCTAGGACCCAGAAGAGACTAAAGTCGTTCTCTGGGGTAATGGGCATGAGGGTCACCAGCGTCAAACATCTAGACTTCAACGTTTCGAAGGAGACAACATGATGTCGTGGTTTTCTCACGCTTCTGTTTTCATTTGGACAAGTCCAATATTGGTGTAGGCATAAGATGTCAGAAAATGGCAAAGATGAGTGTTGCTATTCTCCAGGTATGATGAAATTAAATCTTCGAATATGCAGGACAGCTAAGAAAATCAACATCAACATCTTTTAAACTAGATCTCATATTTTCTTCACATGTTCGCTTATATGAGATTATTATGGGCAAAGGAGCTCCGATTAAGTTCTGAAAATTTTTGGATACTATACATCCTCTCCCAATCTACATGAGCTCAAATAGGAACATATAATGCATTCGTGAATGCCAGAATGATACTTTTCCCTGTATATTCCCTTCCCCAAACACCACCGCAACGCCTAGTAAATGAAATTCCATGTCGTAAGTCTAGCCGATGCCTTCTAGCTTTTAAAATCTCTCCTTCATTCTGCTAGCAACGGTTCTTAAATTACCGTAAACCTTTCCAGGTGGGCTACCCAAAATCAGACTAACAATGGCCTCTCTCGCAATGTGAATGTTCTTGAAGCCTCCCAAAATGTGGATTTTGCTATCTGCAAGAACCACTCTTGTCCGACTTGCGTTCTCAATTGCAAATTTGGTCTTTCCATCCTTGCCTGCGATACGGCCAATGGCTCTTCCCAAATGCTCGCCTTGCAGTGTCTTGACATCCTTAATCTCAAAAGTCTGGATGTAAAGATCGTCAAGTCGTAATAATGCAATAGCATCATCAACATCGAAACCTAACGAAAAGGCCTTGACGAAATCTTCGCCCTTTTGTAAAGATCCGGTATCGGTAGTATGTTTGGAGGTGCGAAGTTCAACGGCTTTGTTTTTGATATTCATGCGGACTTGGAGTTTGAGATGCTCGACGAGAGGAGGGTAAATCTTAGGCCAGGCGGCTTTGAGAGGTGTCATTCGGTGTGGAGGAATGGGAACTTTTCGAGTTTCGACTCGGGTTGCTGGGTCCTGTTGTTTTTGTTAGAATCGTATGCGCTTTTTTGAAGAGTGGCATAGATTGAGAGCCGTACAATATTCTTGGCTGGTGCAAATCGAGGTCGTCCTTCTTCATCAATGTGCATCTCGCTGTTGTCGGTGGCTGGAGGCAAGATAGTATCCAAATCTGCGGAAGTAACTTCTGGTGCATCTAATAAAAATTCATCATCTTGATCTGGTGTGGCATTAGTTACCATTCCCGCAATGCGCATAGAGACAGCGTCATGAGATTAATTACTTTGATCGGGTGCTGGCACATTAGTAGCTTCAGCAAGCTCTTCCGGTCTCCTCAACAAAGCTGTTGGTGCAGGCATTTTCCTCTTGTCGGGTTGCGTACGGGGAAGTTGGACAATATCTTCGTGGAAATATTCGTTATGTAGTTGAGAATATAATTGTCCTTTTTTTTTGAATGTCGATTTTAATGTTCGTAGTCAGTCGATCAAATTGGAAAAAATATTTAGTGGGGGATGCATGCGATAGAGAATTTACTGATAAGATCACTAGCGTCTTCATTAGTGCCAAAAATTCCAAAAGGCGCATCCGGAAAAGCCCATCGTCATTCATTCTCTCGTGTGTCTTCATTTTCATTTTTTGTTCCAAGATACGAGTGTTGAGGAAGGATTCTACGACTTCAACAGTCTTGTTTCAATCTTTCAGGATGAGCTGGAGGTTATGTCGATAAACATAAAACCTAGGTTATGGTCCCAGTTATGGGATCAAGCAAATTCACTCGTTGCAACAAGGGCATGCAAAGAATCTATACGGCCTTTCATATCCAATTCGACTCTATTAAATTCTACTCGTCGCGCATTTTCGCAATCCAGAATCAGGTCCTTCAGCAGCTCTTCTCCCAAAACTCAAGTTCGAAGGAGTTTCGCTTATGGCGGGGTCTTCTTCCTCGATTTGAGCTCAGGTACTTCCGCAACACCCTCGATAGCATCATGTACAACCACAGTGGAGAAGACGTTATATACAGCATCATCATCGTCAAGAAGGCCTTTGACGACATATTTTCAACAAGAATGGCGACGTGAGATCCATTCAAGTAGCCGGCGAAGGGCAAGAGGTTATGCGAGAAGAAATAAAAGCTCTGCATCAAATTTACAAAATGCTCGGAAGACACCCCAAGAGATCCACAACCCCTCACAGACTACCCCGCCAGTAAAGGAACCGGTCACGGATTCTAGCATTTCACACTCTGCCTCGAGCAAGTACCATCTTCCTCACATGCCAAAGATGCCCCATCGACCGACAAGAGAGGAACTACTTGCTGCAGCGACGGGATTCTGGTCTCGACTTAAGGTCCGGTTCAAGTGGTTTACAATTAGAGGCGGACGGCCTTGGAATGTAGATGATTGGAGTGCTTTTGTTTCGTGGTTCGTCTTGGGAAATATTGCGTGGATTTTTGTCGGAACTACAACTTTCTTTTCTCTTGTTATTCTATCTATCAACACTGTCGTTGCTCAAGGTAAGAGTCATAACAAAACATAAGAATTCTACGATGACTGACTCGAGATTAGAAACATTAGCAAGATGGGTAGGTGACTACCTCACACATTCGGCGGGGATCAAGGTCGTTTTCGAATCTGCCATCGTGCCGCGATGGAAAGATGGAGTAATTACATTCCGGAATGTGTTTGTCTCAAGGAGACCAGGGCAAGGGAAGACGAACTTTAGCAAGGGTTCATCTTTGAGTGCTGCGGCTGCAGCTGCCTCTCAACGGCAGGTGGATACAGAGGGCAAAAAGGAGGAAGAGGAAGATACAAACTACACCCAATTTGACGTCACTCTTGATACAGTCAATGTCACTTTATCGTTTGTGAAATGGTGGAATGGCAAAGGACTTCTTCGGGACGTAGAAATCAAAGGTGTCCGAGGGGTAATAGATAGAACTTCGGTTCATTGGGGCGACGAATACATCGACCCCAAATCGTTCCGACATGAGCATAACCCCGGCGATTTCGAAATAGATTCTTTCAAGCTGGAGGATCTCTTAGTCACCGTGCATCAACCCAATGGCTTCCGACCCTTCTCTGTCAGTATTTTCTCGTGCGATTTGCCCCAATTACGAAAACAATGGCTATTCTATGATTTCCTTTCGGCGAGCAATATGTCTGGTGCCTTTGACGGATCTCTTTTCACAATTCATCCTCGACAGATCCACGGGTTTACTGGCTCTCACGCTCTTGACTCTTCTGGAAATGGCGGGTCAAACCCCTGGAAAAAGCAAAGTCGTCTTCGCATAGATGGTCTCAAAATTGACCATTTAAATCGAGGAGTGGAAGGGCCGTTTGGCTGGATCCATGAAGGAAATGTCGACATTGTTTCTGACGTTATGCTTCCAACTGAAGAGGACGACAGCATCGCCAAGGTGATGTCCGACTTTTACGACCGCATGGAAGAAGCTGTAACTTCTAATCGTTATTTCCACATCCTCGAAAACAACCCGCGGACAGAAGAACTAGACACCCCGGCTGAGCGTGATGCTTTGGCGGAGAACCTCTCTCACGACGACAATAAACGCTACATTGTCATGGATCTTCGCATCCATCTCAATGACGTGAAAGCAGCCGTACCACTCTTCACTCGCGACTTGTCTTACGTCAATCAGGCCCTGATTCGACCCATCGTTGCCTATATCAATGCGAAGAAAACGTTTATCCCCATCAATTGTCGAATCGTGAAACGAGCTAGTGATTTTGATGGTAGCTGGACCATCTTCGATAGTGGATTGATGGACGATATGTCCGCCGAGACTTATGAAGCATTTGCGAAAGATGTGGTAGATAGTCAGGCACGCCTGCGTCGGTTGAAAAAGGTGGGATTCTGGTCAATCTCTATGGCAATCCAGGCAATATTTATGGGCATGGCTGGAAATGTTGCTTGAGATGTCAATTGATTAAACTTATGAATGGGCTGGTTCAAGGCCTGCATGCAAGGTCATGAGACTCTCCTTTTACCGTGTGGTATAATGATCTTTTTGTATAAAAGGGTGTGGCAATGGATGGGTAGTGCATAGCTTGGTTTTGCTTTCTTGGTTGAATTGGCATGGCGTTTAGATATCCCCCTCAAAAAACGGATCAGCGGGTGGAAGAACAGGAGTTTGGGATTCGATGCGTGTTCATACACGTCTATACGCGCATCTCTATAGAATAATGAGATGAAGATGAAATTAGATAAATTTACTGAAATCAGTCATTGCTCTCCCGTCTTAATTCGCGTGATGACAGGCTTGAACATCTGTTTTCACAAGGCTGGTTTATTCGCCTCCTCCTTCTTCTCCTTCTCTACATCATCATCGTATCCAATCTTACCATCAATGCCTATGTAGCAAACTCTTTTTTTCGAAGTGGTAGAAAATGTGAAGCTCCAAACTAAGCAGTAAATCTTCAGACTTTAAATGCACGTCCTCTTACGTTGCTTCCGATGAACTTCGTAGCTCCACCTTTCACTTTTTACTGCTGTCTTTAAAGTATCATGATTCCATTTGTTTCTTCTACTTGTATAGTTATGCCAGTAGCAACGGTTCTCGGAGGCTCGGAATTTAGTTCACCTATTTGGTCAATTTTATCATCATCAGAATCCTCTAATTGTCTAATTATAAATCAACTACAAATAAAACTGGTAGCCAAATGAAGTTTAACCTTTTCATTATCTTGAATCTTATCAAAAGATATATGTCACATCAAGTTTGAAGATTAAAACTCAATTATTGGACGTATCATGAAGTGGTGGGAACCCAGCCGTATTGCTCCCTCCTACGAATAGCTTCTGCATGTAAGCGAAGAGGGGGACTAGCGGGTACGGAATAACACTTAGACGACGGTGATACAAAGTCACTAGCGAATGAGTGATTCATAAGCACTAATTTTTAAAGAGCTGCCTATATTCTTAGGCCTATCAGTTAAAGTGTCAATCGTGACTGATGCAATATCTCAATGCCAAGTATCCAATAATATTCGTCACGAATATGACGCAATTTACACCCCCTATCACAGCATAAACCGCACAAAACACACAGCAGGGTTTAGATTAAAAAAACAGTCAGTAATATTACCCCGCGTTCTTATCTAGTAACCCACTCACCACTGTCTGGATCATATCACTTTAGCATCACGGTGCATGTCGATTCACGCATGGAGACATCCGACACTTACATTGCACTCCAATACTAGTTTAAACCATACAGCCGACGTACTGTTGCTATATCTCGTCATGCATCATCTGTATCTCGCCATACTTGCCGTTATTCCCGGTAGTAGAGAACTGTATAATCAGTATATCAAGTCAAAATTAAAAAAGACTTTGCATATCGAAAAGACAACTACATAGACTGAAGAAACCCCTTCTATAAAAGCATCATGATCTCTAGCTCTCTTTGTCTAAGAACTTCGACATTAATTCTTCATCCTGTTCATCCAGATCCAAAGAACAATATAAAAGCCTCAATATCATGGCTCCCTCTGCAACAGAAGCCCAATCAGCTCCAGTCGTTAACCTTAACAAAGGCAACGACAACACCAAGACAGATTCCACCAGTCAAGAAAAATGGGTGAAGAGCACTGGCGTTCTAGATCAATTTGAGTCTTTTGATGTTACTCCCGTTATCGGCCGCGAATTTCCAGATGTCAATTTGGTAGAATGGCTTCAAGCTCCCAATGCCGATGAGCTCCTACGCGAGCTTGCTCTTACTAGTATGTCCTAATGAAACACAATACTATCACGAGTCTTTGTATGCTAACCATGACTTAGTATCTCAACGTGGCGTGGTATTCTTCCGCAAGCAAGATAATCTCACTGCCGATTTGCAAAAAGAACTTGTCCAACGCATTGGTCTCCTTTCAGGAAAACCATCAACTTCAGGCCTTCACATTCATCCACTTCTCAACCCAGAGAGAGAAGGATATCGTGTAACAGATCCAGAAATTAGTACCATTGATTCGGTGCTCAACAAAAAACTTTACTTCAACACAAAATTTGACCGAGCAAACGGTCTCCAAAATACTTCCAAATGGCATGCGGATATCTCTTTCGAGCCAAAGCCTGCCGATTATTCAAGTTTGAAACTAGAGGTTCTCCCAAAAACGGGAGGCGACACATTGTGGGCAAGTGGATATGAAATCTACGACCGGATTTCAAAACCCTATCAAAAATTCCTCGAGAGTCTGACTGTGACATTCCAACAACCTGGCTTCATTGAAGCTGCTGCAAATGGTGGATTCGAATTGTACGATAAGCCAAGAGGAGCTCCAGAAAATGTGGGAAAGGAATTGAAAGCCGTGCATCCAGTAGTGAGAACTAACCCAGTTACTGGATGGAAATCTGTTTTCCCAGTTGGAGGCCATGTTAGCCATATCAATGATGTGACTCAATTGGAAAGTGAAGCACTCTTGGGTTGGTTCAAGCGATTGTTGGTGGACAATCATGATTTGCAGGTGCGATTCAAGTGGAAGAACCAGAACGATCTTGGTAAGTTTTTTTTGCAGTACCCTGTATGTTGTCTGTACTAACGATAAGTATAGCTATCTGGGACAACCGTTCAGTCTTCCATACGGCCACAGATGATCTCGAAGGACAGGGTGAAAGATATGGTGTCAGAGCTGTCAGCGTTGGAGAAAAGCCATTTTTCGACCCCGAGAGCCAGTCTAGAAGAGATGCCCTAGGCATCTGATGTAAATAGCTACAGGATACTATAATGAAGAACTTGAATAAAATGATTGACATGAATCCTTGTAAACTGTTATTGGTCAAATTGCTACCATTTGTGCTTGTGGATAGATATAGTCATGAATGCCGTCATGAACACCGGTGAATGAGTCACTGGCCGTCTGCTCGCGAACATCTATAGCGGTATATAAAGATGGAACTAATGGCCCATAACAGACCTTGTTTATGGATATCACAAAAGACAAAATGGCTCGTTTAGATTGTACTTCTTTTCCATTCGAGCGTGTTCAATTTGCGGACAGAATTAAACTCAGGAGGCATTGACCACAACATTTTTATCCACGTGACCAAAAGTTAAGACATTTCTCCACCGCAGCTACCTTCCGAACTTCACTCCAACAACGGGGTTTGAACTGACATACATACAGACAATGCAAAGACGGTTCAATTGTCGATTGAGGACAGCGAAGCCAAGCTATTGGCAGCATTCTGTTTGCGCCTTTCACATATGACGACAGAAGTTTCATCCACTATTACCACTGTATCTTTGATGGATTGTCTGAAAATTGAATCGATCGCGAAACAATCACGAAAGTCCGGGGACAGATGACAACATATGTCCTTACAGGCATTGTATGCCATATGCACACCCAACCACTATCCCGTTACACTGTTTCTCCAACTTTGTAGCTTCCCATGCAGACGGAACATCATATGTACATTAAGCACTGATAAGAGTTTCGTGCTTGTGGCCAATGCTTGTGCCTTGAGCTGTCTTCGTCGATAAAACGGTAAACTTTTGGGACGGGCTTTGATGGCGACAAGTGCGCTAGAGATTCTCTCATCGATTGATTTATTATGAAGTTTTTCTCTCAAGGGCTTCCATGACTACTTTGGAGCATGTCCCGGAATATGCTCTCTTATGGTGGCGCTCGAGAATTTCATGATGTTTACGCAGCATGCGTTTGACTGTGAAATTATTCAATATATTAGCATGATTTATGCGCCATCTAAAAGCACGTCATGGGCTTATCTGGTGTCGAGGCGTGAAAACTTTGCTGATTCTAACTATTTTCATTTATCGGGGAAACTATTACGAGGGAAAGGTAGGTCTTGATCCGAGATTATGGATAATGTCGCTCGCTGCATTGTCTTTGCCACGAAGGTCTGGCTGCGAGTTTACTCCGAGATATCTCTATTGTGTGATTTCCTGTGGATCTTCCTCAATAAGTGTCTACCCTCGGTAGCCCCCCACACCTGCAGCGTCTCTTGGCCTTTCGCACCAATCACAATATAGCTGATATTGTAGCATGAGCATATCTTTGAACCATCGCATTATATAAGTATCTAGTTTCCTACATCTCAACACCGATCAATTGAGAGAGCAACCCGCGTATATTCGAAGATGTCTAAAGTTGCCACAGACAAGACAGACCCTAAGAGTGGTGCTGCGCGACAACCAGATGACTCGCTTCAGTACGAGGAAGCAACAACTTTTGGCGACCCAATTCCTGTAAAAGATTCAACTTTTGTTTCTACGGCCTCCGACTCAGATGAAGATGGATCCGCCTTTGCCAAAAATCCTTTTCTAGACCCCGACGTAAGGGATCACTGGACTGCGGTTTACGAAAAATCGCAATATGAATGTCGGCATGCCTTTGACCCCAATTTCACTTGGACCGAGGAGGAAGAGCGACGTCTAGTTCGACGGCTAGATTGGCGAGTTTGTCTCTGGGCTGTAAGTTTGAGATCTCGGAATCATTTAGATCATTGTTGACAACATTCCAGTGTGTAATGTTTTTTGGTTTACAGGTCGATCGTGGTAACTTAACCCAAGCCGTTGCAGATAATTTGTTGGATGACCTGAACTTGAGTACAAATGGTACGTTGGTCATAACTCTCCTCTTTTATTGAAAGTGCTCTGGGACTAACAATATCTAGATTACAACTTCGGCAACCAAATCTTTCTGTTCTCGTTCTTACTAGCCGAATTACCTTCACAGCTGGTTTCCAAGAAGATTGGACCCGATAGATGGATTCCGCTGCAGATAACCCTCTGGTCAGTAGTTGCTATGTCTCAGTGTGCAATCAAAGGAAAATCTGGATTCTATGCTACACGAAGTATGCTGGGTCTTCTTGAGGTAGGTTTATCGTAAAATCTGAGCTTGAAAATTCGAAACTCACCAATTGATAGGGCGGGTTTATTCCAGATATAGTATTGTGGTTGTCATACTTTTATACATCTAAAGAACTTCCCGTACGACTCAGCTTCTTCTGGACTACGCTTTCCGGAACTACCATCATTACATCGATTCTTGCTTTTGCTTTACTTCACCTACGGGGTGTATCAGGGTGGGCAGGATGGCGTTGGCTATTCCTCATTGAGGGCTTGATTACCTTGCTAGTTGGCCTTGCTTCTTTCTTCATGATGCCAGCATCTGCAGTCCAGACGAAAGCATGGTTTCGACCAAAGGGCTGGTTTACTGATCGTGAGATATCCATCGTCGTTAATCGAGTTCTTCGAGATGATCCTTCAAAGGGCGATATGCACAATCGACAAGCAATTACACCGAAAAAACTCTGGCACGCAGCAAAGGATTACGACCTTTGGCCACTGTATGCTATTGGGTTGATCGCATATATTCCTCAATCACCACCTCAGTCCTACATTACTCTCACCCTGAAGAACTTAGGTTTCAGCACATTCAACACCAACTTGTTGACAATTCCTTATTCAGTCTTCCACATTATCATGCTACTTCTTATCACCCAGCTATCCGAACGCGCAAACGAAAGAACTCTAGTCTCCATGATACAACCACTGTGGACCCTTCCATGTATCATTGCGCTTCGCTTTTGGCCAGGTTCAGGAGTACAGGCTTGGAACACATACGCACTAGTGACAGTGCTTCTTTCATACCCCTATTGCCACGCCATTCTTGTAGCATGGACTTCCAAAAACTCAAACAACGTTGGAACCCGATCTGTCTCCTCTGCTCTGTACAATATGGCAGTGCAACTGGGAAATATTTGCGCAAACTTCATTTACAGGACTGACGATAAACCGCTATATCATCGTGGTAACACGCAGTTACTCATAATTAATATCGCGGCCATTGCGGTGTTCCTACTTACAAAACTATATTATATAATGAGGAATAAGCAGAGAGAAAAGGTATGGAATGCCATGACGGCTGAGGAACAACAGGATTATAAGAGAAATACGAAATTGAGTGGGAGTTCAAGATTAGATTTTAGGTTTGCGCATTAGATGGTAGATGGCCTTGTTTTGTTACGATTTTGAATAATTATAATCTTTAGCTATCAATTAATTCTATACTGAAAACTATCTCTTTGAATGATTATAATTTACGGTTATTATAGTGCCATTCCAGAATTAGTATGGATACTTGTATATCGTTACTCGCAATTTTCTATTTCCCATCTCCTCTCATCTCCTGAGATACAAAACCAAAAGAAATTTCTGACGCATACTCTTATGATTGGAAGAGAAGCAACAACTTCTTTTTGGGGTGATATCGGATGAAATGTTCAAGTTTAGCTAAGGAGCAGAAGAAGGAATCAAATCTGGTACTGGACTGGGAAAAGAGTATGATATTAGAAATCTATCACCTGAATCTATAGTTCAATCCCACATGCCTTTCTTATATACAGCGTTCTTGTAGAAACGCGCTCTTCCACTTTGCTTTAAATAATTTTAAACTGGGTGAGCGTCATCTACATAGAGCTATCAGGGGCGGAAAAGGAGAGGTTCGGCTCCCACAAAATCTTGGAAAGATTAACAACATTCGCTTATCGGAATGCAACGAATGGAAATAACAAGAGCAACAACATGATATGTATATTCCACTATCCTACTCATTAATGATTATCTTTGATGAATGGTATACGCAGAAAAAAACAACAGAGCAACCCCTCCCACAAACTTCGATGCAAACGCAAATACGAATGCGACGCTCCATACATACAAATCAACAAGAAAGACATCTGTGTACAAGACAAACGCTCGCGACTTCGAACTATACAAAAATCATAACTCATAACTCATCAATCATCAATCATAACCCAGCGACGCTCATTAAATCCTCGACGCCATCAAAAGGGTCGTCATCTGCATCCTCTACAACTCCTTTCATGGCTTCTCCCGCGTTTCTTTTGTCTTCTTCGTCTGAATCGTCGTATCCTCCTGCATCATTGACTGCATACTGCAATTCTTCGAATCCCATTGGAATGCCCTTCCATAAAGCTAGCTGTCTGGCTGTTCTAACGGCATGTCCGATTGCATGTCCGTTGAGCTTGTACTTAGCTAGCGTAGATATGTTTGCGCGAAGCTCAGTGATGTTTATCGTAGAGGGATTGAATAAAGATTCCAATGATTCAAGCTGCGTGATATGAGATTCCCATATCTTAATCCGTTGGGTCAAGGTAAGAGGAGCATAGCGAAGGGAAAGCTGAATGCGGGATTTCAGCGCTTCGTCCACGGACGAAATGGAAGAACTCGTCAAAATGACAATCCCGTTGTACGATTCGAGTGCCCGTAAGAATACAGAGACTAATGCGTTGCGACGAAGGTCTCCCAAAGTTCGTTTCTCGAGGAATAGCTCGGCTTCTTCGAGGAGTATGACGCATTTCCAAACTCTTCCTAGATAAAAGATCTGTTGAAGAGATTTGTGTAGGGCCTCTGGTGTGGTCGCTATCTCACTACATGGAGCTATGTAGAGTGGTCTCTCGACTACTTCGGCTACACTTTCCGCTGTCATGGTTTTACCGGTCCCGGAAGAGCTATTGATGTTTTGTTAGCCTGGATTACGAAAGTCCGGAGGAAATATTACTTACCCATGTAATAGTATGACTGATCCAGTTCCCTTCCTTCCAAAGAGGCTTGGACTTTGTTCGTCTTTGATTTGATTGGCGACTAAAGCTGTAATGAGGACCTTCATGTCGTTATCTCCGGCCAATGTTTCAAATGCATCCTTGTTCCATTTTACCGCATACATGCGACTAACTTCGAGATCGACTGGCGAATTGAATTAGCAAACGAGGTCATGATTAGAGGTTCTTATGTTACATACCCCATTTCTTTTCCTGAATATTAAATCCAATAATCGTGTTAGGCAAAAGTAAGGTAAAAACTCCTTCGGGTGGCACGTCAGATGCCATGACCAAGGGACCTAAATCATCACGATTGGGTGCTTTGACGCCAGCAGATGCTGGGTGCAACTTCTTGTACGTCTTGATATCAATCATGTACCTGGACTGCCCCTGAAAGTGAATTTTATGTTAGCTAGCTTACTAAAGTAGATTTGATTATCGGACTTGCTTACAATAGTTTCTACAGACTCATCTTCTTCACTATAGTATACGTAACACGCGTTGCGGAATTTCCAGAACATTTCTCCTTGTTTCCTAAGCGATGTGCCAATGGTGGGGTCGGCGTAGCGCATCGGATAAGTGCTGAGAGCGGTGATCTTTACAATTTCTTCTGGCGTTTTGAAATCATCAATTGTGATCAACTCGACATTCTCTTGGAAGAGGCCATCAAATGCCCAGGAAGATACGAGTAAAGAGGTTTCCAACGTAGCTGACTCTCCACTTCCATTTGAGCTCCCTGTTACTGGCAGATGAAGCCATGATTTAGTTAAGTAAGCTTTCGTCTTTCCTACATCATGTTTTTCGGTACGCAGTATGACGGTATCAGGGCTCTGGCTATGATGTTAGTTGGCTTCCAACTTTAGGCCAAGAATTTACTTACGTAAAGATAGCACAAATACGTGCGCGTGATTTTCCCCTGACTTAGAAGCGCATCGACTACAGCATATTCGGGCCCAAAACTTTCGTTGACATATTCCACAAATGAGTTTACACGAGTCAAAAGCTCGGGTTTAAGCTGACGTCTTCGTTCTTCCAAAGGAGCTCTTTGATGGTAAAACCACGGATATGGTGCCTTAAACTCAGTCCCAACATTAAATGAAGGGTAGTATGAGTTCTCTTGAATATTCTGCCTCGTAAGTCTTTTGAGACCGGCGGATAGCTCGCTGCCGATCAAGCACACTGACTCGCCTTCGAGAAACTCTGAAATTTCATTCCCATCGTTCAACCCAGTTTGTTCCGAGTCTCCGGGTTGCAGTTTTGTGGAATTTTCTGGCTTCAATGAGTTGATCTTAGATTTGCAACAGGCATAGTCTTTGTATACGATGAACGATAAGTTCGTGTATTGCTGTGTATGTAGAGCAATATTTCGTACAATAATGCTGCCATGAATATGGCCACTAGCAGGGCCATCTTTCACAAGCCAAGGAGTATCCAAAAACATATGGATCTGCCCATTTTGATGGCATCTAACTCGATAAATCGTATGGTAAGGTAAGGATAATTTTTCTTGATTAGGGTCATTAGCATCGGGTAAAAGCTTGCTCCTGGTCATTTCCAACATCTTGAAAAGGTCTTCGTCATGACTATCCGATGGTGCATTGAACAGCTGGCAAAGCTGCGATCTCCAATCAACGAAATTATTATGGCGATGAAGGGTGGGCGACGACACCGATCCGTGAATTTCTGGTAATTGGTCAGTAGACATTGGTAAAAATGAGCATTGTTTTACTCACGTGGTCTACGGTTATCCAGAGCTTGCTCAAACTGATGTTCAGAACTATATCCCCCTGCATGACCGCCACGAGTGGAATTTCCATGAGATTCTGGAGTGAAATTCGATGGGTTAGGGATTGTAGTTTCTAAAACAAGTTAGTATTGTCAGTGAAAGATGCCAAAGAAATGAACATACGCGGACTGAAATCTCCTTGAGAATTTTGATCATAGCCATAATTTGGGTGGCCCATATCATGCTCATGACGGGGACCATAAGTTTCATGTCCGTGTCCTCCATGGTGGCCTTGTTGGACTGGTACAATTTGCCCGGCTAGCGCATGGCCGAAAGTTTTAGGACTGCTGTGGGTATTGTTCTGTGGCGCATATGACATTTGGCGGCGACTATTGCTTGACAGACTGTCGGGAGTTGGGTAATTCTTTTGCGGAATTCTATTGTTATGACTCCAGAGTTCGGAGCCACTGGCATGTGAGGAATCATGCCCTTGCTCTATGTTTTGTTGACTGGTATCTTGCCGCGACTGAGAAGAGTAGGATACAGGATGAAGTCTGGAAGATGGAGATCCAGACTCCGCTAATTGCAGAGCTGTTGCTTCTTGAAGATTCTGGACAATATTGGTGTTATTCCGAGCAGGTTTGGGTGCCGCCCATTGCGTAGGCGCAGCCTGTGGCGATTGGGACTTTTGGTGTGGAGAAGATGCGATCTGATTATGTCTGTATCTTTCCGAGAGCTGACCTAGAATTGCATGAGTTTAGCTTCAAATTCTAGCCCCGGGTATCAAATATCTATACTCACTGTTTACAGATGGTTGCGTTCCAGAATTGGCCGTATTGTTCTCAAATGCCGATCTTTCGGCAGCCTGCTTATTAGCCGGTCCCCGGTTTCTATCTGCATATTGTCTGAGATTTGTTGTGTAGTTAGATCGAGTATTATTCGCTTGATAAGGCATGTGTGAATTAGAAAAAATAGGACCAGGACGAAAGTCAGATATCGGAGCTGTTGGAATAGGTGGTGGCGGAGATGGAGTTATTTGCGTACTATCGAGCTGTCGTATTGAAGGAGAGGGGGATCGAGGGGTATTTTCGGTAGGTGGAGAATCGGAACGATTTCTGGGACGAGTATGGTGCCAGGAGTCAGGCCCATCTGTTATTTGACGTGTCTGTGGCAAAGACGGCTGCTGGGCACGATGTAATTGAGCAGCGTAATTTGTATGCTCTATAATAGGGCTTCCAGAGTTCCCAGGCGGCTTTTGAATGATCAGTTTGGGACTTCACTAGATTACAAGAGGTGATTGAGAAGGCCTCCTTTCAGTCAGACTTACCAGATATAGATTGTAGTTGTACTTTTCTGCTAATGTAGCAAGTAGCTTTTGTTCATCATCTTCACTTTCTCTACTTATATTTTGTGGCCCAAATTGTGCAACGTTATCGATGACATTCTCATCTGCCTCGTCTGTGACAGTTGCTTGCGCTCGACGATTGCGAATGTACTCTTGAGCCTCGCGTTGTCTATCCATTGCTTTTTCCGATGGACTTGAATCTCGATGGGAAGTGTCGTTCTGCGGTGCAGGTCCTCGATCCATTTCCGAATAATGCTCTGAATCTCTCGCCTTATCAGAGGCAGCCACATCTATGTTCTCCATGTATGGATAATATTACAGCCTTGTTGCTTGGTGTCAGAAGAAGTATCCACATGAAATGGGCCAAATTTTTTGTATAACTGTTCTGCAGTAGTTTACTATGGGCTGGGAATGAAAAGCACGAATTAGATTTGTTGATGGACGATCACCTGCAGCTTATTGGTGTCACTATGAAGATGCAGCTGGCAATACAAATAGAAGGGAAATTCTTTCGCAATGGGAAAGAAGGAAACTTTAGAACGAAAAGAAGGGAAGAAAAAAAACGAGGCTGTCAATCGAATGTGACGCATTTCGAGACCTATGCCTGCAGATTGCTGCCCTATGCATTGACTTGGTCGGGTCGGGCCCCACACATTACTGAATAAGGTCTATGACAACGCACTGAACAGAGAGAAATCCCATCGGATATTTTCATACAGCCTACATACAGGCTATTTGAGAAAGCCCATCAGTACCGGATTTGATACACGCAGCATGCGTAAAAAGGCGGTCAAGAGGAATCAGTTTGCGGTAGCGGGACTGCCAGCCCCAGCGGGGTCTAAAAAGTGGGTTCTTGGAATTGAGACCCCATGTGAAGAACACTTCGTATATAAAATATGATGAGAATGGCAACGACGGAGCACGCAGACTTGGCTGTAAATTTTTGTGATAGATGTGTATTTAATATCCAGCATCTGTGGCTGTGGGATTCATAAGATGGTCTATAAACAAGCTGTTGGTATCGTAAAGTGTATGCTGATAAAAATGCAATGCGACTTTCCTTGCCTGCGTCGTGGGCCACTTGGCATTGGTCGAAGAAAAGCTTACATCTGTACGAGTGTATAGGTAGCTTGTAGAAAGCTATCTTCAGATATGTAGTATTAAGATAACAGTAATTCTTACACAAAAATGATTCGGGATAGGTGACAATTAAATCTACCTTGTGGAGCGTTGATGAACATACGGAGTAAAAACTTTCATAGTGGGGTGTGGCTGTTACTTCCTAAGCGACTTGTAGACGCCACTTTCTCTGCTTCGATAAAATCCCTTGAATGTGATATTGAATCATTAGTTCTATTACATACAATACTTGATCAAAGTCGAGAGAAGAGATAGAGCATGAAATAAGGAGAGCCTTTCTGACCAAAATATCGAGGTTTACTATTATTAATGAGGCATGCAAAAGATAGTGCTAAGAAAGTATGTTTACCCCACGCTCAGCACGTGATGTCTACACGCCGGTTTGCTTTCCCTGGCATTTGAGAGGATAAAACGACAGAGCAGATGCCAAATTGATCTGGAAAACAAAATGGACAGACAGTTCATGAGCAAAAGTGAATTCCGGTACGGGGAATTGAACCCCGGTCTCCCGCGACTTGATTGAAGCTCAGAAGCTTCGAATGAGAGGCGGAAATGCTAGCCACTACACCATGCCGGATGGGTGATCTTGTAGATATGATGGAGGTCACTAATTAAATATATATTCTTTTGTTTGTATTTCTGATGAAGTCTCGAGCCAATCACCACAAAAGTGGAGAGGAGATACAAATTAGCCGAAAAGTTACACGTGCCCGAAAACCACGTGCAGATTACCTCGAGACAACAAGACAACCTAACAATATGACCGATGCCACTACAACGCCATTTCAGTGAATGAATACAGCCAATTATATTCAGATATCTTAAGAACTTATAAAAGAGACCATCATACCTATTTACACGACTCGTCATAGTCTTGATGATGTACAGATATTGGAATACTGATTCCAGCTTGTCATTTCACCGAAAAGGAGGATGGCAGTATGTGGAAATGCGTATCATCGGCACTGGCAATTTTATTTGAAGAAGCCATGACTCAAAAGGCCGCACAAGTGCTCGATCTAAAAGCGAGTGCTTTAATCTATAAATGTCTCAAAGGGATATGTGTACTGCAAAGTCTTCCTTGGAGTCATTTATCAGTAGAGCCTCATCTTAATGCCCTGAATTTTCACAAGGGTTCCTGAAAAAGGGCGCAACTCCTAATCACATCCGAGTAGTCTCTGAATATATAACATTTCTCTCATTCCCACATACATTTACTCCTTTTTTCGCACTTTTTCTACCATTTTTTGCATTATCAATTTACAGCCTTGCATTATACGGATCTTATTGGTCGCCCTTTTTACACACACCTCAAAGCTGTCAATCACTTATTGGCTAAAATTCCAAGCCATATCGCCCTCTTTACAGTCAGCAATATGAAACGTTATTCTCAACAGGATCATTCTGCATACGAGATGCCTAACTTCGACCAAACATGGCAATCAATACCTGGCGAAGAGCTCTTCACTGGTGGAATCGAGACCAACACTATCATCAACCCTGTCTTTGATGTAGAGCTTATGACGAACTGGCAGATACCTAATCCTGATCAATTCCATTTGAGCGGAGAGCTTTTCATGGAGAGCGCCCAGTTTCCATTGCATGCAGAGCTTACGACACATCACTGCCCGGTACCTATGGCCAACCATTCTATGCAAGCCCCTTTGAATCAAGGATTCCTCAGCGAAACTCGCTCGACCCACCAATTCTTGCAGCGCACTTTTAATACAGGGAGCCCATCAAATCAAACCATATATCCAGCTCTCGACCAATCTCCGTGCTACCCTGCGTGGGAACAGAGAGGGGTCGGAGATGTTGGGTGAGTTTTTTTTTTTTTTTTTTTTTGCTAACTTGCGGCTCCAATAAATAGTAGGGATTCATGTAAAATCATGACCTCCCGGCTAGCCGAATCAGAATCTCTGCCCTCGAGCAATGCAAATGCGACGGTCACCCCTACACCACCTCTCATCACCCCTCATCCAATCACCGGCCGTTATCCCTGTTCCTATCCCAACTGCGCTCAAGACTTCAATCGCTCATCCGATCGTCTTCGACACATCTCATCAGTTCATCAACGTGGCCAGACAATTCAAGGAAAGAACCTATGCCCTATTGTCGGATGTCGCCGAAGTTATGGGAGAGGACTTTGTCGTCCAGACAAAGTCAATGATCATTTGAGAAAGGTCCATGGTCTTGTTAGAGTTGCTCCAAATGGTGCTTCTGCTTCTGCTGGCTCTTCTGCTCATGGTACTGGTGACGGCTCTAACGTTGATGCTGGAGCTGCTTTGGCCCGAAATGGAAACTCATGAAAAAGAGAGCCCACCAAGGAGCGACTTTTGATTTGACACGGATATACGCAGTGTTGTTATTTCATGGGACTCGAAGAGTTGGATAGAATATGGGGGATTTCTTTTCTTGGCGATGCTTCATTTGGATACACGGCCTTTAGTAACGTTAGATAGCTTCTCATACTGAATACGAATCGTTCTAGCACTGTGCGATCTAGACCGTTGAAACATTGTAGTATGCTTGAGATACACCAATGACAATCTGAGAGATCAGATCTATTTAGAAATACCCGTGATTTCGAGAATTCTTTTTGTTGCACATCTACTAGGATGATTCCGAGTACATATAATACTAGGCACCACACCCCCCTTCTTCACATCTCAGTCCCTTGTCTTTCATTATCAGCACATGACCAGTCAGCAAAATGTAGCAGCTGACGTACCCCGCTCGTTTACTTGCATTTCGGGTGGTAATCACGCTGCTGTGTAACGATCCCCCACCAATACGGGGCTGCCATGTTTTACTCTCCCTTTTGTTTCGTGTTGATTGCTATCTGTCTGATGAAATGCTTGAAATACTGAGAGGGAATAAAGCATTGAAACCCAGAATTTATATATCATTCCATGTACCCAGAGATATTTCTGTCCAGAAGTACATTCTATTCTGCAACTTCTGAACATAGTGAATTTTGAGGACAGCGAGCGATTCTGGATTTATAAAAATTCATGACATATCGGTCACCACTATTGACAGCAGATTGCCATTCTTGAAAGAAATTTATCGCAAAGATGGCTTCCGAGTATGCAGGTGCTGGTGAGTGGTATAATGGGGAGAATAGCGGACTTACAGATGATGACGACGATGAAGGACTGTTTCGCGCAGCCAACAATATTGGGGATGAATTTGGGAATTGGGACGAGGACTCAAATCCTGGGGATCAAGTTTTGTGGTATGGACAATACAAAGGTCACAAATATGACCAGCTACCTCCTTCGTATGTAGAATGGACGATAGAAAAGTATCTGAAGAGCCCAGATACTGCTTCGCCAAATGTGTGTTCTCCCCTTAGAATTTACAAATCAGGGCTAACAAACAGCCACCTAGATCAAGGGCTTCAAGGCGTTGCACGATCGAAAGCAAGTCTGGATCGAAAAAAATGTTTCCAAGCTTCCGCCTCCCGGAAAGGAAATCATATGGTTCGGCCAGCATACAGGCACTGCTTTCGACAAATTGGACTATGGATATGTGATGAGTCTCTATAACAATTATTACAAAGAAGGGGACAGAGCACTGCCAAGTGTAAGATAAATCCACCCCCTTGGTGAAAACAATAAAATGTCGGCCAACATTGTCAATTAGATACGAAAATTCAAGGAGTCATACGATAGATACAATTCATGGCTCGTTGCAGAACGGATACGCACGTGGAAAAGTCCAGGATCAACTCTGATTTGGTTTGGGGAGGACCAGGGTAGAGAGTTTCGACAAATATATAAATATCGGCGTCGAAAGTGGAAATGGCTTCTAAAAAACAGCATATGGGCCCCGATACTCAAAGCCATTGCTCGTGAATATGAGGAATGGTTGAGCACACGGCGACGACAACGACCTGTTTCGCGGAATATACCGATGATTGCTAACCCAGTTGGCGAGAGACTAGGGCCGGATGATGATGAGATACCTTCTGATGATGATTCTTATGTATCCGACGATGGCTTTGTGGTTAAAGATGAGGACGAAAGCTCTAATGAGGACGAAAGCTCTAATGAGGATGAAAGCTCTAATGAGGGTGAAACAGAGGAGTTGGAGGCCGACGGGGAAGTCGAGGAATGTACCACAGGTGGAGACTGCGAGGTTGATAAAAACACATCCCCGAACCTTGATGGCAGCGAAAGCGATAAGTCAGGAGAAGTGCTGCTAGGAACACCGAATGTAACGAGGTCCTCCGAGCGAAAATCGCTAAATTTTTTCGAAGACTCTATTTCTTCATCCGACAGTGGTGATGAGTCTGAACCAATCGTCTCTCCTGGTAAACGTGGAATGAGACGTAACCTTTTGCGCCCCCGAAAGAGGGTGGCACCCATGCCTGAGAGTGATAGCGACAACTAACCTGCTTCACTCTCCGAAGAGGGCAAAAGCAACCCAGGAAAGTTCTCGAAAACGGTACCTTTTACGGCTGACAACCCAAGAGACAAATTTTGATCACGAACCGAGAGATATCACGAACCCGTTTTTAAACGCAACTAAAATCAGAAAGGCGGCTCTAGTATTTCAGGTTCAAATGATCCATTGCTGTTTCCCAATGAGAATACCAAGGGATCAGTTCAATCATGACTTCCAAGCGTACCAAAACTCCAAACGAACCAGATATGCAGAGAGCACAGATTCAGAGGCCGTTCTACGAGCTCAATCAAAGCAAAAGATACAAAGAAGCAAGATAAGAGAAAAGGGGTGAAGGCATGATTGTCAGGCATGTGAAGCGATATCTCATCTTGACTTCAGGAATTGGGATATCACATAGTGCACCGCAATGAATTTTCAGAACAATGAACTTGATGGATATAAATGATGATGGAGTCAAACTGTAGCAGGCATTTCATTTTCATGTGTGTGGTTGCCGCACAGTCAGTGTGGACATTGAGGTGATAATGGTGAGAGGATGGCGGCTTTCGTGTGTAGGAGTATTTTCAGGAACGAATTTGATGATTACACAGTTCCTAATGTGATAAAATATAAGACCTTTACTTTTCTTGACAAACATGTAAGATCCACCATCATCATACTCATACTTAATCTTACTCGAATGGGGTGTAGCCCAACTCTTTGTTGGCAGTTCAAGACCTAAAATTTCATCTAAAGTCTTGTTAAATATCACCAGAACGTTTCTGCCCAAGGCGGTGAAACACCATAATCCCTATCGATCAAGACGATGTTCGCAACAACATGTAGAGAATGAACGAACACTATGATCAATTGACAACATAAAGGAGCGAGATACCATAGTATGGATCGAAGTAAATCACCACTCAGATGCCCCCAAAACAATATCGCTCATGTTTCTCCGTGCACTTCGGAATGTAGCAGCTGAACCTTGCCTACGCAATCGCAGTCTCCAACTTCACATTCGATTCTCAAGCAGTATGGCCTCCAAAGGTCGTAGCTATCAGGATGCAATCGCACTTCTGGATACCTTACAGTCTAATCGCACAATTGTATCCTCCATATCGAGTACCTCGAAAGATATGAACCTGTATGCTATACCAGAAATGCTCGAATGGACGCGCAAAGCGGGGTACGAGACTAAGGACTTCTCAAGTCGCGGACTAAAATGTATACACGTAGCTGGGACAAAAGGGAAGGGAAGTGTATGCGCTATGATAGATAATATTCTGCGACAGTATCGCAGCGAAGAAAGTGACATCGGAGTTATGCCAGGGGGTACTGAAAGAAAAGCTCTGGGCAAGATTGGGCTATATACCTCACCACACCTAATGTCAGTACGTGAACGAATACGAATAGATGGCCTTCCCATATCTGAACCCCTATTTGCGCGGTATTTCTTCGAGCTTTGGGATCGGTTCTCTGACGCCGCTTCCGCATCTGCTACCCCGCATCCGAATCCTACGTCCCCTGAGACCAAGCCAGGGTATTTTCGATATCTCACAATCATGGCATTACATACATTCATGGAGGAAGGGGTAGAGACAGCTATCATGGAATGCGGTATTGGAGGGGAATATGATAGCACCAATATACTGCCTGCGGAAGCAGTAACTGCCACCGCGATCACGAAACTCGGCATCGATCACGTTGGTATGCTAGGAAACACAATTGACAAGATAGCTTGGCACAAAGCTGGCATTATGAAGCAAGGTATCCCATCTTTTACAGTTCCCCAACTTCAGGAAGCCCAATCCGTTCTAGAAAGCCGTGCGAAGGAGAAGAATGTCAAATTAGAGGTTGTGAATCGATGTGCAGGGTTCGATGATGGAACTATTACATTGGGCGCCGAAGGAGAGTTTCAAAGAGACAATGCGAGTCTGGCAATGGCCGTTTCGGCTTCTCACTTGCAAAATCTATGTATTGAAGGCGTGCCTACTCCTCCTGCAATACTATCTCTCCAACAACCGATTCCAGATAAATTTCTAGAAGGACTGAAGACAATTAAATGGGCTGGTAGATGTGAAGTTGTGGTCACTGGCAATATTACATGGCTCATTGATGGTGCCCACACGGTTGACAGTATCAAGGAGACTGGGATTTGGTACGCTTCAAAACTGGTTCAAGCTAGCGCGGAGGGAGCCCTCCCAGCAAAAACCATGTTGATATTCAATCAACAAGACCGCGATCCAGACCCTCTCATTCGAACATTACTTGCGAGTATTGGCATTTATTTCAAAGCGTTCACGTTTGCTGCGTTTTGTACCAATACCCCTTTTAAGAGCGAGGCAAGTGAAAAAGAGATCAACGATCTCACCCAACAGAAATTAGCATCCAAACTATATTCAAGTTTGGATCGTAATCCAATGTGTGTGGAATATGCGAGTATTGAAGAAGCTGTAGAGCTTGCGCGTAGGGCATCCGAAGATGAAGATAGATTTTTCGTCCTGGTGACTGGAAGCTTGCATCTCGTCGGTGGTCTTATGAAGGTTCTTGAACATCAGAGCAAGAAAGAGCGGAAAATCTAGAAGCTCCCTCAATGATGAACAGAATAATACTGGAGTTTGTTTTGATACCCATTCTCAATATAGATAATACAAAATCTGCGCTTACAGTGGGAAATCTATGGTTCCAATATGTTTTATATGTAGGGATATGGTTATTAGTATGTTCATCGAAGTATTTCGCTATGCTATTTGATGTGACTTTGAATACTAAACGTTAGACTCAAAATGAAAAGGCAAACCATATTTAGCTCTAGAAATAGCATGCTCTGATTATTTAAACATTTCTAAATTAACATATTGGTTGAACAATATCGTACACATCGTACACAATCGTGAATCTCGTTATCCCTTTCCCCTTTCCCCTTTTCCCCTTAAAAAAAAATGACGTTGAGGTACAAGCTGATTCTTCGTTTTAGCCAACTTCATGTTACAGCCTTAATCTTTTACAGTGCATCCACCGATTCCAAACTTCCCAGCGCTCTACCAACCAAATGCACACTTCCCGTAATCAGAGCTTGAGCATGGACTTCATCCGTGGCCAAACCTCGCACGTACTCAAACGCATCTTCCACGCTTGGAAGAACTTGTACATCGGTTTCAAGGTTGGAATCAAGCGAGCGCCATTTTTCAGCAAAGGCTTTCTGCATCGTGAGCTCGGATATTGACTTAGGATCGTAGGAAAGGTTGACGAAGTCTAATGGGGTCAGTGATGAACTTGATTATGCGAGTAGTGAATAATTACCTTTCTTGGATGCGTTTTCTTTCTGGATAGATGTTGTGCAAAACACTACGTGGTCAAATTTTACAGATCCTTGGATTGCGCTATGAAGTCCTTCAAGTAATCCAATTGCTTCGCGATGACCTTGTTGATTGAAAATCAGAACTCGTGGGCCGTTCCTAGAAAAGGTCAGTTACATGAACTCAGTCAAGGTATAAAACTTACTTTTTTGCTACTTCGTCACCAAACCATTTTGCTGCGACTATGATACTATCTGCAGTATGTGCGCCATCTAAGTACCAGGTAACATTTCCATCAACCTTTGTTTCGCATCTTCCACGCCAAACTACTTGCTCCAAAGCTTCTACGAATTCTTGGGGTAGAGAATTCGAGGATGTATTAAATTTGGAGTCCAGTTTGTTCAAAACTGTTTCAGCTAGACGGATGGCAAGACTCGCGTTTCCCCTCTGAAAATCTGCAGCCGGTTTTATTTTCACCGTCGTCAGTCTTGGGTCTAAACCGACTACTTTGAAAGACTTCACCCCCTTTTCTACAGCCCTCTTCTCTACAACTTCCATCGCTTCTGGCTTTTGATTCACTGTAAATGATGGCACTTCTGCCTTCTGAATTCCAGCTTTATGCCATGCGATTTTATCAATCGTGTCTCCTAGTGTAAACACATGATCGATCCCTAACGATGATATACCCGTCACCGCAGGTCGATCCACAATATTTGTTGAATCGTATTCACCTCCAACACCAACTTCATAGATCGCAGCATCAACACCTTCTTGGAGAAAAACGTGGTAAGACATCAAATTCAGGTATCTGAAATAGACAGGCTTCTCAAATGGTTCGCTCGAGGATGTCGCAGCTGCTTCCAGACGATCCCAAACTTCGAAGAAGTATTTTGCAAACATAGGAGCTGATATGGGTGCTGAATTGATTCGGATCCTTTCCCGGACAGCGATGAGATGGGGTGATGTGAAAAGTCCAACCTTTTGAGGAAGATCATGTGACTTTCTATAACGATTCAAGATAGAGTCAACATAGGCGCACGTAGAGCCTTTTCCTTTGGTACCGGCAACATGGACAATATTCAATCGTTCGAGATCATCTTGCTGGACGTGAGTTAGCGACAGCAAAATAGGAAGGGAGATTGAAAAGTACGGTATATCCAATTCGAGTCAGATGCTGTCTCATTTCCCGATTGGCTCCTTCATCGAGCTTGATCCCAGCCTCCCATCGTTTCTTGAGAACTTCGTATGGTGTTTGAAGCGTATTCAAGGCATTGATAGCATCCTAATTGATGGTGAGAAAAGAAATCATGTGTGTAGCAATGTTGTGACAAAACGAACATCGTAGGTCCTTTCTCCCATTGTGGCAATAAATCTTCGCGAATCTGGAGCGCGTTTATTGAAGCGCGGATTTATAGAAGCGTTTCTGAGGGATCGGAGAGATGATCTAGAGAAAGAAGTCCACATCACATGTCATGTATAAATCTTTGTTGAGAGTTTGAAGATGGAAACTTTGAGAAATATGCAGCACTGTTTTGCTTTGTCATCCACCAGTGATCGCTGATGTGTTAAAGCAGCGCATAATCTTCAATAATCTCTCCCATTTTCCCATCGCCGTTATTGTAGAGTTCTTATCTAATCGTTGCATTTCATGACAAACGCATGGCTTTATCGTGAACAACCGACTAGAGATGATCGCTTCAGATGAAGAAAAAACACCAGCGTAGCATTTCCCGCTTGCGCTTCCGCTCCTACTTGTCACAGCGGTTTCAACAGTAGGGAACATGCGCTCTGACAGACCAATCTTTAGGCAATTTTAAGGTTTTGCCGGCATACGACGCAAAAGTGGGGTGGAGATAGTGGCCGGGCTGGTGGTGTGCTTGCAAGGGAGATAGCTGTAGGTTATAGGTAGAACTGTATTCACAATGTAGCTCTATCACCACTACTTCTTTTCAAAGTACCTAATCGCTGTTCGCAAGATATGGCGCCAAGTATATCTCAAAGTGATATCTCACAGATCAATGTCAATGGGCCCCAGCGAATCTCCATTGAGGATGTTGTACTCGAAAAGGGCATGATGGAGGAGGTGGCAATTGAGCCGGCAATTGTGAAGGTCGAAACTCGATTTTCGGAAAAAGAAGTGACAATCCGACAAGTAGCCCCTATGGTTATCGTCTTAACAGGAGCAACGTTTCTTGTTGTAGGTACCAAGTTCATGAATATTTTCGGAAGGAAGTCTAATGTTTTCCCAGACGATTGCTGCTCAAGCAGTCACCATTATTTTGCCTGAAATCTCTCGGGATCTTGATATCCCCCAAGCTCGGCAGCAATGGGTGCTATCTTCGTACGCGTTGACTTCTGGCTCATTCTTACTTTTATGGGGCAAGCTGGGAGATGTATATGGCAGAAAGCTGTTATTTATTCTCGGCGCACTTTTCACGGCTGCAACTTGTATAGGGACGGCTTTTTCGCCTGTTGAGATTTGTTTGTATGTGATGCGAGCTTTGCACGGACTCGCATCGGCTATCACTATTCCTACAGCGATTGGCATCATAGGACACACCATTCCACCTGGTCGAGTAAAAAATTATAGCTTCGCATTTTACTCTGGCGGAGCACCAATGGGCCAAGTTCTTGGCAATCTCATGGTGTGTATTCCCTAATTTTCCAAGTCCCGTTGGCAAGTCTAATCCATTCTTTAGGGGGGAATTATCTCTCAATGGGCCAGTTGGAAAGTTGTCTTCTTTGTGATAGCTGGTGCTTCACTTACTATTGCTGTAAGCGCCATTTTTGTGGTTCCAAAGGAGCCGCCTAAAGGCAAAGAAGAAGATAAACTGCGCGCCTCGGGAGTAGATTGGATTGGTGCTTTTCTATTCACTGCAGGTCTACTTCTACTACTCGTAGGCTTATCTCAAGGGGGCTCATCTGGATGGCAGGCAGCTTCAGTTATTGCAATCATAGTGATATCCGGCGTTTTACTCATAGCGTTTGTTCTATGGGAACACTATCGAGAGACCAAGACCACAAAGGAACCATTGATGAAAATATCGACGTTTCGTCATAAGCAATTCTCGATTGCTATGATAATCATCACTTTATTCTCGTCCGGCTTTACGAACTTCTGCCTCTACACAACTTACTAGTATGTCCTAAATCCAGTTGCGCAATTTCAGGGGCTGATTTGAATTCAGTTACCAAGACTTCCATCTTCTGGACCCTTTACAAACTGCACTTCGGTACATCCCATTGGGAGTAGTTGGTAGTAAGTTCTGCATATCTTCTTTCACGGAAAATTGTTCTAACCTCTGATGACTTTGCAGTTCTTACCACTTTCGGATCCGGATACTTACTCGCTCGAATCAATGGCAATTACATTCTCAGTTTTGGCCTTGGCTCGGCCATGATTGCCAATCTTCTGTTTGCTGTACCAATACCTCCCAGCACATCATACTTCGCCTTCGGACTACCTGCAATGTCACTTGCAGCATTCGGTGCTGATACAGTCTACCCATGCCTTGGTCTATTCACAACCCAGTCACTTCCTCGAAAGGATCAATCAGTCGCAGGGGCTATGTTTCAGACTATGGCAGCCATTGGGCGATCTATGCCGCTACCTATTACATCCGTAATTCAGCAATCTGTACAATCAAAAGAGCTGAACAAAGGGACGGACCAGATGCTAGCATTCTTGGCGGGACTGAGGGCTGTGGAATGGTTCTGCGTAGGTTGTATGGCAGCATCATTGGCTATGACTATAATTGGGCTCAGAAATATTGGGAAGATTGGAATGTTAAAGAAACTAGGAGTTGCCAGGAACGCGAAAGAAGAAGTGTGAAGTTTCTGCATCTATGGGTTATAGACCACAGTCCAAAATTTTCCAGATGATTAGATATAGATTAAAATATTTAAATTGTCAGTGTATCGCGTAATCTCGAAGTCTCGCTAATTGCTACCGCCGACTAACTCCATTCGTTAGAGGCCTTGAAGTATCTATCTCGAAATTTCTATTCCAAAGCCAACCTGCACAGTCAGTTTAGACGATGTAATACTGCTGGAATGATAAAAGACTAATCTCGGCAGAGTTGTATGATGACACAGAGCTGTATTAACAAGCGAAGCATTATTAGTCATTTAGCTAGAGTGCTAATTATAGTTCTAGCGCTGTACAAGACTATATTGACTAAGGATTAACATGATAGGTTATAATCCCAAAAATAATCGCCAAGAACGGTAGTCGTGAAATTATTTCGGGGGCTCATACTTACAAGTTAGATTCACAGTAGTAACTTATAAACTTATCAAAGATTCAATTGTTTAATAGAAATGATTATCGCTAGTAGGCCTCGTCATAATCAGATTGTGGAATGAAAGTTTTTCCAAGAAACCGTATTAGAAAGGACGAAGTCTAATAAGAATTTCCTCCGACACTATCAATACGCTCGAGAGACTTCTTTCACGCTAGACCGCATAAACCCCTGTTGAAATTCTGTACTATTTTGAGTATGAACCAATAGAATTCCACAGAAGTAGTTGTTCGAACAATATTGATTACTTAGACTTATTGATAGAAATTCTTTGTCTACTTTTCTCTTTATATAGATAAAGTACATCGTATAAAAGGAAATCATTATAACTCAACAAGTAAATATATATCTATCTAGGAAGCTCTAAATGAAAGTCTTATCTGTACTGAAAGTTGATAGCTGCTGTATATAAATCGTACTAGGATTCGGAAAAGTCTGACTTATTGATAAGGAGTTCCTAGACGAGTCCGATTATACAATTCAAGATTTCGGATTTCGAAATCTCACTATCTGATTTCGATCACACAGCGTGTCAAATCAAGTATTTTGTAGACATTTCAAGCAACTTATAGAGTTATAAGACTCAGTCAACTAAATTAAATCTTAGAAATATGTTCAAAAATTATTTTGATTTTGATTTTCTTTGTTGTTACTTCCTTTGTTACCTTTTCTATATTTGTACGACGATCGTGCAGGCTTCAGACCTTCGTTTTCACCTTAAAGGAGACAAACAAGGGCGTTGTCTGGCACACTCCATCCTCTTCCAACCGATCCGTAGAGATCGATCCACAAAATTGAGGACCTTGTTGGTCACTTTGCGCTTAAGCCCTTATCTCCGGCCCCAAATCTGGCCCAGATCGAGGACCAAATCCGACTCGGAATACGACATCAAACCCGACATAAAATCCAATGAGCAACATTTGCGCACTTTACCACCATTCAAAATCCGCCAGAACACGAAACAGGCATTTACACTGTCATCAACAATGAAAATTGGAAACACGGAACAAAAAGAGCCGCATAATATGAGGGGGCACATAGGGGAGCTATGGAACACAAGATAATCTTGGAGAATATGCGGCGAGCCCACAGAGGACCTGCCAGGGTCTCCGACAGTTGCGGACAATGACGATATGAGACGTATTTCCACACAGGTCAAATAGAGCAGAGCAAGTCGTGTGTTGGGTTCTCAAACTGTCGATTTGAATTCTCCAACGCGGCACTCAATAGACGGCATTTCCTCAAGAACGCTCAACATCTTCCTCAACAGATCTAACCTCATCCACGCTTTTCAAAGTCGCTATTGTTTGCCCAGATCCACATAGTCGTTATTGAGTGGGTGGAAAAAGGGTGAATATATGGTTTTGATGGCAGTGACAAGACATGTAGAAACTGTGTCCCAATGAGTGCTGTACTTAGATTCTTAAGTCAAGTAGAGAATCTCCAACCAAGCTCTCAAAGCAGGTTTTCCATTCTTATAACCATGCAAGAGAAGAGGACGTAGGAATTATGGACCGAGTTTGTGGGTTTGCGGGTTTGTTTGAGAGTTTGGTTGTATTTCAGTCATCGTCGTAGAGCTAGGCGGAGTACTAGGTACAGTGATATAGTCTTTCAACGGGCGTATCACCCTCTTTAGCTATTATATTTGCGGCAAAGAAAATTACATCAATTAGAAATCATATGTGCTTATAATACTCGAGTATGTGTGTGTCGAAACCAAAGATATCATTGGGATCGATCTCGTTATCCCGAAATAGATACCCAAGACTATCTTCGTCGTGGTTGCACAGAAATAGAAGTTGGAATGCCATCGAAATGGTGGGAAGCCTGCCAAGGGCTTTTACTTGGCTCTTCAGATGCTCGAATTCTGCCTTGGGAATACCAAGTGTTGGTATAACCTTTAGGACTCAAGAGACTCCAGAGATGCCTAAACTGCTCTTCGTTCTTGGCAGACTGTCTCTCGTCAACAGTTATTCGATTAACTGTGCCGTGGCTTGGCTCGACAGTTCCGACCTCTTCGCAATATTCTGGGATGACAATTGCATTGTCGGACTTATCGCCAGACCGACGACCCAAACGACCGCTTTCTCTACTCTCTCTACTGGAAACTTGTTCAGCCCGAAGCCCGCCTTGAGGATGTGCGACGATGCTCCAGAAGATAGACTGTCTTCCTTGGACTGCATTTTTATGATTGTGAGGTTGCACGGTAGACGCAGCGAGTAAGCGCACATCCCGTTCTTGCGATGTCTTAGTCTTTTCAACGATCATGTTATTGGCAATCGTGTTGAAATTGGTTCCAAAGTTCAAATTTAGCCCATCACTTTCTCGGACACCACTAACGTCAACTTTGAGCCCATTTCCTCGCTTTTCAGGCTGGGAATGTTGTGCAAACTTGAGTTGTACTTCCGACCCAAGACATTCTCCAGGCCGATATTGTCGCTTCGATGGTCTGACATCAAGTACTCCTTCCTCAAGCAGAGATTCCTTTCTCTTCTTTGGTAGGGAAGTAGGCAGCATTTGTGACGCATTTGGGTATCTGAACTGATTTTCGTGGACTTGATAGTCGAAATTACTGGCTCTCATAGCTTGTTCCTTACGACTGCCAGCATCAGATCTCTCATATTGTCTTTGTCTCATGGGTTCGCCAGTATATTTGCTTGATTGAACCCAAGGATTTGGTTCAAAACCCATGTACATGTTTCTCGAATGGGCATTATTACTGTATGGTTGCATGGATGCCAGCATAGAACCCTTATCTTGCGTCATCGGCCGAGTGTCAAAGGCCTCATACTCCGAGAGTTTTGTTCTCGAATTAGGTCCGCCTATTTCTGCCTTGTAGGATACTGGGCGTTCACCAGAGTTTCTGTCCGCATTGCCGTGATTTTGTTGGAAACCCATCTGCCACCCGGCGTTCTTAAAATTGCCATCAGCCAGGTTTAATTTCTTAGGGTTGACACCATTTTCAACCTGCACCTGGGATTGAGGAAGATCAATGATGTGGTCAGAATACTCGAATGAATCAACTATCAAGTCGCATCCAGTCTGAAACTCAAAGTCATTTTCGATTTCATTACCCATCGGATAGTCGTCGTCGTCGTCGTCGTCGTCTACAATTGCCTCGTTGGCATCTGCATCGACAGCTTCCTCGTCACCGTCACCATCACTCGCGCTTTCTATGTATCCATTAGCCGGATTTAAAGATGATCCTGGATGTTCAATCGAGTTTCCTTCGATAGTTTTGCCTGTCTCAAGACTAATCAGGCCGCTTGCTAGCTTTTGTAGGTACTCGTCCGTCTTTCCTGTTTCATTATATGCTGCCCACATCTTGTTCGCATACTTGTTTGAGGATGGCATCGAGCTTTTCCAGGCTTTCCAATCTTGGAATACTTGCCCACCAGCCTTCCACGCCCTCCGTTTTTTTTGTCTGTTCTTTTCTTCAACATAATTTTTAATGTTTGCCGGGCTTGTTTTATTCAGCATCGCCAGGAGCATCCTATCACCTGTCCATAGACGTCCGTCTCTCTTCTCAAGGACCCTATCGATCCTATTTTTCGCGGTTTGAATGCGACGTGTAGATCGCGGCTTTCCAGCCGCCTTCTTTCTGAGCTCCTGCATATGTCTGCATTTATAAATTAGCTACTGCCATCGATTTTTTGAACATAATAAAAAACAAGGCAAGTCTAACCGTCCTACAATCTGCGCGTCAACACCATTGGTCATTATCCGCCGATTTTTTGGCGATGGTCCTTTCGTACAAGCTTTCGTGTCAAGCTCGCTATTGCATATTTCTGCAATCTCTCCGCTTTTCAAAGGTAGGATTCCATCGACATTGTAATTTTTGTAATAATTGTCGAGCCAATCTGCGTGTTTCTCAGATTTGGGCATTTTGACTATAATCTTAGCACTTGGTAGCTATTTAAGATTTTATTTTGGCCGAGAGGTATTCTGAAAGACGATTTAGATGATCAGCAGATGTGCAGCTGGTTGATGTTGATGAAGCCTAGTCCTTCGTCCAAAGTCAGATCTGATTATCCCCGAATTAGTTTGTTGAAGGATGAAAGTTACTTGCCTTCTACTATTCTTGTGGGATTTTCTACTTGAGATTCCGCCCAACCAATATTTCGTGGAAAGTGGTTGTGTGCGTGGGCAAATTATTGAACGCGATAGAATTTATTGAACTCGATAGAATTTATTGAACTCGATAGAATTTATTGAGCGCGGTAGAATTTATTAATCGTTGTAGATCCTACTTATCTCAGTGAATTTGTTTGTAGAATCCCTGAGCCGACTTTCTACTATCTCGAATTGGTGCAAAAAAGGTCTCGAATAAGGCCGTGGTTATAGTTAATCAAAATGCAGGGATCAAATCTTTGAAGCTGATTAGATTTGTTCGGGAGTTAGTGGTAAGATAGTGGGGTGTATTGAAATCATTGATCTTCATCTCGCTTATCTTTTGTCTAACGCCTCGTTCTTATCAAAATTGGTTGCCTAGGTAAATCCAGATCACATCCCTGTTCGTAACAGGATGCGACCTCGAAATTTCGATCACTTAAAAATACAGGCACAAAGCCGCGGACCAAAATTATTGCAGCGATTTCAAGTTTGGAAGTCTAAGTTGGAGCATTAAGATGGAGGTTCAAAGGGTTTCAAATTTGGTCAATACGAAAGAATGAGTTCCTCCTTGTTCTTGAGTGTAAGCCCAAACTACCCTTATCATCTACGAGACAGGACTGACTACGAGCTTCGCATTGATAGTTTTCCCTTCACAGTCGATTCTACGACTATCAATACCGGTTTCCAGGTGTCTTCCACAGACTTATCTCCATTTTTACAATTCTCGTCTACCGAACACAGTCAAGCTAGTCTTCAAAGAAGTCGGAAGTTATTACACTTCTGGTGATGTTTTTCTGAGGGCCAGGCACATACAAATACAATTACAATATACATTTATACACACAATTGAAAGTCGGGGTTGAATAGATAACACATTTGATGGGATTTGTTATAATTCTGAACAAAATACTTTTATGATTTTTGATTTATGTAGATTTTTTAAGTACATCGCAGATAGATCATGGAAAATTCTACAGGATCCGTGGTCTTCTTCATGCTATAACAGCTTCATTCAAACAGACAATGTGCGCCGGGTATCTTCAAATCTGGTCCAAGCCTCGAAACAGTGCAATCCTTTCCTCCGTGTATCATATATCCAACATTATACGGGGTTCCCATCTTTTTCTAGTGATTACCGCCAGGTCCGCCTTTCTGGAATCAATTGTTATCGAGATTGGGTGTATCCCAATGCTCGAAAAGGCTTTCGTTGCCCAGGAAGGCCGAGTAATCGAACTCTCCGTTTTGCAGAAAAGATTGCTCTAGGGCATTCATGTCTGGCACAGGAAGCAGGTTTTCGAAGTTTTCGGCATCCTGTGTATTCAATGCATTCTCTGGCACTGAAGGTATTTCAGCCGACAACTCAAGCTCCTGAGTTCCTCCTTGTAGGAATGCAGAATCCTGTTGTAGTTGAGGGTCTTGAGCTGTCGAGTCAGCTTCCCAATCTCCATCTAAGATGCTGACAGGATATTCAAAGGCAGGACTTGGAGTTCTTGCAGGGGCGGTCGTATTGCCTTGTTGTGTCACTCGCTCTGTGATGTTCTCCGTGACATACTGTCCTACATTTTCTGCACCGATTGTTGGGGTAGATGTTGGAAAGCCCTCAAGTAGTTGTCCAGAAACTTCTTCTGTGCCACTGTTGAGACCGTCTTGTTCGTATCCGAAGAGGAGAGGGTCAAGAGGTTGTGGTTCGACATCCGAGCCTCGGACATCAAGAGTTCGGATATTGGGAGTTCGGATATTAGGAGACTTTAATTTTGAAAGGTCAGTAATTGTCGATCAGGAAACATTCACAAAGGAAATTTGTACTCAGAAATAGATAAAGAAGTGAGAGGATACAGGAGGATGAAAGGGATGTGATAGTATCATTTAGAAGAACTAATAAAACTTACTGTCATTCCCAATTCAGCTGTGTTCTCCTCATAAGGACTACCATGGCAGATATTCAACTTTGAGGGCTCAGGAGGAGACCATCTCGCGCCACTGTTATCGAAAGATGAATTCATGGCGTCTTCAGTCGAACTCCAGGAACTCCTTCGAATTTCGGACTGGCCAGGCATTGGTCGACGACGGGTCTTTAGAGTTGGTCTCATAGCCCTCAGTCTCTTGGCTGGCCTTCTTGTATCAGCCATCCTACTTTCAGCTCCAGCAAAGTTTCCTGTTGCAGATGGAGCAAAAAGTCTAGAACCGGAGGCTTGACGAGGTCGCTTTCTCAAATGGGCGGCATATGGGCCCTGGTTAAGCTCGTCGTCATCAAGAGTCGACTTCCTCTTTCGGGCAGGATCATTAGATTGGGCAACATGCCCATTAAATGGTTGTTGCCCCATCGGAATCCCTGAAGCTTGCGGTAATACTGGCATATACTGCATAGCATGACCTTGTGCCGCCGGAGGATAAAATGACACATGTCTTCTCTGCCAATCTTCCTCATACTCCTCTTCATTGTCATCCTGATTTGCGAATGGATCGCATGGAATGACAGACTGGGAGCTTACAGGCATGCCGTATCTGTGCTGGTATGGCAAAGTTTGCTGAATGCCATCGAATAAGGCCGGTGCTACATCATGAGAGATGGTGTCGGCGGTGTATGCCCCTGGATAAGCTTCCTGTTGAGGCGCTGGTTGAACTCTACTCACTTCGTAGCTTCGCCCAGCTGCGTAACTACTGATGCCCGAGTTCGCAGACTGGGTTGGTGGCATGGTATACACCACGTTTTGCTCCCGAGTATACATGGGAATCTGCTGGGGCCCATGTTGTTTTTGTTGAGGCGCCTGGTAATGTGGTGGTGCCTGCAGATTTGAGTTTTCGGGTTGAGCCTGCTGGTTTACTTCGATATATGGTGCTGCAGGCTGCGTATCAGGAGATCCGGGCTGCCCATACTGGTACATCTGACTTTGTGGTGGTGGTTGTAAATTAGAGAAGCCACCTTCACCATTTTGATAACCAGATTGATTATCGAGATTGGGAACAACAGTCGTACCAGGTGCCAAGGCTACTAGACCATTATTTCCGTTGATAGAATTAGCGGGCCCATTCGCAGGTGCATTAGGCAAGCCGGGTGCTGCTTGACCAATAACGGCACCAGTCACAGGATCGATCTCGCCGTTCAACAACTTCTGAACATAGCCAAGTGGATTTGCAAAATATGCCTTCCACATCTTGGTTGAATATTTATTGCTGCTGGATGTTGGACCGACAGGACCTCCGCCTGATTTCTTTAGCATCTTTGCCTTTTGTTCGAACCAATTCTTGATCTGCCTATAGCTCATTCCGGTTTGATACATCAATTTCATTCTTTCTCCTGGGGATGGATAATGATCGACTGCGTAGGCGGCTTGGAGGATTGCTAACTGCCACTGTTGGATGCGCTCTGCTCGAGGTTGGTTACGAGCGCGTCTTCGGCATTCGCTGATATGTCTGTGTTTATGTTAGCTTCGTGACTAATCATAAGAATAAGAGTTCACTCATACCTTCCGACAATCTGCGAATCGACACCATCAACACCTGAAGTTGTAGGTGGGATGTGTGCTGCATTGCATCTAATCGCAGTCTGTTTTGTTGTCTCCGTCAAGATGTCAGGATTGAGGAGACTGTTGAAGTAGTTGTTGAGAAAAGTGATGTGTTGGTTGTCTTTAGGCATCTTGTCTATTTCTCTTTTAATTTTTAGCTCCAATCCAAAGGTTTAATAGGATTGGGATGTTGGATGTGTTTCTTACCGGTGTTGGTAGAATTAGTTTCTTGTTATAAATGCTCGAGATGCTTTCTCAGTATCTCACTGCATCAAAAAGGTTAGCTTTTTATTCGTGGAGCAGACTTGATGATATCTCAAGGGGGCTTTAGAACAGCATGAGAATGTTCTAACCTTTGAAAGTCCTTCGACTTCTGTTGTGAAAATATTCTTAATAAAAAAAGCGAGGTGTTCCGTCGGTAAACGGCGTCTGGTATTCACCTAGATTTATTCTAGATGACAATAGTGGGTTTATCAGGGGCTCTTCGTGAGTTTATCAGATACGTTGCAGATTGAAGAATCGTAGAGCTGCAGGCTGTCGACAAGAAAGACAGATCGTGTTGAAGGTAACAAATTTGTTTGTTTTTGGATTAAAGAGACTAGAAGTAGTCAAAGTAGGGAGTTGGTTGCTGTCTTGTTAGAAAGTACTTTAGATATCCAAAAGTATGTGTTAATGATTTTCTCAGAGGTCGCGCGTTGGGAAGCTTATATCTAAGCAGAGTCTTGAAGTCGCTGATGCTTCAATCACTAGCGCGGTGTATTGTTGCTAGCGCGACGGTTAGAACATTGAAGCAAGAGGGACAGTATGGCAGAGATGTTTGTTACGGTTTTTTTGACCCGTGCACCTCGTGGTTTACGGTGTTGTTGACAGTACAAGTCTATTAATACATGGCACATGATCTCTACTACTTGAACTTGAGCCAGTCCCGAGGAACAGTTGGCTGAGATCTCTCCATCTAGCTAGCTATCGTGGCGTTGTCGATTGTCTAATTGCGAGGCACCAATGTGGTTCTTAGTTGCGATTCTTAGGATTCTCCAATTAGCGCGACCTCTCTTCTCTGCCCGAGCGCAGGTATTCCTTTGCTTTCATACGTGACCTCCTTCTAATTTTCCTCTACTTACTAGCCACCTTGTACAAATCCTGAATGTTTTGCTACAAATTTCTGCCATCAATCATAGCCAAGATTCATCCCTTCATAGAACACGCGTGATCTTGATGCAGATTGACATTCTATTGACAGACTTTCAGTCCATTAACGACTTTGATCAAGAGATTTTTAGACATTATCTATGTATCAGCGGGAATATACCGATCGAAAGAGATAGGAATCGAAAGAAGACAATAGAGAGATGGAAATAATGCGCGATAAACCTGGATTAGATAGCAGAGAATGGCAAATCCAGCCAAAAGAAGACAAAGAGAGAGACAAATCAAACTCAAGTTGAAAGTTCGTATGAAAATTCATTCTTAAAGAGACCACAGTTGTAGAGCAGCATGCTCACATATACTAAGTTTCTCTCCTAGCTCATCTAATACTAGCAGGTTCCCTTTGCATTCCAATTATCTAGGACCGTTATTTCAAAACCGATCCCAATATCCCAAAGGCGCGAGGGCTGGAGAAACATAAAGGGCGTGAAGAAATACATCAAAAGAACACACGAAAGGGTATAAAGGAAGGCAGGAGTACGAATGAATGCGAAACGAGACGAATAATGTCTACGCGTGCACGATGAGGTGCACGATGAGAGACAGAGCCTCGATTGATCACCCTACTCCATATTCTGGTATAATTGCGATATATTGCACTACATCTATTCGAATTTTTGTTAGCAATGCGCAGATACCCCACAAACTATCGACATCTTACCGCTACGAAAATTTACCAAGTCATTCATCTCGAGCCTTCGCGCAATTCTGCTATTCAGATAGTTTATTTGGATAGTCACTATTTCTCCCACCCCCCTTTCAACGACAATTATCTTCACAGTAGAATTCGCTTCAGGACGCTATAGCTTCTGCATCAGTGCGAAGCGAATCCTTTAGTATATTCCTTGTTGTACAACCTGATGAAGGTTAACTGAATTAGCAAGTCTGAAATTCAGAGCAATGATCCGAAATATATCGTCAAACTGCCGTCGCACATATCATTTTACGAGAACAAAGATCAGCATAGTAGAGATGTTCTACAATCTATCACTCTAGAGTGGTAGATGAGACGGACAGAGTCGAAAAGCAAGGGCCAGGATTCGAAATCTCCGAAACGACAGGAACGAATACATATAAGAAAAGGCTCATATAGTACAGCTAGAAGTACAGCATCTATTGCAGTTCCATCATATATGAGATGGATATAATTTTCAAGTGCTAGTGTATCTAGATGATAGGTTCACAGATGTGAAATGATGCAGAAATATACTGCAGAACGATCTACAACACCAAATGAGCTAAAGAACGGAGATTTCAGATGAACAATAGATGGGAACATATGTATACACTATATTGGCATCATCAACACGGCATCTAGTCGTTGCTACTCGAAAGAGAAAGCATCGCAGGCCTGCCAAAAACCTAAAAGCAGTACGTTAGCTCAAAGATGCACAATTTACAGGGGGAAAGGAGCAGACTAAATGGTAAATTATGCATACAACAATGCATATATGCCGCGCCTTTATCCAGTACGTTCAATTGTCATTTCAGAGTATAGAGCTCGATTTGCTTATTCTAATTGGAGCGCTAGATAAGGGGTTACGTAGCGACTCAGCACGGGCCTTTGCTGGCCTTCAAGTGTCTAGTTCTTTTCAAAACTAGCAACAACCGGCATAGAGTTGTGACTGGGGTCATAGTTTGTGGCGGATTTATTTACTGGTAGACTTCTGCAATTGTCCAGTAGGAATCTAGAATAGAAGATCATAAATTGGACGAAAATTCACAATTATTGAAAGCAGTTTTATTACTTTAACATGTTTTTGATGGTGTAACCTTGAATTAAATTAAGCCTAAAGTGTAACCACTACGTGCAATTAAGTTGAGTTGGACTGTTGTATTCCAATCTGAAATCATCTATATTCCCATTCATCATTATTAGTATGGTGAATTTTCTAGTCTCTCATTTAGATGCCGATCCATAATTTGTCGTCCGACCATGTTCAACTAAGATATCGTCCTCTTTGAAAGTCGTTGCTCTCCCATAATCATTGTGTGCTATCTCTTCTAGACTTAACCCTTGAGTTTCGCGCAAGAAAAAGAATGAGACAACTGCGATTATGCCATCGAACAAACCCCAGAGTAGGAATGTACCCCTAGTTTTATGTTAATTTTCTCACAAATTCTGGCTTCTAGGATATGTGTGTATTGCTTACCAGCCGAGATTTTCAATCATATACGGAGTTGTTAGGGAGAACACGAAGTTAAAAAGCCATTGGGATGAGACTCCAATTGCAATACCAGGTTCTCTAATCCTCGTTGGAAAGATTCTGCATCAGAGGTTAACAAATTGCAAGGACATGAAGGCACGAGTAGAAAGTTCTTACTCAGACACATATGGCCATGGTAGCGGTCCCCATGAAAGATTATATGCAATGACAAACATGTATATGAGAGCCACTGTCGCAATTCCACTACTTGTGACACCTGCAGTCTTGGTGGCTGGAAGCTCTTTGACCACAATTGCAGTTGTAATTTGACAAGCACTCATGAAAACTGCACCACCGATCAAAGCTGCCCTTCGACCAATGCGATTGGAGAGAAAGAGTACAAAGACTCCACAGGCTACTATTTTGATTGCACCAAATATGGCAGTTAGTAATAAATCTCGATTTCCACCGCCAACGAGCAGTTTGAAATACTGCGGCCCATAGTAAGCAAACGCCGTTGCACCTGTAGCTTGCTGAGCTGTGAATATAGCGAATGCTGTGAAAATACGATTGAAGTTATCCCTTTCAACAAGTTCTATAGAATATTAGTGTTCGCTTCACTTTGTCAAGAAGACGACGAAACATACCCTTAAAGTGAAATCCTTCGGTAGCTCTTTGTTCCATTTCGACGCCTACACGAATTTCTTCCATCTCTTCAAGTGTAGCTTGCGATCCATCTGCTCGAATCCACTTCAAACTTTCCCAAGCCTCATCATGTCTTCCTTTCTTGGTAAGCCAACGGGTACTTTCCTTCAAAGTAAACATTCCAAAACCAAGGAGACCTGCTGGGATAATCTGGAGACCAATGGGAATTTGCCATTGTCTGGACACAGAAGGGACTACTTCGGCCATGGCATAATCAACCCAGTACGAAGTAAATATTCCTATGTTAATGTTAAAACCCGTTCGGGTGCTTCATCACTCCACTCAAACTAACCAAAAGTGTAAAACCATTGGAAAAAGCTCCCAATCTGTCCTCGCAATTCCTTCGGTGCCATCTCCGCATTAAACATTGGAACAACCACACTGGCAGCTCCAAGGCCTACGCCAGCAATGACCCTCCCAGCATAAAATACTGCCATGCTATGAGAATTGACAGTTTCCATTATGGCACCAATAATGAAAATGAACGAAGCGATTTGCAATGAAAGTTTGCGCCCGATACGATCCGCAATGGGCCATATGAAGAAACATGCTACAAAAGCACCCGCTTGCTGCAGGCCAACAGCAAGAGAACTCACGCGAGTTGCATGAGCGGTCGAATATTTGAAATCATTAACGAAAGATTTGAGAGTCAAGACTCCACCTATTCATCGTTAAAACTCCGTACTTATACTACTGTGCCGAATTCACCACGATGTACCCACCAACACTATATGACTGTTAGTAGATGAAACAATCGAGCAAACATACAAGCAGGTGAGCAAGAAATAGAGGGATACACACATGCCACTATCATAACCAAATAGAAATCCTCCCATGCAAACTACGCTTGCCAGCCAGTACGCTCTTATTTTGCCAAGTGTTGAATTCTTCATGATGACTACTTTGGTCAAAAATTAGACAAGATCTAAACATTCCACATCACAATGCTAAATCTTCGGGACTTTCATCTAGTTGTATGTATTTGAAGTAGATTTCAGTCATTTCCAGCATTCTGCTTATGATTCGCGCATCTCATGTGGTCATCACAAGCATGAATCACGTCTTGACAGGCATATCCAATTCGATGATGAGGTTACATAGTATGGGGAAGAGCGACAAGGGGGACGATCTATTTTACTGGACCGCGCAATCCATTTCGTGCGGGGTACATTGGTGTTTGTCTGATATGTATGTGATTGGATGAAGATAGATTACGATCCACTTTTATGGTCAGTGATTATGGAATTATACTTCCGAAGACTGCAACATCATCTGAGATTGAAACCACTGCATATGTATTGTTGATCAATCTATCTGTGAATGGATTTAGAGCTCTGCTCCAATCATGGAGCATTTATGGAAGTACTCAGTCCACTCTCTTACGAATACTTGTGGATTGTAACGCGACGAGCATGCCGCTAATGCTTTGACACTTGGCCAACAGAGGGAACATCATCTGATCTTTCGTAAGTACAATTATGTGAGTTTCTTCGAGGTAAGATTTCTTTGCTGAAAATTGGACGGACTCAACATTGAACTCGTGTCATACTCTATTTGTTTCTCCTTTATCCTTCAGGTCCCTTTGAAATCGAGCCACAAACACCATACCAGACTTGAGCCTCACTCTATCCTCGATTCACAATGTCCTCCCCAAAACGTCCCAATTTCCTCGTGATTGTCGCCGATGACTTAGGGTTTTCGGATCTCTCGTGTTTTGGAGGGGAGATCAACACTCCAAACATCGACAAAATAGCACAGGCCGGAATCCGCTTTACAGATTTCCATGCTGCAGCCGCGTGTTCTCCATCACGAGCAATGATAATGACAGGTACCGATCATCATATTGCCGGTCTCGGAAACTTAATCGAGTGGACCAATATCTCCGGGCAAAACGACCCGAGTGGGAAGATGTCGACGGCACCGCAGAGAGGTATGCCAGGGTATGAAGGGTACTTGAATGAGAAGGTTGCTACATTACCGGAAATTTTGAGAGATGATGGATATTTGACTTTGGTATATTTTGTTTTCTTTATTTTCTCTCCTCATGATAATCGCCATCATGGTAATGTGATACCTAACATTTAGCTAACCCACGTAGATGGCTGGAAAATGGCATCTCGGGCTAACCCCCGAGCGTTCACCAAAAGCCCGTGGATTTGAGCGAAGTTTTGCTCATCTCCCCGCTTGCAGTAATCACTATGGCTATGAACCTCAACTTCATGCTCCCGATCAAATCCCTGAGTTTATGACGATGAGTTTCATAGCACTCCATAGTGAGGATGGTGAATATGTCAAGAAGTTACCCGAGGATTGGTACTCAAGTAATGGGTATGGAGACAAGATGCTCAAATATTTGAAAGAGAAAGATGAGAAGAAAGATGAGAGACCTTTCTTTGGCTACTTCCCTTTCACGGCTCCTCATTGGCCATTACAAGCTCCGCCAGAATTTGTGGCAAAGTATAAAGGAGTATATGATGCTGGACCCGATGCGCTTCGTTTGCAGCGCCTTCAACGGCTCAAAGATCTCGGACTGATATCACCAGATGTGGAGCCCCATCCAGTTGTTGCAGATGAAGTGAAAGAATGGAACGATCTCACTGCAGAAGAAAAAGCAAAGTCGTGTAAAGCAATGGAAGTATTCGCTGCGATGGTTGAATGTATCGACTATAACGTTGGACGCGTGGTCAAGTATCTAGAGGAAACTGGAGAACTGGATAATACCTTCATATGTTTCATGTCAGACAACGGTGCTGAAGGCGCTGCTTATGAAGCTTATCCTATTGTCCAAGGAAGCATGATCCAACACTTACAGAAATACTATAACAATAGTTTAGAGAATCTCGGGAACGGAGATAGTTTCATCTGGTATGGACCTCGCTGGGCACAAGCTGCTACTGCACCTAGTCGTCTTTACAAAGCCTATACCACCGAAGGGGGCGTCAGGATTCCCTTCGTTGCTCAATTCCCCTCAAATTTCAATACCCATACTTCCAATAGTATAACGCACAATTTCGCCACCGTAATGGACCTCGCGCCCACTATCCTCGAAATGGCCGGAACCCAGCACCCGGCACCCACATATCAAGGACGAGAAATCGTACCTATGCGTGGTAAATCCATGCTACCCTTTATATCTGGCACATCCCCTCGCATCCATGCCGAAGAATTTATCTCCGGCTGGGAAACCTGCGGCCGAGCTGCTCTGCGCAAAGGATCTTGGAAAATCGTATTTATACCCAAGCCCAAGGGAACCGAAAAATGGCAATTATATGATCTTTCTGTTGATCCTGGAGAAATACATGATTTAGCTGATGCACAGCCGGAGAAATTGAAAGAGTTGATCAAACTTTGGGATGAATATGTATTGGAAACGGGAGTTGTACCGCTTGCGCCTGAGCTGGGAAATTGGTTAAAGGCGACGGAGGAACAGATGCCGGAAAACGTGTGGATGGAGTATGAGTATTGGAAAGATGGAGCGAGGGATGAACCAGAAAAGTTTAGGAGGGATGTACCGAGGTTTGAGAGGGTTATAACTGGGTTTTAAAGGAGGGGTTTGGAGGGAGAAAGCTGGGAGGTGTGTGAACATCATTTATCTCGAAGATTTATTCTCAGAGTTAACACAAAACCTTTATAAGTACCTTCTATTTGCTTATGACCTTACCAGGTATTGTGAAACCCATCCGAAGTAAGATACCAGAGCTAGTGCTTTATAACAAGAAGAAACATGAATATATTGAAAACAGTCATTACTCGCACCGAGAGTCTAATCAACCATAATAAACCATGTTTATCTCGTATTTTCTCAAAAAAAAATTGGTGGTTCTTTCCTTGACACAATCCTAACATTCTCCAATATTCAGGAGTCATCAAGCTGCATCTCTCTAATCTCATTGAGAAGCAGTAGTAGTACATGTTTTCCCCCATTCTCCCAAACAGAAGATTAAATGATATCTAAAAGTCCCCTGAGCTATGTGTAAAAGATAGCAGAAGTGAGCGTTCTTGTGGATTTAGCAACAAGCACAAAATTATCGATATATTGCATACATAAAGCTGCAAGGTGAGTACACAGGACGCAAGAAAGGAGGGGGAATGAACCTAGTGCGTGTGTATACCGATTTCTTCTACTATTACAACTTACTATCCCCGACGGCAATGAAATAGCAAAGCCTTTTTAGCATCTAGAAGGTCAGGTCAGGAAATTAAGAACATCTCAACATATTTCTCAGGGAGCATAACTGAAGATAGGGGGTTGTGTATGATTTTTCGAATCGATTTATATGTCTTCATTCCCCAGGTTCATCTATCCTTAACATGAGTGCAAAGTGCGGATTTGCTTTTCAGGTCGCCGTCGTGTGTGTGATAGTTAGGTAGTAGCTAAGTAGTCATATATGGAATGAGCAGATGAAGGACACGATCGAAAGTAGTTGGTTGATCCTCCACACAAACATACAATACAGACATATATACTACCAATACCAAGTCCAATTAACAAGTAACCACCAACTCTTAATTCGATACTTGAGAATTAGACGACCCCACCCCCCTCCATATCGCTCGCAATCATCAATTAATCAAAACTTATCAACGAACGAGAACGATATCATCTATTTATTTCTGCAAAGATAAACACACACAAAACAATATAATCTCAGAATTGAACACAGCAAAATCTCCTCTCGCCAATGTAGTCAGGCATACCATTCTCTTTCTTCACAGCCGGATATTCCCGACGAGTTTGCGTTCAGTATAGTGATTTCATTTCGACGATAAAAATAGATGTTAAGAGTGAGATGAGAAACCGAGTTGAACGCCCCGTAGATTCAGCAGCGTGTGCATTTGCAGAGTAATCATGGTGTGTACTCGAACACCTGGAGTTCGAAGACTTCAGACAAAGAAAACAGCCGGAAAGGGGTTTGGTTTGGTTTGGGGACAAGACAAAGAGGGTTGAGAAAGGGAATCGTAATGAATCGTGTGAAATACGAGTACCTAGTGCTTTACCATACATATCAACCATTAAAGGTTTGAGAAAGATTATTGATTTCACATTAGACGGGGAGAAGTTGATTAGAGATATAGATTTTAAGCATCATGTACGCATTTACAAACAAGATTGGGGAGGGGATGGATATCACATGACTACTATACCGATTTTTCTTTCTTTCTTTCTTTCTTTCTTTCTTTCCTCAGCAAAACAGCACTGCAATAAGAAGCACCGAGAAGAAAATCCGTTCATTCTCCCTTTTCAATCCCATTCCACAAGTCAACAAGTCTGTGTATTCAATAGTGGATATTGTCCAGTATTCATCATCTATCATCCGACTGCTCCGCCCGCTGACATCTACCAATCTGTAGCAGTGCCCAACCTCACAATCTGATGTGTGCATGAATGATAGAACAGATTACATACTTGAATCTTTCTCAATCGTCGGATGATGATCGGATGTACGTGTGCGGATACTTGAGTATATGGGTAATCATGTTGTGTAGCGTGAAGGGTCAAGGTTGATGTTGCTGCGATCTAGGAAGCGAAGTTGATTTCACGAATATGTGTTGTACGGTGTTGAGATAGAATTGCATAACTGGATACGGGTTGGAATATTGACAGCCAAATCTACCATCAACTGAGTGAGTGATATTGTGAAATAAATTATCCGTGGGGATTCTTCACCATCACTCACATCCTCCGTGTTCAAACGTTTGATACTGAACCCTGGATATGCTCTCTTGATGGACTGTACTGAGCGACATTGAGTGAGACTTCGCTAGCCTCTGTCTTCTCCTGGCTAAAGAATCATCCACTAGAACAAAAACATGCTACGAGTCTACGACCCTTACCGTTACCGTTACCGGACACCACAGAAATTCCGCACCGGTCCAAACGATTCACGCATCAAATGTCCAGTTATACTCTTCATTTGTAGAATATTGACCCCCATAAATCAAAGCAAAAGATTCTACTCCATAGAAAAGATAAGAACTTCAAACTCTTAAGCATCCGAGAACCTCCAATTACCAATGAATGTGCGCCCTGCGAAACTTCGGCTTCCTCAATCTGCATCAAAGATGTAAACTCCACCGAAAAAAAACATTTGTAAGCAGTGAAGTTGCCATATCACGTGAAATGTCGTGCTTTTTGTCAACAATGACACAAGTGAAAGTAATCGGCAGGGGTTGTCCACACTATCCGATTACCGAGCAGATGATTTGAGGATCGACTTTTCGATATGAGGGAAATTGATCTTGGTCAAGTTTAGCATCAGACGCTTCCTAGTAGTGAAGACTCAATGCGTGAGTGAACATCGAAAGATCGATGCAATGAAGGACGCAGGTTTATCTTAAATAGAAATTAAAAACACCGAATCAGTTAAAATTTGTAACATTAAGTAAAAGCGAGTAAAAAATAGTAAAAAAAGAGTATAAAATTTGCCACCATAAAATCTCACCCCCAAAACCCTCAATTGACAATTCGATACACACAGGACCCGAGATTCAGGAACCAAAGAGGAATAAAGAACCTTCTCTTGCATCGCAGCCTCATAAACCTCTACCTCTTTCAGTAAAGTCTCGAAAGTGGTTCACCAAACAAAACAAGCATAAAAAATCGATAAGACCTCAATCCTTACTAGCGTCTATCACGCCATATCAAATTCTCAAAATAAGGCAAAATGAGGCAACCAGGCCTTCCTCAAGCCTCCGCGACAGCACTTACTGCTCAGTGCCCACGGAGTTATGGCACGGCAATGCGGTAATGAAAGAATGATTACTTGCCTTTGCCTGGAAAAGTGCAAAAAGTCCGTCTTTGTAAGAATAATGAAATGTCGTGCTTTGTGTGATGGTCCACTTTTCTTTTGTAATTGTCGATGGGAGAGATGTACCAAGAGAGTATATACCAGCACTCGAATCATCTTTCCTACTTTACTTCCTCTTCCCCTTCTTTTGCATTGTGTGATCATACTCTCTACTTTATATAATATACACAACATACCATTATCCCGCATCATATCTCTTCATCGTATTCTCTTGCAACGTGTGAGACTAGATCGGATCACACCATCGAGAAGATAATTGTGCCATTTATTACTGCTGGACTTTTGATATCACTTTCCTCTTTCAGCTTTCAACCTGTTGTCAACTTTATACCTTTTACTCTTTTCTCTTAAACAAAAGCAATAACTTAAGAAAAAGTTTGTTTGCCTGTATTTGACTTGCTATCACAATTCAATAAAAAGTTTTCTTCCTTCGCTCAACCGAAACATACATCAACATGGGACACCACCGCGAATCATCTGCCTCGAATCACGAGTCGGGATATGCTTCTGGAGCATCTTCTCAAGGCTCTCTTCCCCAAATCGTCCTCACAAAGCCTCACCTCAAGTTCATCAATGCATCACTCAACAACCTTCAACCCATAGACATTCTCCGATGGGCCAAAATAACCTTTCCAAACCTCTACCAAACCACTGCTTTTGGAGTAACAGGTCTTGTCACACTTGACATGTTAAGTAAGCTTCAAAAGGAAACACCAGAGCTACCAAGCGTCGATGCTATCTTCCTTGACACCTTGTATCACTTCAACGAAACACTTGAATTGGTTGAGAAGACCAAGACTAAATACCCAAACGTAAACTTGCATGTTTATAAGCCAGAAGGTTGCCAAAATGTTGGAGAGTTCGAGGGAAAGCATGGTAAAGAGCTATGGAAGACCAACGCCGATTTGTATGATTGGGTTGCCAAGGTCGAACCCGCTCAACGAGCATACAGTGAGTTAGATGTTGCTGCAGTCTTGACTGGCAGAAGAAGAAGTCAAGGTGCAAAGAGAGAGAGCTTGGACATCGTCGAGGTGGACGAAGCTGGCTTGATTAAGATCAACCCTTTGGCAGGATGGAGCTTCAAGGAGGTACAAAACTATATCAAGGAGAATGATGTCCCATACAACGACTTGTTGGATCGTGGATACAAGAGTGTTGGAGATTGGCACTCAACTGAGCCAGTAAAGGAAGGGGAGGACGAACGTGCTGGAAGATGGAAGGGCACTGAGAAGACCGAGTGCGGAATTCACAACAAACGATCGAAGTATGCACAATACCTGTACGAAATGGAACAAAAGAAACAACAAGAGGAACTTTCCGCAGCATTGGAAAAGGTCCAGGTTAGGGAAGGGAAGATTGAAAACATTACTGTCGGGGTTTAAAGTCATCAGCACTCGCTATCTTGCCTGACGCAGTTTTTTTTTCTTAGCAATCTTCTCGTTCCATTACAGCACACCGTTCATGGTCGGAGTTTAGGGGGAACATCGGTGGTATAAACACATGAGTTATGAGCATTGGAGTTGCAGGCGTTTAAATAAAGGGAAATCATATGATACCTTACAATGGTTCTTGTCCTGTTTAGATCTTGGAGGCTCGTTCTTTTGATGCCCGCCATCAAAAGTTTCAGTCCCGCTATTTTATATAGCGAAAACGACTTAATGAAAGTTACATTAATGCAATCCAAGCTCTTGTTGTGATGTCGTTTTGATGTGTTATGAAGTGAAAGATTCAAGTCGCCGATAATATGTCGCCACCGAAAACTGGTGCTGGTGTGACACATGGTCTTGTCACAGTCACCCTCGTAGGATAACACTAAACAATCAATGTCTTAAAATGTATGGAAAAAGTCATCTTGTTGTGGCCCGACGAGGTCTGGAAAACAGCCAGAGGCAGGTTTGAGGACAATCTTCTCCAAGGCACATTTCCCAAGAGATCAAACGTATGAGCTGACAAGAATCCCGATTACCGGGTAAGACAAGTCTGAACTTGTGTGTGCAACCTAATTCGTATCTCACCACCACAATAGATCTAGAAGCTTATGAAACGAAGCCACTATCTGTACTGGTATCAGCGGTCAGGGGAGTGTGGAGAAGCTGATTCTCAAATTCTAGGGGGCGACTATGGTGTTCTAGAATATTGATATCGTCTAATGAAAGACGCCAGGGCTTCAAATGGGGACGAGATGAGGCTTGTTATCGCCCGAAGTAGGTAGTAGACTGGGGTAGCGTTCGGCATTTTGGCAAGAGTGATGAAAATTGAGTTTGCGGCATTCGGCTCGGATCATTGCGGGGAAAGCGGCCGCTGTCGCCACTTACGCGGGGATCTCAATGCCAAGAATAATGACGACACTGCTTTTGCTCTTGCTACAGGAATTCTAGAACGCATGGAAAAGAAAACATGGCATTTAGTTTCTTCGTGCCTAGGTAGCAATACTTATTGTCGAATTCTGTGGTTCTCTCTCCTTCTTTCATAACCTCACAATCCTGTGATTGTGCCAACAACTATCACACAGTCAAAATCGAGAATACAGCCAAAATGTCGAGTTCAATGGAAAAAGCAGGCGCCAAAGCCAAGGAGGTTGCGTAGGTTCATTCTGACGCTTTATCCATCTGTTCGAAGTACTAATGGATTTCAAACAATAGAAAGGAAGATTTTGATAAAGCAAAGGAGTTGGCACGCTCAGCAGCAATCAGTGGAGCTTACCTCTACCCCATTAAAGTACGTTGGATTCTAAATCAGATCTTTCTCACTATTCTATCGTACTACAAGCTAATCGATTCCTCAAACAGGGAATCTTCTACTTTCTCTCGCATCGCACATTGTGGAAACCCCTCTTATCGAAGCTCGTACCCACTCTGTCCCTTTCCGTCGTCGTCGTAATTGTGATGTTCATGTTTACCTATCTACCACAACTTGCCATTCTCATCTTCACCGATGGACCTCTCGCCGCAGTCTCTGCGGTTCTCTTGACCCTCTCTGAATCTAGCACAATTGTCACTATGCTTTCCAAGAACTTCCTCATTGCAGATGCTCTTGTTGATACATTTGATGGGGTAATGGTGGCAAAAGGCCAAACGGAAGTCGTGCAAGGTGGACGAGAGATCAAATCAGGAAAGTTTGGTGACCCAATGAGAAAGTTGGGTAAGGTTGTTAAAGGATATGGTCAAAAGTATAGCTTTGGAGGCTTGGTAAGATATTTGATGTATCTGCCATTGAACCTTATACCAGTTGTTGGTACAGTAGTCTTCGTTGGTTTGCAGGGCCGACAAAGAGGTGAAGGGGTCCATTCAAGAGTATGTTTCGACACCATTTTCTGACATGTACATTTAAGCTGACAGAGTGATTAGTATTTCCAATTGAAGGGATGGTCTAGCGCACAAAAAGAAGAGTGGCTTAAGAAGCACTCAGGGGCATACACATCGTGAGTTTTTTTTCCCTCTAATGTCGCCTCATTTATTCTTCACAATACCCCTCGTTTTTATAGAGATCAAATGCACAGCTTTGATATCTGCATTGCATTTGTACCTGGCAAGTGCAGTGCTACTATCAGTGTTTGTCCTATTTCCTGCATATACCAGTTTTATAAATGCATCTTTGACAGGTATCACAAAGCTATACGACAACACTTTTTGTCAAGATCTACCAGTACAGGTTTTATCTAACTAACTTCCGTGTAGATTCGGAACCGTCGCAACTCTTCTTGAGCTTGTCCCCATTGCATCTATTCTCTTCTCATTCACCAACACTGGTAATTACTCCCTCCCACTTTCAACTCTACTCCTACATCCGTGCTAATGATCTCTCAGTTGGCGCAGCATTGTGGGCTGCCGATATCGAAGGTAACGGCACGACTATGACTCAAATTTCTTCGCCTCAGGCGCAAAAAGAAGCTCTAAGATCCGAGTAGAGTACTTTCTGCAGCGTCCCGAAATTGGCCATAAACGGTGCAACTTTCGGCCAGTCTTCGTACTCCTTCGTTAATTCGCTTGGAAGATCCCCTGTAGCACATATGTTCATCTGTGCGTGAACATCCTTGCGGTTTCTGGTTGTTGGTAACCATTTGTTTGTCTTCCTGTCGATTTTTGACGGTGAATATGGCGTGGGTAAATTGGTAGCGATGGAGTGGAAATCAGGTATGGCTTGGCGAAAAACAAAAGATGTTAATTATTAATGATTTGCGTTGTTCTTTTCAATAACTTGAAGTAAACAGATGATTTTACAGCGTGCATTATGAACTGCAAATTGTGCAATATAAAGCCATATCATTAGGTAAATCAAGGCTATTCAAATTGAAAAGTACTTGTGAGTTCATTCTTTCATTGGCAGATTCCATAGACATGACGAAAAGCTAGAGATCTCATCCTGGAATCCCTAGACCCCCGTCTATCGTGTAAAATCTTTTGTACTCTTGCAAGATTCGAGTCACTTTGAATCCGGAGAACAGTAAATTTATCAGTACTATAGAGCTGCTGCATTGTATCCGTGATCAACGGTGCGTTTGTTAATTCTGTTGATGGGGGTCTTGCCCAAGATATGCAACAAGGCTGGTTGTTAGTAATACGAGCTGTCTCTTGGAAACGGACTTCAGAAACTTAAGTCAACTTGACTTCTTTGGGTGTTCACAGCTAGAAATTCACATCAATACTATTGGCATTGAATGAAAGGGATATTCTCACATGCAGGAACAAGCTCATCAAGTCACGGATAGGTACATCCTCGCTTGTTGCGTTGTCCAACTTGATGGACGGGAATGCAATGCAGCCTACCGCTGTGTAACTTCAACCTAATGGTCCGTTCCTAGTCGTTTGAATTTGAGAGACAATTTTATATTGCAATCTTTGAGAAGTGGAAGAGTTTCCGCCCTGGATCCCTCAAGGTAATTGAGAACCCGGGAACTTGCCATATGGGATGGTCACAACATTCGATGAAACGCAAGGGAGGAGATGAGTGGATAGCAAGTCTGGCTTTGGGGTGTATAGTAGGTGAGCTGGGTATCTCCGAATGTCTTCGATGATGGGAAAATACATGGCAATGATGGAGGCTCCATGCAGACTTCCTCTTTCATGGGATGTTTTGATACGAAATTGAGTGGTTTTGATGTTATTACTTCAAGTGCTAGTATGGATGAAACATTTTGAGGGAAAGATATGACGTCTTAATTGGAGGAAAGTATGAGAATATGGAAAAAATGATGGATACTTGCTGTCTCTTGTCGCTTGCCTGCTTGTCCAGGTACTGTGTGCTTACCTTGCCTGGTCGCCTCGTACCGTTGACCTTGACTCTTTCTTTTCCTGGAGACGGGAAGGGATCGAGTCAAATCGGAACCAAAGAGTTGCCGAAAACAGTTTACTGAACATCTACTGTCTGTCTGGGTAGGTCCTATGGAGGTGGCTGTCTTTTTTATTGCATCATTGCATTCAAATTGAAACCTCTCTGCTGTCGGATACCTTGATCGATAAGGCAATCTGATATTTTCCACCTTTGACCTTTCACCTTACACCTTAGTGCGCTTGTCCCTTTTCTCTTCTTCTCTCATCCCATCCCATCTTTCCATCTATTTCAACCTTTCACTTCCCATGCCACAATTTCTTCTTCGTCTCGTCTCGCCTCATCTCATCACTTCCTCTCTTCTTTCCTCTCACCAATTCTCCTTCCACCACATCTCCCTCGAGATTCAGCTGTTTTGAATTGACGTCCCGGTCTGCAATACTTCTATTTATCTGAGAGACGTCCTATAATACGGATCAAGTTGTCCTACTCATCTCGTCACAATCTCCTTTTAATATCCGCTTCTGCGAAATCACGCTCTTCTGTCCTCCTCGTCAGAACAATCAAGTGATAGATCTATCTCAGGTATGAACTGTCTTCCCATATCTTTTCTTACTTCACAGAAGTGTTCCTACTCCTTTGGAATCAATTGGTCCTTCTTAGTTTATCACTAATTTATATCTTGTTCATATAGATCAAGATGAAAATCAATATTACCGCTAGACTTGCGTCCAGCGCGTTTCTGCTTGCGTTGGTCCCTGCAGCTCGAGCTCTGCCACAATGGCTTCAGCCACACCTTCGTAATGCCAATGCAGATGCGTTTGCCCCTCGGGATTATACAATCTATGAGAGAGCAGAGGGTATTCAAGATCGCTATACACCATATGGATATGGGCCTCAGCCTACATATACCATAAACCCAGTCACAAGCGCTGACCCCGAGGAAACTTCATCATCCAGTACTAAAATTGGTTAGTTCATCCATCTTCTTTCTCAATCTTGGTCAATCGCATGCTAATTGAACTAGGATCTGTAACGGTCTCTGTCTCTGGTTCTTCTGTCAGCGGTATACTTTTCACTGGTACTTCTCCTGTTAGTCTATCTACTGGCCCAGGATCGGTTGAGCCTTCTGTTGTTACTTCTTCCACTGTTGCATACTCTACAATCACCATTTCAGTTTCTGCTACAGAAGGTTCTTCCACGGATTCGGCTTCAGCTTCGACTTCGAACTATGATCCAGAAACGTCGGCTTCAGCAACAGGGACCATATCGTCGGAAACTAATGGAATATCACCAACAATACCTGGAGCAACAGATACTACATCTTCAGATTTCAATGGAAGCCCACCAACAACATCTGGAGCACCAGGCACTACTACTCCTTCAGAGTCTAATGGTAGTTCGCCAATAACATCGGCAGGTACATATGAACCATCTGGTATCATTTCATCGGACTATTCCTCTACCACTCCAAGTACAACCACTACTAATCATTGCAATCATGACAACTGTCTCCGTGAATTCATTCGGTCTTCTTCCATTGTTGGCCCGTTTTGTGCTACATATACTTTGTCAGAAAATACTGCCACTGCAGATCTTCCAACATATGTTTCACAATGCCATGATTCACCTTCAAGGATCTCATCTGCATGTTCGTGTTTGAATACTGGTGCCGCAACTACTCCAGGAAACGTCGGTAGCAGTACATCTTCGGCCCAGGCAGGGCCGGAAAGCACACCCCCAATAAGTGGTGCACCGATTTCTTCTGGAGCGGAAAGTTCTTCGTATTCATCACCTGCCGGTCCAGAATCTTCTGCTAGCCAAAGTTCTTCTGTCACTAGTTCTGGAAGTTTAGGCTCTACGGTGACTGACACTCAGACCTACACCGTCACCCCTACCATCACTATACCTTCCGGAAGCCAGACGACTCAACCATCAGGAAGTGCATCAAGTAGCGAGTCAACAACCACTTCACCGGGAGCTGATACGACAACAACTCCAAGTGCAATAGGAAGTGAGACAACCGCTGCCCCATCTGGTGGCGAGACAACAACTTCTCCTTCTGCCGGTACAACTACATCTTCTGGAGATATAACCCCAAGTGAAAGCTCAAGTAATCCCAGCTATACTTCAGGAGCATCGGCCACCGAGCCTATATCTTCTGCGTCTGCAAGCTATACCAGCTCACCTTTCACGTCTGGAAATCCTTCGACTCCTGTCAGTCCAATTAGCTCATCAACATACGTTTCAGCTAGTTCGTCATCTGCAGGGCCATACACAAACACTTCAGCTTCAGCAACCGGTCCTGTAACTTCCGGAATCTCATCATTCAATCCATCTGGCAGTGTCTCGGCACCTGGAAGTTCAAATGGCGGTAGTGCTCCTTATACAAATTCGACATCGGAATCGTCTTCAACAACTACAATCGTTTCTTCAGGGACTGCACCATTCACTTACCCTTATCAGACTGGAAGTGGTCTTTCTAGTGGAAGTATCTCTGGCGGCATTTCAAGCTCGAGTGCATCGGCACCTTTGTACACAAATTCGACCGCTGTAGCCAGCCCAACTTATCTCGGTACTGCGCCATTATCTTCCGGCTCATCGGAAAGCGGAGTTTTGTCGACAGGAGCTTCATCATATACTCCTCTATACCCACTGAACTCGACATCCACCTCAAGTGGAGTTGTTGGGCCCACAGGATCAGGTATATCGGGTGGTATTAGCTCTAGCTCGTCTGCCAGTGCTCCTTACCCAACGGGTAATAATGCTTCAACTACTGCTGGTCCAACTGGCACAGGATCTATGCCGACATCCTCTTTATTAGGAACTGGTACCTCGGGGTCTTCTGTCTCTGGTATCATTAGCTCCTCCGCTGGATCCGCTCCATACTATCCTTATGGAAATAGTACTTCATGCACAAATGGCCCAACTGGATCCGGAGCAGGAACAGGTAGTCCAAGCTCTGTGTCAGGAGGTGTCCAATCAAGTACTGGTTTTTCAAGCTCAGGGAGCTACCCATCTTCTTCTAATGTGTCAGGTGGAATCAGTTCGTCGCTTCCATCCTCTGCTCCATATCCAATCTCCAACAGTACATCAACGGCGGGACCAACCAATCCAGGTACCTCGGTATCTAATGGTTTCACTTCTGTTACTTCTGCACCACTTGGCACTGTAAGCTCACCATCATCAAGCGTCTCAGGTGGTATTAGTTCTTCACCAGCATCTTCCCAACCATACCAACCTTATCCCTATGGAAATTATACCCTTCCACCACTAGGGACAGGCACAGGAGGTGCAGCTACATCCACACCTTTCGGGTCCGGAAGTCCACCATCAAGCACCGGTACAGCACCTCTAGGGACAGGGAGCTCAAGCACTGATTCCGGATCATCTTCATCAGTTCCATACCCAACTCCTTCGAATGGAACTTTGACTAGTGGACCAACTGGGCCATTGGGAACCTCACCAATATCCAGCAGTGATTCTGGTCAATCTTCATCGGCTCCATACCCAACTTCAGGAAACAGCACATTGACTAGTGGACCAACTGGAACTACATCTGTCTTGAGAACTGGTACAGCGCCTTTGGGAACAGGAAGTTCGAATACTGATTCTGGCTCGTCATCATCAGTTCCATATCCAGCCTCTTCAAACGGAACCCTAACTACTGGACCAATTGGACCATCAGGAACTTTACCAGTCTCAAGCTCATATCAATCATCTGTCTCTGGTAGCCCTACCAGTATTGGTAATGCAACTTCAGTGAATCCAACCTCATCTGCCAGTACTTACGATCCTGATGGATCTACTTCCAGTCAAGGATCCGTAGGAACCTCGTTGTCATCGTATTCGGCAACAGGTTCATTTAATACCAGCACTGGAGCTTCCCCTACTACATCCTCGTCCTCAGGTAAACTAAAATAAATGAAAACCTAAATGTTTTGAAGTTTTGCTAACATTATTTTCAAGGTGGCTCTGGTACGTCGATCACGTCGGCAACTTTGACACCATCCACATTTGCAACATCGGTTTCGACTGGGACATATGCTGGCACCAATTCTTCTTCCATCGTCTCGTCTGTGTTGACTTCTGACTTTGGTTCCTCAATCTCATCCACGGATTCTTCAAGTGCTGCACCTTCTACAAATTCTCCCACTCCGACCACTTCGTATTCTCCACCACCAACTTATGCTCCGCCACCTCCACCAAATTATTATGGCTGGGGATCATGGGGCAGAAAGCATCAGAATAGGGATTCTGGTAGTGTTCGTCGTTGGTTCTGGTAAGAATCGAGTACAATACATCGAGCGTTAAGCTCAAACACAATTTTCGCTTCTAGACTTGCTTTCTTTTTGACATTTTGATTGTATCTTCAATCGAAACACATGTTTTCTTTCGCTATCTTAATTTTCTTTCTTTATCACGAACTTTTTCTTCTATGTATGGACGAAGGAAGGCAAGATTCAAAATGACTATCATGTCAATTAATGCATATCAGCTTCATTTACTGTATGGTGCTTTTCTGACCCAAACAAAAATGAGCTATGAAAGAAGTCAGTTATTTGGCAAGGTTGTATGAAATAGCTACATAAAGATAAGAAATAACATATCAAGTCAAATTTCTCATTTCATTGATGTTTGGAATGTGAGATGTAGGTTCTGGTGAAGTAAAGTATGTATCATAAGTGAGCCATATTTTGTTTCATTGCATTTTCCATCGAAGCGCCGTGACCGCTGCACTCTGATAACGCATTGGGAAGAATGAAGACTTGGAAATGTGTGATGATCACGCATGCTACTTGTCCTGAGATAGTCAGAAGAATAGTCAAGAGGATAGTCAGGTACATTGGGCTCATTGGGTTGCATTTCATCGGGATGACCTCGGATCAGATAAATTTCAAAGTTAGTGGTCGAGATACAAAAGCACTAAATACCCCTCCGCACAAATGAAACAAATGAAAGGCTGCCTTCACCCCCACTTCTCTAATCAATCCTCGCAGAACGAACTACTCCGTAAATTGATTCTTAACTACTCGCACAAGTTCTCAACTAAGGGTCAAATATTTACCTAGGCAGAGGAAGTATATTCAAGGCCTTTAAATTTGAGCAAGATGGCTGAAAATGAAGCATCAGCAAGACCTGGACGTCCCAGCTTAGGCAATAATGTGCGCAGTCGTTCTTACCTTCAAGAACATCAACAATATCGTCCTCCGCAACAAGATGGTCATCACGGTATAGATAGCATAGTCGAAGGTATTCAAGGTAGCGCGATCTCATCTCCTACCAAATCTTTCACTCAATTCAATGGAGTTCCCTCTCCACAACATCCTCCAAAGATTGTCGACAGCGGGCTCAATCATACCTTGTCGCACGCAAACTGTCAGCCCGCGCCAAATACAATCTCCGACCGAATGATCGCAACCCTCATTTACAAAACCAAATCTCCTCGTGTTTCAGTCACCGATTATCCACCCGACCGTTCTCCTTCACCAGCTTCCTCTCCTTCCAGATCATCTGTGACATCTACTTCCCGCGCCATCCCACCAAATCTTGCTCCGGTCCGCACACTCTCCAATTTCCCACTCGAACCTCCTCCACCCGATCCAGAACCGCTCGATCACCTCTACGGAAGCTACATCTCGCAGCTTTGCCTTACATCCTTCCTTCACCTCATTCAATCTCTGCCTAGCCGATCCGGTTCCGATTTCCTCTCTTCCTCCCATCGCTGTCTCGACAACCCCGAACATCCATCCATAGTCGAACTCACATTCTCGCCCATTCCCGATCCTACATATCTTGACCTCCAAGATTTGCGCAAACACGAACTTCTCTATCGCTTTGAGCGCGAATGGAACGTCGATGTGATTCTGCAACATGATACCGTCCTCCGCCGTTATCCACGCCTTGTGGTTTTCGATATGGATTCTACACTTATCGAACAAGAAGTGATTGATTTGATCGCTGCTTCGATCGGTGTCGAAGATGCCGTATCTGCCATTACTGCGCGCGCGATGAATGGCGAATTGGATTTCTCGGCATCGCTTCGTGAACGCGCGAAGTTGCTGAAAGGAGTCGATGCAGATATCTTTACGAAATTGAGAAGTGTTATTACGCCCACCAAAGGTGCTGCGGAACTGATTCGCGCGTTGAAGAGAATGGGTGTTAAAACGGCAGTGTTGTCTGGAGGATTCATCCCTTTGACACAATGGCTCGCGGACCACTTGGGAATCGATTACGCATTTGCGAATACTCTCGAATCGGATCCTAGTACCAACCAACTGACGGGCGAAGTTCTCGGTTCCATTGTCAATGCGGAAAAGAAACGAGATTTGCTACTGGAGATTGCGAAGAAGGAAAATGTGGCGCTGGATCAGGTTGTCGCTATGGGTGATGGCGCGAATGATTTGTTGATGATGGGAGTGGCGGGTTTGGGTGTTGCGTGGAATGCTAAACCCGTGGTGCAGATGGAGGCTCAGGCTAGGTTGAATGGAGAAAGCATGTTGGATCTTTTGCACATCTTTGGATTGACGGCTGAGGAGATTAAGATTTTGATTTCGTAGGGGAAAGGAGGAATAGATAGATAGAGAGGAAGGAAATGTCTCCTCGTTGAACGCAGGTTGGATGGATGGAAGCACTAGACGATTTGATGAAGCTAGCGAGATGAGACGTATGGGAAAGAAGAGGTAGTGGATTTGTATATCCTTCTTTTTCTTCTTTTTTTATTATTTGGAATCGATCAACGAATTGGGCATCGTTTAGCATAAGGGAGCACGAAATACATATATCAATCATATGAGTGATGAATACTAAATTACCAAATCAATTTTTTTTCTTTCTGCTTTTTTTTTTTTTTTTTTTCCTTCTCTGATCCCATGTGTATCAAGGCTTAACGAATTGTGAATGTTCAAATGCGATAGTTCATGCAGGAAATACTGTACTTGTACTGTATGTATGTATGTATGTATGAGGAATCAAGATCCAGATAGAATCCAGTTGGAAAGTTTCATTATTGCTATCATGATGATGATGATGATGATGATGATGATGATGATGATGATGATGATGATGATGATGATGAAGATGAACAATATGCATTATTAGACTATCTATCTATCTATCTATAGCCAACCCCCCAAAACTTATGTAAAACCCAAATCCAATCCTAAACCCAAAACCAAAACCCGAATCAAATTCCAAAAACACTCACTCACTCACTCGACTTACTACCCTACCTAGATACCTACCCGTGATCCGTGATCCGTGATCCAGATACCTAGATACATACATAACCAAAAAAAGAAAAAGAAAGAAAAAACCTAAAAATTAAATCAAATCGCGAGCGAGCGATTAAAAACTATTACATAGTGATGAATATTTACAATTATTCTCTCTCTCTCTCTCTCTCTCTCTCTCTCTCTCTCTCTCTCTCTCTCTCTCTCTCTCTCTCGCTTTCCTCTCCTGTTTCGCTGCTGTGTGGTTGTACTGTTATCTTTCTTTCTTTCTGTATTATCCAAGCTACGACAATTTCCCCTCTCTAGTACCTAATTAATTCTATCATTCAATTTCATTTTTCCTTCTCTTCTCTTCTCTTCTCTTCTCTTCTCCCTCTCCCTTTCCCTTTCCCCCTTCCTCAATCCGCACTCCTCACAAAATCCCAAACTCTCTCTCCCACTCCCTCCTGCTCCTCTCCTCTTCCTCCCTCCTTGCCCTCTCTCCCTTCTCCAACGTCTCCAACTCAGGTAATATCAATTTCTTTAACAGCGTTTCCGTTTCCGACGGCGACGGCGAGGGTAGTGGTTGTGTGAGATACGCTGCTTGAGGGATTTGCGTGGAGAGTCTACCTCTCTCTCCTCTTTCCCACTCTTGCAAATGTCGCGGGGGTTGAGCGTTGGAATTTGAATTTGAGCGGGAGAGCGGGAGGGAGTGTGGAAAAGCAGGGAGCTCGGCGGGGTAGAAGGGAGGAGATTGGTGGGAGGAGTGTGGGGCGGTGGTGAAAGTGAAGGAGTGTTTGGGGTTGGAGGTGGGGTCGACGGCGGAAATGGGCGCGTGTTGGTGCTGGTTTTGATTGTAGGGTGAGGGGCCGAAGACGGGCGCGAGAGATGGGATAGGGTGACTGGTGAGGGGATGGCTGGTGATGGGATGGTTGGTGATGGGGACATTGTGAATGCTGCGAGCGGCGGATGTGGTGATGGGTACATTATGGATGCTACGAGCGGCGGAGGTGGTCATGGGAACATTGTGGATGCTACGCGCTGTGTCGTCTAAAGAGTGGTAGGATGAACCGGTATTAACTCGTTGGAGAGTGGGTGTTGAGAGGGATTGTTCGAATTGCGCGAATTGGGAGTAAGGGTTGTTAGGATTGTGGTTTCCATTAAAGCGAGAATGCTGGTAGGGTGGTGAAGGGGCTCTAGCAAGGGGAGTTGGAATTGTGGGAGTAGATAGAGGACGTTCGCGATCTTCGGGCAGTGGTGGGAATTGGCTGTAGACGTTGTGATTGCTGGTTGAGGAGCCTGAGGGCTGGCTGTGAGGCGAGTCACCGCGCGAGAAGTCAAATGACATGCGTGGATCGCGAGAGTAGTCTAGTGAGGTACGAGGTGGGAAGATAGTGCCAAAAGAACCTTCAGATTGAGACCATGGGTTGTTTGGACTTGATGGCAGCGTACTATTATTGAGGCTTGATCGAGGTATAGCAGTTGGTAGAGAAGACATTGAGGGTGTTACATCTCGGTTGGCAAATTTAAATCCTTTCCAAGTCTGATGATCAATTTCTTGAGGTAAGATTCTCATCTCATGTTTATCCTCTGCTTCTGGTGATAAATCCAAAGGTGGAGTGGGAACAGGATCTAGAGGAACATCTTGAGCTTTCCCTTTGTTCTTCTGCGAGTATGATGACGACGGTAACTGTTCCCGGGGCTGTTCCTCTCGTTGATGGCTGGGAGGTTTCCTTTCCATCCACCAGAGGCCTCTATCACTCTTTTGCTTTGCAAGAGGTGCATTTGAATTCACTTCTCCTTCTTTCTGCTGATCAATGTGTGATGCCTTCTGTGCCTTTGAGTTCGCCTCCTTTGCCTCTTTTGACGGAGCATCATCAATTTTTGGAACAGAGTGTTGTCTGTGATGTCCTTTTTCCAATTTCTCCTTCACTGGAGATTCATCACGGCTTGGGAGTGGCTCCTGATTTGTGCTCTCATTCATCTTCGATTTCTCGTGCCTTTGACCTTTTGCGCTTTTATGGCTCTTGTGACTTTTATGAGACTCCGTTCGCTTAAGTCCCTCGAGCTCTGGGGCTATCAGTTTTCTGATAGCATCGTCGACTGCCGAAAGTGCTCTTTCACCATCTACCAATACTTCTTTGCCATCATGCTTTTGCTCCAAGGCAATAGGAGCATTGGGTTCCATATCACGACCAGAAGATACCTTTGCAGCATCTTTATCATCTCCATCTCGTTTAGGCTTTTCCTTTTCCTCGTCTTTGCGTTTCTTTTCTTTTTGACCTTTCCTTAACTTCCTCAAAGCTTCCATCTCCTCTTCTTCCTCCTCCTTTTTCTTCAATGCCTCGGCTTCCTTCTTGATAGCATCCTCGACCGCTTCGAATGCTTTCTTTGTGCTGCTTTTACCTTTGCCGTGTTTGACTGATTCAGTCCTCCCTACACTCTTTTCATCACTGTCCCAAGGAACTCTGCCAGAACCATCCGAATTCTTTCTCGTCATCTCTGGCTCCTTCTTCAACTCTTCCATTTCGGGAATTATTAATTTCTTGATAGCCTCTTCTACTGCAGCCAGTGCCTTTTTATCCCCAACCTTTTCGTCTCTACGCTTTGATTGTGGACTTCCTACCGAGCCTACTTTCCCGGGAGTCTTTGGTTCCCAATCACCATCTCTTTCAGTTATGTGGGAAAGTCTATTAGGAATATGTTCCACTGGTCGATCTGGCCGTTCTGGGCGTCTTGTGGCTTGATGAGTATCCATCTCCTCTTGCAATTTTTCGTAGGTTTTGAGAGCTTGTAATGTCAATGGACCGACATCTGTTCGTGAAGCGAGTTCAAGACTTTTACGAGGTGGAGTAACTTGTCCTGGCAAAACACGCTCGACGACTTCTTGCGGTATACCCTTCTCCAAAACCTGTAAAGTGAAGGGGTCCACATCTTTGACCTTTGTAGGTTCAGGGCTAGTAGGCTCTAATGTCGTTTCGGCGTTAGGTCTTGGCAGAGCATGCTCGGCCAACTTTTGCTGCATTCCGCGTCTCTCCCAATCTAGCAGAGCCGTAGGCTCCGGCTCTTTCGACTTTATGGGCTCGTGTTTACTCTGAGATCTGTAGGATTTGGGTTCAAGCGTGATTTGATCCGGATCAAGAGCTTTCTCTGGTAACCTGTTTTCCTTCTCTCTGTTGTCTTGGGGGAATGCGACATCTCCATCAATCATACTTTGCCGGGGAAGATTCCAAGGAGCATCATCTCCTGCGTCAAGAAACTCTTGAAGAAAATCTACTGACCCACGATCTCCCCTACCGAATCCATCTTCATCACCGCCACTCAAGGCACTTTCGTATTCCTCGTGGGTCGACTCGTCTATCTCATCACTCGCAACAACGCTATCTGGTGGCGATAGTACTCCGCTAGCAATAGATTTGAATGAAGCAATACTCTTCTCATCTTTGAACTTTTGATGAGACGCATTGGACTTTGGCTTGACTAATCCTGGCGGTGGACGAGTTATCGAAACATCAAAATGTATATCACCATTTTCGTGGTGGATGGGTGATGTCGGGCCAACAGAGTGGTTAGGATGAGTTTCGTGGGCTCGTTTCGTTGAGTTTTCTGGTCTTGCGACGTGAGTACCCTCGAGCTCTTGATATTGTCGCTCATGTAGTAGATCTGGAGGCCCTCTTGCTCTCGAGCCCTCTCGTCCTCTAGGCGTTTGAGACGTCTCAGATTTGACGCCTCCTACCCAAGCAGCTACATCCCCAACCATACGTCCTCTATCATCCTTCTCATCTGTCTCGCCCATAGGAATAACTTGAATTCCACCAATGGTGATTGGTTGACCCTCTCTTAGCAATCTCGTCCTTTCTCTTTCTTCGTGCTCATGCCGACCCAGCTCCTCCCAGGCTCTTCTTGATTCCTCCTTTATAACCTGGCTTTCCTTCTTGACTTCCCTCATATCCCTTTCCATAAGCTCTCTATAAGTATTTCTCTCTTGCAAAAACTCAAGTTCTTTCTTTTGAGCGTCATCACGGGCATCTTGAACTTTTCCTTCAAGTCGAACTTTCTCCTTTTGAAAATGGGTTTCCCAATCTTTCATGGTTTGTTGTTTTTGTTTATGGAGAGCTTGTTCAATTTGTTGAATGAGGGGTAGCGGGGGTGGAATTTGAAGCGTATCGGAATCTGGTCTACCTCGGAATTCCTTTGGTTGCTGCTGTTTCGAGACTTCCACGCCCAACTTTTCAGATATTTGAGATAGAAGATTTCTAGATTCTACAAAGGCCACAAAAGATACCGCTAGATTTTCTGGGAGCATGTCCCAGATTAATACTGGTAAAGAGAGAAGGATGATGGTGGAATGACTCGCAAATACTCCTTCCACCAGGGCAAATTGCGCCAACGCTGGGAATTGCTTAATCCATTTGTGCCAGGCCTCCACATCGACCAGTTGATTTTCTTCTAATGAAATAGATATGAGCACGTGTGGAACCGCTAATTTCCCCTCAGGTGTTAGTCCATGCAAATTTTCAGGAGAGTATATGTCTTCCGCTATTCCTGGAGATAAGGTACCAGCCCAGCTATTGCCTGGAGTTGTGCGTCGGCATATCTCAATGCTTAGAGATTTAGGATCCTCGGAAGCAAGGATGTAAATGGGAGTCTTCTTATTTTCTTGTTTGTGTGGATCGCTATGATGACTATCCTTGAGCTTTTCGTGTTTAAGGACAGAAAGAATTTCACTGTGAAGCATAGCCGCTGAAAACGAGGGCCGGTGCATCCAGTCATCCAAGACGTGAAGAAGGGCATTAGTAAAGGAATGGCGACCTGGACCTGGTGCCCAAGTTTCGAAATCGCTGGCAGCAATCGTTTCGATGACACCAGGTCCATCTGACGGCGCTGCACCTGGAGCAGAACAACAATCTAATAGGTAAAGCACATCCGACTTCGACTCTTCGAAAACGCTTTGAATGGCGGACCAGCGCACGGAAGCATGGGAAATGTCTTGGGTGCAAGACCAGGTAGTTTGTCGAGAGTTGTTAATGACCGCGTGACCTCCATAGTAGATGATGATGAGATTATCTTCCGTTCCGTGCTTTTCTATATAGTTTACAGCCTATTGCATGTTAGGGTGACGTTGAGTAGTAATGAAAGCAGATAACTTGCCTGTAACATGAGCTTGTTATGTGAATGTGTCGACGGGATCGACCAAGTATCGGTAGTGAAGCCGTAACATATCTCGAACATAGAACGCAAAGCATTGAACTCTGGTTGAGCATCTATGTCACTCTCCTCCCACTTTATCAAGACAACTAAAACTTCGGCATAACGTGACCGGCCACGATTGGGAAAAGCCCTCGCAGCAGCCTTCATTGGATTTTAGCATTTTGCATATGTAGTAGATCAGACATGAGGAGATATTGGTGTACGAGTCCAGAAGCAACAAGACATGAAAGGAAAGGACCTGCGTAACAAACAAAAAGGAAACATGGTGGATGGTCCGTGATACGAATATCTTATAGATGGGAAATTTTTTTTTTACCTCTTCGACCCTCACTGCAAAAGTCTCGAGCTCTTTCATGTGATACCTTGCGCGAGAGATATCATGCGTGTTTGTGGAGATTGATGATGGCGGTGAACTAACGTAATGATATTTAATCTGGACAGTAACAATTAGATCAAGTCGGAGTGTATAAAAAAAAAAAATGATGATATAAGAGTGAAGCCTCACCTCGTCACTCAATAACTCTGGCGTGTTCGGTGTTTGTGTATCCTGGGCTGAATCTGACATCTGGTCCATAATGTTTCGAGGGCGTGACTGAGGTGCATCAAGCACATGTACCCCTGTGAAGATATATGTATTCTCACTTTGTATGGTTTCTGTAACAAAAGACAGCGAGTGGATTTAAAGACTGGATGGATGCTCGATTTCGAACTCTAGAGCTGCATTCATCAGGAAGGTAGACAGTTACACGTACGAAGTATGATTGCTCACGGAAATGCATGCCGTGAAAGGCGAAAGAAAAGCAAGAATATGAATGATAGGTTGAATTAAGAAAAGCGCAAGCTAAAAGGCAGAGACAAGAGCATTTGGGGACAAATCGCATACAACACATGCAGAAAAAACATTCCCCTGTCAGCAGTTGACATGTCAACAGGGTTCACAGTGAGCATCAACCAACAAAGCAAATTGAATTGGAACAAGTCGAGCAGGTTGGGTGAGTCGAGCAAGTCCATGACTGGCATGACTGGGGAATACGGTTCGTGGTTGGAACGCCATAGCCTCTTTTGATCGGATTGTTATACCAAATGAACATAACCTCGAATGGAGTGGATATGGATGCATCTTCATAAGTGGGCAGATGTCATTTGTGTGTGTGAGAAGGTCGAGGGGGGAGGGGGGAGGGGGGAAGAAGTGCTCGGGGTCATGTGAAAGGGCCAGAATGTGGCCACACGCTCCCTCCATTTTGATAAGATCGGGTATAGCGATAAAATGGATGGAGTCCTGTGTATGTGTGTGTGGGCATTCGTTGACTCAAAATTGGGCGAACGAGCTCTTCACCGTTCCTTTCGAGAATGCAGATGGGCCAATGATGAGAACGTGTGATTAAGGCGGTGAAGTCTGGTGTGTGCTTGGGATGTGTGCGAGGGTATGGGTATGGGAATGTGTGTGTAGGTATGTACGTGTGTATATACGTATGTATATGTATATGTATATGTATATGTATATGTATATGTGTCTGTGTCTGTCTGTATATACCTATGCACATGTGTGCCTAGCGATGGAATCCAGCAACAAGAAGGTGGTCTCTCGCAATCCATAGATTCCTGGCTCCTGCTTCGAAGCCAGCGGAAGCCTCTTTTGGTCTTCTGAAGCTCTGAGTCTTCTCTTTCCCCACCGACGGTGATAAGGGTGGAAAAGATTTCAATCCGACATCCAGCCAAAGGGCCAACTCCCCACAGAAGAACACCCAACATCATGGATTAATGCTGCTGCTGCGTCCCAAATACCAAGATAGGACTCCATATAATTAAGCTTCCCGTCGGTATAAGAGATGATCTTATACACGGTGCGCACACACGGAATACATCTGCCTAGGGATACATGGAAGATGGACGACACGATGATGATGATGATGATGATGAATAATAATAATAATAATGTTGTGCATGCTCTGCACTGTACATTGCCACACAAAGCGATGGCACTGCATGTCTACGCTGGATTGTATGGCGTGAGCAAGGTTGTAGCATCTGGACGGAGTGCAGAGCCAAAATCTAAATTGTTTCTATGGATCCGACGTGATAATCGGAAATTATTGAGGGATGGATGCCCCAGCCATTTCTTTTCTCTTCTTTCTCTTGCCATCCATCTTTTCTTTTGCTCTGCGGTCTGTTTGTTGTCTCTGCCTGCTGTCTGTCAGCTCGGGCTAGAATTGGGTTCATAGGGTGAGAATGGAAACGGTGCGAGACAAGACAAGACAAGACAAGATACCTGATGCCAGTCAAATGGTAGGGCTATGTACGACGGAAAGTTGAACCGCGGGTGTTGATGGAAGGACTCCACGACCTACGTTGTAGAAGATGTGAAGGAAGTACTTGGATTCTATTGTGTAAGTTCCAGTTCCCGTTCCAGCTCCCGTTCCAGCTCCAGCTCTAGTTCTAGTTCTAGTTCTAGTTCGAGTTCGAGTTCGAGTGCCTAGGTGTAATGATAGAATGTAGAAAGAGTATTATACCTAATTACATCACAGTCACATCTACTACCTCCCGACCGGACTTGCTCACGTGCAATAGAGCAAGCAGGTCGGTATTCCATATCTAGCATACAACCCGGGTTCGTCGATACGATAACGTCGGCGAAGGTATAGAGAGAGAGATACATACATACATACATGTGTACGGAATCGAGCCCTCTCTGAACCTTTGGGCTCTCCGTTCGGTCTATTTTTGAGTGCTCGTCTGATTGATGCTTTTCCCCATGAACCTTACATCTTTGCCGTAGAAAGCTAGGCGTGCTGCATTGCCGTCTAATAATAACAATAATGAGATTGGGCTGCCATTATCCTTCTTGCCTTCTTGCCGCCAGGTATTGGCACCGTCAGTACCGTCCGTACGCACACAAGCACACCCACGCAGGCAATCCTCGGCAAATGGTAGGGTCATCGTCCATCGTCATGCGACTGTATCGACGATATACATGTTACACGTTCATTCAATCTACCATACGTGCCATTGATTGCAATTGATGCCATCGCTCAATCATCCCATCGGTCTTGCATCCAATTCAATTGCCCCATTCGCTCAATCTCTCGTTCACTCCATTTGGACGCTCTTCTATTTCCATCGCCATTGCCATTTCCCCGTCCCAAAGCAACCTTCCCTACATTACCGGCAAATTTCAAACCCTCCATCTCACCTATCAAATATCGCCATTCATCACTCTGACCATCTGCCAAACCCATTTCGACATAGCTTGGGAAAGTCTCATGCCTTACACGTTCTTTTGATTCTGTCTGCACTTGATCTCCTCCACTCACTTGCTTAACCCTTATTCTTGCCTGGTTTGATGTCATAGCAACGGTCTACCAACTACTACTTTCATTCATAAAATCTGTGGCAGCCTTAGTCCTCACCGCCGTTCATTCGCCCAATTTGTTCCATTTCGCCTTTTGCTCCACATGCGCCGCCAACAAATCAAGTTTTAAGCGCCGTCTACTGGATCTCAATAAGAAAGATCGTGTTAGCAATGCCTCACAAAGACCGCGATAACGATCCTGAGGTCGAAAACGAACAAACTTCACCCGAGAAGCTGCGTCACCGATCTTCCAAAAGTGACAAAGATCCAAATCGAAAGCACAAATCAAGATCCAAGGCCATAGATCCTGAAACGGGAGAGCCTGTCAAATCATCTCATCGTCGAAAGAGGGATAAAACAAAGGACGAAAAAAACGAAGGCATGTCGGAGGTGACAACTACGACAATGGCGGATGTTGTTCCTGAGCTCTCGAGGACTTCCTCCACGCCAGGTACATCATCCTACCCAACTTTTAATAAAAACTACAGTAAAGAGGCTGTAAATAGCTATGTGTCAGAGAGGCCTGCAAAATCAAAGACTGGGCCTTACACGCCAGAAGCAACAGATATCGACTCTGAGAAGAATAAATCCAGATCTGCAGAGAACCTAAGGCGAGCAGCTTCTGCAAAAGGCAGACCACCCAGTCCACCAGACACTGAATTTACACACCGACAGAAATCAACATCTTCACGAATGAGCAAGGTGAGGGAGGAGGGTTCTGAAATGTCCTCGAGGCCCAGTTCTCGGAGCTCGGAACATCGAAAGTCATCAAGGAAGGAGAAAGAAGACCGGTCATCCACATCTTCAAAATCTAGGCCATCAAAGACTGGTACACCACCCCTACGGACATCAAGCTCAAGGGCCTCAAGGACCGAAAGGTATGACGAAGACGATGACTCCAATGTCACATCTGTGGCAGGTAAAAGGCAGTCACAACCTACATCTCGCCGACGACCTACCAATATCGATACGGATTCCTCCCCGGCTTCGGCACAGGATTCTTCACCAAAGACCCCCACCCAGACTCCCCAATTTCCTCCATCGGCTGATATGAAATCTACTCCGTCTCCTTATATGCATTTTGATGCATCCTCTGTTAAATCTAGTGTGTATGGCTCTCCACGTCCTCCTCCACCACCCCCTCCCCCGAATTTACCATTAAACATCCCTAGCGTTGATTACCTCCTCCAAAATGGCGGATTGGTTCGTCCGGTTCCCAAGACCTTACTCTCTACCTCCTCCCAGTCGCTCAATTCATCAAGGTCCTCTCCTCCCGCGGAAATCCAGAAGATATTCGGACCATACTTCAACATCCTGGACCAATACGAAACTGTCATCAATAAGAGTGGATCACTCGCAGTTGCTACTGGATATCGCTCCGTTGCAAGGAGACTACTCGACCGCTTGGAAAATGTTTTTGCTAGAGATTTATCATCTGATGGTTGCTTGTGTGTTATGTGTCAGGACTTGGATCTTGATTCTCACGAGGGGAGTAGAGGTCTCTCATGGGGAGAGGTCTTGGAATGGGTTAGTGGTCGACGTGAACTTCCCGAATGGCCTGCCTTTGATTTCTCAGCACTTGGTGCGAAATCAGTCGATGATTTAGCTGGTCTTGGTATATCAGGTCATCACAGGCCTGGATCACCTATTAAGATCGATCCTGATGTAGCTGACGAATTTCGGGAACATTATCTACGACAATCCATTAAAACAAAAGCATCAGTTGACAAATGGCTCTCAAGTTGCCCCGAAACAACATCTGCACCTCCTCAAGAAGTAGATGATGAAACTCTCTCATTTGCTATACTAACTCATCTAAACCACCATGACCGACCTCTCTTCAACGCTTTGCTTAGTGGCTCCACTACATTACAACCCGTTTCACGAGCACCTACTCCATTACGAAAACCACGCTCGGATTTCATGATAAAAACAGTACAGTCTATGCAACGACTGTATAGACTGCCACTTCCTCCACGAGATCCAGAAGTCGCCATATATCTACTCAAGAACCCACATATTCACAATCTTCTCGCAACAATTTCTGGCATCGCACCATCAGAATGGGAGATTTTGATATCTGGCCGATTCGATGGATTCTTATGGTCTGGAGCTGATAATGAAGTCGTTGATGAATTCCCTTCTCGCGGACCCACACCAAATGGTTACCGAGGACCATCACCTGTCATGAGAGGCCCCTCTCGTAATAACACGCCATTCTCACCTCGGTCAGCTAGTTATGGTTCTCGTGGTCCTACTCCATCTCAACAGTACAGGCATCCAGTCTCTAACGATGAGGAGGCTGAAATTGCTGTCTTGGCTGAAATAGAGCGTGAGATATATGTAGGAATGGAGGCACTTGAGGATGCATTCGAAGGGTTACATCGAAAGGCCGAGGCTGTTCGTAAAGCTCTTCGTGAACGTGGTGTCGGATTGACTATGGCAGCAGAGTCAAGACGAACAAGTCGTCCAGAAATCATTGTTGGTACTCCTGGTCCTTACTCGGCAGGTTTGGGACCAGGATACGAGAGACCAAGTTGGGCCGAAGGTGGTAGCGAGTTTATGAGCGAAGCCGATTGGGATGAAGATGAAATGCAAAGTGAATTGGCGCCAGATGATTCTGCAAGTAACATCAGCAGTTCAAGACACAGACGACCAAAACGAAGAAATGAAAGAAGAACACCGGCATTGGTTGAAGAAGATGAAGATGAGGGTTGAAAACCTAGGATATCTTTTCAATCGCGAATACAATATTATGGAAGATATAAAAATGATATGACAGTATGAGATTATGAGGAAACGCCTCTTACAGAGATGGATGAAATGAGATTACGATTTGTTTACGAAATGATATCCTACCTACTGCGAAAGTATAGTGCCAGCCTGAAAAAGTATAGTGCCAGCCTGAAAAAGTACGACAGGAATACGGGGGAGATTTTTTAGCAAGCTATGAGAGCAAGAGCGGTTCTACATCTGGAAATGATATGGACTTTTTTGACGGGATATTTTGTGGTTTATATAAGCAGGGAAGTAGTTTGCAATGCGCAGGTTCCATTTGCATACAATGTGGGACTTGAGATTAAGATACGGAGATGTGAGGAGGTATAGAATAGTACAGCAATGATATCATAACATTCCCTCGTAATACTAGCACGTAATACTTTGTTGGAGAAGTAAAAGAAAAAAAGGTAATCCCATTCGTCGAGCTTGTTTTCTCCATATCTTGTTAGTAGAATCCTCCCGCGCGTAATGATGCGACTAGAGAATTTCCCACCACGGGTCTACTTTTCTGAAGAAAAGCATAGACCTGATAACTTATCTGTTTCTTCTAGCTGCATTGTGGAGGGTTTGGATCGCCCGTCTTCGCTTCTAGATTAGTTACTCAGTACGTAGTACGTACTTTGTCGTTTGGGTTGGCGCTGTTGGACGATGAGAGATGGGTGGGCGAGGCGCTGAGGCTGTTTGGTGAGTGGGTGCGGGAAGTTTGATGTATGTAGAGGAGGAGAGGAGGGGGGTATAGTATTGCTATACTGTTACTGTTACTGTTGTTTGAGGGATTTGGAGAGTTAGGATTTGGGAGTTGGGATTTGGGATTTGGGGTTTGTGGTTTGTGGGTTTTTGGTTGTAGGTTTAGGTTTGGGTTTGGACTTGGATATGGGGATGGAGATGGGGATGGCTTTTGTGGATTTATGGATCATAGGAGAGGTTGTTTGGTTGCCTGTTGGTTTTTGGAGGCTGGATGGAGCTGGATGAATGAATGAATGAACGGAGATGAAGGAACAAATGAAGAATCCATGACAGAAGATCGCCATCATCAACCGAAGAAAGTTGACAGGAATGAGGAATGAACGTTCCATAAATCATCTTGCCAAACGCACGCGGCTTTGGGCTGAGTGACATGACGTGAATGAGAAGGTGATCTGCATCCTGTGTTGGGGAAGTTGGGTTTCCTTATATTTTTGTGAGGGTTCTGGGGGAAATTGCATCTTTCTATCTCTATTTCTATTTCTTTTTCTCTTTCTTTGCGCTACTTCTATTTCTCTCTTTTTATTATCATTTCATCACTCTCCTTTTCATCTCTTGCGGTTTCTGTTTCGGGCTGCGAACTTTGAATTCTGAAATTCGTTCTCTCCTGCATGCATGCGTGCGGTCTGTCATTCCTCCGCACAAGCTTTGGAGTTCCATTCCTCGGGTACTTGTCCATTTCCGGAGTTTCCACAGACGTCAAATCGAAGGCTTTCCTATCGGCTGGAATGCGGATACAGTGGTGAAGGTGAATGGGAATCGTAGCGTGGATTGACTCGCAAGCTTATTCCGTCTTTTCACACCTCGCAGTCTCTTGATATTCGCAGCTCCCCTGTTGCTGTTTCGGACCTGTCAGATATAGATAGGGCAGGGTGTCTGGAACGTTTTGGAGATAGATACCCGCTACTCGAGTCTCTTTTTGGTAGACGCTTAACTTACGTCTTCATCTCTCTCACATTCTCAGTCTCGTCTTCAAGACATCTTTCAATATGGCTCTACGAGTTGCACAAGGTATGTATCCATTCACCAATTTCTACAATCCCAAACATAATTTTCAGCCCCCAACACCCTCTCCACACAATAATCCACCTAACCCTCCATCCCAGTCTGCGGCATCTGGTTCTGGCTCGCCTTCGCCTTCTTCCTCTTCGTCATCTTCCACCAATCTGATCTCGTGCTCCCCACCCCCACCCACACCCCCAACCTCGACTCACCCTCTCCATCCACTCGCACCCCCCTCACCACCCAACAACGCATCTCGCGCTCCGAATCCGCCTGGCGCACCTCCGTCTCGCTCCGCCACGAAATGTCCTCCCACCACCCCAAATATCCACACATCCCATTCTTCCCCGCCCAAAAACTCTCCGACTTTGCCAAAACCCCCTACACGCTCTGGGACTTCTTCCCCGCCACCTGGACCTGTCCGCACGACATCCAGCGCGTGGGGCGTCTGGGCGATGGCGGAAAATGGGTTTGCGGCATGAGTCTCTACGAGAAGCATCACTCTCCATCGCCCTCCACCAGCTCCGCGCAAACCGCACAACCAGCCGATCCCGAACCCGGCATAACCATCTACAGTTTCGGCGTCAACGACGAATCCACCTTCGAAGCCGAGATGCTGACTCGCATCCCCCTGGCCCAAATCTACGCCTACGATTTCTCCGTCACGAAATTCGGCCCGCAGCTCTCCTCATCCCACGCCTCGCGCGCGCACTTCCACAAATACGGATTAGGCGCGAAAGATATCCCCTCGCGAACACCTCCCTTCTACACGCTGCAAACGCTCATGAAGCAGAATAGCCATTCCTACATCGACATACTGAAGATTGATATCGAGGGTTCGGAGTACACGGCGCTGGATTCGTTTATGGATTTCCATGACAAGGAGAGGGGTGGGAGTGGGAAGTTACCGGTGGGTCAGGTGATGATCGAGTTGCATTTGGTGGATGATGAACATGTGCATTTCGAACGCTTTACGAAGTGGTGGGAGCGTTTGGAGGAATTCGGCATGAGACCTACGTGGTTCGAGACGAATTTGTTGGCCGTGACGCTGGGAGAGGGAAAGACGGATCCTAGGTGTGTGGAGTATGTGTGGGTTAATGTAAACGATGAGAGGAGTATTTTGTTGGGAGAGTAAAGTTTGGATCTTGGGGGTGTAAGAATGATCCAAAGATCTATATTTTCTTATTTTCTGGTGTGGGCATCTGTCCCTGATTTGAGATTTGGTTAAGGCGGTTTGTTTTGGACTCTTGGTACATATGGGTATGGAAATAAGTTTGAATGACTGATCAAGACAGCAAGAGATATGTTTATGAATGAGATGTACATTATGGTATAGAATCCATCTATTGAGAAAATGCCTCCTAAAATGCGTGCCTTGACAACATTAAAGAATTGCAAAGCCATTATATTCTATCGAGAAATATTAATGGCATATGGAAAACTATATCCAATCATCTTATATATGATATAACAGTAATGAAAACAACCCCAAAAGTATTTCGTTAATACGATGTATATCTCACAATCAACACACCACCTACCTCACACTTCACAACATTTTCCTCCCCTCATCACTCTCTTTCCTCCTGATCAACCCCTTTAACCTCCCCAGCCCAAACATTCCCGGAAGCACCAAATCAAAGAACCAACTCCCTATCCAATTTCTCACAAACCAAACAATCCACGTTTTATTTCCCCTCCAAAGCGTTCTCTGACCCCCTTTCACAACCGCATCTACCACCCCTTTTGCATATTCCACATTAGGCATTGCCTTTCCACTCTGACTATGTTTTACTCGACTTTGGAATTCATCTTCGATTTCGAGGTAGAGGGATGAAGGGGGGAGTATGCGAGGTGTTCGCGCGATATTGGATTGTACGCCGCCTGTTACAACGACCATTACGCCCACGGAATAGGGAGCGAGTTCAAGTCGGAGAGTGCGGGAATAGGCATGCAGGGCGGCTTTGGATGCGTTGTAGACGCTGCCGAAGACGTAGGGGAGGATCTGGTGGTGGGATGTTAGGATGTTGTTTGAAGTAAAGTGATGGTTTGGGTGGGAGATGGGATGAGAGTATGGGATGGACTTACAGCTGCTACACTTCCAATATTGACAATGAGTCCCTTTCGTTTAATCAACAAAGGGGTAAAAGCCTGGCACATAGCCATGACTCCAAAAACATTCGTCTCAAAACAATGGCGCGCATCGTCCAGATCTACATCCAAAGCAGGCAGCGTGCAATTTCTCCCCCTAAATTCGATGCATTAGTACCACATCCCCAATCGCACCTCCCATAATACACCCCTCCACGATCCCTCCCCAGAAATATGTCCTCACTCACGCATTGTTGACCAACACATCCAATCCCCCAATCTCCCCATTCTCAATCCATCCCTCAATCTCCCTCTTGGCTTCCTCAATGCTCTTCCCGTCCGTAACATCTAGACTCAATGTTTTAATACCCAATTCCGCCAAATCTGTTATTTTAGTCGCCGAACGAGCGCTGGCAATAACGAGGTAGCCGCGAGCATGAAAGTCGAGGGCGAGGGAATGTCCGATTCCGCCCGCAGTGCAACTGCGGGGCTGTTAGTTTAGATATATGGTATGTGGAGAGGAGAGGACGGGAAGAGGTACCCGGTGATTAAGACTGTTTTTTGGGTAGCCATGGTGAGGTAAGTTGTGTTAGTATAGCAAGTATGTTGAAGATGCAATCGCAATGGCGAGTGAACACTGGCTGGCTGATTGCAAAGGTGGGAAGGAATGTAAAGTTAGAGACTGCTCTAGGCAAGGAAAAGCGAGAAGGGTCCGTCTCAGAACGCAAGGAAGGAAGGCAGTCTTCCACAGCGGAAGAGAAATGAAAACATTATACCACCTTGAGCCAAATTGAAATCCTACTGTGAGGCTTGAACTCGTAAATTCTAGTGAAGTTTATCTCGAAGCTTGAAAGTTGTAGTTTGTTGATATGAAATATGAAAGAGGAGGGGTTCGCGCTTTGCTTATAACTTGATGCTTGTGCAGGTACGTACCACCACTGTAGGACCACTGTAGGTTACACGGATAACTGAGACACGAAATCACACATTTCTCAACACTTCGTGATTATCCAACCAAATGTATGTAATATATAAGAAATGACATATTAAAGATCTATAAATTTAAGTTCGGCTTTCAATTCAAAATGGCGGTCTTTTCAATTGATATCTCAATGTGTAAATGGAATATTTGATCATTATAAATGTCCATTATATGGCCTCTAAATACATAAATTGTGTTGCCAATATTTCGCTCATAAACCAAGGCCCAAAATCACTCTCAATATGCAGTTGCCCTGATATCTATACAACGCCAATAACCATGCGATTCATATCCCAAACCTGAATGCATCAACCATAACTAAACTAAAAAAGGGTATTTTTCTTCCTAGGACTCTCATCGTCCTTAATCAAGCATTTATTTTCGAGCCACCTCGCAAACTTCGTAGACGGGACATCAACCGCCCTCCAAAACACATCTGCTGTCCATAATATAATTGGTCCATAAACTAGCAATCCGGCCGCCCAAAAAGCATGTCTACCTATAAAAGAATCTTTTCCGATCGTATTATCGAACAAAGGTCCAAAACGAGGTTCGAGGATCGTAAGGCAGAGATTGTGTGTCAAATATAGAGCATATGATATATTGCCTAGATATTGAGGAACCGGTAGATTGAAGAGAGATTGTAAGCTAGTGAGTTGTGTGCATGCAAGTACGATTTGAAAGGCTGCGAGGCAGAACCAAACTCTTTGCCCACTATATGGTTCCGGAGTGTGCGCATTGAGGGTTGAGAGGAACGGAATTTCGTCGACATGCTCGTTTGTCCAAGATGAAATATAGAGACCACATATAACGTTAAGAATCCAGAATATCTTCACCAAAATGCTTTTATTGGTTGCCGTACTGATGCTCGAAGTCTCGGATGCTGTATCAATGGGTTGTTTGCTAAATCCATCGCCAAATTCGGTAGTAGGAAGGATAGGGGAGGATTCGGCAGAGTTGGATGGCGTCGAGCTATATGATTGGAGGAGTGTAACTTCGGCAATGAACATTCCGCCTAGAAATTCAACTGCGTGTAATTGTGCACTCCAGAAGCAGAAAGACATAATGCATGCTAAAATGAGAAGCCGCATATTTACACGAGCGTGAGAAAGGCCAAGTATAACAATAAATAGAAGCATCGACTGTGCGAATTCCACAGGGATTGTCCAAAGTGCTGGATTATAACGTGGTAGAGGCGATGCAGGGTCGTCCCACCTCCAGGATGATTGCAAAAGCTGCCAACAAGTTTCGTACCAACTCCCAATCTGAGCGCTGAGTGACCATAGGGGGAATCCGTATCGAGCTTCGGAGAGCTCATAATATACCGCCATAGACATTATAAGAAGTGTTATAACAGATGGCAAGAAGAGACGGACTGCGCGGCGAAAGACAGACGAAGATAATGTAGATGCAAGTGCCGAGTATTGTTGAGAGTGTATTTGCTTGAGAGGTTTGTAGGTGAGGACGAATCCAGAAATGATGAAGAATATATGAACCATTGGTCTGGCAGAATATAGTACTCGAACAAATGGGAGTTGAATAGGTGATGACGGGGCACCATCTTCGTAAAGTCCATACGGCTCAGTCCACCACCCAATATTCTCCTCGGTATAATGCCCCATGAATACAATAAAAGAAGCCACTCCTCGGAGGCCATCGAGATATGAAGTGGGATGCAACTTTTGCGTCTTTGGCGAACTAGGTCGTATTGTTCTTCTCTGTAAGAAACTGGGTATACATCCATATGCGAGCTTTTGAAGTAGGCGTTTCCCGGAACTCAAGACGACCGTGTAGTCAGAATTCTGCTGCGAATCTGGTTCCATTATTGCCCATAGCATTTGGGGTTTATACCCCTTAGCCACCATCATGAGGAACAGAGTTAAGTCTCGACAATACCTGATTGTGCTGTAGAGGTAAGAGTCGTGGTGCTTTCTATGAATAGAAAGATGTTTGACTCTCTCACAAAGATCGAACGGTTCTGCGTGCAGTCTGGTATTTCTGCAATGCCATGTAAATATGTTGAAGAAGCTTGGCTAGGATATCTAATCAAAAACAAAGATCTGGTAGTGAAAATAAGAGAGATTGGGGTAGGGGAAAGACATGAAGGAAATATTCGCTCGGCAAGAGCAAGTACTCATTCCTCAAACCATACAGCCCTCAAGCATTTGACTCGGTCCACAGTCATAACCAGAGAACAAGCCTCTTTCGGACGGGATCGACTAATTTGCGGGGGCGTCGATGGTGAATTTAAAGTTGTATTTTTGCTCTCAAGCTCCGATTTGTCTTGAATTGTAACCCCGACCTTTACCCCTTTAGCTTTAGTTTCATATTATAGCATTTCCTACTCGCTACCGTCCACTGTTACAACAAGAGTGATGCTTGAAGTGATTTGGTTGTTGATACTGGATAGGATGATGTGATATTTCTATACCGGACATAGCACGTCGATCAGTCACGCTTGTGGTTTGTCGATGAAACGATCAATTTGTTTCGACTTGACTTTCCAGGAAATATCCATAAGTAAATGCTTGACCGATTGACTGCATGTGTTGAATTTTTCATCTCTAACAAGTCTGCAGAGCCAATGCTACAGTTTCTGCTTGAGATGCATCATGCAACCTTGGAATCCTCCTGCTGCTATGTTGAAGGGTGCGACTCGAGCAGGTGCTGCAACTTACCTGCACTTACTATTTGGAGTGAAAAGTGGCCAGATGCGGCGGGATATCTCCGTCAATAGAGCCATCAGGGACGCCCATAAGGTGAGCAGCCACTGGCGACTAGACTGTTCAGCTGAGCGGGTGGTGGAAACGGGAAAGTTCTCCGACCAAAAAGTATCTCTAAGTCAGGAGAACCTTGTTTGATGGATCAACGCCCATGGGAGTTCCATGATGGAATGAATTGGTGGAGCACGGGAAAGACCCTGACTAGAGCGGGAGGTTTCAGAAGCGCAATCTGGGATCCCTGAGTTCTAGAACCGTTCGAATTGAAAGAAGATTGCACATGCGGAGTACAATAAAAACCAGTTCCAAGGTTGGGTTCTTCTAATACCAAACTGCAGAGGGAGAGGAGAGGAGAGGATGGGATAGGATCCAAAACAGACTGGGAGGAAGAGGAGGCACCAAGTATCCCATGGTCAGTGTCGCAGTGTCGCAGTGTCACTTCTGAAATCTATGATGTGGTTGAACATCGAAGGAAGCGATCTAGGTTTTATTTGTTTAACGTGGGCGTGGCGATGTGAGTTGTGATTCGTCAAGTGTTATATCAATCCTTTTTTTCCGGGTCAGATCCCAAAGCTTCACTACCGACTTGGCATTTTACATCCAGTTGTATCTACGATATCGTTCGTTATCGAGAACTCAACTCCGTACAGAGTAAAGATCTCGCAGGACCTTCAATTCCCATACTTGTTATAAAGTACGGCAAATTGCTCAACTTCTTATGTACACAGATGCTTACGTCGTCCTCCAACCAAATCAACTAATGTTTGCAACAAAGTACAAATGATGTTTATCATTATCAGCCTCGTAAACAGATGACGAACCCCCTAATATATTTCCATCCACAATCCACAAATCCCTGGCAAGGTGCAGGAATACTTCGACAACTCAATTAATTTGATAATGAATATCATCATCGCCTCGAAATTTCTTTGGGCGGGGTGACTTCGCGATGTATACAATCCGGCTGGCTCAATGTGCTTCTGCTTGCAGGCCTTCAGTCTATCTGACACGAAACATCCAAGTCGCACCCTACAATCCGTGCCGTCGACTCTGCGGACCACGCCGAACATATGGCGTACAATTGATTCGGCTTGAGTGTTCCACGTTTGCGCCACGAAAATGTCACATCTCTTCCTTTCGAGTGTCGAGCTATTGCCGAGCGAGCTGAGGTAGGTTGGCAACGACCAGTCTCAGTCTCATATTGAGATTTTCACTAGGGGCTTTGATGCCAAATGTGCCATCATCGTGCCAACTAGAGTCTGGGTTGCATTAATGAACGATCAAAGCTGAGGACGCTTGCACGTGATGTATACTATGTATCGAACGAGGGTCGGTGCAAATGTGATATTGAGTACGTTCTCCTATTCTTCATATTAATGGTGTCTGGACTAATGAGATGAGCGAGCAGATACTGCATCGATTCACCGGTTGATTCGTACGTATCGCTATCTTCAGTGTCCGTTCAAAGAACATAAAAGACGAAAAGGACAGTATGGTAGACAAAGTCACACCGCTGAATGGGACGGTGGAAATGAAATATGGCGCAGATGGATCGCTGCAGGTACATATCGAAAAGGGATTTCTTCCTTCATTTACCTCCATCTTATGAGAAAATCTGCAAGGAGCCAATGACGCGCATAATCGGGCTCTTCCGCGGGACGGCATCTATATATAGTACCACGGCAAGAAGGCGCGGAGGGATTATCATCCTTGATCACCACTTATGATATTCATTCAGGTCACCTACGAAGTGCATTTACCAGATGTGCTATCTACCCTTCATGCATAGATTGCTCTTCGTATTCATATTTTGCAATCTTGCCCTTGTAGGGAGGGTAATTAACATGCGTAGTTCAAGTAGATGAGACATTGTCGTGGCGGGCACAAAAATGCTTTCACGGTTGGGATGTAAAATCTAACTACTGAGGGCATGGCCTAACAACCATAATCAGTCAGGTAACTCATCTTTCCAATTTGCGCTCTCTTTTTTATAACAATGCTCTCTAGCCTGTTTATTCCCTATCCCCTTCTACCAAGGCACTTCTACTCCATCGAGGCCCACAAAGATTCCCGAAGCTGTCTCTTTGGTTGCTCTATCGATCTATTTCAAAGTTTTCGCTGTTAGTGAAAAAGCCTCCCTAAATCTCGAGATATCTTACCTGTGCGAGAACCCCCTCTGCACTCTTTTCTACTGTCATTGGTGGCGCAGGAACACCAATGCTATCTGCAAAATTCTGTCCGTTTGTTGTCTGATCCCATCTACGTATGATTAGTTTTTTCTCTTTACAATGGTCCATTTTGAGGACTCACCCTGGATGAATAGTCAACACTACCATCTTCTCCTCCTCATCATGTATCTTTTTGGCAGCATAGTGTACTGCCGCTTTGCTAGTTCCGTACGAAAGAGTTGGCGCTCCTGGCATCATAGCCCCAATACTCCCCAAGATACTCCCAATAATGACAAACTTTGCATTAGTGGAAGCTCTGAGGAAGGGAAGGAGTGTTTGATAGAGTGCAATAGGTCCAAGTGTATTGGCGTAAAAGTCAACTGCGATAGATGAGAGCGGTGTATCAAGTGTTGACCTGAAACAGGTTCCACTCCCAGCATTTGCGATGAGGACGTCGATTTTCTCAATACCCTTGGCTTTCAAACTTTCAGCCACTGCTTTGTGAGAAGTTTCGATTTCTGTCGTGGAAGTAGTGGAAATTACGAGGTAAGTGATGATTAAGTCACTGTTATCGGCTTTTGGGAGTGCTTTGAGAGGGGCAACATTGGTCGTTTCATTGCGAACTGTCACTACCACTGTAGTGTTGGCGTGCTGAAGTAATATGGAGACAATACCAAAACCGATTCCTGAATTCTTTTTAGAACGAAGTGTCTGTATACACATTATGGTTGGTTACTTGCCTCGATTTGCGCCTGTGATGAGATACATAGTATTTGGCGCCATTGCTCGTCGAGACGCTTTTTGGTACAGTTTTTTTAATGGGAATATCATAAACGAAAGACTCGAACAGCTGAGCCAGGAACTCTGGATCCAATTCTCACTCCGATGCAAACAGGATACCTTTATGCTATACCTTGATTTCCAACATTGGAATCTGGTATTGTGCATGCAACGAGCGCATGATGCGGCCCTACAATATCAATACCAATAGTTAGGCAATATAGTCAGCACCTATGCTGACCGAGATCTATGAACTGTCTTCTTTTTCGAATCGCCAAGTGATCATGCCGTGTCTTTTCAAAGCAGGATATTGATTTCTTTGATGAGACTAAGAGGCTCAAGCTGACCTATTGAAGAACGCAAAAGATTCCACAGGACAGCAGTCACGAAGTCAGCAAGTCGTCTGTTCGTCTGTTCGTCTATCAATATTGCATCCTATACTGTTGCCAGCTACAAGCTTGACCAAATGTACTGGCCAATACCACGATGAGCCAGCTTGAAAGGCATCACCGTATATAGAACCAATCAAGCAACAAGCACGTACCAACATTTAGAATCTCACAACCCCCGCCATCTTACCTGCATCTGCCCAAGATATATCCGCCGCTCACATACCACCATTCGAGTTAGCAGTCGTGATCTCGTGATGCGCGAAAATCCCTCCGTAGTCTAGCTCGAAATCAGTCTATAAATCTCAGTTCTCAAAACTCGATTCTCACACGAAAGATAAGCATCTCGACTCTCGACTTCACAACACATACAAATTCTCTCACATCAAACCGCTCATTCAAAAGTTCAGCAAAACACACCACAATGTCAGAAGAAATCCAAGTCGTCGCCATTTTCCATCCTGCCCCAGGAAAGGAGAGCCGAGTGCGTGTGACCCAATTTCCCCCTCTCCAAATCTCTCTTTACTTTACTTAACAACCATGTTTAATTTTCAGATTGACCGATTCTCTTGCTACTTTCCTATCTTCGCCATCCAGTTACACACACACACACACATAGAGAGCTAATCACTACCATTCCAGCTCAAAGAAGTACTCCTCGATCTCGCGAGTAAAGTTCACGAAAACGAGGAGGGCGTTGTGAGTTAGCTATTTCCCGCTATTTTCCTTAACTGAACAAACACAACTCGTCTCTTCACCACCTCATCCATTGCTTTTCCCAAACCAAGATATAGCGTGCCCACTTCGTGACCTGGTGAAGTGACGAATGGAAATAAGACAAGACGAGATAAGATAAGATAGAAACCCAACATTCGCCAGAAAAAATACCAAGCATTCGAACAGATCGATTCGCAGACTGGTTCGAACGTCATTCTTTTTCAAGAAACTTGTATGTCTACTCAACCTATCCCCCACAAGTCCCAACCAATCAACAACCCACCCCCCCCTAACAAACCCCCTCCCAGACGCGAACCAAACAGCAGTAACCACGCACCTAAGCGCGCCCTACTTCAATTCCACAGGCGGCATCCTCGCCCAGGAAGAACTAGTTACCAAACCCTTCGAAGTGATCGTGTTGAATCCTATTGGTGGGTTTACGCGTTAGATGTTGAGAAGCCTACGAAGTATCTAGTGATATGTGTTTTGGCTGAACAACTCGCTCGTCTATCTGTTGTGGCGGGAGAGTTCTTTGGATATGCTACTGCGGAGGGTGTAGTGTCGAGAATGGAGATGAAAATGGGATGGGAGATATCGGGATTGTAGTTGGGGTGGTTGGAAGGATAGTTTCGAATACTACCATTCTTTTCAACTTTATTGGTCATCTATCACGAGGGTATATTTACACATACTGTTGGAATCATTAGGGCTTGGATCTCGTTCTCAAAGATCAACAATTGTATAGAACAATAAACGCAAACCAAAGTAAAAGAATGATATGCTGTTTAATGTGAAATTGAAATGTGTATAGTATTTGATCTCAATAATGAAGAACAGATATAATTTCGCCTGTTGCCAATATATCCATCCGCTAGCTACATGACTCATGTGCATACGACTCTAAGAATTTTGCTCTTGTCTATCTAAAACCTTTGAAAACGCCCCGAAATGCTCTCATTTTGAATTGTATTCCAAAAGGAATTATCCAACCCCCATCAAATCCAATGTACTAATAAGCTATTTATCTATAGACGATCCAACAAACCCGCGCTCTCCAACATCAAAATGATCGAGTGAACAGCATTTCTGACACTGGTCTTCTCGATATCAACAGTGAAGTCAGCCTTGGAAGGGATCTCATAAGGATCATCAACACCAGTGAAACCCTTGATTTCGCCGTTACGAGCCTTGGCGTAGACACCCTTCTTGTCGATCTTCTCAGAGTGCTCAAGACTGGTAGCAACGTGAACGAGGTAGAAGTCACCATACTTCTCAACCATTTCACGAGCGTGCTTGCGAGCGTCTTCGTATGGTGCAATTGGTGCAGCAATGACGGCAGCACCGGAACGGGTCAACTCGGAAGCAACGAATGCAATGCGGCCGATGTTGCGGGTTCTATCAGCACGGCTGAAGCCAAGTTCGGAGGAAAGCTCGGCGCGAACAGTCTCACCCAATAAAAGTGAGACGGAACGTCCACCTTGTTGGTTGAGGGTAGTTTGCAAAGCACGAGCAATTGCGTCTTTACCAGAGCTGTGGTAACCAGTAAGGAATACGGTGAAACCTTGAGCAGAACGAGGTGGGTGAGATTCTCTAAGAACACGGACAACCTCTGGGTAAGAAAACCATTCTGGAATCTCACGACCAGAGCGAAGTCTAGAACGAAGCTCAGTTCCGGAGATGTCGAGAGTACGGGTACCTTGTGGGACCTCGTCCTTTGGTCTATATTCGTCGCTATCTGGGAGGTAAGTCATCATTTGGAAAGGAACAACCTCAATTCCGAGCTCGTCCTTGAACTTCTCAACAGCGTATTGAGCGTCATATGGACCATAGAATTCCTCTCCCTTGCTGTTTTTTCCTGGTCCGGCGTGATCACGTCCGACAATGAAATGTGTGGCACCGTAGTTCTTTCTGATAATGGCGTGCCAAACAGCCTCACGAGGTCCACCCATACGCATGGCGAGAGGAAGAAGACCAAGAACGGCCATTCCGTTGGGGTATCTAGGAAGAAGTGCCTGGTAAACACGGACACGGGTGAAATGGTCAATATCACCTGGCTTGGTAAGACCGACGACTGGGTGGATAAGAACGTTGGCTTGACGAGCTCTAGCGGCACGAACGGTCAACTCTCTGTGGGCTCTGTGCATAGGGTTTCTGGTTTGGAATGCGACAACCTTGGACCAGCCGAGCTTGTCGAAGTGAAGTCTCATTTCTGCGGGGGTATCTTTTCTGGTATTAGTAGCTTTCTAAAATTCAAGGAGACGAACCACTCACATCTCAAAGCAACATAATCGTAATGTTCTAAACGGTTGATGGCGTCAATCTTTCCTCCAACGTAGAATTCAGCTGCGGTGTTGTATAAGTATTTAACTGCAGGGTGATCGGCATCACCACCGAAAACCTCCTTGGCTTCCTTCTCCCTATCAAATTGTTAGATCTTTCACATTTATCTCGATCGACATTACACACTTGTTGGGTCTGTAAACATCCTCGACGTTGATAATTGCAAGGTTTCTGTCGTCACGGAAATCACGAAGAGTAACTCTTGCTCCTGCTTTAATTCCTAACTCCTCAATTTGTTCTTGGGAGACATCGAGTGTAATTGGCATACTGAAGACGTTGCCATCTGCCAATCGGTTGTTCTCAACGACACTGTCAAATGTTAGGCTAGTAATAGTATATTCGAAAGCGCAGTCTCGTACCCATTGTAGTCCTTCTCGGTCATAAAACCTGGTAATGAGGAATTAGCAATTGTTGTCGCATTAAAGATAGATTTTTGATATCATCTCTTGGCGGATAATGTGCAGAATGGCGGGGTCATTGTGCCCCTCCATGTAAGCGGACATGACATACCTTCAAGGGGAGAGAAACCACCACTCAAAATCAATTCGAGATCGCAAAGTTGTCTCTCAGAGAGAACAACAGCGGGAAGAGTTTCGGCCTCTGTTGCAAGTTCGTTGTGTCTTGACAAATCTCTTGCGAGAAGATCTCTGTTGCGATTGTTAGTTAATTCGTATCCGAACCCCCCTCGACTTCACAAAGTCTTGGTAACTTCGCATTCTTACTTGAGGACACCGCCATGAGGAGAGTTTGCCATATCTGCGTTTGAAGGTGGTAAAAAGTATGAGGTGATCCAAGCAATACGTGAGAAGAATGGAGGATATTGGAGCGTCCTCTGAGAATGTAATATATATGTGTGAAGAAGTTGAAGAGGAAGAGAGAGATGGGCAGACAGAAAGCAAGAGTGCAAACAAGTTAGAAAGAGTGGGTATAAATAAGATATAGAGAACAAACAAGTACGATACTGCTTTTATAGTCTCCGTATCAACTTCTGTGCCTACCAAGAGAATTTAATATTTTTTTTTTCTTTACTAAGAGCTTCAATATCCTCTCACCCGCCTTGTATGGAACCCGGTTTGGGAAAGGCATGACCTAGAGGAAATGACGTGCTCGGCTCTTCACTGACAAAGACGCGTATGTTAATGAGAATGACACGTAAGGCTATCAAACGATTAAACCAAAATAGATCTTTTATATGGGGAAGAGGTGTGGTAGCCCGAGATAACCATGATAACCTCTGAGCGATGTGGGCAGGGAATGGAATATGGGGGTGAAGGTATAAATGTGGATTGGCGCACCTGTATATGTAACGGAGGGGGTAAATCATTTGTCAGAATGACCAACGAAAGTTTACGGAGACGGAGATGGAGAAGGAGATGAGAGGGCAACGATAACACAATACATAATACTTACGAAGCAGATATGTCTAATGGTCGATTGGAAGGCCGGAAGGGTTTAGTCTCGGCATGTTCTACCGTCTGACTGACATCTCACTGTTATCTTCTGTCTTCGACGGGGTAGACAGAAATGGCTGTGATAGGTAACGTTCAAATCAATATTGCTTTGCTTGTATGTAATAGATTGCATGTCTACAGCTTGACAGAGCTGTTTCAAGTAATGCTTGCTTGAACCCCATTTCACTCTTCCATTGCGATTCAACAAACATTCCCCTCCCCTCCCCCTTTCCGCGCGGCACTTGAACCATAGATCGCTACTTTTCTCAATAGGGGGGTAGATGATGTAGGCCTAGTCGTTAATTATATTCTTAGGGTTAGATGTTTCAAATTCGTATGGATCTTCTCTCTGTGATGATGATATGCAGTCGTCCGATACGAAATAACCAGAGCGTATATCAACGTTTTATAAGGATCTTCTGGAATCTCTTTATGCGGAACAAAAGTTTATATACACATGCCACTCCAGACGTGATGACCCAGACAGTTTTTGAAACAAAAACCTGCAGATTCATATGAAGTAAAAAGCAAGGTGCTTTGAAGGTTCGCTTCAGGAAAAAGTCTGTTCCTGCAGAAGAACATTCGATGGGCAGGATAGATAGAAAGAAAGAACGAAGCAGATTGGAAATGGTTCAAGCTCACGTGAAGGGCGATACAATGTCCTCATTGAATCGTTGAATGTTATCTTATCGTTATCTCCGTACATACGCCCACGGAAATTCGGGTTCGGTATTTGCCGTTCTTTATTTTGATGCTTAGGGAAGTTTGAAGAAGTGACAAACCTTTGAATTTGGAAACCTCAAGCTTTTTTCTGCCAAACAATTTACTACAACAAGATGTCTGTGGTAGCAGGTTTGAAAGGCGAAGCTTCGCAGCAAGCTCGATCGCTGGTAAGTAATCATAACTGTCACCCTGCAAGTGATTGCCACGTCGATGTCACAAAAGCTGTGATGCCAAGCCATGAGAGGGAATGTCCGATTGATATATCCATACTTACTTCTGATTTATAGTATCGTCAGTTGTTGAGACAAGGCGGTCAATTCGCAGCATACAATTTCCGAGAGTATGCGAAACGTAGGACAAGGGACTCATTCAGAGAACACAAGGACGTTCAAGATGAGAGGAAGGTCCAGGAGTTGATGCAGAAAGGATTGAAGGAGTTACAGAGCTTAAAGGTACGCCAAAAAGTGTAGCGGCAGAGAACTCTATATAATATTGGAAGGCTTCTTTTGGCATTGGAATCTCAAACGCATGGCGACTTTTAAAGGAGCATGCAGATATAAACTTGAGTGGGGGTTGAAGGTATACTGACAGTCTCCACAACAGAGGCAAACTGTTGTTAGTCAGTTCTTCCAACTGGATCGATTAGTAGTCGAAGGGGGAAAATCGGTGAGTACTCTCTGGAGGCCATTGCATAGAAGATATGTTGCTAACTTCCGATGTAGGGAAAGCAATCCGGGGAGAGAAATGATATAATGAGACAAAAAGACACAGGGTAAGAAGTCCTCCTAGTGCGGGGCCTAACATACAGCTCACATTACATAGATTGGACTGATATATCCGGGGTGGTTTTGGAACGTGGACCTAAGGAAATGCTATGAAATCAAGACGTTTGGGCCTGGTTAAATGTATCACTATACATGGAGTTCAATTGCACTTTGGTGTCTGTCCGGCGAGACATTCTTACACCAAGTAATTCAGGAAGCTCGCCCCTCAGCCAACAAAGTAGCACAAAAAGGTGCTTAAGCTGGTACATAAATTATACAATTGTTCCATCAATGCACACTGGTGTCCTAGACGCTTCGGGATTATTAGGGAGAGTTTGAAGCAGAAAGGGTACCTCTCTTGGTCTATGAACGTCAGCTTCCCGGCTTACCAAAGTCGCCGTCAAGAGTACGTTACATGGCAAGACTCCCTTGTGTCTAACTTTCAATTTGAGCTTGAGTGTAAAATAAAACAGTATCATCAGCTATAGATAAATCAAAGTTGTGTGCTTTTCAATGACCAATGATTCTTTTTCTTACATGGCAAAGACGCTCAAGACCGTCTACGAAGCAGTGTTGTAGTTGATGATCACGTGATTACATGAATGTCTCTTGATTTGCATTGGGCGTCACGTCTCTCACTCAATCCCTCCGCACTTTCTACTTATCCATTAATATACTAGGTAATCGATGATCGCAAGTAAGTAGACTTGAGTGAAGCTATTTAACTTTCAATCGATTCGTTATCTTGACTGTGCGCTCAATTGCTAATATGCATTTTGCTAGAGATTCTGAAAGTCTGCGTGTAGCTCAGTGTACCCGTATCGAACGCGCAGCCCAGCGTCGCAAAATCCGTTCCAACAGCCTCTGAATGCGATCACAACGGCACGAAGTCTTATTATACGATTAGAGCGGACTAGCGTACAAGGGAATCAATACAAACCTCTAAAGATCAATGTGGATCGTTCAATTAAATCCTTACCTCAACTAAAGCATCATTGTTTGTGTCAAATACTGGGGATCCCAAGTCATTGATATCGTCAGTCGAGCTTGACACCTCGTTCCCTCCTTCTCATAAGTTTTCTACACAAGGCGCCGATATGCCAGCTGTAAGTTTTTACAAATCAGATCCTTATACCTAATTGGCTGATTGCCATACTCTCGTCTCATCGTGTAAAGCTCTTACTTTGTCAACTCGCACGCGTTTGGTTAAAAGCTAGAGACTAACAATTCCTTCGCAGTACCGAACAGGTGGAAGACGGCAGAATCGCACGGGCTATGTTGACCATGATATACTCGAGGGCATTCCAGTGAGACAATGGCGCCGCGAATTCGTTACAGTTGCACCTCCACCTCCGCAGGAAAGCAATGCTTCTCAAAATGACATCTGGGCAAAAGAGCTGCCTTGGGGAATGCCAAAAGACTCCCATTTATTACCTCAACATAGTCAAGATTTGTTACGCGCCGCACGATCTGGGAAGATATATAAGCGACCTACTCCTATGGATGAAGAAGAACAAGATCTTGAAGCCATTCTAGGAGATAAGCCCGACAAGAAAGAGGAGGAGACTAGAGATAGCGGTTTTACAGCCCGTGCCTGGAAGCAGATTCCTGGTCACCAAAATGCGTCGGATATGGACTTTCTGGCTAAAAGAAGGAAGGGATTGGGTTCTGCAATTCCGAAACCAGCTCCAGTTCCAACAGTTGTACAAACGACAGTTCGTAGGACAGATGCTGCAGGCAACGAGTACCTGGAGAAAGTCATCGTGCCCCATGGACAAGCTGTTGTAGGGGATGTCGTTTCTCAAACAACCATTCCTGATCCAAGTGCGATCGAGGGTACGCCATTCCGACGCAAGGGTCCAGTTGGTAAGAAAGGGAAACGGGGCCCTGGAAGGGGACGAAAGAAGATATTGCCTACTTCTACCCCCAACGTAACTAGCGAACCATTGGGTCAAAATGGCGATGCGGCAAACTCTCACTTAGGGGCTGATGTAAGTCAGATGGTTTTTTGAGAAATATGTAGCGGACTTTTTTAACATTGGCACAGGGAATCAAAATCGAAGGTGAAGGCGGTGCGACTCCAGCGAAGAACCTCGATACCGAGATGATAGACGACTCAAATCCGGCTTCAGATGACGATGACGGAGATGAAGGCGACCAAGGTGATGATGATGATGATTCCGTTGATCTTCTTAATTCTCCATCAAGACCACATAGAGACTCTTCTCAAGACCTTAGCATTTCAACTACACAAGACATTCCAAAATCGAGTAGCGTCGATACCATGATGGGTGGCACTGATATTCAAGTACCTATAAAATCAGAACTGGAAAGAGTAAAGGATGAAGGGAAATTCGGTAGTCCCTTGAAGCAAATAGCATTAACTACATCCACAGTCAACACTCCCACGGTGTCCCCTACGGAGACTACTGCGCGGGCGCCCATATCATTTTCGACCGAGAATACCGATATTCCATCAGCTCCCATTGAAAAAATCAACCAGGAAATGGTATCGATAGCGGAAGTCTCCGCCCCAACCGAGCTGCCCCCTGTTCCGCCTCATCCCACTAAAGAGCATGAGGAGGTGGCTGTAGAAGTCCGTGTTGAAGAGGAGGAGGAGGAAGAGATGCTACTTGATATTCTCGAAAATACAGGGAATACTCAGATCGGTGCAGCGAAACCAATAGAGGCCGAGATTTCAAGTTCAAATTCCGCTGTTCAGGCTTCAATTCAGTCTCCCATCAAACCTTCACCTATAGCTGAAGAGAAAACCCCTCAGAATTTCGCAGAGCCTTCTCCAACACCTGTTGTTGAAGAGCTACCTACGATACCTAGCCAAGCCACGGCTCCAATCGAGGAAGCAGAGCAGCCGATAGCAACCATTTCATCCACTTCCCCAGTCACAGAAATAGAGCAGCCAGTAGCAACAACTTCCTCCGCTTCTCCAGTCAAAGAAGAGGCTCAACCAGCCGACTCAACTTCACAGCCCCTTGCAGTGCCAGAAGCTGCTGACCGCGCCGAGGTCGTCGAACCAGCCGAGGTTTCTCCGCCAACTGAGCAAACTAAACAAGCTGAACCAATTGAGCAAAACGAGCCAGTTGAGCAAAACGAGCCAGTTGAGCAAAACGAGCCAGTTGAGCCAGTTGAGGCACTTGAGCCAAAGGACTCATTTGAGCCAGACGTGGTACATGAGTCGAATGACATAGACATGATCAACGAGTCAAACAAGCCGGATGTGATACATGATTCTAATGACATAGAAATGTCAAATGAGTCAAATGAGCCAGACGTGGTACATGATTCAAATGACATAGAAATGACAAACGATCCAAATGAATCAAATGAGCCAAATGAGCCACACGCGGCAGAGGAGCCAAAGATACCAGCAGAACCAGTCAAGTCCACAGGCGAAGAAGAAGATGAGGATGACTTCCCAGATTTGTTAGGTGGCTTAGAAAGGAATCTCTACGGTAGCTCGCAGCTGCCTGCTACCTCTCTAACATCAGAGTCTATAGAGCCCACAGAGCCCACAGAACCTAGCAAGCCTACAGAGTCTACAAAGCCCACGGAGCCCATAGAGCCTATAGAGGAGAATGTCCAATTACCCAAGAAAATAGAGAGTGATGTAAAAATGGAAGAGAAGGAGGAGGAGGAGAAGAAGGATGAAGAGGTCAAAGAAGAAATCTCAACATCTTGAAAAGGCCATATTTATGTACACGCGTATTATGGAAATGTTTATCGTTCGCGTACTTGTTTGGCTACAACACATCAGGATGATATAACTACATTGTGTTTTCTAGTATCTTGGAGAGTATACAATGGTGTCGGAGGTGCAGGTGCTTTGTTATTCAGGGCTTTGGCTTTGGGAATTAATCCGCAACATGCTTTTGTGGGCTTGTTGGTTGTATATATAGACCGGGTACAATGTTATCAAAAAAAAAATAATTTCGCGCGAAATTGTGAGATGTGTCGATGTGGATTTGTTGCTTGTCCTTTGTTGATTGGGATATAATGTCATGTGTTGAATTTTGGGTTTTGGAATCTTTGTCACTGGTTAGTTTGTTCATGCAGATAGATGATATGAGTAGTAGAAGAAGGGGGAAAGGGAGGGAATAGAAGAAGATGAAAATATATCAATTAAATAAATATGTGTGTGTGTGTATATATATATCATAGACGATGTATTGCCTTTTTGAAAAAGAAAAGGAAAAAGGAAAAAGAAAGAGGTACATAGTTATTTACAGAAGTGAAATTGGATATAACTCGAAGATTATCTGTTTTATAATCTCTCATAAGGAGGAACTTTAAGTTGTGATTATATAGCTGTTTCTATCTAGTATGATTGAGTGGATATATATATATATATACATCTACACTATCTGCTCTACTCTGCTCTACTCTGCTCTACTCTATGATAATTACACTTGATGTGATATCTCGCTAAGAAAGAAGAAGGACTTTTCGTCTATAATACACGACTATTTAATTGCGCGGTAATGATTTATGCGCTCCCCCTACCTAGCACATACGTAACTCTATCCATCAAACACACCATGTTGCAATTCGACTCCGAATTGATCCTTTGCCAAAAACCTCATCTGTTTCTCAATATCATCCTCCATGCCTCCGCCCCATCCAAGCAATTGTCTAATTTTACTTCCCCAGAAAGCCACATCGGTACTCAACAATACAAATCTGAACAAGAGATGTTTCCACCCGTTAACCCATCTCTCCCTCCAACTCAAATCCTTGCTATCGACCAGACTACGCGATGCCCACGAACCCGTCATCTTGATGCGGTTAACAGGGGAGCCGAGGAATTGATTATTGCCTTGTACAATACGCATATTGCGACCGATGAATAGGAGTTCACGGGGGAAATTTTCTTCTTCAGAGAGGACGTCTCGAATACCTTGACGGAGTCTCTCTTGGACTTCGTAGTGACGCTCGGCGGCTGTTTTGCCCTTGAGATCCTTGGTGATGCGATCCTTGGTGCTGTTGTCGCCACCGTCATATGGACGCATGAGAGTTGCTGATGCGAAAAGATCGGGGGCCTTGACACCCCATGCAGATGTGATTTCGTTAAGTGAGGCATTGTCGAAGGTCATGATAGCTTTCCAGAATTGACAGTATTGGTGTCGGAAAGTTGGAGTCATGGATACGTATAGACCGTGATCGATTAGGACAAGTTCCGGTTGACCATTGGGCTGTCTTCGGATAAAAATATTTCCTGGATGAGGATCGCAATGTACAACTCCCCAGAGGAACATTTGTGCGGAAAAGAGATCGACCATGGTAGTCATGACTTGTTTTAAACTGAGGCCTAGACCACCTTTGCCATTACGACCTCTCCATTCCGCATTACGATCAGGTTTGGGATTGTTGCTTGAGAGGATGTTTGGCGAGGGGGTTGACAGTGGGGTCCCTTTTGCCCCAGGAGAGCCTTTGCCATATCCGCCCAGCCAAGGGGCTGTCAAAGCTTCTTTGTCCCAAAGACGTACGCCTTCGATCCATTCTGTTGTCATGACTCGTTTCGAGGAAAGATCACGATATACCTTGGGAATATAAACACGACCGTTCAACCGTGGTTCACCTGCTACTAGTCCAGCCATCTGCTCTGAGTTGTTTGCTTCATTTACAAAGTCCGTTTCTAGCATTAAGCGCTCAGTAATATAAGGCACTAGGCTGTATAATGGAAGATCGAACCAATATGTGTATACTTTCATCACTACTCTGAAGATATCGTTAGCAAGATCCGGGATTTCCGAATGCTTTGAAATGCAAGAAACTCACTTGAAAGCCCACAGATCCCAACCAACTTGACTAGCAATCTCTCGTTTCTGAACCTTGATTGCTACTTCTCTCCCATCAGCCAACCTCGCCCAATGAACTTGCGCAACAGATGCTGAAGCTCTGGCCTTTGTTTCGATAATTCCACTCCCAGGCTTATTTGTATAACTAACACCAAACACTTCCTCTGGACTTTTACCTCCAAAGTCTTCCCTGATAACCTTCTCTACGTCGTGCCACTCATTCTGCGGCGCATCATCGAACATTCTCGCAAACATTTTCTGGAATTCAGGAGGCAAGACTGCACTTTGCATAGCAATTGCTTGTCCAATTTTCAAATACAATCCTCCATTTTGGTGTAGCAGATTGAACATCCTCTCAGCATTCCTCCTGTGCAAGTCCGTAATGTCACCCCCAAGAATCGGATTTGGTCTAAAATTAAGCTTATAATCGATCGCCACCAATATACCCAAGCCGAACGTTCGCAATGATCTGGTAATAGAGGATGCGTATAGTTGTGTGTCTATGAGATAGGCTATGCCTGTCGCCGCCGAGACATATAGTAATCTTCGTCCCCATTTTATGGTTCGAGGATATAGCTTTGGCGGGGCAGCCTTTCCCAAAGATGCTGGCGAAGGAGGGACGAAAGGTTGATATCTTTGCGCATGGACTAAACGTTGGGGGACCTTTGAGTATACATGATATCCAATGGCTTCCGTCTTCGGTCGAATTAAAAATTGACTTGATTGTTGTCGTGCCTGGCGGGATATTTGGTGTGTGGAAGAGAATGTATTGAATAACGACTTGTTACATGATGGTACAATGAGCCCCGACCTCCTGCCTGCATTTCGCAGGTACATGGCTACGTTGAAAGGCCGACGTGAATGGAATACATAGAGGAAGCAAAAAGTTCAATATTCGATGACGATAATATAAGGAAAAGTATCAGCTAGTTCCCACCGTTATCGTTGATAAGAAATCAGGTTGTGTTAACCCCGCGCCGTCCCGTTTCCCGGCTTTACTAAGCGGCTCGGTCGAGTTGACATATCCTTTGATGATGGAGGCTCCACGGTTTCTCCTTGGATTTTCTTAGCATTATTGGCAACGAGGATGAAGATGGAGATGGAGATGGAGATGCTTCCAATAGCAAATGGCTGAAGAATGGGGGGGTGGTCGGTTGTGTCCTTTCGAGAAATCATCATCGAATACGAAGGACAAAGGAAGGGCCGTCACTACTCACAACTCATTACCCAGTGCGTTCTACCAGATCCTCCTCCTTCACATATCATCATCTCGTATAATATTGGTATTTGCACGACCAGTTTGTATGTCAACTCATCACGCAACCCATCACGCAACTCATCACGCAACCCATCAAACAAACAAACCATCAAACAAACCACCAGCGCCAGGAAAAGACCACCCGCCGGCAATTGAGCACATCCATATTGTACTCTGTATGATCGTCCCGGGATTTTATGCGGAAGGGGGAATGTTACAACTTGCGAGGACCGTGTTTGAAGGGGCCCAGGACTTTCCACCCATGGGAAATGTTGAGAATGGATTGTGATTATTGGCAATTCATTTATTATGTGCCCCCGCCTCATACTAGAGCACTATCAGAGCAAATGCATGCCTCCACCGAAGCGACTGCCGTCACCCTTTAGGTTCAAAGACGCATTAATTCGAGATTATGCACTGCTAGGTCCTTGGTAGATTCTTGGTAGGTCTTCTCGGTGGATGCTTATTCTGATTCCTCGTTTCGATTCTCGGCGATTGATCTATTAGGGAGGTGGCTATCGACGAGCAGCTTCACACGCACTCACCACCAAGATTACGATAGACTCGAGAGAATAGAGAGGGGGTTAGTATACTGGAGTGATAGACTCCAATGGCCCGAGAAAAAGCAAAGGCACAGCAGAACTAAATATAAACTTGAATGATTTGCATATCCATCGCATATCCATCGCATGTCCATCGCACAGAAACAATAGCTCCAGCTTCGGATGTATAACTTTAGATGTCGCATGAAGCGTTTGAAGATCCTCATAATGTCTCTGGAAACGAATGTCCACGCGGAGATTTAGTTTGTTACAGCGAAACCGTGTGCCAGGAAGGTGTGAGCCAGCCAGCCAGGGAGTTCATGTGTTCAAGGGAGGTGGTGAGCATTCAATTCTCGTGCTCTTCTTTCTCATGCTCTCCATGAAGTAGGTAAGCGGTGGGCAATTGATACTGCGAATACTGCGAATACTGCGAATACTGCGAACATCACAAATCCTATTCGCAAGATCCTCTTTTCTTCCTTTCCTTTCCTTTCCTTGCCTTCTCCTCGCCCTCCCCTCCCTCCCCTCCCCTCCCTTCCCCATATTATCTATCTATCTAGTACCTGCCATTCATACCAGCGTGTCTCCATTTTATCGCCCTCGGCTCATTGTCATCTGCATAATCGACCGCAATCAAGCTGCCTTGATAAATTTCCGAGAAAGAGAAGCTGTCGTGGTCTTGTTCTCCTTCTTCTTTAGAATAAAGTGCCATATGCATCCTTCCATACATACCCAGCACACAACCAAGATCAACTTTAACCAGCGGGGCTGAGCAATTCACAATTCACAATTCACAATTCATCACGAGAATACCATACCATACTATTGCTCTGCGGAGTACAGAATCCTTCCTATGCAGCGTGTACAGTAGTTCGAGACGAGACGCTTTTGAACGGCGCGAACCCTTCCCCCCTCACAGCCAGGGACGGACAATCATAATCTGAAACGCGCATAAGATTGAGACAGAAAATTCCCACCACATGGAATGAAAAGACTGACATGACAGTCTGAAAGATCTGAAAGATTGAAAGACCATCATCGTCCGTTCCGGTACAGTCCAATATTCGAGGATTGCAAAACATACACCACTTCCTGCACACTTGTCTCTACCATCCTCCCTCCGACTCTTATCCAAGATTACGATTTTTCACTTACACAGCCTTTGAAATCTCGGAAGAATTGAATCTTGGCTGAAGTCGAGACCAATTGAATCCCACTCCACGCGATATCCCTTCAAGGTTCTGCTGCACTGCTTGCCTTTAACCTTCGCTTTAAACCTACAACGACATAGTCCGAGGAACCGTTCTTGGAAGGCGTGGGCTATCAACGCTCTTAACCTTGCTTTTCCCAGAAGCCAAAGTCAATCCTAATCACAATCTACAAAAAACACATGTACTTTGGCTGCTGCCCATCTCTTTTCCCTAGTCCCCGCCTGCTTCTAGTCTCTCAGAAAAGGTTATTGTAGGGAGGAAACTACAACAGCGACAGCAACATCAACGTCCATTGATCCGGTCTTTGTCGTCCAATTTATGACTTAATTCACTGAAATCGTATTCCATTTATCGATGTCTAGTCAGGAGTGGGGAATTAAGGACAACAATAATCATCACAATCGACGAATTGAGAACTTGAGACTTGAGGTACATTCCGCGACAACATCACCTGGACACCCTTTGATCGAAAGTTCCTCGATACTCGCCGCGTCTTAAAGACGCTGGCACTTCCATTTTTTACGCACCAGCATAGCACAGGACAACAAAATGTTAAGACCGGCGACTCCGTTGTCGCTTTTGCTGCTCGCTGCATTTGCATGCTTGCTCGTATCAATTCTCTCGACTCCTATAATCAAGTCGATACCATTGGCCTCTTTCGATGGAGTTCAGTTTGGAGTCTTTGGTTTTTGTAAAGGAAGCACTTGTAGCAATGTTGAAATTGGGTATAGTACTGGTAAGTTTTAATTCTCGAATGCATACTCTTTCTATACATGCTTCCGCGCAATGGGTACTTTAGCATACCAAGCACAGCACTGATAGCAAATAATTATTTAGAAAGTCTTTACGATGAAACTCAATCAGCTACATTCGATCTCTCTACAAAGACTAGATCAACATTATCTGCTATTCTCATTATCCACCCGGTAGCTGCGCTATTCACACTTATCATGCTAATCTTAGCCATCGCCGCCCACTTCCATGCACCGTCACATTCCCCTCGATACCTGTTGGGAATATTCATACTGAGCATCTTAACTTTGATTCTCACCTTACTCGCATTCCTCATCGATGTTCTACTCTTCGTACCTCACATGGCATGGGGCTCATATGTTGTGCTCGCCGCCACAATCATTATTGCCGCAAGTGGTGTTGTGTCATGCGCTATGCGCCGAACGCTGGTTAGTAGAAAAGCAAGGAAGCGCCGCATTGAGGAGAACGCAGAGATGAATGGGGAAAATTTCTACAACCGTCAAGGAACTGAAACAATCTCTCCGGTCGCCACTGACACCAGCATTTCGAAAAATCCGGCCAACGAGAAATTACCAACATTTGCTACATTTGATGCGAATAACAATGAACGCACTAGTGACGAACGGATACCTCTGACTACAAGAACCCCAACAACGGAAAACTCTCCTACCAATGTCCCTGGTGGATCTATTAGGAGCCAGGGAATGGACGGTTACAACGGACCACAATCAGGTACCCCATCTATGGATCAATACGGAAACCCAATTCCGATGATGCCGATGATGCCGCAAGTAGGAAATGCATACGGTATGCGAAACCGTGACCAATCTGCCGGGCCACCAGGACAGGCATTGAGCCACCAGTATTCTAACACTTCCATGAATTCGAGAGGGCGAGGTGGAATGCCACCAGGGCCACCAGGAAGAGGTGGTTATGGACCACCAAGGGGTGGATATAGAGGAGGTTATGGGGGCCCTCCACCAGGCCCAAACCGTGGAGGGTATGGCTATGGCCAACCAAGAGGGGGTTATGGTCCGAGAGGGGGGTATGGTCCGAGAGGCGGTGGTTACCCAGGCCCGTACAGAGGAGGGATGAACAACGGAATGATGGCGATGGGTAACGGTGGAAGAGCGCCTCCGCCCGGATATGACAGCCGAGGACCTTCTGATCCTTCGGCGCCTATTGGTGGATTCAGGGATGCTTCTCCGGCGCCTCCGGGTGGATATATTGCATATAGACCAGACGAAATAAGACCTAGTAGCTTACCTCGTGCCGAATCACCTCCGCCTTTGGACGATTTGGAAAATTCGGAAAATGCTGGCATGGTTGGACAGGCGATCGAAATGGTTAGTAGTATATCGCCTTGAAACATTGATGATACTAATTTGGCATTAGGATGCGACAACCGGAAGTCCGTCACATCCCCCTCCAGGGTTTGTCGGGCAATTCGGCAATCTTAGAGACAGTGATGGTGATGTCGCTGGAATGGTGGGGCTACAACAGCAAAAAATACAGCAAAAGCATGAGACTTTGATCAGTGAAACGAGTCAGTATAGCCAAGACGAGTAAGTGATCTTCCATCATTGAGTCGCCAAGTTTCTAATGTGGTCAGATATATACCACCAAGACAAGTATGGGGACAGCAAGCAGGTAGATCATCACCTCTGAACCCTGCATCCCAACCTGTCGAACCTCCTCCTAGCGATTCTACTCACAAACGAGAAAACTCGAATGATAATTATTACGAAGACGTTGACCCACGTTTTGCCGATCCAGCTCCAGCTCCAGCTCTAGCTCCAGCGACAAAGTCGTCTCTGACAATTCCCGCCGCCATGAATCTTGCTGCACATCCGTTGAATAACCATTATGATCCTAACACTCACCTTCAACCAAATCCTTTAAGCAACTTAGATGGCAACAACTCTTACAATTCTTTAGAAGAGCTTCAGTCGGGGCAGCGCTCTCCAGCTGAATCTGAGAGATCTACTTTTACGTCAGTGTCACAACGAGGGATCAATCCCAGATGGAACGGAGGCGCTAGTGGCTACGCGGGACCTCCAATGCCGAATAGGAGGGCTGTCCCTCGACGCGAGGACGTTCTCTTGAATGACAATCCAGACTTCGCCTTGCCTACTGGTCGTGGTGGTCGAGGACCGCCTCGCGTCATGCGTGGTGGCATGATACCAAATTCTGCCTATCCAGGTGCCAGCGCTCTTTGAATTTGGCATTATTTATTTTCAGAATTTTTTTCCGCCGTTGCCCTTCTCATTTTACAGTTTCCCCTACTTCATGACCTCATCAAATCGACTCGTAAATAATGCCACTGTTTTTTTTTTTCCTTTGTCGATATAGAGTCGCACGACCCACGGCGTTTTGGTTCTTTCAAACCTGTAAAGCATACATTTTATGAGATGCACAGTCATTTTGGGCTAACCAGTATCGCCGCCTTGTTCTTTTGTTCATATAATGGCTCCACACTTTGTGATTCATTTTCGACGATTGTTTAACAGCAATTTTGTGTAGCAAGCCTTACATTTTGGCCTCTGCTTTAGGAGTTAGTCTTTTGCATTCAAGCGGATTTGGGCAGGAAACTTTGGGCCGCGTAAGGCTAGATGGTCGTTGGGCTATGGGTGGTTGGTCAAAAATGGTGATCAAATGAAATGAAGTTCTGGCGCACAGCAGTTAATATGACTAGGGAGTGCAGAATGTGAGGTTGAGGGAGGTGGCAGGATTGAAAGAGCTTCACACATTATCGTGGGTGAGATGGCTATAGATTCTACAGACACAGACAAAGACACGTGAATACTTTAGCTAGTAGAGAATTAAATGAACCTTTCAGATATTAAAAATTACATCAATATGAATGATTCTACTCTCACGTGAATGATTTTAAACCCAGTGAGCACACTGGTTTTTTGCCCGTCGGGCTTGTGTGATACAAATACAAGTACAAGTACAAGTGCAAGTAGGCAGGTAGGTAGGTACTAAGTGAGTGATGCATAACATGATAGGGGGCTCGGAGCAAAGCGCGTCATTAGTGGCATGTATGATATGTATGATATGTATGATATGTATGATATGTATGATATGTATGATATGTATGATATGTATGATATGTATGATATGTATGATATGTATGATATGTATGATATGTATGATATGTATGATATGTATGATATGTATGATATGATGTGTATGAGGAAAATTAGACATGTACAAATTGATGATTGGTAGTGGTAGTGGTTGTGATTGATGGTTATGATGGTTATGGGAGGAGATGTTTCTATATAAATCTTCTATGGTATGTATGTATGGCATTATACATTGGGTTTGGGCGAATGGTGCGTGTGTGCATCATGTAGGTGCGGGTTTGGGGGGGTTTTGGTGGGTGGATTTGAGGGTTTGTGCATTACGGGGTTGGCTGTGTGTGTGTGTGTGTGAGGCTCGAGTGATGGGATGTGATGGGATGTGATGGGATGTGATGTGAGAGGGAGGATGAGGATCGAGACATGGAAAATCAAAAAAAAAAAAAAAAAATCAAAAAAATCAAAAAAATAAAAAAAATCAGAAAGAAGTCGAGAGAGGGAGATGGTTTGGGGAAGATAGATGGATGATAGATGGATGAATGAATGAATGGATGGATGGATGGATGGATGGATGGGAGATAGGGGGTTATTATATGATATATTAGTTATTATTATGTTGTGTTATCGCGGTAGGTAGGTAGGTAGGTAGGTAGGTATGAGTATGAGTATGAGTATGAGTATGAGTATGAGTATGAGTATGAGTATGAGTATGAGTATGAGTATGAGTATGAGTATGAGTATGTAGATCCGTAAGTAAGCATGAGCATTAATAATAATAAGAGGAAATCTTATTGATACAGGTAACTTATTAACTCTACGGAGTACCTAGTTATCACTATACTATACTAGTAAATTTAAATATATGAGAGGTGTTACGGATTGATTGCGTGGTGATTTTATATAACTATATATATATATATGAATGAATGAATGAATGAATGGATGGATGGATGAATGGATGATGTTACATAATGAGGAGTGAGTGAGTGAGTGAGTGAGTGAGTGTTGTTGTTAATCACAAAGTGAAATTCTGGATAATTTACAGATTTATTTAGAAAAAGGAAGAAGGAGAAGGAGAAGGAGAAGAAGGAGAAGAAGAAGAAGATTTTATGATAATTTACCAAGTTGTATAGTTCCTCGTATTATTAGTTATGTTACCTAGTCATATCATATCAGCCTCGAGAGAAAAAGAAGTCAGAAGTCAGAAGTCAGAAGTCAGAAGTCAGAGGAGAGAGAAAAGAGTCCAGTCCAGTCCAGTCCAGAGGAGTCTGTCTGTACAGTGTACAGCGTACAGTGTACAAAGTATCCAGACACACATACATACAGATACCTACTACTCTTACCTAGGCATTCAAGATGAAACATCTGCAAGTCGGAAAATCCGCGAGTCAAACCATGCAATCCATCCATGCAATCCATGTAAGATGTTTCTTTGGTGTGTTCCTGACCCCTGGATCTAGCCTCGAAGATGTTTAGTTTGTTCGGCCTGGGGAGGTTTCGTTTCTAGGTGGTTTGGAATTGGTAGGTTTCTCCACCTCCTCTTCCTCCTCCCCTGTTTTTTTTTTCTTTGGGTGCATTCCACACACGCTATTTTTTTATTTTTTTGGTCTACGTAAGGGTTCTGAAAAGTTTCCGATTTGGAGACTTCGGGGGATTACCTTGCCTTGTGGATTGGATTGCTGGGGTTGGGGGGGGTTTTTTCTCCTAGTGTAGGGATGGATAGATCTGGGTTTGGGTGGATGGATGGATGGGTGGATGGAATTTGTTTGGAGGTGTATGTATGTATGTATGGATGTATGGATCGATCATTGGTTTTGGTATCATTGTACTGTATTGCATTGTGTTGTAATGCAATGTAGAGGCAGGGAGGATTGTCCATGATTGGTTTTTCCGTGGCGTTTACTTGCTTCCATGTGTTTTGGAGCCCCTGATATTGGTGAGTGGTGAGTGGTGAGTGGTGTATTGTGTATTGTGTATTGTGTATTGTGTTGTATTGTGCACCTATCACTTGCGTCTTGTGGTACGGCACTAGGCATGACGGACGGGTTTTGTGATGGGTCGGAGGATAGAGGGGATTTTGAGAAATGATCGCTGTGGAATTGTGGGTGGGAAGGGGGAGGGGAGGAGGGGGTTTAAATAATATATGGATGGGGGATGGATGGGGGATGGATCGTGGTTTGCATGAATGGGATAGAATGGGATGAACAATTGAATCGTGGAATCATGGATACTTGAATACTTGGATCGATGGATACTTGAAATACTTGGATACTTGAAATACTTGGATACTTGGATACTTGCTTGCCATTCTCCCACTTCTACGTGATCAATGGTGATACCTGAAGAATATCTAGGTGGATGAAGGAACGATAATAAGAAGAGCTCATCATAATGTGACCGACCTGCGTACCGACTGTGTACCTCCCTCCCTATTGATCTGTCCATCGTCTCTCTTCATGCCACTTTTGTATCGATGTACGCGAGGAGTATCTTGTGTCTGAATGTCATCAACAATACCATCATCCTGCCCATCTACTTACTGCCTTGCGACTCATATCTTGGACATCGTCGACTGCATCCCTTCGCCCTGGCCCTCCTCGTATACTATGATGCATCGTACTCCTGTCAATCAAATCTAATATCCACTCGTCACCGGTCTACTTGCCATACCTCGTAATTGCATCGACGCAGCTCATCTAACTACATCGACCTCGACATCGACCATACTTCGTCAATATCCCGCGCATCAATCTCCATATTCGATTTCTCCCGATTGGGGATCCAGACATTATTCTCATACGTTAGTTCTCTCCTCGAGCATCTACCAGCATAGCACTGCCTACCCCTTCATTCATTTCAGCTGGAAGGGCAGAGGGCAAAGAGCAGCTAAACCGCCAAACGAGCAAGCTAGCGACGAGCATTGCATGGGACAGTTTGGACCGTTACAGCCTTATCAAGGATCTCCCGAATCAAAATTGGAGCAAACAGGACCCATCTGATACTGACATCGTTGCCGGACGGGTATGTTGATTTGACCTCGATGCTCTTTTCTTTTATTTGCAAATCAATTGATTCAAGCCGGATGCCTTTTCTTCATCTCGCCATATCACCAAGATTCATGCAATACGGCCGCCTGCTTTAACGTCCCATTTTAGATGCAAAGGTCAGAGGGAGAAGCAGAAGAAAGCGGTCCGTAGTTCGTCTTACAAGTTATAAGTTAAGAAGAGCCTCGGGTCTGCTCGAGAAACAGAACAATTGGATCCCATTGCATTGCATTTCATTTTCACCCCCAAAAGACTGCGAAAGAGAGAGTGAGAGATCGAGAGAACGAGAGAGCCAGCGCGAGAAGAGAGAGAGTAGCGAGATAATTCAGATCATAATTCATTCAAAAGTAATTCGCAATCTCAATTCATCAATCTCAATTCATCAATCTCACTGCCGGACCTTTTTATTATTCTCGACATTCTATTTTACGTTGCAGCCCGACACTCACTCTCTTCCGTCTTCCTCAACCTTTTACCCATCCATCTTCTTCCAAGCCTTGTATTTCTCCATAATCCATTTTATTAATGATTAGCAAGGCCTACAGGGAAATTTAATTCCAGAACCCCCCATCCATTCGTTCACCCTTTTCTTCCAATTTCAATTCAATTAAAAGTCTATTCACCACACAATACGAATCGATCAAATCAAGCCTTCCCTGTCAATTCTGCGACAAACACTCTCGCTCCCATTAAATCGAACCTCCACGATGGTTTCTTCAATCCGACCACGAACTCCTGGAACGTCACCACATGGCGCCGAGAGATTAGCAGGAATTCCGGAGAACGGAAAGCATAATAACTCCAGTACCCCTCGTCGTTCCAGTCTTGGTTTGTTACTTCGTCGGTCCAAGTCTGGAAATTTAAACTCCAAGCATAAGAAAGATCTTGCTCAATTGCAAGAGCAAGAGCGTGAAAGACTCCTCCGCGAAGCAGCTGCGATCCCCAGATCTCCACCTCGTCTTCCCGACCTTGCTGTCCCTACACATTTTCCCTCGTTCGGTGGTGAAGACAGACCGGGCTCGGCGACTTCTGGAAATAGTGGCCAAGGTGCGAGAAGTGCTTCAATGGACCCCCAAGCTAGATCGTACACAATGAGTAGCACCCTCAGTGTGCCAGTTCCTCCAGTCCCTTCGGGTGCGAGGAATGGGGGTTGGGTTGATCCTTATGCTAGATCAGAGAGCATGACACATCGGGGAAGATACAGCTATGCAAGCAGTGCCGTGAGCACAATTAATAGTCCTCGCAGAGTGCGAAGACGTAAAGATCCTACTCCATTTAAGTAAGTTTTGACATCACCTTCTTTCTTGACTTGTATTGACAGCTCTGTAGTGTTCTCATCATTGGCGCACGCGGTGCAGGCAAGACATCTTTCCTTAATTTCCTCAAAACCTCCCTCGCTATCCCCCCCAAGAAGAGATCAAAGCCCGAACCATTGGCCGAAGATATATTTGCTCCACGTACGCCCAAGTCTGGAAAATTCATCTCGCATTATCTCGAATCCGAAATTGAAGGTGAACGTATTGGTTTAACCTTGTGGGATTCAGAAGGCTTGGATAAAAATGTCGTGGATCTTCAACTTCGAGATATGTCTTCATTCCTCGAAAGCAAATTTGAAGAAACTTTCACGGAAGAAATGAAGGTTATGAGAGCTCCAGGTGTTCAAGATACACACATCCATGCTGTATTCCTCATTCTCGACCCCACACGCCTGGACCAGAATATTGAAGATTCAAAGAATGTGACCACAAATGGAAATGGTCATTTTGGTGTATTTGGTACAGGCCCGCGTTTGTTTGGTAGTCTCGATGAAGATCTTGATTTGCAAGTCCTTCGTACATTGCAAGGGAAAACTACTGTCATTCCGGTCATCTCAAAAGCCGACACTATTACAACGGCCCACATGACGTATTTAAAGAAGACGGTTTGGGATAGTCTGCGTAAGGCTAATCTCGACCCACTCGAAGCACTCGGACTAGATGATGAACCCGAAAGCCCAATTATCGGCCACAGCCAAAGCCACCTCGATGAAAGAGATGAATATGCTGCTTCTGAGAATGGTTCAGGTTCATCGGGTGGTTCTCCCAATTCCAAACGTCTTTCCTCGGGTTCCATTCGTCGCCACAAACGCGAATCGGAAGTTAGCGAGATTCCTTATCTACCTCTCTCAATCATCAGTCCTGATTTGTATGAACCCGATGTCATTGGTCGTAAATTCCCATGGGGGTTTGCGGATCCGATGAATGTCGAACATTGCGATTTTGTACGTTTGAAGGAAGCAGTGTTTGCAGAATGGAGAGGTGAATTGAGGGAGGCAAGCAGGGAACTTTGGTATGAGGGATGGAGAACTAGTCGCCTCAAGGAAAGGGAGAGTCTGGCTAGACGATGATTTTATGGAGGGGTTATTTGAGACATATGTCTTACCTTTGGTGGTGAACATATTTTGATACAATAATTCCACGCTTTGTGTTTGCGGAGTATGGGAAGCAGCACCAATTTACAATCTCCTGCAGGAGAGAACACAACAAACCCGAATTTTTGATCTTCTTCCAACACTTTACAACTTCGATTTTCGGCTTCGAACACAATCAATCATTGTGTCGCATGTTCTAGACATGGCTTTATTTCTTTACACCTTTTACAACAAGTTTTCACGAATCGGGGTTTATTTTATTTTTTTCTTTGATGTTTGAGTACTTTACTCTATTGTCGGATTGGCAAGGCAATGGATGGGATGGAATGGAATGGATGCATACCCCCTTTTTTACATTTCGATTTTTTTGATTTTTTTTTTCGAGTTCTCTTTTACGCGTGGGCTTATGGCTACTACTTTTCATTGCATTTGTGATGATGTGGTGGTTGTAAACTACGGTTTATGAAGTGTTTCTATTACGCAGCTGGGTTTGTAGGTTTTGTTTGGGGTTTGGAGGGAAAGGGAAAGGAAAGGAGAGATGATTTTGAGAGGGTTTTGTGGGGGGGGATTGGTGGATTGATGGAGGTTCGTATGTTGATTCGAGAGGGGAGAAAAGAGAGATTGACGAATTGAAAGAGTGAAAGAATGAGAGAGTGAAGAGAGAAGATTAAGAATGAAATTGATGATTGATACCTATGAATTTTGGGCGGATGGTTTTGTTTTTGTGCTCTTTGGGGTTCTTTTCATCTTCTTCTCTCAAAAAGAAATAGTTTAGATAGATAGGTAGTGATATGAGAATTGGTCATTTTGAGATGGTATTTTATGTTGTTGTTGTTGTTGTGATTTGTGTTTTTGTGATTAATGTGAAGTTTGAAGTGTGCTATTTCTTTTGAATTGTAGATGGGAAATCTAAGAGAATGGAGGGGTATGGTATGGTATGGTAGGTGGTGACTCGTGAGAAGAAGTTAGAAGTATGATGTGGATGTGGATGTGAGTTTGAGGTGTAAAGGTATATAGAAGGGTTTTTGTATGTGTGTGTGTGTTTGGAAATGAGATGTGTAGGTTGAGAGGGGGGGGGTAGAGAGGGTATTTGGGATTGTGGGTTGGGTTGGAGCTGAGTTGGAGCTGGTTTTATGGATGGAGGGAGAGAGGGAGAGAGGGAGAGAGGGAGAGAGGGAGAGAGGGAGAGAGGGAGAGAGATAGAGGAAGTGGATATGAAATTCGTAGTATATACTCTGAGCTCTAAGTTTACAGCGAATGGTTTGTTGGGTTGTTGGGTTGTTGGGTTGTTGGATAGGGAAGATAGGGAGGATAGGGAGGTTAAGTTAACTCTTCTTTCCTTCTTTCTTCTTTTATTTTCTTTTCTTTCTTTTCTTTCTTTTCTTTTCTTTTCCTTTCCTTTCCTCCTTCGCGTAGAGCCTTTGAAGGGAAAAAGAATTGGTGCTGAAATGTGACGATGAGATTAGTTGGGGTTGAGATTGAGATATATGCATTTGTAGGGGTTGTGTGTGTGTATGTTAAATTGTGTGGGATGGAATGGGATGGGGCGGGGTGGGATGGAATAGCTGATCGTGTGTTGATTTGAGTTTGAGTTTGGATTTGGATTTGGATTTGAAGAATAAGTTGATTGTTGGGAAGGGATATCTCATAGGGTTTAGATAGTACGGGGTAGGTAGGTGAGTCTGTCTTGTTTTCCTTCTGCGATTGGGTTGGTGGAAGAGGGGCAAAGAGGGAGAGAATATGGATTCGCTCCGCTCCGCTGTTTTGTTGGTATGGTATGGTATGATTAGATGATGAGTAAGAGTTGGGGATTTGTATATCTATCTAGATAGAGATTCACCAGCTTAGAATATATGGGATTTCAGGAGGATTTCTTTCGAGGCGAGGATGTGAGGATGTGGAATGTGAATAGGTACCGAGGGAAAATAGTCAGATGCTCGCTTTTGGAATGGTTCTGACTAGGGAAAACACGGAGATGCTGGATTGGGACTGGGGTTGAGATGGATATGTACGACACGACGAGAATGATGGGTATCCGGTGTAGAGGGCTTGTGCTATGTGGCTTGATATCTATCTATGTATGGGTGACTATTTTGGAATTCTCGGTTTGGAGATGTGGTGTCGATGGTGCGTAGGGGGGTTTTTTTTGATATGGGGGTGTGAGATTTGATGTGATGTGATGTGATGTGATGTTATATGGCTAGCTGTTTTTTCAAAGTTGGAGTAGGTTTTTGATGGAAAGAAGAGGGGAGGGAGTGTGTAGAAGGAGGGGTTAAAAGAGAGGAGGGAAAGGAAGGGAGGGAAGTAGGGAGGGGGCAATGTAGAAGAAATCCGGTAAAATCAGCTTAAGACAATACATACACGCAACTCACGCCAGACTTGTATCTGGAGTTTTAGGAATACTTCACAGGTGTATATACCATAACTTATATTATCCTAGCCAAGTCTATAGAATCTCCCATGACTCGATTCGAATCCAAGTATATCAATGTTGTGGAGATTGAAAGAAAAGAAAGTGAAACAACAGATCAAGTCAGAGGTAAATATTTCTTTGGAGAAAGATCCCTCATTTGAAGAATAAATACGAAGAGGGATATCAACATACAAGAACCATCATCTCTCATTCAATACATGAACAACTGAAGTCGAAAATGCCTCATGAACCAAACCAACGGAACAACCTCGGGCCGACATCTAAAAGTTAGACTTTGTTTCCCACTTGGATTTGTAGAGTTCCAGGCTCGATACAACAACTAATTATTTGGTTGGAAGAGCTTTTCTGTCAAGAAAGAAATCAAATTTGAATGGTGAAGTGTTTATGACATTATCTGCTGTGGTTTTTGCGGGTTTTCGTACTTGCAACTTCTGATTTGCGGGTAGGTATGATTGATAGCAATGAGGAACATCAAGCTTCATCATGGGCGAATAATCAATCAGAATAACGGGCCATGTTGCATTGTGATGGTCTGGTTTTGACTCATTAGAGTCTTCAGTTTCTCTCAAATAACACGACGCGATACGGAAATCCTCACTCGAAGATCCTTTCGTGGATATACCCCTCGGGCTTCGAATACACAAGAAGAATCGTTTGGAGGAAGTGTGGAGTGGGGATTATGTCATGCTCACTACGTCGCAAAGTCCATGCATGATCTTCTTAGAGAGAGAGAGAGAGGATCAGATGTTAGGCTTCTTCTGCTGCAAGCGGGCGATATCGAGGACGACGCACGTACATGGATTGACTGGTTGTGGCATCAGCACGCCGGTGCTGGTTCCAGTTGTTGATATGCTTAAGTTCGATGGTATCCCCCCACCTGATCTCAGGTCAACCGTGGGAAATTTGGGCACGTCAAGAACCTGGTCTAAGAGATACTACTGCGTTCAGGACCCAGCGGTGCCGCTACCGATTTTAGAACCTGTCATTACTGACATCCACTCAAGTCTTGTTGGGAGTAGGCTATGTTCGCGAGGTCTAACGATAGCACGATGCCACGATATCAAGTGATAGGTGGTTTCGGGAAATAGTATGCTGCGATTGGGATGCTGAACTGACAGCATCCTTCGCTTTTTTTGAATAAGAAATGTAAAGAATTCCTCCGTGCTATGGGAATAGCGCTGGGTAGGTTATGAATACCGCCGGGGTACAGTAGATGCTGGGATCTATGGAGCGAGCAAGGGTATAGATGGTTCTGTCAAATGCCTGCCTAGCAGTACTAGGTACATATAAGTACTGGCTCACTGAACTCCAACATCACCAAGGAATAAAGAGATTGAACGATTAATAGAGAAGAGTTTATATTAGTGCTGGCGTACAAAGAAGTATTCCTTTCCCTTAAAGCGACGTTTATCCTTCCATATCTAAGTATCTCCCATTATGTCGTTTTCCCGATTGATTCCCTCATAGGGATAGCTTTCACAATACACCGCCATGCGTTCTTCTCCTCTCCCTCCCCTCACTCTATCTCCTAGTCGCGATTGAAATTCTTTCCCGCCTAGAGAATGTTAGTTCTAGCTGGTGTGGTGTATGCGTGATTCTCTGAACTTACAGCATCTCTTGCAGGCTTTGCATGGATAGCAACAATGATGATTGTCTATTCAGCTTCTCCTGCAACATCATCGTCATCGTCATAATCATCATCCTTTTCTCCTTCTTCTCCACCTTCTCCATCTTCTCCATCTTCTTCGTCTTCTTCTTCTCCTTCTCCTCCTCCTACTCCTTCTTCTTCTTGTTCTTGTTCTTCTTCTTCTTCTTCTTCTTCTTCATCATCGTCGTCCTCGTCCTCGTCCTCGTCCTAGTAAAATTATCAGCAAAGTTGCTATATTTCTCCTCATTCATAAACCTCATTTTATAAACCGAGTGTACACACATTACTCTGTTGTTGGGCTTGCAATGCAAGTACTCTGCTGTTGTTCACCGCAGCGCGCTCATTATGGAGGGAGATCATTGAGATCATTGCCGCTCGGCAAAAGCTCGCAGCCCGTCGAAGGCGATCAACAGTAGTGTATTGAGGAGTGTTGGGAAGCGGAACATAAGCGGATGCATCGTGCCTCCTCCATTCTTGTGTTCCGCGGTAGGTTTGAATGTGGATGTACACTGTTAAAGATTTTAGTTAGTCTATCAGTCTTCCATACAATATGAGCAAGGAACAATGGCATATCATGACATGTCATGTCTTGTATGGATATAAGTATTATGTGTGAGAAGTATATGGCTTACGCATCCGTTCATCGTCATATGCAGAAATCTCATATGGTATCAGCATGCTCAAGCTAGCACCTAGCGGCCAATCTTGACTGCCGTGTTCGGGAGTGGGGTAGATAGTGACGAGATTCATGGTGGTTGAAATCTATTTTCACATTAGCGACGAAGATCAATATACATATGCGATCGATATGCATCTACCCCTCTCAAAAACCGAGGCGCAGAGAAATCTTAATATTTCCTCGAGAAGACGAAGTATTGATACTATTCAAGGTATCGATACCACACAAGGAGTAGAGATAGTTTGCTTACCGACTGTTGTTATTACAATCCTTTATGTCTTGGAGTTATCACAAGCAGTTTTTGCTGTGATGGATTGATGAGGCCCAGAGAAAAGTATTGTGAAAGTGCAGAAAGGAAATCAAGAAAAGAAGAGGGAAGAAAATCAACGACCCAGCCTCAAGTATTCACTGTTGGAACCCGAACTGAGTATTCACTCGGAATCTAATCCTGATTTGAGATTTGATTTCTATGGAAATTTGCTTATCTTTGTGTTTTTTTTTGTTTTTTTTTTGTATAGCTTTTGAAGGAACAAGTAAATTGAGCATATCTATCTTTACTTGAACACATCTATCAAAATAGGGAACTATTTTTGGGCACTTGACTTTACTCTGTAGCAATGGAATTGATATCCTGATGTGATTGTGAAGCTGGTGCTTTGTTACTCTAATCTAATATTGCTGCTATCTATCTTAATCCTATTGAATATATACATTTTCGTTGTAGTTGTTTCATAAAGGATGGCTCTAAAATATGCTACACGTTCTCAAGATATTAATCGCCTGAGCGAAAGGCAGTATATTCAAGTTTATTTGCTGTCCACCTCCCTTCTCCATCAAAGCTAGAATAAATGGATCCTTTTCAAAAGAGATGGGACAATGAAAGAACTAAAAATCGTTAAAATTTAGCAGTTCCTCAGCGTCTATTTAGACGAGGGTTTCTGTATTTTAATACACCCACCTATGTGAAAATACATGCAAATATACAAAGTCTTCCACTACCTGTTGTACCGATATTTCTTACGCTTATCTAGCACTCCAATCTCCTTCCTATGTCATATTTAGCGAAAGAGACAAACCTGCGAGACACATTTCCTAGTTGGTAGCCTCCAACGAAGATCTTTGGGCTGAAAATTTTGCGCCTTTCCATTCTGATGAACCCTGGGTTCATACTTGACTAGTTTGAGGAGCGAAGACAGTTTTCATTGGGTTCGTGAATAGACCAGGTGATAGGCAAACTTCTAAATCATAGGTAGACGTATAGATCTGGGCATGCTTGCCTACAATGATAGCATAACTATTTCTTTTCTATGTATGTTAACACAGTATTTCCCCGACAAAAGCCATTTCGTGCATAGGGGAAATACATCATTGTTTTGCCGAATGATTCGAGTGCGCGGCTTCATCGAGCTCCAAGATTAGCTCCCTTTTATGTCTTCCAAGACCGAAAAGTTCGACTGGGCAATACCTTACCCTGGTTGAAGATGTTTTCCACAGTCCATATATATAAGCTCTTTTTAGCTTCGCCACAAACATCTTTCTCGACAAATAATGTAAAGTTTAGATATGCCACGATACATGTACCTCATGGGTTGGTGTTGGGAAAATACGAGACGTCTTTGGTTCCAAGAGGGAATATCTGTCGGGATAGGGGATCAAGTTGCCTTGTATGATAGGAGCATCCATTCAACAACACCTTCGATTATTATAACATACTTCGCCAAGGCTATCGGAGGTCGATTGTGAACTTTCTGGCTTCCGGTCGTTTTTTTCCACCCCCTTCCCTCTTAACTTCCAATTGCCACATTGCTTCGGGGGTTACGGGTGTTTAAAGATTCGTAAGTCTATAAAGGGAAGCTGTTTGGACCCGCCACTGTGCCAAGAAATCCAGCGTAAGAGCCAATTGTGTTGGATTGGTAAAAGCGAATAGGGTTCGTTCGCATCATCGACTCCCATTATATAGTATAAAACACGAACAGGTGATCCCGACAAGAGAAGGTCCCAAAAGCTCCGAGTCTGCAAAAAATTCTTCGGTGAATTAGCCGTGATGTAGTACTGTAGAGCATTGTGAATGAAAGTGCCGCGAGCAGGAGCAAGAGCTGCTGGGTATTTTCGCTGGCTAAACATTTCTGTGACCACGAGCTTAGATCACTGTGTCTCGTCATGAGCCGGGATCTTCCAAACAAGGACCAAATTTTGTACAATAGAATTCGTTCTTCTCGTATCTTGGGTCTGTTATGCAAGCCTCGAAGCTTTTAGAGAGTATCGAAAGTCTTGGAAGGATATGCGCGATGAGTCAGTTGAATTGTAAGGGTGCCTGCGGGTGACCTGAAAAGTCAGCCCTGCAGAGCACGAATAGCGGCCAAATCGTCTATTTGGAAGTAGTGGTTCCACAGGGCTTGTCTTGATGTCTAATAAGTGCAGAAGGTGTCAGCCAATATTCAGTTGTATCGATGGAGTTTCGTTGACTTCAACCCATTTGACCTACGTTCTTTTATGACACATAAGTATTGATATTGCACAGCAAGAGAGAGCTATACAGCTGTGTTGTATGCAGTATGAAAATTATTCAGAGAGTAGCTTGACGGGATCTCTGTTACTGCTGGTACTGATGGTAAGGCGAAAATTTCTTGATGTTGATGCACTTCTGTCTTTTTTGAAGACATCTTTTAGTAAAAGAAATAAGGTGCGAGCTTCACCTCCCAAATAGGAACATCATGAAGACAGGCAATATTACGTGGATTGTCAAGCTACCCGATCATGAAACACGACAGTAGAGCTGCAAAGGATGGTATCATATCAATTTTGAGGTTATATTAAATTATATCTATGGGTGATTGCTAGTTCTAGTCAAGTTTAACTCACATTGCTGTTTTTGGCAAGAACGATTTCTCCATTATCTCGCCGCCCAACAAAGCTCGAATTCGTCAGCTTAGCCAATCATAATTCAAGAAAGGACTGGACCCTAGCTTCAGTTTCTTCAGTTTTTTGATCTCTCAATTGTCCATAAAGTCTTCCATTTACTTCTGCCAATTCTGTTACTCTTCCTAAACCTTTACAACCACCTTCGAAATACCCCCCATCAATTTTGATCGATCTCCCCGGTCTTGATTGATTCTTTACTCTTTTCATATTTTCTCCATCACCTTGATTGAAGTCTCCGATACTTTCAATCAAATACCAATTCTTCTCGATTCTTGATTGTAAGTCAACTCCAGTTGTTTTAATTTGTCTTCCGTTCTTCGGCTTACTTCACGCTACCATCAAAACAGACCCTCTCTGTCTCACATTCCATCTACTTTGATACATGTCGATGTCTCTCTAACTTTTCATAATAGCGTCGAGGATTACATTTCTCCCTTCTTCCATTCTCTTTGCGAGGTTGATCTTTAGGCTTCAACCTGTCGCATTCACTTCAACAACCAAGTGAGTTCTTCGATCTATCTACCAGCTTGTGCATATGGATTGTACATGAGATTCACTTCGCCTTTTTACTTCCCCGCTGCTATCGTTGGCATTGAAATGCGCGACCATTTACTCACACTACTACCCTTCTTCACTTCATGTTGTCAAGTCGCGCTTAGTTTCAGACAAGTCTACTCTCTACCTTCAACTCTCCCCAAATTACTCCTCTTCCTTTATCTTGCATTACTTTATCTTTGTCCCGTTCATTATTACAGTTCTTTGATCATTCTCATGGTTTCATTGCATATTTATTGATCTACGGTTAACTGATCTCACAGATCTCGCAGATCTCACGCGATCATTCAATTTCTTGATTTTTCAAGGTGCGTCAAAGACACACCAGATCTATGCTCTTTCCTAATTTTTGCCTCTTGGACTCAACTAACTGGGTGCTTCATTACAGACCATTTCAAGGAAACATGTCTGCTTGGGAGACTGGAGATATGGCAGCTGCCTTGCCCGACACAACAGAAACGCCTGATGTTGTCACATTAGAGCGCAAGAATCCTCAAGAAGCCGGCTGGGTTGTTGCCAAGAAGTATGACTATGAAACTTACAACAAGTCCACCAAGGAACAAGCAGAAGCCCGTGCTGCCGTTGCAGATGGTGCTGACCCTGATGTTGAGCTAGCAGCTGATGCAGCTGAAGATGCAGAGCCAGAGACGCTTGCTGTTGGCGGTCTTCGTCCTGGAGAATGGGCCTCAAGTGGTGCTATCTATGAGTGGAACGAAGAATATGGTGATGTTGGTCCTAAATTCCCCGATCTAGAGGATCAATTGTTCGGCAAGAACAACAATCATGTTCGTCAAGGTCTCGCCTTTGAGAGGTATTCATCTTCATTCTTAACCAGATGATATCTTACTAAAATTGTTTTCTAGCATTACCACCCTAAAAGTCACCCAAGAGGGGAGCGTCAAAATTGATCCCATCCGCAGATTTGAAGATGCAGGCCTCCATCCAGTTATGTTGGAAAACATCAAATGTAAGAATCCACCAAACCCTTTTTTGATAGGCAATATTGACTTTCCAATCTTTTAGTGGCCGGTTATCATGTTCCAACACCAATCCAGCAGTACTGCCTCCCAGCAATTAAGAAGGACCATGATGTTGTTGCTTGCGCCCAAACTGGTAAGTAATGATTACCACTCTCTAAAGAATCGAGCTATTTACTGAATTTCCGTGCTCACAGGTTCTGGCAAGACTGCGGCTTTCTTGATTCCAATCTTGTCAAAGTTGATGGGTAAGGCCAAAAAGCTTGCTGCACCTCGTCCAAACCCAGCCACCTATGTGCCAGATCGTGACAACTATGTCAGAGCTGAGCCATTGGTCGTCGTTGTCTGTCCCAGTCGTGAGTTAGCAACTCAAATATTTGATGAGGCTCGTCGTTTCTGCTACCGTAGTATGCTTCGACCTTGCGTTGTTTATGGTGGCGGTCCTCTTGTAGAGCAACTTAGTCAACTAGCCAAGGGCTGTGACCTTCTTATCGGTACCCCTGGCCGTCTTTGCGATATGATCCGCCGTCCTCATGCTCTCACTCTCAAGCGCCTTAAGTACATGGTCATTGATGAGGCAGATGAGATGTTGGACTCCAGCTGGGAGGAGGAGTTGAAGCAAATTATGAGCGGTGGTGGTAAGTACTTCAATTATTTTGGTTTAGCTTAAACATTACTGATTCTGAAATAGACCAAGAAGAGGGTAACATCATTTACATGATGTTTTCTGCCACTTTCCCAAAGATGGCTCGTGCCATTGCCAAGGAACATCTGGCTCACGATCATGTTCGCATTCGTGTTGGTCGTGCTGGTAGTTCTCATACTAATATCAAGCAAGACATCATCTATGTCGAAGCTGCCAGCAAGCGTCAAGCTCTTTACGACCTACTTCTATCAACCCCACCTGCTCGTACCATTATCTTCGTCAACACCAAGCGTTCCGCTGATGAGATCGATGATTACTTGTTCAACAACGATCTTCCTTGCACATCTATTCACAGCGATCGTACTCAACGTGAGCGTGAAGACTCTATCCGTGCTTTTCGCAATGGAAAGATGCCTATCTTGATCGCTACTGGTGTTTCTGCCCGTGGGTATGTTTAAAACACTATCCCTCCCAGTTTCATATAATTATTTGAATGCCCTTCAAGTTCACCCGCTTACACAAATTCCAGTCTCGATGTACATAATGTGATGCATGTCATCAATTTTGATTTACCATCCAATGACCATGGCGGCATTGAAGAGTACACTCATCGAATTGGTAAGCACATTCTACTTCAACTTAATTCTGCAGCTGGCTAAGCGTTGATTGATCAGGTCGTACTGGTCGTATTGGCAACATGGGTCTTGCAAGCTCGTTCTACAATGATCGAAACGAGGATATTGCTGAAGCTTTGGTCAAGACATTGTTGGAAACTCGCCAACCTGTTCCTGACTTTCTTGAGGCTTATCTTCCTGAAGGCTTTACTATGGATGGTCAAACAGGTGATCTCGCTACTCTCAATTTTGATGACGATTCAGATGATGAAGAGGAAGCTGGCGAGAATGCTGAGGGTAACACTGAAGGTGGTGGTGGCTGGGGAGCAGACAATGCAGCTAATAGTGGTGGCTGGGGTGCCGCTGAAACCACTGAAGCTGCTCCAGCTGATGATGCTTGGGGAGCTTCAACTGGTGGTGCTAACGGATGGTCTTAGATCATTTTCATAAATTGTAATAGGTTTTGATTTCGAAATCTATCCTACACGTTTATGTTATTGACATTTTAGATGTCTCTAGCAATTTGCTTCTATTTGTCCTCTATCTGATAACATATATGGGCGGGGACGGCCTTGCTTTGCACCAGGACTCTCTGCCTGTTATGTTAAATTTGTATGCCTATACTTAGGCCGGAGTTGCCTTTGGGGGCGGGAATGGCCTTGCATTGGAACAAGGATTTCCTGCCTGGTATGGATGCATAACATATGGGGTTTCAATTTTCAATTTCTAAGCAAATTCATAAAACAGAACAGTTAATAAAATGATATTTTGTTCTTTATGAACTTGACTTCTTACTCGTGCTTTCAAGTTGTAGCGTTACCAACCCATATTTTGCATCTGGTGAGTAAACAGAAGTAAGCCTTTTCATCATACACATCTCTAAACAAAGGTGGCTGAATTTAGAGTCTCTACTTCAAAGAAGTTAAATAAGATCGATGGCCTTAAAATATTAGAATCACGCAAGCTTTAAATCGAAGAACACAACCACAACGGATAAAACCAATATATGGAAAAATAGAGAAGAGAACTACATAAGCCTATCAATCTCCTCCCTGTAATCAACTAGGATCTTTGCTCTATTCACAGTTCCCTTTCCAGTCCTAGCTAACGGCTTCTGTGGATCCACGAACAAAATTCGATCCTTTGCGAGAAACGCATCAGTCCGGTAATAAACGTTTGTTCTCTCAACAATCGGCCAAATTTTATCAATCAAGTCCTTCTGCCGTTCTTCGGACGTCGATTCTCTTGAAGCAAGTTCAACTAAAAGAGCGATGCCTGTGGTATAATTTTCAACCCCAATTTTCTGGACAGGAACCACGACAGCATCTGTAATATCTGGACATTCGATAACCGCATGTTCAATAATGCTGGGGTTGGCAATCATTGTATTTGCAAGAACAATCATATCATCTGATCTCGCTTTGTAAGTCCAGAGATCCGGCTTAGTCGGATGAGGTGAGTACAAATCACGAGTGGCAAACTTTATCATTAGAAAGTTAGTGATTTCCTAGTGAAAAGGTTGTTCATGGCTGAATGGAAGGCACGAAACTAGATCAAAAAAAGGGAGACAAAAAAACGACACACAAAAGTTGGAGTTTGGGGATGAGAAATAAGTTTGTGAGCTAGAAGCAAAGTTACAAATTACTTACCTCCGTGAGATCGGGAAAGAGTTTGAAAACTGGTTGCTCATCTTCAGGTTTGGGATTGCGCACAATATACGCTTCATACAGGTTGTCGTTGTATTTCCGGAACTGTAGACCTGCTGCAGGATGGGCTTGGAAGTATTTCCAGTCCTTGGGATCCCAGTCTCCAATTTTTCGAATCAAGGGGTAGCTTACCGACTCAGTGGATCCGTGAGATGTATACAAGTCGAGCTTGGTAACTACAGCATCTCCCAATGACTGTGCTACGTCACCACCTCCATAGCACATTAAACTGACATGGCTCGCTAGCGAGTCAAGAAGCTCTGGGCTTCTGGCACACTCGGCTACTAGTGAGGGCCCACCAAGAATTCCAGTTACATCGCTCGTATATTTGAGCCCCTCGGCTGCAAGGGCCGCTGTTGGAATGGTTGCAGCGGGTGGAAAGACGTAAGCTGTTTGACCTGCTATTGCTGCAATCATTATACAAACGAATGAAGTCTAAACAACGGGAGGTCTGTCAGTGCAGTGATCTTGGCAATGAATGTTGGATAGCTTTTGCGAGGAAGGAATGATCTCACGTGAAATGGAGCGGTAAGAGCAAAGACTCTTCCACCCTCGCTCTTTCTCTCCATCGACTCAAACCCTTCCGGTGGCTCTATTTGTATTGCTTTCATGTAAGCAGCTGCAAAGTCATGAGTATAGATTATTGGCTTCGGAAGACCTGTTGTTCCCGAAGTATGAAGGGCTACCAATGGTTCTCTTTTGGCACTTTCAAAAGTTTTGTCATAGGGGAAGTGTTCGTAAGTAGAATTTAGTAGCTCTTCGATGGAAGGCACGCTGAGAACCTGTAGATGATCATGTATTTGTACTACCGGTGCAACAGTTGGTGGTTTTGGATCGGTAGTCAGCAGTACTTGGCAACCTGTGGCCTTGAAAAGACTTTTTGTAGCTTCGGGGGTGTTTCGTGACGAAGTAAGAAGTAACTAAATGTATGATAAGCCAAATTGAAGCGGAAAAAGTATGTTTGAGCTCTTTTCGGTGTTTTTTTATCTTCTTTCTATGTCATTCATATTCATTGCCATACAATGCTTCTACAAACAGACACGTTATAATATCAAATATGGCATACCTTGTAGCCTGCCTTCACAGCACCCAAAATAAAAACAGCGTATCGGAAATCATTCCAACCCATATAGCAGAGTGTCTGAAAGTCCTTTCCCGGTCCCAGTTTCTCCGTCAGCCACCAAGCCGCACCATTCACAGCATTTCCTAACTGACCATAGGTGATCTTCCGATACCCTTTGTCAAAACCGACAAGAGATACAGGATACTCCCCAAACAGGACTGCCGGGCGTACTCTCGCCATGCCATCGAGCATGTTGATAAGAAGCTGAGGCTTGCTGTGCAGAGAGTTCCGAGCTTTGGGACCAGGATATCCTTCTTCAAAGATGATTGAAGCCATTGTGTTGGTTCTGCGATGAGGCGGGTAGTAGGATTGGGGGAAAATGGTGATGTGAAATTCAGTACTATTTGAGAGAAAAAGACCTTGCTCAACTCATCAAAGATACGAGAGAATTTAAGAAACAGAGAATGAGAAGTAAAAACGACTCTTGTTCGAGGGAAAAAGCGAAGGCATGACGCAGGTGCCGGACAAACACCGCTGACTCAAATATGTGCTGTGCCGCATGCCGGAGTAACTAAAAGTAGAATCGCCTCGTCTTCATGGCCCATTTCCTGCGGTATAATGGATCCAAAGGGAAGAATGAAAGGCTGAATAGAAAACAGTTGATCACGCGTATTGTTGCTCTTGTTGCAGAAACTTCGGTTCTAGGTGAACTTGTCCAACAGCTAAATCTAATTAAGTACGATTGTCATTACATAACATTGCTCTCAAATTTCAAGATCTGTTCGAATGTAGTGCCGGGTAGCTAGTTGGACACATCTTTGATCACTGTACATGGTAGACCGAGGCACTGGCACTGTGGTGAAGATCTAATGGGCTCTTCTGCAAACCCCCATGTACCTGATAGTCTGTCTGGCTTTGTAGGATTAAGCCCTCAGAGTAGAATAGATAAATGCTCTAAAGAGGCATGGATTCTTCAAACCTGTGGACCTTGAATATAAGCGAGTGTTTTGATGTGTCATTCGCATAAATCTACTTTGACCGAGGGGAATTAGGAGGACTAGTTGGCCCCTTGACATCAACTCGTTAGTCGAAGTTGTGCACTTTCCTGCCTGATATCCTTATTTACATGTTCTGTGATTGGATAAAAAAATATGATGTGCATGTTACTCCGTGTGAAAAATTAATTCGTGGTGGGTAACTGATGATTGCACATGGTGGACCGTTGAGACAAGCTTCTGGGTACTCACACCCGTAGAAGATAAGCTTCTCGGCTTGCATATCCCGTCGATTACTGTGATACCAAGCACATAGGTGGGCTGGGCGGGTTGCAAAATGATTTGTTTATCAAAGATCCAAAAATAACGCGATCGAAGTTTGTGACAATTTCAAGAAAACAGAGTCAATTTTGAATCTTTGAAGCTAATCTGTCTGGATTTCCTTATTAATTACGGCGTACTCCCCCATGCAGATGATTGTGCGTAAAGATCACTCTGCATGGTTCAAAATGTATGGGCCTTGCTTCCATAAAATGAAGTCTTCTGAGCTCGCACAACCTTCCGCATTTTCTTTTAATTAAACGTGTTGGTACGTGAATGTTGGTTGATGTTGGAAAATATCCAACCGTTGACCCCCACTGCGCCGCACTATAGTTTCCGTCTACCCCAATGAAAATAAGACGAATTCATTTTTTGAAATTGGAAGTGAATGTTGCTTTGAAATGCCAACCTTGATGTCGGCCTCGATTAATCACCAGGATACAACCACTGGGGCGCAAAATCATATATCTATGATGTGAATAATTCATTGGCCCTGAGAATAGATGGGGTGGGGCTGATGTGTTGCATAGAGCTGGTGGGTAATCATTTAGAATTCGGTAAAGGGTTCAACTGCGACGTCAAAATATCAACTATAGGGGTCTGCTTTAGTTGAACTTGAGTATCTGGTGGTATTTTTATCTATGCAGCACTCGACCTATCTGTAACATTCTCCGCTAAACTTCTATGGAGACAGAGTCTGGGTAATACTACGCTGCAATGTAATTGCGGCTTGCAGTTGTGCCAGATAGAAGAGGGTGGTTACATGTTAGGTTGATGTAAGCGAACAAACATTTCCTTCCGGGTTGGACTTCTCCGTCTATGTTTTCTAGAATAGTACCATCTCACAATCAAAGATTCGAACACATTGTAAGTGAACAATAAAAGATGGAAAACAGTGTTTCCGATACAGATCCAATACCACAAATTTTAGAGAAAGTCTGTTTTGATGCCAATCTCGAATCTCCTCCTATATCAGCTCTTGAAGAAACGAGAAGGGCCTCCAATTATCTAAAAGGATGGCCTCTGCATTTGCTCACCACAGCGTGAGTATCCTTTAGTGCCACACAGCTGTCAGCTCACTAACGAATTGACTCCTGACAATAGACTAATGCTCGCTATCTTTCTTCCTCAGGTTGAAGGAACAATTGCAGCAACAGCTCTAATATCTATCACGAATGATTTACGAGGTTTCAACGAAAGCAGCTGGATTATCACGGCATACATGCTCACATATACTTGTTTGTTCTCGACTCATGCTTGTGCAATGCAGTGCTCTAACTTCATGTCCTTTCAGGTTTTCTTATTATCAGCGCAAAGCTTAGTGATATCTTTGGCCGAAAGTCCCTTTTACTAGTTTCAGTTGGATTGTTTGTTATATTCTCAGCTGCATGTGCTGGAGCACAGTCAATGACTCAGTTGTAGGTATGCCCTCGAAATTCTTGCAGAAACCACCTACGTCTGATGATTATTCAGGATCATACTTAGAGCCTTCCAAGGCATTGGTGCATCAGGAACCTATGCTCTTGTTACTGTCATCCTATTCGAGCTTGTACCGTCGGAGAAATATGCTTCTTACACAAGTATACTAGCTGCAATCCTGGGGACCTCCCTCGTGATAGGGCCGATTCTCGGGGGTATCATTTGCAACTTTACGACTTGGAGGTGGATCTTCATTATCAAGTAAGTGTTCCTCAGACAGAGAAATTTATCAGGCTGACACTTCGCAAACAGTGTAATTCTAGGCGCAATTACGATAGTACTCTTATCCTTAGCTTTGCCCAAAAATTATCCTCACCACCATCTCCCTGAGTCGATGTACAAACCCAAGACATTAAGCGAGAGCTTTTCTAGGCAACAATTCGGGAGAGTGGACTTCATAGGAACGGGCCTTCTCTTATGTGCAGCAATCCTCTTGATCGTTGCACTCGAAGAAACCGGTATCGACTATAAATGGAACTCTGGATTCATCATTGCAATGCTAACAATTTCCATCATCTCGTGGATTTCATTTTTTGCATGGTCATGGAGAATAACTTCATGGGATGGAACCCGCGAACCTATATTCCCGTGGAGATTTTTAACGAGTCGAACTTGTGCTGGACTTTTTATGTAAGTTGTTCAAACACACCCTATAACATAACTGGGTTTCTAATCTGTTCAAGTATTGTATTCTTGACTGGAATGCCACTTACTGTTGCGCTTGTCCAGCTGCCGTTGCGTTTTCAAGTGGTCAACGGGCTTTCCCAACTTAACGCTGGTGTACGTCTCTTGCCTTTTCTGGCTTTCACTCCTGTTGGATCAATGGTTACGGCTGGCGTGGAGGGAAAGTTCAAAGTCCCACCATTGTACATGTTTATCGCGGCTTCGTGTCTCCAAATCGCGGCGTTCACATTACTCAGTTTCTCTCCTACCGATAGCCACATTAACCATGCACAGTATGGATATCAGGCAATGGCTGCTATTGCTATCGGGAGTTCTCTAGCTAGTTTGACGGTGATGGCCCCTTTCATGGTGGAGGAACGAGATAAATGTTCGGGCAGTACTTCTCATCGTTTTGATATTCTTGCTAACATAGTCTTAGCTGTTGCGATGGCTGCCGTCCTCCAATTTCGAACGATGGGAGGTGCTATTGGATTGGCAATTGTTACCACCGTGATGAATCGTTACATCAAAACCCATTTGTCGGAAATTTTGACACCGAATCAAGTACATGAAATATTGCGGAGCACGGAAAGTCTGGCATTGTTACCGCCCTCGGCACTTAGACCTGTGACAGAAACGTTTGCGAGAGGCTTCAATTTACAAATGCGAATCTTGATAGGGACATCTGTAGCTCAGATACCTTTTTCAATGCTCGTTTGGCGGAAGAAACAGATCGTTGTATAGATATTTGTGTAGCAAGACTTTGAAGGAGCCAGACTAAAGAATGAAACAATTCATTAATAAGTAATTTCTTTTGGGCTGTCTGGGGAAGGTTGAAAGCAGATGAGAACCCTAATGTTAATTCTATACAAGCTCACCACCTTTCGACTCCAGGCGGGCGATCCAATCAAAGCGAGCGCCATCGGTCGAACGCTCTGGAACTACTGTTTCAGAGATAGCCCTATATATATATGCATGCTTCCCCTAATCTATAGCCTGCCACTTATTTGGAGTGGCGCCGTGGGATCTAATATTGGGCATCTCGAAGGTGCTAGTGGTATTGCGGGTATCACAAAAACGATGTTTATTCTAGAAGCTAGTGTCATACCGCCCAGTGTCAATTGAAAAAGGACAAATCTTGATACTGATGAAGTACTTTTGAGAACCAAGGTGCTTCGCCGAAACGCCAAGATAAATTTTAGAGATTACTGATTCTTGTTTAGTTTCCCTGTGAGTGTACTCCATGGCGCTCTGAAGGGCAGAGAGACTAGCAAGTTTCGACAAATTAGAGACCAAAACAATTTTCAAGGAAGTAGAGCACAAAAGAAACCCTGATATGAATTCATTCCCAGTGCGAAAATATGCCATCCACCAGCACAAGTGAAGTAGAGTACGTATGTCTATTCTCAAAATCGAAAGAGTAGATTATTTAATTCTCTGGCCTGAGTATTTGGGTTTCGGTATTTCTGAAGGCCACAGCGTGAAGAAATTATGTGAAAGAGAGATTTCTATCCATAGATTGATTGTATGTTTCCACTATCTAAAAGTATATTATGGCATAGAAAAGGATAAATTTTAGCAGATTCCATACACGACAGCAATATTGAGATATCTAATACACCCTAAGAGCATTTGAGCCAAACTCGAAACGGATTGTTGAAAAGCGGTGCATGGCCTACACACGAATTTCTAGATTGGACGCCTTTTCCCAGAGAGAATGAATTTCTGTCAGCGCTACTGTCCCGATCAGTCTCCATACTCTTACTTACTACCACAAGCTATGCTAAAGAACTTGGCAAAGTTCAATCTAGAGATGGAAGGTACCCTTTTCCGACTTCAACGAATTAACGCCAGCTTTCCTGCTGCTCTGACACTAGACCGCAATAACCACATCTCCTTGAGTTGTACTTCATTGTGAGATACAATTAAATGCCTCACATCACAATCTTTACTCTGATCTCATTCATGCCAGCTAGGGGAATGGGACTAAGCGTTTATCTACGGCGCCAACTTTAGAATACCAGAAGAAGAGAATGTGTTGGATCCACAGTTTTCAGACGGATCCTCAAACACCTAGGTATCTATTGTAAATCAGATCTACGTAGTCATTTGCCAAAATAGGCGAAAGCGCTAACAGATTTCCGATATTCGCAGAGACCATTCATTTGGGGTATGACCAAGCTGGAAGTTTACGGGTATAGTAATTTTCTTTGCAGGATAGTGAGGGGATTTCAAGTAGGGGCATCAAAACTTTCAGCTTGACATTTCCAAGTGTCGCTGAGTGACAGGCGAATGCGATAGCAAGCAAAATGATATGAGAGCGCGACGTACAATAGTGGAATAAGATAACACAGTATTGCAGATTTTATGATGCTGTAGATCATGAAAGAAGTAACATGTCTATTCCACCAAGTTTCAACCGATCCTCTCCTGTTTCGTTTTCTTCTTGCGAGCTTCCGTGAAGTCCCTTCCTGATGCGCGTTCCCAACGGAGATGGTCAGAAATTTGGATGCGGAACATAACCATGAAATTATGACCGAAAACTTCTCCGGCTATGATTTGCGTGCTGCGCGGAGATTGTTCACAATTCAGACATGCAACAAATCCAGATATAGTCCCAAGCTCACACCTCCTCAGCACTCATGTGTGAAATGCGCGGAAACCTTCCTGAATTCAGACGTGCAACAATATCAATGACAGGTTTATGATTGATCAGTTCGTGCTCAGAATATTGCCACGTCTCACCCTAAATGATCAAAAGTGCCCAGTGTCATGGAATCTCCGGACCTCTCTTTTCTCTTCTGAAACTTCAGACAGCTCGGAGAAGGACCAAAATTTAGACGTGCAACAAGTATATTTTAAACACATACGAATACAGGTGACTGCCATGCTCGTGATATTTTCCTCTGTAGAAATTTCCGAAGTGTGCCTTGGCCGAATCGAGTTTAGGTCTCACCGAGCGGACCTATAAAAATCTGATATTTAGCAAAATCCTGATCCACTAATTCCGCATATGTCGTGAGGGCTTGAGGCGAGAAGAGGCGAGGGGAAAGAAAACTGTAAGTGTGTAATGTAATGAGATTAGATGCTATGTATATGGCACGCACGTTGTAATCCATCATTAAGGAACTAGCGCCAAAGTTCATGTGATTAGATAGCCTTGTGAGAAGCTCGGACCCATCAAATTGAACATGTTGTTAGGGATAAATATGGAAGGTGCGACTTTAGTGGATTGATGTATATTCTGGATCCATACTATGGTGTAGGGAATAAGTTATGTTACACCGCCTTTGTCTTGCCACTGATAGAATCATTCTGCCCACGCAAGCTGATCCTGACTAGCGAAGGCGGTGTGACATAACTTATTCCCTACACCACAGTAGCATTAATAATTCTACACCCCTTCCATCCCTCCAAGAACGACTCTTTCATTGACCCATCTCCATCTGAACAACCTCAATTCTAGATCAACAAAGTGAACTTCGGGGCTGCATTCCATTTTTTGTCAAGTAGTTTACTACGATTGTTTATCACACCATTAACCTAACAGGGATTACTACCACATATTATCCGAACTAATCAACAACCATTCGCAAAAATGCCACCCTTTAAGGATGAGCATATTCTCATTATTGCGCCGGGCTCACAAACAACTCTTGCTCAACTAGGTCTTCCTGAATCCTTTACTCCACCACAACGAAGATTTCCCACTCGTATGTTTCTAGCTCCCGATGGAAAAACCTATGAGCCATACAAAATTCGACCCAAAAAGAAGGATGCTTCAGCTACAACAAACGGCGATACTGAGATGGGTGGAATTAAAGAAGACAAGGCAGATGAGGAAGAAGAATTGGAAGAAGTCCCGGAGGATGACGAAGGCGCTATTTGGCCATTAAAAGGTTTGTCTATATGTTTCTTGCAGGCCTTGTATATGCTGATACAATGTAGAGGGTCGAATCGAGAATCTTCCAGCCTTTTGCGCTTTCCTACATCACGTTCACAACCAATTATCGCCAACTCTTCACACGCCTGTTATGTTAATTGCGCAACCTGCTTGGACGGCCAAGAATCATGAAGACCTCACTCAATTCATATTTGAAAAGTTCAGAACTCCTGCGCTTTGCATCATGGACAGCGCATTGGCAACTTCATACGCATTTGGAATCGCAAACTCAACAGTCATCGATGTAGGATTTGAAAAGGTTGATATTACTGCTGTTACGGACTTCCAAATATCTGGCAGAGGAAATATACCACAGTCTGGTGGAGAGGCAATGACATTGCGCTTGCAAGAGTTACTCAAGTCGAAGGACTTTACAAGGGATATGGCAGAACAATTGAAGAAGAGTGCAATTTGTGAAATACTACCTCTGGGGACTCCTCTGCCGGGTGGTGAGGAGAACGCAGAAGTCGTAAGCAACCCTGCCGCTGCAGCTTCCACTGGTGCACCATCGTCTGGACCGAATGTTAAGGTTGCAGAAGCACCTCGCGGACCAGGACAAAATACTGAGGTAGGAGAAGAAGATGCCATTAATGGTATCGATGCTGCAGAAGACGATGGTGTTTTAGATGTTGCTAGTATTGTGGCAAGTGGGAAAACTCAAGAATATCTCGCAAAGATTGAAAAGGAGAAAGCTGGAAAGGCTTCGAAGAAGGCCCAGAAGGACAAAGAAGCAGCAGAGGCGGCAGCAGCTAAGCCAGTGAGGTTACCAAACTCGAAGAGACCTCGCGCTACGTTCCACTACGAATCATCACTTCCTGAGCCAGACGCAAAACGCCAAAAGACGCCCGAGCCAGTAACCACAGCGAACCATGAGGGCGTACCATCTCCTACCGGTACAGCCACCGATGCTCCCGTCGACACTACGTCAGGTACCGATCCGGCTGTTGCGGTGGATGAAACTGCAGCTCGTGAGCAAGCAAAGACAGCACGCAGACAGAAAGCTTGGGAAGATGAGCACCCTGATCGCACGAGAAGAGATATTGACATCGGCCTAGAGAGATTCCAAGCAGCAAGTGAGAGTTATATGGACGCTATTGCCGATACTGTCTACAGGACTATCCTCTCCGTTGACGACATCTCCAAACGTCAAGATGCTTGGGATTCTCTGATCATCTGTGGATCAGGATCAAAGGTCAGAGGCTTCAAAGATGCGCTCATTGCAATTCTCAATGCCCGATATCTTATTTCGCCAAGCTCTGCAACCATGTTTATGAGTGAACTCCCTTCGAATCTACCAACACCATCTGGCACAGGTTCCATGACACCAAATGCTTCCTTTTCCTCGACACCACATCCAGTACCCTCAGCTAACGCAGTTAATCCTTTACTCCTTGCAGCGACTACCGCATCAAATCCTGCACTTAATCCTAACATACCTTCGTTCAACAGCGGAGCAAACGCTCAGCACTCATCACACTCTCAGTCACCCACCAGCATCAAACTCGCCACTCCTCCAGGATACTTCCCAGAGTGGAAGACTTATGAGGAGGCCGTTTTCTTAGGATCTCAAGTAGCTGCCAAGGTCATTTTTGTTGTCGATCAAGGTCTATCCAAGGGGTTCTTATCACGAGTTGATTTCAACGAAGAAGGACCAACTGCTATTCATCAAGTGTAAGTTTTTTTTTCCTCTTGGATCGTGATATAAGTGCCTTGTACTGATACAGAAATAGTGGACTTGTGTATTAAAAGAATTGCGAAAGCGGAGTATGTGGTAATGCATTTGGGAGAAAAGAAGAGAATGATGATAAATTTACAGACAAAAAGTATACCCATACTTTCATCGAAGCCCATATATTCAAGTTTGTAGTAATAAAATGAATATCCCTTTGCTTCTGTTCGCCTTTGATGTACTAGATAACTTGAGCTGAGATATTTGTAAAGGAGTAAACTCACAACTAAACAGCCGATTTGAGACAAGGCCTCCCGAAAAGAAAACGCCAACTCCCTTTCTCTAACATACAGTTATGCCTCCCAGCTCTTTCACCTCTTATGTCCGCTCCTACCATCCTACCACCTCCGACGAGGCTCTACCTCTCTCGTACCGAACCCATTAGTGAAACACTCTCCGAATTGGCCGTTTTTATATCGATAAATTTGGTCAATAATTTTAGACTTAGGAGAAGAGTGGGCCTCAGAGGAGAGTTGGTGAAGTGAGAATAGGTAGGAACAGAGGGTGGTGAGAGACGCTCAACGTTATCTTTGTCAATTACCACTTTTGGAGCTGAATGGGTTATCTTATTGTTCAATTTTCCAGAGGTTGAATAGAAAAAAGCCAATTGGAGGCCCTTCCCACCTCTTCTTTCCTCTTCCTTGCCTCTTCATTTTGGATGAATTCCCATAACAACTGATTCAAGTTATATTAAAGGAGATGGATATCCGTATGCTGCCCAGCCTTTTGAAGAAGTGAGCTTTATGGAAAGGGACAAGCAATCTACCCAGGTCAGGTGAGTTGGCCATGCTCCTTCCTTCTCTTTTATTGCCTACCTACCACCTACCGCCTACCTAGCACCCGACACTTATTACTTGCCATTGATACAACTCCCATTTATACTTTCTTCTAACAAGCTCGGAAAATTCACTAGTACAGCGAACCAGATTTTCAGGCAGCCTAAACTTACTTAGCTCGCGTCACTTTGCTTTTAACCCTTTTTTTTTACTTTCCCACGAAGCCCTTTTCTTTCATGAAAACCACTGGACTGGACAACTTACTATCTACACAACGACCTTGAAATCTGCCTGGAAAACTACCTAGTAAGTATTATTGTCTCTCCAAATCCCTTGCCCGATTCACGTCTCTTTAATCCTCTTTGTGTCAAAACTCTGGTCATTGCTTTGCTGGATTTTGTTGTTCCTCTTCCTCCCAAAATTGTTGTCCATCTAATGGGATTTAATACTCCATGAGATGAATTGGTATATACAGATTGCAAAATTCTCACCACTTGATTTATCTGGGTTTTGCTAATGCTACTTATGCGAACCAGTTCAACATGAAGTCACCATCTCGCCCTGTGAGGAAGGCGACGAAGAAAGTTACAATGACAAAGTCAAAGTTATCGACCAAGAAAAAGAATACCAATGCCAAGAAGAGTTTTCCTCAGCCAGAGGCGGCCAAGGCTATTGTAACGAATCCGGTTGATCGACTTTATAAGACTGTGACTTTGGAAAGTGATGATATCGAAGATGGAATTTGGATGATACGCAGACTTGGCAATGGTAAATATGAAGCTGTTAATCTCAATGATGCTGCGTTCGAAGACATCTGCTCGGAGGAAAATGAGGCAAGAATGGCTTCCACTCCGAAAAGCCTCGAGGTTTTCAAAGCAAGCCAAAAGTCTATGAAAGATATTTCATTGAAGCTGGATAGAGCTATCTTTACCGCAAGTATGTATTCGGCTCCGCGTTCTTACACAACCCATGCACCCGGGCAGAATTAACGTTTTCATTACAGGTGGAAAGGTCTTCCGATTCAATAAGCTCCCTATCGAGTTGCGATACAAAATTTACGAGTATGCACTGATTTCAGAAACTGGTTTACACCCCGACTACTCCTCCTGCAACAGTTTCAAATTACCAGGTCTTGCCCTTGGCCTTCTTGCCTCTTGCCGCTTCATAAATGCAGAGTGCATGCAGTTCTTGTGGAAGAATTCTTTCAACCTCAATTCTTGCAGCATAAAGCGCCTTAGAGAGGTTAAGGAGACTTTAATCCAGAATGCCCGTAATTTCAGATACGAATGGTCTGGTAGTGGTTCCGGGCATTCTAAGGATATGCTCATTCTCGGAATGCTCGCCTCTTGCGCAAACATCGATACTCTGGATCTTGTATTGTGGGGATCTTGTGTAGATGGTCGCCGCGCATGGTACAATCGCAAACCACAATATCTGTATCAGAACGACCCCACCGTTCCTGCTGCCGTTCAAAAATTCAATAAAAGCAATGGCTTCGATAAACTCCTTAGTCTACATGGCCTTAAGAAGGTCATTGTTACGAAGCACTGGACTTTCAATGATAATATTGGCTACAATAGTTTGACCGACGTAGAAATGAAAGCTTTCGAGAAATTTTTAAATGATAAGCTTGCAACGCCAGTAGCACCGCCTGTGGTAAGTTCATGATCCTGTCAGTATATTCTTCTGGGTATCCTTCTAATCACATCTTAAGGTCATTGCTCACCTACCTTCCACTCCAACAAGAAAGTCGACCAGAATCCAGAAGAATGCGAAACCACTCAGATATGTCCCGGATCCAGTCAGCGAAGATGAGGAAGGCTTTTGGGATGAGGATGAAGAAGATGATGAAGATGATGAAGATGATGAATAGGAATGAGATCCACGAAATATGAATCATTTCCGGACGTTGCGGTTCTCAGCTGGGTCTGTTAATGCTCGATGTTTGGGGGCTGTGTTGTCTAATATCGGGTTATGAGACTTTGATGCGCTGATATTGCAAGGGACTTACGCTTCATATTATCTAATATGAAACTATGGAGATTCATTCTTGAAGAGTTCTAACATTGGAGAGAAAGGATCGTGTAGTAGCCGTGCGAGAACGTAGATATTCGCCTAATAAGGGAGGGTGGTTTTCAAGGGAGGACATCAGCTTTCTTTCATACTCAATAATGGAGGCGAACAATAGTTTGCTAAATAGCAACAATAGTATACTTGATGTTAATAGTTATAGTTTATAATTCTCAAAACACTTTTGAGTGGACAATCAATTTGACGTCTTGAGTGCCTCATGAAACATGTACCTGTAGTGTCGTATAACTATCTTCAATATACAAATCTCAAATTTGACAGTCGAACGTACCTTCTGGACTTGGCCCCTCGAGGAGATCGGGGGTTTACCTAGGTAGCTTTTGGTGTGGGGTATAAAATTTAGCGTTGATGGTCCAAGCATAATCAGATCCGTGTAGCTTCAAGATTTCTAGATTCACAAACTCAGCAATTTATTCCTACCTATTTCAAACACATTTCATTTCCGTTTGTCTTGCCATACCATAGTTCTTGATCGCAACATAACAAAATGTCAGTCGACGGACAATCGCCACGAAGAGGCTCTATATCCTCAGCAAATACACCAATCCTTCCGCCAGCATCAGCATTTGCGCAAAAGCGCGCTTTAGAAGATGATCATCAACCTGCAGTATCATCACCTCTCAATCCAGAATTCAAAGTTCAAAAGACTGGAGATGAAACACCAGGTGGCATTCGCGAACGAGCTTCAAGGGCTAAAAAGGAATCGTTGAAGAAGAGAGAATCGAAGGCAGGATCGCTTGCGCCAGAAGGAAGTGCAAGAGCTACTCCAGATCCAAGATCAAGCTCTTCCAGCAAGAAGAAAGCCGTAATCAATTGTGTTACTCCTCTACGATACAAGATACCTCCACCGAAACTACCGGATTTCGAAGCTCCTCGTGGGCCGACTCTCGTTCCTTCGCATACCAAAACCACTCCAGATGGTACTGAGATTCAATTCCATGAGACTACTGATCAGTAAGTTTACGGCACACACCGTATAGATGATTAAACTCATAAATATTTAGCGTATATAACAAGAAGAACTTTCGATATACCCGTGGCATAGCAGATCCAGCCTTTCCTTCCATTCTTTACTACCGACAAACCGAAACGGAACCTTTTGGTGCTCGACTAAGTTTTGAAGACTCGGCCCCCCATATGATGATGGATGAATCGGCGAGACACATTACAACAGATAAGGGCTTTAGAATGGCGAAGGCCAATGTAGGAATAAGGGAAGGTCGTTGGTATTGGGAATGTAAGATCACAAGTGGTGTGCCGAGGCCTAAAGCAGGAGAGCCAGCGCAAGAGTCGCATGGGCACGTTCGAATGGGGTTCGCAAGAAGAGAAGCAGCCCAAGATGCACCAGTTGGGTTCGATGCTTATAGTTATGGTATCCGGGATGTAGCTGGGCAAAAAGTATGGATGTCTCGACCCAAGGACTTCTTCCCTGCAGGAGAATCTATCTATGAAGGAGATGTTATTGGGCTAGAGATCAATCTTCCTTCCGAAAAATTACATCGAAAAGTCGTCGAAGGAAATTACAACCCAGCAGTCGATCTCACTGATGAAGATGACGGCGGAATGGAACGAGCAGATATGATACGAGATCGAGTACCTATTCGATTCAAAACTCACCTCTACTTTGAACAAATCGAATATTCCACATGCAAGGAGCTAGAAGAACTCATGAACCCATCGCCAGTCATATCATCAACTGGGGGTGTCGCGTCTGCAATTCAAGATCCCGGACCAACTCATCCTGTACCAGCTCTCCGCACTCTTCCACACTCATCTATTAAAGTCTACAAAAATGGAAAGCTAATCGGAACACCATTTACGGATCTCCTATCCTTCCTCCCACACGCCTCGAAACCACAACCTCAAGTTGGAGCCAGAGAAGGTCTTGATGATGGGATGCTTGGTTATTTTCCCGCCGTATCAGTCTTTCGGGGTGGTGCAGCAGAAGTCAATTTCGGTCCTCAATGGTGGTATCCTCCATCAGGTTTGAGCACAGAGGATGGTGATGTGGATATGGTCAATGATGAATCATCTCTACCCAAACTTAGAGCAGCGAGCGATCGATACGATGAGCAAATCGTAGAAGACATTCTTTATGATATTGTTGACGAAGTTGATTTCTGGATTAGAGATGGAGGGGATAGTGGGAAGGGTAAAAAGAGGGATTTACAGTTCGCCAACGGAGGAGCGGCAAATGGCGGGGGACTGGGAGGTGGAGATGCAGGTGGAGAGATTAAGGAATTGGTGCAGGATGATGAATAGGTTGATGGAGAACCTTGTGCAGCAACCTGCTTTTGAGATAATGTGTGCAAGGTGGAATAGGATGGTTATTTTTTAAGGACACAGGTTTAAAAACGGGCGCGGACACGGACATAAGTGGCGTTTTGGTGCGTGCTATGTAATTGAAATAGGAGTGTTAATTTGCTGGGCATACATTTTTTTAGATGGTGGTTGGTAGCTGTGCAAAAGGAGCTGATATATATTGTCAGGAAATGGGAGAGGGCATAATGATGGGGCAACAGAGAGATATAATACCAAATTATGAGTTGCTAAAGAAGCAGCGGAATCAAACCTATTTAACTATGGTTACTCTACATAATTATTATAGTTACAAGAGCATTTTGGGGGGGTTTTCGGGCATAGGTGATGGCATAGGTGATGGTATAGGTTTAATATGATTATGACTCCGTCCGTAGATGTCTGTTCAAAACCCCTTTGAATATATAGATATAGGAATAGGATAGACAAGTTCATCGCGGAATTGTTACCTCTGCTGCCAGAAAGTGTACAAACTCCGGAGCTAGATGATACACATACCACAAGATGATAAACTACAAGAGGACTAACCCGATTTTCTCAGAAACAAAACCGCACACTTTCTGGCAGCACGGGTGTCTATGTTTTGATATCAGGGGTTTTTGTGACACGAGTGAATACCACTAGTAAAATCGAAACGCGTATTGTGAACTCCTTTTGCTCGGCGAGCTCGATCGGTAGCAACTGCTTGGCACTCGAGCACTATACGGTGAGAGCTTGCGGTGATTACCTCTTCATTTAAAGTATTGTTATAGATAGACACTAGGTCGTCCACGTTTGCAGTCCATATACGTGTACCCAATCTAACGAGTAAAGGAAACTCAACAGAATCCGTCGAATTATGGATGCGATTATCAATCCTCGGTCCCGAAACCAGTACTCGCGAGTACCTGATGCGAGTACGAGGGACTGGACACTCAGTTCCGGGAATTCGGGATCCACAAGGCTGCGCACGATCCTTGAAACTTGGACTGGACAGGACCGAGAAGGAACTTGGGAAGACTTATTATTAATGCATGCCGGTACTTGGAAGGGGATATGGATGTTCTCCGCTCCTGATATCCGTTTCACGATTCCATTGATGGGTGTGATGAGGTGATCGGGGTGTAAGCTTTCCAGCCATTGGATTCTCCAGGTATGTTGCTGCGTTTTCTGATATGGTATTTATATCCTCGAGGATTGTGTACAGAGAAGGTCCTTGGGCATATTATACCTAACGATCTGAGCCTCGATCGTTATTTTTATCCTCAAGTTATTCTATTCCGCCGCCATCGGTGGTAATCTGCTGGCTCTTTGACTAACAACGATGATGAGGTTTATTTCTGATCTATATTTGACCTATAAGCCAATATATATACCTACGTACAATGAAATATTCACACCTATGATATATTATCCCGATTGTCAGAGAAATCTTTGAATTGAGATGTTTTTTTTTTGGATTCTTGAGTTCCTCGAAGACTAAAGCTATACACCTAGCTATCCAACTGCCTGTCTATACATCTGCTCGAGTACAGGAACTTGAATCAACACCCCCTAAACTTATTCATGTTGTGTTAAAGAAAAGAGAACCGAGCCCTTCAATAAAGTATATACCCCTGTAATTATACACAGTCCTTGTAATTCCGTTCCACCAACCTATTTAAGTAGTGGTTCGCTTACGACAATTGGGAACGTGTTAGCTTTTTAGTCCAGTTCCCCATCTGGAATTCGATAGGGAAAACTTTATTTGATCCTCAAACCAAGATGAAAAGACTTGTTAGTGACATTCGATTTTGTAAAGAGTATAATATTCAACAATAGGGCCTTTCGATTCTATATACCCCCTTGTACCAATATATTTCCTTTCCCCAGATGTTAGCTTGCCGGCCAGCAAGGCTACTGCCGCTTCATCGTTAAGCTTCGAGAAAGTGTCAAATTGAGCCCCTACTCAGCCTCAAGTGGAGGTGTCTAGAAAGACTTTGAATATCTGATAGAAACGACTCGGATAAGGTCAAGAAGTCTATCCGAGTGCTTTTGGTAATATTCATGACCTCTACTGCCATCGATATCTTCCTTTGCTTAGCTCAAGTGGAAAGTTACAATAAAAGGTCTACAGCTACCCACATATTTACCCATATATTCTTTATTTTTCGGCACTCTTTCCTTATTAGCTCGGTCTTTTCACGACTTTTCGAATCCACCGATTCGAAAGGGGTCAACAACGTCCTGACACAAGACTAAACCCGAGATTTTGAGAGATTCCTAGAGTTGATCTCCCGCTTCTGCAGCTTCTATGACATGGATTCCAGAACACCCAGACACCGTTAGTCTTCATTAATAATCTATTCATTACGTATTTCGAGCAAAGTCAGCTGATTGGGACATAGGAACTGCATGTGATGCATGCAAACGAATGAAGGTATACATGATCAAAGTCGCTTTGTTTTCCACATCTTACTGATGATCATCAGATCAGATGCGAATGGGATCAGGAAGGAAAATGCAATCGTTGCCATGGACGGGAGATGGAGTGCACCGTCACGACAAAGGAGCGGAAAAAGAGAGAGAGAAAGAAGTATGAGATAATCTGAATCGTAATCAACATATCTAACTGGTTTGTAGGGTCAATAATATCTCTCTCTTAGAAGATAGGCTGAAACGTATGGAGTATGCTATGACATCTTCAGGGCTTAGTATTGATGCCTCTGGTGTTGAAAGACAGATGTCAGAGGAGATAACCGATCAAGCCGGCATGTTTGAAAAGTTCTCTGCGCTCACTATAAGTAATAGCGGAAGTGAAAACTTTAGGGGCAAGTCTAGATCATATTTCCCGATGAATTCTCTCATTAACATAATCAGGTGCTGCTTCTGGATTCTCCATGCTTTCACCAGAAGGTCTTCAACTTATCACCAAATTGACTGGAAATAACGATTTTGCAAATTTCATGGCTTCTACAAACTTTACAACAATGAACCAATACTCTGTGTCCTCGTCAATATGGCATGCGATGCCTGATGATCAACACAAGCCGCTTCCACCCAAGGAAGTTGCAGATAAGGCCTTGGAATGTAAGTTTATTGCTCATTTCTTATGAACACAAAGTAATTGGTGTTCTTAGTTATTTTTGATAGAATGATGATCACGTGGCCTCTATTTGACCGAAAGACCTTTATGGAACGGTACTCACGCAAATATCCGGTCAAATGTTCAGAAGACCCTGCTTGGTATGCGTGTCTCAACATCTGTTTTGCTCTTGCTACGATCATGCGCAAAGAAGAATTGCCTGGAAGTTCGCCTCGAACGCCTCAAACTACAAAGTCTACAGGGCCTGAAGAACTGGAGAATATGGCTTGGTGGAGATGGCTTCGGAACGCAGCCAGTACTTTTGTTGATATGCAATTTGGACCACCTTCTCTCATGGCTGTGCAGGCAATGTCTGGACTTGTAACTCTCTCTCCATCAGCATGTATTATGGAACGTATTAACCTCATATTAGGCATTCATTCTAGACACACTGTCAGATCCATATCCATCTTCTGTTGTATCTGCAGCAGCGATTAGACTTGCACAAACCATTGGCCTTCATCGTAACATGTCCAATTCCGGCCTTGATGAGGCTGAAATAGAGCAAAGACGCAACGTTTTCTGGATTGCCGTCATGATTGAACGTGGCATAGTCATTCGTCAAGGTCGTCCATCACTGATTCATGATGAAGATATTGGGGTGGACTTACCACCTGCAAGTCAATATCCAAAGAACGCCGAGGGAAGATTTGTTACGTTTCGTCATAATGCTACTTTATCATTACTTCACGGTCGAGTATACAGTAGACTATACTCTGCAAAATCGTTTACCAAATCGAAAACGGAGAGACTGAAGATGGTTGGAGTGCTAGATGATGAACTTCAGCAATGGTGCGAGACTATTCCAATTGAAGTTCGACCGGGCCACCCTATAAAATGCGATGAACATCATATAGTTTCGGTTGTTTGTATGCAATGGGGTTATTACCAGTGTCTTAGTACCATTCATAGAGCATCATTATATTGTGGCCCAGGCTCCATGGACGATGATGATGGCGATAAATCCCAAAATGATTTCGATTGGAAACTGAATCCACGAGTATATGCCAGCGCTGCGATATGTGTTAATGCAGCAAGGAGAACGATCAATTTATTGGAAGATTGTACAAGACTATCAAACCCTATAGAAGGAAATGTTTTACGGTATGTCTGAAATGTGTCTGGATTCTATCTCACACTAACATATAATTACTAGCATGTCTATTTACAATGCACTTGCAGCATGTGTTACTCTTTTTGCAAATATTCTTCAACATCCTCTTGAGCCACAAGTACAGCCTGATCTTCAATTAATGAGTGATGTAGTATCATTTCTATCTAGCTTTGAAGATCAAGGCGCAGCGGAGAGTCACCCATCAGTACCAATCTTTCAAGAAATCAACCGTGTCGCCGTGGAACATGTTAAGAAGGCACAACGTAGAGCTCCGAAACTCACTAAGAGATCACGAGCTAGATCCTGTAATAATGAAGAACCGGATACAGAAAGTGATTACTCGGATGATGAAGATTACAGGGCAGAGGAGTTGGAGAGTCGCAAGACACTCTCCGAGGTATGAGTGGCGATCTGATTTTGAAATGATTCTGGAGAACTAATATTGATTCTAGGTACAAGATCCAGGATCTCCGGTATCACCTGTTAACTCGGCAAATCTTCAAGCATCTCCTTTCTCTTCAGCACAACCACCGCCGTCCAACATTTCAACGGGTATACAATCATTCGAATCCAACTCGTCGAGTTATATACCAGAACACATTCCTACATCTATACACCAAAACTACATTAGACAACAAGCAGCACAAATTGCTCATCAATCTCCCCCATTTTATGAATCAAGTCCTCATGTACTACACATTACCAATCTCCCCGACATTGATGAGCAACACCAAGCTATCAATCCTTCAGATTACCCTGATCCATCTATAGACCCTCGACTCGGATCCCAATCCCAATCTTACTCTTCACAAGCTTACACACATACATCCCACCCCGCTACCGGATTCTACTTTTCCTCTTCGGATCAGCATCAGCATCAGCATCAACAAAATATAAATTCACATCACTCGGAAACATATACAAATACATTGTCCAATCCACATGCCAGTCCGCAAGATCTGGTAAGTCAAGAGGAAGAACCTCTGCTTCCGCAAGATGGGAGTTGGTTTTTTCCGACGATTAGTCCGTGGTCGTATGGGGATGGATCGAATGTTAATTTGAATGGGGTTGGTGCGGTGATGGGGGGCGTGGGTGAAAATGAAGGGGCGATGTGGAGACATGGTGAGAATGGTGGTGAGGGAGGGGGGTTGGGAGGTTGGAATGGTCATGGGTAGTGGTGTGTGAGGTTGAGAGATGTATGGTGGTAGTGTGAAGCTTAATGCTAGTCGAGAAATCTTGATCAAGTCGATAGTTTGTATATACAGGCATGATTCATGCGATCTGGGCGGAGGAGGATGGAAGGAGGAAGGTGTAGGCTTGGATAGTCATCATACCATTTCACTACTACGAATTTTGAATACCAGTTTTATTCCTCTTGAGCATACCAAGTAAATTTCACATCATGTGCTAGATAATCGATACTGAATATCTGAGTTGAATGGGAATATGCAAAAGGAGGAACGACTAATGAAATGGAAGATTCATAACATAGATGGAAATGTATAATTGTACCTCTTATCTATGTAAACCTACCAAATAATATCTTACAAAAGTACAAATAAACAAACAAATGAGACGAGGTAATTTATTAGTTATACAATGATAAATAGGATGACATTTATTGATAAATGTGTAATTTCTTCTTCTTCATCTAGAAACCTTCAATCAATTAATAAAAAAATATAGCAAGTAAGATCTCACAAGAAAAGAAAAGAAAAGAAAACACGAGATATTCCAACCATCCATTAACGATATGATACATACACGTGATTGAAATCATCCCATTCATTCCCTTTTGTTGCACGTCTCAAAAAGGACTGGCTGTTCGAGGGGAATTTTGGGTGTTGAGATTGCTTGGAACACCAGGAAGGAAGGAAGGAAGGGAAGGAGGAAGAGAGGATACTGTTAAGATGGATTCGATTGTATCTGATGTCGATTCGTGTATCTTGGGAAGGAATTGTGATTGGTAGGATGATTCGTTTAACCTTATGTTAGAGATGGAATTATGGAATTACGGAGGGAAAGATGCGTAGATTTTTGATGTTACATCTAATCTAACAAATGAAGGATAAATGAATTCGATAGTTGAGTAGATTCCATACGTCAGTTCATACACTCACTCACTCACCGGTGAAAGAAAAGAAATGGTGGAAGTGCGAAAAAGCTTGTGGTGGAGTGGATGGATTATTGTATATATTTTTAAAATTCTTGGTGCTCTTCAACAAACAATAATCCCTCGTGGCGCAATTGGCTAGCGCGTTCGACTGTTATCTGTAACAAGTCACGTGATCGAGAGGTTGGTGGTTCGAGCCCACCCGAGGGAGCTTGTCTTTTTGCATTTTAACTCACCTTCATTTCTTGTTGGTGAATGGATTGCTTTTTTTTGATGGTGGTTCAAAAGATGGGTTGCTTTTGGTTTGGAAGTTTTGAAGGATGGTTTTTGAAATGTGGGGTAATTGAATTTTTGTAATATTGTCTGTCATGTCACGTGTCTGTATGCGGATGGGCTCGAACCATCAACCTGGCGTTCTGGAAGTTATTTCTTTAGATTTTAGCTGGAGTGAGCTTCTATTACATTCTGCTTTCTCCTTCTGATTTCTCTGATTTTTCTTTCGGTTGGGATGTTGGGTAGCAGAACTCTTTCTCTTGAAGAAAAGATCGTTGTGTTGGGACGATATTACGCTGAACAAATGTGGCTATGCTATGTATGTGTGGCTTGAGAATGGAGGGGATGCCTGGGTGGCTTGTATCGGTCTCTCCATTGACAGCGAATTGAAAGCATGTGATACGTCGATGGAGAAGAAACATCAAACCGCCGCTTGGGCGCGAAGCAGGGTTTCAAACGTATCCCTGTTGGATATGACGTGTGGCTGGGGCCGAATCTCTGGAGCTGGATCGAAGTACGGATGGTATGGCGAGTCGCAAATGAAGATGAGTGGTGAATAAAGAAAAACGTGTGTTGCACAAGGGAGGGAGGTATGACCTGGATTGTGACCATGTTTTGGAACTTATATTCGATACGATAACTTACTCTACTTGTTCTAAAGGTTTTCTTCATATATTCACACATTCATACGTTCATATCTTTGGATTCAAGAAGATAAAAGACACCCAATACCCAGCACACCAAGAACACACAACAAGAATAATCGAATCACAATCATGCTCGAATATTTTACCTACAAAAAAGTCAAGAAACATAATGCCGAGAAGAAAGATCGAGCTTCCAATTCCAACACTCCTCTAGCATCACCAAATCCAGCTTCCCCATCAACTTCTTCAAAACCACGTCGTTTAAATACCGTCAGAAGTCGATCTGCAGATTTGGGAAGAGGAGGCGCAAGTCCAATTCTTAACGAGGAGGATGAATATTTCTTGCATCGATTTATAAGTGCAGAGGGAACTCCACCTCCGCTTCCGCAGAGAAAACCTACGTTACCGACTAGACCTAGTGAAAGGAGAAATGAGGCAATAACAATGGGTGATGAGGCAGGAGAGTGGAGGAATAATGAGCTGCAGATGATTTTGAGGGAGGGGGATGGAGAGAGTGTCGAAAGAGAGAATGAGGGTGCAGCGCCAGGAAAAGGAAAGGAAAAGATGAGCGAGGAAGGAGAGAAAATTGATGATAATACTGAGAAAGTGGCCAAGAAGTGGAAGAGATTAAGCTTTTTGAATCGAGGCAAAAAGGTACGTTATTTCATCGATCCAATTCTCTCTTATTCTGTCAACCAACAACTAACATCTCCTTTCCAGGAAAAGGACGCCAAAGCTACAGGTCTTCAACCAGATCCCAACATCTCCGACACCGAAGCTCAACGAGAACAAGACGACCTATCCCGAGTTCTCGATGACCTCTCTCTAACCGCTTCCAACAACCGCGCATTTTCTCTTTCCCCCGATTCCACCGTTCTCGTTCAAAAATTCACCTTCATTCTCAAAGATCTCATAAATGGTGTCCCAACCGCCTACGATGACCTCGTTCATCTCCTAGAAGATTCCCAAGGAACCCTCTCAAAATCCTACGATTCTCTCCCCTCCTTCCTCCAAAAACTCATCACGCAACTCCCGCAAAAAGTCACCACCACTCTCGCTCCTGAACTCCTGGCCGTCGCTACAGAAGCCCAAGCTCACAGTGTTGCGAATGCCGCGAGCGCTGCGCAAACAGGCGGGATGGGCGCTGCTGCGAAGTCTCTCCTGACACCTTCGTCGCTCAAAGATCTGGTGACTAAGCCGGGTGCAGTGGTGGGCATGTTGAAGGCGATTGTCAATGCGTTGAAATTGCGCTGGCCGGCTTTTATGGGAACGAATGTTCTGCTTAGTTTGGCGCTTTTTGTACTGTTGTTTGTGTTTTGGTATTGTTATAAGAGGGGGAAGGAGGTTAGGTTGGCGAGGGATGGGAGGGTGCTTGCGGAGGGGGAGGGGCTTACTCCTGGTGAGGGGGGGAGTAGAGAGTTGAGTAGGGAGGGTTCGAGAAAAGAGGGTGGCGGGAGTAGTGATGGTGATGGGTATAAAGCGAGGAGAGATGCTAGACAGAGGGAGAAAGAAATTAGGAAGGAAGAAGAGAGTAGTAGGAGTCGAAAGAGTAAGGAGAGGAAGTAATAGAGATGGGGATTATGTGGGATGAGTTAAAGGACAATGGATTGATACTTATGATGCTATGATACGATATGATGGATGCGATGGATACCCTTAATACAACGAGATATAAAGCCTGGCCTTTTTTTTTTGTTTTTTTTGGAATGGTAGTTAGAACAATGAATTGGGTTGTTTCATTTAATTTAATGAGTATTTGTGAATTTTGATGATTTTTTAAATGATTGAATATTGGAGATTTGTGTTCGGGAATTTGTGTTGTTGTGATGGGATTTGATTGATGAATGAATGAATGCATGGGAGGAAAGATGGGAGGTCAAAATGAGAGGAAGTGTGTGTGTGTGTGTGTGGTACAGAAGTAGTTGATTCAAAGTATTGAGAATCTAACCTTGAGATTCTGCAGATGTGTAGATGTGTAGGTAGATATGTATGCACAAGGAAGTTTAGTTGATTGATTGGCTGGCTGGTTGGTTGGTTGGTTACCTATAATATATACAATTGAGACTATCAGGGTTGTAAATAATAATAAGTTGGGGCTCTGATATATATGAGATATGGATATGATGGACTGTAATTATTTTATATGTAGAATATATCTCTCGACGATGTTTGGAAATCGGGATTGGGTTTATTTATTTGTTAATGTGAATATGAATATGGATATGAATATATACTTGTGTCTTTGTATGTAGAATAGATGATATAGGATGGGATGGGATGGGATGGGATGGAATCATTATAATTTGAGAGGGGGAGGGGGGAGAGAGAGTATATGCGTTGAGAATTCATCCTCTCTCATCTATTTATTGTTTTATCTCTGGGAAATGCTATCTATCTATTTATGTATTTATTTATTTTCTCTTTTACTTTTAGGATTATAATTATAAGATTACATCTATCTATCCAGTCAATTTCAATATTCTAGTATTGCATTTTGAAGTATCTATCTATCTATCCATCCATCCATTCATCTATCGATCTATATATGTATACAAATCTCCATTGGATTATAAACGAATCCATCCAGTTATATAAATAAGATAGGATAGGATAGGATAATTACTCATACATATAAGCAAGCAGCAGCATATAGACCAATCACAATCACACAAATTAATTATCGTAGAGGAAAGGATAAGTATAAACGAGATGAATATTACTTACATCATATTAAACTAACCGTAAAGTGAAGAATACTCGAATTGTTCTATAAAATAATCAATTGTATTCTCTTTCTCTTAGAGAGCTGCGTGTTTACATTCTCTAGAAATTCGAAACTCCGAGGACTTTTCTTTTACTTGGATGGTGAATAGGATAGTGATGAAGATTTAGGATCCTAGAGGGAGGGTAGATTTTTTTAACCGAAAATGTTAACCGATAGATTTATAAATCCAAGTAATAAATATTGTGTTGTGGAATGGAATGGTTGATTGTTCATTGGGTATCGAGAATTTCTGTTATGTGAACTTAGTATCTAAAAATTCAACCTAGATGCTTGCGAACTTATAATGGATTTGGGACTGAAGATCCAACGATTCCATCTCGTTAATTACGCTCCGTTTTCACATTTCCTAATAGTCTCCCAATTGAAGGAGAATTCACAGGAAAGAGAATTGAATCTAGATATTGTAAAATCAGATGGTGAGTAACAGCGACCATTATTTGCTCAACGACTAGCTAGGTATCTTCATAATCAATCATTGACTGTACATACAAAACACATCCTCCTTCAATAGGCACGTTCATTCCGGATAACGCCTACGTTATCCGTTTGTTCAATCGATCTTTTGTCATACTAGTATCTCTGCCTGCCATTGATTACCATGAGCCCTTCATGAGCAATGAATTGCACGCAATCGGCTCTCCTTCCCCTTTGTCTTTCGCTATAGATCCCACAGCATAAGATATGTATTTCGCCTGGGCTACTTTCACATAGCTTCGATTGCTCTCAGAAGACAATCCAGACCTCTATCACTGATTCCACTCTCTTCATTTTCAGCTTCCTGGCCCTTTCCCTTCGCCCCCGCCTCCCTCAAACACCAAGCCACATCACTCAAAACACCTAACGGCAAATAAGTCCCCTTCTCCCCTCTCGCCCTCTCCAAACTTTCTCCAAGCCTACTGGTAAATTCCCATTCTCTCGCCGCCACCTCCGCTCTATCAACCACTTTCCGTGGAATCCCACACATACTCGCACAGTGCATACCGAAACTACCTTCAGCAACACCGTTCTCCAGTTTATACAAAAACAGAACGCTTCTTGATTCATTATCGACTTCAATCGCCATACGTTTATTGATAACTTCAGGATGAGAATCAAATTCGAGGGCTAGAGAGTGGTAATGTGTGGCGAAGAACCCGATACATCCGATATGAGATGCGACGTGGTGCAGAACTGCTTGGGCAACTGACACTCCATCGTAGCTGCTAGTTCCACGACCAAGTTCATCAAGAATGACAAGGGAACGGGGTGTAGCTTCAGAAAGGATTTTTTTGGTTTCTGAAAGTTCGACAAAGAAAGTGGATTGGGCGGCGAAAATGTTGTCATTAGCGCCTAGACGGGACATGATACGGTCAACGGGTGTGAGAGTTGCAGATTTAGCAGGTACGTAGCAGCCTAGTTGGGCCATTATTACTGCGACGCATGTCTATAAGTGGATTGTTAGCATGTTTATTTTATGCAAAAAAAACAAGAGACATACCATTCGAAGTATTGTGGATTTTCCAGCCGCATTAGCACCAGTGAGTAGATTGATATTAGGCGATTGACCACCAAGCTGAACATCATTGGGAATGAAGTCCGTAACATTCGGTAGAACGCAAGGGTGTCTAAGTTCTTCGAACTCAACTACACTTCGTTCAGAGTCGACAAACTTGGGTCTACAGGACGTAGTACCTAAAGCTGAAGACGCAGCAGCAAGACTGACAAGACAGTCAAGCTGTGCCACAACCTTCACAGCTTGGAGCCATGTCTTATAATCTTCATCGAAACGTGCGTAGAATCTGCTTGCCACTTCCTTGACTATTTGACCATGTGTTTCCTGGGTCTCTTGAAGGTCTCGAATTATATTGGTAAGCTCTGGGAAGTAATAACGCTTGAAACCAGATGCAGCGGATGTCACCTTCCAATCTTTTGGTACCTTGATAGAAACTGGTACTTGCAATTGATGGATTTCTTTGCCAATGCTCTTTAACTCTACCTTCTTTGAATCAAACTTCTTTTGGTATTTCTTCAATAATGATGCCAGCTCCTGATTGATTTCTTCAATACGATCTTGACTCGCATCAAAATCTTCTTCGACTCCCCTCTCAGGAACAAGAATTTTGTGTTCTTTTGCCTTTTTTCGATCAAATGCAGTCTTCCACCATTGCAATGGCTCAGCAAGATCAGGTATTGACGCAACCAAACGATTAAAGATGCCATCGCCGCTACTATATTTTCCTAAGATGTCCTTTTGAATATACTCTATTTGTTCAAAACCCTCTAATACTTTTACGAAATCTTCGGGTCGGCATGAACCAGCATGTATACGAGAAATCAAACGTTCTAGATCAGGCATCGCAGATGTTGAAGACTTAAATGAACGACTCAATTCGTTATCTCTGTTGAGAAAATCAACAGCATCAAGACGTTCGTTGATCCTCTTGATATCAGAAAGAGGGTGCGACACCCATTGTCGAAACAAACGCTTTCCAAATGGTGTAGTGCAACGATCGAGGAGTGTGTAGAGGGTACCATCAGAGTTCCCATCGAATGTGTTAGAGAAGATCTCGAGATTGATAAGGGTCTGCCCATCAAGTACAAGAGTTGTACCTTTTTGGATAGGATTGTACCAGGAAAAGTTACCTTGTGTAAGTAGAGGTTTCTCAAGCTGAAGGAATTTCAAGTACTGGAAAAGAGCTCCAAAGGCGGATATTAACAAGTCCTTGTCTCTAGCCTTTTCGAGCTCCTCAGGCCAAGTTTCTTTCCCACCGTCCGCTGAAGTAAAGTAGCCACCGTAATCTAGCTCTCGGCGGGATTTTTCGGCGCTCAAAAATTCCTTCTCTGGTTTCAAGTAATTCCAAATGGTTGTCGGGCCAGTGTTGTTTTTCAATATACGGAGCACCTTGGTCGAAACACAAGACTTTTCCAGTAACAACTCTTGAGGGCGAGTTTGGGCTACAAAGGTCTCAAATTTGGTCAGATCTACATCATCAGTAAACTCGGTAAGGAAGAATTGGCCTGTTGATGTATCGACAAATGAGATACCAAATGCTGGTAAATCATCATTTGTAGTGGATTCCTTAATAGCCACACAGTATGTTGCCGAATCACCTTGTAACATACTACCCTCAACCAAGGTACCAGCAGTAAGAATATAAGATAGTTCTCGATGAATGATCTTATCTGCTTTCTTGCCTTTGCTAGAGGGGCCTGTGCTGTCTTCTCGTTCGCGCATCTCTTTTGCCAGAGCCGATTCCTTCTGATCACCAACAGCGACTTTGTAGCCTTTAGCAAGAAATTGGTTTGCCCAATGCTGTAACGACATTTCCGGTACACCGACCATTGACATATTAACGCGGTCGGTGAGTTTCAAATCAAATATCTGATGTCCGATTGTAGCATCTCTCTCGTATAATTCGTAGAACTTACCCTTCTTGAAGAAAAGGATAGTGTCCCAGCACTTTTGCTTTACTTTCCAGTATTGCGCCTCGAAGGGTGTGAAGTTATTGAACGCCATTGGCGGAATAAATAGCGTACGAGGATCATAATCAGGATGACCAGGAGGATTGCGATCAATATCCCGTTCATTCGCTAGCCACTCATATCGTTGATTTGGGTCGGTTTTGGATGCCTTCTCTTTGAATTTCTTTCCGCTGGAATTGGGGGTTCTCGAAATGCTCGACGACTTGGCCTGTCGGGGTTGAATATTATCTGGATCATACTTCCATTGTTGAGCTGTTGAAATTTCTGGTATTTGCATATCCTCATCGTCATCGATAGAGGAATGGGCCGGCAAGTTGTTGGTCCGCTTTCGAGATGATGCCGTGGATGTTGGACGCTTTCTCTTTTTGGAAGATTTGCTTGGACCATCAGAATCGTCATCGACAACGAAATCATCCATCTCATCTATTATTTGTAAGTTACTGCTGAAAAGATCCAAATATAATAGACTGACCATCATCATCATCATCAGCGCCATCTAAGTCACCAACAAATGTATCCTCATCATCATCATCGCTTTCAATCATAGGTTTCTTTCCTTTTCTTCGATGTGTAGTTCTCGGAGTTACATCTTCATCGTCGTCGTCTGATTCGGCATAGCTGACTACCTTCCTAGCAGCCTAGTGAATAAGTATATTAGCTTGAGAGAACTTTCATCTGCAGAAGGGAAGCGCATGCCTTTCGTGAAGGACTGCTTGTTAAAGCTAAACCATTGATGCCCGCAACCTGCTCCGCAACACCTTTAGCAGCCGCCGGGGGCGAAGATGAGCAACCGTCTACCTCAGTTGGAATACCGCCATTTTCATTCTCTTGTGAGCTATCTGGTTCGATGTTGTCACTACTTGGAACTGGAGTTGCACTCTTCTGGATGGGTTTTTGAAACTGGGGTCTCTTCACGGTGCTGCTGGGTTTCGGTGTAGACTTTGCACTATTGGCAGAGCCATTGGGTTGTAAAACACCGCTGGGTGAGCCTGTGGAAGCTTTCGGGGTAGGAGTGGTGGCAGGTTTCTTCGAAAAGAATCCTAGGATTGATGCTTGGTTCTTGTTTGATCCTATGCTTGAGTTTTGTTTCTTCAAGGTTGGGGGAGGGCGAGCTGGGGTTGACTCATTGTCTGTATTCTTCACCATATTGGATAAACTGCGTAAGACTAAAATCTATAAAACATCAACTAAAAAAATCGAGTTGAGAAGGATTTGGTGTTATGAATTATGTATTCCAAAAAAAGTAGTTTTCGGGCCGCTCGAAATGAAAGTGATAGGTGGAAGACGCGCAACGCGGCTTAGCGCGACAAACCGCGAGATTAAGCACGTGCCAACTCTTAATTAATTTGACAACCCCGAGCTGTTCATCATCACTCCAAACGTCGAGAATTGGTTTACTTAAAAAGGTTGATAAATTCTTACTTCGTGGATCAATCTGCAAAGTTACACCTGACAATGCTTAGAAAGTCATATCGGTTGGAATGACCACCATGGTAGTCCATTTACGTCCTGTCAACCTTTTCTCTAATGTTTACATCTTTTCTCTCAGCATATCCTAGTGGATATCTTTGGTCCCTGTATGTAAAAACGTCAGAATGAAAATCCATTTTGTCTCACAGTTAGTGTGCGGTTGGTAATCTGACAAAGAATGCAAAGCTCAGGCTTTTGACCTTGGTCTTAAATGGGATGGAATACTCTGGAGTATGAAGTCTTTCTCATGACACTGTTCTATGAAGTCTAATATGCAGCCAAAGAACATATGTATTGAAGACATCATCACATTACCAGAATAGCCGAAAATGTGATTGCGGCTGGTCAGGGTGACATGATATGTACAAAGGCGAACCAAAATGCATGAATGGGTATATACCTAGGTGAACATGGAGATTTCTGTCTATCTGATGCTCTTCTCTCTAACCACCAAACTTATCAAAAATGCCAAACCTGATAGTCCCACGCTCACTGCATGACTCGCTCCCAAACTTTTTACATAGGCATCTATCACCAGAATTTTGACATCTCCTGGTAGGTCTTTCACGCTTCCTACATCTTCCATCACTTGTCTCACTATATTCCCATCTAATTCTAACCCTACAAGCGCTTTTCCCAAAGCACTGTTTTGAACTCCAGCACATAAGGCAACTCCAACAACCATACCGATACTAGACATCAAATACATACCGGCGGTTGCCATACCCATCTCCCTCTTTTGAACAGAAACGGTAAGGGCAATGAATGCGCAAGCAGCCGTTATTCCGAGACCAAAACCACCTGGAAATATAGAGAGAGATCCTACGAGAGAAAGGTGATTGCTATGCCATGTTGTGAGAAGCATAGTGTAGGAGAAAATAGATGAGATAGTAGAGAAGATCAGAAGGTATTTGTAATGACCAGTGCTGATGATTATTAGTATACCAAACTTATGAAATGGTAAGAGTGATTGAATGGGCAAAGAACGAACCGAGTAATTAGCAAGCCTGCAAGGAGACCACCCATCGTATTGCCAAAGACAGCGGGGAAGAGATGAAGCCCAGCAGTAGTATTAGAGCTACCTTGTGTCACACGAAAATAGAGTGGAACGGAATACATCATCTATGCGAGGTTAGTGATTAGCACATCGCAAATAGAAGGCGTAGAATGACTTACGCCAACTTGTGCAGCGAGCTGCAACGCATTGATAGCATAAGATGCTGCTACATCACGTTGGATCGCAAGTGCGGGCGGGAATATGGGCTCCGCAGCGACTTTGACCTCATACGTCACAAATATAGCGCCAAGCACAACAGATCCCAACAACAACCCAAGGACTGTAGGATGCGACCAAGGTAGTGCTTGTCCTCCAAGACTGAGAGAGCCGAGAAAGGCAGCGATGGTTCCAGTTAGCAAGAATGCTCCAACAAAATCAATTCGTCGAAGTTTCGAAGGCCCATCTTTGGCTTGGATGGGCTCGTCAGATGATGATTGTCTTGGAAGTTTATATGCTACTAAAGCAATGGCGAAAAGCATCAGAGGCCCTTGCCCGATGAACGACCTGTAATTGTTTGTTAGAGAATGGATACGATCAGGTGTTTAGACTAGAATGGAGAGTTTACCAACGCCACCCTATCGTGTCTGCTAGCAGTCCGCCTATGGGTCCACCGATACTCCTTCCAATCGTCCCAACGACGTTAACATAACTTCTCCACGCGGCAACATGAATGAGAGGTACAAGATCTGAGCGCGTTAGAAAGGTGTGGGAAGACTCAAACCTGACTCTAATCACTCACCAACGATCAGAACGGAGACCATAACACTCATACCCGCACCCCCAATACCAGCGACTACTCTCCCCATCACAGTTTGCCACATTGTTTGTGCAAGCCCCCTTTCAAAACATCAGTACAATATCTCCAAACTCTGAAACTTACTTACGTCAAAACGCATCCAATCACGAAGAACCCGTATGATATCAAGAGAACTGGTTTTCTTCCGTATATATCACTAATCTTGCCGGTAAGGGGTTGGACAGCACACATCGCTAATGAATAACTAGTAGTTAACCAACTGGCATCACCCAGTGCCCGAAATTCGGAAGCAATGGTGCCATATGTTGCAAGAACAAGCGTGCCATCTGCGTATGATATAAAAACACCTGGAAAAATAAGCACAAATAAAGTCAATGAAGGAGATGTGAATATTTACCAATCAGCAGAAGGCTTATTATGATAGCAGCGCTCCTCGTTACTTTTCCCGTGGTTTCGTCTTGGACTTGATCATTTTGTGCAGATTCTACGTCTGGAAAAGTTGCGGTTGACTTGTAATTTGGAGTAGAAGCAGCGGTTACTGGTGAAAGTAATGAATCTGTTTCCGAGTACGATTTTATCGAATCAGCATCTTTGGACGAAGCTTGACTTGAATCATCTCTAGGAACAGTATCTCTCTCATGCAGTGCCATATTTTGGTATCCGATACTATCTCCAACAACAATTCTTTCTTATGATTCAAGCTATGGCGGACGTCAAAGTTTAATAAATGATTTCTCAAACTGCCTAGACCGGCTAATGTTTTGTTTTCAAGGCATTGACTCAATTCGCTGTCAGCGCAAGCCAAGGCACTGGACCGTCAGCAACAGATCCAGGGGCTCGGTCCCGGTTGGAATGAAAATTTGAAAGCTCATCATTTTGTCTAAAATCCCACCTTATCAAGTATCCGAAATTGGATCTCACATATGGCTGCGGGAATCAACCAAAAATCCCGAATTCCCAATGAGAGATGTACGGAGTAAATGCACATGAAGTTTTTATCACAAGATAGGCTTGAATGAGCGGAAACACCCTGCTAAATCAACCCTGAAAGCCCCGCAATTTGATGATGAAAATAGGCACGGATCTCACGCCATACATTAGAGTTGAGGCTGCTTTAGTAATCACTCAATGTCATATCTCAAATTTGCAGGGGCTTTTTTCCCTTTGTATGGAAAAATGATTCTGGGGGTTTAAAACAGCGGGGCATTCTCCCTAATTCACAACTGTATCGCTAGGAAATCCCCAGCCCAAAAGCATATGCCAGGACGCCAGTTACCCGTTGCTGCGGACTCTTTGACGGCGCGAGACTTGAGCTCCACTTCCGATGTGAAGAGTTCGTACTCCACAGCGAGATGTGGAATGTGGGTGGGCCCATGATATAATAGATTCAACCGCAACTTATCATGACGGACTTCATCTCAAAGCCTTCAATTGGCGTTGTATCGATTCTTCTCACTCGAATGTCGAGAAGGGACCATACAGAAAACATTTGGAACAGAACGAATTCAGCATGAAAGTGTCACCACTATTTGTTCTAGGACTTGCTACAGTTTCTGCTGCCACGCAAGCTCCAAATGGACAAAAAAACGATGGAAGGCCGAACATAGTGCTTGTTTTGACAGATGATCAGGACCTACACATGCAATCAATAGATTTTATGCCCTTACTGAAGAAGCATGTAATTGATCAAGGAACTTTTTTCAAGCGTCATTATTGTACTACTGCAATATGTTGTCCTTCAAGAGTCACATTATGGACGGGCAAGAATGCCCATAACACAAATGTGACGGATGTAGCACCTCCTTATGGTCAGTGTTCACCTCAGTTTCTGGGAGATCCCGGCAGCTAATGTATTAGATTAGGTGGATATCAGAAATTCGTTGAGCAAGGCTTCAATGATGCGTATCTTCCAGTCTGGCTTCAAGATGCTGGATACAGCACTTTCTACACGGGGAAACTTTTTAATCATCACACTGTGAGCAATTGGAATAACCCCCATCCAGCTGGGTGGACGTCGTCTGATTTTCTTTTGGACCCTTTTACATATCAATATTACAATTCCACATTCCAAAGGAACGAACATCCTCCTGTAAGTCACGAGGGCGAATACTCAACAGATGTCCTTGCACAAAAGGCATACGGATTACTTGATGAAGGAGTACAATCTGGAAAGCCATTCTTTTTGGTCGCAGCGCCAATCGCCCCTCACGCAAATGTTGACCTGGCTGCGTTTAAGCCCGGAGAGGGAGTTCTGATGACTACCCCTCTTCCTGCTGAGAGACACAAGCATTTGTTTCCTGGTGCAAAAGTACCAAGGAATGCTAATTTTAATCCGGATAAGGTGATTCATGTGTTTTATTGAAGGAAGCTCAAGCTAACCCTTTCACATAGCCTAGCGGAGCCTCATGGATAAAACATTTAGACCAACTCACTGACGAGGTTATCGCATACAACGATGAATTCTACCGAGCTCGTCTTCAGACGCTCCAAGCGGTAGATGAACTTATTGAAGGTCTCGTTGACCGGTTGACTGATTATGGTATCCTTGATAATACCTATTTTATTTTCTCTACCGATAATGGCTACCATATCTCTCAACACCGTCTAGCTCCAGGAAAAGAATGTGGATTTGAGGAAGACATCAACATTCCTCTCGTCATACGTGGTCCTGGAGTTCCACAAGGAGAGGAAACAAGTATTGTGACCGCGCACACAGACCTTGCTCCTACGATCCTCAAGATTGCAAATGGCGATTGGAAAAGAAAAGATTTAGACGGGAGCGTCATTCCCCTCGATCCACAAGGACTCAAAGATGCCGAGAATACTAGACAGGAACACGTGAATGTCGAATTCTGGGGAAAAGCACTTCCTGAAGGCATCCATCGATTTTCTCTCGACGATGGAAAGATCGTCTACTATGGTCCCAATAACACCTACAAAGCTCTGCGTATAATTAGCGATAGCCATAATCTCTACTACTCAGTTTGGTGTACCAATGAACACGAGCTCTACGATCTAACTACCGATCCTCATCAAACAAACAACATCTATCCCTCCTCATCTATTACCAGCTCTTCCACGCACGGCAAACTCAACCTTCCCAAGCTCATTCCCCGCCTCGATGCTCTTCTTATGGTAACAAAATCCTGCAAAGGTAACACATGCGTACAACCTTGGTCGGTATTACATCCAGCTAGAAACGTAAGAACCCTTGACGACGCCTTATCTCCTCGCTTCGATACATTTTATGCAGAAGATATGGCAGAAAGAGTAGTTAGGTACGATAAATGTGAGCTGGGATATATTGTAGATAGCGAGGGACCTCAGGAAGTATTTGCTTTCCAAGAAGATGGGGATAGATGGGAATTATAATGTTATCTTGTAGGCATAATTCTGTTAGTTTATGTACATATTACTTTTTTTCATCACTTGAAAATACGAAGGCGTGGGATCGAGAAATCAAAATCAAACCAAGGTCAAAATTCTACACATCCCTCTCTTCTCCAGCAATCAAAATTTCCCCGACCAATTCCAATTCTCAAAAATTTCTCTCTCCCTCAAAGTGAAAATGAAGCAATAAATGTGGAAGTGCAAACGGATCGTTTAGTCACAGTTACTCTTTTTTTCCTTTGCTTTTTTGGTTAATTCATGGTAGAAAAGAAAAATAAAGTAGATTCCTTTGCTCGACTATCAAATATGATGTAGTCTATTTATTCCACTGAATAGAATTTTAAATTCGAAGTCATAGAAAAGGTGATTCGGTTGGTTGTGTGAGCTGTTTTGTCAGTTGGGGCGGCTTTACCGAGCAGTAATATGATCTTTAAATATTCCCCCCCCCCTCCATAATGGCCTTTAGTCATCCAGTCATTCAAGCTTTCCGTGTCAAATTTTAAAGAATACAGAAAGTATAACTAGATGTGGACCTTGCAGAGGATGTAGAGCACTCAAAAGATTCCTATTACACAAAACTGATTATCGTCTCGTCACAAAATTCACTTCCTCCCTCTTTTTTGGCCACACCCACTTCAATATAGATTTCCAATAAATCCCCACCCAAACCACGAAAATCATCGTCAAAAGCCCTGCCATTGCCTGGCCGGAATAAGATCCTTCACGATGATTATCAAATTGAGCAACAAATACATATCTCTGTGGTTCCCCTGTCTCAGTCGTAGCCCACCACGTATAAGGCCATACAAAACAAAAGTACCACCCAAGGACAGCCCAGATAATTACTGTAGAGTATAACCCCGCGTAGAATTGCCACCATATGAAACAATTGGGACACATAAAGTTCTCGGGGGAGATTATGTTCTTGACTCCCTCCTGTCGTGCCGCGGCACGAAGGGTCTCGATTTTCAAGGAAGGGAGCGGAATGATGTGCGGATGTCCGCTTGTGCTACCGCTTCTGGGGAAGGTGGGCGTGTTGGGGGTGTAGGGGGATGAGGGCGAAGAGGCCGTCCAGGAAGGACCGGAAATCACGCGTGTAGGAAAACGATGCCCACATTTATACGCAATGAAGATTTTCAGCTCCGGATCGTCTTTCTCGGGGTGATAGGACGGGTAAATTGGAATCCACGATACGGGTTTCGGAGCTTGCCAATTCCACGTCCAGAACATGAGGAGGCTGGAATTGGGAACATTTTTGGGAGCCTGTCTGGGACGCTCTTTGTGGGCATGGTAGTGTCCTTCTCCTACCGTCTTTGTTGTTTTGGTCGACGTGGAATTCCAGCGGGGAAATCGCCAGGTCCAGGGCTTGATAAAGCTTACTTTTTGCGGTGCTTTGTAGACGTAGAATTTATTTTCTCTTGTTTCTGTCCATGTTCTAGGCGTCGGTGTGGATTTATGGGCTTTGGAGTCGGGGATACCAGCGGTATCAAGTGGCGTATTGAGATCTATCTTTTGTTGAAGAGCTTCCTCCGCAGCAAATCTTACGAATTTCCCTTCTGTTTCGCGTCTTTTTTCTTCGCCCGTAGAAATATGGGAGGAAGATTCAGAGACATCCGAACGAGGATCGGGAGTTTCGGCGGGCCCTTGATCTTCTTCTGAGGTTTCTTCCCGCCCACCCGGCACTAGAGAATTTTCTTGCCATGGTTCTGGCCATTCTCCGAAACTGAGGCGTGCTGTAGAGTAAGCAGACGTGGAACTTTCTCCTCTTCGTTGGCGTATTCCTATGGTACTCATGATGACTGTTTAAGATTTTGCGTATATTTCCGATAAGATGAATTACCCAGGACTTACAAAAACTTAAAGCAAAGTAAAAGTAGTTAAGATTTGAGGTCTCAAAGAGAAGATACAGCTATTGGGAACTCCACCGGAAGAAGGTATTCTTTGTACCTTGAATCGTGTCTTTACAAGCGAAAAGAAAATCGGCTAATTGACGTTTGCGTTGACGAGTTCTTTGTCAAATTCATGCTAATTAAATGCTGGTCCAATTCCCGAACAAAGTAATTGTTCTCCCAATTTTACATTTATGGGAAGCAGTAAGTCTATCATCAAGGGAAAAAGTGAATCACTATATATAAAATAATTAATTAATACTCTACGTTCCGAGTGAACAGCAACAGCACAATAGAATTCTCGGCAAATTACTCTCATGCCCTAACGTAGATTCTGGACTATAATAGCTATTATTTATACGGCAACACCTTTAGACTTTCTAGAGCATGAAAGCTATCCGTTACCGATCAAAACAGAATTGACAAAGACAGCCCCCTTCCTGAAAAAATCCAAAGGTTTACATTAAAAGGAATTAATATACTCAAGATGGTTTCTAATCACCTACCTAGGTAGTTACTTATACCACCAGATTATGTATACATAAACCATTTACAGTCAAACAGCATTTCAGTTCAAACGCTACATCAAATCCTCATATCAATCTTTTAACAAAGGGGTTCGCATACTTATTACTTACTGTAAAGATCTATACTACGTAGATCGAATTATGCAATTGTCCAATCTCCAAATCTGATCTTCTCAATACAGGGTTAACACTCCTTCTAAAGTCTTTGAATAACATGGTAGGGAGAGTACCTAATTCCTTTTTTTCTTTTCAAGTAATTAAAAAAACTCGGAGCCGATAAAATATAAAAGAGAGATAAGAGAAAGAGGGAGGAAAAGAGAAGAGAGAAGAAGGAAAAAGAAATGAAAAATCCAGGATTCAAAATAATGCGTTTAATACACATTCCAATGATAGATTTATCAAATCGTGAAAGTATATACTTTCGATAACATAACATCTCTAATACTTCGTACTTTAAATTATAGATCTCGGTAGAAATCACCCACGAGGTCACTCACTCGCAGTGCACACCAGAGAAAATCGACCAAAACATACACAACCCCATAATCTCCCACCCCCCTCAACCCTCACCCTCACACCTACACCTCACCCAACCACTCTTCCAGCGCCTTCCAAAACGTTTCAAAATCCTGGATCTGTGGACTATGACCCAACCCCTCAAACTCCACCAAATCCATCCCGGGAACCCTCGCCGCCACCTGCTTCCCCAGCACCTCATAATGTCCGATCAACGCCTGCACACTCGGCGGCGCCCACGCCTTCCCTATCGCCGTATTATCCAAATCCCCCACCACGAGCAGACTCCTCATCGTCAAATTTGGCAACTGATACACCACGGGTTCCACAAAAACCGCATCCGTCACCAACGCCATATCCCACGCGAACGTGCGACCCTGCGGTCCTGTATACTCGTCTAGAAGCATGTTGACCCATTCGTCGTATGCGGGATCCCAGGTTCCGCCGTAGTAGGTAGATTTCTGATACGTCATGATGCTGGTGTAGGTAGTGGCGAGCTCGGTGACGAAGGTGAGGTCCGGTCGTTGGTAGGGGACTCCGAGAGCTTGCCAGTCTTCGAGTCCCAGGGGGTCGACCAGGATGAGACGCTGGGTTTGAGAGGGGAAGGTGAGCGCGTAGCGAGCGGATAGCATGCCGCCCATGGAATGACCCATGATGATTGCGGAAGTGATGTTGAGGGATTGGAGGAGGAAATTTGTGTTGGTGGCGAGTTGGTGCAGGGAAAATTGATAGTGCATTGTTTTTGAGGATTTGCAGAAGCCGATTTGGTCGGGAACGACGACGCGGTAGCCGATAGAGGAGAGAGCACGGATGGTAGTGTTCCAGGTTGCACCGCAGAAGAGTTTACCGTGGAGGAGGACGATGGTTCCGGTGTAGGACGTGGTGTTGGAGGGAGGAACATCCATATAAGCCATGGTTAGATTTTGCTGTTGCGAAGTGAAATGGTAGAAGTGCACGGGGTAAGGGTATTTGAATGCAAGACCACCAGGGGCGGGATCATTCTCGTGAAAGCTGGATAACGTTGTACTTCTGGCAAGAGCTACGAAGCCCAAGATCAGAAGCAGAAATTTACCAAGGGAAATTGCCATTGCGAAATTTGAAAATCCGAAGAACTGGCTTGGAAATCTTGATAGGAATCATTCATGATTTATATACAAGACTAGAACCATAATACTAGGGTTCTTTGGCTACAAACTGGGGTGACTTTTAATCGGAGTAAGATCTCGCCGACGTTATTGTCTTCAACGAATGAAAGTGTCCAGGATATTTTAAGACAAGCAAAATGTCCACCCCACCTTCTACATTCATCAAGCATCATGCACCATGCAATATATCGTCATCATTAGAATAACCGTCGCGTTACTGCTTTAGAATTTATCCTCACTCATCACCTATCCTCACCATACACATCTCATTATCTCACCATCACAACTTCACTATCCCCAAATTTTCTCCAAAATCCAAACACAACAACTTCAAACCTGCACACCAATCACCAAGCACCAAGCACCAAGCACCAAGCACCATCCTCCCATCCCAACCCATAAAAACAAACGCTGATCAACATCCACTGCGGGTACGGCACTTAAGATATCCGGGGTAAATCCGACCGGCACTCAGTACGAGTACAACCCCATGGGAGTCCCTCGGGGCCGAGAGGATATGCTTCACTACCCCCACCCCCTCAATCGCACAACACCTTCTTCAACCACACAACCACAAAACCACAAAACCAATCTTCAATATAAAAACATTCCATCAAAAAAATCCTAATCAATCACTAATGCATTGCATACTTCACATACTTTGCCTCTCCACCCACGAGTACTAACATACGAATATACCAACAACCCAACACACACCCACCCTCCATAAACTTCATGAAACACAGTGAGCGAGATAACAATACAACTCTAACTCATCAGCAAATACAATACACTCGTCACACTAGCAACGCTCATTCCACAATCCACATATCAAAACACCATCTCACACTCACACAAACACCATGCTCTACTCCACAATTTCCAATCAAATAAATCACAATCATCATAATTCATCTAGGAAAAAAGTAAAAAAGTAGATACACTAGAAAAGAAAAGAAGAAGAAAAAAAAAGTCATCGCCAACAACCAATCCATCCACATCTCCCGCCCAATTCCAAATATTTATATCCTTCATCTCCCTCATCCACATTATCATTAAACAGTAAAACACATAAAAAAGCACAAGCATATTCCCATGCTCATCCCTGCAGAACCAAAAGTTTCCAGTGCGAGACTTCCACGACTTATATTCTCCACCTTTTCACTTTGGTGAGCCTACATGCCATCATGTCGAATAGACATTCATAGCATGCCCAGCTAGAACCTCTATTCCACATTTCCGGATCCAAAATCCCTTAACCATTTTATCGTCCAAGCGATCACAAGCCCGTTGTTTAAACAACCGACGAATTAACAGGAACAGTACCCGTATTATTGTAAGCCGCATCATTAACCGCATGGTTTGAATTAACTGCAGTAGCCGCTGGAGTATTCTGTCCTTCACGATAACCATTGTTCGTAACCGGAACATGTGCACCATCATGATGGGCACCATTATGATGGCCAACATCCTTGTCATTGAATGTCCTTGGCTGTTCATTGTAATCCCTAATATGCAGACCCAGATGCGCAGGATCGATATTACGATGACCAAACAATAAGAGAGAACCAAAGCCAATCTTGGCAAGGACATCGAGAACGCCGTAGAAGACTGCTTCTGAATCGGGTGCAATGACATTTCCACCTTCTGAAAGACCCCAGGCGATAGGGTAGAGAAACCAGAGGAACATGGTAACGCCTCCACAAGTCCAGTATACTTTATTCACTTCACTGCCCAAAGCTTTGGCATGTTGAGCTCCGACGAAGAGAATGTTCCAAGCAATACCAAAGAGGGCAGCCATTGCGAAGACGAAATATCCCCACTTATAAGAAGATGCAACGAGAGCACCAACGAGACCGGTGATAATCATAATCTCGTCCAAGAAGATTGTGAACAATATCGTTGGCCATGGAAGACCTGCAGTTAACAGGATGTCCAAAAGTAAAAGCTAAAAAAAAGTAGGAGTATTAGCACTTGACCACACAAGAAGGTAACAGCAGGAAAGCTTACAGGAGTTGTGACAACCCAATCGATATATCTCACGTAGAAAATTTCTCGATATACACCACTGACTTTAGGATCGCTTCGTTGGAATTCCTGAATGATAGAAGCATAGCCCAAATTTGACGCCATGGTAAAGTACGCGATCGAGGCCGTCATAGTAATGGCCGCAGTGATGTAATGGAAGACACGCTTGCTTCGTGGAACTCGGAAGCTCAAAGCCAGGAAAACTATAGTTGCAAAGGCCATTGCAGCAGTAATGGCCCAATACACATCACTTCCATGGGTTGTGATGCTGATATCGGAGCTCGCTGGGTAGTGAAAAACATCTGGATTTGCGTGCAATGCATCGTTGGCTCGTTTTTCAATCATATTGATGAATGTTTGGATATCAATAGTTAATTATTTCAACAACAAGCAATATGAAGAGGGGTGGGTATATATGAGAATTAAGCAGAAATCTTGGTATAATCTAGAAATAGAAGAATATACACACAATTTCCAAACTGGATGAAGCGGCTTATAAAGACTTCAAAATTCAGCTAACTGTTCAATCTTCGATCATACTACAATCAGCGACATCGACATCATCAAATTGCCGATACTGCCATCGATGTTACATCGGGACTTGAAGATCTAGATGACAAACGCGGGCAACAAACAAGGATCGCCACATAAAAGCTTGATTTGTATATATAAAACTTTCCATATACCGTAGATCTGCTTGATATTATCCACACGAAAACGAGGGGGGACAGAGAATTTGTTGCCAACTATGCGTACTTAAATGTACCTATTTCGGCTAGAGAATTTTCTAGTCGCTAAAACTACAGCCTTTTGAGGAAATGATAGCAGCGAACATGTCATATATTAATTAATTCCCAATTGATTCGACGATTTAAAAATGTAACAATGATGACAAGATGAGGGGAACTTTCCTAGGGGCCCGAGTGACATTCAAATGCGTATATAGCGAATGATTGATATTCTCGGTTGACAGTCGGGATTGGATTAGGATAGAGGTGTCATAGACTTTGACGTAACAAGGGCACAGACTTCGATACTCAGTCCCATTATGGACAAAACCGTAAATCTCAAATTCTCAATGAACTTCCATCCCACAAAATCAAATCCACAAAACAAAAAGCTTGTTTTTTTGATTTGTGACTGAGAAGTTCTAGACCTACTTTGTCCTCAACGAGCATGTCGTTCTACAAATCGCTCAACCTCCTCAAGATCTTAGTGCCCGTCTCTTCCGAGCCTCCGAAAATACAAATTCATTACACCACATGAACGAATCAATCATTTCCCGAGAGTATTGACGAACATCACCGGATGTGACTCCAACCACCCCATCAACCACTCGATCGACGTCTGGGTATAAACCTTGAAGATAGAGCATTCTGAGAGCCTTTTGGCAACTGAGGGGTTGAACATCTGATCAAAAAGAAATTGAACGTTAGATATTCACACACTTATTAGACCAATGCTAATCCGGATGGCAGTTGAGTGGGCTGACTCACATTCGAACTTATGACGAGATGACATAACGACCTATAGACAAAAGAGGAGACCATTCTAGGTCCGGAAGAGGTCCGCTAGATATCGACACTAGACTTCGCGGTCCGCTAGAAACTACACAGGTAATAACCGTATCTTGACTTAACTTATCAATCAATTTTGATGACCTTGACAATGAATCCGACAACAAAAAGATGGATATCTAGAATTGTGATGGCAATTACAACGCTTTTTCACTTTCCCATGTTCTCTTCGTCTCTCCATCCCACGAAATTCCCAAATTACCATTAATGTACCCCGTCGTAAATATCAACACTATTAAAGCCAAGATGAAAACCCCAGAATTACTTGATATCGTTCCTTGTCTAACAATTATATCCAGATTTTTTGTCCCTTTCCCTTGTATCACCCCCTCATCGGAAACCACATTGCTTTTATCTTTCCATGGGCACTCCACCCTCAAGTCGTCCAGGATTTGTGTACTTGTAATCTTTGCACCGCCCAGAACGATAGGTACACCGGTTCCTGGATGCGTGGATGCACCTACGAAATACACACCCTTGATCTCGGGATGTTTGGTCTTGGGTCGAAATGCGAGGACATTAAAGAAAGAATGAGAAAGCCCGAGAATGGATCCTTTATCTAGATTAAATCGTGATTCCCATGATGTAGGCGTATTTAGTTCTTCATGAACAATCAATGATTCAATCGGCTCACATTTCGTTCGTGATTCTATCGTTTGCAGTATTCTTCGGCGAGTAGACTTTACGATAGACTCCCAGTCTTGTTCTTTTGGAATACCAGTACCAGACGTGGCAGAGCTATCGCCCTGAGGACGATTGGACGTAGCTGAATTGAGAAGATGACCAACAGGAACGAGAACTACAATGGAATCTTTACCTGTTGGGGCGGCAGTGGGATCAATTCTCGAGGGTACGTTCACATAGAACGAAGGCTCTTCAGGAATGGACTGCCTATCAAAGATAGAGTCGAACGATTCGCGATATTCATCTGCGAGAAATATGTTGTGTGTATCAAGTTGTGGAACTTGCTTGGAGAGAGCCCAGTAGAAAGAAACGGAGCTGCAAGAGCCCGTTCGTTTCTGTAAGGATTTTGCGTACGACGTGGACTTGGACGTCGGGAATAGATTATTGTAGGCATAGACGAGATCAGCATTAATAACGACGAGATCTGCGTTAAGCTTTTTGCCGGAAGATAAAAGAACTCCTGCTGTAGTCTTGCCGTCGTGGGACGTTAATACCGAATCGACTGGTGAATTGAGTTGTATATCGACACATAATCTCTCGCATATGCGGACGAGAGCCTCAACGACAGCATGAAATCCACCCACCGGGTACCAGATGCCTTCAGCGAGCTCCGTATATTGAAGAAGAGAATATGTGCCAGGAGCATCGAATGGAGACATCCCCATATACATACTCCCGAAGGTAAAAACTCGCCTTAACCTCTCTGTCCAAAAGTATTTGGAAGCTCGAGAATATATACTTTCGAAAGGATGAAGAGCAAAAACGTTGAGAAGAAAACTAGGCCGTAGCATGTTGAATATCGATGTGAAGTTCTTATGCAAAACCTCTCGCACACTCAATTCGTAGTGTCGATGAGCTTCTCCAAGCCATTGCAAGTATCTTTCAAACCCATCCTTTCCTTCCCATTTCTCAATCTCTCGTTTCATTACACTCGCATCCGTACTAAGTTCAAACTTCTCTCCATCTCCAAACCACAAATTGTAATTAGGCTCGCATTTGAGTAGCTCCACCCCTTCGTCTTCGAGTGAAGTGTCGAGATCATGGAATGTTTCTTTGAACATCTTGGGTAGAAGTAAAAGGGAAGGCCCTTGATCGAATCGATATCCATCATGATGAATTAAACTGCATCGACCGCCCGTAAAGCTGTTCTTTTCAAGTACTGTGACAGAGAAGCCTGCTTTTGCCAATCGTGCTGCCGTTGCAATGCCACCGACCCCCGCACCTATTGTCCACAAGCATTAGTTCATGGAACACCTACTTGTGTTGGAGACAAAGTGCATGGGGACCAGGGGAGTAAAACACAGAGGTAAATTGGATCAGCACTCACCCACTACAATGGCAGTTTTTTTCGTTTCTGCGGTCGCCATTACAAGTTTCTGGCAGCAGAATTGAAATATACGGTACGAAGACCAGTAGAACACGAGATTGTTCACATGTTGAATTAATAGACAGTGATTACCTATCTGGGTAGTGCGCACGCAACATCGGTCGATAAGAGATAATGCTTGGTTTTACTTTGTGCATTCCGGCAGTGCAAGATCAAGATCGAAGTGTCATCCAATTTTTGAGTGGGCATCGTCAATTGCCATGTTTCCATTCGGAATGGTCCGAGCTCAACATCCTCGGACACGAGTGCAAAGCCAAATCACATGACAGTATGGTGATTCGATAAATATGTCTCAATTCCCTATCTATGTTTATATTTATGTTGCTGGAAATGGTATGCTGGGAAGTCCATAATACAATTATAGAATATTAATGATATATCAAAACTTATCAGCCTTGCCTCAACGCCTTCCAAGCAACTCCGATACGCCTCAGTTTGGGTACTGTTGCGCGACCTTGGGCAACTTTGTATTCATTTTCCTTGAGGACCCTTCCTATCTCAACGTAACTTTCAACAGCAACTCTCATTGATACCCTAGCATCTTCTGGAACTTGTTCAATAGCAGGGCGAGCCTCCTGGTAGATGGCAAACCCCTTGTTTAACAATCTTCCTCTCAGTTTGTCAATGATTGGCCCGGTAGGGTTTTCCACAATATGCTGAGGTTGCAAGCCTTCCTCCTCGAGCCAAGAAGATGGAAGGTAGACTCTTCCGATTGCGGCATCCGTTGCTACATCTCTACAGATGTTAATATACTGTAGAGCTATTCCCATGCGAGCCCCGGCACGAATCAACTCGTCACGTCGGTGCGACAAGACAACAGCTGAAGTATGATAGAAAGCTAGTTCCAAGCACATTTCAGCTACTGTCCCAGCAACTCTTCTGCTATATATCGTAAGATTGTGCTCATCTCTGATGGGGAATTCACCAGTATTTTTGTAACGATTTGCTTGATGAAATTCTAAATCTGTCTTGAATCCTTCCAGTAACTCGTATAATGGCCTAGGCGACAAAATGTGGGTTGGTAGAAGGCGAAGCGTCCGATATAAAGATGGTGGAAAGCTATTTTGGATGTATTTATCAACGTCAGAACGGCACGAAGCAGCCACATTGGCCGTTTCTTTTGATGCATACACTAGGTCAAGGTAGTGGGTGAGTTTGGCGATCCATTCGCGAGCCTCAGAATCAGTGTTTGCATCATCAACAAGATCATCAGCAACTCTACAAAAAGAGTATCTAGCCCAAATTAGTAAAAAAATCAGAGCAAAAGCCAACATGGTACTGTAGGAAAGCAATACATACAACAGGATCAAGTCAATTCGTAGGCGGCCGTGAAAGACGGAGCTTGCCAGATAGAAACTTCTGCTCTTTTGTCTCAATAGCTCGACAGCCTCTTGAATACCTGCAATGCGAAGGTTATCGTACTTGCATGTGTCTGTTAAAAGTGCACACACCAGCATTTTGGGAGAGGGACATTCGGGAACAGTTGGAAACAAGTCAGGAAAGGTAAACAAAATAGCCAATGCATGATCGAAAGCAACAAGACCGAACACAATAAGTATGTTGGTTGCAAGAAAAAACACAGCTTCTTCTATTTCAAGTCCATCCCATAAGTGCAGACCTAATTTTGTCCCTGTTTCGATGCTCCACGTGCCTCTTTTCAATGCCAATGTGTCAACTATCCATAAATATAAAGTGGATGCAGCAATTGGCAATAGAGTGGCTGTGTATGGAAGTCTCATCAAGAATTCGTGAGAGAGACTCCACAGTAGTAGGGCAAATGGTCCTGCCCAAGCCAGAATCAATCCTAAATACGTTCCTCTAGCATTTTGCACGATGAGGAAGCCTCCCGTTAGAATCAGAGATCCAAGGATTAGTTGCCCTAAACTTCGCGCAGATTTTAAAGAAACCGGCGGAACCAGCGAACCCCAAGCTTTCTGTTTCTTTTCACCCGGACACTCCCAGCCGCCAAGGTAGGCCGAATGAAAAACGGGTTTGCTTAAGAGCAAATATAGAAGACTCGTATTGTATGTCTGTATCACAAAGAAAAATAGTTCTTCAGCGGGAATCAGAAATAGTTTAGGACCAATGATCACATTAGGTGGATATGTCCATATTTTCCGCTTGATGAGATATGAATCCCAAGGAATGGTTGAAACGACAGCAATAGCTATGAGGAATAGAATCTTATATACATCTATCCGCCGAACGAAAGGCCGGTAAATGAATGTTAAGACGATGGCTGGCGGGATGTTATATTTGAGATGGCTTGATGATGGTCAGTTTCCTGCTCGAGATATAGGGGTCAATGTACTAACACTAAGGCATATTCGAAGCCCATTTTGACGCGGGGGAAAGTTAAAATTGATGGTACCCAGATCAGCAGAATGTAGACATCTCTATACAAAATCCAAGACTAGAGACTCTATCTAGACCCTAGAGATAGAAAACGGGTGAATTGATGCGGGGAGACGACGAGGTAATATGAGAAGAGAAGAGATGCGGTGAGACTTCTCGCTAATTGGGATTGAATGAAGAAAAGTTGGAATGGAAGTGGCATCCCAGTAGAGCAGCCAAAGCTGGCAAAACGGAAGAAAAGTAGTCGGTGCGCAGCAGGTCGTATAAATCTAGGTTCGAGGGTTTAGCATTCCCGCTCGTAGTATTCAGGTGTGACTGGCATTTACGGTTACGGGAAGCGGCTCCTGATGGCTCAATCTACATAGTAGGTGAGTTGTATTGCAGCACCTTCCGGTTTATTGATACTGCACCGTACTGCACTGCACTATGCCATTCTGAACAAGGTAGAGTCCGTTATGAGTCTAGCAAGAATGCTGGCTGAATCATCCCCGCGCTAATGGTGTGAGTGACAGATTATCTACCGAGTGCATCTCCCATGATTCAATTGTACGTATGAAGAAAACTAGGTGGATGATATGGTACGGATACATAGATGGTCGTGAATAACGCGTAGAATCGAGAAAATGGTGGTTGCCAATTGTATCAAAGTTCCATGTCGTCATCACTTTTTGGATCGATGTGTATTATGTAATCACCGATTGATTGTGCATCGCTTGGTTCACTTCTCCATCTCGTCATTCCTCATTCATCCCAGTTTCCCATGATCAATTCCCATCACCTACCGACGTGTATGTAAGATCTTAGTAAGCCACATTCCGATCCCGATTCCTTAGGACGGAAAGCAGCAGGCCATTGGCCATTACCTCGTATGCGAGTAATATATTGTCGTCATGTTCCTTCTACTCTCGTACTCCAAGGTAGATTCATACCAAGCTTGACCTTGGTAGATACCTTGATCAACTACCGCTCCGTTCTATTCTTTTCATTCGTCAAGGGGCGAGGGGTCAACAAGACCAAGGAATGATGCTTTCCACGCAATATTCCTCCTCGGATTGAAGCTCCTAAACGCTTTCCCCCGAGCAGGCAAGAACACAAAGAAACTTTCATGAGAGTATGTAGGTATCTTCCTCTACACCAATCGCCAGCATCATATCGTACCTGTCTTGGGAAATTATTCACAAATTCCACCTTGTCTACGCATTACCTACCTACGTAGATCACACCCATGCCAGTCAATCATTACCGTTGTCAAATCACTTTATTCTCCACATGTTCATGTTGAGGAATCCTCAATCGCAGCATTTCTTTGACACTTCCGTTCATGCCGTTCGTCAAGGAGAAAAAGATCGCGTTTAGGAAGCAACATCCATATCTTCATGGGAACTTCGCGCCTATACATCGCACACAACCCTTGACACCTTGTATCTATACTGGTGTTATCCCAAAGGAACTGGCAGGTGGAGAATACGTACGCAATGGAGGAAATCCGGTGACAAACGAAGAATTGGGTAGGGATGCACATTGGTTCGATGGAGATGGAATGCTCAGTGGTGTAGCATTTCGAAGGGCGGAAGATGGTAGTGCACATCCGTATTTCGTCAACCAATATATCCTTACCGATACATACCTCTCAAGTATCTCAACACCATCCCTCCGTTTACCCATTCTTCCGAGCATAGCTACGCTCGTTAATCCTGCCTCGACTCTTCTCACGATTATTCTACGAATTTTCCGAACTATTTTCCTCGTCATCCTCTCCAACCTACCTGGATCTGCAAAGGCAATCAAGAAGATCAGCGTAGCAAATACCAGTGTAGTATACCATGATGGCAGAGCCTTAGCAACATGCGAGAGTGGACCACCGATGCGTATTTCCTTACCAGGCTTAGAGACTGTCGGCTGGTACGACGGTGTTCGAGCAGAAGGAGAGCCGATCACAGACACAAAGTCTGGCGAAGTCTTTGGTGGAAGTGGACTCATTGGTTTCATGAAGGAATGGACAACGGCACATCCTAGAATCGATCCTATCACGAACGAACTCATACTTTTTCATTCTACATTTATTGCACCTTTTGTACATTATTCTATTATACCCAGCACAGATCATAATGATTCTCCTAATAAGCTCCCACGACTCGTCAACGCAACTGTCCCTGGAGTCAAATCCGCAAAGATGATGCATGATTTTGGTGTATCCCTTAGTCATACCATAATCATGGATCTCCCTCTTTCTCTCGACCCCATGAATCTTGCTCGTAACGAACCTGTGGTCTCATATGACCCATCCGGGATTTCCAGGTTTGGTGTTTTCCCAAGATGGGAACCTGAACATATTCGATGGTTTGAAACGAATGCCTGCTGCATCTTTCATACCGCCAATAGCTGGGACGAAACTGCCGTTAACACATCTACCAAAAGCAAGGAAACAACATCAATTAATATGTTAGCCTGCCGGTTGACAAGTGCTTCACTAGTCTTTAGCGCAGGTGATGTTGCAGCTCCTATTCCGAAAAACAACCCAATGACTGCTCCAATCGAAGAAGAACAATGCCGATTGTACTATTATCGGTTTCCGCTTACCAATTTGGAGAATAGTATAAGTCATCAATTTGCTCTCTCATCAATACCGTTCGAATTTCCTTCAATGCGCGAATCTTTAGCCATGGCTGAAGCTCAGTACGTTTACGGCTGCTCGGTATCAGATGGCACATTTGGAGCTGCTCTTGGCCGTGCTGTCAAAATTGATTCACTCGTCAAAGTAGATGTACTCGCGTTAATCGCCCGTGGAAAGGAGACGAATCAACTCCCCATCACAGGTTGTGTTGATACACGAACGGTCACTGAAATTCTTACTTCGGACGATCCAAATGATCCCATTAAAATCTTCAAACTGCCACAAGGTTTCTACGCCCAAGAGTCAAGATTTGTACCCCGAGAAAATGGCAAGACAGAAGATGATGGCTGGTTACTCTCTTATGTTTTTGATGAGGCACAACTCGATGAACATAATATTGCGGGTCCTCAAGCAAAAAGTGAACTTTGGGTTATCGATGCGAGGGATATGAAAACCGTTGTATGTAAAATACACCTTCCGCAGCGAGTTCCGTATGGATTACATGGAGCTTGGTTCAATGAAAAGGAGATTGAGAATCAACGACCAATAGAGACTATTCGACATCTTCCTTTGAAGAAGAAGAATTCCAGCCATGAGAGCATATGGATGCATTCATGGATGTCGATGCGGATGTGGCTTTTGGAGAAGATCGGATGATGATTATAGTGGTTTATGATGAATTTATTCTGTATTGATGTTTTATATACCCTTGCACATCAATCTCAAACGGCGTCTGGTTGATGGTCTTTTTGTTAATAAATCAGAGTCTGCAATGCAAACATACTCTCTTATTCATTCATACGGGTAATCGTCTGCCACAATTCACCTGTGTAGGCTAAAATACTTCATCCCATCAAATCTAGATCCATCGATACTCAACATGAAACGTGATGTTTATATAGTGGATCCACGGACGTTATGCTGCTTTTGAATGTCCGAAAAATATAGTGAAAATTTGAGGGAGCTTGAGAGGGGGGGTGGAAAAGCGGCGAGGGAATGTTTCGGGGGGGTGAGGTAAGGGGAAGGGGGAGGCGAGCGGGGATTTGTTTTGGGTTAGATTTGTTTATGCGTTTGGTTGAATGGTTGGATGGTTGGATGGATGCTTGGTTGGACTTGTAGGGAGGGTATGGTCTATATTGTGAGAAGTGTAGTTACCTAGATAGAAAGAGGATTTGAGGATCTGGGGATTTGAGGATGGATGTTGGATGTTGGATGTTGGCTGGATAGATGGAGAGGGTTTGCGTTCTTCGTGGAGTGACTAGGGTGGGGGGAGTATGAGGTGATTCGGTAGGTGGGTACTAGGTAGGTACAGAAGATGAATATGAAAATGAAGATCTTTTCTTGCTTGCCTTGTATGAATTGAATTAAATTAAGCTTATTCTATATGTTGTAATTTGGGTTTAGGGATTGACGGTAGATAGATATTAGAGACGTCGGTAGTCTACTTGCTGTGTCCTCGTATAAAACGAAGACTTCTCCTATTAATAATCGGATGTTTCTATAAACTTTAACTTCTACGATATATCTTACAAACCGACTTGCTTAGTTTTACCCTTGCCCATAATGATTTCTTTTACTAAGAACATGACTTCCTTATTACAATAAACACAATACGAGCTTGTTGGTTTTTAACCTTGATGTCCGTTTCATCTGAAATGTGTCAAATCTCCCCACAATCACTTCTTCGGTCTAGTTCGTCGTTCCTTTCAAGGGGCTGTTCGCCCTATCCGCTCGGACAATCAAATATATTAATGAATTAATTCATTTGGAAACACCACGGAAGATTTGTTCAATTGCTTGTTCGCATGGTGTGATAATCTTAAGCAGATCATGGCAGGCATTGATGGAAGGGATGGAGCCCAGCGGTAATTGGCTTGGGCAGTGTTCAAACTTCAAATAAAGATGCAACTCCATCTCTCTCATTCGTGATGTGAATACTTGCTTTCTACACCTACCCACTTTCGTTTCTTGTCTATTCTAGATCTTTCTTTCCTGGAGAACTGAAGTTCTTCATCGTCGGTCTTTACTACAAAATTACATATACACGCAATTATGCGTTCCACACTCTTTTATTCCGTGCTTGCCAGTGGCATCACTTCTGCTCTTGGAGATGCGAGCATTTCCACTTTCCCAGACTCTCTCGCTTTAGCTGCGAATTTCGATCCCATCAAGGCCGCCTATTGGACCGGTCTTCCTCACCATCGCCGCACTCCCTTCTCCGTTTCTCCAGATGGAAACTCGGCCTATCTTGCCTACCTCGATAGCACCTATGCGAAAGTATACGTGCAGCAAGTTTCTCTCACCGATTTCAGCGCCGTCGGCGAGGCCGTTTCCATTACCGCTTATGAAGCTACCGGGTTGGTGGCCCAAAATGATGGGTTTGCCTTGATGGCAACGGTGAATGCGACAGGGACTACTGATCTTCCTACAGATGGTTCGCCAATTGTTTCCATCATCCGATATACCAATGGCACCAAGACATGGGAGACGGCGTTGAATGGTCCAGGAGTTCATCCTTCGGATATGTTGACCTCGACTCCAGATGCTAATGGTGATCTTGTTTACTCCGCTACTGCTGGTCTTTATGCTGGATATTTCGTCGTGGAGGGTGTGTATTATCTTCTTCTTTTTGATGATGTGAAAGTTTAACAGATATTTATAGCCTACACTACCGATTATGCTGGTCATTTCGGTGATTCCATCCAATACGTCAATGACGACGGAGTTCTCCAATCTATTTCCGGTGCAAGCAGCAGTTTCGGTTGTTCCCACAACACCGGTATCGCTATCGAAGCTGCAGATGCCGCTCCCTTCGCAAGTGTCTGCGCTGAAGATCAAGGTGATATCTGGTTGAACACCGAAACACAATACATGTCCGGTCAAAAGATCGCCAACGAGAACACCACCAACGGTGTCAGTGGTGAACCCATGGGCGGTATGTCCGGATCCTACTCTAACTTGGCCTCGATCCCAGGCTCCGATGGTTATATTTTCGCATGGCAATCACGCGGTGCTCTCGATCTTACCCTGAACGATTGGATGGGAACCGGATACACTCAATGCTCACCCAGATGGCTCAACCACAACGTCGCCATCTCCGTCATGACCGATAAGAAAACCCTCGCTGGAGCCCAAGCCTCTTCCACCGTTGGCGCCGCAGAAGGTGACACCCAAGTAACCTGGCTCACAAAGTCCTCCACCGATGATCATCAAAACGTCCACATCGCCGCCGTCAACTCCCAATACTCCATCGTCACCTACGAAACCCTCACGTCCCCAGACTGTCAACCAGTCCCCATGGGCTGCTCAGGTACATACGCAGGTACCTCTTTCCAAGTCATTGACAACACCGGTGCCACTGTTGGATCTGCCGTCGTTTCCACCGAAGCCTTTGTAAGTGGTGATATCGTTACCATCGGTACCGACAAGGTTTGCTGGCCTTACGTCTCTATGACATGGGATTTGAGCACTCCAAAGGATAGCGCAACTCCAGTGTCGAAAATGTCTTTCGCTTGTGCTACTTTGGGCGGTAACTCCACTACAACTGCTTCTTCTACTCCAGCAGTAGTTGCTAGCTCCGCTGCTTCTACCGTTGCCGCTAGCTCAGCCGCTGCAGTCGTAGCATCTACCTCAGCTAACGTAGCCATCGTCTCCTCCCCCGCCTCTTCCGCCCCCGCACTCTCCGCCTCCTCAGCAGCCGGTCTCGAGATTTCCAGCTCCGCCTCCGCCTCCGCTTCCCTCGTTGCACCAGTTTCGTCCGCAGCAGCGATTTCGACCCCTGCCCCTGCAAGCACCACTCTCGCGACCAAAACCCGTACTAAGCACACTAAATCTACGCACACGAAAAAAGTAAAGACTTCGTCGGCTTCTGCTTCTGCTTCTACTTCTACGGTGGGTGCTGAGTCCGCGGGTGATGTGAGTGGAGTTGTTTGGGTCGATGCTGATGAGTGTGATAGTGAGGAGGAGTATTAGATGGATGCGTGGAGGGTGTGAGCAGGATGAGGATTGTGGTTAGACAGGAAGTGGGGAAGTGAGATTGAAGATGAAGATGAAGCGAGAGAAAGAGGGAAGGGAGGTTTAGGTTAGAAATTCATGTTTATATTCATGTATATATACTAGTTTGTCACGATGAGAAATACATTTACACACACACACACACACACACACACACACATATATATATATACATATAAAGCAGTTTCATATATGAATAAATAAAAATCTTATATACCGCTCGAAATCCATACTCAAGACTCCACAGCACTAAAGCATTGCAACCACGGAAACGCTATCACCAAGAAGTTGCTTGATATTAGTGAAACTATACCATGAAGTCTCAAGGTATGGTAACGCCATGCACCACACCATTTACCAATGCCAAGAGATCATGAGCTCTCGCGTTTTCAATAATTAGATTAAAACTGCCATTTTTTATTTTTTTTTGGAGATTTTGGTTTCGAGAACTCCAGAGATAAGATACATACTGTTGTCGATTTCATAGATCCATTGTTGCGAATCGATTTGAGTGAGGATTTATATAAATAAAAAAATATAAAAAACTTATTACTGGGTAATATTGGAAATGCATTTATTATTCCAAAGTTTTTGATTGTGGGTGGGACTGCAGTCTGAATTATTGGATGCTTATTAGTTGTCTTTCTTTTGTTGGGGTTTCTCTTGGTTATTATTACGACTACTACTACTACTACTACTACTACTATTATTACTACTACTACTACTACTATCACCATATGTAAGCCGTTCACTTTATTGATACTTTTTATCTTACAAAATGCTTCGTTTTTGAGCACGATAAAACAGCTTCTTGATCTGATGAGTCTCACAAGCAGACTTATAAAGTCCGTCGGATTCCGATTGTCAATTCTCGTCGGTCGCAACAATAGGTGATTGTAACAGCCTCCTCGCCAAACAGAGAGAAACACCCACACTGCATTTCATATAGACTGGAGCTTTGCAATGAGCTCTCAATATCTTTTCGCATCAAGAAAGCTATCAGAGACATCCATACATAATCATGTTATGCAACTTAGCTAATCAATCTTATTAATAGGAGTAGAGCAGCTCACATAGAATCGCTCTCTTCAAAGCTCATCGTTTCCTTGCTCATGCTCATGCCAACAATATCGTCACCGAGCGTGGATTCGGTCATTATAGCCGTTAGCACCCCCGGTGTACCTAAATTCTATGCGAAGGCTTTCGGTACGGAAGATTCCTGTCCTGAGACTTAGTTTGACTTCGACAAAGACACACTTTTCGTCGACTACGGCAGGGATCGGATGTTTGAAATGCGTTGACATCCCGATTCTTTGTGATGCGAGGAGTTCAAGAAGATTCGCCGCTGGCGGTATTATCCTGGGCACATCATGTCGACCTTGATGAGGTGGAAGAGGAGCAGAGTCCGGAAGGACTGCTTCGCGATACTCTGATGGAATTTCAGAACGTGGAGGTCTTCACGACATTACATCGACATTATGAAAACAAGCATTGTTGTGATCTCCAATTTCTGGATGTTGTAGACATTGATGCAGCGTGAGCTGAATGGTCTGAATCATTCAACGGTGCTGCCCTACTTGATAATGTACTCCGTGCCAAACTTCGTAATTGTGGTATGGTAATGAATGCCACCACTGATGTGACCGGCAACGATATCAGAATTGTTAAAGGCGAGAAGCTACAGAACAACGAGGATGTGAAGTCCCTCCCTTGCAAGACCCCTCTATTCGAGCAAAAAAATGGTCACCACCTCTGCGATGGAGACGCGAGTCAAAAGAGCCTTGGTGAATTATGAGCGTTCGCAGACACCTACTTGCGAGTAAAGATGCAGATTCGCAAGGAAAAGTTTTGCGACAATTTCAGATATCCTATGGTCACCACCAGATGAATCACGTCTGTTGTTGTTTTTTTTAATGTTTTTGGATTCCGAGAGTGTTGCTGTCTTGGTTTCCAAAGTCTCTGAGAGGTACCTTGAGGGTGAGTTAGGGTACTGACGGAGTTTTGAGTATGGCTTGGGGTGCTTGGGAGATTTCGATTCTGGTAGTATATGCATGGTAGCTAATGCCTTTTATTCCAATGAATCTTTCTTATGGAACCCTTTTTCTCAAGATATAACGATGTTTCTTTCTCTTCCCACTTCAGACAGCATAAATATCCCACACAAGAAACTGGCAATACACGTGTCAGAAAAGACACGGTGTGAAGGAGAATTCCTGAGCACTGGAACTAGAATCTCTTGTTTTGACCGACAAACCCTTCAGATGAGTTTGTGTGATCACGTTCATTTCTTATGTCCTGCGAATCGCCGATGATTGAAAATGGAATTACAATATCGAATAGTGGCACGCCAAAAGAAAAAACACAACTTACTTCCAAGGTTAAACTTCACACAATTTCTCGTGAATAGAAATGATAGACAAGAGCCCAGTACCATCTCCCGCACACTCATACGGAAAGACATCCAAGGATCTCTATTCCAGTCGTCCGCATGAGAAAGCAGCAAAGAACCTCCTCCACACACATCTTCATCAAGAATCTCCCGATTCCCCTCCTCTTTCTCCATCTCCATCTCCGCTCCACCGCCCGCGCCTTCCACCCGAATCCACAAACCGAGGATGTGAAACGAAGATGCAATGATCATCCAGGCACAATTCAACACACTATTTAGAGTGGCGACTGCCGTGCCTCCCGGACGCGATTTACCACCAAGTACAGAATTTATTACTGTCATGTATATATGGTAATAACAACAGTTTGGATTGGATTTTGCAGGATTTCGTTTCAATAAGTACAAGTACCGAAGCTATTCATTACGCTGCCGTGTAATTATGGGTGCACTCACCTGTAGATCTTAGCCAAGAAAAAGTGTCCGTGATTGCGTGCGCGATTCAGGTAGTTGGAGCAATGATCCGTTTTTCACATAGAGCAAATGGAGTGTGCGTGTATGCATTTGGTTCGCGAAGAAAGAAAGATGTTGAATAAATAAACGCCTCCCTCACCTATCATGTACCTAGCGATCCCACGTATCAAAACTCACGCGCCGAAGCCAAAAAGTAAACGCAGCCGTCCCCCCTCTCTCTCACTCTCGCCCAAGACTGCAACCTCAGCAAAGCCCAAACCTTATGAAATGGCCACGTAGTACTCCGTGCATGCATCTATATCCCCATGTTGAGATCCGACCAGACTGGCGGGCTCCTCACTATCTGCAGAGGGAAAGAGGCACATCAACTTCCGGATTCAGATACATCGACAGGTGTTATTATCGATATTATTGTGGAGTAGAGTGGTATTGGGCTGCCGAGAGCTGAGATGTTGTGTTGAGTTCTACAGGCTTTCTCCAGAAGCCAAGGAGAGATGCTTGGGGGGTTGGAGATTATTGGTTATTGGTTATTGGTTGATGGCAAATTATCGAGATTTGTTTGGCTCTTGAATAGAAGGGTTTGTTCGTTCTATGGCGTGTGGATTCTGGATTCTCGGTGCCGGTGAACATCGAATGAGAGATATCACATGATAATTCGCGTATTAGTAATAAACACACCTAGACAATTTATACGAAACCCATTTTCACTTACAACCATCACGATCACTCACGTCCGTCTGTCCTAATACAAGATTGAAAATTTGGAATGTCACCACCCCCTATAAAATCTGGAGATATGTCCGGATGAAAGTCCAAAAGCAAAAGAACCCCTCCCCTCCCCCCAGAAAAACAAAGCGGAAATGTATGCCGGGGACCCAAACTATTCCTTTTTCGATACCGAGATTTCCGCAATTCTATTTGTTCACTCACTTCATGCAATTAGCATGTACTTAGTAAGGGTGTTATGTTATGTTATGTTATGTTATGTTATGCCAACCATGTTGTCTTTGTTCTTCATCTTTCCGTCTCTTCTCCCCTCGCTTCAGTCCAGCCAAAAATGTGATATCATATCGTATCGTGTCGTACTTCACGAATTCGGTACTTGAAGATTCTTTGTTTCAAATTCTAAAATGCCATCATATCTTCAGACTTCCTTAAAGCCATTTCTCCATTGATCCGCAAGCGTTATTCTTCACATAGAGACTGGGTACGTCAAAGCGTTCAAAAACACAGAAACTTATATCTGGGCATGAGAGCGGTGGCTTGCGTTAAAGTTTGGAGAAACCAAAAAAAACAAAAACAAAAGGGATTTGTGTAACGTTTTTATGTCTTGAAAATAATGTTCATCGCGTGAACTTGTCCAACTAACTTTCGAAGCTGGAAATGCTTGGTGTACCTAGGAATAAGCTTTTCGTTCGTATTGGCGCGGTAAAGGTAAGCTAATCTACACTCCGTAAATACTACTTCGTACAGTACTAGCTCGGTAACCCCTTGACTCCAATTCGATGCTTCTTACTAGGATATTTGCATTTCTTTCATGGGGTGTAAGCATACGTTGAAATTCGCTATTCGATGAAATGGGGTGCATACTTCGTGCTGGAAGACGAGCCTCCGTTGTACTCGCTTCGGTCCATTCGACCCTTTCACAATTAAAATTATTAGAAGGCTCGGGAATTCTCCACGCGAGTTGGTTGGGGATGAAGTTGGGCTGGCGATTGTGTGCATGTTTTAGATGTGAGTCAGTCTGCTGTTCCTTTCGGTGTGCAACTCCCGTGTTTTCTTCTGTTCTTCAGTGATCCTACTACCTACGCACGAATGGGTGTGCCTTTTTGAGAATTCACCCACTAGTTATGTTGAATGGATTGGATCTTATGATGTTCAACCGAGGCAGGTAAGTATCGAAAAGCAAAAGGAAAGCCTAATGTGTAGTCCTCGTGTAAGTAACATTGCTGCAAATATATGATGGTTCTAGGCTTGAGAATTAGCATTTTTATGAGACTTTTCTGTCCGTTCCATAAGGCTTCTATGATTGGCGCTTATCATTCCTCCTAAAGGCAAACGTCCGGCGTGGCATAATCAGGGGTTGGTACAAACCCTACCCCATACACAGTCTACCTGGAGGTAAATGCACCCGTCAGCTCGGCGACAAACCATCCTAGCTTTCAACAAAATAACAGCATTTGACCGTAATACGGTACCCAGGGCAGGGCAGGACCCAGGGCAGTATCCAGGGTATGGACTAAAAATCAATACTTGATCCGAGTCAGCTACCATCAAAATGTTGAGCTTCTCCCGAGCTTGACGGACGGTAAATTGATTTGAAATCGTTTTCTCCGTACATCCCGTAACAACTGTCATTCATTTTGCCATTCGATTCCCCAGCTTCTCCTCATCATACCCACTCGATCAACACAGACCAATTCTGGTGGTTGGAAATATGAAATCTTAAACTCTATAAACCCCCAGTACAAACGATATCTGATATCACAAGGTTCTCGGATAAAATGGTTAAAGAAGGGGCGTGTGATTTTGACTGTAGCTCGATACCCCTTTAAGCTTAGTCTGTCTCCCGAAGGGATTTTGATCGTCGTGCCATGACTTTTGGAACAATAATGGAAATGTCCCTTTGAAATAATAAGCCATACAATGTAGAATTTGATGTAAAGCTCACTAATGTAATGGTCTTTGTCAAGCCAATGACAATGCTCCAAACCATTCTCCAGCAATAAGCTATCGCGATTTCTCTCGTGGCTGCCATTGCAGTATCATTGCAGAGTGCTAGTATAACCAAATGCAAACAGGCTGATCTGAGAGGAGGCGAATGGGTAGTTTGTGGGTTGTAGGTTGTGGGTTGTAGATTACAAACGATCCCCTTTTGGCTACTTCCCTTTCGCGGCCTAGCTGTGGAAAGGACAGACACTACGGTCAGCAGTTTCACCCAGGGATTCCGACAAAGTGATACCAGGGAGAAGGGACAATACCAGACCGAACATGTCAATCACGACCACCGGTTCGGTATCCAGGACAAATGGACGAGGAGGATCTGGAGACCAAGACATCCCCATACTGCGTAAACAATGGCGAGACGAATCTAGCAAGACCAACAGCCAACAAACATCCCACATCCATCTCGTTTCCCCACAATGGACACTTTCAATTTACGATTCATCGTAAATCCGACTCGAGCTGGGATAATCGGCAGGGGACCAGTGTGCAAAGAGATTTCTGGTGGATGACGAGGTCAAGGATTAAAACGATACTCCATTCGGCATGTCGTGTGTCGATGTGCTAATCATTACGAAGTTCTGCTTTTCTATTGGACACCCAACAAAGACAGAAGATGGGATTGGTCAATGCTAACACTTCGCAAATTGCTACTTGGACGACTCAAATTTCATTTTCTTTGTAATAAACACAAACAACATGACCGCGGTACGTACAAGCTGCGCCCCGGATTGCATGGAGCCATTCATGAAGCAAGCTTCCTTACCCCATTCCCCATTGCATCCGATGGACATGCTACCTACCTAGGTATCCTCCCTCGCCAGTCGTCTGCTATTTCACGTATATATCTCCATGTCCTTCTCCCCTCTGATCCCTTTCTCAGAAATTCGATTCTTTTTTTCTCACTTGCCCCTTGTGTAATCCCCAATCCCAATCGTATTGCTATCTATTATTCAGCAGAAGAGATTGAGCTGCAAACTTTGGCTCCCATACCCACACCACATCATATTGATAAGCTTGATTTGCTCGAAACACAACATATAAAACTCGACAGTCGAAGTCATCATGGCTAGCCCCGCCACCACAGAGAACAATGGATTCAATAAGGAATACACCAGTGAATCCGGTCTCACTCATACCCAGGACCATGCCCATATCAATGGAGGAGGTGTTAACAGCAACCCCAATGCCCACATCTCACGAGGATATGATTATGGAGGAAACCCATTGGCACACATGAATACTGGCGAATCCGCCCGATTCCCCGCGTTTGGTGGAGAATTTCAGCCCGGTCTCTATAAACCTACGACAGAACGAAAATTCGCCAATCCCGCACCTTTGGGTCTCAGTGCTTTCGCTCTGACTACCTTCGTCCTGTCTCTCATTAATATCGGAACGGCTGGTGTCACCAAACCCAGTATTGTTATTGCGCTTGCGTTTGGCTATGGTGGTCTTGTTCAATTGCTTGCTGGAATGTGGTATGTAGTAAATACCTGCTGAGCTCATACATATGTATCAAAATAACAACCGCTAACAAGCATCCAGGGAAATGGCAGTAGGAAACACCTTCGGAGCCACCGCACTCTCATCCTACGGCGGATTCTGGATTTCCCTCGCAATTGTGCTCACACCCGGTGGATTCGAGATTGTATCCTCGTACGAAACCACCGGTTCCGGCGTCAACGATTTCAACAACGCATTCGGATTTTTCCTCATGGGATGGTTCATTTTCACGACCATTCTCCTGCTTTGCACATTACGCTCTACCGTTGCCTTTTTCCTGCTCTTCTTCTTCCTCGATTTGGCTTTCCTATGTCTTGGAGTCGGTCACTTGCGCGCCAGTGCTACGGGAGTGGCTCTCTCCGGTGCGATCAAGGCGGGTGGATATTTCGGGATATTCGCTGCTTTTATGGCATGGTATAATGCCTTGGCTGGTCTTGCAGATGATAGGTATGTTCCTGTCCCCATCCATTTCAACAGGGGATTCAGAAAACTAACATTTTACTTCTCTTCAGTAACTCCTTCTTCGTCATTCCAGTCGCTCATTTCCCATGGTCTGTTAAGGGACGTGAACGTCGTGGCAAGACTGAGCGCGAAACAGTCTAAATCTCCACAAGCACAAAAACTCTTTTTCTTTTTGTTTCACATACATACATATCTTTAAAAAGAATCCACAAACCTTTCATGATATATTTTGAAGATGGAAATGTGGGTTCATGAGTTTGTTGGTCGGGTTTCCTTGGATGCGATGCGATATGATAGGACATGGGGTCGGGAACGAATGAAGGTTAATTTACGATACCATTGCGGATGAACGGGACGGACATGTTTGTTTGTTTGTATGCATACATGCAGACGTGAATGAATGATGGATGGGTGCGAGGGAAAACTATCGAATATAATTCCTACTTTCTCGAAAACACCTACATGTCTGTCAGTCAGTCAGTGTCCATGCAAGGACTGGTTTCGGTTATGTCAGGACATGAACAAAAGGCGTGACAGAAGAAGAGACAGAAGAAAGGAAAGCAGGATCGTAATACGAACTTTCTCTCTGCCTATCTACGTCTTTTGGAGAATATGAGAACATGATGGATGGATGGATTATCTATATTACATTATATTATTATCACCACCTCTTAGTGAATCTTTTAATAGTTACATAATTTTGTTCTTGATATCTCAGCTCGTCTCTTCTCATCTTGACTATGTCCTTGATGTATCGATCATATCACATCTTGTCTGTCTGTCTGGTTGTCTGTCTATCTATATTGCATTCCTCCCCCCAAATTGAGCACAGATGAGAAAGAAGTAGAGTAATAGTTTGCCTAATCTACTTATTGAATTCTACACCCATATCCTCACTCCCTCTCATACTTCATTCACTATCCACCCATTCATACATACCTATTCATTTCCTCTTTCAAGCCTACACAGCTATTGCCCCTTCATTAGCTCGTTTATTTTTCGATATAGCATCTACATGTATATCATCTATATGTACAGCAACAATTCCATAGATAAATACACACTCTTCTATCTACACCCTATATTCCCATAACCGAGAATTTCGAGAGCTTGGCTTGGGTTGTTTTTGTCTATCTATCTTATTGTATCGTATTTTATCTGCTTGTGATATTGGATTTCTTCTCTTTCCATGTCTTAATTAAGTGCTTGTTTCTTTCATTTTCTAATTCTGCATGTGGTACACATGTTTAGGTATGTAGATAAGATGGGAGATGATACGAATAGGAATAGGAATATGGATGCAGAGATGCGAGTAGCATCTTCTCGTCTCTTCTTATCTCCTCTCATCTTAACTAAAATATTATATCCTATAGATAGGCAGGCAGGTCGTAAGATCCATTCCAACATTCCTTTCCAGGCCATCACATCATGGCAGATTATCTTTGCTTAACGCACTGATCGCTAACGGATATAGCTCATCCCTTTCCTGTGTTCCATATCTCATTGTTCCAATCTAATATTTGGTATTGTAACCGCCGCCACTACCACTTGAAGCATGTTATACAGCTCCGTCGGGCACTCCTGTGATATGAATAGTTGTGAAGTCAACGCAAGAAAAGTCAAATTGGACCACTTCCAGGGAATTTTCGAGCTTGATAAAAAAGAATTGCTCGATTTTATGACAAACGGTGCTGAGATGTGTTCAAGTGTGAGATTTGCGTTAGCAAACGCCTGGCTAATAGAAGAGGATGGTATTTGTCTAGGGTTACAATCCAGACCTGTGTAGCTAGCTAGGTAGATTTGATCAGAGTTCTCGAAGATTATGATATGTGTTCCTGTAGTCGAGCCTAGCTGAGTATAGCAGTGCGGAAAGATGTTGTAAAAATTTATAGAACAAGATTGTTAACAGGGTATCGATGATTTAATAGTGTGAATTGAACACAGAAGTGGCGGCGGATAATGAGAAGATGTAGTGGCATTCATATTGGTTTGTCCATTACTGTTGAATCGAGTCATTTTTTATTTTATTTTCAAGGCTTGTCATAAATCTCCTGGAGTGCAGGAAGGATGAATATACATATCAACAAAATCTGCTTCCATTGTCTGCAGCTCTGTTGACAAATAAACACACCTTTTATTACAAAAATTAATAACAGTTGTTACCATCACTAGCCTTCTTATTATTCTTCTTCTTCATCAAATAACAACCCGCCCACAATTTTACTAGAGACTTTTCTGATAGCAACAGAAGATGGAATGGGGAATCGAATACCAGCATTTTACCCGTGATGATGGTCAGTAATTTTGACCAGTATTAATACTTTTGATTCAATGAGAAGCTTGGGAATTCCAGTTGATAGAAAGGAAAAGCCTACGGAACCAATTCAATTCAGTATGCAATCTTGAAGGAATTGATAAAAAAAATTGGAAAAGTTGTCATTAGATTAAAGCAATTGAGGGATTTTAGAATCTGTGACTATCTTCAAAGAAAGCTTTATCATAGTGATTGAATCAATGGATTGAAGTTCGAATAGGTCAACGGAGGGGTTGTGAGTGGAAGTGGTGATTATCCTGGGGATCAAAAGAAAAATGATTGTCACCTTTGAAGAAACTTTTCACATATTATCATTGGGCAATCAGTAAGATACATCTTCGTAACATATTGTGAAGTCTTTTTCTGACAGATAGTGACGAAATCCAACTTTCCAGTGTAGATTGCTCATAAAGAACATCAATTTTCCAGTCATCAAGGTGGGAGACAATGTTTTATTGGGCTATGAGGGAAAGAGGATATATAATAGGATGAAGAAGCATTTGTCCATGAGTCTTGTTCTTTTTGTTGTATCGGACTTCTATGATCTCCTTGTAGTGGTATGACGTTATGTGACTCTAGTTTTGAATGTATGTCATAAGGTTAGAGGATTATACTGTTGTGTGATATTCGCTTCAAATTAGAAATCTATACCTTAATTTAACAATTTACACTCAAGGGTTAAATTTGTCATTGTTTGTCACAAGATGACGCCATACGTAAACCAGAGGAAGAGAACAATCAACGTGACGACCTACCTTTTACCACATGTCATTAGCAAGTTGTTGCCAAATAGCAAACATTTCCAAACATGTAGACAAACTCAATAAAGCGGTATTTAAAGTAGACTTCCCCGAAGCTTGTCTGGTAGCATGATCACTCCTCACACTTCCATGTCTTGCCAACTGTGCAATAAAAAGGCAGCAATAGGTGCGTAACTCAATTTCACTTGCTAGAATGAACTATTCTCATATACTCACAAAGTTCCACATAAGCTCTTCAAATCTCTCAAGAATCACTTCCAGATCCATGGGAGGACCATTGCAAACGACAGCGTCCAGTTCTACAACCATTATCCAAATGTTTCATGGCTTTAGACATAGTGAAGTTATTTAATACAAAAAGAGTGTACAATTTATGTTTTCTTATTCATTAATAAACTAATATTGTATATCGTAAAGACCTAATTCCTGTCATTCGATCTTAAGCGATGTATACTCCACAAGACTTTACCCCCCTAAACGAGACACCCATTCACCACAAAGAATTCACTGTAGATAATTTGAAGCACAACCTCCTTGCAGTTTGTGTATCAGTTCTAGGGCTTTCATGTCTAGCATGATATTATAGTGCATGCGCGAATTATCTAGCTTAACGAATTTGACAGCTTTGAATAATGGTAATCTGGGGAAACTGGATTCTTATTGGCTGAAAACGGCCCATCAGAAGCTCGAAAGTCTTGTTTTTATCTTGGCATTGAACAAGTACTATTTTAGTACTATTCTAGTACTATTTTAGCACTATTCTAGTACCATTTCAATACTACTAGTACACAAACTAATATTCTTACTTCTACGAGCTATACCATAAAAGTTTCATACACTCAATGATCTTCGTTCACACTTTCATTCCAACATATGTAGATAAGTCCTGGTAATAACTTGGAAATTTTAGTCATATGCTTAGTCCCAAGCAAGATTGGCTTTTGCATGGGAGATTGGGTTTAGCAGTGCAATACTATTGTAAGAATATGTCAGCGAATAAGATACAGCCAAAGTAGCTATTCAATCATTGCTCCTTTTCCCGAGTATCATTACTACCACTGTTTTCAGTTCTCTTGAAAAGAGAACTTCTAGGGGCTATTACAACTCGCTTTCTTTAATAATGGAGGCAGTAAACTGATGAGAGTGTCGGACTGTGGGCTTGGTTTCGCTGATTGCCAGCATCATAAACAAGATTGGTAACTTTAAAATCGATCACTATTAGCGTGTCACTAGTATATATAATCTCTTAGTACTGATCTAGAAATCACTAATTAGAACTTAATTCACTAGGCATTTAAGGGTTCTTTCATGACATGGACTCGAAAACTGTTCAAAATTCTCTTATAAATTGATGTTTCGGGGATTCTAAACTCATTCATATCTCTTAATTCACATAACCATACATTCGTTCACCTAGCTTGATACTCAAAAATTGGATACAGCTGCTAGATTCAGTGCATTCCCATTCTATTCTTTGATCCCACTTAGTTATAATTGGACTCTACAGCACCTCACAATCTGTCTTTACTACCACGACATATTTCGGTCTGATAACTTTGTCAGTAGCATCGGGCTTCATACCAAGACTTGAGCGTTTTCCTTGACACACAAGACCAAAAATCTTCACACCGTCACTTCAGATACCCAAATCACTTAATCTATCTGCATACTAAGTTTCTCAAAAAGATGTCTACTACCTGGTATGTCGTGTTCAATGAAGAATTTGATGAGAATTTTGGAATGGGCCTAGACGATGAGTCCGAGCAACACTCAACATCGGTATGACACTACCCCTTCATCCTAATTGAATTTCAGCCTAACATAGTAATGATAGTATAATACATATGATCTCACAGAACTTTATGATTCCAATCAAAATCTTTCAGATGATGATAACGAAACTATCGAAAGCTTTTCATCAGACTGCATGCCAAATCTCCTTTCTACTAGCGAGGAATGGTTACATTACTACACCCCCGGCAGCAGCGATGAGGATGAGATTGAGGAAGAATGGGAGACCGGAGTCGACCTTTGGGTTTGCTCTCAAGATGAACATGACCAATGGGGACAGCAAAGTGGTCCCCTCATAGATTGGGATCTTGAAAATTCTACAGGTATGTTTACACGTTCCAATCTTGTTGAGAAGCATGCTAATTATTACAGAGCCTGTAGTAAAAGAGCCACTTTTCAAGACTACAATGATCGATACTCCCACAACCTTTAACGAGTTCTTGCCAGTTCTGTCACAGCTCCTGGAAGACGTCCCCGAGCTCGCATGTGACTGCGAGGGTGGAAAAAAATTTGGTCGTCATGGAGTCCTGACATTTTTCTCCATGACAGTTCTTTCTAGAAGAGAGACATTTATCATAGATGTCTCGGCACTCCTAAAATTCGGAATACAAGTCTTCAAACAAGAGAATGCAGAGGGACTGTCGTTGAAGAAAGTTTTGGAGTCAAAGAAATATCTACAACTTTGGTTTGATGTTCGACAAGACTGGGACACCCTATATCATTTGTTTGAAGTTACACCAGGAAGAATCCTTGACATCCAATTACTTGAGTTCTTGTCCCGCAGAGGTTCAAAACGCGGCATTTTGGGATTGTCCAGAACCATGCAGTATCATGGCAAGGCTTTCATGAGCAGTGAAGAACTTGACGTTTGGTTAGATGACAAGGAAGAAGGGCGCCAATATTTCAGAGGTCATAAACTAGGTTATGCTGTTTTGGAGGAGGAGCGACCTATCAGCGAAACCACGAAGAGCTACATTGCAGGGGATACGGACTGCATGTTCCAATTATACTTCTGTCTCCGGCGAAAGTTAAGAGATTGGGATAACGAAATGGAGATAGACATACCCGAGAAGGCTACCGAACCTCTGGAAGATACCACAGAGCTTTCAACGATCGAACAACCTATCGAAGCTCCGGTCGTCTTGGATTCAGGATTGTCGACAATTAAGTCACAAGATATCACTGAGCCTGCTGCTCCAGTCGAGCCGCATCGCAGAAGAGATTGGCTGGCTTTCGTTGAGGAACAATCATTGCTCCGTGCCGAGCTCGCAATGGCTCCGGAATATGATCCGGATGATGAAGAATTGAAGTACCACCCTACTAAAGCACTTCTAGAGATCTCACGACAACAAAGTGATCATGGAAGAGCTATTGCGAGGCGTGACAGGAATATAGAGCGAGGCTGGCTAGCGCTTTGGTGAGGTACGATTTAAAAGAACTGGGCAGCGGTTATATGAGTGCTATATCAAAGAGCCATAAAGACAAATGTTCGAATTGAATATTGACAGGACACAGAATATCTACCAAATACTAGTTTATTTAGAAATTATCATAATAGCGTAATAATAACTCTCTCTGTGAAATAGGAAATCAAGATTTTCGATGATCAACATTCTTACAATTTGCATGAGTGAATCTTACATGTGTCTGCAATGTCTAATCAGGTTTTCCGGTGCGGCTTCACTCATCGACAATATCATAAACAAGATCTTGCGATCCATAGAGCTCATCGCAATTGCTGTACTGTTCATATAATCAATTGGTGCCACACAGCCCCAAATCATTCAAGGGTCTATCAGAATCCAATTACATAGCGGATCTTGTATCATCGATGTCACTTGATTCACGAAAATTTACCCCTCGCTTATCTCTTACAGTGACTGTCCACTCAAATACAGCTAGCCAGATTCGGTACATGGCTGTATCACTTGCTAATTTAAAGTAGTTATAATGACTAGATTCTCCTACAGATCAACAACCTTTCTTTTTATTCTCGCAACCAATTTTACTTTGGTAGCTTTCGTCAAACAGAATCTTGTATACTCTACCCAAGGAACTACCAACACGATACGACTACAAGCACCTTCTCATCATTTCCACAGTACTTCATATGAAAGGAATTGTTCAGCAGAGGAGACACAGTATCCAACGAACATGTCTATCAACATCGAATACACCTTCCAAGTGGAATCCATCGAAGACCTGCAGAATTCTGTTGAGATATCCGATGAAGATGAACACACCCATGAAAACGTCTCTGATTCTCTCTCAGCATCAATATGTCCCTGTCTTCTATTTGCATTTGCTTGCATACTAACTTATGACCTTTAGGAGGATACAAAATACAATCCCTTCCTTGAGTGGGCGGTTTCATGGTCATACTACGTCGAAGAGATGTTGGCCGAAAAAGAGCGTGATCTTATATTATGTAATGAAAATTCCAGCGGGGACTGTGATGTCAGCTTCGCTGAATTTGATTGGGACACCACTCATAGCTGGGAAGACTTCTGGCCTCAGTCAGATTATCCATGTGAGATACAGCCTGTGGTTTCACTTGCTGAAGAATATGAAACACGAATGGCTGCGTTGGATCAGAAGGCTGAGGAAGCTCTGAACACGGATGCAAAACGAAGCCCGGATGCGCCCACTTCAGTAATTCTCATCGATACGCTCGAAAATTTGGACAGATACCTACCAGTCCTGTCTCGACTCAAGGATGGAGTTGAGCTTGCATTTGATTGCGAAGGTACGCCGGAAGAGGACGAGAAGGGGAAGCCTATCCCAGGCAGTGGCTTTGGTCGTACCGGAGACATCTCATTCCTGCCGATGAGCGTCATCTCGATCGATATAGATATAACCTACGTGTTCGATGTCTGGCAGCTCAAGACAACTACTTTCGAGTGTCAAAGTGACGATGGGCTGTCTCTTAAACAGATTTTAGAATTAAATGACAGAATTCAGCTCTGGTGGGATGTTCGTAGCGATTGGGATACACTGTTCCACAAATTTGGAATTCAAGTCGGGAAGGTTCGTGATGTGAAGTTAAAGGAGCTTTTATCTCGCTTCAGCCGACAGTCGAACATCTTTGGCTTACACAGGGTCAGGAGAGATGAAGGCCGCTATATCATGAGCCCACATAAGCTGAATACCTGGCCGAGGAAGAAAACAGCTGGAGGAGCATACTCCAAGCGACATGGCTGGCGACCAGTTACAACCAGACCATTGACCAGAACTGCAAGGAACTATATTGCAGGAGACACCGAGTGCCTCTTCGGCTTGCATAAGCGACTATATGATAATTTGGAAAATTGGCTCGATATGACGCAAGGAAAAACTGTCAGAGGTCTAATGGATGTCATTGGGAAGTCTTCCACGCTGCTAGCAACTTTGGAGGATTTGATGCAATTCATTGATCAGCAATCAATGATTCGAGCTCAATATGCAATATCCCAGGGGTTTGATTCAAGATCTCGTGATGAAAAGGCAGATGCGCCTGCAGCATTTCTCCGGATAAACGATCTTTGGGAGGAAAACCAGGATAGAATGTTGAAAAGATATGAGGAGTACCAAAAATTGTTCCCAAATCGACGGTTTATGGCGGGAGACTCTTCAAAGAGGTTTCAAATTCATTTCACAAGCCGCGGCTCTGGTGATTAAGGGGTATTAGTATTAATTGGCTTGCTGAGTGAATTTTAAGAGCCTAGCGATGAAAGCATTGCTAGGGGTTTTGTGTAAAAGTTACGATTGGGCGTAAAGGGGATTTCTTTTTATACTAAATAAATCATCAAATCATATGGTTATATGTGCAAGTTTGTGTAGTAATACGAGGGAATGAAAGTGATTAAATGAAATGAATTGGGATAATCATAGGGCCATGAAAGAAATTCCTAGGAATAAGGTCTCTAGAACAACGCGATCGCCGGCTCACGCACAATGGCGCTGGGGTGATGTTTTCTATACCAGACTAAACCATATGATTATGTGGTAGGTTATGTGGTAATATATGATAGCACTATCCAATCGTTGTGTTATTATCAGACAATGAGCTTTTTGATATAGATGAGGAGGAGGATCACAAAGCGTTTTCTCTTTATACTCCCATATACAGGGGCTCTGAAACAACGCGGGCACCAGCTCTCCCACAAAGATTTATCTACGAGGCAATAGGAGATGTATACTGGTGACAAGAATTTGGTACCCAGGAAGCAAATTATCCCATAGGCATTGTAATTCATTATTCAGGAGCTTAAATAATAATCCAATCTGGTTACTCTAAATATTTGAATATTGAGGCCTCTTCAATCATGACCAGCTTCACAATTTGTATGAGTGAGTTTTATGTATACCTAAAATGTAAAATACTGTACAATTTCCTTTTGGTCAGGGTGACAGGTGATTAGTTTTTGTGTGTTGAAATTAGTAGATTTATCAAAATTTGCCAGCCTAGCACAAGGCAGTGCCATAGGGCTTAACGCCTCGACGCTTCTTGGCAACTCAATAGACACAACCTCATAAGCGTTTCTTTTTTATAGGCTCTGTTGCTAAAATGAATGGGTTTCCTCCCGTCCTTCAAGTATTCAGGATAGCTGACGCCAAGAACTTTTATGTAGCTGTAAGGGAAATGGAATTGGACTATCGAGAGATGGAGCAATCGCTTTTTTTTTACGATGACCATTGGGTCATTGAATAGGACACATAGCTTCGATTTTCAAGTCCTAGGAGACCAGGTGTTCAATTTGGCTGGTAACAGTGGATTATCATTGAGCATGATTCTTGAATCCAAGAAATTTGGACAGGTTTAGTGGGATATGCGAAACGACTTCGAGGCGCTCTCTCACCGTTACAATATTCATCCGAACTCCTATCTAGACCTCCAGCTTCTCGATATCATGTCAACTAGAGGTAACAGAGCTAGGTCAAATAGCCTAATGACCGCTGCCCGCAGTAACCAAGCCGGAGAGTCGAGAATGCATGACCTAACTATGTGGCGCGGATATAGTGGAGCATGGAGCACAAAGAAGGAAGAAGTGAAAGATTACCTTGACTGGAATGGCTTTGAGGCATTGGAGATAAGACCAGTTAACCCAATCGTGATTCTGGGTTGTCGTATTGATACAGAGATTCTGCTAGAGTTGTGTGATCATTTACACCAACGTCTTTTGGAGACCACTAATGAAATGAAGATGTGATCCCCAGAGCCATTTTTCAATGTTGTTCTAGAGGAATCTTGGATCAGAACTCAGGCGGTATGGTCAAGAGAGAGCTCCAATGTTTACGTCGCTGGTATCTGACGAGAGATCATGAATCATCCCAGGACTCGGTCACCGCCAATCTTCACGATGTTGCCACAAGTTATTCAGGGAATCCGAGAGGATGAATTTATGATGGGTTTTGAGCAAGCTATGGAGAAGATGAAACAAAGTGTTTCTTGGTGACGATGTTGAAGCTATGTAATTTGCTTGGTGAAGATGGACTATCTCGACGAAAGCTCCACTCAAGCTTTCACGGACAATGTCGTTTATGGAAACATTGTGATATTTTTGGACAATTGATTATAGCTAGAGGCAGATATAAGAAGCACTTTCAAGTACCTAGTAGTGGATAGTTGAATCAAGCTTAAGTATGGCATGCTGGCATGTCGTATTTGTGGTTTTCGAATAGAGTAGAATGGATCTTTGAAGAACACAAATCATCTTCCACAAGGTATAAATCATGTTTATAGTCCATGAAACTTCATGGGATTCCGGTGCTTGCTTCTCTGCGCTTATTTTTTTTAAAAAAAGAAAATGATGTAAACACAAAGACTGTAGGGGATTTCAAGACAACCAATTGAGCTATTTGATAACTTGCCATACATTGAATGGGCATCGGAACATGCAGTTATCCAGAGCCGGTGAGCCCGGTCATTTTCAAATGTAACAACACAGAGGGTCGTCTCAGGAAGCTCAATTGACAAGCGTGCCTTCGTTCGTAAGCTACATAAGCAGTAAAGGCAACAGCAATACCATAGGAAAGAGAAATGGTCAAGTAATTGTGTCTGTTTGAACTGAAGGTCAATGTCAAACTCAAAGCTCAAGCATCGATACACGTGCGATCCGCGTTCTGTAAATCATTAGTGGATGTGTAAGAACTGAACACTACAAAAACTGATTTAGCAATACCTCTCGAAATCCGAGTTTGTATAATTTGGGGATTTTCACAACAATTGATTAAAAATTGAACAACAAAACTATGGATTCTGATGTTAAACAATTGACGAATGAATTTGATACAAATTTTCAAAGTTGAAAAGTGTCCCGTCAGTCCATGCACCTACCCATTGGTGAATCAAGCTAGCGCGTCTCCTCGCGTAAAGTGGCTCCATCAATCTCGTGTTCCAGCCTTCTCTAATTCTTCCACCAATTCAACATCAACTTCCCTTGTCTTGCTCGATATATCAATCCTTTTTGTTATCAATAGTGTTAAGTTATCAGCTAAACTAAGATTTATACCACGACGGCAATAATCACCATGTTTCTCAAACGCAAGCGTTCCGAATCTGAGATCTCAACCACTTCATCTCTCCTATCCAGTCCTCTACACGCCAATAACTCCAATTCTATGCACATTGATTCTCCATCAATCAGATCACCGAATCTTTTCTCCTCTCGTACTAAAAAGCGTCATAGAGATAATCGACCAAATGAAGACACCGTTCATCGTATGTCTTCTCATTCCAGCAATCCAACAGCCCCGCGTCCGATATTAATCAACTCTACAGAACATACCCTCTCCATCCTTTATTCAGCGCAGCAACCTTCAAATATAAATACAAACTGCATGCCACCGCCCTCACCTTCTGCAATTTCTCCTCGTACCATAATACCTCACCCTCCAAATAACGCTCCACACCAAGCCTCCCTCCACACTTTCTGGCAATTACCATCAAACCGTCAAATTTCACCTAGTAGCGATTCTTCTTATACATCATCCACATCTGTTTCTCCTAAAACAATCACACATCCACATCTAATACCGACCAATTGCGAGGATTGCGATGCATCATTAGCGAACATGGATGGGGGTGACGAGATGGATGTAGATACTATAATGGATATTGATATGTATGGAGCTGGTGAGACAAATCATGCATGTACGAACTGTGGGAAACAAGTTTGTCATTCCTGTGCCGTGAGTAACTTGGGAGTGGAAAGGAAATGTTTGACGTGTGCAGGAAGTAATAGAAATGAAAGCAAATGGGTTGGGGGCTTGGGGTGGATGAATTAGCAGTGGAAGATTGAATTGGAAACAAAAGCGAATACCCAGCGTGCCTTTAGTTGAAGAAACTTGTACGGATTCATCGTTGTTTATTCTGCTTGGATGTCTACAGCTTGGCGTTAGAAGATATGAAGCGGCTTCTTTCTTATATCAGGATATGTTGATTTTTAGTTCCTGAACGATGATGAGGTTTTTCTAAATTGTGAAGATCCAAAGTATGAACTAGTTCTTACTCGATTGACCCTATATAAATAAATTAGCAAGTGCTTCAAAGACGACTTTGAGCCACAACACTGTGAGATACCCCGCTCACGCTCTCATGATTTCTTTGCTCAAAATTAGCTGTCCATGTCGCTCCCAGAGTATTCTCATTGAAAGATATGTTAGATTACAAATCGTTCGTTTCCAGGAGCTAGCTTGCTTTTATTTTATTTTATGTCTCTATCATATGATTGCCCTATCTATATATGCATTAGTAGAGGATAGGGCTACAGCCCCTCATAATTTCTGCAAGTAGCTGGCTGGTAAACTTCTGAGTTCCTGTCTGCTCACTCCGTGCATCATGACTGGTCAACAACTAACGAGTCTTTAGAGTTTCCAAACTTAAAATAACAGTCGTTTCAAGTGACACTGCGAGATCGTATGACCGACAAACTCAAAGGTCTACATCATCGCGTTGATCAAATGATATCTCCCGTCTGATATCAATCTTTAAATTGAAACCATTTCGAATATTTGAAATTATGTGGTTGACATCATCTGATTGAACAGTTTTCAGTATACAGAATTCTTGTTATGACCTATGATATAGCAATACCGATATGATACAATGTGATATGATAGTGCAACTTGATATGATGGTCATTTTGAAACCGTAGAGCGAGTGCTCTCGATACTTCTCGGATAGAAAATAGAGGCGTTCCCGCCAAAATCGAAGATCCAGAATTGTTCTATCATTGTTCTGATCTACCACATTCTCTAGACAGACAGAAATCGATTACATTATGAAACAAGAACATCATCAAAATAACGGCCGTTCATACCCACCCTACATATAAAAACCCTCCTTATCACTACCTTCATGATTTTCTTCCTCCCTCTTTGTCACTCTGACTCTCACACTCAGACCCTCCAAAATTCATCTTCCCATCCCATCCGAACGAAGTTTCCCGATCCCCGCTCCCGAATCCCATACGCAAATTCAAACTCTCAAAGATGTGTAAGAGCATAATCTTCGATTTCGACTGTTCCCACTACGAGCGGCGACTTCGTCTCTGCTTGCGTCAACGTCGCACCCATTGTTTTCCAGAAGATTGTCCCTACTTCCATCGCGTAGATAGGGAAGCGCGGAGAAGATGTGTGCGCTGCGTGGTGAGGAGAAGGGGAGTAGGGAGAATGGATGGGGGATGTTGTGGGGTTATGTGATGGTGGGTAGGTAGATAGGTAGGTATACAATGAGTAGCTAGATAGATGGTATTTTACAGAGAGATGGTTATGTTAAAGTTACTCTACTGTACTGTGGTAAGTGCTACGAATTTCTTTTGTGGTGAAAAGAGGGTTCTGTACAAATCAAATATGAATATAGATGTAGATATAGATATAGATGTACAGAGGCAGATAATAAAAAATACTAGATTCTTCAAATAAAGTACAAGAATATCATGATGGAATAAATATATCTTCAAGAAGTGAATTTACCTTGTTAACAATTTCTATTTCGTAACAACACAAGTACAAGTATTAGTACAAGTAGAAGAAAGGCAAGCAAGTCAAAACAATATTCAATATAAGAATAGAACAGAACAGAACAAAACAAAACAAAACAATACTCTCTTTATTCATCCAACTCTCATCTCATCTCAACAAAGAACAACATTTGTGAGTACCTACCTACCTACCTACCTACCTACCTACCTACCGATATCATATCTGATGGGTGACACGAACTCGCTTAAGATATCCATCTATCAAAATCTCAATCTCAACTTCATTATTCATTCACAATCTCAGAGAAATGACCTCCTCCTCCCCCTCCCCCTCCTTCTGGTCCCCCAAACCCTCCAAACCCATTTATCTATTTCACTCACCTGCTCAAATGAACCCCATCGCATCCTTCCTAGATAAACATCCAAAACATCCTCACTCTTCACAGAACAGAACAGAAAAGAACGGAACACAAACCCCGAATCAAATCCAATTCATAACGTTGTTACTATTCCTCTATTTACTTGTTCTGGTAGTTTCGTGCCGATTGTCTATCTGGATATTGAATGTGAGATTTCTCGGGGGAGAGAGAGAGAGAGAGAAAGATTAAAAATAGTATAAAATAAAAATAAAAATAAAAATGAACATGCAAATGTATCTTCGATATCATCCCATCCCATCTTATTCCATCTCATCCTACAAAAACCAAATTCTCAAACTCTCAAACATTCAACACAACACAATATAACAACTCTCCCAATAATACACAAATTCCAAATCAAAATACACACACATATATACATATACAAATGTACCTTCCACCCTCCCCCCTTTCCCCTTTTCCCTTTCCCCTCCTCTAAATCAAGCCCTTGTCTCTTCTTCAACCCTCATTCCACTATCTCGAAATCTCAAATTCTCTAATGTCCAGCCTCCTTAATACCATCTATCTATCCACCTCTACTCTACTCTACTCTACTCTACTCTACTCTACTCTACTCTACTCTACTCTACTCTACTCTACTCTACTCTACTCTACTCTACTCTACTCTACTCTACTCTACTCTACTCTACTCTACTCTACTCTACTCTACTCTACCCCATCCCATCCCATCCCATCCAACTCCAAATATCACTTTTAAACATCACCTCCAAAACGCCATCTCATCTCATCTCCTCCTACCTCCTACCTCCTACCTCCAAATCCATCTCCAAATATCAACTCCATTCCCACCTCCAAACAATACCCAACTCACTCACCGTTATATACTGGTGCAAGAAAAGAAAAAGCATGAAAATATTACACAAGACAAAATAGAGATGAGAGATTACTTCTCCACCACAAAAACTATTTTCTGAATACTCATCTCTTATGTAGATGTATAAAAGGAAGCTGTGTAATAAATGGATCAGTAAAGAATCAAATTTCACATCACGTCACATCACATCAAAAAAATTAAAAATCATCTTCATCACCCACATGCAATGGCTTTCACAGTCAACTAGAACAGAATTATGATGATCGGGTATCTTATTATCCATTTTATCTAATACCGATGCATCTCTTCACCCAACTATCTAGCCATGAATCCATGCTCCCGACCCCATGCACTTCATTCACCCCCCACCCCATCCACCAATCCATGGAATAATGAAACCAATTAGATGATTTCAATTACCATTGCGGAACGCAAGTAAGCAAGCAGCCATTCTTATTCTGACCGGATCTTGGGTATCTCCATCCAACCATGCCCGCAGCCCCTATCCTACCAAACAAAAACCACTCCGAAATAAAGACTTCCTCCAAATTCCCCATCCACCAATCTCTATTAAGATATAATGGAATGAACCTCTCATCTTTCCATTACCATAGGTTCAAATAGAAACCTATCCACATCCACCCATTACTGAAGCATAACTTCTATCAAGAAAGAATGTATGCAAGTAATGAATGCATCCATCATCTTCCTCGTGCCTCAAATTCTTATTCAATTGTGACCCGATTCGACCCGAATGTGATGTGCAAGAAGGTTGTGAAGAGAACTAAAAACTTCCTGCAGAAACAAAGAAAATATCCACGCCTCAGAATACCAACTCCATTCCTTCCTATTTTTTTTCTTTTCTTCTCTAGTCACATTTTCTCCCTCTTCAATTACTATCAAAAGGAAGATTGCGCCCCGAAAAGAAACAAAGGAAAGAAAGAAAAGTTGGGTTGCTGAAGAGCGGTGTGTGTGTAGTAATTGTGTGTTGTAAATAAAAAACGCTAGAACGACAAGATGATTTTGAAGAGAAAATAAAAATCGACGATTCGCTAATGCCAGATATTTTTTGATAGAAAAAATAGGTCGATGAAACGCGCTGATGCCGAACACAGAAACGATAAAGTCCGAAAAAAATTGGTCTTGTGATCGAATGCTGATGAAATGACCGATGAAATTGGGTCAATCAATACAAATTGTGGTACATGTGGTGTGGTGTGATATGATGTCCGAGATCAAGATGTAGATGATGCAAGGACTGAGGGGAAATCTAACAAATTCAGGAGATTTTCAATTATTGCATGACGATATCTTGCTGATATGGTTGTTGCTGATATTGTTGCTGTTGACTGTATTGCATCTGAGTTTGAGGAGTTGGAGTGATCGGACACCTAGGTGCTGAAGTTTGATATGGTTTGATTTCATTTCCATTCCCTGGACCAAAATATTCTCCTTCTGGGGTGATTGGTGGCGTGAGGTAACCGTTGATGACATGTTGTCCATATACCTTTTGTGGTGTGCTATACACATCGTGTTGTTGCATTGACTTCTGGTTAGTGGCTGGTTCAGCAGGTGGAGTTGGTGGGGTAACATGGCATTGGCTCATAGCTGCTTGTTGGAGGAGGAATCTTCGGAGGACTTCAGAAACTCTAGACAGGTGTGGGGCAGCATATTTTCTTGCGAGGACCGAAGATGGTTGGTTGAGTTGTCGAGAAAGACTGAGCATCAATTCCGAATCAACCTGTCCGTAAGTATCCATCTCGGGGCATCCAAGGATATCTCGCGAAAGTGCTAGAGACGCACGAGCCATTGCTGAAGGTTTGACCGAGACAAATTCTTTGTGATATAAAGCCATTTCACAGATGTACCATGACATGTGCTCGACGGTCATGTCTTCATATTCAGGTCCTTCCAACAAGGCCAATTGCAACCAGCTATCAACAGTAGGGTGACCAATCATCCATTCCAAGGTGTTCAAAACGTGCCATTCCATTTGCGTGAACATCTCCTCGTCATACAACGAGCAGCACATCGACTTTAGTTCTCTGATCATGGGGACGCGTTCCTTTTTGTCTCCATACTTGGCAGCGATGAGAAGTGCAGCGCATCCGACCAATTGATAATGTCTCTTGTAGACCACACGTCGCGAGCAATATCTATCGAGGAGGTTAACGGCGAGGTGAAGAGTTTCCGGAAGGAGTTGAAAGGCAGAGTGAGCTTCGATAAGGAAGTCGATGAGATAAGGCCTCATGAACCATTGAATCTCTTGTTGAATTTCTATCGAGGCAACGTCTGGCATAGTCGCATCCTGTGAAAAATGTTAGCATAACGTCACACGAAACTAGTAGAATGCAGAGTGACTGACCTCCATCGATGCCATGTGATCAATGATATCATCCATGTAAGCATCGCAAGCTTGTCTAGATAACTCATTGGCCATGGCTTCTTGCCTCCGTCGACCCATCATCTTGATGTATTCTTGAGAGTTTGGTCGAGGTTGCTGTTGCTGCTGCTGTTGGAAAGTATTATCCTCCACGAAGAACGTGTCACAAGGTTGATTGTACGACATGTTGTAGGTGTAGAAGGTGATGTGAAGTTGTAGGTATTTTGGTGTTTGGTAGTAGGGAAGGAGTGGACGTCAAGTTCTCCAGGAGCTTCGACTTGACAGTGGCTTTCAATAGACACTGGATTGCAGTATTGTTGGTTGTAAAGAATGTGCTGTACGGTTCGATAGAACGATACTTTGGTGTATTATTATTAGAGAGTGTGGGTGGAACTATAATTCGAAAATGAACGACAATGGCCTCGAAAAAAGAAGGCGAAAAAATGTAAAAGCTGAACCTTTCAAAGTTGATATTGGTGAGGTGGCAGGTGAATATCACTTTATAAAGATACGGTGGAAATTCTAGTGAATTATAGGATTAGCGAGACTCTCAGCCGGAAGTGGAGTAGATGATGAAAGGGAGAAGCCTCAATCGTGTCAAGGTGGAGAAGGAGAATGCGTCTTTGGTCATCAAAAACGCATGAAGCTGATGGTATTGTTCATGGGAGGGGGAGGGGGAGGGGAGAGAGTGTCGAAGTGTGTATCTGGGAAATTCGAGACTCACCCAGGTAGATCCCTCGTGATGGAAGACAATGAGAGGATGATGCGGTAGAAATGTTTTGCAGATATTCTCCGTAGAAGTTAAGATAGGATGAACGAGTAAACGTCTCCGATCTTTGACTCTCTTGATCTTGCTTGAGATATTTGGAGTAATTACGTGCCGAGTGTTGGGTTGAGAGGAGGAACGTAGAGCTTTTGTGGAAGAATGTTCAAGGTGAGATGAGCGACCGTTGGCATGTAAAAATGCTCACTAAGTAAGGGGAACCCAGAGTTAAATGTTAGTCAATGCCTTTCATAAAGGATTCTTGCTTGTTTAATTGGAAGAGGAAGGAGATTTGAAGACAAGACTTTTGCATAAAGTTTGGGGGGAGGGGAGGGGGGGGGGAGAGTTCAATGCTCACCTTGGATTGTCGAGTCTCTTGACTTTCAATTGTGGAGCCAAATCTTAAAGCCGTCTAACTTTTATAAAAAGAGTTGACGAGATTGAGATGGACAACAAAAGAGGTACCACTTTGAAGATTATTGAAAAATTATTACTTCGAAACAAACAATACCGAGAATTGAAACAATTCGAGGTATTCGAGAGCGAAGAATTGGGAGCGGAAGAAACGAGAAAGGAGTCGAAACTTGGTGGCAGAAATAACACAATTTTGGGGGGGAGTATTGAATTTGTTCTGGTGGTAAGTATCAAGAGACAAGGCAGGATTCAAGCCGAGAAGTGGTTCGAGTGAAGTGGATTGGATGTGTGTATGGAGGAAGAGGAGGAGGAGCAGGAAGGTGGTTTCCGATTACTGGATTGAATGATTGGGCGACGGTGATGAAGGCCTTCCAATGCTATCCAGAAGATTGAGAGAGGTGAATGTGTGAATGGGGGTTTCTTTCTTTTGTTCCTCGTAGAAAGTGACAGCTATGGACAGTCGAATGAAAGACCAAGTGACGAATGTTGTGGTGCGTGTGTGTATTGTGAAGTTGCCGTCGAGCAGTCTTCCACCCAAATTCTTGCTTGATTTTTTCAAATTTCTTCGAGCTTCAACATAACAAGGTGTCAATTATCCAATGCCCTCTTTATGCCCGTCTATTGATATATGAATGGAGAGAGACTTGCGGAGGAGAGGAAAAGAGAGAAGAAATTTCGAGAGAGAAGAAGAAGAGGGGAGGTTTGTGTAGTTCAAGGAGTGAAAGAATGGATCGAATGGATCTCGAGAGAAGGTTGAGAGTAATGGTCCTTTTCTACACCGGAAGAGGAATAGTGCGAGGATTATTACTTTTTGGCATGGGGGACGAGAGGAAGTGGAGCATTCAAAAGCACATTCGTATGGGTTTGCGGGTGGGGACGACTTTCCTTCTTGGGCTAAAAGGAAGAGTGAGGGCTGGATGGAGAAAAGTATGGGATGGACAAGTAATAAGTGTGTATAAGGATCTATAATAAGTAGCGGCGGATGTGCAACGGGTATATAATGTGTGTATAATGTGTGTATAATGTGTATATAATGTGTATATAATGCGTAAATGGTAAATGCAAATGCAAATGCAAAATCAATGGATCTGGCTCTCAGATGCTCCCACATCTACCACCATGAGGTGGTGACACTTGCAAACGCAGAGAGTGCTATTATTATGCTGATGCTTGTTCTCACGTCCGCATCGATTCGCGGATTCTCCTTTCAATCTCTCCCCCCGTGAATCCAGAGGCCAAGAACATCAGACGAAGTATGCCTAGTCGGCGTTGTGGCGAGAGAAACCGACCGGAAAGATGTAGAGGGCAGTAGGAAGGTGATTCGGTGGTGTGTGTGTGTGTGTGTGTGCGTGTGTTCTAAATTCTCATTGCACGCGCTTTCCCTGTGGGCAGCTGGACGATACCTACACCTCCGTGAGGCCTACGTTGTATCTGCCTTCTATTACACAGTCCCTTCCTAACCACCTGGCTACACTAATTGATATGCACAATTACCTACCTCCTGTCCCACTCCCGATCGACAAAAGTAGATTATTGGTGTTAGAGAGCAACGGACGCAGAAGCCATGCCAAGAAGAGCAACAAGAGGAAAGTACATGGTTCCAAGATTTCACGAAATGGCACGATGCGTATCAATTGACGGATGGGATAGGATAGGACATGGTCTTTGCAGCGTGCTCCGGTCAGACCATATGGGAAAAAAGTCGCGTTTGGGTGGTTCCATTGGCTCGGATGATTTACGCATACTCCATACTTATTACTCTACACTCTCACATAGGAACATTTGCTTGTGCCATCAATGCTTCATATTGGTTCCTGAGCTCCTCCATGGCGACGCATCTCACTCATCAAACACGCCAAAACGCGTGCGAAGGGGGGGAAAGCAATGGAGCCGATAGCGTATGTAGCATTGACTATCGTATCCTCGCCATGTAATGCCATCCATTCCGGAAATCAATTGAGAGACTTTGGGCGTGGGCGTGGTGCTACTACTGCAGCGCAAGCACATTTCACACTTCACACTTCACGCTTCATCGCAGCAGTGGAGTGGACTGGCTGGAGGAAGTGTACCAAGCACCCAGATGGAAACGTGATGTACATGTGACTAGACCGAATGTAGGCAGAGATATCGAAATGCAGAGAGGGTTCCGGTCTGCGACAGCTTCCTGTGCTTCTCCAAAGCATCACGACAATATCCAAATTCTACATCGCTCTCTCAAAATGTAGCAGCAGGTGGGTAAAATGTAAAATTGGCCCAACCCTAATCCCATCCATCGCTTTTCACATCCCCCAGCTCAGCTCAATAAAAGCCAGACATCCTTGACAATCACATCGAAACTTCTTCTGCTTCTATTGAAATCTAACCATTCACACATCCTTGATTGACACGCTTGAGAATACCTGCATCCTCTGCACATGCATCAAACCATGTCAACACAGGAAACAATGCCATCAGCTTTGATTTGATTCATTTCTCGCTGGCTCGAGATTGGCTTGCTGATCGATTTATATATGCTTCGGGATAACCTTCATAATTCATTGATTTGATATCATTGACTCGTCTGTATCTTTCTATATACGGCATGCCAGTGCCCATCACGTTGGAACGACAGAGGATACACCAGCGCAATGCACCTCTTTCCCCTATTCCTGAGCGCCCTGTCTGCAATCAAGGGCTGAACATGCTGCTCGCTGCTGAGATGACGAGGAGAACAAGACAAACGCATCACACCTGAGCGCATCGATAATGCCATGCCAACAATTGATCCGTAAGAAGCAATACGTGAGAATTCCGATCTCGCCCAGACCTTGATCATCTTGCATATTTGGTACCAGCAGAAAATAAGAAAAGACTTCCCTCAACCGTGTTTCAAGAGAAGTGCAAAGGGTACGGGGTAAGAGATGGAAGAATCCCCAACCTGTGAAGCTCAGGTGCACACGAGTGGACTAGCCCTCTTACGAATATATTCCGAAATCATATAGGGATCTATGGTACTTTGCACACGATATAATTTCGCACTGGAAACCTTCCTCGTCTCCAGCTTCTTTCACGCCACTGGTTCGTTGGATCTCCGTTTGATTTGACCCGATGGTGCAATCTCCAAACCGTTTGTATCTGGGTGTTACTTTCGTCCAATGGCCTCATGCTTTCGTCTTCTCAATAATGCAAAATTCAATGCGCCGTCGAACTACTTCGGTGGCTTCGAGTGGGCTGGGATCATTCTGGCAATCAACGCCCTTCCTCAGAACAACCCTTCTTTCGCTATCACGTTGATATCAGTTGCAACCCAACATCCCATCTACGTGATGTATCCGGCTAGTTCAGTAGTGTAAAATCGTAAAATCCTCTAGTAACATTTGCTTCCCTACACCCCAAGGATAAGCTTCCTAACCTTAGGTTCCTCAAGTACCACTAACTAATAGGCAATTCTGTCCATCCGCCAACCATCACAGTGGCCACCACCAAACGGGAAATTTGGTTGCCATTGCGATCAAACTTTCCCACTCCACCAATGCTGAAACCATCACGGCTTTGCAAACAGAATTTCCACCATCCAGATCTTGTTCCAGGCTTGGTCTTCCACGACCATGCCCATTGGAACCGTCCTGTTCGTACCAAACGACGACCGGAATTCGGGGTAAGTTTATGCACAAAATACATGCACCAGACGATCATTGGGCCGACCAAATCATCTCCATGGCTGGTAACGACGTACCATTCTTTTTCACAGTCGAGATCTTCAAAATCACGCCGGCCCGCAAATGTAAACACGCCAAGGCTCTTCCAACCTCGACAGCCCCAGAAGTAAGCCATTTGATGCCAGAATGGCCCCAATTTCCTAGACTTTCATCCTCATGACCGTTTATCTTCATCGAAGAATGGAGCTCTTTAATTTCTAGGTACACACAGACCTTACCTGACATTGATTATCTGGCTGGGACATGTTTTGCTTTCAGTCCTTGAGAGATGATTCCTCCAATCAGATAGTAGGTCGAATGGGTGAACGGCATGGCAAGACGAGGATTTAGATTGAAGAACCGATGGACCCGACCACTCGGTACATAAAAATGGTGAATATCGTGAACATCGTGAATATTGTGAATAGTGTTGATAGTGTTGATATGCTAGGCGTGCATTTTGATACTATATTCATAACTAGATATCCGGTCTAGGTAGTAGTTCCAACCGACCACTTGAACTAAGCTCCCTCACTAGCGAAAGTCTATTGCTATACTCTCGTACCGCGCCTTGCTACATCCAGTCACACCAACACCAATACCCATCCCGCGCTCACGCGATGCCGCGCCGCTCCGCTCCACGAAAAACGCGTTCCTACCATTCATTCTACAGAGTACGCTACTTTAGAGCAATTGTCCACACGCGATGACGCTCCCTCACCCTGGACCATGATCCAAACGCTTTTCACGCTCCACCCACAAGGACCTTCCTTCCTTCGCATGCAGCCAGCATCTCCTCATTCCTGCTTGGAAGGAAAGCTCTTCCATGGTCATAGATGACATATCTGACAAATGGCAATGCATCTGGTGATGTGAATGCAAATCAAGATGTGCAAGTGAAGAAACAAGAAATCAAGAAAACAAAGCCATGGGACCGACCTGACGAAATCCCACGAAGATCCCCTCCCATGGAAAAAGAATTAAGGGTCCTGGGAACTCGTTCCGATTCCTTCATCCATCAATCACACACACACACACGCACACACACACGCACCCAAATCATTTACCCATCACACCACTCAAACACACCTCATAAGCCGCAGTTCACTTCCAAGGCCTGCGTAATGTCCGAACAATCCCCTCCAGGCCTGTTCGCCGCTCGCTGTGCGTCCATTGCTTATTTCCCTTCGGCGTCAAGCGGATTGCCGGCACCTCGGCTGCACGTCCTGAACTGCTCGTGAACTTCACATCATTTGCTTTGCTGTGCTTTGCTGTGCCGTCACTCGCTCACTCACTCACTCACTCACTCACTCACTCACTCACCCGGGATTACTTTCCCACGTTTCTCGTAACGGTTATTGATTTTTTTTAATTAAAATTTTGCATTTTCTAATTTTTGGGCTCTGCAGATGAGATAATACAATGTGTATCTGCGAGCGTGTCATTGGATACCTACGACATGCAACGGTGCAATGGATTATGGAGAGCCGTCGTTGAAGAGATTTTACAAACTCTGCGCGAGGATCCGCTGTGCGTGAACAGAGTGCCCCAGTAGTACAGTAAGTACATGGTGCCTTTCTCCGCACGCAGGATCATAACATCGAAGGTGGATTGGATTGGATTGGATTGGATTGCAGGCTCAGATATGAAGAAGGCATTCATTCGAGTACTCTGTCCTCTGTGGGAGGTCGCTATGTAATGTAATGTGCTCTGTAGCGTGCGTGCATAACTACCGTCTGCAATACGCACACTAGCAAGAACGATTTCCTACGCCTCCGATTGGTGGGAGTCGCTTCATCTTGTGCTCGCTCTCCCTCGATGGATCCCTCCCCCCCCACATGGTTATTAGTTGTTCAGCCTCATTTTGTTGTGATTTCGACAGAATACGGTCTTCGCGAGTGGTGAGGTATAGATAGATCCAAGACACACCCACCCACTCACTCACCCACCACACACGTAGAAAAAATCGGCAGGTAAGAGAAAAGCTCGGACGCTGGTCACACACTCACACACTCACACACAGAGTCACAGACGAGACGGACGGGATTATCTAGCATTCATTGATCCATTCATCGATCCATCTCTCTTAATCTCTCTCTCTTAACATCTCTCTTTTTTGATTATTTATCTTTTACGTATTTCGAACCACGCGGTGCCGGATTTAGTCTCGGTCGTCGCCCTCCTCTGGAAATCTCTGATTCGGAAGGGAAGGGAAGGGAAGGGAAGATTTGCATCGCTGGGTTTGGTTTCCGCTGGCTTCCGATCTTTGTCTTGTCTTGTCTTGTCTGGTCGTGTCTTGTCTTGTCTGTAGTGTTGCGGTCGATCTCAATCTTTCTTGCTTTGCCTTGCTTTGCCTTGCTTTGCACGGGGGATGGATGGGTCGATGGACTAGAGAACGATGAGTGGTGGCTAGTTGGTTGGATCGATGGTTTGCTCGTCTTGGTTGGCTGGATGAGTATATGTCATTGATTCGGGATTGGGATTGGGATTGGGATTCGGATTGGGCATTCACTAGCAGCGCGATCGTAACGGATAGACTTTCTTTGGGTCGTCCTGGAAGATTCCGAATGCATGGGCTTGAACTTGAACTTGGATGGGATGGAATGGGGTTTGCCCGACGAATGATTGATACTATTGTATCGTTAATCGTTAGACTACTGTGTAATCAATCACTGTAATATGTAATATGTAATTGGTTTATTAGTATGTACTCTAATAAGTCTCTAACTATCATCTACTACTACTACTTCTTCTTCTTCTTCACAGGCAAGGAAAGTAATAGAGAAAGTTAATCCCCGGACAAGATTATTTACACTTCCAATCTGATCGTGTATGTGTATGCGTGTGTGCACTCTACGATTCACGACTATCGCTCTACAAATGTCTTATCTCGTAAATGGGATCCTAGCTATCCATTGGAAAAGTCTATTGGGGTATTGCAATTGTTGGGAGAGCAACACAATACAATAATACAACACAATACAACACAAAATTCTTCCTCCACAGAAAGAGAGAGAGAGAGAGAGAGCAAAAAAAAAAAAAAAAAAAATGTTAAATAAGCAAGAAAGTAATAAGTAAAAGGTAAATAGAATAGAGTAGGGCTAGGTTATCCATTCATCCATCCATCCATCCATCCACCAATCGATCAATTGAACAGTTAGTTCACGATAGATAGATATTACAGAGGAATATAACAAATAGTACATTATCCATCCTAGAAATCCAACACCTTCCAAAAATCCAACACCTTCTAAAAAAAAATATATATTCCAATCGCCCCTCCTTCTTCGATGGTCGCCTATCTATCTATCTATCTATCTATCTTTCTTGATTCATGCTTCATGCTTCATGCTTCTTGATCTTCCCTTCCTTCACTCACCGCGTTGACCAATGCTACAAAGTGGGAAAATTCGCTTATGTATGGGGGGGGGGTTTTTTTTTGCTGATGCGATGTGATGTGATGTGATGTGATGTTGTAACTGGATGGATGGATGGATGGATGTACATCGCATGTATATGTATATGTATATGTATGTGTATGTGTATGTGTATATGTATGCAGCAGAAATTTTCTTCCTTCCGCCTGGGGGATGAGGATGGGGACGGTGGGCGGTAGATGGGATTGATTCTAGAGATACGTATGTATGTATTTAGGCAGGTTTTATAGAGATTGAATTTGTGAGGGTGATGAGAATTAATTCGATGAATGAATGAATGAATGAATGAATGCCTTGGTCATGGACATAGTCTTGGTCTTGGTCTTGGTCTTAGGATCGATCGTCTTTGGCGGTTTCCTACCTTGTATTTTTTTTTTTTTTTGGGTATGGTATGGTATGGTAGATAGGTAGGTATGTATACTCACTCACACACACACTAACTAGCACGGAGAACACACATGATATACATAAACTTTCTGGCCTGGTGTGTTCTGGTGTGTAAAAGAATCGGTCTCTTCTTTCAAATCGGTATATATAACAAACATAACACAATACAATATAATATAAACCTCAACATCAATATAAACATAAACATAAACACAGTCAATAGAAAATAAGGTATAGTAATACCCACTCCACATTTAGCTTCTGTTTCAGAAAAAAAGAAAATAAAAAAATCAAAGTCAGTGTGGAAAATAAATAGGCTTTATAGTATAGTATAGTATAGGATAGTTAGCATATACATTGTTTTGGAATCCTGTATTGTAAGTTGTATGTACATCACAGGTAGGTAGCTCGAGCGAGTTGAGTTTACACTCTGTACAATCAGAAATAAGCAAATTCTATCTCTCTCTCTCTCTCTCTCTCTCTCTCTCTCTTTCTCTCTCGTCCACCAGACCGACTATCAGTATAGATGTCCTCCCTCCGTGATTCTTACAGGCAATCGCTCACCGTAGATATGCATGCATGCAGCATGGAGTACGTAGATATGTGTGGTACTGAACACGTGCACCTTGGAACAACTAGCTAGCTACATCTATCTACATCTAGATAGAAATAAGAGATAAGCAGAGATCGGTGTACGCTGTCGCTTGTGTTCGATTTGGCCTGGCCGCCCCCCTCAAGCACATACCTACCGCACCACCTACCTATCTTATTGATGTACCTATGGATTGATGTGAGGTGATGTAGAAGAAAATCCTCACCCCGCATTTTGTGCTCGCTAACACCGTGCGCAGCATAAGATGCACTAATAAATATGCTGGTGGTGGAATTAAAGTTATGCTATTTATGTATCATCTACGTAGGTATGCACTAATTATCCCTATGCATATTCCTCGATATATTGATATTTATTGATCTTGATATTGATATTGATATTGATATAATAGCTAGAAGATAGAAGCACCGAACGAATGAAGGCGAAAAATTCAATAACATATATTTGGAGCCCAATATTACATATTGATACCGAGTAATGAAATAAATCTCTATGGTTTGTAAGGGAGGCGCGGGTTCGTATTTTTGCGCAGTATTCTTTTTGACCTGGGTTCGTTTACTATATACGTGTCTTTGCCTTACACATCTAATCTTCCTTCCCCTGTACACAATAGCCTCGATTCAATACAGTGCGCAGAAATTGCTCAGCCTTCCAAGCCTCTGTTGACCCTCTGATTAAAGAAGAAAGAATGAGAGACCGCGGCACGTACCGTTACAATACTTGTGTATGCCCCGACGTCGCGGCGCGGCGGATGCAAAGTGTCGGTCGCGGAGCAAGGGAGAATTTGGATAATGTGGCCGGACATATTCGCATCGGTGCCGATGCGAGTGTTGCGCCGCCCCCTGGATGTGGTATGCGCTGCTGAGGTGGAATACATCAAAAGACTGCAGAGTTAGTATCGAATCTCACACCATTTTGAGGGTCTCAGGGTCGTTCCATACACCAGGACCCGAGTCTTACATCTCATATACCTACCTATCAGCGTAAACGGCGGTTGGTCGATGAATCATAATGTATGTAGGGAATCCATGAAGCGAGACAGGGAGATAGGAGAAGACATCCTATGATGAGATGAGATGATACGATGTTGTGGTTTTTACCCCTATTGATTAGTAGATTCTCTTTGAGCAATAATACAGCTCCAGTGTGTCAAGTACACACTTGATCTGCATTACTAGAGAATTTCCGGATAACCCCTCCTTTCACCTATAGGATGTAGGAGCCGCGAGACTGACTAGGCATATCCGAGTTGGTGCAACACATCTGGAGACTCATATCACACCATGATACCTTGACCCAATAATCTAAATTAGCCCCCAAACACATTTCACACAAACGCGTGAACGCGTGGGAGGGGGAGACGTGATTTATTTATTTTTCCTCGTAAGGATGCATGTTGCAAGCTTGTACTTGCATATGCGGCTACTGATATCTCTTGGTACGCTGAGCGCTGAGCGACGCAAAACGCATGCAGCGTGGGACAGGAGGAAACTTGATTTGGGGCTGGAGCGCTTGGATGATGATGACATGACATGACAGTAAGGTTTGCGTGTAGCAGGATTTCGGATTGTCTTTGAAGCCTTGATATTGTCTCGATGGTTTCTGGTGTGGTGAAAATGCGAGGCGGGGAGCGCGATTCATCTTAGGATGGATGCGGTTAGCACGTGCTCATCTTGCGGGGTGAATGCATCGTTGGTGATGGCGACTTGGATTGATAAGGATAAGTTCCAGGGGAAATTCGTTAGGCCTCGGTGCATCTAAATCTTCAATCTGTGGAAAGTGTATTTGGATATCTCGATCAGGAATCGAAATTCTTTCCCTCGATTGCCGATAGATCTATGGATTATGAACGATTGATCTGCGAGTCTTCATGACTCTTTTTCTAAATTTCTTTTTTTCCCCAGCCAGCAGCAGCAGCAGCAGCAGCGGGCATTTCCCGGCGAGATGGTAAGATCAACAGGTCTTACGAGTTACGAAGCTGGGCGGAAAAGCAAAAATCGAGTGGACTCCGTGGAGGTGACCCCCCAGAATCCATCCGGCTCTTGGACGTCTGCAATACAGGATTTGTCAGGTCGTTACGCCATTTTGGACAGCTCTGACTAACCCACTGTCAAAACTCGTGGTATTTATAAGTGTGCCGTTATGATACGAAATTGAAGGTTTTGACAAGTCCACCCTATCCCTCAAGCAATTGACACGGGCCGGACGCATCTTCCCCATGGCTCAGTAGTCTTGCAGTGTGAGTGAATAATGATATCAAGAGTGAAACCGGCCCCGTAGACTGCGCACTTTTCCTATTCCCGAGCGAGTGATTCAGGCATTCATCGAAACCTTATTTCGCAAGAGGCAAAGTGCGCTGTGAAGCTGTTGGGTCTATACGGTATTTATAATAAGGTTCAACACAGGTCTTAAGATCAACGTAAGTGTACATACAAGTCGTATCCCCGTTTCTGTTACTGTGCCAGAATATCATAGTGCCAGGCGGGACTGCGAACAGACACGCGAGAACAATTGCCCAATACAATCAATACCTCTAAATAGCTTGACATGGAGGCGTCCCAAACATTTCATGCTAATTCAACATAATGTGTATGTCTAGTTGCGAAGCACGAAATTGTCGCGAAACCCTGATCACCAAAAGCCTCATCGCGAATCTAACACGCTACCTAGTTCTCAGACCATTTCGTTGGTGAATACGCAATGTTTAGGTAGTGTCAGTACGTACGTATTTGGGGGTTATTGTGTGTATGCATTCATGTCGTACCCCGAGCGAAAATCTATGGAAGAGCATAGGATAGGATAGGATAGGATAGGATAGGATAAGAGGACGCCAATAATACGGCTCGGCGTATCTCATGTCAACCTAGTGTTTTCCTTGTCTGGAATGGATGGGGGGTTTGAATAAGTGGCTTTGTAAGGCTAGGAGGGATCATTATGGTTGGGAATTACTATGACTATTACCATGACCATGAAATGAGAACCGGAGGCTGCTAGATGTTGGTACTGGAATGGGAAGGTGTATATTTAGACGTGTGGTTTGCTTCTGTGAGTGGACTCAGTGGAGTGAGGTTCAGTTGAATACGACATTAAGCGGAAAATTATGTCTAAAATCGATTCGCTGGAAGTCATCCCCTTTTTCCCAGGTCTAAAGTGGTGGCTGTGGCTGAACGATGACCCAAATTCCTGACTCAAGTACTTGATTGGACAATTCATCCATCACAGCCACACTTCTTGCATGTATCACGTACCTCTTGTATTTCCCATCCCATCTTTGGCATATTTGTCCCGTCTCGCCGCGATGTAAAATTGTATGTTCCCCATCCTATCACAGGCTCTTAGTGCCTTGCTCAGGAGGTCCGGCTAGGAACTCATTGACACCAGAAATCCTACGACCCACACGGATATTGAATACCATGCCTTGACTATAGCACTCTACCTCATATCACGAAACCATTCTCTTGGACTTTGCCACACCTTCGTTCCAACTCCGAGCATAAATTAACGATAAACTTGCATGAACCCAGTCTGACGCGTGAAGAGCTAAAACGGGAGAGGACCTAGGTGTCTTTAGAACGGGGAACAAGCCAAATGATACGAAACTATCACCAAATCTACGCGCTTCCTTGGGAAAGTTTCGAAAAGCAAATTACCGTGCATGTGTACATGTATGTACCTAGACGGTGCTAATGGAAATGAAAATATCCTATCGCCCAGAAACTATAAGTCGCCACGGCAAAGTTGATACAATTCGCTAGTGAGTCACCGATACATCCGGATTTCACGTTCCTCATGAGTATCAAATATCCGAATCACAAACATTTCAATTTCCATCAAACACTCTGCACATCTTTCTTGACTGGAATCGTCCTAGCGACTTCTGCTTCCAGAATCAATCACATGCAGTCACGTAAATTTCATCTCTTGCCTATGCAGTATTAATCTAAGACCCCATCTCCCGGCACCGGAAGATCTTCATCCTAGTCCTTTGGGGCTTGCAGTTCAAACGAAATTGAAGGTCATGGAAGCTTTTTGATCTCATTCTAGAATAAATGTTTTATATGCGCAGGAACCGAGGTAGTAAAAAGCAAATAAGTGCAGATTGACTGATGTGATTTGGTTTGATTTGATCGATTAATATGTGTTGTCAAACATCCCAATTAATCAAGGTATCCCTTCCTATTCTCGGTCGATGGATGAATGTAGAATGGGGAAATAGGAGGAAATTGAGATTTTCGGGGTCCATGCAAATGTCATGTGCATTATGCATATTTCCCAATATGCATATCTGGAATCAGTATGACATACGCCGTACTTCCATCGCGACTCCACTTTTGGGGTGGCCTATTCATTTCCTTGCATTTATTTCTAATTCCGTCTTGGAGAATGAACAGACTGGTCAGAGAGTGTGATGGGGATGATAATAATCGAGCACGACAGCTCATTTCATGCATGCTGCCTTTTTTCCCCATTCCTCTGATCGCCAGGACAGGACAGGACAGGACAGGAAAAGATTACGTGGTACAATGGGCATCCATCAAGTAGTGGAATTGTCAGGGGACGAAGTTTGAAAGAAGAGGGGTAGATCTCGGGTACGCGCAGCTTCTTCAGGGGTTATGGAGATTGTTTGCGAGAGATGTGGGACATAGTGGTGGGATGAAGGCTTGATTGTAATGTGTAGGTAAGGTATTGTGCGTGGTTTCCTGCGTCAGGCAAAGGGAAGGGACGAAAAACCAGAGGAAAATGTCTCTGCTTCGGTTAGAGAAGATATGAAATCTTTCGCATTGTTTGAGATACCCGTCATATCCGATGAGTGCATCGCAAACAATGCTTTCTCTTTGAAATTGATTGTCAGTCTGTCATCTAGGAGTCCTAGTAGCACAAACAATTCTTCATTCCCGCCGAGGAAAATTTGCATTGCATTGCATCTCTTTCTTTCTTTCTTTTTTCCTTCTGATTGTCGGGAAGGTCTTATGCATAGATTAGAGATTACTCAGTGGTACAATGTTCAATATTTAGTCCTGTCAATTAGGAGGGCGCTTTCGCTGGAGGATTGACAGGAATGCTCAGCTGGATATAGTACGAAATACACGACAGACTCTCCGAGGGTATGCCTGGCATATATCGTGACTTTTGCATGGATAATCATCAGCTTGATGACTTCCTCTTGAAAGTGAAGATGGGCTTGTACAATAGAAGGAACTTATGCCTATTTATTTCTAGAGAAGATAGCTGCCAAAGATGCGCAATATAAATAAATAAAATTACAGTCTCGTAGCGTTTCATTCACCTGCTTCAAATTCTCGAATACATGTACGTGTATTCTTTAAATCCAAATGTTTCTGAATGCACTTGCCTCGAAAATACAAAGTACATATATAAGCATACACATACGTTCAATTTTCTGCGGCTGTCATGGTTTGCTTGACCTCCGCTGGGTGGAAAACTTTTTCCATCGCATGAATTTTCTTCAAATTCTCAATTTTTGGTGTATCTTCAAGTCTCCAAATTTGCTTGGGTAGGCAGCTCAACTCAATTCATGTCTGCAAGTCAAAATTGGTTGGAACGCGCAGGTTCACAAAGACTCATTCTATCCATCACAACAAAGAAAAGGAAGTTTGCAAAGGAGGCTGAAAGAGGGCCCCTCGCAAGAGTTGAGAAGAACAGAGAGGAAATTATTGATAAAGAAATTCAGGACGGGACTCGCTCCGTTTGCAGTCTAAAAATGATTCGACAAAGAACAAACTTTTATGGAAGTGTTCTGTTTTTTGGAGAGTTCTCTCTCTGGAGAGAGAGCCACCATTAGACAGAGAAGGTGGAAGTCTCCACCAGATATCTCTACGTTATAAATCTTGGTAATTGACTACAGCCATCATAAATCCAGTCTCAGTGGTTCTCATGTATTGATGTATGTGCAAGAATTTACCCCGCGATATTTCTTACCCAATTGTTTCATTGTGAGGAATGTTTAGGTTATTCTCTTGGAACGTTTTCTTTGGAGAAGCTCAATTGAATGCAAATGGTAGCTTAGCTATTTCTCTTGAAAGAAAAATGTATATCAAAGTGAAAGCTTGCACACAAAGAACATTTCAAGCAGGACTCCGACCCAATTCTCAGTAGCAAACTCACCAATCCAAAGATCTCTATCCTCTGTAAGATCGCCGTCATCCAGTATCATTACTTTCTGGAAAAGAAGTGGAAGTAGGAATTATCATAAGCATTTGCGGAGATGCAGTCAGATGAGTAAGTCAATATCGATAGATCACGAGAAAGAGCACACAATCTAACTTTTCTCAAAAGATCAGACCGTGAGGAACTCTCTGTAGGAGAGGATGATGGAGACCAATCCGATCAGTCCGATCAATCTCATCAATCCGATCAATCTCATCAATCCGATCAATCTGATCAACCTGAACCACTTCCACCTAGGAAGTTGAAACTTCCAAAGTTCTTGACTGAAATAGAACATGCTGAACCACGTCCCGATCCAAAAACTTCTTTTAAAGGTCACGATCAGCCGCCGGCTAATGAACGTCTTGAACAAATCAAGACATTTCTTGCTGACGAAGATGCGAACCGATGCTTAGATTTCAAAGACAAGCTCACACAGATACAAGATTACCTTGCGCACATTGAGAAGCATCGAGTCCCATGCGACAAAAATCTCTTCAAAGATGCAAAAGTAATGACAGATATTCAAGCAGATTGGCATAATCGCATGGAAAAATCAGCTCTCGGCGATCCTTTGTGTGTAGAGAGCCCTCAGATTCAGCCTTATAGTACAAGACTTATGTCGAATGAAGTGACTCTTGCGATTCGCGAAACGAAGGAAATCAATGGCACACAGGCAAAAATCCGTGAAGATCGGCCTCCTTTCACAGTTAAGCGTACTAAAGATCACGCGGTATTTCTCAGAGCTATCAAAGAAGATGCAAAGAAAACTTTGTCGGATCTTACGGAAGAGGAAGAGAACCGGAATCTTTTCAAAATTGAGACCCACGCATACATTGATACCAAGAAAAGCCCGGCATTAATTCCTCTTTGGACAGATCCTATTCGCGGTATATCAGATACTGGAAAGGCACAAAGTGGTGCTGATCCTTGGTATGGAAGCGGCCAGGTTCTAGGGGTCACTCCAGAAGGGGGAGACGAGCGTGAGCCAAAGCACAATCCTCTACCACCGGTAGTCAGAGGATACCTGGAGGCTGTACAATATTATTTGAATGAATATAGGGAGAACGTCATTTCTCTTGGACGTGGAGATCTACGTCATGCCAAACAGTGGAGTGCAGCGGCCTTGAAAGGCTTTTTACGACTATTTCCAACGCCAGAGGCAAAAAAGCTTGAGCGTAACGCTAATGTTTATTCAACTGGGCAAAGAAAAGGCGATATGACAGATGAAGAGTATAGAGCTGTCAAAGATGATTGGAAGAAGTACAATGATTTACAAGATCAGCTGTTGGAACATCTCTCTGCCAAGACCACCCCTCAAATGCAGTTCTTCTTTGACGAACCAGACATGGTCAAAAAAGATAAATACGACCCTGCGAAGATTAACATCACACGGGAATACGGCGAAAGAATGAGGGAAGTCCAAAAAATGCAAGCAGAGCTTCATGAACTCATGCGAGAATGTCGTGACAGTAAAGGCCCGCAATCTTGCAACTGGTGGGTACTAGGGAGAATGGCTGAGATACTTTCCCCCGTTGAGCCTGATATATTTGGAGAAGTGGGAAATCATTGGGCCCAATTCAAAACGAGACACATTCCCTTGCTTTGGGATAAAGCATATGATTTACAATCTAAGGAAACGTGGCTCATCTCTCGTAGTGTGGGAGACAAAGTCGTGATTGAACCCTATATCCAGAGATTACGAGATCTCTGGACTGCCATTTACAAGAACGAACCAGAACTTCAACGGGAAGAAGCTGATATAGAGAGTGGTGCACCATGGGTTGTATTATTACCATTGCAAAAGGGAGCTCTAAGGACTGACCCAATAAGACATAAGATGTCACCCGACTTTTTGCAGCCATATATCTTCTACGTACCTTGGGCCACTCCCAAGCCTGAGCTTTCTCCGGAGTTGGAAAAGCAAGTAGAAAGAATTCATCGACTTCTAAAAGCAAAAAGCGAACAAGGAGGCGTACTGAATCATGTCGGAATGGCAGTACTTCGACAAAATCTAGCGCCCTTTTTCTATCCTCGACTTCGTCGAATGTATGATCAAACGCTCAGCAATAACCCTAAAGTTCGAGATAAGGCGCTTAAAGCACTTTCTGACATTATGGATCCTTGGCTAGCGGGATTCGAAGGAGTTGGAATCGAGATAAGGAGTTATAAGCCGGAGGATAAGCAAGCTCTCCTGGGACCAACTATACCAGCGACTCTCACGGATGCACCTGATGCTGGAAAAGCTCCCGTGTTGAGACAGCGCGATCCATCCGTTCTATATCAGGCTCATAGAAGATTGGACCCAGAATCACTAAATACTCTCAATGCACAACTGAACAAGGATATCCCCGATGATGGTGATGTCGGACAAGGTACTGGTGGGAGCTGGGACCAAAAAAAGAAGAAAAACTATGCGAGTCTGCTAGGTTCTCCGGCTTTGCAAAAGATAGAAGCAGAATTAGACAAGATTGAGGATGAGATCAACAGCCTGAGAGCTGATGCTTCCTCCATTATTCTCGCTGGTTTACAGAAAGAATGGGGTCTCATAAAACAGAGGCTTGACGAGGAAGAGAGAAGGACTGTGATTGGGGTGAAAGCTGCAGCTAATCTAAAATCAAAGGATAAAACCATCACAGTATTACAAAGTGTAGATTTCGTGGATACAGATGTTGATACCGACAATCTTCCTGGGGTCTTTTACCTCGCCACCGAACCACCCTCACCAATGTCCATTCATCCTACAAAGGTTGATGCTTTGTCTCTTGTGCCCAATCTCGATACCGGTATCCATCGTAATAGAGAACAAAATTGGCAACAGTTTATCCTGGGCTACCCGCAAACAGCTTCTCTCTATGACACGGGCGCATTAAACTTTCAGTCTAAGGCTGAAAGAAGGGGTATTCAACGAGCGGCTATTGAAATAGCTTTAAATTTTTTAGCTTCTAATTATGAGCAACGTCGTCCGGAAGATCGATTCCGTCGTGTTGTACTTCCTTCGCCATGGCAACAACCTCTACCAGAAGTTCCAATATCATTGGAACTTGAACCGACCAAGCGACCCGTAGAGCTGGATACAAAATACTACACCAAACTTATGGTTGAGTACACGAGGTGGAAAGATGACGACTGGTATGACGCTCGTGAAAAAATCATTAAGAATGCCCCAGGTCACGTTCCACCACCGGCTAATTTTAATGGCCCCTTCACAATTCCATCGATGTTCGACTACCAAGACGCTGCTGCCAAATATTTGGGCAACTTGACTCCCACATGGGATGCTTTGTTGCATGCAGCCAATACCTTTCCGAGGCCATTCCTGACAGGAGTTCTTGCACGTATTGAGAGGGGTGTAAGGTTTGAGCCTGGTCGAGGATTCGATGCACTTAACGAAGTAAAAGATGGTATGGAGATAAAACTGGTACCACAAGAACTCGGTGTCCTCCGGGAACTAACTGAACCATCTTGGAACTGTCACTGGCTGCCATATCCTCCTGTCGCAGATGACAAAGAAGATATGCCTAGACAGATTCTTGAAGAGTTTGAAAGAGACATTGAAGCGCTACCAGAATCTGAAAAACCTCCTTATTGGGTATCAGAGAAGGGCCCGAGTGACCCACCGGTGGGTAACTATCCATTGGACCAGAGAGATATTCGTACAATTAACAAGTATGATCCTCATGTCAAGAGTACCGATTTTGTGCCCATGTTACAACTTCTCCGGCAAATAAACGGTCGTCGAGGTAAACAGAATTTGCCTCCCTTTGACCGGGTTACAGCGAGAAAACACTTTATGACAATGCATGAATACCATCACATACAGTATGTTCCATGCCATCTCATTTAATATCAAAACAGCTAATTGCTTTATTAGTTTTGAAACAGGGTTTCAACCTGAACTTGAAGTTGGGTTCGAGCTTGATCGTGTGGCAAGAGTTTCGCTTACAGGTCATCCCGAAATGAAGTATATTGATGGTCGACGCCGGGCGTTTGCCGGCTATGGAATTGACTGGGAACAAGCAACCAACACCTATAGCGTTCAATACAATGCGGATAGATTCACCGGACCTCCGATTATCCAGCCTAATCTCTACAGTTTTATCGAAAAGGCGTCATTCAAATTTGGTAGAGCAATCGCTATGTATACAGAAGAACTCACATTGGAGGAAAAGCACTATACGAGAGACCTCAGCATCGCAGTTGTTCACCAGAGTTACTCAGACACAATGAAACGCTTAGAAGGAAAAGAACTATACCCTGGGGAGCCCAACGTACCTCCCGCAAACCCCAACCCGAATAACATAACTTTAATTCGCATCGCGTCTGATCTCTACAGGGTCGCCCCAGATATCTTCACCGACTATGGTCTTAACCTCGAAACACTTCTCGACTCCGCTGTCCCATACTCCACCCGTTTGCAATACTCCGCCCTAGTGATTCAAACCCAAGTCATCGAAGAACTAAATAACAACTGGGAATCTCGTTTCCCCATCAAAGAAGATGTTTGGGGATTCGCCCGGGACAGATTGATTAACCCTGTGAGCACTGTAGTCGCGGGTCGCACTTTTACAGAATATCACCAACCGCGTCAGTATTTCAGTATGCAAAGATGGCCACCGTGCGAACAGAGTCCTGCTGGTCAACAGGTCATCAAAATTAGTGGGCCGGTGGTACAAGCGAAGATTGTCAAAGAACCGGCAAAGAGAAAGACGATGGAAGAGAAGAGGATGGATTTGTTGAGGAAAAAGCAGGAGCCGGTACATATTGGGGGTGCGCCACCTAATTTCCCATTTGGAGAGACGCCTTATCAACAGGCCTATCAGAGTTGGAGGATCACGGAGGATCTGAAAGATGGTGAGTTTCCCTACAATTTTGTCTCTTGTCTAGTATTTTTCTTGGCGAATTTAATATCGAACTGTAAATCAATGATGCTAACATTTACATCACACAGTTCCCGAGTTTAACCCTTCACCCAAGCCAAAAAGCTTCCTCGAAAAAATTCTTCCCCCTATTCCTCCCTCACCGATAGACCGATTTGCGCTCCCCAGAATCCCCCCCTCCTTCCGCCCCAGAAGTATGCCTGTCGAGCTTTTGCGCCAAAAGACCATTTTCGCCGCCCAATCCACGCATGGCCTACCTAACCTCACTGAATACTACATGGAAGATGATGAAGCAAAGGCAATAAGAGATTACCGTCAATGGGAGAAAGAAAACGAAAGGATCAAAATGATTGAAAGACTAGCCAAGGGAAAGAGCTGGCAGAGTATGACAAGGGGTGAGAGGGAGAAGTATGAAGGGGAACTGGCTATTATGGAGATGGAGGAGCAGCGGGTGCTGCAGAATTCAGGAGGATGGGGTATTATTGGAGATGAAGCGAACGCGAGTCGTGGTTCTGATGGGGCTTTGGTATTGAGGACTGGTCATGGCGGGAAGAAAAGGAATCGAAGCGGGAGTACTGGTGGAAGAGGGGGTAGAAAGAGGAGAGGCGGTAGACCGACAACAATTCAAACTGACGCGTCAATGTCGGGAGCGCTGTGAGTCTCATGCGTATGAAGCCATGGGAGCTCTGAAGAAATAAATTGTTGGATAAGATATTTGGTAACATGTTAAACAATAGTTCTGTTTATTTGGCGTACGTCCGCATGTACTGGAGATGAGTTTTATGTATTGAAAATGAGGGACTAGAACAGCACATGATTTGTAAGAATTTTCAAAAGTGATGATTACGCCAATTTGAGCTTGTATAGAATTCGGGGCCAAGGTGTAAATAGTACACTCACAGCAAATAAGGCATGAGCTGCAGTTGCATTATTATTCAATTGCACGTCATAAAAATCGTTCAAGGGGAACACAAGCTGACGCAATTACCTGTTGGTTGTATCATTCGCTTATGTATGAGGGGTTTAGTAGGCGAGTTACGGTCCTCTAACTAATTCGAGGACAAGTCTTACGTCGTAAGTCTTAAGCAAGCCAGTGGTCTACTCAATTAACAATTTATCGGGCTAATCGATGACATTCGTATAGTTTTTGTTTTGAATCAACCTTCTAATTTGAAACGACCACAATAGATGAGAAAATATTCATTCATTGTCTATATTCAATTGCAAATGGATACTCTCACATGTAGGAGAAAATCGCATTTTGTGGCGTTACGAGATGACTGCAGCCACAATTGAAGTGTGGAATTTGTGGCGCAATCTCCTGCAACACCCCGCCATTCGTACAGACATAGTAGTGATCGACAATTATATCCTGCTTTAAGATTTTGATGCATAATTACGTCAGAAGAGATTGAAGACCTTAAGTCTATACACAATTCTCTACGACTTTCAATCAACTAGTATTTTACACTACTTTCTACTAGACTTAATCATTATCATGGGCTTATTCCGAAGTAAAGACAAAACTCGCCTTGAACCGCCTCTAACGACACTCCCAACTCCTCCAGACGATGAAAGTAGGGTCTTGAACAATCGCAATAATGATTCCTTTAGAAGTAGCAATATCTCGAGCGCAGATACTCGAATAAACCAAGCTCAAAATCAAAATCCTGGAACCACAACGACAACTACAACGACAACTACCACTAGTGAGTATCTAAAACTAGATCTATTCAATGACTAAACACAAAACTGATATGGAGAAGCGACCACAACAGTCCGTAGTGATGGTTCAACTCAAGTTCATACTCACCCATATGACCCTTCAATCGACCCTCCTCCTGCATCCTCAACTACTTACGCATTAAATGAGCCACCTGTTCCACCAATTGGAACCCCTCAACACACTCAAACACCAGTACCTTCCGAACCAGAACAGTCCCTCCGAAGATCAAGTACTGGTGGGGGTCGTGTAATTCCCGAACGTTCACCACTTCGAAATTCGAATCCCGTTCCCCCTCTCGTGATAGACCATGCTATGGACTCGAATTCTCCCAATCCCTCAAACATCGCCGGCACGAACACTAGCACCACAAATGCTCAAATGAATTCACAGGCCAACCATGATATTCACGATCAGAACTTAACATCAAACACGAACACAACCAATCCGCCTAGACTGCCAATCAACGAGCAGCAAACGCCAAATAGTCCTACAAAACCTAACGTCAATTTTTCCCGCCCAGGAGGCAAACGAGAGAGTATTGCAAATGCTGCGAGAGGTATTCATGGAGCTGGAGAAGCGCTTAGGGGAAGTGTAAACTCGGCAATCGCAGGAGGACTTAGGGATCAAAAGGATCTCGAACAAAACCAGGCAATCAAAGAGCAGGGAATGAGAGAGTTTACGAATAGTGGCTTTAGAGAAAAGGCAGGGAACAGACTGAGGAGGAGAAGCGGAGGAATTGCGAATGGGAATCAGGCTGGGGTTGTGGGAGGGAGAGTTTGAGGGATCCGTGCGGTTGATGAGATGGACGGTGGATATAATGCGGCTGTAACATGAATGGTAAGTTTGTATCTATGGATTGGTGTTAAGGTTCTAGGCTGCGAGATTTGGGTGCGTACGAACGATATGCGTTGCACAACATGATATCCACTGTTTTAGTTCGCTTCAAGAATCAACAATATCTGGATGTATCAATCACAACATTGACTCGGTGGATGTGCGCCTGTCAAATAATACTTGCCATTTTTTAAGAATGATCTATATCCAATTTTAATATAGAGCTATAAGATTGATATATTTATGTGCATTATTGCGGTTCATTTCCAAGTGCTACTTACACTTCACAGATGTTTCTTCATTAAAATCGGCATACAAACCATTTCACGTGTTAAGAAAGGTATTTTGGGGGAAATCGTACATATATATTACTTACCAGAGCTGGATGTTGCCTTATCTGATCGAAGGACCTACCTGTCTTTTTTTTGTTTTTTGTTTTTTTTGGTCTCGCATTCATTCCTATCCAGTAGGAATCAATAACGAAAGGGGAAAAGAGATATGACTTACTTATGAAACCTTATTCCTTCCTTGGAACTCTGACCCCGCGCTCCCATTCCCCCATCTTCCCGACCCATTCGTTCATCTTCGCCTTGAGCATCTCTTTCCTCTGTTGCCATCTCTCTTCCTCGGATCCCACGAAATTCTTATCCAAGTCCTCAGGCCCCATCCCCAAGGCCTTTGCGCAACGAGGGCAGGGAGGGGATTCATAGAGGGGTTGGAAAAGGACTTCAGGACAAGGAACTCGAGCTGTGAAAGAGAATTCGTGAGCAGGCTGAGGAGACCGAATACTCACTCGTCGAGCCAACTTTCCCAAACTGTTTCCCACACCCTTCAACGCGAAGCTGGCTGATCGTCGAAGCTTTGAACCAGCGTTTACGACTGCGGAGCTGGAAGTTGCTTGCCTGGAAAGGGTGGGCTTGGGAGTCGTCGGTCGACTTTCCTGATTCCATTCACAAATCTCTGAGTGTTCGATGAAGGTGGTGATGATGTGACCACAATGATAGTGGAATGTTTGTGTTGCTTGGCAGCTGGGAGTGGGGACTTCTTGTGCTGACATGTTGAGATTGGTTCCTTGGTTAGTGATTGGTAGTGGTGTATGTTAGATGTAGAATCTTCCGGTGGATCTGGAGATGAAAGCATAATAGCAGGACGTAGAGCTATTTATCGTCATGATAAGGCGTTGTTTCGAAATGGAGGTTTGGAATAATAGCATTGTTCGTGGAAATGAGAACAGGTATTCGGCTCTAATAAGACAAAAACCATCGCAGAACAATAACGATTGTGTGTTACATTATTCGAACAAACGGTTCGAATCTTTTGCCGCTTTGTTTCTTTGCTATTGACTCCCTTTCTTTGCTTTGAACATCGATATGACGACATACAAACGCGGTCGAGATTTAGGATTGGAAGATTATGGCAGATGGCACTCTAAGTAAGATCAATTTGACGAGATTACCTCTGGAATTCGTGTTGGATAACAATGTATTATGGTATTTGTACAGTACATTGAGAATATGATGAAATAGCTTTACAACTGACGACACGTTGTAGCTTATTGAACACTCATCTCGCATCTAACGAGACATGAAAAGTTCAAGATTTCCTTGTCTTTTGAACCACAGAACTAACAACTCTCATTATAATTTAAATCTCAAATGGATCCACATGATTGCAAAACCTACAGGTATATCAAAAATGCGTCCCTCATATACAGTAAACCGAACAGGATTCCAGCTTTCTGCTCGCAAAACAGTCTAACCGACCAGTTTATGTTTCTAGGAGGACTTGAAATTGCCAGTCTAAACTAACTGAATGAGACACTAATAGCTCAAACTCTCATCCGGATACTTTGAGTAATACAAGTTGTGATGAATGATATGTTGAAAGACGTTGATAACATTTGAAAGTGTATCTTAGATTGGATAATATTCACAAAACGCCTGGAAAGACCTGGAAATTCTGGACCAGTGTAGGCTGACTTAATTCAAAAGAAATATAACAGACTCTATAGTTCGGACGATCTACTGGACAGATTGCCCACGCCAGGGGAGATGTTAGACCACATGGCTTATACACCACAAGTAGACGAAGAAGTCCCGAGGCAATATGATATAAAATATCATAAAACATCTATTTCACGTAGCCTTTATTTAACCCTTCACTCGGTCCACTTTCTAATCACCTATCTCGAACATTTACTAGAAATAGAGCCCGCAGAATGTTATTATCATACAATCACTAAGTTATTAACATTTTTATTATATACGCTGTGCTCAAAATTTTATTTTATTTTACTACTGTTCCCACCTGGGAATTTCTTGCACCGATCGAAAAGGAATGACTTTGGGAAAAACAACTAAGAAAAATCTATCTATCTATATACTAGAAATAACTTAAGAAAAGTGACTGAAAGAGTGGCTGTAGGAAATTGACTCAAGGAAATTGATAAAAGGAGTGGCTTTAGAAAAGAGAAGCGTATATATACCAGCACAAAAGGAAACAACCGTAGGAACACTCCTCTGACTTACCGCTTTCTAATTCTAATCCTCAACCACAACGACAATTCTCCATCCTTCAGGAACGTCCACTCTCAATCCCTCTCCCTTTTTCGGCTCCGGAACTCTAACTTCCTTTCTCGCATAATCGTAGCCGTACTCTGGGTCTCGATAGCTAGGTCTCGGGCGAGATTCGTAGATTTTGGGATCTTCATGTCTGGAGCTTCTAGGGGGTTCGTGCTTGGGACGAGATTGATGTCTTTCGTCTGGACCATTTTGTCTGTGTCTAAGACGATCTTTAAGACGTTCTTCTTCTTCTCTCCGTAATCTGATATGATCTAATACTTCTTTAGCCCTCAAAGTCTCTTCGTGATGTCTTCTAAGTCTTTCCTTCTTGAGTTCTTGTTTTGCTCGAAGATCCTCTCTAATTCTTTCTCTGTCTTCTCGTTCTTCTTCCATCTTACTTAGTTTCTTGGCACGTGTGCGGCTAGAAGATGAGTATGGGAACGAAGAAGATTTGTAAGATTCGGGTTGATATCTTGGTCGTGTGGGAGGAGGAGGTGGTGATCGGGCTCTAGGGCTGTAGTACTGATCTGAGGATGGATAAGGAACATGAGGCCTGCGATATTCTTCCCTCTCCGGGGAAGGAGCTTTGCGGCTATAGCGAGGTTGTTGAGGCTTATCATCCCTGGTATTTCGAGCAGCTCGCTCCGCTCGCTTTCGGGCACAATATTCTTCTGTCGAATCTGTATGAGGAACTGTTGGTCTGCGATAACTCTCTCTTTCATAGGTAGCTTGTGGTTTGTGACCATCCCTGTACGATTTGGAGCTAGATTGCCAATGGACAGACTCAGAGGATGGAGATCTCGCACGAGATCTCTCCTCACGTTTGTAATCATAATATGGTTCCTGACAAGCTTCATACTCTTCAATCTCAGATTCATACTCAGAGTCGGATTCTAAATCAAGAGTAGCTAGCTTATAGAAAGTCTTTGGGCTAACTCTCTCGTCTTCAATTGATGGAGGAGGTTTTTCGCCGTTGTCGGTGTTGTATACCGGAGCTTGGGCTTTGTATGACATGATGTCTCGCTTTTGCTTGCTGATATCTGTATATAGATGTAAAATTAACGAAATTTTGGAATTGGTTCGCAAGCTGATTGATGCGATATGCGTATTGAGAGATAGTGAAAGATGCAGAGAAAATAAAATAGGGGAAATGAAAAGTTTAAATACGTCACTGTCGTGTTGTATTAAGTTGTTTCAGTGTTGTCAACAGCCAACAATAAGATCCGAGACAAAGAATCACCGTAGATGTTTGTCTGGAATAGAGTGGGAATAAACGAATAAAGAAAGCAGAGTGTAAGAGACAAAGAAGAACATCAAAGAGTTAGTCGTCGGCAGCCATTCGAATGCTCAACTAATCCACCAAGCAAGCATCTTCATCTCATACTGGGAATTGTATCAGATCGCACGAAGGCTAAAAGTGTACTACCAAATCTCTCATATTGAAATTTATTGTATTAGACTAGATTATCGGGTATCATTAATGTATTAAAAGTGTTCTTTCCAATTATGCTGACAAAAGGAACTTTTTCCCGAGTCCATCCATCCATGCACCCTATTCATCCATAGCCCTTTTGTTTCCAAACCCATTGCTCCACTTGTGAAACCCGGCATATCACACAAAATATTATATTCCCTCACTGCTCCGTTGTTGATGTGAAATTCTTCAACTCGCAGGTTCTTCTTCTTTGCAATATCCAGGATTGTAACACCATTTACAGCCAAAATAGCCATCTCACAGCCCCCACCGCACCCCTCCCAATCCCCATGACAACCCTGCACAACACAACCATAAACCAAACATACCACATTACTCCCACCAATGCCCATTCCACCAGAACCCACCCTCCTCTCCTCACCCATCTCAACCTTCTCCTCCTTCTCCGGATCATCTTATCCATGCTAGCCGTCAACTTGTTGACTTCCAATATCTGACTAGTGACCAAATCTTTAGAGACCTCATCCGCCTCATCTGCTGCCTTTCTTGCCATTGGAGTTAAATTATCCACTAGACGACTATGTAGAGCTCCCATATCATTCAGAAGCGTTTGAATAGTATTCATGGAGAAATTTTCTTGAGATTTTTGCCATAATTGTGCTGAAAGTTGAATGTCGTCCCTAATGATGTTCGCAGCTAATATATGCTGTTGTGATCTTGGAACTGAAGGAAGAGACTTATTGGTGAGAGAATCGATACCTTTGTAGCATTTCCCCTGCACAGTTCGAAAGTCTATTGGTTCCGCAGCTTGACGTGTAAGGTACATTGACTTGACGCCAGACGAGTAGAGACGCGTTTTAACGTATGCAATGTCGCGTCTTGTCACGAGGCCACGATGACTTGATACTCCACTGTCAGAGTGACTCCAACGACGATTTATATCAAGTGAGGGGCGTCTATTATTATTCGCTTTGATGTGTGACAAGCCAGTTACAAACATTGTATCGCCCTGGTGGCCAGGATATCCGAGTATGGCATTAAGCCGAGCGTCCGCGTTACGAACACCTCGAGCATAGCTCCCTTTGCGAGTCGAGTTATCGGAGACATCAGAATCGTGTTGGTTTCCTCCTGGAGATGATGCAGGTGAAACGCCGTCTATTTCGATTCTTGGAGGAGGTTCGAGTTTTGAGCTGGATACATTTTCAACATCCGAAGGTTCTGCTTCAATGACTGCTTCTGCTTTACGACTTTGTGTGGATCTTCCGCGATTTTCCATAGGCGACTTGAATGAAGGCATGTCATTGAGATAAGTTGGAATCGATTTATCATGTGGTACTTCCACATCTACTGATCTCGAATCTTGCCTATCCAGAATAAGCATCTTTTCGTTTTCGCGCACCGGCGTGCGGAAATCCTCTATGTCGGATTCATCGGTTGAAGCAGTAGAATTGTTCCAATCCTTTTTCCATAAAAATTCGCTGACTCTAGCAACAGGTCCACGAGAGCCCTTGAACAATCCTCGAATGCCAGATGGTTCATCACCTTTGCCCCTCCGTAAGCTTGCCTGTTTCTTTAAAGATTTTGCACTTTCATCCGTGTCTCTCGATGTGAGTTTTTTCGTGGGGCTCAAGGACCGGTTGCGACCATTAAGAGTTTCAGGATTGTGTTCTCTAGGATCAATTCTTGAATCTATGGAACCAATAGAGTCTATCGATAGGCGAGATCTATCTGGTTCGTATTCCACACTACGATCTCTGCTGTGCTCACGAAACGGATTGATCTTGGACCTGACTCGTGACAAGGCCCGTTTTCTGTTTGGCGACGACCGGCGACTCCGAGGTGATGAAAGGTCTAGTCCAATGCTAGGAACAAAATTAGATAACTTTGAGGCCCGTATTTGTGGAGAGTTGGGAGCAGTAGTATCAAGGCCATCCAAAGAGTTCCGAGGACTAACGCCCGGTACTTCGAGGCTTGGTCGTCCTGATGAGGTAGATATGAAAGGGTGTCTTTTCTTGATAGGTGAATCTTTGTTGATACCCTTCAGATCCGTCCTTTTTTGATACAAACTTATGCTCGAATCCGATTTCTCCCCACTGTTGAGTGGAGGTAGAATTGGTGTTTCAACGGCTGTAACGGAAACTTGTTTATCCAGCTTGTTAGGTGTCATCCAATTGGCATCACCAGATTCCTTCGCAAGCATTTCCAACATCTGTTTTTCAAGAATGTCCTTACCGTGATCATCTTGACTTTCATTCGTCCCACTGCGTCTTCGTTTTGAAAACCTTTTTATATGTTCACTGTCGGAGGAATCGGAACTAGATCTACTCCTAGATCTTAGAAAGCGGGAACGTTCGCGGCTTGCACTGTGTCTGCCATGTTGCGCATGCGTTGCGTCATGTAGTTTGTGTCGAACCTTGGAGGCTTTACTTTCCAGGTGCTTGTCTGAATCAACCTTAGAAGATCTGAACTCTGGAAGCTTAGTATCAATACGAAGGTCTACAGCCGAGTTCGATTTCTTGTGATGGGAACGATCCGGCGATTTAAGCATGTCAAAGTCATCGGGCTTGCGTGGGATAGATTGCCTAGGCTCAGGATTTCGAGGGAATATTGGTCGCCCATTTCGATCTTCAATCAGCGTCTTATTGTCACCCTGTTCCATCCAGAAAATGTCTGCAAGCATATCCGCAGGACTAGTAACCCAGTCGATTCTGGGTCTTGCCAGTTTAGGGGCGGTTTGATTCTTACTCCCCGCAGACTGAGGTGATGTATGGGGAGAATGGCCTTCTTCTATAGATTTTGAGAATGGCGGAAGAGCTACATGATTTCCGCTGACAAAACTGTCATTTAATGCAGCTTTTGAAACTTCATCAACCCACCATGAAACCTTGTGAACATTTCCGAATTCTTGTGCTTCCCCATCAATGGAAATCCGAGCTCGAGCACGCACTTTTCTGTTCCTTATATACTGCAAAGGATTATACTGTCTGCCGAATATGCGATGTGGTTGTTCAGACGTTGAGCCTGGACTGCTATGCTGATTCTTCTCCACAGACCCGGGCTTCAATGGAGGGACATATTGTAACAATCGACGGTATTGGGCCATGAGCTCAATTGCCTTTTTAGCCTTCTCCGCTCTTGCTAATGTAGATGAAGAGAATTGGTATTGGTAGGCAGTTTCGGATGCATCCAAAGCTATTGATAAAGGTCCATTTTTTATTCCCGATGAAAGGCGTGGAGAACTTGTGAGTGTCCTATCAATTCTGTCAGGCTTCGGTGAGATATTTCTGGACACTCTCCTTTGCTGTTGTAAATGGTGGCGTAGACTTCCTCCTGCCATCTCATCTCTAAAGCCTACAGCACTCGAGGGCAATGGTGTAGAAGCATTACGTCTTGATGCGGCTCTTCTACTTTCACTAAGGTTCAGGGCCAGATTGACGATCTGGGCAGAATCAACATCAAGCCCGCTTGTAACAGGCTTCTCGGACGCATTCGTGCCTCGCCCATGATCGCTGTGCGGCGTCGCATTCTCATCAATTATATCTTCCTCTTCTATGGCATGGGTCGTGGGGGCGCTGGCCACATTGGAAGCCAGTGGACTTGGTACTATAGTACCATTACGTGATTGTCTCTTGCTCTGTTTTTTGTCCGCTGATTTACCTTTCACGTCGTGAAAAAATCCCCGATTGCGAGGTTGTTGTTCTGCGGTGGCCGTAGATAAGCCCTCTGCATTGCGATGGAATAGAGAATTCGATAATAGAAATCCTCCACCACTTCGACTCTTGTTGTGAGCCCTATGGTTGCTTCTGCCGTCCTTTTTACTTCGGTCCTCTATACCCCCATCCAATCCAACCTTTTGTTCATTGCCTTCTTCGTTCAAGGTACTTGTCGCAAAGCTATTTCGATTACTAACTGCCGTGCTAGATTCGCCTGTCTCGCTGCTGTCATTACTGTATCGTTGGGTTGAACTCGAATATGTGCTTGAAGTTGTTCGGCGTTCGATTGGTGAAGTGCTAGAGCTATTTCTTGTCGTTGCGTCGAGAGGGGGATAAGATGTCATGTTTTTCTCCTGGCCTGGCTATCCGTATGTGCAGTAGCATCCAAGTTATGGGAAAATTGCTATCGCATGTTGGAAAATGGAAAGTATAAGAGGCTGTCCAATAGCTGTTATTGAACGTTGTGCTTTCTGTTTTACAATCAGCAGATTAAGCTTTCACATGCCGGGAGAGATGATGATCCACAGCCACAGAGTATACATTCGGTAGTTCTGACGCGAATTTGCTTTTACTGCTTCTGAAACCCGACCATGCCAGAAAAGTCATGAAGAGACCCCGTATTCAAGTCCTTTCAGGCCCTGGATACATGGTTATCACATGATCAGTCACCAAAAAGCATATAAAATAAATAAGTTTCACAAAGTCACAAAGCAGGTCACAAAAAATTATAACAAGCCACACAGATTTATGTTTAACATTCATGACGATAAAAGAAAGATTGGCTAGTCTAATATCCACAGGTATAACCACAGTAATAAACCCCCAAATGCAGGTTGAAACTCCTTGTCCAAGCCATGAACGCCATACTTTTCTCAGCTACAGTAGCCACCATTATTCTCTTACTCTCTTGGAGCTGCTTTTCCAGACTTCTCAATCTTTCTCCTCTTGGCTCTTAGTGCCTCTGCCTCTGCGTCTTTCTTTTTATTACTATAAACCATCTTCTCTAGAATCTTCCTCTTCTTTCTGCTCATCATCATCTTGGATCTCTCCAACTCCTCGTCTTCTTCTTTCGCCTTCTTGGCTGCCTTCTTCTTGGCATCCGTCTTAGCCTTAGCCCTTGGGTCAACTTCCTTTTCTTGTAGGGCCACACCGGACAACTCAGCCTCAAGTTCTCGTTGACGTCGAAGAGCAGCGGTCTCTTCTTCATCTTCGCTGTCTTCGGCTTCAGAGAAGCCACCAAAAGACTCATCAACCTTATCAGGAGCCTCATCTGATTCATCATCAGATCCAGCAACATCCATACCCTCGGCAGTCTCATCGACATCCATAGCTGTAACCAGATCCTGTTTTTGAACAGCTGCCTCTTCATCGGAGACATCTGCTTCATCTTCGCTACCGCTGTCCATTTCGAGTTCCTCGTCCTCCCTTTCTTGATCTTCAAGTGGGGCAGATGGATCATACTGACCACGTACCTTCTTGACAAAGGGACTCAAATGTGGAGGCAATTGTGCACCAGGTGCATATAGATCTGGTCTTTTGAGCTCCTCGTCATTGATACAATCCCAAATCCATTGTGGTTGAATGTAAATACGACCAGGAACTCGAGCTCCGGGCCTCAAACGCTGTGCTGTTTGGTTGTCTTCCTTGACTTCCTCGTCTTCCTCAGGTTGGACCTGTACGGGTGGGCGATCAACCACTTGGTGGGTAATCGAAGGGTCCGATTCATTGTGAGTGAAAGCACCCTCCCCAAGGACTGCGTCCCAGCCAATGCGCTTGCAGCCAAATGCCCGAAGAATGAACTCGAGAGGTTGGCGAGGGGTCTCTCTTGATAAGAAGAAAGTAAACTTTGAGAACAAAGTCGATGGATCTGTGGCAGAATAAGAAGGTTGCATAAGTATATCACCACCTGGTGCAGCTGGCTCGAATTTATCAATGGTCTCAGTTGCTTGCTCCTCATCTTCGCCATCGGGTGAAGTTTTTGTTGTCTCCTCGACCTCCTTCTCTGGTGCATTGAGTTGAAGCATCAGTTTGTCAATCTCTGCTTGGAGTTTAGGGTCGGGCTTTGAAGCATCGCCATTGGTGATCTGCTTTGGCTGCTCAATAGCACCAATACCATTTCCTTCCAACGAGAAGGCCCCTAAACCAGCATCTTGATCATCTCTAGCCGCGTCGAATTTTGGTGGGTATACCAATCCAACAGAAGTGTAGAGGCGAAAATTGACGAATCCTAGCAAAGTTTGGTAGAACTCGACGAAGGTACCCATGATTCGAAAGTCCACATCACCAGTGACTCTTTGGTTGAATCTGTAAGGTACTAACCACAAAATATCTTGTCCTTGTATCGTTGCCTGGTAGTAAATTCCCTTGATGGACAAGAATGACTTGCGCAAGCTATTTGAAACAATTAAATAATGTTCGAATTCTAAGCATAATTTCTCGCATCTCGCAATCATCTTTGCGGGAACAGTCGAGGTCGAGGGCAAATTTGCAAATAAGAAAAGCATCGACAAGCAATCGTCAAGATCTCGTAGCGCATCGATGAATGTAGGATATCTTTCCCGAATGATGTGATCCAAATTGTATTTAGTCTTTCCAGTCTTCTCCGGTCTTGATGCGTTACGTTCAAGTCTCGCAGCGTCGCTTGCATCTCCTCGTCCTAAAGCTTTCGAGATTTTCCTCTCTAGAGCTTTCTGCTCACGGAAAGCATCGACAATCTTCTCGTGCAATAGCCATTGAATATCTTTTGTGTAGTAAAAGGTGGTAGAATGTGTCGAGGACTTCGATGCCTTCTTCTTATTTCTTGGTTCTCGAGGATAAATTCCTTTCCAGATACACAACTTACGAAAGTCAGGTAGACTATTTGCATCAACAGATTAGTACTTTGCTTGAACAAATAGGTAGAAGAGAAGCAACAATGCGACTGAGGGAATTGGGGAAAGGACTTTTTCAATCCTACAATGCATATGAATATGTGTGATGTACTTACGAAATTTGTAATTTTCTGACTGCCTGAGTTCTGGTGATGAAGTTCTTGGCCTGACCAGAAGTTCCCTTCTTCTTAATTCTTCCCATTGTTGCTGTTGCGATTGAGATCGAGATGAGGATGGAGATAGTATCGTGGGGGGGTTTCTCAGTCGTCCTGATAAAAAAGTTCCCAGAGAACTTTTTTTTTATTTCTCCAAAGCTTCTCAATCCGCTGATTAACAGAAGAACTCTTTGCTCATTGGATAGATCGTCTCACCGCCTTGCACGGACCGCCCAACCCTAGCACCACGGAACATCAAAACAAATCTATTGGTTGAGAACGAATTGAAGTACATAAGATGGTTGCTGCATTGAGTGCGTGAGGGAGTGGGTTAATAAGATGAGAAAGGGTGCTGGTTTGATGATTGAGCTTCATTCTTTTGCTCAGTAACTTAACATTAGCTCATGTCCATCATGAGTATCGATAGGAGGAAGGCAGCTCTTTTTGGGGCAGCAGCAGCTGTTCGACTGTTGCTCTTTGCATCTTTCCCGGGCCTCCCAGACTTGTTGACGGCGAGAGTCGAGATCTCTACACCAGTGACAAGCTTCAAGAGATGTATATATTCCCATACATAGACACAAGCATTGAATCGGCGACTAATTTCCTACAGTACAAGAGGGTCTCTTTCTTTATAATCACAACGTCTCGCCGTACGATGGTGGTGTCTATCATCAGGCACCGTTATTCCTCCCTCTCTTCTCTCTCCTCCCGAGCTCTTCGATGTATCCCGCATTCACATACCTACTATACACATTGGTCGACCTTGCCAGCGCAAATGCTTTAATTAATATAGCAGAGTCTGGGGAGGCAGGAAATTCGAGGCTCTTCAAATCTCCTAGGAAGGATAAACGGTGGACCAGCTTCGCCATTGCTGCTGCCTTTCTTTTCAACCCATTCACCATTGCAACGTGCATTGGCCGTCCAACAAGCATATTCACGACTTATGCTATATTATATGCCATTTCAAAAGCATTAGTCGGTGCATCTTATACCTCGATGTTTGCCATAGCATTCGCTGCGTACCTGTCTATGTACCCCATACTTCTTTTCCCTCCTCTGGCCCTGCTATGCTATGATCGTCAACGTCCTAGTAAGCGCCAGGAGTCTTTGCCATTATTCGTCGGCACCAATGCCATAGCTGTCTGTGGTTACCTATACTCACTTCTACACATGTCGTACATAATCACAGGATCTTGGGAATTTCTATCATCAACCTATGGTGTCCAACTTCTGCTTCCAGACCTCACGCCCAATGTCGGGCTGTGGTGGTATTTCTTCATTGAAATGTTTGACTCTTTTAGGTCATTCTTCCTCGGTGTATTCTGGCTCCATCTCTCATCATATGTCGGTGGCCTCACCATTCGCGTGCGACGTCAGCCTCTTTTTGTGCTCACAATACTCCTTGGAATTTTTGCGATTTTTAAACCATACCCGTCAATATCAGATACCTCGCTATTCTTAGGAATGCTGCCAGTCTACAGCCACCTTTTCCCATTACTGCGATATTCTTTCTTGGCCTCTTCTACGGTTCTATATGCAACGCTACTGGGACCTGCCTTTTACTATCTATGGATTTATGCCGGAAGTGGAAATGCCAATTTTTTCTATGCAATTACGCTCGTATGGAGCCTTGGCTGGAGTGTCCTGGTGGTTGCAGATTTACTCTATGCAGTTCTCAGGGACGAATGGGAGGTTGAACGACCGGAAATGAAGGGTAAAGAGGTCAGGCAAATATAACTATGATATAGAGCAATCAGATTGGATTGGATCCATCATCAGTATTCCTTCGGTGCAGTGCGTCATGTCGTGATTCTTATGAAGTCATGTGCAATAAGGGCTTGATTCTACTACGCTATCACAAACTCCCACAATATATCCATGTCTGACGATCAAGGCCAAGAGATTCAAATCCTGCCGCAAATATTACACCAGAACCTATGATACATGGTCTCTATTCTATGCCTGAAATAATAATGTATGTGCAAAAACATCCTCCCATATGTTCGATCCAATGCAACCTTTATCCTCACATGATTCTACAGGCGACATCCCTGATTTTTCATTTCAAACCTTAGTCACTTCTTTTCACGCTTTTTCTCCTCCTTGCGCTCTCGCTTCTCCTGGTCATCTCGCTTCTTTTCCTGGGCCTTCCGACGTTGTTCTTTTGCCTTTGTTTCCATCTCATTCTCCTTTACTTTCCTTCGCGCATTGCTGTTTTTTCTTCGTTCCTCGTCATAGTGCACATTCAATTGGGCCTTCATTCTCGCATCTTCGGCCTTTGCTCTTGCGGCACCATTGGCTATGCTCTTGCATCTTAGTGCATCTCGCGCCCTTCTCTGCTCTCTTTTCGATTTGCTTTCCAATTTCATTCGTGATTTGATCTCAATCCCGAAGGCGCGTATAGCATTACAAATACGTTGCTTCATCGAAACTTTTGGCGCATTTGCATTGGTCTTGGAGTCGGAGGATGATAGTGAGTCAGGAGCGACACCGTCAATGCAAGAGTCGAGGGATACCAGTGAATCGGGGGCAACGCTGTCAATGCCAGAGTCGAATCGCGTAGGAGAAGCAAGAGCCCGACGTGCCGAACGGTTGTTATTTTCAGTATTAAAAGGATCTGGATTCGTCCATTTAAACGGGGGTTTGGGGGACTAAGAAAAGGTCAGCGACAAGACAGTACCCGAAGGCAACTGTGGAGATACCTGAGTTGATTGGGGTGGACATTCTTCGGGAAGCAGCGAGAGTCCGACTGGTTGAGTTTGGGTTTGAGAGGAGCTCGCTCCGACGACTTGACATTGATTATGTGCTGCAGTAGTATTCACGAGATTATCCTCCTCGGGAATACTATCAAGCAATCGATCTTGTCTAGGGACTCTATATGGGGATGATTGAAAATTTTGATTCGAGACAGATTGAGGATTTGAATTTGTAGTGGGTTGTGGGCTACCATCGTGAGGAAGTCGAGGAATCTGATTGGGGGCAGTCATGGTTGCGGCAAGAATCTTAATATTCTTGAGCGACGAGTAAATTTCGAATGATCAGTGGAGGTCTACAAATTGTGGTAGAGGTTTGATGATGCAGATGAAAAATCCATTGTGTACTATGTAATACTTAGAATATAGGTCTAGACTCCACCCTAACCAGTACGGTATTTGCGAATGAAACTATAGGGTTACTAAAACTTGGCTTGGTAGGCGATCTTTTGAAGAAAACCAAGAGCAAAACTCGTTCTGCTGGTGTCCATGGGTATACATGATCGAGGATCAAACACAGATTCTATTAGATAGCTTTGGAATTACATAAATTGCTGTAGCTCTTACATACAATGTATGTGACTGAACAAACTATATTCAATCAAAATCGAGAGCTTCAAAGTTGTACCTCTTTTAAGTGCAAATCTATTGCAAATAGCGTACGTGTATGCATATCATAGTACTAAATCAGTCAAAAGTATCAGCATTGGAGTATTAGAATGACGGCACAATAATTTAGAGCCAAAAGACCATTTGGATCTGTGCAGCCTTTATGATGTCTGATGTTGTTTGAGGGAGATTTGAACATCTGATGGAAGTCTGACTTGTCGATTGCGGTTATGGAAAGTGGAAAGTGTTGTGAAATCAAATACGGCAAGCGGTAAGCACCTTTTTTGCCTAGCCGAAACCACTTTTTTCTGTCCATTTCCCAATGCACTCACAAGATCTTCGAAGCAATGTTCCTTGCATGATTGCATGACTTTTCACAATGTCGTCGCCAACAAACTCGACATTCACGAATTCTTCTCCACCCCGCGAAAACCGCTGGCATGGACCAGCTTCAACATGGCAGCAAATCACAGAAGAAGAACGTGGTTTGGCGGCCTCGCTGGATGAACTTCGGAATAGAGATTTGAGCCTTCATTTATATAATGCTTTCGCATTGAAAAAGCGAGCGAAAGACTCCAATGCCGAGCTAACTGTTCATGGTGAAGATGAGGATCAAGATGACTCGAACGGATTTGCACCTCCCAAAAAATGGACTGCATGGCCGATTGAAGCGTCGGTGGTCCCAAGGGAAGGCGAGCAGATAGGCCCGGATGATAATGATGAAGTTTTTACTTTGAGAAGAAAAGAGGCTACAAAATTGAGTAGAGATTTGGAAGATGAATTGATTGGGGTCACATTAAAGTATTCAAGGGAGAGATTTCTTCAAAGGGAAACCGCCGAGGACCACGAAAGACAAGTCGAAAATAGTGTTACAGAGGAAATGAATATTGATGAACCGCAACAAGAACAGTTGGAAGATCCCGAGATTGGAGAAGATGATATTGGAAAATCATCGGAGCCACCTCTATCCACAACCCTTCTCCGACCCGAGATATCAGCTGATGACGAGCGTTCTCGAGAATTATTGCGCCCGTCAATCAGGCATACCCTTTCGAGATTGGATGATGTCTTGATGGCTTTGCACCATGCGCGCAAAACCTGCCGACAGTATGCCGCCCAAGCTGAGTTCGATACGGATGTTGAGTCTCGTTCACGTGCAACTAGCATAGCAGGTGATGCTCCAGATAAAGATTCGCCCGTTAAAAAGCCAGTGGGTCGGCCACGCAGACTTCAATCCATGGATCCTGCAACCATCCCTCTGTTTACATCAAATCAGAATGGCCTTGATGACCCCGAGCTTTGGAGAGTAAAGAAAACTCATCGAGGACGGCCGAAGAAGGTTTATGAGAGATTAGAAGGCGAAACCCAGCATGAGTATCTCACTCGGATTGCCAGAATCCAGAAGAAACCCCTGCCAATTTTTGCCCCACCAATCGAGCCAAGTACACCAAAACAAGAAAGAACACCTGCCTCGGTGTCTCCTCAAAAATCACCGAGAAAGCTTTCAGAGAAGACACGCAAGCAGATGCTAGGTCTTAGGGATTGGAGCGAGGTAATAGGATCTGCTGCATTAGTCGGGTTCTCGCCAAATGTCATTGCTAGGGCTACTCAAAGATGTGCGGATCTTTTTGGGGAGAATATGATAATGAGGACTATGGTTGAGGGACCTGCTGTAGGAGGAAAGGACGACAAAGTAACAGAATTTTATCCAGGAATGATTCCCGATCTTGATGAATCTGAAGAATCTGGAGCGTCTTTCGATGAAGATGAAGATGAATTGTCAGATTCAGCTTCCGACACGGAAACCGCGGATAGTAAAGGCCATCCTCCCACAAAGCGAAATGTTTCTCGTATTGACAGCGATGAAGAGATGGATGGAGCGGTACATACTGATAGATTTCTCAAGCCACTCAAGGGGAAGAGAGAATGGCGGGGTGTCGATAAGGAGAAAAGAAAACGAACCAAATCGGGGGTGGAAATGGGGGACCGGGAACAAATCTCCGATGACGACGAGGAGGAGGATGAAGCGTCAGGCTCATACTCGGAATCGGACCTGGAGGTGCAGGATGAGGTCGAGGGCGGAGATTCTGGTAGCGAGCATTAAGATGGTATTGTCGATTGTGGATTTCCATGTGTTCCAAATCGAAGTTTTCAAAGCACTATCGTAAATCCCTGACAAATGAAATCATGCGCGTTGTTTATCTCCCTGGTCGTATAAAACGAGGCAAAATGATATGGAGTGTTTTGACTTGGAGTCGGCAGTGTTATCCGAAGTCTCTCTGCAAGAGAACCCTTTTTTAACATAGCAACGGATTTTGGGATCTGGACTTTTCGGCATTGACATTGAATTGTTTCACAAACTATAAGGCTGTTCAGAAGACGTCATCCGAAATGTATCACTGCGCTCACATGGACATCTAGACATACAGTACTTTTAGAGCTTTGGAAAGATAATATTTCACGCCCACTCTTTCCAAAGTATATCATAAAATAGAATAGAAGAGCCAATAATAACATCCCAAATTCCCGCTAAGTAACACAACAAACGTAAAGCAAACGCAAAGGTATCTTCGCAAATCAAACAAATCATTCACTCGTCTGAGTGATAACGGTCGTCTTATATCCACTCGCCCAATCAATCCTTTCTCCACCCCTACTTCCCGTCTCACTACTTTCTGCGATCGAACGACTGCTCTCTCCCGATTGATACCCTGCACTCAGATCACTTACTTCTATTGAATCATCCAACTCTTCTGCTTTCCATGCCGCCTGTAGTCGTTCTCTCTCTAAATCATCCTTCCGCACGATCTTTTTGTCCGCATATACGTATGTTCGAACGCCACACGTGTCGCTTAGGCCCAGCATTGCAGCGAATTGTTTTGAATATTCGTCATCAGAATCGACAAGGGTTTCCTGGGATGTTTTGCCCGCGGTGGCCGAGCTATCAGAGTAGATACTAAAGGCTTTCTTCTGATGGACATTGAAGAGCGGTCGAAGCGTGGCAAAAGACGCGGCAGTTAAGGCGATGGCGGGTTCAACGATAGACCATTTTACTAGATTGATTCCTTCCCAAGTGTAGTCGGTGGTCTGGTTGAGCTTGTTGATGTAGTATATGCGGACTATTGTTGCTGTGCTTGCACTATAGATATGTTAGCAAATTGTTGTATTTGAGGCATGCGTTGCCAAAACTTACAAGAAACCGAGAGATAGAATAAGAACAACCGATAGCTTTGTGCGCGGGTTCATTTTCATCTTCCAGACAAATGTGATTGGTAGAATGCCATAAGCCCAGTCCGTTAGAGCACTCATGGCGGCATGTGCATAGGTGACATTGGCTCGAGTTGATGTGCTCAAACAAAATCCGCTACCGTCATCGAACATATTCCAGAAATAAGATATTGGTTGACATTGCAACAATACGAAGATAAAGTATGCTATGCTAACCATGACTGCAATAGCCATAACACTATAGATAATCCAAAATTGATATCGTTTGTTGGCAAGTCGTAAAAAATAGACCCCAATGGAAACTTTCGTGATAGCCATGGTAATAACATAAAGAAGTTCACTTGCAAATATGTACTGTAAATGGTGAGCTAGATAACCCATTGTGTTTTAAAATGAACACACCTTGGCAAGCATATCAAGATAATCTGAATCGATATTATATATATGAGCACCGAGTCCAAATGCGAGTGACCGTAATAAAAGTCCACACAAAGCAGTGTGTATAGTCTGAGGTCCATAATGTTAACATTGAGCATCGTATATCATAGTGAAATACATACTATAGAAGCAACCGTCAACCAATCTTCAGGTCCAAAGAACTTTTGAATTCCAATCCTGACATAAAAACGAAGTATACCGGCAATCCACGGTAGGGCCAAAGAGGCACATGCAACACCTGTTACTTGGGCTCCCCGATTAACACCAAGAACATGGTCATCACGAGAGATGAGATTCATCATTGAGATCGAGACCTTGGTATATCGAAGAAGTGTTGCTCATGAGGAAGAAAAAGCAACCATTGATCATCAACAGAAACGTGGGGATGACGCTAAGCGGATGGCTTTCCAGATACTACAAAATCTGCAAACCCCTGGTATATATGAAGATCAAAACAGAGAGATTTAAGGCAGGTGTACATGGGTTATAACTTATGACGCTTGGTGGGATTTCCCTGGGTCGACAATTTCACGGCAAGAGCGAGTCTAACGCCTGCCAAAGAGGTCTAAAATAGGTCTCTCTTCAAGCCACGCGAGAACCTCGTGAATCGTATCTACGATGTACCCGCGAGATACGATATTATGTACGATTTAGCAGATGATTTTCACGCCAATTTTTTTGAATGGGGTGCCCTGTTGTGACAAATTTCAATTTTGCGGAGAAACTGCTTTCGGTTAATGAGACAGGGTCAAAACTCGAGTATTGGTATGTCAATCCGACATGACTGGAATTCACGAATACTAAATGAATGCAAATATCACCCCCTCTCATATCATTAACCATCAGTGAATTGGCTGACCAACAGGAAAGCACGAATTCATCTTCTTCAAAAATAGAACACTACGCGAAATAACTCGCACGAGGTTTTCAGCAAGCTCGTAAATGATTCGTTGTCGGTAGTCGGCTAAACCGCCGTTTTTAGCTCAGACTAATAAATTGCACCATGCACAAACATTTCGCTATGTGCCTAGGAATATGTCTACTACGTTTGACCTTGTCGTTCGTCTACAACTCATGGCTGCCAATTACATTTGAGTTTTCGGAGATATAGATAAGTTAGCTGAATCGGGATTGCGATAGGACTATCGACGAGCACCATTTAGTTCGTCCGAACACTCTGATCCCCACCAGACCAACACCCTGCAATCCAGAACAGTTCGGATTCCTGAGCAACAAAGCGAATTTCAATAGTGGTAGGCTGACACGATAGGGAAATGTAGCCGAGTTTTTCATCCGAGGTATTTTTTGGTCGAATGCTCGGCTTTGTATTGGACAATGCGAAGTTTGGTGGAAATGAACAAGATTCACGTCCACGTGTGATGTTGTAGGAGGATCAAGACGAAGTATAACATGTAAGGAAACTTCAACCTGAATGCTTCAGTTCAACTTTATCAATTGCACACGTGCAAGTCAATGTATAATTAACGCACAGCATCAATATGATGAGACATCGCAAGTCCCTATTATGATACTATCTCGTTTAATTCGTTCAAACCTTTCCCATTGCTCGGACCGAACTGGTGATCATAGCTTGCTGTCAGTGCAGCCGTGAGTCTACATGACAATGTCATTAGGTACACTATACCACAATGATCAGATCAATCTCGATATAGAAGTGTAGTCTCATTCTCTGTGGCTGAGTTTGGTGAAAGCACCTTAGTCTGGGGCATGGGAACTATTTTATGGGCTCTACATGAAATTCTAGTTGATTGACAAATGTTTTTACACATCGTTTCTGGGTGATTGAAGCGATGTCTCATGAGGTGTGAGAGGCAAGGTTGCATTTTCTGTTAAATCTGGCTGTTCGCAATGAAGAGAGCGTCTTCATGTTTTCCTAATAAACGTTTCAATTCTTCTTGAGCTCCCAGAGGAATTTTGGTCCGATTTCGATTTGAAAGGCGAATTTGCTGGCAATGGCACTGGAAACGGTGGACCTCAAGGGTTAAGAGGCATTGAGGCAATCATCCATGGTATATTATGCGACCACGGATTATATGCGTATAGACACTATTTTTTCTTTGGTGAGTTCCTAAAGAGAGTAGCGGAAAGGCCTCCGGACGTCTAAATAAATATAGAGTTCAGACTGATGATTAAATACAAGACGAATAAGTAACCCCTTCTTACAATTAACCACCTTCAAGCTCCAACTGTATTACTTCTACTCCCATTTCCAAAAGATACCATATCTAACCGTCAAACTCGCAGCAACATCTATGGAATGTCGAAAAAGCCCGTGGTATAACAAGTATCCAGATGATTTACAGCCCTCTCGTTAAGACGTCAAGAATCAAATAGGTGACTACCCGTGCCTAGACCACCCACAATGCGGCGGAGGATAGTTATGAACGATCGGTTCTCTCCCCATATCACTACTATCCTCGCTCCTATAATGAAACAGACGATGAGAATTTCAATAATATTCATGCCTGCGACGTCTCTTATAATGTCTCCTTCTCCCACCGTAGATATCTCTCACAGATTGTGGATACATAGAGCTTGTACTTGAGTCCGAATCCGAATCCGAGTAAGAAGAAGATCCATATCCGGAATCATAATAATAGCGATGAACCCTTGGCTTTTCCTCAGGAGGTGGATCATTATCCGCCTCATTTCTATCTCTATAGTTACCCACAAAATCGCTATCTGTAACAATACTTTCCTCGTCTTCTCTTCTTTCGCGTGCGTAAGGATTTGTAGGATTCTTGTCTTTGATACTGCGCTTCTTCTCATCTCGTTCGGTTTTATATCGGTTTCGCTTCAGTAGTCTTTTCAGTTCCTCGTCTGCTTTCTCGGCTGCCTCTTTGGCAGCTTCTTCGGCAGCTTTTGCCTTTCTAGATGCCTCGTTGTGGAGTGTCATGGGTTCAGGTTGAAGGATAGTTTCATCGTGGTCATACGGACCTTTTTGCCCATTCTTATCATCTTCCGGTACATACCAATTAAGTCTCCTTGCCATTCCTTTCGCAATTTCTTTACTATTCCGTGCAAAAGCCACCAAATTCCCGGACTTTCTGGGTCCCCGTTTTCGGTATGCAAATTCCTCTGCATCGGGAAACGTTTTGCGGAGGAACAAAAATCCTTCGAGCAATGCGACACTTTTCGGCCATTCGATTATAGGATCGGGTTTGCCGTCTTGACCTATGTTTGTGCAGGATTTGGTGATAATTCGACTTATCCAGTAGAGATGCTTCTCGGCACATTTCCTCTTACTTTTTTCTTCTACTTCGGCGACGATTTCTTTGAAGCGTTTATAGTGGGCACCGGCACGGATACGACCCTGTGGAGTTTGGAAGTTAGCAATCTTCTACTAAGAAGTGGCATAAAAAAAGAGGAAATTCAATCCAAAGTAACAGTGTGAAATTCAAAGACGCCCTAAAGGGTGCATACAAGTGAGGTTTGAGATTTGGGAGGAGTTGGATGTAGAAGGGAGAGAAAAACTTACGATCTGCACCGCGCGGCCTGGCAGGTTTCGATGATGACGTCGGATAATTTCTGGTGGCTCCGTTGAGCGGGAGTAATGATGAAAATGGTTCCGTTTAGACATGATTGCTTTTTTAATACCCGTTGAGGAATCCTTTCTGGGTGGAATATCTAAGGTGAGAGCTTGAAATACGACATTAGAGAGAATTTCGCATGCATTTCCCCACAAAACGTAATGGGTTGGCTTCTTAGACATAACTAAAAAGAAGATCTTACTACGACAAAGGGAATCGATATCAATTGAGCCCTGGCGATAGGAGATTCTTATTTCTCAAGTGTGATTAAAGAAAGTTGCGAGCCTGTAAGACCACGAAAATTAGAAATGTAAGAATGTGTGTTAGATGGCTAGGGAAAAGACATCGTGATGGGAATTTGGTAGCAGGGTTCTTATTATCTTTGGCCAAGAACCAATATGTCGCGTACAACGACATGCAGGTCGAGTTTTCTTGTTTTCTTTGACCATAGGATCATTCTCACCCAAAGATTATTTTCATCCGGAGAAAGAGATGCCAATGAATGTCGATAACATGTCATATAGGCTGCTGAATCAACCTCATTATTAGGTGGCATAGAAAACTTTTCCTAGTTCGACCTGATGAATGACCGCTCAGTACTAATTCACGGGGAAAGATTGTGATATAAAATCCAAGGGGTAACCAACATAATCTCAAAATTCTAAAATTTGATTGGACAAAAAACGATGACCTCAAACTTGACCGATGCTGTTCGTCGGAACCTTAAATGTTGAACCTGAAAAAAAAAGCCGTTGGTGCTTGAATTTTGGCTTACAATCGGCAATAATCAATTAACGGCGGCCATAGGCTCATTATGGTTCGGAATCGAGATATGGGAAGACTTAGAAGAACCTCGATTATGGCGAGACTATTCGAGAAGTCCAGCAATTTTTGAGCAGGACCTCTTCCGCATAAGAAAGATGTCAATGTCGTACAATTCAAAACTGGCAGGATTCAAGCAAGATCATTGGATTCTTATTAAGGAGTCAGAAGTGAAGGCAAATTCAGGCAGAAAAATTGTTCAACAAAATTTTAGGGTCATAGTGAATGTAAAAGATTTATAAGAGCATGAATTATTGTTATGGAAATCCAGTGAGCAAACGAATGTTTTACAAATCATATCGCGACAGCAAGCCTGTTGCTGCAACTGACTTTCAAGACACCTCCAACGCCGCCAAGCATCCCATATTGTTTTCCTCTGCCTATGACCCGCAAGACCCAAACTCCATCTACCAATTGATAAATCAAGCCAAACTTCCCAATCTTCTAGTCACATCGCCATCCCAGGAGCCTGCAATCGACTCGCGCTGATCCAGTCAAAGCTACGGTTATCGTATATTGGCGAGCAGCATTGGTCTACCCGCCTCGAGACATTCTGTAATTGTGTAGACATTGAGAGGGGGTTGGGTCTTTGCAAGACTCCCCTAGCAAAAAGTAATTCCACCACACTATTGGTCCATTCTTGATAATGGCGAAGAGAATTCGCGGGGTCGATTTTCGGTGGTCCTGTAGTGATAGAATCGCAGATGGCACGAATTTGCGAGTATTGAGATACCGATACCGTGCCGATGAATCTGCTGGCATTGTTCGGACGTTTGATCTCTTTGTGGGAATGAATCATGCCGTTTTGCATGTCGCCGATTACTTGATAGAGATGACCGCTATCGCTTCCTTGTTCATCAGTTTGAACGAAGATACCTCGCGAGATACCAAGGAAGTCGACCATGTAGACATTGAAAGACATTTTCAATTAACGTTATGAGTATAATTGTGGAATATGATACGGTGGTAAACTCTGAGGCTAATGACGACAATGAGATAAGTGCTGATATAGATGAGAATGAGATTGAATGCAGCTGAAGGAAAGTACGAGTCTCTCATATATAATTACACGTCAGATTAAAAATGCTTCCTTACAGGTAGCATTGTGGTTAGTACTCCCAACCCTAGCAAAGGCAGTCAAGTCTATCTAGAGGTCCCAATCCTGGCGCGAACTCTCTAGGGGTGGTAAAGACGGTCGAAATGCCAAGGAGGTACTACCTCCAAATCACTTACCTAAAAAAGGCATGGTATTCGACGATCAAATAGATGTTCTCTAAAAATAGGCGCCGACATCTTGTAAGCAATAAAGCCGCCCCATAAATCACATGATTTAAAGCCAATCGAGGTGTCTTGATGAGGTCGCAAATTTACTTCAGCGAGTTGAAGATAAAGATAGGATTCTACTATCAGCAATCAATTGAAGTGCCTCGCCAGATTGACCAACTAGTCTTCTGTGTACTGGTAGAAACTACGCATGAGCTCGTTTGCTGAGCAGTAGGAAGTCCCTTAATTTAGTTCCAGAGTAGATGCCGAAGAGGCTTGAAAATAAACTCCCCCTTTCAACATTCTATAAACTATTATATTTCTGTGCTGTGCAGCTGTGAAACTGCAAGTATTGTAGAATATGAAATTCTGGAAAAAGACAGATCAAAAGGAAAAAGTTGTAAATCTTTCAACTACAGGATTCAGTATCCTAGGATCATCTCATCAAGTAAAGAGAGTACCATTCGAGGCCTGGAGCGGTCGTAAAAGTATGGATGTGTCGTGAAATGTGCAGGCTGTAACAATGCACGCACAGTCTTTCTTGGTCTAGCAGATGGTAAAAAGTTCTATTTCGGCCTTCTCTTGCACAAGTTAATGGCGAAGGATGAGACAATACGTTTCGGCTTGTTCGCAGATGGGTGTCCGTGGTCGACACAGGGCAATAAACCCGTTGTAAATTGTATGAGGTGAGAAGTATTAACAAAGTGAAGATCGACACAAGGTAAAGAGATCCTTCCTGCATGCTGTGATAAGTGAAGAAGCGACTCGAGATTTGATAGGTTAAAGGAATGGCTTGGATTATGAGAAAGGCTACAAAGTGTTTCAAAAAAACGTGGAATAGGGTTTATAATGGAAACGAGCCTCAAAATCCAGATTCTAATCGACTGCCCAAAATAGTACCCGAGACGAGAATGTGGCCTTGTCCCGATAGGAGACCTATGTCAGATCGAACTCATCGAACTGTTTGCAGACGCTGAAAGTGGGAGGCTTTCATGTGGCAATGATGTTGGTGGTTTGAGAAGAGTGACAGATCACAGCAACCGTACAGACCAATTTAAATATGTTTGATGATCAGATGGTGGTTGCATTGTAACAAGACAAGCGTTAGAAGAATGAAATAAAGCCTTGTGGATTCATCCAGTATACAAATTGCAGTAGTTGATGTTTGACCTTCATCAAGTTGAAAAGCTTGAGTAGGCATTCTTCCAATTGGAAAAAGTGGACATTTTTAACGCCAGGATGCCGTCATCTTGCTCTAATCGCAGTCTTTAAGACTCAAGACTCAAGACTCAAGACTCAAGCAATTTCTCTCTGAACGAGTGTCGACTTTGTCTGTAGGTATAGCCTTCGAGGTCGAGGATGACCGGTGATTCAACTGTGGCAGTCTGTCTTGCCTTGCAGAAAAGCTCTGGCAATGGAACGTCTCGAGAAGAAATGAGGAAGAGTCTGCCCAGGTCACGTGTGCCACCGAAGTTCCTTTTTCTTTTCTTCATTTGGCATCTCGAAGAATACTCTCTTCCAAGACGATTGTTGTGACATGATTTGTTACAGGTTGATTGCGTGTACCGCGTTGCTCTCAATTGCTATGGTATGGGTAACTATGAGTGTGGATATGGACACAATAAACGTGATACGACGCTTATGGCTTGGGTGGGCAAACAGAGAAGTACCGTGATACTTCTGTGCTACCTGCCACACACACCGCTTCAATCCACGTGTACAGAGTTCAAAGTAAGTGCGATCAATATAAGTTACATGGACCAGGAGATTAGCAGTCCTCGTTTCTCAATCTTCTTTCCATCTCTCCTTGAAGGTCTTTGTTCCCCGGGCTAAAACATTCCGACTCGTGGACCCGCTGTCATCTCCGTAGGGAGAGAGACAGCCAGGGACGGATACACACCCGCGGCGTGGACCATTCAAGATGAAGATTGGCGGTGAGACTGGCACAAAACCCAGACGCTTCGATTCTTTTTTGAAAGGGCAACCTGGAACGAGTTGGTATGGTGAACAATTGGACTCCATGGACAAGTGAAGAGATGGGTTTCAGCGCCGAATCTCCAGCCAATATTCGTGATTGGGCCATGGAGTGAGACGAACAAGCGCGTGTGATTCCAATGCGACAGAAATACATGCCGAGGTGGAGCGCCAAATTCTTAAAAAGGAAATCTGGAGTTTCACTTGGTGTAGACTGCCACGAGGCTATTGGCGAGTCAAGACTCAAGAGACTGGCAAAGATTCACATGCGAAAAATGCACAGGAATGGTTGACTTATATCTAATGCCGATATGTCATTCAAATGCCCAAAGTATTCATTCATCACATATCCTTTCGCAATTGTGATTGTATCTTATATTGTACTGTACCCCTTCACCATCTGATCTCTGCCTAGGTAGCTATCCTCATTCTATCCTCATTTTGTCCTTCCTTTATTCCGTGTCGAGCGCCATTTTCGTCGTCCTAGGAATCTCTTTACAATCTCAAATCATCGCCAGACTGACAATTGGGCGACATCGGCTCAAACAATCTGTCACCCGAGCGTGCTTTGCAGATAGCGCGATTGTTTCTGTGCAGTAGCGGTCTATCGACACAGCGAATACAATCTTTGGATTGGTGTTGATTATATCCACTATTACATGAGAAAGTAAAGACATTTTCTAATCAACTGCAGGTGGGCATTGGCGAGAAACAATTGGACAATCGGCTCGGGCAGAGTTCCTCCCCAGGGTCTCTCGATAGTGCAGAATATATTGAAATCTAACCCAGAGATTTCCGCGAAATCTTCTTCTTTTCTTCAACCGATCACCCATCTTGGAGCAAGTGCCATAGCACAGGTTTCTCGAGAATCAAGCCATCCTCCGTGTGATCAATTCAGATCTTCAACTTTTCTCGCCGTTCTCATCGTCAACAAAAGCTCAAGATAACTAGTACGCTAAGATAGGAAGAGAGTGGGGTTGCGGTCAACTAATGCGGAGCAAGCTCGAGGCAAGAAGCATTAACGAGTGCTAGGAGGGGCATGGGCTTTATTGATTGACAACGAACATCCAATCTCATTTACACCGAATTTTAGAATTGTTCTGGATCAATCTTCCATCGCTCCACTAGACGATTTTAGTACCGGCTCAACAAACCAAGCGGTGGAAGACGATCTAACGAACTATCTTGAACTCCAAGGTTCAAATCTATCGAGTAGTGGGCTTGGTACATTCAGCTAGAGGAAAGCCACCGGGGAAATTTTAGACTCTACTTACATCATTCTTTGGGTAATATTTGGAGAACCATTGGGGTACTGTCCGTGGTTCTTCCATATGCGTACATCTACTTGACGTACCCACCGCACAAAATTGGGTGTTGATTTCCAAATCCACAGATACTCCGCTCCCAGGAATTCTACAGAAGATTTCAAAACAATCTGGCAAGCATATCTGGCAAAAGGTGGTTCTAAAATTGCAATCTACGAGAAGATTGAGAACTACAAGACGGCTACATCCTCCGAGCGAAATCAAGAAGTCACGATTCGCACTTGCACCAAATCGTCATTATAATTTCGATCCAACCTCGCTTCAATCTCAGACATGTCTTCCAGAACCCACCGGAAGCTTTCCCCCTTGACTACCAATTGGAGCAATAGGAGTCATTCAAGTATAAACTCTGATGCTTCAGTCTTTTATTCAGCACTAGCACACCCGACACCAATCGAGCTCAAGCAACAAATTCCTCAACCACACTCATCCCATGCTCATCCACACACCATATCTTCTCCTCGAGAATTTTGCCCTACCAAGATGAATCGTCAAGACTCAGGTTACGCAGAAAATGTTTCCTACATACCCAGTCACATGCGAACGTCATCACGACCCAGCTCAAAATCATCCTCCCATAATCCTCGGCCCTCATTGAATGCGTCCCGAAAATCATCTTCGCGTTCAAAGGATTCCTCTAGCACCTCCTCATCCTCCAGTGCAACCAGTCGCTCAACACCCAAACGCGGCCCAAAATCTCCTCGTACATCCACTTCCCACTCACGCCCAAATGTCTCCAGGCACCACCACAGCCAAACATTATCAACGCCACCACAATACCAATATTTCCACTTCCCCTCACTCTCCGATGACCTGCCTCAAGAAACATCAAACCCAACTTCAACTCCCGCTCCACCCCCACCAGCTACAATCCATTACTGGACCTCAGACCAAACCCGAAGATTAGAGTACGCAGCCATTGACGCAGCAAGTAAAGGAATTAGGGGATTTGTAACACGATGTATACCCGATTGTTTCTTGCCCGCCGATAAGAGAGGAAGTAGATTCTGCCAAGAGGATATGCGAGAAGGAGATGATGACGCAGGGAGTGTGAGGAGATATCGACTAGTCATGGAAGATGAGGTTGAGAATGAGATGAAAGGGGAAAAGACCAAGGACAGAGCCCAGTCGGTAAAGGAACACAGAAGGAGGTGGAGTTCTTTCATTAGACGTTGAGCCTAAGAGGAGATTGTGTTTTCCTGTGGGATTGCATTCACGGAGTGGCAGTAACACTTGGTTACGTTGTTATAGTTCGATATGTTTCATTTGTTCTTGATACCCCCTTATATAAGGATAAATGTTTTGAGTTTGGTGGCAGTTATTTGATATTGCATGTTGGAATTGATTGAAATTCTCAGGATTTGGTTGACGGCAGATACAAAGAGGAGATCACAGCATTCATATGGAAGGATAGTAGTTTTGGCGTCTAGGAGAGTAAATGGCTCCGAAAGGATACGAGAATAGGTAGTTGGATCATAGTAACACATTCCTACATATTGTTTGGAAGATACAAGATTGTAGTTACTCCCTGAGGAGATGAGAGAATAGTAATATCAAAATATTAAAAGCAATCAAATTCCAATACCTCATCAAAAATGATACTGGTCGCACGATTTCATTTAATATAGGAGCACAACATTTTACCAGTAATAAAAGTAAGGATTTTATTGAAAATATGACTATTCCTATTCCTAATCAAAAAGTGTTCCCCATCAACACATTCTCTACCTTCATAAAAAGCATTGAGTGACGCTAATCTATTGTACAAACCATAACCCCTCCTGAACTCCATGCTTAGAAATCGATCCATATACACATCTATAGCTCATGCCCTTCTGATAGTAATCTTGCAATCATGACATATGTGAAAATCACTCCACCAACGATCCAGTATTTATGTGTCTGTAACCAACTTCTTCCCTCTCTGCCACCTTCTACCACAGCTCCCACAACAGCTTGACTACCCCCTGGTCTCCTCATTGCAATTCCGCTGCAGTCCCTTCCGTTCTCCTCCCCATCTTTCTTTTCCTCATTTCCAGTCACAATATCGACACCTCTCTCTTTCATCCACTTCCAGTTCTCTTTATCCAACTCTTCCCATTCACTTCTAAATTTTGCGCCTCCGTCCCCGGCTTTAATATTGCCCTTCTGTGTTCCATCTTTCTTGTAACTTCCTCCACCGGTGCTATTCCACCATCTCGACCTACTCGCAGCCCATTTTCTTTCCGATTTAGTTGCGTTTACAGAACCCGTTGTCATTTCTTCACTTGTCATAAAACTTAATAGACCGATCAATATTGTGCTGACTTCCCACGCGGGATTGAAACTCTTAGGGTGGAAATCGCTGATCGAGAGACAAAGACGAGTGGAGGGTTGGAAACGCCCGGACGGCGTGTGCATTTTTATCGAGGGAGGCGCAAATGGATAATTGGGAGGGAACAGAAGGGTACCCCAGTATTGTCCACCATGATAGGGAGTGTCCGGGGGTCCGGTGAGGATATAATGCCATTCGAGGATATTGGATTCGGAGGGATGGGCTTCGATGTATGGAGGGGGATTTTCGGAGATGGTTTTATATTCACGGGTTAACTATATCAACATGTGTTAATCGTCAAGTAGATAAAGGCAAATTGCCATATACAAGTTGATTTACATACCCGTTTGTTGGCAGCTCGACTTGCCATTTTGTCGTCGCACTTGAAACTTTGAGGATACGCTGGCCTTGTTGCGCTGCGAATGACGATAAAGGACGTTCGGAGGTCCGGCGCAAGGTTCTTGAGTATGTCTGATGGATGATTTTCTTTGTCTGCGATAATAAATCCAATCGGAACCAAAATGTTGCTTTGAGTTGTCGATAAATCAATTAGACTGTGCAAGTTGTACCTGTGTTGTTCGTAACAGAAGGTTCACATGGAATGCTTTGGGTTTTATATTAAGGATGATTCAATGATGCAGGAAGTGCAGTAGGCCTATTGTTAGTCTCACGCTTAGTCATCGACGGTGTTTCAACCAAAGCTTCCCCCGCTGTGTGAATGAGAACCGGAGAACCTGGACTAGTTCTGCGTAGACTTACAAGATATGACTTCGCCAAATGGGCCAAAGGGGGCTGTGAGTTTTGTTCCTACTGTTTGGACCATATCACGGTTAAGTTGCTAATGTATTCTGTTGTAGCTTGTCGAGAGTCTCCTAAAAACCGATCCCAAATCACAAGAAGAGCTAGAGAAAGCTATAGCAGAGAAGCATATGGGATATGCTCTAGAGGCTGCACAGAGAAATGGAGAGCTGGTTCGTACATGTAGTCTCTTCAGGAAATCATGATTTCATGGGCTCACGGAATAGATTGGCAATAATTCCACAAAACCGGTCACAATCTCCTCGATTAGACTCCTTGGCCCCTCACATACAAGAAGGTCATTCCTCGACGGAATATTCGACCCTTTGCTTAGTGCAAACAGAGATGCACCATACACACTGTCGGAGGCATTGCAGGAACTCAGTACGGCTACAAATAAACTTCGTCGACATGGTACGATACTCTCCATCGGGGTCTAATAAACATTATACTTATTCCGTCTTAGGCATTTTCCACGATGACATCTCGATGTTCATTGATAAACCTGACCCTGCCGAACCCTCTTCTACTCCTTCCGATATTGATATATACATTCGTGCACGAGAGCGAGGTGTTATTACATTGAAAACTGGCACTGATCTTGGCAATGCCGAAGGCTCAGCCTATGGAAATGCACAATGGCGTAACATATTCGGGGGTGCCGAAACCCTGAATTTCAACGCTGCTACCGGTACTCGAACTCGTTCTGCGTATCAAGCTACATTCGAGGCTCCAATTTTGAGTGATCCCGATAAAAGGGTAGCTGTGGATGTTTTATCGAGCGCGACTAGTAAGCCCTGGGCAAGTCATGAAGAAGTCCTCAAGGGCGGGGGTTTAAAATATAGTTGGGCTTCAGGCGGTGGCAGCACACATCAGATTGGATACAGTGGAGTGTGGAGACAAGTGACGGGCTTGGCTGGAAATGCGTCACCTACGGTTCGCAATGATGCAGGAGACACAGTCAAGAGCAGTATCTCACACACATGGCTTAAAGACGAGCGGAATCACCCTATACTGCCAAACCAAGGATATCTTGTAAAGTCTACATCTGAAATTGCAGGTTGGGGGCCTTTAAAGGGAGATGTGGGATTCTGGAAATCAGAAGTAGAATCCAGTGGGGCTGTCAAAGTTCCTGGAATCCCCGGCGCAAGCTTGACCGCTGGTATCAGAGCAGGAATGTTGTATCCGCTGGGCGTTGGATTCGGCACTGCAGCTAAGCCATCACGCATAAATGATAGATTTCAACTCGGGGGACCAACGGACGTTCGTGGATTTAAGATTGGTGGCCTTGGACCTCGAGACAGACAAGATGCAGTTGGAGGCGATGTCTACGCAGCTTCATCTATTAACCTTCTTCTCCCACTTCCTCGCCTCGATATTTCAACTCCACTGCGCCTCCAGTTATTCGCCAATGCCGGCCGTCTCCTCGCACTCAAAAGCTCAGAAACTAATACAAGTAAAAGCGTGTATGGCACAGTTGCAGAGATCGGCAGAGAGATTCCAAGCTTGGCGGTCGGAATAGGAATGGTGTATGCACACCCCGTGGCACGATTTGAATTAAATTTCGGTCTACCCATCGTTGTTAGAAAAGGCGAGGAAACCAGAAAGGGTCTCCAATTCGGAGTAGGCATCAACTTTCTATGATTTATGAAGTTTCGCGGAGTAGGAGTAGACGAGGCAGGGCATATACCATAAGAAGGCGAAAAGGGGGCTCAGGTTGTATAAATGTACAATATGCTGCATACCAATAGCTTTAGCCAGCTGACTGGATAGAAAATAGGAAGACAATCACGACTTTGGATCGGCTTACTGTGCTTTCTTTTGTTGTGGGACCCCTAGAATGCTTGTGTCTTAACTGCGGTTCTGGGTGCTGCCACTGCCACGTCGCTTTGAAAGAAGATCTTTGACATTCATAATGAATAGTCGGACGCCGATCAAACAATTGGGATTTTACGAATATAAAGAGAAGCTTTCAACTCATCGATATTCTTTCGATCATTAGCATTTCTAAACATTGTTTTGAGGAACACCCACGTTCAAAAGCTCGAAGTTCACAGTGCCTTTTAAGAGTTTCAAACATACTCCATATTTGACGATGGCTCCAGTTGCGAAATTCGGCTCCGCTCTAGAGTCTTCCTCCTATCAAAGTCCCGATGGCGGATCTGCTTACGCACCTCTTCGCAAGAAAGTAATTGAGGAAGCCGTCGCAATGGGATACAACCCGGCAACCATGGTTGAATGTGGAGTGACTTGGTCCGATGATCATGATCCATTCCAGCACGTGAAGAACGCAGCTTACGTGCATTATGTGAACCAATGCGTATTTCGCGAATTCCAATCATTCGAACCGTATTTGGGCAAAGAGAAGTTTCAGGATATGTTGAAGGTCCGCGGCATTGGACCTGTCGTCAAGAACTACACGGCTAATTTTAAAAGGCCTGTGAAATTCCCGGATTCGGTATGAGTCTGTTGTGCGAGATAATGTTGGATTTGGGCTCACAAAACGAACTAGCTTATTATCGCGAATCGTATTACTGAGGTTTTTCCAGATCGTTACTTTGGTTTTGCCTCTGCCTGGTCTTTAAACCAGCAAGTTATTGTTGCGGATTTCAAAATATGTATAGTGTTTTTTGATTATGATCGAGGTGTACCAGCGAATCTTCTTGAAGCTAGTGGTACACATAGGGACCTATATGAAGCATTGAAGCGACGATCAGAAATGGAAGCGAAGATAGCTTCAAAGTGGGAGCAGGAGCATCCCAAGAGAACGAAAGCCATGCTGTAACTCAGCTTCAAAATAGAGAGATGGACCCCTGGGTGAATATGACAGCGTTCGGTCTAGACTAATGCAGCCCTCAAAATTGTATTCCACATAGGTTTTCGTCAATAGAGAGAAGGAAACAATGTTGGCACGCAAAATATTTCCAATGGCAAATTTATTGATTCAAATCGATCGGACTGCAGCTCACAAATCAGCCTATGCCCTGACCGAATTCCACATAAAAGACGCATTCGAAGCCGTGGCATCCCATATTCGACTTATTATCACGCGCTGCTATTGGTCCCCGTTTTCCACATTTCCTCCGTCCACTAGATCTTGATTTGGACCTCAAAGCTCGGAAACCATCACCAATCGTCACGATTCGGCTGTGCCTCAAGAGCACCCTCGGCAGCGACTTCAGAGTTTGTCTCAATTCCTATTTCCACATGAGATTTTTATTGAAATAGTGCTTAGTGGGTAGCTTACTGGGACTAATGGCCATAGCTATGGCCGTGCCAATAAGAGAAACGGCGAGGAGAAAAGTTTGGAGACGCATGATGAAGAATGGATAAGTCGATTTTCAAGATTCGGCTGACGCTTCGAGGATGTATTTTGATTCTGTAAGATCTTCTTGACGAGAAAGAAAGGCTATGATTTTGGGCTTTAGCAAAGCATTTTACCTGGTAACTCTCCAGATATATATATATTGAATATAGCAATGACATGTAACTTTAAAAAGTGACATCTTCATTGTGTGTTTTGTTTGTACGCCGATCGACCATCTGAAAGTAGAAACTTGTATCCGTACTCTCACACCGATAGGGCTACGCCAAGGACATACAGATTCAATCTTAATCTCATTGCGCATTATTATTCGACAGCGAACGAGATATTAATGACGACGTGGTACAATTCAAGCACGCGCACCTATCTAGGCGCCATTGTTCATGCCAAATGTAAACTGTCGAGTGTCGCATCGATATATCGAAGCATGTGTATTTGTGCAGGGCTCCGGATATTATGTGGTAAAGATGCGATGAAGAATCTTTTGTGTGCAGTTGATATGTGTACGAAGAGACTTTGTATAACCGGTACAGTTCCGCCAGTTCAACCTTAACCAGCTCTTATCATCTGATACACCCCCCCCTCTGTATTTCGATCGTCTCCAAATCTTCTCTTTACATCTGATCCGTTCTTTCAGCATTAGTTATGATCCCTGATACGTTTGAAGATACTAGGGGATTGCTTTCTGAGGGGAAAAGCCATGGTGATGAGGGCAAAAACTGTCCTCATTGCGGAAATTTATCTCCCAAGTCAATACCTTCAGGGAGATTGCGATCAAGGACCGGGTTGATTATGATTTACGGCATTGTTGCAGCATTCACTCTCATTGGCATGGCTACATTACTTTTCTCCAGTCGGAGTAACTTCCTCCAGCTGCCAGAAATGAAATCAAGTCATCGGCCATCATTGTGGAGTATCTACACGTTTGATTCTCAAGGATGCATCCAATTCTGACAGAACTTTAGCTCCCTTTGCAGATGGGATTCAGTACGAAATCGAAACGGCTCCATCTGATCTTTGGGCGAACAACATTTACATGGGAGAGCCATGCGATGAATCAGAACGGGCGTGGAATAATCTTATACATCGTCAGTAGACTCGATTATAACATGAAGTATTCTTTCGGAAACTCATTTTATCTAGCAAATCGAGGACATGGCGTTAGACTTTACCGCGAGGAAGCTGCAAAGCTAGACATCAACAAGAGCATACTTTTACAGGACAACAACTTTGCTGTGATTCTTACCGTTCATCATAATCTTCACTGTCTGGTATGAGCTCCTTCTTACTAACAATAAAATGATTAAATGCTTACTACCCGGCGCCACTCTTTAGAGACGACTCCGACAGTCCATCTTTCCAGAACATTACTATGCCAATTGGACAGACGAAGATCGAGAAGATGATAGACATCACCAATGTAGGTTGGAATCCAATTCATGTTCGTCTACAGCAAAGAACTAACCACCCTTAGTACACTGTCTTGAATCTCTTCGTTCATCCATGATCTGCCAACCAGATCTAGCACCTCTCCCCTACTACTGGTCTGGTAATGTCAGACACGATATGAACGCAAGTCCGCAATCCAAACGTGAGTGTGTCAATTGGGATGTATTTTCTGAATATTTGAAGGGGAGAAGCTACAAAAGGTCTGAAATGATTCATGATTAATTCTGGGGAGTGTGTTTACTTTCGGTTGGGCTCATATATGCGAGTTGATCAATTAGTGTTTTTAGTATTGATAGCCATAATGTCTGTTCCTTGCATCTACTTGACTGCCATAATTTATCTTCTTAGTGCCATTTAAGAATTGGAAATTTAATTGGAAAGGGCCGGTCTCCATTGACAAATCGGAATCCCTCGGTAAGACACGTCGATTAACGGGTCTTGGCCAAGTCATCCGCACGTCTGTCAAACACAAAAGTAGAGCTCGAATGTTCGGAAGAGAAAGAATGTACAAGCTAGTCGTACTAAGCAGGCTTAGTGTCGCATTGTGTCTCATTGATTAGCCTTACGGCGAGCAAAACGAGTTTGTACCGTTCCACAAGGTGCACTGCGTGTCAATGAAAACTGATCCGGCATACACGACCCTGGTACACGGCTTTATCAAGCTTCATGTCGAGGCCATTAATTGTGATAGCATTTCTGGCACGACCACTCTTACCGTTTGTGGTTGCCGAACACAGTCGCTCTTGCTCCAACGGGGCAATAGCTTGTGCTACCAAATTCAACGTTTCTTTGAGATGTGTGGACCTTGAGAGATTTTTGGCACCTATCATCCTCTATCTAATCACGATATGAGGTGGATCGGTAACACCGAACGTCCAAGATATTGCTAGATATTTAAGAGCGTGCCTCGTAAGGAAATCAGTCATACCCGAAGGCAAATTTGAGTTTTCCACAGATACTTCAACTAGATTCCCACAACAATCTCCTCTGTGATCTTGAGTCTTCCATCGGCTTGAATCTATCAAACTGTGGCTTTTATTTCTGAGATTGTTCCCCGTGTTAAAAGCTGTTACTTGTTAAAATGACATCGGGGTCTCAACTTACACCATGTACAAACTCCCTTTGCGAGGTACATGATACAAGCGCGGAAGAGGTTTCACTGCATCCTTCACACGGTAATGCCATCCATTCTTCAGAAAATGAAAAGCAGGCCTCAGAGTTACTTGCCACTGGGCATGATTTCAACAATGGTAATCCATCACTCTCAAATTGGTCAATTGATCCTCAGAATCCAACAAACTGGTCTTCTACGCGCAAATGGACAACTATAATTCTGCTCGTTGTCACAAACTTCATAGCGTAGGGCTTATTATGGCACACTATTCCAAATCCTCCTGAACTAGCAGTTAACTATTACAGATCAACATGTACCTCAGCATTCGAGCCGGCGCTCCCCTCCATAATGGCTGATTTTCACTCTACCAATGGCTCAATTGCCTCTCTCACCATCTCTATCTACACTATAGGCTACTGTCTGGGACCTCTTCTCATCGCTCCAATAAGTGAATTATACGGACATGTGACTGTGCTATACCCTGGATACATTGGCTTTATGTTAGCTCTAGCTGTTTGTGGTTCAAGCAAGAGTCTTCCTTTATTTGTCGTATTCCGTGCTATTATGGGTCTTGCGGCTATCACGTTCGTACTTATGGGTCCTGCAATTGTGGCGGATCTTATTCCCAGGGAACAAAGAGGATTGGCATTGAGTATTATGTCTACGGGGCCTGTTGTTGTATGTAAAGTATTGATATGATCACGATCTGGCTTTTTGCTAACTGTTGAAAGGGGCCAACGATTGGTCAGTTTTTGGCTCTTGGCTCATAGTTTGGTCAAAACACTCATCTAATTAGGTCCTATCATCGGTGGTTATATCGTGGAAAGCATCAGTTGGAGATGGATTTTCTACTCAACATTGATTGCTGTAAGTGATCCCAGATGTATCACTCTCGGATATTTAACAATTAAGTAGTTTGGTGTTTTGTTCTCTCTATCTCTCATCATTCTAAAAGAGACTTATGCACCAGTAGTCTTAAGCCGGAAGCAAAATAATGATAGGAAAGACCTACCCACAAGTCAAAAGATCACAAACCCAGGAAATCCTCGAGAAACTCTTCAAGCAGCCTGGAACCGACCCTTCAAAATGCTCTTCCTTTCTCCCATCGTTCCCTTTGTAGGCTTCTACAGCGCCCTCAGTAACGCCTACGGAATGGTATGTTTCGCGACCCTCGGCACCGTCTTTCAAGACAACTACTCTTTTGCACCCGGAGAAAGCGGTTTAGCATATCTCGGTCTCATGTTTGGCTTCCTCTTCTCTCAACTAACCTTTGCCCGATTTTCCGACCGTTATATGCTTAAGATGGAAGCTAAAAATAACAACAAGCGCCCGGAATATCGTCTCCCACCCATGTTCATCGGTGCATTTCTCCTACCCATCGGATTTTTCTGGTACGGATGGTCTCTTGAATATCACACCCATTGGATCGTTCCTATTCTTGGAAGTATGGTTATTGCGGTTGGTATTCTATTTAGCTATCTGCCAGTACAGATGTATCTTGTGGACACATATACTATCTATGCTGCGAGCGCTACTGGAGCATGTACCATCATCCGCTCGATCTGTTCAACTTTGATCCCCTTGAGTGCTAATCCTCTGTATGATCATTTGGGGTATGGATGGGGTAATAGTGTTTTGGCGTTCATTGCGATAGGATTTGTGCCGATTGCTTTGCTAGTGTTGAGATATGGGGAGAGAATTAGAACGAATCCACGCTTTCAACCGAAGCTCTGATGTGGAATCTTGGGAGACATTAATTGTCAGATATTCATGACTTATTAAGAGCGAACAATGCGAAGAAACTTTGGGGGTCCATTTACTTTCAAAGAGTTGACGAGAAGCCAGGCGGCACTTAATTAGATACTTGAATGGAATTTATATAAAGTGGTCCCTACATGGGCGAATTGGTAGAAGAGAAGCTAGAAGTTGTGGAAGCCATTTTTAGCTATCTCAAAAAGTGTTCACAGAAATCCGAAGAAGCACTATTTGCCTACCCATGATCCACCGAAAGCCAATGAGTAACCCTTGGCATGACTAGCAGAGAGCTTACAATACAAACTTCTGCTTGTATTCATCCTTTATATCCTTTAAGTCCGATGCAAGGCAAGGTTCCACTAAGTCAGCCCACCATCCTTTCCGATGCGATCTCAAGCCAACCTCATGAAGCAAAGCATCCGTATACCAAATAAGCTCAAAGAAGAAGCATTCTCCCTTTTGACCATGAGTAGGATATCTCCGTTTCGAAAACGCCCCCATGTAAGCGACTTCTTTTACCATTTGTTCCAATGGAGGTAGCTTTATGTTGCCATCAAAATATGCTGTTGTCCAGATAGCCTGTGTTTCAGCGGCACGAAAAGAATTGGAAATATCTATAGCCCCTAGAAATGCGATTGAATCATCTCCAAGTGGTGCGATACCTTTGTATAGTCTTTGTACTGTTGTATCAGGGGAAGCACGATTCTGGTGTGGAGGAGGGTTTTCAAGGAGTGGAAATTTGGCGATGACTCGACGATCTGCCTCCTCATAGAGCTTCTCCCATAACGATCTTTCTTCAACACTATCCATTGGCTCAAAGTGGGGAAGACCGAGATATTGAGCTTGTATATCGCTAAAACATTGTTGCTGGGGATCCCAACCCGTTCCCAGTAATAGCTCATCTGCTATAAGCTGCTTGCCATTGTCTAAAGTTATGATGTTGTTTTGGTAAGAAACAACGTCATTCCGGTAAACTTGAACATTCTGAGATATCGTTTCCCAGAAGTCATCGTGCTGTACAAGTCCCACAGGTCCAGTACACCAAAATGCACTAATGGTGTCAGTGTAGTTTCCTCACATAACTGGGGCAGACTCACGAAGAACTAAAGTCAAGAAACTTAAATCCCGATAAAGATCCTGGTCTGCTATCATATCCTGCTATATTACGACAATATTGATCAACGTTCCTGATTCTCCTAATCATATAGCTTATTCCAATGCGAGTTCCATAAAGTAAGATACGAATCATGGAAGACCACCAAGTGTTTGGCATAAACGGAGAGGGACTAAAGAGTGCTTTGAGCCTAGTTGCCGAGCTTTCGACTGAATTCTTGTAGCGCCCATGGCCAGGGGCAGGAAAAAGTAGAGCTGGACCCTCTCCACTTGCTCTTATAATCCATTTGACGTTCTGACCTTTCTTAACTAACTCGTAGACCATATCTGCAGCAGACTTACCGCCGCCAAGAACTGCAAAAAATAGCATACCGCTGGCCCAAGGTAATGGCTGATGTGATAATTCTCCAAAAGCTTTTTGATGACGAACAAATCTCATGCTCGGTTCCCAATCGATTGAAGGTATCTTAGGATGCGAAGTACGACCAGTAGCGACAACAAGCTTGCGACATGTATAGACAATGGGCGGCTGACTTGGACGTTTTTGTTTGAGATAGATTGGAAGCTCTGTTGTGACTAGCCATATATCATTCACTTTATTGGTGTTGACAGCTTTACAGTAGAACTTTATCCTAGAAAACATAGTTTTTCCATTGTATATATGATTATGCGCATACTCCTCGAGATAATTGGTAACATACTTTGCTTCGAATGTATCATGATATAGAGGCGCATCTTCGGGAACAGTAAGAGGGACATCGGAGAATCCAGACATTCGACGGCCACTTTGACACCAGAAATTGTCGTATGATCTTCCTTGATATTACACACAAAACTCAGTATATAAGAATGAAAATAGATGTGGAGGGAAACAGCCAGAAGGTTAGCAAAGCTTACTTTGACTCCATACACCACCAAGGCATCTGTCCTCTTCAATAATAACTAGTTCTGCTGCTGGATGAATATCAAGATAGAATCTAGCAAATGCCAAACCACTTAGGCCTATGGAACATTATATGAAAGTCAGCGATTCGTAATTTCAGACGCAAGAGGTAAAGTATTCCATGATAAAGGAGAATATAACGTAGTTCCTACCGGAGCCAATGACAACAATATCAACCTCAGGCATGCGTTCGAATGTCTGACAAGATGATTTGTGGTGTTTTGTATCCGATGTTCGATATTATTATGTTTCGTGTTGTGTGTATTTTGGGTGTAGTAGAAAGCCGAGAAAGTTGAGAAGAGTGAACCCCAAGCTCAATATATCGTTCCAATGGCGAATGGATAATATAGGTAACTGTGACCCCATTGATCAAGCATACCTCTTTTTCCCTAAACCTTGCGAGGCATAGGATGCATTACACAAACACAAACACGGCAGGAACGAAGCAAGTACGATGTCACATGTATAAGATTAGAAACTGGTCGTATTTCATTCAACCATCAAGCACATCAGTTAGCTGTCATGCAGATGCTACAATTAACAGCATGTACTGCCCTCGCTTGCCTTTGTGTTCTCAAAATAACAAGATTGTTCATGACAAGCAATGAGCAGTGAAGTGATACAAGGGAAGACATCACACGTGACACTCTGCGAGGTTGATCAAATGGGCACGGGGCATTCAATTGTCCGAGCTTGTCTCTTCTAACCTCACTTCAATGTTGTTGAAGTTTGCAACATACAAACCACATCACTGAAAGCAATAGGTGCTATCGGAAGCATCATAATAAGATAGAAGAAGCTCTCGTACGGCTCAATTTCTATACTACAAAGAAAGATAAAGTATTCAAAAATCCCAAGTTTTTGAGGTTGTAACAAGTATTACTGCCACGCCTCCACTCGCTCACGATCCACGTGCACTGTCTTAATCCTCAAGGCCAGGAAAGCCGTGAATAGGGATCAACAAGAAGTGTATCTACTCAGGAGATTCCTTCGAGGGTATGCCCAGTGTGTTAACTTATGCACGCAAATTCGAAGAAAACAAGGGCAGAGTATCGACAACATAGATTTGCTTGCGGAAGTTTTCTGTGTGTATCCAAATTGCTATACTTAAATATAAGCTATCATCTAGGCATGAGAGGTTAGCCCCCCGAATACAGGAGGCTTCCTTCTGAGCCTAAGTCCCTTCGTCATCACCCGACTGTAGTCATAACAACCAACTCCTCACAATGCATATACCCCAATCTGGGTCTCGGATGGTTTCTTCACTCCGTTTCCTCCCAGGGCAACGCCTTGTTCGCAGCAACCCACTCCTTCTCTGCCTGGCTACCAAATGGCGGTGCGTACATCCCGTTGATCTTCCAAAGCCGACGCTCCGTCTCGTCAATATGATATTCCCAGTTGTACCCTTTATCCTCAATGTGAGGTTTAAGTGCACCATCAACTTTCGAAGTCCATTCCGCATGGACTTTTGGGCCTTCCATATGAACTGCGATATGGTCGATTGAAATCCGAATGAAAGGTGTGGTTGCCTGGTCCCCGCCAACGTACATGTTTACATCCGAGACCTCCGTGAAGACAATAACGACATAGAAAGCGGGCAGACCGACATCAGTGTAGAGTTTGGTAATGTCCTGTGACAATGACTTTTTGGAATTCTCATCGTCAAATACATGTTTGGGGTGGTGAATAATCCAAAGAGGCATGGTTTTTAGATATTTGAGTGATTGTGGACTGAGTTATTCGAGAACAAGAGTATTGAAATGCGAGTTGAGAAAACTTTTGCTACAAGCTCTCATCCATCTCCTTTAATATATACGCGTCGATAACTTCGGTCACATGATATCAAAATGATTACTTTTATTCCATGATTACTATCCATCATTCTGTGATTACTATTCAATATTCTGTGATTACTGTTCATCATTCTGTGATTAATATTCATCATTCTGGTGAGACATTGCTTCGCTAGAGGATAGGCTGAACGATACATTCATGTCGAAAGGCTGAGTGAGATTTTAAAATCAACAATTATGATCGCTTATTGGATTTACTAGACTAAAGTCTATTCTTTGAAGATAGCTTCTGTATCCATATGTGATTCGAGTTCTCATCACTAATCATACCTGGTAAAGATTGTCCACCCGAGACTTGAAAGAACTCTAAATTCGGAAATGTTTCTCGGGGAATGGTTCCAATTTTTGAGCAGTACTGTAAGGTTTCATGGGAGATTGCCGAAGTAACTACCGGCAGCGTATGCGTTGTCAACTTTATAATTTAAGCCATGATCACTAATTCAAAAGTTCTCGGTAGTTTGATTGTTCGGCAATTAAAGGAGACAAAGAGATTTAGTCTATTATGGTGCATTTTTGGGACAAAAAGTGACAAAAGTCAACTTTTTAGTGTAGATTGCTAGTTTTTTTTTTAATATAAATTGCCAACTTTAGCGTGTGAGTAAACACGTGACCCGAGCACCACGTGACATGGTTATTCAATATTTATAGTTTCTCCTCCTGTAGACTGAAAATGCATCCGATTTACTCCCTCTTATTAATTTGACCTCCTACGTTTGTGTGTTTTAAGCCTCAAGTGCGTCGCCTCCCCGTACCTCGCTGTCGCTATGTATTGATTCACCTCTGATCACTATGCATAGCTATTAGGTTGACTATAGTATATGCGAAGACTTTTCATAGTGTCTTTTTGAGACAAAAAGACGTCATAGTCTGTGTGCATTCGGTTCTATACTAACGACTTTTTCTATAAAGCCACCTCTAGTCCTTGAAATTCGAATCAGCTCGCTCAAAGATTTCTGTTCGCTGTACCGAACCAACTTTCACCTATTGGAAACCCAGGAAATCCGGCTCATGTGTCTCTCCACCAGTCAAAAATAGCCATGCCTCTTCATGCCAATGTCTACATCATCCCACCAACCCTGTAGGAATTGCTGAACACGGGCGGAAAGTAAGAAGAAGTTTGGTTGTCAATATCTCTTACTTTGATTTATAGTGAAAAGGAGGTGCTTTTTATAAATACTCTTATCATTATTCTTTAAGTAAAAAAACATATCGAATAATTGAAAAAAAAAAAACCAGTTCTAAAAAAAGCATTTAACAATTGTTTATATTATATAACGTGGTTTATTAGTGAGTGGGTCATATCAGTAAATGGATCATCTCATTTTATATACAAAATTCGTCTGTGTATAACCGTGCACTTTCTTTATTTAATAATATAATTCTATAAAATTTGAAAACATAAAATTTAATTATATAATTATTATAAAAATCTAATTATTTATTAGAAATTTAAATTATTATAATAGTTATTAAAGGAATAACTTTTTTGTAATGAAAATCGTGACAATTTCCACTTTTTTTATAATATAATAAGAATATTTATATAAAAATTCGATTTCTAAAAAGTTAAATTTTTATTATTATTTGATATTCTTTTCTTTTTTGAAAATAATGATTAGTTATTAAAATAAGAATATTGAAAAAGATCTAATTTTGGTGTATTTTCAAATGACCCGTTCACTGATATGACCCACTCACTGATAAACCACGTTATAATCATTCAAATTATTAGCTTAGCTTTTCAATCAAGGAAACAAGGGCAAAGTATCGACAGCATAGATTTGTCTGTGAAAGTTTTCTGTGTATCCACATCGTCTATATCCTTTACACTTTACAAGAGTAAGACCATTTTCCTCTCCGTCCTTATTTTGCTTCTCCATTCATCCTATATTTGCGCTGTATAATGGCATGATCTAAGGAGATGAACAGGCAAACACGCGAAAATCATGTACTATTCGCTAGAACTTTTAGGCTGTGAATGGATTAGGAATTTCTCTAAATCCCCATTGTATTTGTCTTGCAGCATGTACAACAATCCTAAACTTAGGTTAGTAGTCTCTATGGATGGATGGTTCGTATCGGTGGAATCTTACCCCAAATCATCCGCCCACGACCAAACCAGACCAGGATTTTTCTGAAACAACCTTCCACTGAAGATGGCGTCGAGGCCTTCTTCTAGAAGTCCATTCGCTTGTACGCCATTTGTGATGTTACCAACAGCACCGACAAAGGCTTTGTCCTTGACAGCATTCTTGATGTATTTTGAAAAGCCAGCTTGGTATCCGGGGCCGAGTTTGAAATTTTGTTCTGGATGGGAACCACCAGAAGATACATCGATAAAATCCACGCCCAAACTTGCAGCTTTTACTGATAGTTGTGCACTATCTTCAAGAGTCCAACCATCAATTCCAGTTTCCTCTAACCAATCTGTTGCACTAATTCGCAAGAACAAAGGCATTGTTTCGGGTATCGTACGCCTTGTGTCCTGAATTACTTCGAGAAGCAGACGAATGCGATTTTCAAAACTACCACCATACTCATCTGTTCTCTTATTGCTGACAGGGCTTAGGAATTGATGAAGGAGAAATCCATGAGCCGCATGGATCTCTATGACATCGAATCCGGCTCGCAAAGCGCGCTCAACAGAGCTCACCCAAGAATTTCTGAAATCTGCAATATCAGAGAGCGTCATCTCTTTAGGCATGAAAGAGTTTTCGTCCCAGGGCACTGGACTTGGGCCGATAATATCATCAGGCCAGCCTCCTGTCTCTTTGGTTGCATTCTCATTTCCCAACCACGCTGCGACTGTGGAAGCTTTTCGGCCTGCGTGCACGAGCTGAATACCGATGTGTTGGCTCTTTTGAACATTGAAATATCAGTATTTGCCTAAAAAAGGGAATTCTTTTGTGGAAAAGAAGACGCATTGAGGAACGGGTATTATAGAACCGAAACATACAAGCGTAGTGTGGTTTAACGAACTTTACGTACCTGAGAATGTGTAAAATCTACAATCGCTTTCAAAGATTCAAGCTGCTCCTCATTCCAGAGTCCTACTCCATTGGGATCGATCCGCCCGTTCTTTGAAACAGCAGTTGCCTCCATCATAGTAAGGCCAGGACCACGCGTGACCCAGCCACCAATTTGGGACATATGCCATGGTGTCACTTTCCCATCTTCAGCCGAGTATTGACATAATGGCGAAACCTACGCCAAAAGGCAAAATCATTAATTTTCTTTCCTCATGTAACGACACAAAGCTTTGAGATTAGGAGTACACACCCAAATTCTGTTTTGAAAGGTCACGCCTCTAATGCTCAGTGGTTGGAAAAGCTTTGGAATGATTTGGGCCTTCAATAAAGGATCCACTGCTGTTCCTGATGGAGGATTCTGAGCAGGTGTGAAATACGACTATAGCTGGTTAAAATAGAATCATCAAAGCCATGCTTATAAGGTTAAAGAATGATCACGTACAACATTCTCCGCTCCGGCATTAATTACTTTCTTGCTAGAAGGCGCCATCATCGACTAGGTGAAATAAAACACCTTTTTGTTTAAGTCAATACTCAACTTTGAGCAACCTACTCCTGGTTGTGTATGGAATATGTGTAGAAGAATAGGTAAATGTGCGTACTATATCGATGTATGGTCAGAACCTCTAGGAAGAAAGGTGCTTTTATACCTGACTTTATATGAGTCGATAGTTGACCTGGGACCGAGAGCTTTGAAATCTAGAACTGCTTGATGATTATTTTATATCTAACCATCAAAAGGTGGATCCGGAGGAACCAATCTCATTCAGAACAGCTCCACTGCCGTTATACAAAAGCCATAAAGTCGTGGTCACCTCCGATTCGGGTTTTATTTTTCTATTTATTCTTCGTTCCATCCCCAGTGGACGTCATTACGTGCTCGAACTCTAGACATGGGTGGTCGCTCGAAGGTGTTTCTGTTGGTCTAGTTGCTATGCTCCTCTTATTCAGCTCCAGCTGCTCCATCTTGCTATTGTCTTTTCCACTCTGACCATTTGCATGTGCATCTGAACTTCCCCAATTATCAGACAGATTTAAGAAAGTACGTTCCCATGACTTATGCCTCTTTTTACTCTCCGCTATCCTTACGCCATTCATTGAAGCTATTGCACCATTTTTGAGCTATTTATCGTAGCCACAGTATTCTCAATCTTGTTGTTTTCAAATCTCTTTACATGCTTAGTTATCAGATAAATAGGCAGTTGGCTATCGTGTCGAATGCATATTTGGTGCTCAAGGTAATTAATGAGTTGTTCTGACCTTCACAATCACTTCGATTGTTGTTTTTCCGTAGATTCTTGAAGGCATCTAGTTTTATCAGCGTTGTATATTGATATCACAGAGGATAGCTACGTCACTCGGTCACTTTGAGTGTAGAACAGATAGTAATGGAGATAGTAAACTAGATTGGGGATATGACCACAAAAACCAACAGCTAGGTTCTCATGAGTAGGCCGTGCAACGAATATCCGCAACGCGGATAGTGGTTGTGATAGACAACCTTGTTTCGGCCGAAATTAACCTTATTAAAGTTTACTAGTGTGAAATAACACTTGACATCAAAACGCTGTGCAATTACTTAGCTCTGATCTAAAAAAGGTTTTATGAGTATACAAACTGTCATATGTAACTATGAGCTTTTAGCCGACCCATGTGTGTTTTGCTTCCGACATGAGCCGACAGTACCGCTTGCATGGTGTTACTTTGTGTAACTTAGTTTTTCTAATCACTTAACTAATAATTGAATGAGGAAAGAGAGATTGACCTGTCTCTTACCTCTTATCAACTCACATCATGCAATTCGACTCTGCACTTTGAAGACAGGACTGAAGCTATTCATCGTTGCGGTTGAGAACAGTGTTTGGAAAGTATAGTATTGCGACGTCTTGGAAAACGTGCGTGTCAAATTGAAAAGTGGTAATAAATCTAGGTCCTTCACTTTCATTGTTCATACTTGAGGTGCTAATCTTGATGTATGAAAGACTCTTTTTGTACACATTCTTATATTTAAATGGATAGTATAATAGAGAAACTATTGCAAGGCGACAATCTGGAATATAAAGTAGTATAATTAGAAATCAGGGGAAAACAGATGAGAAATGAAATCTAACATTAAATAGATCTATAGTCTGTATAGACTAGATAGTTGAAATTTAATATAAATTTGTAGAATCAAATTATCCAGATACTTTTATTCCTAGAATTATTATCTCGGTATACTTTCTTTGAGTTAAAATATTTTCAGCAAGCAAAAAAATAAATCTTGAAGAGATACAATTTAAACGTTGACCACCATAGTCAAATGAATTCCATCACAATAAACAACAGCTCCACCGCCGACATATACGTCATCGTCAACTAGGATGGCGCGGGCTTCCAGAAAGCAGGAAGTGTGCTCTAGTACACACTCAAGGCCAACGGAGGATCGGATTCTTGGGGTTACAGATCCAGCAATATAATCGGATTGCTAGAGTGGCCAGAAGCAAGACTGTTAGGACTGTTGTCAAGTCTTTCCTTGCTGTGCCGGTCAAAACTTTGACGATTTGTTAGTTGTGGGCCATTTGTGGCAGCTCGTCTTTCCTCTTTTCGGAATGGAGTGAAAGTGAGGTGGTGCCACGCCTGTGTTAGGGTTGCTTAGCTATATTAGAGATTAGATATGATATCGCAAGCCGGCTTCACATAATTGTTATTTCTAAAGATTGTTGACAGTGAGCAATGTGTTTCTAACTTGTGTCTATCAGTGAAGTTCATAATTCTTGATTTACTGCTCCTTTGACTGCGGGCTAGCGCCAATGTGAAACCCTATCGACACCATAGCAATGTGAACAAATGAATTGAACCTTAAAAACTTGATTACTCCCGCATTACTCTATATATTCTCGATTCTTACGTACACGCATGTTATCGGTGGATGGATTGAGGCATTTCTGGAGTATAAGGAATGGGGGCTCGCAATTGGCTGACAGCACACCTCCCTAAATCGAATATCGTGCCGACCATGACAGCGTGAAGTGTCGGGTGGTAGTATCGTTGATTCGTTTTGTAGAGAGTGAGTATGACAAAAGATAGAAGGGTGAAGGTTTCATGAAAAAGAGAAACCCGAGAAGTGATTCGAGGATGGTAGATTTTGATAGAGAATGGACATATTTGAATGAAGATTGGCAATCCAGATTTTGAATTTATGATGATAAAATAGGCTATATGTAGTTATTTAAAGAAGAACTTCATAGGACAATCTTTTGACATCGACCAGGTACTAGCCACAGATATCACATACACACACTCTTGAAGTATACTAGAAACCAATCACAGAGAAACAGGCAGTGCTTCGATTTGATACTGGCATACAATTCTTTTACCTAAGTACCCCGTTGTTATTCCACCACTAGAGCCCCTGTTTTCCTTTTCTCACCACCGCTGTATTAAAGGGCTAACGCTATTGAAGTCCATCGTCTAAAGTCCCAATATTGCTAGAGCATACTCACAACAAACTGTCTCCCTTTCAGGTCAGGATGTACCTTCACTTACACAAGCTGCAATCTTTCCTCAGCTCTGCGTCTTTTCACAAGGAACTCACCTTCCGGATTTGGAAATATAAACTCGTGCGCGAATAGGTTCGCTGGTCTTATTTGGCTATCTTTGAATTTAAAGTCATAGTCCATAATGAGTCGCACCAAGATAATTTTGATCTCCAATGCTGCGAAAAAGCGGCCGGGGCATGCATATTTTCCATGCCCAAAGTTGAGGTTTGTGGGTTCTGTAGTAGCAAATTGGTGGAGATGTCCTTCATCTTCTCGTTGGCGCATTTTGTAGTATCGAAATCCGTCGAACACTGAAGGGTCGGGTGTTACTGCCTCGTCATTCTGAATGGCTGTCACTGCCATGCATACGTGGCTACCTTTGTGAAGTATTGTGCCGTCATTGAGCGTATGGTTTTCGAGCAGGATGCGATGGTATGAGAGTTGGGTAGGTGGGTTTAGACGTTGAGACTCTTTCATAAACGAGTCGAGGAGGCGAAGTTTGGAAAATGAGGTTTTTTTCCATTCCATCCACGGGCCATCTGTTTCGATAATCTGCTTTATTTCTGCTCGAAGGTCTTGGATATATCCAGGATGTGCGGCGAGATCATACAGAACATGAACGGCATTCATTTGAGAAGTGTGGATGGAGGCTAAAGACATGATGACTTCGAGGTGAGCTAGGTCGGCTGGCTGTTTCTCATTTTCTTTACCAATCTCGATCATCCATGACAAAATGTTACGGTGCTCGGCACTTCCCTGCTTGCCTGCATTGATTTCTTGCTGGCGTCGTTTTACCTCGGGAACGAGAAGTCGCTTGGCTTGTCGAACATATGCAGATCCTTTCCAAGCGCTCGGTAGAATCATGCTGATCAGGCCATGAAGCCACATTGGAAATAGTCTTAGGATAACCAAAGAAATGAAAACTGATCGACTGATTAGCATCGTATATGTCTAACTTTGACTTGTATAGACTGACCGTTTTCTGTGAACTCAGTAGAGATTTCCAGCCACTGTTCATTGCGGCATAGAGGGGTGCCCAGAAACACTCTGGCGCTCAATCTGGAAACCAGTCGAAGTATCGTGTGGTATGGCTTGATGGTTACCCACTCATCTGTTGGGGTCTGTTAGAGCCATGCAAATACGAAAAACAATGTACTGACCTTCGTTGTTTGGAAAGTCGTATTGCAATGCGTGATTTAGCTCCTCCTGCATTGGAACAGTGACGGACCCTAGGTTCGGTGTCACTTTCTCCTGCAAAGTTCGGAAGTGCAAGTTGTTTCTCAGTATCACATCCATATTTGTGTGGCGACCCATTAGATTGTGGACATGAGCAAGAGTTGGACTTGCGATCGTATTTGGAAGGTTGCGCAATTCGTTTACATATTTTGCGGGAAGCACAAGCATCTCTGCATCGGCTCGGATGAATTTAAAGGTGGTGTGTTTGAACTAAATCGATCAGTTATGATGCTATATCTGTATAGATCTCACTCACTCTATTATAGCCATCGCCCAGAACTTCTCCTGCGTGGCGAAAGAATCGAAAGTTGGTCACAAATTGCGGCTCAAGGAAGAAACGCCTTCCTACTAGCGGGACCTTTGCTGCCCTCAAATGCTGGGCTAGTGTTGATGCTGTGTAGAGAATCACGAAAAGAATCGCTAAAGATAGCCATTGGTGTTCTCGCCCTCGAGCTACTGTTTCATCAAAATTTATCATGTTGATCAAAATCGCGCGCCTCTCAATGTATCTTGGGATAGAAAATTCATATATGGAAGGATTAAGCAGAATCCTTCCAAGATCAGGGACTATAAGCTATTTTCTGAAGCTACCAAAGGTACTATGGCCATCAATAAGGTCCATTTCTTCACAACGCCCAAGATAAGAAGAACCGGGCGGCACAGCACGAAATGGAGAAAATTCGCCCGAAATCTATAAATACCATGTAGCATTCAAACTAAACGATCGATTAGAAACAAGAGAAGAAGGTATGATCATGTGAGTCGTTAATTTCAAATGCAAAAATGAATCGTTGAACTATATGCATGTAAGCAAGTAAGCAAGTAAGCAAATGAGCGAGGTAGTCTAGTAGTCTAGTAGTGTAGTAGTGTAGTGTAGTATTTACTGAGCCGCAATACAGGGATTCATGCGTCTTTATCCCGGCCAATATGATCCTTGTAAATGGCATTTGAGGACCGCTATCCAACTGTTATCAACTTCCGTAAACGGCTTAATGTGTCAGAGGTCACACTCTTAGCTTTAAACGGGACCACGGGAGTTCTGCATAATCTTTTCCCTGCCTTTCACTCCTCTGGAAATGTCTGCTCTGTAGATTTGCCCTTTCAACTCTTGCGGCGACGTCCTCAAAATTCTTGGATCATGGCTTCCACTATCTTGTTCTCTACGGTTGCGGTCGTAAGTGCTTTCTCATTCTTCCAATATCGAAATCTGCAGCGACACATCGAAGAAGCCAAAAAGTCGGGCTTCAAGTATTCTATTTCCCCGTAAGTTATACTTTAAATGTGATAAGATTGACTCGCTGATGAAGTTTGATTCAGAGTGTATTTTCAATCTATACCATGGATTATCCTCCAGAATGTCTTTATACCCTTCCTTTCTAGACTTCCAAGTCAGTGGACTCAGTCTTGGCTTCCACTATCCAAATGGGGCGAGACCTGGCATGAAGGCTACGAGCCCTTCAGAAGGATGAATGATGATACGATAATGATAGTTTCCGCCGGGGGCAATATACTCTGGACATGCGATCCTGAAATTATCATGCAGGTGTCTACCCGACGCAATGATTTTGTCAAGCCGACTGAGATGCTTGATATCCTCAACATTTACGGGCCCACAATTACCGCCGCTGAAGGGGAAGAGCATCGAATTTTCAAAAAGGTCGCTTCGCCATCTTTCAATGACAAGAACTTTCAGTCTGTTTGGACAGGTACTGTTGAGCAGACAGAAATGATGATGCAAAAATGGCTCGATAATGGTGGCTCTGTTTCCAACCTCAATGGCGATGCCGCAAAGCTCACTTTGCATGTCATCAGCAAGGTCTTCTTCGGGAAAACAATTAAGTGGACAGAGGACGATGCAAAGCCCAGTCCAGGGCATACTTTGACCTATGAACGCGCAATAAGTACTGTTTTCGAATACAATAGTACTATCTTTCTGACCCCTCGACCAATTCTCAGTAAGTCGATGTGATGTTCCTCCTTGAAAATATGTGCTGAGTTGTGAAAGATTACTCCCCTTTGAAGATTCACAAAATTGCGAAGGAAGCCTTCGTGGAATGGCGAAAATATATGGAAGAGATGCGGGACAGTACCGCTGAACATCTTCAAACTCATGACCTGAAAGAGGATGGGACTCTTCTAGAACACTTCGTCAAAGCTGGTACTCCTGGACTTCGCAGTCCAGAGTTGTCAATCCCTGAGGATGCGATTCTCGGCAACATATTTATCTTCATTCTTGCTGGCCACGAAACTAGCGCCAATATCTTCACGTACGCGGTGATGCTGCTAGCATGCAGGCCAGACTTTCAATTATCTTTACAAACCGATATTGATACCCTCGTTGGTGATCGGAAAGCAAGCCAGTGGTCCTACAAGGCGGACTTTTCTAAACTTATGAATGGCCATGTCGGAGCACTGATGAAAGAAACGCTTCGGCTTTACACCGTCCTTCCATTTCTACCCAAAGTAAACAAAACGAAAGAGCAGACGCTAAAATCAGGCAACCAAACTCATATTTTGCCCCGCGATACGCTTGTGATGATCAATACAAGCGCGACCCATCGTAATCCCAAACACTGGTCAGAAATCCAGAAAACAGCTGGAGATGGGCCGCCATACCCCTTGTCCGATTTTCACCCAGAGCGCTGGCTTCAATCATCGGACTCAAAGGCCACATACAATCCTCCGGAAGGAGCTTATGTTCCATTCGCTGAGGGCTATCGTTCTTGTCCAGGGCAAAGATTCGCCCAGGCAGAATTCTGCGCTGCTATTGCTCGATTGTTCAGCGAATTTAGCGTGGAGCTGGCTTGCAAACCCGGAGAAGATTATGCGAGCACTCTTGAGAAGGTAGAGCAACAGATGTCAAGTGGTACAGTGTTCGAGATGGGCTTGAAAATGAAAAAGCCGGTGCCGTTAAAACTTGTGAAAAGGAAAGCTTAATTCCCGAGCCAATTCTTACTATCAAATCTATTGGAGAAGGTTCAAGTATGGGATTCTAGTTACATAGATATATGTAGAATCAATATGTGATATTTTCATCCACTTGCTTAGAATATGTTGACACCAAAATTGGCGTTTGAATATTGTATGGCACGTGATATAATAAGAGAAACTAAACTCTAATTAATTAAAAGTTTTATTTTTCAATGATTATTAATTAGAAAAGATTTAATGCATAGTTAACCATACATTCAATAAAATTGATCTGATTATATGAATAAATTGATTCATTTGCAGAGTTTTCGAACTCCCCCGTGACTTCCAGCACCGCAAAACCTAAGACATCCTCGGAGGAATAATTTTAACCGACAACAATGGAAAAAGGATCAAAAGCACAGATTGGTAATCACTATCAAACACACCTCGAATATCAAATCTCCTACATTCTCATATGCTGTCAGCTTGCCATTTCTAAAGGTGTTGCTCTCACTCGCATTAGTAGCAAGTCATCTTACAAATATTGCACCAATAACTGGCTCGAATCATATCTAGCAGAGCACGTCCCTGTCAGTGTAGTATTTGTTATTAACAACAAATCTCTTCCGTTGTCTTCGAAATGGAAACTCAAGTGAGTACATATTGCGGCCCCCATATCACCGGCACATCGTTTTATCGGCACATCGTTTTATTTAGTTAGCGTCTTCCGCTTGGCTGAAAGTATACGAGCCAGTGTCAGCACGCCAAATCTTCGTCATATTCCGAGGCGTAGGCGAGTGGGGGCCATTCCAACGTGCCAAGTTGTAGGCAAATGGGGCGTTCCCACAGGGCTCTACCCCTCCACGTCCCTAATTGAACAATGCTCTTGCCACAATATCCTGAACACTTGGTACGAGTTCGAAATGTTGACACTGCCCCACAAGAATGGCATGTGAATTCTTTATCTAGATCTGACTGCAGATAAAACTATCCTATCGTTTAAGTACCCGGTAATGAGTTAGTCTGACTCTGACTGTTACTGATAGTTACGCATCCTATAACAACCATCAGGTCGGGACTCTCAAGTATTAAAATGAAGTAGCATTGTTGCCCCTGGATCACTGCAATAGTTGATAGATCACGTATCACAGATTGAGATTTCATGCGTTTCATACAATTGGTAATCATGCCCTGGTAAAGTCCGCTTCACAATGTTTTTCGAACTTGGAGGAATTGCCGATGGCAAAATTCAAGATTTCAAATGCAAGGAGGTTGAACAAGACTCAGACTGGAGGAAAATTGAGAATAATCGGTATAATTTGGTTTATTAACATGTAAGTATTACTTGTGTTAAGCCATTGGGCCTGAAAATTGTTCCCGACGAAATCCTGCTGGGGAAGCTTTCTTAATGCTGTTGAGTTGAATCGCCTAGGATGATTCGGCCACAAGCCTCTGCTGTTCCTCTAAGACCTTTTTCACAGCTGGACGGTCCAACATCTTCTCCACCCATTTCTTGTAGTGTGCATACTTAGTGATGTCCCATTGGTCCTTGAACTCTGGGGGTGAAAATATTCCAGCAAGGGCCGTGTGCCAGGTTACAAAGGCAAGATCCGCATATGTGACCTTGTTCCCCACAAGCCAACCATCCTCCGATTGTCCCAAAACCCCATCTAGCACCCCGACCACACGATGAATCTCATCCACATATCGCTTTTGGGCGCTTGGGAGTTTTTCCGCGTGAAAAAGATTGAACCTGGTAGTATAGTCAGCATTGCTTTTAAGGCGCGTGGAATAGTGTAGCTTGCCAAGCAGCTTGGCCCCAATATGGACCTTGTCCGGACGCCTGGAAGAACAGCCATTGCTTGAGCTCATACTTCTGCAGACCGGATGCATAGCTGAGCTTTTGATCGGTGTCGTACTGATCAATCAAGTATTCGATGATCGCACCTGTTTCCCATATTTTGTAGCCAGTGTTAGGATCTTGAAGAACTGTGTGAAAGGACGTCAGCACATGTCTAGTGATAAAAAGCGAGGATAACTTGCCAGGTGCGCGACCATTGGGATTGAGATCTGTGAAAGGTTTCTGCTTGAGATCTCCATATCCCATCATTTTGATTTCGTAGGGGATTGAAAGCTCCTCAAGGATGATACCGACCTGCGGGTTATGGTTTTCAGTATAGAATAAGAATGTATCATTCTCGTGAGGAAGTTACCTTGGGCGGGTTGGGACCGGGGCCTAAAGACTTGTCAGATTGCATTGAACAACAATTGTGCGGAAATCTCACCAGCATAGTATATAGTGAGTGGTTTAAGAGACATTCTGGAAGAACGCTACTCGTTTGGCAATATAGTTATGTGAAGATATATGAAGTGAAACGTGTAATTCAAGAAACTGAAAAATTACGAGAAAGTACGAGAATCTTGAGGAAGGGCTGGAGGACAATAAGAAGCAGGAGAATATGAAGCAGAAGGGAAAGAAAAACGTAAGAAAGCCAACTGTTGGGAGGGGGCCTCTGAGGTTCTTAGAATTTCCTGTAACAGTACCTTCAACAACCAGGGATCATTCGTCATCCCTGTTTTCTGTGCACACCATCTTCCTCTGCCTCTAGTTTATCTAGATATCCATGAATGTCAGCGCTTATTCAAACGAGGAATGTCGTATCTCACCTAATGTATCCCAATACTACACAGTAAGGTTTGCGCTTATCCCATTTTGTTTAACAGGAACATGCCGGCTTTTGTCCAATTGAAGATCAGCTGCCGCGTAGCTTACCACTTTGCGGCTTATGTTTGTGGGAGGAGGCAAGTTCCTTCAGACCTCTGGATGGGCTTGAATATAATTCCCCCGATCGCACCCTCCGTTGATCGACCACAGAACGGAGAATCACTCAAGCTATCGACTCACTTTCCTTGTGCTTTGATTAACATATTCATCCGTGATGCCGCTGCTCCTGCCTAGGCAAAATGCCCCACCAACCGCGGCACCTCCCGGCGTTGTCATTGACTACGCCAATCCTGTGTCGATAGGAGACCGCGTAGTAGTTTCTAATGTGATACTAGGCGCGCTCGCCCTCTTGTTTGTCTTACTTCGCGTTCTCATCAAATGGCGTGTGTCAAGAGCATGGGGTTGGGAAGATTGTAAGGTCCAAAGACTCCAACGTCGATTCGCAAGTACTAAAGATCCGAACAGTTTTTATTGTCATAGCATTGGTAAGCTAAAAGCTTTCACGTTTGGTTGACCATGACGTTAATTTTCAGCTCTTTCTCATTGGCCGTGTTGTGATCGAAGTCCTAAGTAAGCAGAAATCCTCTCACACATTAAGATGGTATTCATTGATATCATCACAGATGTCAAACTCTGGCTACTTGGATTACATGTTTGGGACATCCGCCCTGAAAAGCTCCTAGCTATTGGCAACTACCAACACAATGTTAGTACATCTGACTTCTGATCCGTCATTCTATCGCAAGTTTTCGTTAACATACTCCAGGGAGTTTTCATTGGAGACATGCTTTATTTCTGGGGCATTATGTTCACCAAACTTTCGATCCTTACTCTATACGTCAAGATTTTCAAAATCAACAAAGTATTTCGCTATATTTGTTATGGTATGATGGCTTTCACGATAGTCTACCTCATGATCTTCTTCTTCCTGTTCGCATTCAACTGCAATCCACCTGCCAGAACGTGGCATTTGCTTGGATGGACCGGAGGTGGGAGTTGCTTTGACAACATCAAAACCAGCTATGCTGTTGGAGGTATCAATATATTTACGGATATTGTGATCCTGATCATGCCACTTCCTTTAATTTACCGCCTGCAGCTTAAACTTGCGCAGAAGCTTGGCCTAATTGCGATATTTGGGACAGGAATCCTGTACGTCACCCCCTGCAGAAGAATCTTGCCCGTATTTGCCTTGCTAACAGAATAAGTGTTGTTGTGTGTACCATTGCTCGACAAGTCATCATTGTGGAGACCCTTCGTGATTATGACCAAACTTGGGCTCCCGTTCCAGAGATAATATGGCTGTAAGAGAGAACGACCTGTTTGAGTATTGATGCTACAAATAGCTAACAAGTAATAGCACCGCCGAACTCAGCGTCGGTATCATCTGCGCCTGTCTGCCTGCCTTAGCTCCTATTTACAGTCGCAAAATGATCTCCAACCTCGTCCCAGCTTCGTTACGAAACTTGCTCCAATCATTGCGTAGTCGTACCGGCTCAGGTACAAGCAGCACCCCTAAAAACAGTACACCAGAATCGGCAAAGATTTCTAAATCTGACAGTAACATTGAACTTGTAGATAGAAATCAGGTTGGCGGTTACACTAACATCGATAAAGCAAACAAAGGATATATCCAGCAGACCAGAGCTTTTGATGTCAAGTACGTTTCAAATGAGGAAAGTATACAGAAGCCAGGAGCAAGCTTCCAGGTGTAAGCTTAATGTTGAAATGATGTGTTTGTCGGCGTACTGTATCAATGATATATGGAAGATTAAAGTTAATATAATTACATAGTATTACAGAGGTTGTAGATATAGGAAAAGATACATTGATTGTGCTAAATAAAGTCAAAATTTCTTGGTACTAAATAAGAATAAATAGTTGTAATAATGAAACAACTGCTGGCAAGTGAACAGTCATTGAATAATTGTCTAAAGCGTATGTAGTCTTTAGGAGTGGACTAATGGCTACGCTTTGTAAGGACGAATTGCGTAAAGGAGTCATAGTTCCCGACTATGATTTTATGGTAATACTTCCATGGGATGACCCGTCTAAAGAGATCACAGCTCCTAGGGATGAACTAACGATTGTGTTTCCTGAAAAAGAACTGTCTACAGTGGTTGTAGTTTCTGGTGATAAACTAGCGGCTGTGCTTTCTTGGAATAAACTATGGCAGTTGGGATCATTCAAACTAAAATTCACTGGTTGAAATGAAAATTTATTAAATTAAACTCTTAGTTCAGTTGGTGCACTAAAAGTCCTTCTTCCATACTTCCGGCCTCATCCATGACTTCAAGCACACCAACCTCTCAATAAACTCAACCTCTAGCTTGTTTCGACGATCCGTAATGTGCATTTTTGAAACGGAGAACAACCTCTCCGGCTCAGCACTCATTGCCGGCACCGACAATATATCCAACGCTATTCGACCCAAATTTGGGTAATCACTCTGCTGTTGAGGTTCTAGCCACCATTCCCAAGAGTTTTTATTAGTACGTTGAACTTGAGGAGTAGAGCAATGTCTCGAATATTCGTCTCCAAAGAGAGGTACTGCCTCTACTTCTGCGAACCAATCACGAAGCGGATTATTAGTATCAGTAGGTTCAATACTAGGAATAGGTATCGCATTTTCCACCGGCGAATGACAGTCATTACAGAACTTCAACATTCTAGCTTTAGCCCTAGTTTTGTGGACAAATGACCATTTGAAAATTGGGTTTAGAACAAGAGTAGCGACATAAACGGGAGTTTTATCGGAAAGACGATAATATTTATCGAGTTTAGTCCGCCCAGAATTTATCATTGATGTCAATAAAGGTTCACTAGCAAACTTTTGCTAAGCATTCTCGAATGCTTCCAAAAGAAATTCCGTCACTGGTAGCACTTGAGAGAGAGTTACTGATGACCCTTCAAGAGATTCTGTGGCTATTGTCGTCCTCATTAGGAACTTCTGAATATTTTCGAGTTTCTCCAATCATCAGAAGAGAGACGATCACCTGTTAATTCTTCTGGGTAGTTCTCGAAGTAAGAAATCAAAGTAGATCTTATTGGCTCACTGCATGCAGTATGCAAACAATTCTCCCACGAGTTTCACCTAGTAGATATATCGCGAGCAAGACGGCGATTGCAACTCAATTCTAAGAACTTGCCTAGTCTCAAAGTCTTAAATCACTACCGTAGATATGAACGATCTGATTATGCACCGAAAGAATTCATTATGAAACGTTGAGGATTGAGTTGAAACAATTCACGGAAAATGTGCAATCGGAGCTGATTAGAAAACTTTGCCTCAAATCAAGCATTGATCACGTGTAACTAGAGTATAAGCGGAGTAGACAGTGGAATGGTCGTAGATTCTCATTTCGGAATGATAAAATACCCGATTTTGTGGGGAAACCAGTGCAACCAGTTAAACTGGCAGTTGGATGGCTTCAAACTAAACGCACTGCCAGTGGAGGTTTCGATAAACTAATAAACTAGCCAATTTCAAGTTGAACTGGCACACTATTGCCTACACTGGCTGCGGGTGGAGGGCACGGTAGATAAGACCATGGGGTCGGAGGCGGGCTAGCTGCAGTAGGGCAGGAATTCCCTATTATGTAAAGGATTTCATTATATGGTTGTATTTCAGGATCACGGCGGCTATGTAAATGCGCCTAAGAATCGTTCATTCATTTTAAATATTTATAAGTATATAGATATTGGTAATCCCGGAGTCACTCCCTGGTGGCCTTTGCCCTAATAGTGGGATGCTACGAGAATGGGGCCTCTGGCCGTTAAATAATGGGTATCTGACAGATGCTCCACCAGCGACAGCCGGGGTACAACATTCGCTTTCTGCGGAGAAGTCCGCGCGACGAGGGTTCATTAGACTGCTATGTGATGTGGTGCTACATAAATAGATACGTTTTTATCATGGACACCTTACAAGGGAAGGAATATCCTCACGATTCTGTACTACTTTCAGGTCACACAGATAGGGTAGCTTTGCTACGCCGCAATATTACATGCGAAAGTGTTGTAGCTTGTCAATCCATTTGAAATCATTATAGTGAAGGGTGATAGTTCATTTCCAGATGCTGTTTATTGGTGCGGTTGAAGAGGTTATGATTGATAAGGGCATTAGTACCAGCATGCCCAGCTGGGCTGGGTGAGCCTTTGTTGAGCAAGGGGTGACATACGAGTACACCTACTGTGCGAGGACTCAGCTAATTGTCACTACAACGTTCCGATCTGGACAAGTGACCGAGAGCACGCATACTACTTCAAACTGCTGATCGAGCTGCATGGTCTTAGCGCATCTGAATATCATGAAGTTGCATCAAAGCATAGTAGATTAAAGCATTCTTTAATAAGCACAGCTAGATTTGAGGAAGAAAAAAGCGAGAAACTATGAGGATTTATATTAATACAAACTTAGAAATATAGATCTGTGTTAAACTATAGACAATTCTACAAAAAAGAGAAGTTAGATTAGATAAGAAGTGCGGTTCTATATAAGAGGATCTCACATAATTATATACAAAGCCACTATTGATTCAGGTCATGATTGTTGTGAATAATATTCTTTTGGTCCAAAGAAATCATGGAAGTCTCCAGCTCTTGTCACAAACAAGCACGAGCATTGCTCGCCGAATTAGCAGCAAAGTGCAATTTGGGATCTAGGAAAGGGTTTGGGTCAATGTCCTCGTCATTATATGACACAGCATGGCTTTCTATGGTGCAAAGTCCAAAGACGGAGTCTGGGAACGACGTGGCTAGCACGTGGTTGTTTCCAGAATGCTTTGATTTTGTGTTAGCACAACAGCTACCCTCTGGGGCCTGGGAGTCTTACGCCACGCCAGTCGATGGCATTTTGAATACGGCTGCAGCTCTACTGTCTCTGATCCAGCATTTGAAGGTCCAACCTGACAGTCATGATTGGCGACTCAGATCCCAGAAAGCTCAGGTCGCCCTGAAGAAGTTACTGAATGAATGGGACATGCATTCGACGGACCAAGTTGGGCAGGAGATTTTGATCATTTCACTTCTGAGTCTACTTGAGAACGAAGGTGTTTCGATAGAATTTTCACAGCTTAGTGCTCTGCGCGCTGTCCGAGATGCCAAGCTGACCAAAATCCCGCCTTCGACGATTTACAAAATCAAATCTACTCTGTATCATTCTCTCGAAGCTTTCATCGGTCATATTAATTTTGATAATGTCAGTCAATGGCGAGAGGGAAATGGTTCATTGATGAACTCTCCTGCGTAAGTGGTGACATCCAGTGTCTTGGGTGATTATCAAGCTGACCACAGAAGGGCTACGGCTGCATATCTGATGAACGCTTCAACTTGGGACGACCAGGCCGAATGCTACCTCAGGGACGTCGTAAATCGAGACAGTGGAGTTCATGGTGGAAGTGTACCCTGTGCCTGGCCAACAACTATATTCGAGATCAGCTGGGTGAGTCGTAATCGCACACCAAATAGAACAATTATTGAAAACTAATTTTACCCTGCAGGTCATTCCCACACTTGCGGCAGTTGGCGTGTCGGCAGACCCGTCTGATACATCGGTATTTTCCAAGTTGCTGCAAGATGCACTGGAGCAACAGAAGGGACTTCTTGGTTTTGGTGAGTATCTGATTCTAGAATGCTAAATCCGTCATTCCAAACTTGCTCTCAGGTGGCCAGTCACGAAGAAACCTACCAATCACACGTGCTAACATTCAATCAAAAAGCTCCTGGGGTCTTGCCTGACGTGGATGACACATCCAAAGGATTGGAGGCCTTACATTACTTAGGTTACAATAGCAGCGCCGAGGCCGTTATTCGGATATTCGAAGGCGAAGAACACTTTTTAACATATCCGGGAGAACGGAACCCCAGCTTCAGTGCCAACTGCAATGTTCTCATCTTCCTTCTGGGCCGGGACGACCGCACCCAGTACGTGCCGCAGATTACCAAAGCAGTCCGGTTTCTAGCAAGTCAAGCATTCAACAAGAATGTGAAGGAAAAATGGGTAGGTCTGAAACTACCTCGTGGGAAAACTAAGCTCACGGCATTTCTAGCACCGTAATGAGTTATATTGGATGATGCTGATAGCTCGCGCCTTTGAGCTCCTCTACTGTAACGAAGAGATTGCCCAGGCGGTATTTGAAGCCAGTGCCAGTCTAAAGTGGCAGGTACCCATGATTTTGCTTCAGGTCCTCATGCGCATACTGAACACTCAGCAAAAGAATGGGTCTTGGGACGGAATTTGCGAGATAACGTCGTACAGCATCTTGGCTTTATCTTCATTGCTCAAATTGCCTTTCGTCAGACAACTAGATAAAGGAAAGATCATATCCTCTATTACCTTGGGGAAGTCGTTCCTCCTGTCATACAGGGATGAATGGACCAAAGGCCAGTATATGTGGATAGAAAAGGTGACATATAGCTCGAGCATACTCAGCGAAGCATACTGCCTGGCTGCCTCGCTGGTTCAAGTACCCTTCTTGGTGGAACCCGAAACGGTTTCTACCATCGGAACATCCCTGGAAAGCAAGGGATTCCTAGTTCCCGAAAAGATTCTGATGAGTATGCATAAAACCGGGAGCCTCATGTCTCTCACTCTTCTATTTCGTGATACAGAGCTAAGCACCTTCCGAATTGCCGAGATGCAGGCCTGCTTTGCTCTGCAAGCCTTGCAACAGCATCCGACAAACATCTTCCCTCGGACAGCTAAGGGCAAAGACAAGTACGTCTTCATCATACCGCTGGCTCTCATATTATGCGCAGCAGCCCATGGCTCCTCGGTTAGCCTCTCCGTTTTGTACGAGATGATGGTATTGTCTATCTTGAACTTTCACGCAGATGAGTACATGGAGGGTATTATAGAAAGGCACTTTGAAGCAGATTTAGATTCTGTTCGCCGACTCGTCAGGCAGCTCTTTACCGATCCCCATACCGATTCTCGGAGTGGTGTGGCCAATCGCAAGACCAACGGCTCGACTAATGGCCATAACAGAGCTGACTACGATGTGAAAAACGTTGGATCATCGTCCAACGGCCACGTTGATGGTCTTGTCAACCCAAGCCAGCACAACGGCTTGGGAAATAGGCCCTCGCTGGATGATGTGAGAGTTGTGCTCTCTCAATTTAAGAGGCAAATCTTGGAGCACCCCGCTGTTCTATCGAGTCCTGCCCGGCTTCAAGCGCGACTCGCTTTCGACCTGCAGACCTTCCTCCTAGCGCATATCATGCAAGCGGAAGATAACTGTCGTCTGCGTGCGCAGTCGAGATCTCATGAGAGTGAGAGTGTCCGAAATGAAGGTAATGATGCCCACAGATTCAAGGAGAATCTGCCTCTGCAGTATCACAACCCAAGTCGATCCTTCTACTCCTGGGTGCGGGGCACCTCGGCCGATCACACCTCTTGTCCGTTCTCCTTTGTCTTCTTTGAATGTCTAGTACTCGACTCCTTATCTAGCACCGAACAGACTCGCACTGCCGGCACGTTAGTCTCTTCGCGCACTACATACCTTGCTGAGGACGCCTGCCGCCATCTGGCCAGCCTTTGCCGCATGTACAACGACTATGGGTCTCTAGCACGCGATGCGGAGGAGCGCTCCCTCAACTCTGTCGGCTTTCCGGAGTTCTGGGATCGCGCTGGGAAAGCTGCGTTCGTTAGTGATGACGTCAAGTCGGAGCTCCTGTGGGTCGCCAAGTATGAACGGCGCGGACTAGACACAGCGATGACACTGTTGGAAAGGGAACTGGGGCCTGGCGACCTGATAAATGCCCTACGAATGTTCGTCGATGTTACGGACCTGTATGGTCAGATATACGTACTGAAGGATGTCGGTACGCGCACCCAGTAGAGAGTTTGTTATATTTGATTGGGTAGTATACTATCTAGTCTCCTACTCATGAGGTCTACATCGCTAAATTAGCTCGCAAGAGATTCTTCGCCTTTACTTCTGTAGCTCTTGATCACAATGCATATATATCAGTTTATATAGTTTTTTTTTTTTGAATACATTAAGAATAGTTAACCAAATAAATTAATTTAGTTAGAAAACAAAACTAGACTCGGGAAATCTTTTGGTAAATATAATATTCTATTTAATCAATCTAGCTGTAAAACTATAAAGATTTTAGGTTACGATTGAATAATTTCTATTTTAGGTAGTTTACATTTTGTATAATACAATGAAGCATCTTATCTACCCTATATCTGTTCATATGGGGTTTTGGGGTTGTAAGAAAACAAGCGCTTAAGGGTTGAGCGTTCCAATCAGCAGTCGAGACGGCATGAAACCACGACCAAAACCGCTGTTTTGAGTAGTTTGAACCGTTGCACTTAGACATAGGCTATGATAAATTCTATCGAAGTTAGTTGCAGTCAAGAAATCCTCCCTTGTGAAAAGGGAAAAGGTTGCCTGAAAGAATACCAAGCAACGGTCATACTTGAGATTTACATTCCAAACGTGTGACTTTCTATACCATACTATATTCACAATATAAATACGATGGTGTCTGTTTGTTGGAGAAAGCAGAGGCGCCTGATAATGATGTTTTTACCCGTTGATGGTTTTTTGCTCGTCACATTATTGGATTACGCTCTTTCAAATACTACAAATAGCTGGGAATGGAGCACAACACCATCATTACGGAAATCGCCACAAAATTATCTCCTTTGAGAAATTCTTTAGGATGTCGGGCGTGATTAACCAAATTTTGATGTTTGTGCAGGTAGTTCGATGCATGAATGTTCGGTGAATGAAGGTAGGGTTACCATCTTATGGAAAACGTATGTTTGAAATTGAGGATCTGGGATTGGGAGATCATTTTGGTTGCATCAACTCTCAAGCTCAATCTTTGTTGATGCTTTTGAATTTGAAGCCATCTGGTGAACAACAAGACTCTTCAAGTGGTGTTATTGGAGCAGATATTCTAGTAATCTATTGGTTTTTTCAATCCTAATTCTTATTAGAGTTCAGGGGTGTCGCTTCCGGGCATAAACGAAATGTTTAAAATCTGGTGGTCGGGGTACAACAATACTCGAAGGAGTGAATGCTTGAATTCTTCTTTCTCGATTTCAAAAATCCTTTTCCTGTAGTCTTGATGGCTTTTTGTCACTTTGATGGAAGGCATAATACTGCAATCCTCTGTTCTCACCACAATACGCCACCTTGGTAATGTTATGTTGATACTTTCAAGACAATGTTTGCATGGAGATCTGTGAACATACAGACAAACAGTGGCTGGTCAAAACATTGCAGACATTTATATATATCAGTTGTATTATTCATCATAAAATTCAATCCATCTCTCAGGACAAGGAATCGAACTCCAATTCCAATTTGAACGCCGACCCAAAACCCTGCTCACAAGCGAAACGACTCTTTAGCCACCCAAACAACAACACCAAATTACTCCATCTCTCTCTCCGCCCTTCTATCGATGCCTCTCCTTCTCCGCATACGTCTTATTCCAAGGTTTCTTATCCTTCACACTCTCCATCAACGCCGTGCGATCAAAAATCGTATCCCTATATACCTATTAGCCGTTTCCCTCTTTTCCTTCTCTTTCACCCACTCCCATTTCCACCACACATCTCCCATCACAATAAAATACACATCCACGCACCTATAGGAAATCACAAAAGGTTAATACATACATAGGATCTTGCTCAATATGCGGTTTGATATGAGCATTGAAGGAATGTAACTGCGAATCCATTCCTGCCTTGATGCTGTGGTGAGGAGAAGGTTTTAGCAAGGCGTTGGCGCCGATGAGACCGCCGATTGCGGCAACGGTCATTACGATTGCTTCTCGCTTTGCCATCATTGACATTTTATGGTGGTTGTTTGGTGAGATTGTTGTGAGAGTAGTAGTAGTAGTAGTAGTAGTAGTAGTAGTGGAGGGGGAGTTTCAAGTGACTTTGATGTCGGACAATGAGGAAATGTTATGATTCTTATTTGTTCCTGATGCTATATACAGAATATTAAAAGATCCTCCCTCATCTCCTCCTTCCAAATCCATCACATACCTATCGCTCATCAACCAACACAGTTGTTGTAAAATCAGCAGGATTCCTCGCCCCAGACGAAGAGGTCGTACGATAGATGATGAAATCACCCCACACATGATCTGAGCGGGCGCAATGGACCACCCCGCATTTTGAACCAGCATACACATGTTGGCATAATATGAGGAGAGCGTGCCATTTAATTGTTCGATCGCTTGCATAAATGGTCTTTTATCATGATTTGTGTTTTGGATGTCGTACGACCTGTTGTGTGACATTTGCGTGATGATCGGCATGGCAGTTAATTTCGGGAAGGGGCTGTGATTGTTGGAGAGTTTTCATGGCACCTTCCGAAGTACGTCTGGTGGTCCTGTGTAGGAAATCATTCTATTTTCACTGTCGATGATAGCCGTGTAAATCATGATTGCATCTAGTTATCACATAATATTTCAAGTCCAAAGACCCAATGAGACTCCTCAATCAATATCTTCCAGTTCTGCTACCGATTCTCCAAAAAAACATGCTTCCGCCATCCATCTGTATCATGACCTTAGCTCTCAAGCTACTGCAAGAATGCCAAAGACAACGTCAATCGTCAATGAGAGCACTTGGAAATCAAATTACGCCAATACTTCGTTCTTGACATTTCCATGCTGCAGTACTCCTTGATCTAGCTTTTGTGGCACCATCTTAAAAGACATCTTCATCATACCTAGTTATACATAAGAAGCTCTTTAAGCTAAGTGATTGTGAATTCATCATTTCAAGTATCGTCGCTTGCCACTGTCTCTTCGCTTCTCAGTTGCCCACTAAAGATACTTTCGCTTTCTTCAATTGCGCTTTCATCTTCTGAGACTTCCGCATCACTATCCAGCATTACAATCTCTATATCTTCCATATGAATTATGAATTCTTTGCGTGATTTTCCAATCCACTTTAGCAATTCATGATTCTCCATTGGACTATCAAGAAGCTGCTTCAGATGCTCTTTCAGTGCATTCAGAAGCTTCCTTCGTTTATCAACGGCTGAAGTCCTAGATGACTTCTTCCTCGCAGCAGCTTGTGCAATGAGAGTCTTTGATACTTTCTCTGCTACAGTGATCACTTTTGGAGGTAGGTCAACAACACGCGCTAGAGCAAGACCATAGTGTTGTTCTTTAACACAACCTTGATCAAGCTTGTAGAGCATTGTCATGGTGGTCGGGTCTCTCATGTCAACTGACAAATGGTAGACTCTAACTCCAGGGCGCTCAGACATGATTTGTGCTTATCTCTGTTAGCAAGCATACTCGTCAGAAAATAAAAGGTTTTTCGAACCAAGCTCCTTGAAGTGGGTGGCAAACCAGATGAGTGCTCGACTCTCTGATAATGCTTCTGCAATGCTTAGAGCGATCGCTAGACCGTCCCTTGTACTGGTCCCCCTACCAAGTTCGTCGATTATAGCAAGACTCTTCTCATCAATATTTCTACAACTACGGGTCAGTAAAACTGAAAATGAGAGAAAAAGTCTGGAATGAACCTAAGGATAAATGCTGTTTCTCTCATTTCCGATGCGAAGGTAGAAACGTTTGCTTCGATACTATCGTCCATTGACACGCGAGCAAAAAGCTGATGAATCATCGGAAAAGATGCATAGCTTGCTGGCACGAAACAACCAACTTGCGCCATCACACTCATAAGAGCGATCCCTCTTATGTATGTACTCTTTCCGCTCATGTTACATCCGGTAATAATTTGAAAACGAGATTGCTGTGTTGCATAATAGTCGTTGGGTACAAATTTGTGTGATGGCACCTAAAGAGACTGGATTAGTATTTTGAAACGATATAAATCGGGCCCTACATGCCTTGTCACGAATGGGATGACGGCCAGACTTGATAGCAATGTAATCAGTAATCTCCGGCCTGACGTAGCAATCTTGGTTCGTGACTAGTTGCCCAAAGGAAGTCATCATATCGAGCATGGCAATACTCTCACACACTTTAAAGAGGTTAGGGATTTCCGTTCGTACATTTTCAAGGAGTTCCTGTATGGTTTTATCGCTTCCCAAGATGACCTCTATGTGAGAATCTTCGATTTTCTGGTTGAGCTTTATCAAATCTAGAGTCTGGCATTCGAGATAACCTTTTCTGCGAAACCGATTGATGAGTACATCTGGTATAGCTCGACCATTGAATTCATTTTCGGAAAAGCGGAGGTAGTATTTTCGGAGGTTATCGAATCTAGTTTCTCCTTGAATTTCATAGTTCTCTGGCACCAATATGAGCAAAATACAGTACAATGGAAGAAAGTGAGCATACGATGGATTTCTGTCACATGCTGATGTACATCTTCGGTCGCCTCTTTGAAGGTTTGGCGCGCTACATCCAAGAAACCACTGACCCCCGCTTTCACAGCGTATGTTCTTTGGTTTCGTAGATCTAGAGGAGTCTTCTGGTATGTAACATCCTCATTTATGACCTCATCAATGAATTGTATTGTAGAGTTTACCGCTTCTGTACGACAGTTATTACGTATCTGAACCAACAGCTCTGATCGAGCACCCGATAGACTCTCAAAGACTGGACTGATAGATTGTGCAAAGGATTTTAGCATCAGAATGTTATTGATATCTTGTTCCGAATTCCAAATACCTGGCAAATTCGGGATGATAATAAGCTACATCATGTCAGGAGATATTGGCACAGATAGACTCGGGGACATACACAAGTAAGCAACTTTTCAATGTCAGGAATTAACTTCAAAGCTAAAACTCGATTAGTCAGAAACGGCACACGAGAGTAGAATTGGATTATGCGTCGACATGAAGAGCGATGAAACCCATCCCGCGTCGAGAGCACACAAAGATATGGTCATTGGACTGACCTTGTCTAGTTTGTAAGAACATATCATCATTTTCCGACAACTCGGCTAATGCGTCGTAGCGTGCGGCTATTAATGTTGACTGGGTCGAAGGCTGTAAAATATTACTTCTCAGCAGTCGTGATCCCATTGGTGTCAGCGTCTCATTCATCAGTCCAAATAAACAATCTTTTGACTTGGCATTCTGCAAATTCTGGATTAGTTCAAGTGATTGAATGGTAGCAAGATCTATCATCATAGAATCCTCCGAGGGCTGGTATTTAACTCGGAGAGAATGAAATGCAAACGTGAGAGACAAGCTCATATCAATGTATTTCAGTGCCTACGTGTATAGTATATGTTAGGACATTTTTCACGAGGAGGGAGGAAGGGGCAGCTGTCAAAGCTTACAGCAGAAAAGCAGCACACTGAAAAGTAATTGCCTCCGATAGCCATCTTGATCGCCTCGAGATCTTCTTTGAACGCCAGTTGCTGGATGTATTCAATACCACACGTTTCTGACCAATAATGCCGATCTACCGTAACAATTCTGGCCCCCAGTATGTTCTCTTCCACGATTTGGTACATCTTAGATTTCGGGTTCGGAGGCCCGGAGGTAGACACAATCAAAATCTGGGTAGGTTCGAAGACCTGTAGTTTATGAAGAGTCTTGACATAGAATTGATTGTCGCAGATCTGACTAAGGACTGCTTCACCAGTTGAAATGTTGACGAATGCCAATCCGACAGTCGGAGATACTCCACGGCCTTCACTGACAGCACAAATGATCTGCTGAGATTCACCACCTCCAAGAATGGAACTTGCTCGCGACCGACGCCCAGTGCTTGGGCGGGCTGTACTAGGACGAGCAGTGCTTGAACGACGACCATGAGGAGGCAAGGAATATGAATTAGAGTTTGTATAGCCACATGGATAAGATGTAGAGCTAGTACTGTAAGAAGTTGAGGGTCTTGATAATGAAGCCATTCTCAATACCGCCTAGTATTCCTTTGAAACATATATAAGCTCGAATCTGTGGAAGCATCACAAGTTAACAACTAAAGTGTTATTTCGGGTATCAGAGTGGATGGATTGCTCATTGCTAAGATCCAACGAAGATATGACTCTCCTTTCTGTATCAATGGCATCAAATAACAAGATTGTAATGCGATGAGATGAAATGAATATGAATGAATTTGGTCATCCCCATTTGATAGATACCACCAGTACGTACATGGTAGGTATTATTGTTGAGAGTTGGAAATTGATTGCATGTGATTTACAGGAAATGTGGAGAGAGTGCACAGAGAGTCTTGACAGGGTTCCTGCAGATGTTAAGCAGTTCAATGATTGGTTCACGTGCTGATGACTTATCAGGGTCTTATCGATAAGCGGCCAGACCCACAAATTCTTTTTGCAAAAATGTGTGAATGGAATAATCCTTGACGACTATAAATTTCCAGAAATACCCCCCGCAAACGACCTTTCCTCTTTTCTTATCTACATCTTCTCTATCAAAACTTGCGAAGAGGCAGGTCTTTTTTTAAATCCTCTGCGAATACACCATCGATCAATCCTTCAACTTTCTCGATCATGTCGACCCAACTTCCACCCCCAAGCAAGAGGCAGAGAACGGATGCTTTAGAGAGATCCAGAGCGCAACAAGATATTGAGGAAATACCCAGCGATGCAGGCAGTCTTCGAATCCAGTTCTTCGATGAAACTACAGGTCTTCCTATAGGCAATGGCCCAGTCCTCGTACCAGTCGCAAATGCAGACCCGAAGAATCTGGAGCTATTGTTGAACACTCTTTTGGGACATGTAAGTTTACTATTGTTCAAGCATACCGTGGAAACTCTAAGCCTGTCATTGTTTCTACATACTACAGACAATCAAGAGGCTGCCATTGTTGACTTAAATTTTGGACATCGTAACCCTACCATTGCTTGCAAATTGTCTGAAGATTGAAAGCTTTTGATTGTTCGCGAATATTCCAAGGAATGAAAGCTTTTGATTGTTTATGAATTTTCTGAAGATCGAGAGCCTTTGATTGTTCACAAATACTTTGAGGATTGAGAGCCTTTGATTGTTCACAAATACTTTGAAGATTGAAAGCTCTTGATTGTTTACAACGAGTTTGAATGTTTAGAGCTAATAATTGTCCCAGGACTCCTCCGAGTATATTCCATACCGATTTACCCTACCCGTATCAGACAAGAAGAATTCCGCAGAGAAGATCACTACCGCCTACCCTACAGAAGTCTACAAAACCTTGATAAAACCGGGACTAATAAGTGCCGAAGAAACCCAAAATATCTCAGCAGCACCACAAGCAGTTTTCAAAGTCCAATCCGTTTCAAGGTGCGCGTCTACAATCCCCGGCCATGGCGAATCCATCCTGGTTGCCCAGTTTTCTCCAAGGTCATCCTCCAGAATGGTCAGTGGTAGCGGAGACAACACAGCACGTATATGGGACTGCGATACCGGAACTCCAGTACACACGCTAAAGGGGCACACAAGTTGGGTATTGGCTGTTAGTTGGTCGCCGGATGAGTCGAGGATTGCGACAGGCAGTATGGATAACACTGTCAGGATTTGGGATCCGAAAACCGGAAAGCAATTAGGCAGTCCAATGAAGGGGCACTCGAAATGGGTCACGAATCTAGCTTGGGAGCCGTATCACGTTCAAAAACCGGGAGAACCTAGACTCGCTTCATCTTCTAAAGATTCTACTGTTAGAGTATGGTCGACTAATCAACAGAGGATTGAATTGGTCTTAACTGGACACAAAGACGCAGTATCATGTGTCAAATGGGGAGGAACTGGATTCATATATACCGCATCTCGCGATAAAACTGTCAAAGTTTGGAATGCAAAGGACGGAACTCTCGCGCACTCCCTCAATGCTCATGCGCACTGGGTAAACCATCTCGCACTATCTACAGAATTCGTCACACGAACTGGCTACTTCGACCACACTGGCAAGGTTCCTGCAACAGAGGAGGAAAAGGTCAAGAAAGCAAAGGAACGTTTCCTCAAAGCCTCCCAAATCCAGGGTGAAGTTGTGGAACGCCTTGTCACTGCCAGTGACGACTTCACTATGTATCTATGGGAACCTTCCAAGCAAACGAAGCCCATAGCACGAATGTTGGGTCATCAAAAACAAGTGAACCACGTAGCTTTCTCGCCCGACGGACTCCTCATTGCTTCCTCTGGTTTCGACAACCATACCAAGATCTGGAACGCCCGTGATGGAAAATTCATTAATACATTGAGAGGTCATGTTGCTCCTGTCTACCAATGCGCTTTTAGCTCTGATTCTAGGCTACTAGTCACATGTAGTAAGGATACAACACTGAAAGTATGGGATATGGCAACTCACAAATTAGCTAAAGGTATGTTTACATTAGTATCACTCAATGTTCTAATTCAAATCCAATTATTAAATGTACAAAAAACTGACACAATGATCATAGATTTACCTGGCCATAAAGACGAAGTTTATGCCGTAGACTGGAGCCCGGATGGAGAAAAAGTGGGCAGTGGCGGAGCAGATAAAGCGGTGCGCATCTGGAGACATTAAAAAAAAAAGTAGTAATATAGACACAATTGTTAATCAGGGAGCTCATTCGATTGTCAAATTTGAATTGGGACATTGAAAAGGACTGGAGCTCAAGGTTGCGGCCGGAAAAGAAAAGACTACTCAATAGCCAGAGTCTTTGGAGTTTAATTGTCGAAATTGCATCGGGACAATGAAAAGAATCTAAAAGATTAAGGCCCCATTCTATAACTAAATACGTTCTATTACTAAATATATCTTAACATCGAAAAGCATCTTGATGATTCTAAACCTGAATCGTTATTTCATTGTGGAACTTCGTACGAGAAATTGCAAGTCGATAAAAGTTATATTCCAGATTTTAATATTCCAGGTGTTTCGTACATCTCATTCATGCAGTCCCATAATTTATACAGATTTTTTTGTTTCCTTCCGTATATGCTACTTATTCCCTGACAAACATTCCTGCCATTCCCATTCCGGTACCAATGCACATACTGACGACACCAACCTGTTGGTCTCTTCTCTTCAACTCCGCCAACAAACCTGCCACCATTCTTGCACCAGTAGCTCCTAATGGATGGCCCAGTGCAATGGCTCCTCCCTTTGGATTCACATCGCCCTTCTCATATGCACCCATAAGTCCTAATTCCCTCACACAATAGATGGCTTGACTAGCAAACGCCTCGTTAATCTCCCACACATTTACCTCTTCCTTTTGAATGCCAGCTTGCTCCATCAACTTTGGAATTGCAAGCGCAGGTCCAATTCCCATCTCATCTGGACGGCATCCTGCGATTGCTGTACCGGCCCATTTACCAATAATAGAAGAGGATAGTCCGAGCGAGGTAGCAGTGCTACGACGCATCATCAATGTAGCTGCTGCTCCATCAGAAATCTGCGACGAGTTACCCGCAGTCGATGCACCATCTTCCTTGAACGCAGGCTTTAACTTCTGCATGCTCTCCAACGTAGCCCCCTTTCTAATCCCATCATCTTTTGTAACAGTAACTTCCTTGGGTTCTCCTACTTTCACGCCTCCTTTACCAGTCTCCTGCCACATTGTAGTAACCGGCACGATTTCCTCATCAAACCATCCCTTCTCCTGTGCCTCTGCCGCGCGACGATGACTCTCCACCGCCAATCTATCCTGTTCTTCTCTGCCAACTCCATATCTACTCGCTACATTCTCACTCGTAAGGCCCATTGGCATAATGCAATCTTTCGTATCTCTCTCCGCATCCTTCAGCTCTGGCCACAAATCCACAGGTATAGCTTTCGATCCATAATTCCTCGTCATACTTTCCATTCCGCCTCCAACACCGATATTAATCCCGCCCGTCGCAATCGAATTTGCTATATTGGTAATGGCTTGCAATCCAGAACTGCACGCGCGGTTGGTAGTAGAGAAGGAGGTGCGGGTATCGTAGCCAGCGTGGTTCATAGCCATACGGCCGGCTTTCGAGCCGCCGAGCTCAGAGAGCACGACGCCGACGCATACATCGTCGATGAGAGCAGGGTCGAGCGAGGGATTGGCAGAGAGAGTGGCTTTGAGAACGCTGTGCAAGAGCTGTTCGGGATAGGCGGAGGAGAGCTGTCCTTTGTAGGAACGGGTTATGGGGGTGCGGAGGGAAGAGAGAATTACGATGTCTGAGGGGTCTTTTTTGAGGATCTGCGAGAGTCCTCTGCGAAGAGGTCCGGTTGACATATTGGTTTGTGGATTGAGGGGAGATTGGGATGGAGGGGTAGATAATCGTTGACGATTTGGTGTCAATTGGAAGATTTCCTGTCTCAATTAAACACGAAAAGTATGTGAAATATTGTAATGATAGAAGAGGAGAATATAAACAGAAGGAAATAAGAAAAATTAAGTAACCTACAGCAAAACTTACCCCATTCATTGATTAATATGTTTCCTGGGGAAGAGAACATCGGCATTGAAGTTCGGGGAGATGCAGTATGTGGAGAGTCCGATGTCTGATACAGCCAATCATAAACGAGCAGCCGCTTAAGATCTTATCCGCAATTTTCTATCCTCCAAGACAACTTACTCGAGCATCAAGAAATTGTGGTCGATTGAAACTCAGAAGATGTTCAGAAGCCAAGTTTGCAATGGTAATATAACTGACTTTTACGATATGCTAAAGCTCTATCAGAATAAGAAAGTGTCGACGTCTTAAAATCTCAAACCGGGGTTTGTCTAACACTTCCTCACTGCGTCACAAGAGGATGTCATGCATGTCGTATTTTAGGATCAATGAAAGACAAATCGAAACTGGAACGTGGTGTTTTTCTCCAGTAACCGCACCGCTGGAAGATTTTCACGAGATGCAATGACCTGTGTTCTAATTTGGTTCCGGGATGGTGATCATAGAATGAATAGATTCAAAGCAAAAAAAAAGGGTATCATTTGCCTTGCTCCTTCAACGCCCCCATGGTATTTAAATTTAATTGTACATGAAACATACATATGAGATAAATAAGCCCCCGGCAAATTATCATACAATCGTACCACACTCCTCCCGCCCCCTCAGAAATACATAAATATATGAAAAGAAAACTCCAGCAGCCAGGCAAGTTCTCTCCTATCCCAAACACGACAATAAGCGAGACCAATACACCCCTTAAATTTTCGCCCCATCGTCAACAACTACTAAGCCTCAAAGCCAATTTCCCTCCTGGAATTGAAGCCGCCGGTTGGCTCACACAGGTCCAACCACATAGTTCCAGTTTTCAGTGGGCAGGAACGGGTGGCAGTTTGATCGGGGGTGTTGTACGCATCCTTGCATAGAGCACCTGCAGGGCACTTGAGCTTCACGCAAGTTCCTGATCCGGTGCCAGCACCAGTTGGGGTGACTTTTACGTTATCACTCATGAAAGGAGTTCCAACCAGCCCAGCGCCGGAACCGTCCAAATCACTGAGATCCCAGTACAGGGCAGCGTATTGGCCAGTTGTCCAGGCATATTCAAATTGAAGAACCGAAGGTGTGGTTTTCCAGTTGGATGTTTTAGCGATCTTGATTGATGTTCCATGTCCATCAGTATCCCATGGAAGGGTGAGGGTGCTGCTAGATCCCTTGCCTGCTTTGATGACCCAAGGGCTAGCATTGGAAGCAGTGGAACAAGCTCCATTAGTACCGACATTACATCCCCCGTTGTTTGATTTGTAGAGGTATACATCTGTGGAACACCTAGACCTAAGTTAGCAAAACCTTGGACGATATTGAGAGTAAGCATACTGACCAGTTGTTGATAGTAAGCGAAGCAGATGCCATTGAGGTGAGGGCAGCGAAAGCTGACAAAGCAAAGGAGTAATGCATTTTGCAAATATATATGTTTTTTGAAACAAAAAGGAATGTGGGTAGGACTAAGCCTGAAAATAAGGAATGACGATAAGCTGAAAAGCTCTTGAAATATTGAAAACTAGAGATGGAGAAACTTGACTATGCAAGAAAAACATCTTCGGGTGGAGAACCTCCAGAATATATAGAAATAGGATATACAATGAAGCACTTGCAGAAAATCAGCCAAAGAGGATCTTACGATCGAGTTTCGACACATGCTCGGCATAGTGGCTCAGTGTATAGGGAGGAATGAACAAAATTGTGCACTCCTGAAATAACGAAAGACGTGATCCTGCTAAACATAATTTTTACGATAGAGTAGCTCTCTCGACACGTTTCGCATGCCGTTGATGTAAGTTTGACATTCTCAAATTTTACTAGGTATGATTTCGCAGGATGAGGATGATATACCCGGAAAAATCAAGTTCGCTTCTTGTGGTAAGTGTCTCCTTCTGGGCGTAGATGTAACGTCAGCTGACACGAAATTGGGCCAAGACCAGCTCGAGGGCTGGGCAGTGTTTCTTGAAATGGGTTCCTGGTCAGATTTGACGAGTATTTTGAGATTGGATTTTGTCAGACTGTCAGACTTGCTTATTGGTGCCGGGATAATTATACTTTGCTGGGGTAAAGCCACTCCCGTGTTTGCCATGTGTAGATGAAATTTATCTCCGATCCATAGTGGAGTGTGGTGGGCATCTTGGTTTGGGCTTAAATGCAGCTGTTATTCAGAGGGCCGAGAAAATCAAAGAGTGACTTTGGAACATTGAAACATTACTTGCTCTCAACTCGAGATCAGCAAACCCAGGCACAGATCGATTATTGACACCCCAGGGATGATTAATCTTGAACACTTCTTTGAAAGAAAGACAGTTGCAGCCATACATTCCCTGTTCTCGGGGGAAATTGCGTCTAAAAGATCTTGTTGTAGAGTTTACGTACGTGGACTGCTGTCCATGATAGTATCAGGATGAGAGGGGCAGTCAAGGCCCGTGGTAGTACAAAGTCATGCCTTGTCCCTCTCAACGATAACGATACCTGCCGCATGCTAAAATAGCCTCTCTAACCACACCTTCCTTTATCAGAATAATACGGAGTTTCAAATCATTTACTGTTAGAAATCCCTCAAAAGTTTGCTCCTGATGTTCTCGTGGAGTAAAGGCATCATGAATCGATCATTCGAAATATATCGCCATTTGTGACGGTCTTCGTTGTTTTCCCTGTTATAATACCATAAAAATAGCATATTCCAAGGAATTGTGAGACCTAAAATCTTTGAAGGAATGACAGATGTGTCGCAGAAGCCGTAGTCAGTAAAGGAAAGATATATTTGAAGATACATTGAAGACTGGCTAGATTCCCAACACCATGCTAACAATGATGCTCTAAACCCGGGCAGGGCGACACTGTGGAGGGATTATGTACCAGTAACGATTTGAAGGCAGACGGCCAAGAAGTCACGAACTCTTACGAGAATCAACATATCATAGAACCTACCTAAGATTTTCGAAACAGTTACAATGCCTGCTATGTAAGAATATTGGATCAATGATACTACTTAGTATCCATCTTGCTGGAAAAAGATGAGTTTCTAGATCCCGGGCTCGAATGTACTCTTATAACAGGCGATAGAATGGCATGCTTTGGACGGGCATGTGCCAGAGATGATATTCCAATGAAATGGGCAGTTAATTGCATCACTTCTTGTTAAGGATAGCATATTCATTTTCATCACTTGATGTTCTACCAAAGCAGTTCAGGCACGTGAACGAGTCCCCAAGCTTGCTTGCACAGATGTTTCCAAACCCCACCATGCTCTTGGCAATTGACAAAGGACATATATCCACAGTGTGTTTGTTCCATTGAGCGAATCCGTCACTGGACATATAATCCAACATCTGTATCCAAAGATGTGTGTACATTGTAGGGATTCCCGTAGTAATGCTGAGAAAATCAAGGACCAAGTAGATGCTGTGATTAAAATGGCTCGGAATGGTTACTCGATTTGCTAGCTTCGATCAATACACATACACAAGACGCTGGATCTCATGGACCGGATCTCAAGTCTCGCAAGTGGCAAGAATCAAAAGAGGGGTGTGCCTTACTTATTTATGCCTTGCCACGCTTGCCCACAGCTTTTGAGTATGAGGGATCGTGGGAATGGAACATGTAGCATTCATTCCCTAGGTAGTCTAAACGTCATAGAGTGAGCATGTCCTGGCTGCTCTTTGATACATTTTCCGAATACGATGATTCCGGACCCAATTGAAGCATGGGACAACCAATAACATGCTCCATGAATCCTGGGTCACATGATACGAAGCACTCTGCATGTGCTCAGTTGTGGCCGCGCCGGGATCTGCTTGGAGCCGCTCTTGACTGCATGCCTGCGTGGAGGAGAGGTCACATACGCACACGACGTCGACTTGCAAACAATCAGTGCGATGTAATGTGATGATGGTGTTGACGTCGATGTCTTTGTATGGGTTGGGATTATGTAAGTTATATAAACCACATAAAATTTGATTATTACCGTAAAAACTAGAGTTCGTCGTTCAAACGCGGTATAAATTGAAGATATACTGCAACCTATTTACTAATACCTAGGCAAATACCAATAATTGGTCGGGACCCGGCTACACGTTTACGGGAATAACCTCACCCGCTTTTTCCCGTTTTTTGATTTGAATAAAACCCTCTCTGATTGGCTGATCAGGTGAGGTAAGCGACTTTTGTCGGTATTTCGGTTCAAGAGCAGTTTCGCCTTCTCCACAAGTTCTTAAATGTAATTGACAACTTTGTTTGTAATTTTGTCTTGATCCTTTGACATTTCAAGCAAGGGCTCTCTCTCTCTATCTTACCATTGATACATACCACATTGTAATAATACTCAATTATCCTTCGAACCTACTCGCCCTATCCAATTGACCCTGACATTCCAACTCCACTCCTCCATAATGGCTGCTCTCCGCACAGGTGCCCGCAGTGCACGCGCGATATTCGCCGCATCACGACCAGCTTTCAGAACTCAGATGCGAACCATGGCATCAGTCGACAGCTCAGTACCTGAAAGTCCTACCGTTTCTCCATCCCGTCCTGTCGAATCTGCTTCCAAGACCTCCACTGTCAAGGAACCTGCTGCCGACTCGGAGTCTTTGATCAAGACATTCAACATTTACAGATGGAACCCAGATGAGCCAACCAGCAAGCCCCGCATGCAATCTTACACTTTGGATCTCAACAAGACTGGACCTATGATGTTGGATGCGCTTATTAGAATCAAGAATGAGGTCGACCCTACCCTTACATTCAGAAGATCTTGCAGAGAAGGTATCTGCGGCAGTTGTGCAATGAACATTGATGGAGTAAACACATTGGCTTGCTTGTGTATGTTAATCAACTATTCAATATTAAAACACATTTGCTGACCATTTATTCTACAGGCCGCATTCCAAGAGACGCTAAGCACGAAACGAAGATCTACCCACTACCCCACACCTATGTCGTCAAGGATATTGTTCCAGATTTGACACAATTCTACAAGCAATACAAGTCCATTAAGCCATATCTTCAACACACCGACCCAGCACCAGAAGGAAAAGAATACTTGCAATCTAAGGAGGATCGTAAGAAGCTTGATGGACTTTACGAATGTATTCTCTGCGCATGCTGCTCGACATCTTGCCCCTCCTACTGGTGGAACAGTGAGGAGTACTTGGGACCAGCTATCTTGTTGCAGAGTTACAGATGGCTTGCAGATTCCCGTGATCAGAAGAAGGAAGAACGTAAGGCAGCTTTGGATAACAGCATGAGTTTGTACAGATGTCACACTATTCTCAACTGCTCGAGGACATGTCCGAAGGGATTGAATCCTGGTTTGGCAATTGCGGAGATTAAGAAGGAAATGGCTTTCTAAGAAGTCTTTAAAAATGATATCAATGAGGGGGCTTGATGAGATAGCATTTCAGCAATTGGTTGTGGTGTTTTGGGCGGTTATTGCTAAGTCTGTTTGTGTAGATAGGAAGTACAACATGAATTTATCAGCACAAGTTTGGGTTTCGTCTTCAACATTGTCCTCCAAGCCAAGCCATTGTCCGTGAATGCAAGTGAAAGAAGAGCCATAATAAACTCTCAAAACTATCATGGTCCTTTCTAAAATATACTGCATACTACGAATTCCCCGTTGCTTCAAAGAATGTTGTCGGTGGTCTAGATGTCAGTAACAATCAACCTTCATGGTTGTGACATCCAACATATTCTGGGTATCAAGTCCTCTCAGAAGGGTTGGATTATATTCGGGGGCCATGGTCTCTCGAATATCGCAGAAATTCAATGTCGGGTTGTATTTGATTTATCTTCAAGTTATGTTACTATCTTCCCGATCACATAAGATACTCGATTTATTTGGAACAACTCTAAGGTGTATTGCAAGACCTTTTTTTCCTATTTTTCAATTTCCTTCATCTAACCCCTTAACCTTTACTATCTATCGTCTTCCTTCTTCTGCTTTCACACTATACTCAACACATAAACGATCCCAACAGTCCCTTTCCTTCATCAAGCCCAAGGCAATCACTATGTCCCGACACCTCTCCTCGTTCCGCTCAAGTTCCGGTTCCGGAGTTCCAAAAACCGATGCTTGTGTTTCCAAGATCTCATCAGTCTTTACATAAATCGAAGACCACTGGAAATCCTGCTCCACCACATAACTATGCAGAACATTCCACAATATGTGAACTTTTATGATGGACATGGAAGCGTCCGTTAGGCTATTGAGATGGAAGTCGAGAGACGCTCGCAGGTTCAGCCATTGCTGGTATGGAGCATCGGAGTGTTGAACTTCGATTGCTTTGTGCTGGGATCCGTCGGGTACTCGTTTCGGTGCTTTGGGTTTGAATTCGACGAGTAGTCGTATTGGTGTGTTGCTCATGCTGGATGAATGTGGAGGTAGTCGGTCTGTGATAATGAAGCGCTGAGATTTAAAAGAGAGAGTGCAGGGAAATATCATATGTTCTTATAGTAAGAATTTATTTCCAAGATGAAAGATCGTATGATTGTTCTTTCAAGAGGCAGCAAACATAGACATGGGAGTTCACTCTCAACGTCGAATTATTCTTTCATAACAGCCAGTTTGCTGTCTCGCAATAAAGAATACATCGCTGTTGTCGTTTAATCCAATCTTTCGATCATGGAAAAGAAATGTGCGTCACGATCAAGGTTTATACAGGCCACAGTGTAAAACACAAAGCCCATGAAATCAGAATCTATTCAACTATTCATTTGAAAATAAGGGAAGTAGTATAGATATAAAGCTAATCCTCACACAAAAGTCCCCTTAAAGAAATTTCGCTCACCCAGAATTCACCATGGCAAAAAGAAAATGCACTGGCCATATTGTTCAGCTTTCATAATCACTGAGATGCTCGTCTTTGCCTAAACTATTCCGCGATTGTCAAGTGGTTGACATGTTCACTGAGAAGAGAGCATCCACAAATTACTTGCGCCTGCATATCCACAAAACTCGCCGTATTCTGCTTCATTCTAAGAATTCTTCCACTCCCACTATTGAATATCCCCCCTCCCCTCCTCCAACCTCCACGACACACCATCCACACCCCAACTCAAGCCTTCTCCAACTCCATAAAAGAAACAAGCCCCACCTGTCCCTGACTCGACGACCCCGCCTGATACGTCACACTCATATAATCGCCACTCGCTCTATTCTGCAGCCGCAACGCCGTGACGATCCTCTCATGCTGACCCCCATGCAGTACCAAATACTCATCATTAACCGCATACTCATAGAGCACCTGCGGCGCATTCTGTCCACGGCCCAATTTCCACATAATCTCCATCTTGCAGATCTTGTAGTTCCAGTACTTGTAGTGACGGTAGTGGTTGTGGATGGAAGAAACGATGTGGGTGGAGAGGACGGTCCACGTTTTGGTTGCGGGGGGACAGTCTTCGATTTGGATGGCTTCGTACCAGGGATCGTAGTCGCGGGCGTTGCTCGTGTTGACTGTGAGGGGTGGCGTGGGGAGCCGAGTGAATCTTACTACGACCATAGTCATGATGGAAAGTTTGACAATTTGTGCTTTTCTTACTTCAAGACTCTAGTCTAAATCTGGTCTGTGTATGATGTTGGAACTTACGATATCGGGAGCACATTTATATTTGTCAAATATTTATCTTGAGGGATTACAGAACTCGCCTGTCTTTAGGAGATGAACAGGAGAGCAAAATCTCGATATCAATAGTTCTGTGGAAAATCCCACCAGTTTCCATGTCTTTCAACCCTGACTTCAATAATTATCTCGCATTTCTAGCACTTCATTTGCTTTACTCATGAGAGGCGATCAATGAAGAATTAAACTTCCACAACCATCGAGGACATACCACATACAACTCAACAAAAACCTCTTATTAACATCAGATACTGAAGGGAATATTACCATATGAGCTAAAGAAGATTGATGTTAAGCGAATTATAGCAATAAACAACATCAAAATCCCGAGCCTCCAACAGATATCAAACAGCGATAGCCCAACAAAGTGGAATAGCTTAGAAAGACTGTGAGACTTTGGCTATTATCCCATCATTTCAATCCTGGCTCCAGCCCCCCCCCTTTGCCGAAACTCAAGACCCAGCAATCCTATAAACAACATGAAAAACCTTCACCGTCGGAGCCCCTCCCCTCAGCTCTTTCAATTTCCATCCCAGCGCCACCGGATCCACGAATTGACACTCTACCATCCCGGGTCGACCCACCGAGAACGTAACGGCAATACTTCGAATCAGGACACGCGCCGCGCTGCAGTTGTGTTTTTTTTTTTCGATCATTTGTGTGACGAAACACCACATGATTTTAGCTGGGCAATCATCTGGGTGGACAAATGGGAAGCCGCGCTGCAGATACCATGGTTCTTGAGCCCCTGGGATTAAAGTTGGGGAAATATCTTTTCACTTGTGTGAATTTGATTGTTACTTTAGCCATCGTGAAAATCTTGTCCACCGGTTTTTGGGAAGTGCTGGGCAAGTAGTGATTAGCAGAGTCTTGGTTGCTACTTACAGTTTAGCACATTTCTAACGAAGTGTTTCTAGATCTTTTTATGGGTGAAGGTAAGATTAATTGTAAAAATAAAATAAAGAAAGTCTCGTGGCCAGCGTAGACTACGTGGTAGCAGGTGATAACAGCCTCTTCCTGTACTGTGACTATCATGCAAGCATGAAAAGAAAAATACACCAGCACAAACGAAAATCAAAGGGGGACCTATCCACAATCAACACAGATATTCAAAGTCTGGTATGACTAGAATCGGAACTCCTGATATATCGTACTAGAAAAAGTCACAATGAAGATAAATTTGACCCCTAATTGTCATACTTCGTGGCATATCCATAGGTTCTTTTCACAATCATTTCCTTCAGTTCCTTTCGTACTGAACAGTCTCCATGGCATGAGTAAATTGTAGTATAAAGAGACAGATATCCAGACTTAACAGTTAATAGTTAAAGTCTACAATTCTCCCAAAAGGCAGTGCGCATAATTTTACAATGGATGAAGTACCAATTATATTCCAAGGGATGGGACCTAGTCATCTTCAAACAGCCGTAAGAGTTCAAGAATAGTCAATCTGGTTTCAGGCCTGCTTATTCCTGAGAGCCGGCGACAATGTGAATTTTGTGGATTCCACCCTTTCTACAATAGGGCCATTAAGTTCCTGGTAATATCAACAACGTCGCACTTCGGTGTATTGGGGTTGGTTGGCAACTCGGTGGACCGGAAGTTAGGCAACCGCAGGTAGAATTGAATCAGAACCGCGTGGCTGAACTTGATAGTATTAGGCATAGACTGCGGACGGCATTGACCTTGATGCGTCTCAGAAGTCTTATCGATCGTTTCCACATTTGGTATGAGCACATACCTCCTCCAGCGGTCAATAATTGAGATTATTGTGGCCTAGCATAGAACTTCTAGGCTAAGGCTATCACGCAGAAAGTGGGGTGGAGAATGATATGAATCTAAGGAAATGAAATCTACTCTTAGTCTTACATAGATCATAGTCAAGCTGTTATTATTCACGCAACACAGCATTTAGCACTCTAAGATCCTCTATTTAAAATCCTACAATCGGTCCTTATGTAGATTGAACCATAACACCTGTCCGAGGTTTTGTCATTTCCCGGTTCATCCTTCAACTAATTAAGCATGTCATGGCGGATTTGTACCCTACAAGCAAAAGAAGTGCAACCCGTAGAATAGTCAAGAACGCAATACCCAAATGAAAGTAGTAAGACTTCTTTCAATGTCTAGATTCAAATTTTGCAATGAGGTATCAGAGGCCCAAAGCAAAACATTTCATCACTTGAAGAGACTCACATCTAAGGCATGTGTATTCGAATGGATCAGACCCTTGTCTGTAGAAAATAACTCTCACTTGAGACTTCTATGTATGACATAAATACTCGAAATCGAGTGCGAAGATGCAGGAAGATAAATGTGTAAAATTTGTCAGAGGTGTAGTTCCAAACTAGTGACACGAATACTTTTTCTACTAAGTTTAATCTTTTCAACAGGACTCCTTCCTTGATATGGATAGATTCAGTAAGAGGCTTGAGTTTTTCTCAATGGCATCCCTAAAACATAGAGCAGACTGGCATGTTAGGATTTATTGGCAGGCCGCACTTAACCAAATTGCCAAGTATCCGTCAGCCAACTCAAACTAAGATTAAACACCCAAGACATTAATTTGCCCTGTTCTTACAGACCCAGATATTAAACTTCGTACTGTTCACCTTAAGCCCAAAAGTCCAAGAATGTCATGCTTGTGAAAGAACGCCCGATTCCGCTTCCCGAATATATCTAGAGTAATTATAAGCAAATTTTCAAGAAAATCATTTTCGAACCAGATATAACTTACACATTGGAACACTGAGCAAGCAAATACCAACCTGAATACTCGAGACTATCATAAAAGTATCATAGACACCATTCTTGACAAGCCACTCGTATCCACTCCATGTGAGGCCAAAACTGAAGAAGTTCTTAAATATCAAAAGGCAAGTAAATGCTTCGATAGCGATGTCCCCTATTTCAATTGTCAAAAATCATGCATATCAAACTAGGAAAGGAAAGGAGAACAGGGGAAACGAACTGTGTGCATCAACAATATAAAGTGAACTAAACATGTTAGTTAAACTATTCTCCAAAATCTAAAGCGCGGCGGAACAAACTCACCTCGCCACAGCTCCAATTACCATTCCCATAACCTCCAACCCAAAGAAGAAAATTGGCCAAAACCAGCCAAAATCCACTGGTCTATTTGCCGTAATCCCAAATCCATAAAGTCCCGCGCAACCAAAAATAAACTGTGGAATTACCAACAAGATTCTAAATTCTGGCTCGTATATGCCGTTGTTTTTTCTCGTCATGTATTTGGCACTCCAATCAGAAAGGACTCCCGCAACAATGAAACCGAGAATCGCGCCGACGAAAGCACCCGTGTAGGCATAGCCAGTTTTTACTTCATCCCAGAAAAGAGGCGGGCCAAGGAAGATTGCCGCGAGAATGATTCCAATAAAGACGGTCCAGCCGATAAGGGCTCCCTGAATAAGACAGGCCCAAAAGATTGCTGGTTGAAAAAACAGAGGAAATGGCCGCAAGCAAAGTTTCCAGAAACTTTCATCGGAGTAGCGACCACTAAATGGCATGAGAGTGCCTCTGTAATTCGATTTGCCTCTGCCATATGAAGTGTGCGTTCTTCTAGATTTTTCATGTGGGGACAAACTGCCATTACTATTTGCTGTGACGATGGTTTCTGTCGTATTAGGTCCCCGGAGTATTTGTTCTAATTCATGGCCTGGTTTCAATATAAATTGGTCTATTTCGTCGGTAGATGCTAGATCGGTGTTCAAATGAAGAGGCCGTACATATGCAGTTTCGGGAACGAAAAAAACCACAAGTGGCAGACAAACTCCAACGAAAATAGCGACAAAGTAGAACGACCATGGCCAACCAATTGTATGGGTGATTTTACCAACCAAAATTGGTGTAAAGAAGCAACCACCAAACACTGCAAGGTTAGTCAACGCCATACGTTTACCACGTTCATGGACGAAATATATGTCGCCAACGGTAGCGTTGACCAAGGCTTCAAAGGGAGCTGTTCCTATCCCTTGGAATATCCGTGCCCAAACTAGACTTGCATAAGATTTGGAGGCACCTCCCCAAGCACTTGAGAAAATCAAGATCACCGTCCCAAGAAGAAACTGATGTCTCTTGCCCCATATTCTAGCCGAAGGTATGTAGAAGATCCCAACAGCTCCTACGCCCATCAGATAGTACCCCGTCAGAATCGCAATCTCTGTAAATGGTAAATTGAAATGTAATGATAGAGTTAAAGTATTCGCAGCGAGGATAGGACCCAGACAGGTTGCGAATATCGAAACGATTGAGAGGACAAGGAGGATAACATCGCGCTTCCACAGTGGCCAATTCTAGACACCATTGAAGTAATCAGTAAGAGATATGTCTTCCCGTGTTGGATAGAAGACTATACCAGAGGATCCCTGGGGTCATCGCTAGGTTGCGGGACGAGAATGATAGGAACAGGACCCGATGTATCACACTTCAAGCCGGCAGATTCAGCACTTGCGACTTGGGGTCTTTCGGGGTCGTCAAAATACCGAGTGGTGCCTTGGAACAATCAGTAACGAGTAAGTTTTCGGATCAGAAAAAGTAAGAAATCCTACCAGGAACATGTTCCATCTTATCCTCTAGAATAAGCAACCCCATCTTTACCAGATAAGGAAGCCCTCTTGTTCATAAATGTAAGTCCCGCTGCGAAATGATTTGTGCTGACTGGACTCAGGTTCAGTGAAAGGATATCCTTCCGTCCTACTCTCGCAATAATATGAGATCCATTCCTGGGCTCCTAGGTACTTTCTTTGGTTGTGTGTATGGACGAGGCTGGAATTGAAAATGTGATTTGTATTATTGGGGGCTCATGAGAGATGTTTGGGGCTAGTGCTGTGGCTAAAATGGTTATCGGCTAGTGATGAGCTGATATTGTGATCAGCTAAAAAAGGGTCAGAGTGGCTCGAGAGTCCTTGCGGGGAACCTTGAACATTGATTGATTGATTGATTGAACATAGAGTTGCCATCCTTATCTAGCGTTGTTCGCCAAGTTATTACTCTGTAGGTGTTCAGGTGGACAGAGGGCGAGAAGGGAGAGGAAGAGGAAGAGGAAGAGGAAAACTAGCGTCCTTGGTAGATAGAATATGTGGGTAACATTCAGCCAAATGAACAGCCATATGGACAGACGCGAACTGTCAAAGAAGTCAGGAGCAACTGTTGAAGGATTTCTTTAGAATGAGACCTATCAACCGGATGGTTTACTTACTATTCCGTCGTCTAGATTCATTCAATACTGACCACAGATAGAAAAGACTGCCTAGAAAGTCTTTACTCTTCGCCTAGCAGGTGGCTAATTGATACAGATGAGGCAGTATTGATAAAGAGCCCACACATTCGAGCTCTGCACTTACCGTCTTGTATTGTCAGCTAGAAACTTATACACTTTTGCTAAACTTTATATAAACTTTAGGGGGAGTCGTATAGGTGTGCAAGATACGAACTTAGATTGGAGCCAGGAAAGACTGGCAATTGAAACTTCGACTGTGGCGACATTCATTCCTGGATTCTCCATGCAAGTACCTATCTGATGACAAGAAATCAAATAAATCGTGAACTCTATACCTTTCCTACCTTCCTAATGAATCCCCAATTTGTGATTGGCATTTTCAATTGTTCTTTTGAGTTTGTTGGGCGGAAAGGCTTTAGCAGGGGGCAATGCCGATGCCAATATTGCTTCGCAGACGCGAACTGCAAGTCGTGCCAATCGCGAGAAGAGATGGCGGCCGGTGGCTTGTACAAGTTGTACTCTGCATGGCTTGATTTTATTTAAACCTAGATGCTACCTCCTCTTTGAGGAAAACAGTGAATTCCAAGGTTCCCTTGAACCATCCCATCTCTCAATCCAGTTTGTGCGAATTTACGCTCATTTTGTCACTCCAGCTCGTCAATTCGACAACTCACCAATTGAGCCATCTGTCGTCGTACGTTACTGAAAACATGAAGATTAATTCTGTCGCGATTGCCATCAGCACAGTGCTCGCAGGTTTCGCCTCGGCACAAAATGGACTCCCAACCTGTGCAGTGAGTTCGAATAAGCTTTTCTTCCCATTTCCCATTGTTATACCAATCACCTTATCTCTGGTTCAGCCGTGTGCCGATCTGTTGTGCATCGTGAAGCCAGCTTGCTGATATCGATATTCCATGTAGCAATCGTGTGTTACCCAATACACGACGGGCTCTCAGATCGCTGGTTGCGCCAGCCTCGATATCGCCTGCATTTGCTCAAACTCTTCATTTCTGAGTGGCATCGCGTGTTGTTTGGCCGACGCTTGCAATGCCGAGGATGAGCAGACTGCGGTTACTTATGCTCAGAATCTATGCAGAACTTCGGGCGTAACCAATTTGCCATCGGTGGTCTCGTGCGTCTCGTCCGCTAGCTCGACCTCGTCCAGCGCAGCAAGCAGTGCCACTGGAGCGACAGGCACAACAACTTCGGGTTCAAGTACAGCTTCGGGGACGGGCACAAGTTCGTCAAATACAGCAACTGGATCTGCGACTTCTGCGTCAGCTTCTGCCACAAGCAACGCGGGACTTCAAAATGAAATTGGTGCTGGAGCTGGCTTGCTTGGTGGATTGGCAGTCATAGTCGGGCTGTTGTGAGAGATTACACGGCATATGACAAAGGGGTGGGGAGGAATTGCTTCTGATCCTGCAATCATGATACGTTGACACACGGGGTCGAATCTAGGTTTGTGGAGCATAAATCCATGGCTATATTGAATAATTGGTACCTGAGACAAAAGCACTTGTTTCCCGGAAGACAACTGGGGCTGTTCAGGGATAGGACGGAGGTTGCGGAGTTATTAGTTCACTTCTAGTTTTCCATACATAATACATGATTGCCATGCTTCCAGAAGCTGAATAAACTAATAATGCACATGTCGGTTCGCATAAGAAAAACCCATCGTGTCTTCAAGGTTCTCGAAACATAAGAAATTTCGAGTTCATCTAGCTAACTTTCCCGGAGCCTTCGGAATCATGTGCCCTTTTCCCAATATCGACACCGAGGTCTGAATCTCTTACATAAGTAGGGCACTTTCAATGTTCTCACTTCAAGACCCGGAAGTTCGTTCCGCCTTGCAATGCCAGGATTAGATTCTTCAACCAGACCGGCGGGTCTGTAATATCAGTCGATTGAACGGCTTCTTTGCCGAAATGACCAGGAACATCGTGAGTGCCATTATTGCCGGGGACTGAAATGAACTTGGAGTCTAGACCTGGGGAAATGTCCTCGGAGGCTCGGTTCGGTGATCTTGCATGAACCATGCCGTCCTTAATTGAGGACGTCTGGGAGAGTGAGACGACGATGAGAAGGACGTGGGTGTTTTCGGTAGAGAATATTAGATGACTTTCGGGAAATCCTGATGCTGCTGATACATTCCGTGAATTAAAGAACACTCTAATACATGTCATGCTGCTTACCTGCGGGCGGGGGAGGAGTGCCCGATATGCCAATGCCAGCCTTTCGAAACTGTCAAAGTCCTCGTGCCACATAGATGAATTCCCGACGATTGCAATATTTGATCGTACTGGGGTAAGATTGACATGTCAGGCCCCCTGGTTCCCGAGTGCCTGCTTGGGATTGGTGGTGCTGGGCGACAGTTGTCCTTGAACCCATAGTTCCTTACACATATCAGACGAGAATCCGCTTTGACCTGTAGACAAATCCATCCAAGTGAACATGATGTAGTTTCAGCTTGGACCTCTTTTTTTCCAACGGTGAGATGAAGCAACGCAAAATGTCTAGGTGAAAGTGGGTAGCAAAAGTATCACCGATGAGCTGACTTAGCTCCTTGGGTCTTCTTCATGTCCTCTGCACGAGTGCGTCTCTTCAACATAATCGCATGTGACCTTGAGCTGGTTTCGGCACTTGCTATTTTTACACAGTGAAGCCTTCGGGAATCACCACAAGTGGACAATTTGGAGCATATTTCCTTATCATACGTTTTCTTCTTCCCTTGGCATTCCTTGAGATCATGTCCCGAGAAATTAGAAGCAGCAAGACGCCCAGCATCCCATGGCCCCATGTATAAACTCTGGTTCCACAAGCCCTCCTTACACTCTTGCAATCATATGGCCGTCGAGCCGTTTGCATGGGTGGATGTGTTCCTTGGGGCTCGGGGTAGAGAGAGATAGGGTCCATAGGGCACAGACTGGGTTGCATTGAGCAAATAATTGCTTTTTCCCTTCAATATCTCGGCCCCTTCATCAAATCTCAAAGCGATTTGGTGGTAGCATGCTGTGTGAGATCTGAGTCGATCGGGATCGAAGAGCATGGGAGGCAATACGCAAATAGGAGATTTTGGCGAGATAAGATAGGGATGCATGCTTAGATCTAGCGCAGCACCAACGACTTCTGGAATACATTATTAAATCTACGATGCGATAGGACGTCCTGTTTGGATAATTTCCGGGTTTCAATGTCCCTGTACACTGCTGGTGTCGAGGGAGGTGTATTACGAAAGGATTTTCAATCGTCCAAGGAAGGCTAAAGTGACATTCAGCTAGCTGTGTGGGAGATGAACAACCGCATTGCCATATTTGATCATTCCCAATGCTGTTTCTCAGGCATTGAGTGTTAAAGATAGAGCTAAATGCTGTTGCCGAACAGATATCTGTATTCGTAAGCCTTCTTAGCCCTTTCGGTCCTTGTAAGACTTCCTAAAACGGGAAGATCTCACCACCTGTGTAGGTCTTGACGTGCGTCGATGTGTTGACTCCCGGAAAGGACAACTTGTTTCTTTCGTACGATGCGCGTTTTGCTTTTCGTCGCCCCCAGAGTGCAACCCATACCGATGCACACATACACACATACACACATACACACATACACACATACACACATACACATATACACATGTACACATATACCACCTCATTATCGAGGATTGATGCTTGACATGGTGCCACCAGGATTCGACCCAAGAAATCACGGACCTTGCGCTACTTTTTTTTTCAACGCCATGTCACGGACACACATCTCTCAAGCTGCGACTTGCACACAAAAATTCCCAAAATGCTTCGCACACCACCGCACCAGTTAATTTATCTAACAAACACATCCAAATCTCACACGGGCATACCCTGTCCAGTTGCCATGTCTCTTAATCGGATCCTCCCACGCATCCACACGATCCACATTTCCAACAGCCCCGAATGCTCATGAACGACTATGGATATGGATGGTAGGTGCAAAGTCCTAATGCTGCGTTTGCTATCTGCCAGACAGTGGCCTTGCCCGCGTTCATCTGCCCGGAACCCAGTACGGATGCTCGCCATATGCCTTATTCGCCTGTAGATGTTTGGGTACGGGGCGCATTATCCCACCAGGGGTTACGGGTGTGAAGCTTTGATTCAAATGGCATACCGAGCCCTCCCCGCTGGCAGCGCATATCATCCGTTCACATCAGCAACTTTGCAGCAGGCGTATCGTATCATCGTTCGTTTCTTTTTTCACCTCTTGACTCTTGAGTTTGTATCTGTCGTGTACAGGTTACAATATCACAGTTGTACTCGAGATCTAACACAGTCACCGATTTGTCTCTGCTCAGACACCATTTTGGCATTGGTGGCTAGAGCTTTCCCTTGCTTTTCTCATTAGTTGCCTTTCCGTGACGCCTTTATACTTGTTTACATTCTGTTGCTTTTTCAAACAGTGTTACAGGGAAGGTTCAGGTGATATATCCACATCTATTCTTTTCGTTATATTTCAGCCTCAAAAAGTTTCGACATTGGATATATAAAGGTATGAGATTCTCCCTGACTCGTACTTGTCCGATATCAACTTCACATTCGCATTTCAACTCGAGCTTCATTGGAGTTATATCTCACGTCACTTCTTCACCCGAGCTCCAACTGGTATGTACACTGCCTACCCCTCCAACCCCTTTGGCCATACTAACCTACCACCCAAGTCCATCCTCAAAATACGCCATTCTCTTCAGCACAATGTGCGAATACACAAGGAACTACTATATCTACACTTCATGTATCGATCCTGGAGCTCACTACTTCTCAACCTCCATCGACGGCAGCAAAGAACGCCAATGTGCAAAGGGGCCCCACGAACGATACATTGTCGTGCCCGGGCATTGCCCTCTATGCTCATGAATGCCGACATCATCACCAAGCCTCAGAAATCTCTAGGTGGTTCCACATGTCACATTCGACTTTACGCACCATGATTCGCACTTTTATTTCGCGTTTGCCCTTGCACCAATACCCCCAACATCATATGGCAGAATTTTGGACGAATTTCTTCCGCAACAAACTCGGGCATCAACATAGAACTTCAGCGAATCGATCTACTTCTTTATTAGGCGAGCTTTTTTTGAGCAGGGTGTTCAGGAAAAGCTAGGGAATGGGTTTTTCATTTTGATTTTGGGGATATACATTTGTCACCGATGGAGTTTTTATTGGTCAATTTTGCTTCTCGTGTATCGTCAACGGCTGGGGGAAAAAATTTGGATAGAGCTGGATCTCGGGTATTTGCAAAAGCAAGGGATGAAGGAGTATATTTAGCGATCAACATCATGAAAGTTCTATTCACTGAGAAGCAAGGGAAGGGTTCCGCTTCGGTGCATACACAGATGCACAATTTTTGATTACAGGCTTTATCCAAGTCTTCATTCATATTCAATTACAATTTTTTAACCGATCTACCTTTCCCTCTCTTCTCCGGCTTATTTCCATCTTCAAAAGTCGAGATTTCTGGTGGGCGAGATTTTCTTTTGATAGTTCTAGTCGAGTACCTTACATTAGTGTCCGCATATGTGGCTGTTTACGAGCCAGTTATACAGCATGATTTCTGTTCGAGCCACGAACGCTGCGACGATCCTCGCTATACTAAAGCAAGAACCGGGAGAATAGAGCCGAATTAGATGCAGAAGTACTGATAATCACATGGATGATATCTTTGGGGGCGCAAAAAGGAATCAGCGAGTCCTCAAATAATCCGATACGATATATCTCCTTTTAGTATTTCGGCGCCGAACACAATCGCTTCTTCACGGTTAGGTTCGTACCTGTTGACTATTTCTTCTTTCCCAATCAGTACGATGAAGCTTTGTCAGTCCTCTAGGCGGAGCTTTCTTCTTCGCGGCGTGAACTAGCTTGCTATCAAGCCCACAGTGTCCTCACATGAAGATTTTTCTTCTCCAAATATGGGGACCCCTTTTAGATTCTTAGGGTAATTGAGGTTGGGGATCCATGGGGAAAAATCTGACAAATCGAAACTCAAAAGAGGGATTGTGTTTTTTAACCTCCCCGATCGCGGCGAGAAGGTTATTTCTCAGCTGAAACGTAAATGTGAGGAATGTATGTGTGTAATCTGTATGTAATCTGTCTGTATGTACGGTATATTTGCGAAATAGCCGAATTCTTCAGCCGTGGATTTGGAACGAGGAAGAGGAAGCGGGAGGCTGAAAAGAATGGATGGATAGACAGGGGATGGAGGATCCCCCACTTCGGCTTTTTTGGGTGGATGTGGGGATTTGGCGGATAAATATTTACTAGGTTCGGATATCAAAATTACCTAGGTACTACACTACGTATGTTCCATGAATCTTGCATTGCCCAGAAGATATTCTTCTATATCGCGAGTATGATGTACCTGTCTATCTAAGGTTACTGTCGTGGCTTCAATATGCATAGTGCGATCATTGCAATGGAGACTGTGCACGGGGTTGTACTCGTGCCGGTGCGGCTTGTATGAAGACCATTCGAAACGGCATATGGGTCTGCACCATCTCGAAGTTGTTTGAGAGGTATCTTGTACATGCCTCGGTCCTTCGTATGATTGTATCTCATTCTATGTGGATACGAATGTGCACTGCAGCGTTGACGAGTTTGACACAGGACGGCTTAAGTTTCTTCGCCCTCCATAGACCTCGGATGGACTATTGTTGTAGTCAGGAAATTCAAGGATGTCCTGTTTACTTGGTGGCCGGTACGAGTATAATCCATCGTCATAATTTTTCCGCGTCAAACTAAGGATGTCCTCAACCGCAATCCTATTAGAGTGCATCGTTCTATAACGGATGTGGCTCAATAACTGCATCGCTAAGAAGCCGTGGGAAGCTAGAACGTTGATGCTTGGTCCCCTTCGAGGCCGTTAAGGAAGATATTTGGTCCACAAACTTTATTCAACACTACTATGCACTTATGATGATACCGGTCCCGAGCCCTTCCAGTTAAGGGCAATGTCTGTGCACCAGTACTGTATGAGCAAAAAGAGCCGACGAGGTCATTTTTTGCTCCAGAAATCGGCTAAGATGTGCGATTAATTGCAGAATGGACAATCTCCGAGGCAACCTAGGCAGGGATAGGGTAAGAGCTTTTATCAGCATACACAACAGTTGGACTTGCCAAGTGGCATTCCCTCTAGTTACATATCATCCAGTGATGCCAATCCTCTCCTGTATAGTCCTGTGGCCACAAGCGAGTAACCGCCGACTGAACTCGTAATCTGCCATCTTAGCGTGATGGCAAACGTTTTGAAGTTTGAACAGGCGCTAGCCTTGAACTGAACAGAGCTTCCATTTGTACCTCGAAACTTTAATTGAACCCCGAAGTCTAGACACGGGACGAGACACAATTCGAAGTCCAGCCGCCGTTCGCGACGGTCTGTTCCACGCCGTGACAATCGGTTTGTCCCGCAATTGACCCCTCAAATCATCGGTTCCTGGTCTTGGGTGTACCTTCTTAATGCGGATTTCGTTCCGACGCTTTTTATGAAGCTTGTGTGCACACCAAAATTACGAACATCAAAGAATCTTCAAAAATATTTCTTCTCAGATATCTACTAGACCGCCATGTTATGACCTTATTGGGGCTTAGTGACCAATCAAACATCAGGATTTCTTGAATTTCATTCAATATTCACATTTATTGTCTAATATAAAATCCAGTCAATATCATTTCTATATCAAAATTTTGAATATAATATTATATACCAATCTCAAATCTTTACCATTTTTTAAAATTACAAAAAATAGAACTTTGAAATCACAATTGAAAACCTCATCAAAATAGCTATTCTATCCAATAAGGCTTTATCATTCAAGGATTGTCGCACGGACCACCCCGGAGTCACAAGATGACAGTCTAGGGGATACAGTGACTCGTAATTGAAAAAAGTCGTAGCTTAAAAATACATCAAAAATGATTATTTTCCAATCTTTTCAATAGTGTATAATTGTTTATAGAAAGAATTTTAATATCTGGAATCTTTTTATATAATAGAGATTCAGTAATTACTTGATAGAAATTATATCAAGTATTTGTTGAAATTTTATTTGGTTTAGAGTTTATAGTTTAAAGTTGAAGCTTCCTAAAAATAAAAAAAAATAAATTGAAAATGTGTTAAATTGATTAATAAAATTGTTACGAAATAGAATTCTTGAATTTCATTAATTTTTTATTAAAATTTGTATGAATGTGTATGATATATCAAGATTTCATTGTAATCAATTCAGAGGTTTTCAGAATATGCAAGTTTAAAAAGGGTGAAAAATGATCATCTTTGGTGTATTTTTCGATTCCGGCTCATTTCAATTGTCTAGTCCTGTGGATCTCGTTACCAAGCTTCTTCCAAATTCGACGAAACATGACACATATAACATATAACATATAGCAACTATTAATTTCTGGACAATATGACGTTTGGTCTTGAATAGAAATATTTATTGATCAATTAACAACAGAATTTTGAACGTGATGTTGGATTCGAGTGTGCGTATACTTTCGGCCACGCCGAGGCTATCCGAAATTGCCCCTGCAGCAACATCATGTCTCCTTGGGCGGCAAAAAATATGTAGCTGGTTGCTAAGAAAATTATGTCAGTCGCTTCTTAGCTCTCCCTATCTTGTTTCCATTTAACGTCAAAATCGCATGATCTTCTGCTCGCACGAGTATACGCATAGTGTGTGTAGCACTCTTAGAGCCAATGGCATCAAACGTCTTCGTCTACAAACGTCTTCGTCTGCAAATTTCAATGCAAAGCCAGTGCCTTGATGGCATCGCGCAGAATCTTGGATGAAATTCAGAGCATATCTTGGGATTCATTATGACGAGGCTCATTGACAAATTGACGGGCCTATTTGTGTTGCGAGATCCGATTATCCGGATTGACACATCTAATACATGGACTGGTTTACAATATTCGAAGAGCCAGGATTCGTTTGAACACATTTCACCCTTAAAATCCGCTGTCGGCTTGGAATGGCCATTTCCATGGATTGGGGCGGGAGGTGTAGAAAGGACCAGCGTCCCTTCAAGCTAGAGATACTTGAGATTTCAACACGACGCCCCAGTGGCGGTATCTATAGCGGTTGCATGGCAAGGTATCGGAAGCAACTTGCGAATAAAAATCCACAGGAGTTGAATTTCAGAGGCCCCTGAACCTGGAGTACAGTTTTGGGACATCCCAGCAGAGGAAAGAGGATTGGAGTCTGCGTGGAGGTCTCGATGCAGATTCAAGGAGTCAGGATGGCGAAAACCGAACAATTTTGCAGATACGTGATTTTCCTGTGATGAGAGAGCAAGTGTGAATATCAACTCCAAGCTAGTGCTGATTTTAAAAACAAAAAATAATACGGGCTGAAAACTTTCTCAAGCTGAGTTTCTAGACTTGGCAATATTAGTTACATGTATCAGATCAAAGATCTTGAGGCCATGTGTATTTCCCTTGCCATCCACATAATCCCATCTTGCCATGTATCAGGATAGTTTTCCCTTTCCCTTCCTTTTCTTTCCCACCTTTCACTTCCCAACTCGACATTGCAAAGAAACTGTTCCCCATAACGCCGTGCCGACAACCGAGCCGTCTCAACAACGCCCGTCCTGGCTGAAGAAAGCAAATGAGGTAAGTCAGCTGAGTTTTCCACACATACAGAAGACGTGATATCTACCCGTGCTCTACCAGCATAAAAGAAGCATATACACTGTGTGCAGCTTCAAGGTGTGTGGCTTCGAGACGGGAATGCAGACACGGAGGCTTTGTGTCTTCCACCCACGCATCAAAATCTCAAAAACACTAACGTGTCGTCCTGAGTGCTAGTGCGCCATCCTATCCCATCTCACATCATACTATCATCTACTCGAAAACAAATCACAATATCTAACAACCCCGGCAATCAACCAGCCCAATCATTACAGCTACGTTACACAACTCCGCATCAAGCTATCAAGTGTATCGATATCAAAAGCACGTACAGCACGCCATGTGGCTGGAGCAGCGGCAAGTTTGCCCTACGATACACAATCTCACACAATCATTATTGCCTAGCCCAAACTACTCAAAATTAATTATATTGGGGTCATGAGGTGGAATATCAGATGACACGTTGACTTATTCATTAACTCGCCAAATGCGTCGTTCGCGAGGATAGGTTAGGTACATCTTCATCTTTTGGCTCTTCGGGAAATTCTCATCATACATCAAACAGAAAAGAAATTTCATTGCTCATGCAAGCCCAAGTTCAAAAGAGAGAAGGATACAGATGTAAAGCAAGAAGTCGTGTGTGATCCAAGTCTGACAGGGATCGTCATGAGCGGGATATTATTGCACTGAGCTGAAACACAATTCGCACCTAACACATAATCACTTATCTGGAAGTTGAAAACCGCATAGGGCTTTCGACAAAAAATTGTTTACAATCTTGATGTCTCTGCATCTTACACATCTACCAGTCCAAAAGTCGAAGCTACATTCCGATATCCAGGAGCTTTGAATTTCTGCATTGCATTAAATAATTCAGATGATTTGAAATACTGTCTTCACTTTGAATATTGCATTGATTTCTGCCAGTGCGGTTTATTGGAAACCTTGATATTTATGTATCAAATTTTCAGTACGTAGTTTAGAGCTACTTAAAGCTCACTCTTTACTTGAGTATTTGCCTCCACCCAGGCCTTGACATCCTCTCTATCCCTCTCAACCCAAGCGCTCTTCGCTTTAATACTATCCAGACTTTGTGCCAGACCTTGGTCAAAGCCCTTGGTATCTCTTTTCGAAAAGAACTCCTCAATTCGCTTCTGGTTACGTTCCCCAGTGAAGCCCGATGTGCAAATGGTAACCATCGTTCCCAACATAGACAAACCGGCTGGTAATCTTCGTACAAGCTCTTCCCAATTTTCGGTCATCCAAACATATAATGCTTCGATACCTTCTGGATGGCTTCTAAGTCCGCTAATGGGGAGGTAAATATCTTGTTCCTTGACTTCACCGCCGAATGGTAAAGCAAGAGTTTGCTTGATTAATTCAGGGTCCTTAGCTCGTCCCAAAGAACGGAGAGCAGTGTTACGCTCATCGCTGTTTGTCGAGTTGCGGTAAGCATCTAAAATGATATCGTACTGTAGAATATTAGTCACCATCTATTTTTTAAAACAGATTGAACATACCTCTTTCTTGCCACCATATTTCAAGGCGATGGCATAAACGCTACCGCGAATGTTTGGATGAATAGCAGATTTATCACCCGCTGCAAACTTAGCAAACATATCTTGTGCAGCTTTAATGATGATCTTGTCACCAGAAATACCGGCACTAGCGAAAAGAAGAGTTTTAAATTGTTGCTGGACATGCTCGTCACTATCCTTGAACTCCCATCCAAATTTGTGGGCGTATCCGCTCGTAAGTTCTCTTTGGAATGACTCGAGTCCGTCTTTGACTTTGTCGTCCTCAAAGACCCAAGCAGTTTGGATACTGCCTAATCGGGCGAGGATTTCAGTCCAGACAACGAACTCGGTCTCACTTGTGAAGCCCTTGAACAAGTTTAGAACACCGGAAGTCTTCTGGTATCCAGCTGAAGCGAGAGCTCCTGCATCTGCGATCATTCCAGCACGATCTTCAACGGTAAGTAGACCTTCCTTGGCAGCTTGGCCTAGCTTTTCGAGTCGTTCCGGAGTGTATGATGTTCGATAAATGCTAGTATGGTCTGCATTCAGCTTGAAGAAATCTGCAGGGACCTGAATAGTCTCTTCTCGCTTGTCTAAAACAAGTTCCTCATCAACACCGCTCTTAGTGCGGAGACCCAAGAAAACCGGATACAAAACTTCATCCTCCTCAGGCTTGACGTCTGCTGTTCGCAGGAAACGGTTTTGCTTGACGTGGATGCTCTTTCCATCTTCGTTCTCGGTGACACTTACAACAGGATATCCGACCTGTTTTGTCCAGATGTCCATAACTGCCGAGACATCTTTGCCGCTCGCCTTGCTCAGTGCGTCCCAGAGATCACCAGTTTGCGTGTTGCCATAAGCATGCTTCTTTAAATACTGGCGAATACCCTCCATGAACACATCTTCTCCCAAATAACTTGCAATCATGCGAAGGACACAAGAACCTTTGGAGTATGAAATAGCGTCAAAGATCTGGTTGACTTGATCGGCTCGCTTGACTGGTACTTCAATTGGATGACTGCTTCGAATAGAATCAAGACCGAGGGCGCTTTGCAAGTTATCCGTTACGTAGTTTTGCCACACCTTCCATTCTGGATAGAAGATGTTGCAGGAATACCACGACATCCATGTTGCAAAACCCTCGTTGAGCCACAAACCATCCCAGAAATCCATTGTAACCAAGTTACCGAACCATTGGTGAGCCAACTCATGCTGGACGACTTCCGCAACTCGTTCCTTTGTAGACGCACCGCTAGTCTTTTCGTCGAACAGGAGATCAACAACACGGTAAGTGATCAAGCCCCAATTTTCCATGGCACCAGCGGAGAAATCTGGTATGGCAACCATATCCTGCGAACAAAGTTAGAACATTTGGAGTATGGGAACTAATATAAGAACTTACCATCTTTGGTAGAGGGAATGGACTATCAAAGGTCTTCTCATAAAACTCCAGGGTTCGTGCTGCAAGATCCAATGAAAATCTTCCATGCTCAATGTCCTGGTTTGGGGGAGCGTAGACTCTGACCGGAATTCTGAACTTGTCGGTCTCAATATAGTTGAGCTCTCCAACGATGAAGGCGAGAAGATACGTCGACATTTGTGGCGATTTGTTGAACTTGACAGCCTTCTTGTTTCCCTCGACCTCAGTCTCCGAAGCAACATCCATGTTGCTCAAGCAGGTGAGGTGCTTTTCCGCGACCAAAGTGATTGTGAATTCTGCCTTCAGTGCAGGTTCATCGAAACAAGGGAAAGCTCTTCGGGCATCAGTCGGTTCCATTTGTGTTGTTGCCAAAATACCCTCGGATCCATCCGCATTCTTGTATGTTGATCTGTAAAATCCTGCCATCTTATCATTGAGCTGGCCAGTGAACTTCATCTCGATTTGTGCCTTTGCTCCCTTGGGGATGGTTTGCTTGAAAGCAACCTTTGTGGTCTGGTTGTCCTCATTGTAAGAAACATCTGGAGTGGAGCTATTGAATGTTAGATTTGTTGAGGAAACATGTCACAGCCGCCTTTTCAATGCATTACTGACCTTATAGCTTCAGATCCGGAAGTGACTTTTGTGCTATGTATCTCAAGCTCCAGAGTATTCAAGGAGATAGAAGTAGTATCTTCAGCAACATCTAAATCGATTATAACAGTACCCTCGTAGGTGTGCTTCTTGAAGTCCGGCTCTAATGTGAGATTGTAGTGCCTTGGAATAACATTTGCTGGCAAGATCTCTCTTCCATTGGTAACATCCATTCCTGCGCTCTCTACCTCCTCTCCGGCATGTACACCTCTACACATCTTGTGTCTTCTATATGAACAATGGCGGATTGCCGAGGCAGTTGAAGTTGTATTTCGAAGGTTGTTTGATAATTGAGGACGGTTTTTTGAAGGACTGGGTCTAAATTGGAATAATCGGTGAGCTTATGAACACTGCGCACTAAGATGATAGTGAATAAATCAAAAGCAAATTTGGGTTTAGGTATGTTGATCTTGCCTCAGTTGACTTGCTTGAGGTATCACGAGGGTAGATGTTCAAGCTTGTACAATGAATGGAAAGCGCTCCACGGGATGAAAGAAATGGCGGGGTATAACATACAGTGAAGCAGAGCTTCGATATGAACTAATTGAAAGACTCTGAAAGGTTCTGCTGACAACGGGTAATCTTCTTTGTGCTCTACTTAAGGAAAGGAAAACACTGGCTGGAGGCCGAGTAAAGGACGATGTAAGGATATTGGAGATACGCATTGACATCGAAGTAAGACGTGAGGGAAGCTACGAAAGACACACACAACGCCGGATGCGATGCTCTGCTATGCTCTGCCGTATGTACAAATATGACACGCACCACCTTTGCAACCTGGGCAAAAGAATGGACAATCGAAATGACTGGGAAGGAACGATCGAACTACCCACGATTGAGGAAGGTGGGGTCTTTCTGGGTCTGCAAGCAAAAGCTTTGATGGATGCCAGTGGATAGATAGGAACCAGACAGTGGCAGAAAGAGCACAGGAATGGCCAGGTGATGCCGTGTAGGACGAGAAGGATGGATGAGTGCCAAAGGTGGGAAAACGGCTAAAGCACCTGCTTGTCAACCTTCACTAATGCGAGTGAGATGTGAGATGTGAGATTTCGAGCTTTTAGACGGGAGCGTGGCACCAAAATCATCTCGTACTCTTCTATTCGTACAAGGATATATCTTCAAAAATCATCATACTCATCATGGATTTATTTATCCGGCTGCTGTTTTGGGTGGCGGTGAGGAAGATTCAGATTGCGTTAAGCCGCATTGGGCGATGTTCTCCATTTAACCATTGCACAAAACTTTTCTTCTCGCGCTCTTCTTCTTCTTCCTTCTTCACGCAACGTAAACGGTTCGAACAACATTATATCGATCTTCTCCTACGATATGTTGACGTGCTCCAATATTTACCGTCAAGGTTTCATTTGGTTGTTGCAAGAAGAAGATTTACAACCACCGCAGGTTTGAGGCGACCAATAGCTTTCGAGCTTTGATTGGAAGTCATAGGAAGACGGTACATACTTTTTGACGCAAGCCAAGTCAATATCTGTATAGATATCGATATTGATCTCCATCCATTCTCGTAGCAGCTCGTAAAGGCCATAAGTAAGGGGAAGTAAAGCATCCTCATCTACCATGGCTCGGAAAGCTTCCAAATGCTATTCTAACCAATATTTTATTCATATCTTTAGCTCTTTCCTTCTTGGCCGGTGAACTCAGTGACTCTTTATTCGAAGCTCTCTATTGTCGAGCCTTCATATTGTGCTCCAGCCTTTGACAGCAAACCAGGCACAGCTGATTATATTGTCCTTTATTATCCTGCATCTATGCATCCGATCCCTTATCGTCTGGCAGATCCTCCATCACACCAAAGAGAACTTTGAGCCAGAGACTGCACCCCTTACATCCCACACTGATTTCACCATCTTCAGCTGCCTCCTCTAAATCTTGCTCTCGAATCAAGAACCCTCGATCATCTCCACATCTACAGCTTCTATACCATATGCCATTCTCTTCCTCGACATTCAAATCATCCAAGTCGACAACTTCAACACCCGTTCGGAAAACTTCTCCTTCCTTTTGTCCTGTGCCATGTATAGAGTGATTCTGCAATCTCAATTCCTTGTCATATTGTGCTCGTAGTTTGGAGTCCGATAGGTGAGAGAAAGCCACGGATATTTGGTCAATAGTATAGACTGTTTGGGGTCTGCTTGTATGACTTTGTTCTTGGCTTTGAGATTTGTCAGGGTGATTTCGAAGAAGTGCGCGTCGATATGCGCTTCGCAAAGTTGCTACCGGAATGTGTGTTGCATTTTGGAGAGACGACGGGATGTCTAAGATCTCGTAATATGTCGGTGTGCAAGTCATTGATCCATCAGGGTTGAGTTTTGCTGTCCCCGTCGTCTTTTGTTTGTCCTACTTTTTTACTCTATGCGACCTTGGCCATTGTGCATGTGAAGTGGGGCAATGCTCTCCATGCCTGAGGCGTCAATACACCCTCCACCAATTTCTTGATCACATTTCATCGTAGTTATACACATCGTCCTCGGCCATGCGAGATCCTCTATAGCTATCTACTAGGTAGGTACTCAAACAGTTTTCACTTGGCAATGTTTTAGCCCAGTATAAACCCAAATATTATCCAATCAAAACTTCATTATCTTTGTTTTCATGTCAGCACAAAATGTGCCGGGAAGATGTTTCGATTCTTGAAATGGAGGTATAGTGAATCTCACCCATGATCATCTACGCGATACATATATTGTAAGCAACTGGAGGCGGGACATGATATATGTCTAGGTGAAGGGGGCACATTTGTTCCTACCATGAACTGCTTTCGGAAGTCTATCTAGATCTGTTTGGAATCGAGGTTAAAATCCAAAACAACTACGTCTCGAAGTCCATCCTCTCGTTTGTCCGTTCTTGTAAAAATGGACAGATTTTCGCCTCCTTCCACCTCTTGTATCTCGACTGAAGGCTCGCCATCAAATCCTGATCCACTCCATACATGATCAAAGAATACTTGTCCGTTCTTACCATGCACTTTTACGATGCTGAGGGTTGAATCTGTATTTCCAGGCAAAGCGAGATATACGTTATTCTTACTGTCAACAGATATGCTTCCTCTTGAGCCAATCTCAGTAGGCTTGTTTATGCCATCCGTTGGGACAGCATTCTTTGTCCACCCCCCTAATATTTATTAGTATAAAGTCCTCAATATAATTTGATCAGTATTGTGGCTTTACCTGTACAATCGCGGTAATAAAGTATCCACTGCTGCTCGCCCGCAGAATTTTCCCTGTTCAAAACCCAGAATCCACCCTTTCGGTCCACCGCTTGAGCTTCTTGGTTCAAGATCCCACTTCCCATGGGAATCTCAAAGACTCTCGCCTTGGACTGCGGCAAGATGGTGTTTTCTTCCCCTCCATTCAGTATGGCCAAGGTTCTTCCATCCGAACTTTTCCATGTCTTTCCCACATCTTCCGAATAAGCAAAATTCAGATCATAGTTGTTCTCGGGCCCGTTAGGTCCGGCTTGTTGTTTATGGGCATCTGCGTCTGTGGAAGCTTCGAAAAGAATGAAGTTTCGATAACACCATGACAAATAAAGACGCGAGTTTCGATAATCAAGACCATTTATATATGGGCTGTTAGAAACACCAGTAAGGTGTTGGCCTATATAAGTATAAGTGGAAGACTTTGCCGAGTAGCGGTAAAGAATATCTGATCCCAATCCTGCTCTACATTCACGTTAAATTAATGTGCAGGTGCAGTTGTATCAGAATATACATACTGGCCAATACGATACGTCAACAACAAATCATCATCCACGTTGACAAAACGAGGATAAGTGACTTCGTCCATCAGATCATTATGTGCAATACCAGGAAGATAATCTTGCGTTTGCGAAAACAAAGATGCATTCCATACATTAGAATCCTCTGTACATTTTTCGGAATCTTTGCGTTTCAAAATTTTAAATCTCAATCTAACATTTCTCAGCATTGCTCAGCCTTTTTTCAAAACAACAACACACCTGTCACAATGATGATCAAACGCTATGTGTATACTTCCATCTCCACTACAGATACCAATAGATATTGTATTATGTCCATCATCAGCCACCTGTTCATAATCGTGGAAACTCAATATTTCCCACTTCGAATGCGTGGGTAAGACTTTTCTTCTACCCAGATTCATCATACAAGCACTCGGCTTCGTGGACGTAGGATGATCGGTATAGAATGCTACATATTGCCATCCGCTAACAGTGGTAATGGCGTTTTGTTGAAAGGAATTTGCGTTGATTCTATGTATTCTTTTGGGATCCGGGCCGAGGATTGAAATGTTAGGCTCTGGGAGTCCCATTATGAGATGAATATCTAGTGAAAGTCAAACAATCGACTTTATGAACAATCTTGAAAACAGAAATACCGCCGCAATGACCTTGATACTAATACAAAGCTCACATCTGAATCCACATATACGTATCCCCCCTCCATCACGATACCAGCGCATGCACACGTGCAATACCGATACCTGTTGAAAAACGATCCTCGGCTCCAGCTCCAAAATACGCATGCATGAAGATACCCCAGAGATATCCCACCAATCCCCTGTCCTTCGCATATAAAGCCCCAGTCGGTTCATCACCCGCCGAAGCTTGAAAATGCTCTACCCCGCAACCCCCGGATAAATATCCCCGATAAGCGAGTTGTGCATTATCCCCTATTGGATGCGAACTTTGTTATCGTGGGGAAGATTTGCAGTTCTCTTGCGTATGCCCTTGATGTGATATGAGATGATATGCAAAAGAGTTGTCAAGTGGTAGGGCACGATGGGTTGGGATGGGATAAGATAGGATAGGATGGGTTAGCTAGGTAGCATTGCAGCTTCAACATGGCCTGTATGCAGAGACGGGGTGGGACAACCACATCGTGATGAAAGTAAATATAATACTCATGTGCATCCTATCTGCTCATTCCAACATTCCAACAATCTCACATTCTCATCTTCCTCAGCATCTCTTTGTCGTAGCCAAAATGATGTTTCCGACTAAATCCCCCATGGTTGACAGAGATGCTCTCGTGTCCGCCTCTCATTTAACGAATAAACGTGGTCCCTGGTGGCATGATCGAGGATTGCTGAAACTCAATCTTCTTATCGTGATACCGCTGATGAGTGAATATGTCCAGGGTTATGATGCGAGTCTCATTAACAATGTGCAGCAGTTGAAGAGTTGGCAGAAGGGTATTTATTAGCATTTTTTCTTTTGTGTTCGCTTGGTGTAACTCTTTATTTTCTTCCGGTCTGGGATGTGGCTATGAAGAAGAGATGTATTCAGAGGGTAATTTTATCATTCATCGAAGAGCATATTAGATTGTATTGAAATAAGAAACATGGCTGATGAATAGGAACTTGATAGAATTTCATAACCCAAAGGGCTCACTCTTGGGCATTTTGTCGGCGAGTTATTGGGTGGGAAATGTCTTGGGAGTATTCTTTATCACGCCACTGGGCGACAGATTTGGCAGAAGAATGGCGTTGTTCTTTGGCAGTATGGTTGCAATACTTGGGACTGCTCTTTGTACTGGAGCCATTAATGGTATGTTTGCTTCACTCCATCGCTTTGCGTGGTCAGAAAGAAGTGTCATAGGCGAAGACAGAGACATAATGAAATAGTGAAAGGATGCACAGACGAGCATTGTGAAACAAAGGCTGATGAAAAACCTAGCTGGCATGTTCATTGCTGGCAGACTTCTGTTAGGGATCGGAGGAGTGGTTGTTGGAGCCATTGGACCTGTACTAGTAGCGGAACTTGCATATCCGGGTAAGTTCTCCTGAGAAGGAAGCCGAGGATTATTTGGCATCCAAATGCGATAAACTAATAGAAAGTAGATCATCGTGCAACTGCGACTGCGCTTTCAAATACCCAATACTCAATGGGCTCGATCATCGCTTCCTGGATAACTTTTGGTAGGCTGTTTTGCCATAGCTTACACATGTTGAAAGCTAGGTATTAACAATAGATAGGCACATTTCGATTGAACTCCACATGGTCCTGGCGTATTCCTTCAATATTCCAAGCTTTGCCCTCTGTCGCCCAAGCATTTGGTATTTTCTTTCTTCCTGAATCACCTCGATGGCTTGTGAGCAAAGGTCGTGAAGACGCTGCTTTGGGTGTGCTATCCAAGTATCATGCCAATGGAGATCGAGAAGATGAGGTCGTACAACTCGAATACAGAGAGATAGTCGGAACAATCGAGTTGGAGATCTCAGCAAATCAATCAAGTTGGAGTGAAATGTGGAGAGGTAAAGGAAACCAATGGAGAATGTTTATTATGATTGTGAGCCCCAAGTCCCTTATTGTGTACTCATTCGAGGCGGCACAGCAACGGTGAAAATTTGCGAAGTGTACTAAATGCTGATAATGATTCATAGTTCTTTGGAATCTGTAAGCAATGGTCAGGAAATGGCGTAGTGTCCTATTACTTACATACAGTAAGCACATCTCAAGTTTAACCTCTTTGGCACCACTGACAAGCTCTAGATGCTTGACGACGTTGGGATCACAACAACATTCCAGCAAACTCTCATCACTGCAACCTCCCAAATGTTTTCCTTTGCTTGTTCTGTCGGCTTTGCATTTCTACCTGCTCGAGTAGGTCGTCGACCTCTTCTGCTTTGGTCAATGGGCCTGATGTGGCTTGTCTTTACCATAATCACCATCCTTACTGGTGTGTTCACCCACACTGGATCCAAATCCGCCTCTTATGCCTCGGTTGCTTTTATATATCTGTATAGCGGAGTACATAATTTGGGATGGACAGGTGCCATGATGCTCTATGTGGTTGAAATCTTGCCGTACACGTTGCGTGCCAAAGGCATTTCACTATTTTGGTTAGTCACGGGCTTAGCAGGTGCATTCAACACCTATGTGAACCCATTAGGCCTTGCAAGATTTGGTTGGAAGTTCTATTTTTTCTATGTGGCATGGATCGCCGTCGAGTTTGTCGTGGTGTACTTTGCGTGTCCTGAAACGAAGGGGACAAGTTTGGAAGATGTGGCTTTAGTCATTGAGGGGAGCGATGCGAAAGTTAGCAAGATGAATCCAGTGAAAGAGGCGATGATAGACAAGGAGAGTGAAACCATGGAACATGTTGAGAAGGCCAGATGATCGAATAACGCAATCACTGGCTGGATCTATTGCGTCGAAGGTTGAATTGAGAGGGTTTTCGGAGCAGATAATTGTGCACTTATCAGGTAGATGAGTAGTTGTGGTCGTGATAGAAAACTATGACAACATCTCTTGTTAAAAGTAATTTTCTCACTATGTCAAATACCTGCCCGAGTATCTAAATGTTGGGGTAATATAGCACCTGATTGTATCGACAAATTTTGTGCTGCAAAGATGAACTCTTGCTCGCCTTTTTTCGTAGCAGCCCACCTACTTTTCCTCCTCCTCACCAACATTGATTAACCATCGACCATTGAACGAGACTGCGAACCTCAACCCCAAGAAACCTTCATTCTTGCGCGTGCAATAAATCATCATAATCATCACTGGCCTTTATTGAGATTACGATTCATCTACGAAACAGGGTTTTCCGGCAGATTTTGACAAGAGTTTGATCTTCACAACGATCATCTCTCCTTGATAATGGTAAGTTTCTCCACACAAACATGGCTGTCAAAGATGTCAGCCAAAATAGATGAAACCAAATGATTGATAGTTATAAAGGCTCCCAAGAATCTACCACCCGCAGCCAAGCAAGCAAAGATTCTGGACTGGTTTCGAACCTCCATGGGAGTGTATTCCTTTAAAGAACTCGAGAAACTACTCCCATCTGTCGGTTCGATCAACGGCATGCTAGTGAAAGAGTACATCCAAGCGCTCACAGACGAGAATCTGATCCGTGTTGAGAAAATTGGAAGTGGCAACTGGTATTGGTCATTTACCTCAGATGCCAAGAAGAGCAAAGAAAACATGATCAACAAATTGAAGGATGAGGAAACTAAATTGTTGGCTTCAATTGAGGTCGCCGAACAAGAGCTTGAAAAGGAAATGACAAAACGTCAAGAGGACGATGAAATGCTCCTTGATGGTGGATCAGACAGAGACGCTTTGATGGACGCTTACGAGGCTCTTGTGAAGGAGAACGACGCTCTTGATAAGGAATTGGAGCTCTACAGTGATAACGATCCTGCTGAGATCTTGCGAAAAATGGAGGCAACGAACAAACTTAAGGAGAGCACGTTGAGATGGACCGACAACCTTGAATCGCTTGAATCTTTTCTGGTCAGCTTGACGGGAGACCGAGCTCAAGCTGGAGAGATCATGCATCGAGCATGTGGTGAGGACTATGTAGTCGGGGAAGGGTTGAAAGAACTAGCGGTCCCAAATTAGTGGATCCCTCGTAGCTCTACTTGCATGGACAACCTCGAATTATCGGAATGTGATATGATGGAAATGGTATTACTGGCTTGCGATTATCGCTACTCGGTCTGGCCGGTATAGCTTCATGTTTTGTTGTTGTCAGCTTCTTCCAAAATATGATATGGAGGACAGTGTGATCAGACAGCAAATGGTACGGTGTGCATCGATGTAGACGGCTGATCAATCCGAACATTAACCTTAATCATTCGATTGCTTGGGAGCTGTTTGTTTGTTCGTTTGTTATTTCCAACTCGAAAACTTGATGATACGTTTTTGAAACATTATTCATGTTACAGATGTGACATGTACGCAAACCCCAACATCTCCACTTGGCCACTTGGAAAATTTGCTAAATCAGATGCAAGTGCAGCCCAAAGCGGGAAAATGCCTGGGAGGAACTAGACAAGCTTTTTTCCTAATCTTAGGCTAATCGCGATTTTCGAGGGACCAGCTGGGCAACAATCTTCGATGTCACAAACGGGACTCGGGGATTTAACCAAATTGTACCCCGCACCGAGGAATCCACCAATTAGCACAATAGACCGACGAGCTGTCAGTCACAGTGTTGCATCAAATATATCCTCTTTCGCTTCTCGGGCGCCCTATCACCTTATCCAACGGTTCAACCTTCGATACAGATTGCTGCATATGGCTGAGCGCATATACTCGAAGACACGAATGGGTGATAGTGCCATGCATGATGAACAGTAAATCATCGCAAAATCTCAAGCTAAGAGATGAGTTCCCGTGTCAATCGAAGGATGCCTAGGAAATGGAAGCATCGGATCCCGAAAGAGACGAAGAAAGATCATATACTTTTATGGTTTGCAAAGTATCAAGTAAGATGCCATCAGGAACTCAGGTTACATTGCGAATGAACTGTCGGTATTCAAGTCCCTCACAAGACTATATTGGATGTAAGAGTGCCGGTATGATAAACAAGTAGGTTGCAAGCGATGTGGACAATATATGGTTTGCTCGTACATCGTATACGCTGGTCACCTCCTCGACGCCTGGAGCAATCCAGCCCTACTGGACTCATCCCTTTCACTTATTATTCCTCGAGGGTTACTCGCTTGCACCGAAAAGTTACCGAAAGTTATATTGCTACAATGCTACATGCTGTACATCCTTCATTAGTATATTTTGACATACGAAATGGTTGGCTGACAAGTGTATATACATGAAATTTGCATTGGACCGATATTCTCCTACCGCTTCCCGATAGAAATCATCCAAAACGGATATCCCTAGAGCCGAATAAGTCTGCATCGGTAGGTAGATAATGTAATGCTCTTCATGTCCTTCCGTGTTCCATTTTTCACTTGAGCACTCATTCTCCTCTCCGTCTTCTTCTCACCAGGGACATACATATCTTTGCAGTTTCGACGCTTTTTGCCTACTAAGCGCTTTCTTACGCACTATAACACCACCTCTGCCTCACGTAGCTCCTCAACTCCCTTTTATCCCTCAGCCTTATAACTGAAAGCAGAGTATCAGATTGTCAGGTTTCAGCGAATACATACACGCCAATACCCACCATACACCGCATACCTACCACACACCACTCGCCCGCCCAACTATATCGTGGACTGGATCATTTGAATTGTGAACTGTGGGACCTTGGACCCCTGAGCAAATTCAAGCTTTCTGCAACACGTAAGGACCTTCTCCGGGTCCCTCTTGAACCCCTTCAAATTTGTCTGGGCTACACGGCTTCCACGATTTGTACCCAATTTTATCACAAATCTTAAATTAAAACAAACTTTTGTTCAAACCAAAAGGAAGACTGATTTTCGAAACCTTCCGCATCCAGATATTGTTTCTGGGATTCCAAGGTTCTTTCGCATTCTCATGAAGAAAAAAGAGGTGCATCCCGCTTGCTCTCTCGTTGGGTCTCTCCCTCCCCACCTTTCATATCAATCGATCCCTCGTACCTCGTAGCTACCCAGGTGCAGTCCCCATACTCTCTGCTCGCACTCGCACGCGCGCTGGACTCGTTGTTCTGGCCGTTCTGGCTGTTCTGGCTGTTCTGGCTGCTCTCATACTTTGCCTACCCACCGCGCCACCGACTTCCTCTACCTGGTACCCTACCTTTGCTCCCGGACTCGGACAATTTATGGGCAGTGGTAAAACATTGACAAGTTCTAATCTGAGGAACCACGACGAATTACTGCCTAGGTACACTTTGCACGAAAAAAGCTACTAGGTGCATTTGAAATCTTTTGAGTTTTGACCAACAAAACGTTCATTCATTCATTCATTTACTCGCTCGCTCACCCATCCACCCACTCCTCCCTCCGTTCATTCATTGAAGAAGATTGCAAATCCTGGTTCCAGATCACAAATCACCATTGCACAAAACCCCCCGTTTCTAAATCCTTCTACGAGTAAGAGAGAAAAGAAAGAAGTCATTAAGTCTTAGATTCAAGAATTCGAGAGACCTAAAACCCTTAGTCTTCCCGATTTTCCGTCTTCCATTGTCCGTCAACCCATCAATATTGATTGACTGACCCAACTGTCTCCATCAACGAAACCCCATTCGTGTTCCGATTCACTATTATATTCATATTTATTTATATATTTGTTATTTTGTCGTTGATTGTTGCATTATTGCCGTTCCAATTACTATTACTATTATTTATTACTCAATTTCCACACTCAAGCATTTGCCATGCATCTTGATTCACTTCTTATTATAACGACTTAGCATTGGCAACTGTCGTTGATTCCCCCCGCAGTCGCCCGGAATTTGCAGTTCTGCCAATATTCTGCGTGCGACTTTCCGTCAATTCCTTCCCAGTACTTGGCAGACACGATTTAAGACTTGGCACCGCGAACATATCATATATTATATTAGCATGTGCGCGAATGCCACTTCCACGGCCCAGTCGTCGCCGACCGCATCGACAGGTCGCTCTCTGTTTTCTAGATTGACTGCCCCATTGAAGTCCCGTACGCGCAACCTGGCCGACTTCCATATCGAACCACTTGAACCTCATCGGCGATATGCACCAGGGGATCTGGTAAGGGGTGCCGTGGTGTTGACTGTTGTCAAACCCGTTCGCATCACTCACCTCACTGTCTGCCTACATGGTTTCATACACGTCTACAAGAATGCCAATGGCGCGAACGAGCCTCTGCCAGACACAGTGACGTATGCCTCGGGCAACCCCATGAAGTCACAATACTTTGGGAATGGTTATTGCTCACTCTTCCAAGATGAAGTTATATTATGTGGTGAAGGTAGACTTGATGCTGGAGTATATAGATTTAATTTCGAACTGGAATTTCCCACCAAGGGTATTCCGACAAGCGTCGATGTAGGCAACTTTTGAGCAAACCCCAATGCGACTTGGACTAATGAATGTGATTAGTTTGAAAGGGGAACGATATCATATCAGATCTCTTCGACGATTACCCGGCCAACTACAATAGCTGCGACCTCGATGTGCGAAAGGAAGGTTGAGCTGGTTGAGAGAGTGGATGTTGGTCCCTTGGGTCCACCCCGACCCCGAACAATATCACTGGAACCTATTTCGAGACGAGCAAAGAGGAAGAAGTCCATTAAGCCGAAAGACCAGCCCCCATCTCGCGAACATGCGGACACAAGATCCATTAGTGATACAACTGAAGCTACGTCACCGCGACCGGATGACTCGGCGAGCCAAGTGGATATGCATGATAACCAAATGCAACCTCGAAGTCCGGCGCAAAGCGATGTCCAAAGCACTTTCAGTACAGACAGTACGATAAGCAGTAGTACTGGCCTCAGCTTTCGGTTGGGACCTGTTCCATCATCGGCACGGTCTGCTCGAGATAGCCAAGGCAACAGCAGCAATTCCCTAGACGATAAAACCATCACAGCTACAATCGAATTACTCAAGTCCGGATGCTTACCAGGAGATTATCTGCCGGTCAAAATTACTGTACAGCACACTAAGGCTATCAAAAGTATGCATGGCATTATAATTACATTTTACAGACAAGGCCGAATAGATTCTTCGCCTCCTCTATCACTGTTCAAGGATATCAAAGGGAAAGAAGCTGAAAGGCTTAAGCATGAAGAATATTACCCTAAATCTAAGACCGGCTTAGGTGGTCTGTCACTAAGTTCCGCTGGATCGACTAGTGTCTTCCGAAAAGATCTTTCGCAGACATTTGCGCCACTCATTGTTGACCCTTCAACTTTGACTGCACACGTTACAGCATCTATCAGAGTTCCCGAAGACTGCTTTCCAACTATAAGTGGCGTGCCTGGCCAGATGGTAAACTTCAAATACCAAGTTGAAGTTGTAGTTGATCTGGGAGGGAAATTAGCCGGCCAACAACGACACGTGCCACGCATTGGAACAGTTAGCTTACCTGCCGCCTATGGAAGCACAGGTAATAGATCAGAAGGGAATGCCAGCATGTTGGCTGCCTTTGGGGGTAGCATTGTTGATACGGACCACATTAGGCGAGAAAAGAGTGTGGTTGCCTGTGTTTTTGAAGTTATTGTAGGGACTACGGATAGTGCTCGAAACAAAGCAAGGCATGCCGGTAAACAACCAGCTGAATCCTCAAACTCGAGGCCAGTCACACCTTCTCCGGCTCAAAATCCCATACACGAAGAGCCGTTCGACCACGAGTATATACACCAAGAAAATGCGCAATACCCTAATCATCCTTACCAATATTACGACCCGAATTATGACGAACCATACCCTTATGAATATAATCACAACTTTGAACAGCGTTCCGATCAACATTCTATATACCCACCTCCATCACATACACAAATATACGTTCCACCACCAGAAACTGAAGGTCAAACAGAACTCAGTGAAAAAGAACAACTCAGGAGAGCAGAACAGAGACTTCTTCCTAGCCAGCCCCCAGATTTCCAAGCATCATCATCGTCATCATCGGCTGCAGCAAGGGGCAACCCTGGGCCATCTGCACCTAATCCAGCCGATGAAGATCTTTACACCGCCGACGGTTTGCCGCCTAGTAACCCCAGGCCCCTTGCGTCTCATCCGGTTGACCCGTCAAATCCGCACGTAAGCGAATCTCCACCTGCTGGCCCCTCAGCCCCCAGTCTCTCGGATCTCACACCGCATGCCTCACACGCCTCGCACGCCACAGACGATAAACAAGAACTTGAACGTCAAAGACTCCTAGCTGAAGCAAGCGCGCCCTCAGAGTTTCCCGAGTTGGAAGAAGAGGGCGAGAGTAGCCGACAGGGTGCTGCTGCTTCGGCACCGCATGACCATGAACCTTCGGCGCCGATATTTCACGAAGAAGACGAATATGGAAGCGGGTATGCACATCAGGATTTTGAGGGAACATCGTCGGGTCATGAAGCTTTACCGCCGAGATATGAGAGGTGATTTGGGAATGTATGTGAATAAGAGCTTTTGTACTTGTAAATACCCATGGACGGTGAAAGGGGGAAGGGAGAGGAGGTTGAAACAGCGAGAGACTATTAGAAGCTATGCCATGCCATGCCATGCTATGCAGCGCTTGAGGGAGACTTTCCAAGAAAGCTGCTAGCAGACGATTTAAATGAATATATAATATCCAAAATTTTAACTACTAAGATACATCACATTATCCATCAATTGTCACCTACCTACCTGCCTGCCTAGGTTAATATCTATGCATTGTTAATCCCCCAGTCATTATTGTGTGTAGAAAATGGCCAGACACCTGTGACTATTTCTAGAAATACCGTCCATGTTAGGATGAAGATCCCAAATACCGTGCATTAGCCTTGAAAATACACATATCCATCTCCGGGAGATTTGTAACTGGAATTATGCATCTTCTACTCGATCCTTTAGTGTCATCATTTTCACTAGACAGGAACAAATAGAGAAAGATATAAAGGTTATTCATTCATAAATTTTCATTTCTTGGTTTTTAATCTAGCCATTCTCTTCTAGCTCTAACTTGCAGCGCGGGATACAGAAAGGAGAAACAGTAAGTCGTCGTTTCCGACTACCACATTGATCGATGCGTATTACAGCGAGCGAACGTGCAAAATGGTTTCGTAGCTTGAAAGTTATTTTGCGCCTCCTAACACCCCGTCCCCCAGAAATTCAACAAATGTAAAAGCAGATAAATCACCACAGGCCCCCCGTTACTTTTGAGCTAATTCCCTCCACCAACGTTTGAGTTTACGAGCACTTCGTATACTCAATTTATGCCTTGAGCTTCATTGGTGGTGTACCGAGTCCATTGCGGTTACGGAAGAAGAATACCTTCTTGCCCTCACCTTCAGCACCCTCAGATGGCTCGACCCACTGGCACCAACGAGCGCTGGACCACAAGCTCTTCAAAAATCCAAGGGATCCGCCTCGAACATCGGCTCTGTAGTGACGACCCATGATAGGCTTGATGGCCTCGGTAGCCTCATCGGCGTGGTAGAAAGGAATGGTGCTGACGTAGTGGTGAAGAACGTGGGTCTCGATGATACCGTGAAGAAGAGTGCGTCCGATGAATCCGAATTCACGATCGATGGTTGCTGCGGCTCCACGAACATAGTTCCAGCTCTCGCCAGAGTAGTGAGGAAGAGTTGGGTCGGTGTGTTGGAGGAAGGTGATAGCAACAAGCCAGTGGTTTACCCAGAGGTATGGAATGAAGTACCAGATAGCCATGTTGTAAAATCCGTATGTCTTGCTAAGCATGATAAGGACAGCGGCGGTGATGGCGATACCGAGATCACTCAACAAGATCAATTTGGCATCCTTAGCTTCATAAAGAGGACTGGCTGGGTTGAAGTGACTGACGGTCCAGAAACTGTTGACCTTACCCTTTCCACGACCCTCATGTTGACGCTCATGGTTGTTGTGACCGGTGACGTTCATGAATAAGTACAAAGGCCAGCCAGCAAGTTGTTGTCCGATGGAGTGAATAAGAGTTGCGATTGGAGTCTCCTCGGTGAGCTCGTGAAGCTCATGAACGAACTTGCCGACGCGGGTAGCATAATCTTGACGGGTCTTTGGAACGAAAACCATATCACGCTCCATGTTGCCAGTAGCTTTGTGATGCTTGCCGTGAGAGATCTTCCATGAAAAGTATGGGACGAGAAGAGCAGAGTGGCAGATCCACCCAGTTGTATCGTTCAAGACCTTTGAAGTCGAGAAAGATTGATGGCCACACTCATGAGCAAGAACCCAGAGACCAGTACCAAACAAACCCTGAACAACGGTGTATAAAGCCCACAGCACAGCGCGCGCTGGAGTTGAGGGAACGTTTTCTGGTGTAAGGTATTTGTTGAAGAGGAAGAATGTGGTGGCTAAGCTGGCAATATCGCGAGCAACATAAGCCAAACCCCTTACTCCAGATCGCTCGTAACAATGCTTTGGAATTGCGTTACGGATGTCATTGACGGTATAATCTGGAAGCTCAAATTCGTTTCCGTAAGTATCGATGAGTTTGCCATATGGCTTGGTGCTCTTAACATCTTCGCCTAGAGATGACATAGATGACAGAGAAGTAGACGAGGGGGATTGTCTTGGGGTATCATTGGGGGAACCGGCAGCTGTCGAGGGAGCTGATTCGGCAGTGGAGGAGGTCACCGTTCTTTGAACGGCGGTGCGCTTTGGGAGAGCAGTGGTAGAGGCCATGGTGTTGTAATTTTTGTAGACTCGAAATTAAGAGAAAAAGAATGAGAATTCGAAGGAAATTATCACTTCGATGTTCGAGGCAATAGGGAGTGACAAGATTGTAGCCGTCTGAAGTGAATCGACCAAATTTGTTGAGGTTTTGGTGGGATAGAATTAAAGAAGGCTCAACGATAAATTCTAGGAGTATTTGTTAGCTTCCGAACGCTTTCTAATCGGGTCGAATGCTAGAGGCATCTACTTACCAACTTTCGTACACACTCCTCAAGATGTGTATTAGGTTTTGTGAAGAGGTTGGAGAGCAAGTGGTAAGATGGAGGAGGGAAAGAATTTGGACTTATAAGAGGGAGAGGGAGAGGGAGAGGGAGAGGGAGAGGGGGTGGTTTAAGAAAAGGAATGGAGGGATGAATTGAGAGAGTGGTGGAGTGAGTGGTGGAGTACCTAGATACCTAGTAAAAGACTAAAAGTAAGTATGGGAGGGATGTTCACACGTCGCTTGGCCCTAAAGGTCTAAAGAAGAGAGAAGAGAAAAAAAAAAAGAATGAGATATTTCTCCGTAGCGCTTTCCTATTGACTGTTATGGACCAGTCATTCTCCCTCAAATAACTGCAAGATTCCAGATTGAACAAGGGACGGGAAAGGGCCAAGGAGGGGCCAGCATATGGATTAGGATGATTACGGAGTGCCCAAGTATAAAATGTCAAATCCTCAGATCTACGCAAGTGTAATGATAAAAGGCAAAAGTCACTAGAAAATATTCAGGAGGAGGAGGAGGAGGAGGAGTCTGCTACGTGCAATCGATCAATACGGTCGAATCTGAGTAGACACTTTCTTGAAATGCGTTCTATGCTTGCTTCGTACTGCATCTGTGCGCTTTATATATGTATGGAGTACACGAGACACGATGTCTGGCTACTTTGCTACAATCCCTTCTACTTCCAGACATTCTCTTGTGTTTTGGTTGTTAAAACAAGTAGATATGGAGAAATCGATGTGAGAGTCCAATTATCTTGATTCGATTGCCACCACCCACCCACCACAACAACTCGTTAAGAACGTAAGACATGGGAAAGGGGCCGTGAAGATCTTATCATGATATCCATAACGCATATCCATTTGGCTATCGTATGGTGGGGTTTGTTACAATCCATCTCAATTTGCAGAACCGTTTTTTGTTGTTGAGTTTCAGTGGAGAATGAGAGATGCCGAGTTTTCTTGCACGTTTGTTGTTCAGACACATCAAAGCAAATCCCGAAGACAACGAGGCAACGAGGCAACGAGAGGACGAGAAAGGATTACTCAAGAAGATCTCCCACGGAGTAATTATCTGGTGATATCTCGTACCACCCTCCTCTACAGCAATATCCAACTGTTCTTCCTCCTTCCAAGTTTCCGCCCCTCACCTTGTCCCTCCCTCTTCGATAACGGACATTCCGATGGACTTGAAGCTCACGCCACCCATCTCTCGGTTCCGTCGTGGAGAACCCTTGACAGGTAGGCCGTTCGTTTCAAAGCGCTCTAGTGCATGTACATGGCTAGCAGAGAGAACGAGAGACAGAGCATTCATTCTGTGGGGACACGGACACGATGAGTTGGTTGTGCTAATTACTTACTCACCGCTAGAGCACTTCCGGAGGATACAGATCAATGGCACAGTGGCACGCACAGTGGCTCACCCAGCTCAGCGTAGAAGGCTTGAATGGTGTCGGCACAACATTCATTCAGCTTGTGTAAGAACAGCCCGATCAATGTACGCCCACACATATACTGCACACCCAGACACGCAAGAAGGGTTCGTTCTACCTCATAGGCTCAATCTTCGCATAGCGATTTCGGCCTGTTTCGCATCCTCACATGCATCAAAAGTACCATGTTCTTCATACAGACGCAAACACGTTCTAGGAATATTGTGAACGGAAAGAGCAAAATTGGTTGCCCGTTTCACACAGAGACTCCTGCCATTTGGCCTACGAACGGAAAGCTGTTTTGATGTTACAGCCGACCAATCACACCATTGCCATATAGAGTTCCCCCTTGTATTGTCATGCATGGCATATCGAGCATTCTCAAGCTTGCAGAAAAGGGTTCGAGACTAAACCCCATTCGTCAATTTACCCGAAAAGATTTCCCCAACAAATTTGAGGACCCATGTATTCTATTTTTTTTGTTGGGGCTTGAAAACGAATGATCGCTACAAGGGTGGAAGAGGGTCGAAGACTCGAAAGAGTTCAAATCCTGTGGGAAAAAGATGCCAAATGTCATGCCTTGCTGTGTGTGCTATGGCGTGCCATACCATCCATACCATCCACATCATCTCCCGAGAGTCTGCCTTCCTTCCTTCTTCACTAACTACCTAGCACTCCGAACTTGGATCGATCTAAACCTCGGTATCTTGTTTCGCATTACGCTGCGAGGGAGTAGACGAAGAAGTTGATGGAAGCATGTGCAAATGAGAACCTCCCTCCCCCGTCCCGAGCCTGATCCGCGGTTGAAGACTCAAAGTAGCGATTTGGAATATCTTTCAAGAGAATCCATATGTTTGGGCGATTCGACAAACCCCCTGAGTTACAAGTTCGGCTATCACCTCGAAGTATATCCACATCACCGCAAATCTTCTTTTGCCACTCATCAATTTTGGGTCTGGCCATGTGGAGTTTACATGCTATCAAAACATTTGATGGCAAATGGATCTATCTGTACATGTTTCACTAACGCTATCACGCATGGAGTTGGCTTCAGGCTGGCGTTTACAGCTTGTATCAAGCTTACAAAATCAAGCTTACAAAATCGAGAGAGTATATCGATATTACAGCCTGCTATATATGTGGCATTTCACACGTTCAGGATTCAACTATTTACCGCATTGACAACCCTTCGGCAGAATGGCTACATTCGCTCGACAGACATATGGCGTAGATTCTTAAAAGTCGATTCGATCAAATTGCACGTGCTAAATTACCCAGTGTGGTTAAGACATGCATTTCAAAGTAAACCTCGAGATCCTCCATTCGTACAAATCTTCACATGAGCTAAGTAGACATACAATTCTTGAACTTCTACCCCTGATATATCAAACGTGTTCTTCGATTTGCGAAAGAGAGGGCGTGTAATTGCACAATTCTACAATATTTTGAAACGCCCATTCCCATGCAGTCATTCCCAATGTGGTGTTTGTACAACGAGTAGTCTTGCTACGCGGCTGACGTTGCGCCAAATAATCTTCATTATCATATCTATTTTGGCCACTTCTTCCATCCACGACCATGACCTCTCTGCGATATTCATTAGTAGCCGAACATTAATTTGGGTTGATGTAGGAAGACGAACCTCTTTCCATGTCTGGATCATCTGTGGCATCTCCAACATAGCCTTTCTTCTCTTCTCCAATCTGTTGCAAATCGTGAATTAGTAAACGTATCAAAAAATGCAAGACCAAAGCTTCGACCAATCCATCAAATGCGAGAGCAAAACATACCTCGACTTCAATGTTCTCTCGGATTCCTTTCCCTTGACTCTCTGTCCAACACCAGTACCCTTTACCCTCAGTCCATTCTCCATCCTCTTGCGTAATTTCTCCTCAGTACTCTTTACAGAGAGTGGTAAAAGTTCCTCTACTCCATGTTGCCTTGCAAGTTTGCACAAATCTGCTTGTCGTCTGAGGGAAAACACTGGATCATGCCACTTCCCAGTAACTGGATGCTTGTGAGGTCTGAATGGCGATGTCGCCTCTGTAATTGCTGGGTGCGTAGCTTGATCCAAAGTTTCCTCGATCTTCAAGGTAGCCTTGCTGACAGCTTCTGATGTCGCCGCATCTGAAGTTGTGTTGACAGCGTTGGCCTGTGGGAGAATGGCTTGAGGTGGATAACGGGCGAAAAATCTCTGCAGCTGCGGTGGCAGCGATTGCGCAAGCTTCACATATTGAACGGGCTTCAGCATCTTGATTGTCGCAAAAGGCTGAGATTTCGAGATGTTGTCGATGTCGAAATAAAATTCATGATTGGTGATTATGTAAGCTGAAGTCTTTTGGTTGCCTCGACTCTTCAGCCTTGTCTTTGATATTCAGTCTTCAAAGTTATTTTGTCTTGCGCCAACTCTTTTGCAGGTTTCAATCTTCGGAAATTTGTTAAGCTATAGATATTATCCGATTTTGAGACATCTATTCTACCTCTCATATTTCCGGTCATGGCCTCAAATGGATACTCAAATAGCGCTGATGCAGTACCGCCGCCCCCGAGCGATAACGATGGAAGACCACCATCCCCTCCACCTCCACCTCCAGATTCATTCGTCCCTCCACCACCCCCAAGCTCATTAGCTCCTCCCCCTCCTCCTTCCAGCGATCTTCCACCACCTCCTCCCTCCGAGTTACTACCTCCTCCCCCAGAACCCAAAAAGAAGAAAGGCTGGGGAGCTCCAAAACCAGGTCCACTGAGCATCGAAGATATTTTGAAGAAGAAGAAAGAGGCAGACGAGGCCGCAGCTAAGGTATGTAGTTTTTCCCTTTCACATGAAGCTGGCAGCCATGTTCACAATACATGTCTAGTATTTCCTGGGATCAATACTGATTATATGAAACCACAGCCTAAATTTCTATCAAAAGCTGCTCGAGAGAAACTGGCTCTTGAGAAAAGAGCAAAAGAGGTCGAAGAACAAAAGCGGAAGCGTGAAGCAGAACAGGATAACCGGATATCTATAGGAAGTGTCAATGGAAATGGAAACGGATATGGATCTGCTGCGAATGGTCGAGATGGTTATGAACGATCATATCAGCAGGAAAATGGGCGTCGAGAATCCTCTTTTGTGCCCACTGGGCCTCGAGCTATGCGGAATAGCCAGCAAAGTCGATCTAGTAGTGATAAGCCGAACGATATGGAGCCACCGCCAAAACCAGCTAAATCGGCTGCTGCAGGTACGGGTAAAGCTTCGGTAGCTGGCGAGAAACGACCCGCGAACGCGGAAGATCTTCAAGCTGCTCTAATAAAAACGCGATACATGGGCGCCGAAACGAATCAGTCGACATTTTCCGCGAAGAAGAAACGTAGAAGGACGACAGAGAAGAAGTTTAACTTTGAGTGGAATGCCGAGGAGGATACTAGCCCAGATTATAACCCTATTTACCAAAATCGCGCGGAAGCAGGTCTATATGGTCGAGGTAGATTGGGTGGTTTTGCTGAAGACGAAGGAGCAACTCTGAAATATGCAAAAGCTTTGGAAGAACGAGATGCGGAGGCTGGAGGCGCGCGTGCAAGAGAAATTGTGGAAATGGAGAGGCGGAGGAAAGAAGATGCCGGCAGGAACTCACTTGACAAACATTGGAGTGAGAAGAAATTGGAACATATGCGAGAACGAGATTGGCGTATTTTCAAGGAAGATTTCAATATCAGTACAAAAGGAGGTGCGATTCCAAATCCTATGCGGAATTGGTCAGAATCCAAGTTACCCAAACGTCTGCTGGATGTTATCCATCAAGTTGGTTATGACGAACCGTCAGCGGTACAAAGAGCTGCTATTCCTATAGCATTACAAGCAAGAGATTTGATCGGTGTTGCCGTCACTGGTTCGGGTAAAACTGCGGCTTTCTTACTGCCATTACTGGTCTACATTTCCGAATTACCTCCTCTGAACGAATTTACGAAGAATGATGGACCGTACGCCATTATTCTAGCGCCTACCCGTGAATTGGCACAGCAAATTGAGGTTGAAGCGAAGAAGTTTGCAACACCCCTTGGGTTCACTTGTGTTAGTATCGTTGGTGGTCATTCCTTGGAGGAACAATCTTACAACCTTCGTAACGGTGCTGAAATCATCATTGCGACGCCCGGTCGTCTAGTCGATTGTATTGAACGAAGAGTTCTCGTCCTTGGGCAATGTTGTTATATCATCATGGATGAAGCAGATCGCATGATCGATCTTGGATTTGAAGAATCTGTGAACAAAATCTTGGACGCCCTTCCAGTCAGTAACGAGAAGCCAGATACAGATGATGCAGAAGATGCCCAAGCGATGAGTAGGCATTTGGGAGGCAAGGACCGTTATCGTCAAACTATGATGTACACAGCCACTATGCCTCCAGCAGTCGAAAAAATCGCTAAAAAGTATCTTCGTCGTCCTGCGATTGTCACCATTGGTAATATTGGTGAGGCCGTCGAGACTGTCGAACAGCGCGTCGAATTTGTTGCCGGTGAAGATAAACGCAAGAAGCGTCTCAATGAAATTCTTGCCTCGGGTGAATTCGCACCTCCTATCATCGTGTTCGTTAACATTAAGCGGAACTGTGATGCTGTGGCTCGTGACATCAAACATATGGGCTTCACATCTGTTACACTGCACGGTTCCAAAACTCAAGAGCAGCGTGAAGCAGCTCTGGCATCTGTGCGTTCTGGCGCTACTAATGTGCTCGTTGCAACTGATTTGGCGGGTCGTGGTATTGATGTGCCGGATGTATCGTTGGTAGTGAACTTTAACATGGCGACGAATATTGAAAGTTATACTCATCGTATTGGTAGAACTGGAAGAGCAGGAAAGAGTGGTGTGGCGATTACATTCTTGGGCAATGAGGATAGCGATACGATGTATGATTTGAAGCAGATGTTGACGAAGAGCAGCATTAGTAGGGTGCCGGAAGAGTTGAGGAAACATGAGGCGGCGCAGCAGAAGAGTCAAAGGGGACAGGGTATGAAGAAGATTGAAGAGGGTGGCTTTGGTGGGAAAGGAGGTGGTGGGGGTTGGTAGTTCAGCAAAATGATAGGGGTAATGGCAGATGTTGAAAGCATGCTAGTATTGAGGTTCTAATTTTTTGAGGGGTCTTTGAAAGGATTCAAAGTCACCAGTTATATCATACCAGATATTTATTAGATACATATCCCAGTCTGCAATCCATTCAACATCATAAAGTCTTTTTTATTTATCTCTACCTCGCATCTCCCCAAAACACAATCACAGTACTCAATCTTCTCCCCTCGCCATCCCATAAACTTTTGCAAGGTATCACCCCCTTACCTTCCCATCCTGTACTTAAAAGTTCATTCACATCAACAAGCGATGTATCCACGTAAACTAAATGAATCAACCCTCGATTACCATAGTCATCTTTGAGATCATCATACGAAGGAATGACATCATAGGGGAAAGTAAGAACAGTATGGCGTGTAGATGAAGTCGTGAGCGAATTGCCGCGGTGCTCGAGCGTCTCAATATTCTTTATCTATTGCGAAGATCGTCAGTCATTATAATGCTATTTCTTCAGCGGGTAGGAGAAGAACGAGAGAGGGGAGAAAACAAACATCGATAGGACCATCACATATGCCCACATGCGCGTGCCACTCTACCTCGCTTCCACGGGGCAAGGAATCCACCTCCGCGGTCCAGAAAGGTGGGATCGTAGGGGTGACCGTTTGCAGGATATTGTGGTCGGGATATGTGGTTGTCGTGTGTTCGGTTGAGAGGGGGGCGGTGTTGGAGTACCGGAATTTTTCTTCCCAGAGATCGCGCGGTTCGGAGTCGGAGTCGGAGTCGTCGGAGTGGGAGTCTTGGGTTGGGAGGTCGTGGATGTGTTTCCAGGCTTGGTAGGCGAGTTTTGAGAGGGTGGATGTGGAGGAGGGGGAGGAGGGGTTGGGGTTGGGAATGTAGATGCAGGCGCTGGTGAACCATTTGATGGATGTGGCGTCTGCGATGCGGAGGAGATGTTGGAGGGAAAGGATGGTGGAGATGTGGAAGGGAGATGAGGGTGAGGGTGAGGGCGATGAGCTGGGGAGAAGCATGGTGTGGGGGATGAGGGGGATTTGTCCGGCGATGGTGAAGGTTTGGGAGGAGGAGAGCGAGGAGGGGAGTGAACTGGCTTGAGAGTATGGTCCGATGTTGGCGGGGGCCCAGTAGGAGCGCGATTGTACGTGTAGGGCTTTACGGGGCGTTGAGATAGTCGAGGGAATATGTAATGTGAGATGAACTATTAGAGATATGCTTGAGGGCATCGAGGATCCGCAGGAGATGGTCACGCGAGATGGTGGATTGGGATGAGGGAAGAGAGTGCCGTAAATCTATAGATGGGTTAGATATGTATGTTATTATGACATCAAGCTGTGTTTGGAATTACCTTGTTGATCGTTGTGAAATCTTCCATTGAGCGTAGCATAATCATGGTCGAAACAATGTCGGTGGTTTTCAACGATGCTTGATTAAGTCGCACTTTTATGGATTCTACAACACTTTTGGCTTCGTCTAATATCGATGAGCAAGAGGCACTCTCTGGTGTGATTGTCCAATGTGTCATGTTGCCGCCTTCGATGCCATTAGCACTCGAAGATTTGAGCTCCCACGTTGGCGACGCCGATGTTTCGCTACCCGGTGTGCCTGATGTGGAGGGGTCGTAGGAATGATCATTTTTGTCCAAGGCGGATAGGATTTCCGAGGATCTCTGATCAAGCAATTCTGGTACTCGACAAGACTTTTCCTTGCTCTCGATGCTCTCTTTATCCACTAAAGAAGCCCTACTTATCTGTATCCAAGCAGAGCCTCCACCTTCCCTCACGACCCTCGTGTCTTTTGTCTCCACTACTATTCTCTTTTTAAACAGCCAGCTCGGTCCATCCACAACCAGAGTTTCAAACTCTCCACCTTCACCCAACACAGCTCCATCACCATCGACACTGAATCTTTTCATGGCTCTCTCCACTCTCCGCATCCCCTTCTCACACGCAACATTTTCCCACAAGAAACTCTCGTCGAGTCCACCACTCGCCACCTTGATAATCCTCGCATCCAATCCTACAGCTTGCATATCCTGCAGAAGAGAAATCTGCATTCCAGGGGGAAGAATCGGATACTGCCACAAGAACGAAAGAGGTACGAGTCCCATTCGCATGGCCACGGATTCCACGCGCGTTCGTTGATATGTAGAGAGTATTGCACCGGTACTTAGAGCATTTGCCTCAGGGTGCGCATCTTTGATTCTTTGTAACAAAGGAACCAGCGATTCCGTTTCATCCCCATCCGTGTCTCTCTTCTTTTCTACCGATTCTTCAGCATCCGAACTCGTGAGATCCGCATCGTCATAACTCGTCCCCGTTTGAACAGCACTGCCAACAATAGCCTGTCGGTATAATGGAATGCCGAGAGCCTCTTCATACAACGGTATAATGGTATGCCCCACAGTCTGATACATAAAACTATTGAGGTCATTTTCATCCTTGTGAATACCATTGCTTTCTCCCGTTTGTGGCTCAGTGAGAGGTGGATGAAGATTTCCTAGAGCGACGATTTTATGTCCATTTTGAATGCAATGTAATATTGAGAAGAAACTGTCTTTTCCGCCTGATACCAAGGCAATCACGTTGAGAGATTCAGACATGACTATATCTTATTTCAGGTCGGTAGTGTGAATTTTCAGATTTTGCTCGCGAGAACAATGTGGGCAGATGAAAATCTAGGCGTTGGTAGAAATTGCCATGGGACGCATTCGACTTTTTGTCCGTAGCACTTTTCAAATACGAAATTCTAAATCCTGAGCCTTAATAAGTGCATCCAATGCGATTCAAATATTCACAATTATTAAATGTTCACATCAATTCGGACACTCAAGTCACCAAGTTGGGGGGATGTGAGTGACCATGCCTCAGGCATTCGAGAAACCACTCTGCTGCAAAGAGGACCATCACAATCGTTGAGGTCACTTGGGTCACTTGGGTCACTTGAGTCACAGTTTCATGATGAGAATAGTTTGATATTTATGAAATGTATTTATTTATTTATTGTATTTGTAGTCTGTTGGTATATCTCAACATTCTGGCCAGCACAAGGCAAGACCCAAGAGCTACGCAAGTAATTCTGAAGAGAAAATTGCAAAGCAAAAGATCAGAGACGGTCGCCCGCTTTCCATCCACAGCTCCACTGATATTTATTACAACGAATGTAAGAAAGTAATTTCCCTTGCTTCCCATCATCAAAGTACACGCTTTGAAAGGTTGTTGTACCTTAGACCATCCATCATCACGCTAAACCGACGACAAATACAAAGTTGAATAAAGTAAAGTAAAGTACAAGAATGGTGAAAAAAGTGTGCAAATAGCAGCACATACACGGGACAATGACTTTTGTGTTTCAAGCAACCCTCCCAAATCATCATGACAGCGTCAATGCATCCTTTATCCCTAATGCCCAACACACGACAAGCAATGCGCAAGCCCAAATATTCAGTGTTGTTTAATTTTTGTGTTCGTAAGTTTCGTAAACGGCGTACTCCGGCCAATCAAGTATTCGTACACCAGTATTTACTCTGATCTCTTGCGCTTCTTGCGGGATTGGCTGTCGGACTCACTATCGGTACCGCTGCTTTCACTGCCAGATGCACCTGCGGCTGCAGTGAAGAGTGCGGTGCCAAGGGCTCTGATTTGCTCTCCGTCACTGCCAGATTCCATGTCGCCAGGAACCTCGCCATCTTCCAATACGCCCATGACAATAGCACCACTTCCGTGGGTGCGGGAGTGTTGAGATAAGTTGTCGCTGCGGGAGAACTTCTTACCGCACTCGTGGCATTCGAATGGCTTTTCTTGAGTGTGGAGGGATCTGTAATGGCGCTTCAAGTGTTCTTGTCTGCGGAAACGTCTGTTGCAAAGCTTGCAGTGGAATGTTTTGGAAGGATCCTCAGTCAAGGATTGCTTGCGACCGCGACGATTGACTGGTGCTTGATGGGTGTTGGCAGCGTCTGATCCTGATGAGCCCATCATGTTGTTGCTTTCTGAAGAACCGGATTGACTTGGGGCGGTGGATGTCTGTTGGTGGTCGGCAGAAGTCTCTTGTGGCTGAGCGCCCGATAAGTTATTCATTGGGACAGTGAATTTTCGGGATCGGACCATAGAATCAAATTCCGAGCTATCTTCGTCGCAATGAACGATCTTTGACTTTTTGGTACGCTTTTCCTTCTTGGGCTCAGCTTCAGAGCCTGAAGCAGGTGGACTTGGGAGGCAGGCAACTGCAAATCTTTCGGTCTCGAGATCCTCAAAGTCTTCAAAATCGTCCTCACTGATGAATGTCTCTGATTCAGGGGAAACGAGATCAGATACAGTGCGTTGTCTCTTGCTACCAAAGAATTGAACGTTATCGGTAGAAGGGAAGTTCACAAGACCGTTAACAAATTCGTCTTCAGAATCGAGCTCGGAAAGGTGATCAAAAGTAGGAAGACCGTGGTTGGATGTTGTGGTTGTTGTGAAATCAAAGGTGTTCGCACGTGTTTCGATTTTGGCGAATGCGTCACTACCCCCTAACATGTATTGATGTTCTTCTTCTTCAGCTGCACAGAGGGTTGGCAAAGTAGAGAATTCACGACCCGAACTCAAAATTGGGTTTGAAGTCGGAGGCAAAATTGAGGAGCCAACTGTGAGGTTTCTTGGGTCGCAGAAGTCGAAGTCGGATTGTTCAGAGGTGACGGAGCGAGGATAAGGGGAAGGAGAAGGTGAAAGCGAAGGGCAAGAAGTGGCAGACAGGAGTTCGTTAGCGTGAGAGCTAAGCGAATTTGGATGGATGAACACTGGAAAATTGGTAGCCTCGTCAGTAAATTATTTCAATAATTATTATTGTTGCATCAGAACATTGAAAACAATGGCGTTAACAATTTTGATGCGGATTGTCAAATGGATTATCGCAATCCGTTGTCGTTATCCATTTTCAAACAATTCCAAAGCTGGTAAGGATAAAAATCTCGAATAGTAAAATAGCATACCTGGTGTCATAGGTGGAGACCCGCAACGAGCCCATTCACCGGCAAGATTCTCCGATTGAACCTCACTTTCACATCCCTCCTTAACACCTTCGAAACTCTCGGCGCCGAAAAATACACTGTTAACTGGGGTGGGTAGAATGTCACAGCTGGATGGACTGCTCATGGCACTGCAAGATGCTGAAAGTGGTGGGGTTGCTGGGTAATAGTACATGTCGTGCTCGTTTTCCGAATCCAAGATCAGTCTTGGGGAATGATCTTGAATCAATATGGTGGGCTTTTGGTACATTGGGCGTGGAGAGGACATTGGTGTCATGTGTCCGAGGTAGCCAGAGTTGAAGATCTTCTGTTGCATTGGAGGCTGCGAAGACGAAGAGTTTGGTCTAGAGTACATTGGTGTTGATGGGAGGGTTTGAGCGTGTTGGTGGTACATAGGCATAGGCATATGGCTTGGTTGTTGAGAGAAGTGACCATGTTGACGGTTGTCTGATTTTGGGTCTGGGTTGTAGTAGAAAAATGGGGATTGTCCCATTGCTTGTGCGTAAGAGTCCATGGTAAGTATCCCTTGGTTTCTCAGCTGGTCTGCAGGACGTCAGTTTGCATTCCTCGGACCCTGTATCCAAGCACAACGTACCGATGTGAAATTTAGTTAGGATAGTTTGGTAGATTAAGGTACTTTGTTGGCAGACCACGTTGGTCAAGATGTCGATGCTGAATCAAGTAATACAAGGCTTCGCAGGTAATGAATGAGGGGCGGACAACAGCTGCAGGGAGATCTGTCTAATAATGGCAATGTTGGAGTAACTGATTATACATAGGCTCGTCAAGTGGAAGGATTGATTGATGTCGACACAATGGTTCAGTGCAATATAGTAGATTATCGAAGTGCGAGATAACAGAACAAGAGCGATAGCAGAATGCCAAATGAAGGTACAGAAGAAGTTCGAGGAGGCTTATGATATAAAAAGCGCAAGTCGAAGATGTTCCAAAAGATTGAGTTACAAAAAGGAAACCGTTAGTCGGTATAAGAAGAATATGGTAGCGATGAGGGAAACCTAGACAAGATGAACGAACGAAGGTAGTGACGGGGACCCTGCAAATAAAGTAAAGATCTCGAAAGATCAACGAGAGTGATAGAGGGTAAGATAGGCAGTGCGACCGAAAGGCCAAGTCTCAGGCAAAGGCATGGGAAACGGGTGGGCCAGGAACAAGAAAGCAATGAGTGGGTGAGTTAGGTGTGGATGTGGTGAGTCGGCGTCCAGGACCCTGTCTGGGGGAACCGGCAGCGATTGAGATGGGATGGACGAATAGATTGATGGAGTAGCATGGAAATTTCTAAATCTAGTACGACTGTGGATTCGGAATCCTAGCATTTTCGTGTTCGACGCTATTGCTCTTTGAGAAAGTGATGATTCTCCGGGAACTTTTTGATTTTCTGGACTAATACACGGATTCTAGTAGATTAGTGGCCATAGTGGGCTCGTTCTGGTGGCTCGGGTGGTACTGTACTATGCCAGGTGTGAGTAGAAGTGGAGAGCGTCGAGGAGATATATTACTGAACATGGAATAGAATGGTCTAATAAGTCTACCCATCCACGCAATGCTAGGGTCCTTGTACGGACAGTTTATTTGTCCTGGGTATTGAAAGGGCATGGAGGAAGAGGCGGTCATGAATGGCTCAAGGGAAGGGAAGGGAAGGGAAGGTCTAATACGTCGTGGGTTAATGACCAATAATCATTAGTTGTTGGCTTGAGCATTCACATTCACATCAAGCCACTTTTCTTTTCATTATTTGATTTTATTATAATTATGATTGTGGTGATTATGGTTGTGACGATTATCTATTTTATCTATTTTATCCCATTTTCCTTTCTTTCTCCCTCGCTCGCTAGCCACTTTGTGTCCTTTTTCCCAACATTCAAAAGCGGCGAGAAGGTTAAGCAGCGCACGACCGTCGAGCATTGTGCATGTATGCATGCATGCATAAGCCCGAATGATAGACTAAAGTAGAGTGGGAGCGTGGTAACTTGGAAGGTATCATAATCATAATCATAGCATAGCATAGCATTATGTATTATGTACTATGTATTATCCATACGAATGAATATATACGACACAGCACACTATGAGAAACAGCTAGGTTGATGGCTTCTGTGAGAACATGGACCTGGAGTCCTGGACAGGTACGCGAGCGAGGTACGAGTTAGTTACAGGTTGCAGGTTACAAGTTACGAGTTACGGGTTACGAGTATCTTACTTTCGAATGCTGCGTCACTTTTTCCTTTAGATTGCAAGGTAGGTAGCTGCTATTTGCGTTATTTCTGAGGTCATACAATAACGTTCAACTATACAGCATGATGGACCTATCTAGCTAGCGAGCAGAACTCACCTGGAAGGTTGGAGTTTGAAGTTTGAAGTTTGAAGTTTGAAGTTTGAAGTTTGAAGTCTGAAGTCTGAAGTCTGGAGCTCAAAGTTTAGATGTCTTCGTAGTCCCTGCTTTTACTTCCACTGCATTCATTTGCTAATGCCAACTAACATAAACTTCAGCTATGCTGTCCGACTACTGTACCTCTCAAGGTTATCTAAAATAAAACAAAAAGTATAGCAACCATCAATACAAACGCAGTAGATGGCATGATTTCAATTCGCTCGTTCATTCGTGGTGGGTCTAAACCGATGGTAATCATGATGGGCGGAGATTACGACCGACACATTATCTATTTGGGATGCCATGGAAAACTAATCATTATTATTGTCGATTCAATAACAGCCCACGTCAAGATCCAAATCATTCAATAGACATTTCTAAATCTATCCGTCCAGTCCGTCCAATGCATGCAAAACTCAACCACACAGATTTCTTTCGGAAAACTATATTCTTAGCAAAATAGACCAGTTTAGACAATATTTTGCTCCATGCTACCCACTGCCGACTACCTATTACCTACTGCCTGCCAGGTTGAAATCTTGATGAAGTTTGCCTCATCTCATGGTCCACTGTCTATATCATTCATCGATGACACTGACATCAACCTACAACAACTAACCATACACAGCCCACCTCACCTCAGCCCTGCCGCCGCATTGGAGAAAAATCTTCTTCACAACGCTCCCGTGCAATCGTCAAGTGCCAATAGAATCCCATAATTGAAGTGATCAGAAGAAAACAGGCCCCTCATCTAATACGGCCTCTCCGACTGGCGATGCGAATCACATCCCAAAACCAAAATATCTGAATCCAAGGGGAAACATATTTTGGCCTAACAAACTTTTGGATCTTGTCTTTAACATCATTGAACCAACCCAAGCATTCGGTGGTAATGTTGTTTTAACTTGTTTTTATTTGGATGATCCAAGTCTTCAGAAGGCAAAGGAACAAATGAAAAAGTTTAAAGCGAGACGCGAAACACGAAACACATTGCTGGGCCATTCATATCGTGAAGCACACCCTCAGATATGCATCAAAAGACCGTTTTAGGATATCTACATGAATCTAAAGTGTGATTCGTGCATGGCGAAGGCGATAATGCAAAATGATCCAACAACGCTACCCAACAACTTTACTTTTGCCGTTGTATTACGAACTCTAGCTGGCTCGATTTGGCTAACGTCCCCGGTTCGTTGGCTACATGGGAAATCCTCTCTTCTAATTTCGGCGTCGTGGGTTTCACCCTATCACATCTTGCCATGGACCTTTTTCTCTCTTCTACAACGACCTACGTTGTAAGCAATTCACAGCTTACAGCTGACAGCTCCTAATTCGCCGGAGGCAACCTTAGATGACATCGTGTGCATCCAATGTGCATCCACCCCTTCCTTCCTTCCTTCGCCCCCAAGACTAGAAGAAGAAGAAACCCTTTTTCCTATCGATAGAGAAATGATCCTTAGATCCAGCCCTCTTTCAGCTTACTCCAAGAGCGCTTTGCCCCGCGTCTACTGCAAAGGTTGATTTGTGGGGGAGAAGAAAGACGCCATCATGAAAAGATGAAACAACGATCTCCTTCTCTTGACTTTCGAAGATCAGGATAAGATCAGACAGTCTCCCCGCCTCCCGCGAGACATTTGATTAGATCCGACTTCGTCAGTTTCTTACGCTGACAAGTCATTATTCAGAGATTTTTAGAGTTGCGGCTTACTCAGTGGTACTGATACACTCTGCAAGCAAGTTGTGTACCATCAACATCCCACCAAAAGAAAGTCTATAGCCGCAGTCTGGAACTGGCAATTGAAACACTGTCTTTCATGTGAACACGCCTGAGAAAAGTCAAATATATGGTTGAGACGGAGCCCTTAATCCTTAGACGCCGGCGTTTGAGATGATCTAAAGTTTATCATGTACTATCACCCGAACGATTAGGCCGCGTATTGGGCTATCGTTTCCATCGGGTTGAACCTTGATTTCACACACTTCCTCTTGACCACTAGGGGTCTAACTCCTCCAAACATCATCATTTGAAGATTCTTCATGTACAAAATCTGACCTCATATGACCGGGAACTCGTTCACGCCCACTCTTCTACGTCTAATCGATAAGGTGATAACCATTGCGATAGGATGAGTCCCGGCCACCTAGCGCCGAGAAAGAACTAAGATGGCTGCATAAAATGGAATGCACACACTTTTCCAATAATGCACAGCGTTTCGCCCAGTTCCCACAGCCTGTCAATGATGGTTCTCATCATCACAACAAGGCAGCACACGAGGTTCGAGGCTTCAATGTGGGATGCTGAGATATACTTGGTGGGATGCCTGTCCTATCATGTCCAAGGTGGTAAAATCCAGCTGGTGTGGTGTGTACTCTGATGCTCCTAGTCCGTTGCACGAACCAAACATGTAGGTCTTGTGCTGGCTGCTTCTTTTGGTTCCTGAATAGCATTTCCCAAAGAGAGCGAATAACCTAACGATGTGCAGAAGGTGCATAGGATTCCATTAGTGGTGGTTGCGCGACAATCATCATCACATCACTGCTTCCTACTGGCATGTTGCATGTTGCATAAAAGTGGCACTCTGCAGTGATATTCTAATGCAAGTTTGTGCGTAGCCGATCTAAACATAGAGAGAGCCTTTTCCATCTGATTGGATGTCTCCGGGGGAGCGGAGAGAGGATGATTTTCTTGTTTGGTTTGGATTCCCTTGCTGCTTTTTGTCAAATGTAATCAGCCATCAAGGATAAAGAGGCTGGTGCAACAAAGTATAACTTGAATGTGGTGGAGTCGACTGATTTGACCGAGGCCTGCATAATGGGGTGGCATTTCATTATTACTTTGTCCCGAATCCGTATCGAATTGGCTGACATGGATTTTATATCACAGAGTACGGTACCATCATATCATCCCATACCAGACCACACCATACCTGGGCCGAATCCATAGAATCGAATCCATAGAACCATTTCTCTGCATCGTAAAGCCAAACCAACCCTCTTCCGGTGAACTTCCAGAAGAAGTTGCGATATGAACTTGACTAGGGAGCCCTGCCCTAGTCCTCGACCCGGCAAGTTCACGGTCATGGTCGCGGTGAAAGGAAAGTTAGGAAAGGAAGGGGAAGGAAAAGAATGTAGGGATTCTGAGTGGATGATGCATTCTGACGGCTTTCCGTTGCAATCCAATCCGTCTTCTTATCGGTCGGTCAAAATGGGACCTTCTCTACTCCGTATATATCCATCACTTTACCCATTAAAATTATCATTCACCAATCGGGCAATGAATGGCATCGTTACGTGTGTCCACCCACCCCATTTCCAAATTCGCTGGTTGCTACTGCAGGAACCGATGCAGGAACAAAGCAGGAACAGAGAGGATGCTTGACAATATGATGAAAGACGAAGGCAAAGAAGGTTGGAGAGACCTCGACCTCAACAAATGTTGCATATGCATGTGTGAATACATACATACTTGCTTGCTTGCTGATTGATGTTACTTACTTATTCTTGCATCGAAAAGCAGGAACAAGACGAGCCTGCCAATCTTGAACCCTCATAAGTCCCAGTTCCAGTTCCAGTTCCAGTTCCAGTTGCAGTCCCAGTCCCAGTCCCAGTCCTTACTCCATCAGAATCTAAGTTTTGTCCCGATTTTTCTGTCCACCCCATTTATGATTTATTTACCGGTGTCATCTGAAAGTTCCTTCGCTTGTTCCCGTGGGTAATGCCAATGATATGGAGCGTACTACTATATCACGCCAGGCGGGCTAGTCGGCGGGGATTCATTCCTAGAGCCCCAAACCCTAGCTTGGCCGCTCGCTGGCGAGGCTATCGGGCTGGCCATTTTTTGGGTTCAACTCAAATGATTTTCAATCTCGAATCTACAATGACCCACTCACGGCTCGCGGGTTTGGTATTCCTAATGCCCTCGTCCGTTCAATCTTGACCTTGACAAGCTTCACTATTGGAAGAAGGTAGGTCAAAGACCATAATACCATCGATTTATGTGGAGAGTCCTCCCTTGCTCTTCGAGTCAGGTTACATGTCAACCGATGGCTCCATGCAAAGAAAGACGGTTGTCAGATGTCCCAGCGGGATGGGACCTGGGAATGAATAATGCTACGACTCTACTTTACCAGAGATTGTGCTTGCTGGCGCGCCACTTTTTGTCATCGAAATAGAATGATAGAGACCAGCCAAAGCCGGTCGACATACTAACTATCTCCCAACTACCGCTATAGCACGCTTTTCCTCTACAAACTGCGGAACCTTCCTCACTAAAGTCCTGCTTGATCTTAGTCCTGATGATCTAGGTACCCTATGACATATTCTTGTAGATCCATGCCGGCCTGAAAACATCACTATTCTGAGTTTGAATAACGCGTGACGATGTGAATCGGAATGCGAAATGTACGCATACCTACCACCTACCTAAGCCTCATCTCATAGCACGATTCAATATTGAAAAGTTAGATTTGACAATCAAGTTACCCTTCAGGCACATGCATCTAGTTTATTATAGTTTACGATATACTTTCTCGATCGCGAATGATTCGAAGCTTCGCAAACTCTTGTTTGCAGGCTAGAGTTACATTCCGAGGGCTCCTTGGTCCTCGACCTCTTTCATTGTCCAGAGAATACTCAAGCACACCGATACGGCACTATTATTCTGATCATGGCTGGAAAGAATGGCCGAGGAGGGACTGGAACTGGCTCGAAAACCCCGGATTCTTCGACTCTACCCTCGAGGGTTGCAATTATGTTTGTATCGAGGCTCACCGTTAAAGCCGAACTTTTGACTGCAAGCGAGCGGCGCTGCTCGGATGGAAGGAAGAACGGGTCTCAAACATGTTGGAGAAAGGCAATTTGCTGACACAAAGCCTTCCATGACAATACAATACAATACAATACAATAGCATCTTCCAAATGCGTTTGCCACTGATATGTCTCACTGTATTCTATTCCACAGCCTGAGCGGCGGCAAAAAGCTTAAACTATCGATAACAACTCTCTTAGTCTATGGGCTATTCTAATAGTGAGACCCAAAGAAGGGTCCAATACAAGAGGACCCTTCGTGAAGGGATATACGCAGTACATGTCTCATTAGTATGATCTACTGGCATATAACAAACTTTCACTCGAGCCGGTGGGTTTACAAATATCAATAACGAAGCTATCCAAGTCCAAGAACAAATTGCTCGAGGATCACTCCGCAACCGTTCGAGACGTCGATCTAAGGCCGAAATGAGCCTGTACTACATTAAGATACCAGTGTCGGCAGTTCCTACCAATTAGTCACTCGGATCCGTAGGCGATGCCGTAAGCCCTTGAAAAGAAGGTTTTGGAAAATCGATTGTGAGGGGTGCAGACGTTCTAGTGATGCTTTGAGAGATGATAGCGAGATAAGTTTCATCCCAATACTTCACAAACCATGTCCGTTTGTGTCGAAGTTCTGGTACACTACTGGCCTTCCGGTATTTAAAATAAATGGGGGCCCGTCCGCTGCCAAATCAGATGCCCTTGCCCTCGATTGAGGGTTCCATATCATACCCTGCAGCTGCGTCTAGGAAGATGATTGATCTCCCTCTTGTCTCTGAAGCAGAGCAAAACGTCGGATGTTCGTAAGAGAGATAACCATCCAGTGGCATAGCATCCACACACCAGCAAACCTTCAGAAAGCTCAGATATACACAAGCAAATAAGTGCTCGTTCCACTTTTGTATGCAGCCACGGACATTCATGCCGAAAATGTAGCATGCTCTCCGACAAATAACACACTCTTGTCTCTGGAGGGACTGGATATCCGCGAACCTTGTTGACGGGCCTTCGAGAACGTTTCATGAAGCTACAGAACAATTTCAATTACGGCATCCATGACCTTGTCCTTTTCCAATATCCATCATCATTTCCAATCTTCCACATCCATTTTTTTTCTCGCCCTACTATTGCAAGAGCTGTCAAAGAATCGCATGAACCGGACGATTCGCGGTCGATGCCGCAGAGAAAGCAGGTGGGGAAATAGTAATATCACATCCGCTGCTATGATTTGCTGCGGAAGTTTATGCCGTCTTGAAGATCAAACTCTGGTACACCAAGGTTGAAGCATGTGCATGAAGAAGCTATCCCCCGTTTGACGGATGGAAAAGTTTATGCGGTCTACGATAGATTTGCTAGCAATGTATTATGGATAGTAATTATGCACTCTATATTATATACAATACTTGTCATTCTCCACAAGCTTGGGTATCGATATGAAAGTAGGTGAGCCTTTTTTGTACACGTGTCTCGCTTTCTTCCTCGAATTGAAACCGAAGATTGAAAGATGCCAATGCCTTTTTATTTCGCCTTTTCAGTAATCTTCAGGCTCGTCTGCGATGTACGCTATGATGTTTGTTTCCATATCCGGACGTACCGTTAGATTGCCATGGGCCGTCAAAATCACGAGACTTCATGAAGTGTGTAAGAGATGGTGGGTGGAAGTCTGGCCCGGCAAACAATCCTTGAAACGCTATGAACGGTGAAGAGAGATGGATATGCCCATGGCGAGGTTGGTTCTGGCGGTATCCGAAGAAAGCGGTATGTATGTATGTGTGTTCATCGGTTGCATGTGTGGTCGTATGCATGGGCAAAGTCGAATGCTTGTAAAATGGCTTTGCTGTACACGAGTGCTGCAAGTACCACCATCATGTGGAAGAGTTGATGAGAAGCCCCAAAAAGATCGAACGATTTATTGAACCAGCGCTCGGGAAACTGTATCGGTCAGGACTTATTCTGCAGGGACTGTAATCTCTCCAAAGAAGTTTTGTTCGCTTTCTTACCTTGATGGCATATGCTGTTGCACCAAGTACGTTCAACATCAGCGTGATCAAAACCCAGGTGATTCCCATCCGTTGATTTTGTACTCGCCAGCCGTATATAGTCGCACCATGGACGACAGGCACCATTGTGACCACAGCTAAGCTGCCAAAGGTGGCGGCTCGTACAGGTCGCAGAAATGGATCTCGAAAATGAGGTTGAAAGGTAGATACTGAGCAAGCGACTGCTAGGAGTGATAACTTCCTCTAGTTAGCCTCCTCTCCCAGCAACAGACAGGAAGGCTACATACCAGAGCCCAATAAGAGTATCTATGAATTGCGGTGTCGCAATAGAACCCGTAGTATACTAGAGGAATCGTTGCTCCCCACATCAGAAGAATAACTCCCTGGAAATCCAGCTGAGCTCCAAATGTGTCCATTTGTTGGCTGTGGTTCATTACGGTATGATACCTATGGATGACATCAGTCACAAAGCCTTCTGGCGTTCAAAGGACAAAGATTGGCAACTAACAACGCCGACAAGCAAAAGCATATCGCCACCCCTAAGAAGTACATCCCACAGACTACGATGTCTTCTTTGGTAGCCACGGCATATCTAGGTGGTATCTCAGCCTTGTACAGGTAGACCGGCAGAGCCACGAACAACGCTGCCCCAATTAAATGAGACCAAATATTAACTACGTGCTTTGTTTAGCTTCAATATCTCGAACATTACACATCATCCATGCACGTTGAGGATATTGCAACATTGGGGTCAGTCTATTCTTACTAGTCTCGTTGTGGAGGTATCCCCAACTTGCAAAACATTCTCGAAGAGAATTAGATGCCGCTCTACCATCAAAGAAAGTCGAGTATTAGAAATGATTCTTTACAAATTCCTCTAGCTTCAAGCACCCACGTGGCACTCTTCCTCCACGCCTTACTCAGAAAGCTAAATAAGTTGAGATGAATGCAACGTCAAGGCAATGCAGGATGAGCAAAAAGAAGGGAAAATAGACTGCATACCGATATCCTGTCTCGATGAAATGATTATCCTCCCTTCACACAAACAATTAGCATCTCATCCCAGTCAGCTGATTTTCCCCTCCACTCATTCCCCTTCAATCAAAAGTCAAGCGATTATACAACCCCTCCACGATCAAAAGGACCCCTCCATGTCATCAATTACACAAGCGCAACGTCGCACTCATGCTTAAAAACCACACTTATCCAACGAGGGAAAACAGCGTTGAATCCTTCGAGGAATTCGTGTAGGAAGCGACAGCACAAGTAATGTAACCAGCACACGCCAGATCCTTCGATGGCATGGAGAATGTACAGCTGACATTACATACACTACACACGACATGTATAATATACATAAAAACGTTGCAATGTCGTATTGCGAGCGAGAATTTTCGGAATCCTCTTTGTGATTTCATGAACAGCCAACCACGAAGTAGGATTTGGAGAGAAAAGACCGAGGTGACACTTACTGTTGCCATATCTCTATCAAGACGTCGTAAGACCGACGCCACCACATCAGCCTGTGCCCCTTTCTCGAAGATATTTTCACGGCGCAGTTTGGTGGGGGGAGGGTGTAGGAAGTGGTGTTGCTTGTTCCTGCAGAACTCACCTAATTCGGTCCATTGTTTTAATATCGGAGTGTTACGATTGGAAAACGGATTTGGAATTCCCAATAAGGATGATTTCTCATCATGAAGCGGTTTCCTCGAATAGACACCTTCCGTTCCTGGAGAAGGACTTTTTCGTCGATGTGCCATGGGGTTGGGGTAGGATTGCGACTAATAATAAGCTGATATTTCTGGAATATTGCCTTATCTGTGGCTGAAACTGCAGGTTTCCTTCTTTTTCCTTGTGGCTATTTTTGACAAATCTGACTTTGAATATGCAAACGACAAGATAAGAAAACAATTGGAGAAGAAGAAAAAAAGAATGAAATGTCTTGAAATGTCTGTTTACTTGAGAATTCATCGCCGAACAATATCTTACCTCGTTGGCGTGCCGTGATAACTACGTGCCGTTCACCGCATCGCATTGCATTGCGCCCACATAACACTATGGGAGTTTGAAGTTTTGCGCACACGAACCGAGCGGTGCAATGCGAGCAGCTGCAAACTTTTCCATTGTCACCACCGCACATGTATGCCGGCCGCGATTCCATTACTCAATGGAGCGAGATCCCCATCAGATCCGTACTTTCTATGTGAAAATGGCCTAGAAAGAAAACTCCCGTGCCGTTTCCGCGCTTTGATAATCATGTATGTCGCGACTCACACGCCATGCTCATCTGCAATTGGCTGTTTCGCAAGTGTCTGAACGGGGCAAGGAAAGGAAAAGCAAAGCAAAGGAAAGGAAAGGAAAGAAACCGGTGGGAGTACGTACTACGCACTCTGCCATCTAAAATCTGACCCACGTCGAAGAAGACTGTGCCTTACATAACTGTCGATGCGTGATTGAGAGGTGCATTGCACAGTTACATTCCTCGGGTTTTCTCTTGGCTGATGACATGTGAGATTTATTATTGCTTGTTCGCTAACTGACTGGTGACTATGTGAGGGGTTACGATACATGCAGATAGGTAAGGAAGTTTGGGTGACATCGCAGGTAAGAGATGTTTCATCGACGCCCGTTTTTGTTTCTCATCTTTGTTCGAGCAGGCAATGGCTAGTTATCCAATTGGTAGAATAGCTTTGTTGGAATGATGCTGGTGCTTGCGAGTTCATACTGGCTAATTGTCTAGCAGTTTGTTCTGTGTGTTAAGTTACAATGCAGGTAGCTAATAGGACACTGTAATATGTAAGTGCAGTACATACTGTACTGCATGTGTGTTTCGGGAAAGAATATGGAGTGAATTCATTCCTTTCATCGACCGAATCTGTTTGTTTCTAGGCTTGCGCAGACTGTTGGTCGCCCACAGCAGGTAGATAGCAGCATATCTTTTCTTGGTGAAAACTTCTAGATCATTGTCTTCGTCTAATAGCAGAAATTATTGATGGTATCTAGACATGCCTTCTTGATAAATCATTAGCTACAGAACTCTGTTGTTATTATCGGATAGGCATGCTACCGTGAGATCAAACACACAAGGCATACATGATTTCAAATCTAAATGAACATATAAATCTGCAACATAACTCTTACCATACAGAATCAGTGGACAACATGACTCTTAGCATAGAGAATCAGTGAATATAGATATGTATCTAAATCACAAAAGAGGTGAGGAAATGGGAGAGTTTATACGGTGTGAGATCAATTTACCATGGGGCGTGATCACCATTTGCTAACTCGTTGTCGCTTCCCCTTTTGTCAGATGGCGACAATCATTCGGCTACTCGTTCCCAGCCCGAGCCTTCAATGTTCCTTCTTCAACTGATACCTTAACGCGTATGTAGTTGTTGCAATCAGAGGTTCGCATCGCCGTTAACGAAATGGGTTGAGAAGGGAGCAGGATTATCAAATGCTCCTTCTTTTTGGCTGCAAAGCACTCTCCGAGCTGCTTGCTACTTGTAATGCACACTGTCGATTTTTGATAAGACGCCATCTGCGGCTCATTGAACAAGAACTCAACCCCAAAACAACATGATCTAATGTAACATACCACTAGTGGTATAAGAATGTTATGTATATATCCCTTTTACTGTTTATATCTTTCACCTCAGATATACACTTCACTATGCTCCTCCCATAGCAACTCGAATGCATTGCTAGGCTTGCGTGAAGATGTTCATTACCGCAAGCAAACAAGATTTGTTATTTCTAATGTTTTTGTTTGCCACTGAAATTGTGTCAACTGATCTCGCCAGTTGGTTGAAGGGGTATTTATGGAAAAAACTTCAAGAGAAATCTTTCGTATGAGAAAGATAAACATGACTCTCGTAAATATTTGGATCAGAACTCACAGTCTCTGAAATGGGTTTTCCGCCACATGGGCAAACAGCATATTCATTACTTTCGCAGTTGATCTTCAGTCGACTGTTCAACGCAAACCTTCAGTCTTTAGCTCGCTCACTTTGGAGCCATCAAAATTCAAAGCTCAGGCTGAACCTTATATCATGAGCTATCGCAGCCCAAAAGTGGATGTATAGACTGATGAGACACCTCTTAACCTCTGACGAATTTTAATAGACCTTGATCTGAATTCATGCCCTATGAAAACATATAAACTCATTTCATGACCTGTAATGAATGATTGTATTCGAGATCTTAAACAATACAAAAAAATCGGAAAAGTATAGTTATATTGGATGTTTTCTTTTGCCCATGATTCTATGCGTCCGCTGGAACTCTCATGAAATCTATTGAACCCTCAAATTACCCTTCTACAGCAAGTTTATTTGAGGCATGTCGCTCTTAGAGCGCATTCTAATTCCTAGCATAAAATGTGATCATTCGATATCGATAAGGTAAGAATCTTCATTGATTTCTCCTAACAACCATCCCTTTCCACTCGTTATACAAGATACCAGGGGCCGTTGGTTTCATATGATTATTTATGCCGACACTTCCAGATCTCGTTCTTCGATCTTGGACCATCAATCCATTCAATCCTCTCCAATTGCTCGCTCTTCCTATCCTATCCCCGAAAGAAAAAGGCGTGAGTTCAAGAAACTCCACATTAGCCGAGATGATATCTCCTCGTACAACTCATACAACTCGGCTAGCCCATTGCTCTGAAAACTGAACTCTCGGCGATGTTTACCTTCGACCTCATCTCGTCATTGAACGCTATCAACACGAAACAAGCATTCAATCAAAAGACACCAATGTACTTCGAAGTTAATTTATACTGTCTTCTCCCCTAGATCTCCTCGCTACACAGACCTTCAAGATCCGAAATATGCTATAATTATACAGATCCGATGATTCATGCACAATGACCACATCGAAGCATCTCGTCTTATTCGAAACCGCAAAGAATTATCTATATATACTTACCCCAGAGAAAGAGATAGAAGAATTTTGCTTGCTTCCGTAAAATATCAAACTATTGCACATCATCCGTGTGAAATCAGAACAGATGAATGAACAACCGATTGAAGAATTGCTAAAAGCACAAAAGTACCAGAGAATGGACATCGTATTCAATGCGGGCAATGGAGAGTAAAGTGTAACAGCGGGCCTTTTGCTGGAGATAAATGCAGACAGGTCTTTCGAGGGGGGAGATTAATGCCCCGATGTGGTCTCGTCATCTTGGAAAATAGGGTTTTATCGTATCAAAGAACGAGGCGAAAGGGATCACCTTAACGAATGTAATGGCTTTCAATTTGCCACATGAATGGACAAGCTGAGATGGAGAGAGGAGGAGGCAAAGGAAGGATCGGATGTAGATGCTACTAAGATGGATGTATTCATGGACAGTTGAAGATTATTCACGAAGCAAGATGAGCAGCTTGCTACGTCGGCTTTGTAGAAGTGAGAACACTAGATCATGCTAAATTTGTATAGATCAAGCAGCATGTATCTGATATTAAACTTGAACAGAAACTTCGTCACAAAATTTTATTCGCCTATTACCTACCCTTCGTACAATCCGAATGCTATTTACAGAAAAACATTGCTGGTATCCCATTGCCATAGAGTGAGGACTTACACGCTCGAGTAAAGTACTGGCTCGTTTTTGTCACGTGTTGTGAAGATGGCAGTGATTACTATTGCAAGATAGTTACAGTTTCGCATGTTCTCATCTCATGATTGAAAGATAGTGGAATGGAAGCGGTGTTTGTAATTAAGTATAATTGATGAATATTAAATGAATCAACTCCTTTCATCCGGGTATCATAATCGCGTAACTCCATAAAACCAACAACAGTACAGTGTATCTACCATTGAGTTTACAGTTCCTCATTCCTTAACATCTCTAATCTGTTGGCGACAGAGTCCACAGATGGAGTGGCTTTCGGAAGCACAAGTATGTCACTAGGAGGTGCACTACCCCTACCGAACAGTATTGAGCCACTAGAAAGTAAATTGACGAATTGCTGGCCTTTCACGATATCCGTCGAATGACATGATTGCCCATCGACTAGATCGATATTGTCTTTTAAGTATGTGATTTTGTCGCTAGAATTACAGTCGGAGCCGCGATATAGACTGATCCAATCAAAATTACCCCAGGTAACTTCAAGATCTGTAACTGATACGCCCCAGTTCCAGCAATTTGCTGTGCCAGTGTTGTTGGATATCTCGGACTTGGCGGGGAAGTTGTCATCGGATACCACACTTTGGGATGTTAGTCGGTTAGGTGACGAGAAGGGGAGGGATATTTATGTTTTACCAGCCAAGGTTGACACCGCTGACGCCAACATAAGCGACGACATTTTCGACATTTTCGACATTTTCAACGGATATTCTCATCTGACCCGGAGCGGGTATAACAATGGCTTCAATGCAGGCCATAAAGAGACAAAGAAATGAGAGGGCCGTAGAAGTGTACATTATGACAGGTGATTGGGATAGAATGGGAGTCGACGGAATGGGCTCGTTGACGCGATATAGCTAATGGCTAACTTATCAGGTGGAGAGTCAAAGTTGAAGTCGGGAGTAGAACGAGGAGGTATACGAATTGAAGCAATGGCCTGAGTCGTACCTAGCTATGTAAATAAGGGACAAAACACTTGGAATTTGTTGCTGAACTCTCATGTATAGACGAGGCTTATACTTTTATATACCATGACGCTTATCCGCCTGAAAGTATCGTATTTACGCGAAAAACGAAGGAATTTATGTCGTATACAACGGCCTAATCCACAATAAAGGCTATGCGCAGTCTTGCCCAGACATTCCTCATGTCAAATCGTTGTGGATCGACTTTCTACCTAAATGCTACAGAAATAGGGCAGACAGAAAATGCCATGAAAAGCCTGGTACTCGACAACCAAAATACATTTCACGTCAAACCAACTTGATCGATGTATGAAGAGCCAATGGAGCGCTACTCCCACAAGCTTTCGTGGCAGAAGGAACAGTATAAACAGGCTAATACATATAGAGGGTGGGATACTGAAGTCGCAGAGTACCAGTATGTGGTTCGATCTCAACAGGAGCGTTTGTACTTCGTACAAGTTAAATTAACCAGTGGTGGGGCCAGCGCTTACGAGAACTGCACCCCCAATACGACATGGCAATTTCACACGAGCATGTATGATCAGCTCCGTGCTATTGAATTGCTGAAATGAAAACAGTGAGCAACATAGCATCCGGCCACAAGGGTATCTTTAGACGTTCCCAAAAATCTCGCAATACGAACAGTGGGCATGAAGCGATCAATTAGACCGATATATATACTCCGTACTCGCGGCAAACACGCCGAGCGAAGTACGAGTTAAATCCAACATCAAAACACATGTACGCACCCACCTGCCAAATCATAGACATCTTCAAGTTTACATGGAGCTGTCCTGCCGTAGCATCGTCGGAGCATCGGAAGCTACACGACCTGAGGCACCAAAATATCCCGAACGATCCGCGACTCTACTGGTGAATTTTCATTTCTATGTGTCATGGCGCCTCCTTTCGAAACCTAACAACTAACAACTAGCAACAGCAAGCACCAGTACACCTCTCCTCGCACAAATTCGGTATCCAGAATCGTCATGTGCAATGGCGACACGGAGCTTTCACGCTTTCTATAGGTTCCTTCGTGCGTTGTTTTGACTGACATAATATCGTGGATATATTGTCAATCCTCTTCCAAGCTTCTACCCCGGATTCCGATTCTCCAGTACTCCTTTGGCCCATACCTTTCAATGCGTTTCGTTCCCTTGTGAATGGTTTTGTGCATTGATTCCGTCTGTGTAACTTGTATTCACCGGAGATGCTGAGATTTGGAAAGTTTCCCTTATGTCATAGTTGGGTGTGAATAGTCTCTTTGTTGGACTTTTTTTTCATATGACTCTTGCGTTTGCTCTATGCTCGATTCTCTTCTTACTATATACATGGTTTGTGTATACATCCTTTGTATGTAAAACATCTTGTCAAATCCCTGAGGTTTCTTCAGAATTTCTTTTCTGGCCACCAGAGTTCTTGGCCCAAAGTTAGGACCAATGTCCAACTTAGATTTTGATATAGATTATTATCTGAATCGTTTTATTCCTTCCCCTAGACTTTACATTCTCCCAACGCCAATATCCTGGTTCCTTGGATATCGAAGTAAGCCGAGGTCTCGAACTGGTAGTCTAGTTGTTTGGTTTTGGGCTTTCATTGGAGCTTTCTGCGGCATTGCGATTGTCGAAAATATATACCGACTTCCATACTTCAAGGAACGTGGCACTCCATTGGTCATCGCAAGTTTAGTATGCTACCAGAAGTTTGCATGGAGTTTCGTCATGTCTAACGATAATGATAGGGCGCTGCCGCAATTTTAGAATATAACACAATCGATTCTCCTCTCTCCCAGCCACGAAATGCAATTTTGGGTCAACTATTCGCCTCCATCATCGGCGTCGGCATAACAAAACTGTTCGAACTTAGTCGAGACTTTGAGAATCTACGATGGTTGGCTGGTGCTCTTTCAGTCGGTGTGGCTTCTGCTGTGATGGGCTTGACCAACACGATTCATCCACCCGCTGGAGCTACTGCTTTGTTGGCTGCTACGTCACCTGAGATCACGGAGATAGGGTGGTTTCTAATACCTTTGGTCCTGCTAGGGAGCGTTCTTCTGGTTGCTATCGCTTGTCTCGTGAATAACATACAGAGGACTTTCCCCATATACTGGTGGACGCCGCATTCGCTAAGCAGCCGGTCTGAAGAAGATACCGAGAAGAGTTCAGAAAGTGCTAGTGGAGTGGAACAGCCAACCGAAATTCAACACACTTCCGAAGAAGGAACAATAAAGATTGATAAGCATCACATTATTATACCTAGCTGGTTGCCATTGGAGTACGAAGAGAGAGCAATATTGGAGGCGATGCAGACCAGGCTACAGCAGGGGTTGCAGAATTCAAGGACATCAGGAAGTGATCGAACCTTAGTTAGATGAGACTGTAAATATGTAAACTGTGTAATCTTGGATATATAAGTTATTTGACATAATGTGTAGTTTGAATTGGTATGAACGAAACCCTTCAAATACTAGAGGTAGTAACCCTCATTCCTATATGTATAGATTTATATTATAAGCTACTTCATGCCATCTGCATATTTCGATATCATGCTCATGTGGCCAAGTCTTCTCCCACCATTTGCCTCAGGAATTTCCGATATGCAACAAAATTTTGTACCCATCCCCACATGATAGACCGCATGTGTGCTGCAGCCTTCAGCCCTCAGGCTTCAAGGCACCTCGACTTGCAGCTCCACCCGGATCTCCGAAGTCTTCATAAAACCGATCACATCCTTCTCATTCGATAGCTGGAATATACGCCACGAGCGCCTTACTCGCTCCCTCCATGCAATATTGCACAAGCTCAACCTTCTTCCCATCGGGCAACAGCGCAGAGATTTGTCTGAGATCGCTGGTTCGTGGAAGATACAATGCTGTATCCATTGCCTTACATGCCTCATGAATATACTGCACAGAATATGGTTGCATAGTACTCAGATCGAAGATATTTTCAGAAGTATAGCCAGGACCTCCCCATGGTGGGGATGCGAAAATGACAGTTTCTGAAGGATTAATAGAAGAGGCGTGGGTTTTAAGATACTCAAAGCAGTCACCATTAACCCAAGTTATGTTTGTGGCACCGTAGACGTATGCATTGTTTTCGGCGCAGGCGATAACCGACGGATCTTTCTCAATGGCTATGACATGGGCCCAACGGTTAGAGAGAGCGAATGCAATGGAGTTGCCGCCAGCGCCAGCGAATAGATCAATTATAGTTGTTTTTGTGGGCGATGTAGAAGAGGCATAGTCCTGAGCGATTTGACTACGCATAGTTAGGGATAAATACGGACAGGTGTGCGTGTAATAAGGGAGACATACGTAGCTACAGGCTCAGGGGTAACGCCGAACCAAGCATCATCTGTCATATAGATACCATTGTCGTAGAGTGAGAACACGCTATAACGCTGCTGCCAGTATCTAACAATGTCAGCTGGATGAAAATTACATCATGACATGCAAACCTACTTGTGTAGATCCCAGGGTACTTCTTTCAAGGAGGTGTAATGCGTACAATTCTCGTCCAATTCAAATTGCGCAGGGATATCGTCATCTTGGTTCTCTTCATAATCTTTCGCGGCCGCACGTCCAAACGACTTGCTGCTATTGACGACCATTCTTAAATGTTCCTGAGCTGGAACGAGATTTTTGACTCAATTCTCCTTGCAAACCTTGTCGATGAAGCTATTGTTAGAACTGAAATTCATGAATCGAGTGTAGGGTTTGGAGGTGTACTCACTAGAGTTCTAGAGCTGTTCAACAACCCTTTCAAAATGGCAAGATTCGCTCGCTTCCTACTGCTCTGACGCTGAATGGCTTGCAGTATAGCCAGCAAATGACACAATCCTTTTGTCAGACAAAGGCGAGTAGATCCGGTTTAGGGACACAGGAGTGAGAGTCACGATACTAGTCTGACGAGGACGAAATTTCGAAATCGATGATCTAACAGTATCTACTTGCTGATTTGAGCCCCGTGACTTTGAGGAGCTGACTGGTTGGGTTCTGGGTCGAGAGACCTGTTTAATTTCTTGGAAAGCACTGCCCGACCGAAGAATTCTTAAACTAGAGTTCGTGCCAGTCGCGTTTTTAACGGAGGTGATATTGGTTTCCCTCTGGCACCAATTTCAACATGTACTGCGATGCTTGAGACAACACCAGGTCCTTGTCTGACAATCACTTGGGGACGTCTTCCAGAGTTCAAAAGGCACAATGATGTCTCAGAATGAAGTAAAGAAAGAGGTTCTGGTGGACGTAGTATATCTTCTAAAGATCGTCGATTCTTCTCTTTCTGTTGCCGTGTCTGTACGTACAGGAGAAGAGTACTTTGAGACGAATCAAGATTTGGCCGATGGCAGCCAGCAGACACGAGTAGATCGCGGATTTCTTTTTCCAAAAACAAACTTCTTTTATCACTTATACAAGCACCTTTCTTTTCCTACATGTAGATCCTTCAGTTTCAACCTTGTTGAACCAAATGAAGAAGATGGTAGAGAATGAGCACTCTAGTAACTCAGGTACTATCTAGAAATGGTCAGTGACTTCAGGACCCATGATTCAATGTTTCAAACGTGAAGAATACATACAACAGTTGAATTACTACACCATCCATTCCCTCGTACAAATTTCAAAAGGATGAAGTGAATGGTTGAAATTTGTGATGGTAGCCTTCCACACCACATGCAATTTGCAAACAAGGCGAAGGAAGCTTGGGCCATACTGTAGCTGCAAGGCTGATGATGAAAGCAAGGGTCGCACCTTGAGAACAACACGTCTCAAATGTGTTGACTGAATCTCTCCAGAGCTTCAATAAATAACCCTTTTGAGAATTATCCATTTCAACATGTTCAACGCTTTGAATCGGTTTATCTCCCGATTAGATTCGGACTCTCCCACTCACCAGAACCGGGACAACCATAGCGCATTTGGATTCCAAGTTCTTAGGAACAAGACCTCAGAACTGGCGGTTGAGCCTTGGTTTGATTTTATTGTTGGAATTAATGGACGAATGATCGTGCGTTCTCTTATCTAATAATACTATTGGCATAGCTGATTAAGTTTAGGATGATTCAGATGCAAATCTGTTTGCTCAAGAAGTACGCAATTGTGCTGGAAGTTCAGTAACTCTTGGTCTCTGGAGCGCAAAGGCATAACCTCCCTCGCGATTCGTTCACATTCGACAAACTAACATATCTAGGGCCAACGTACTCGAACTATCCACATTCCCGTTCCTTCTGATACTCCATCCTTGGGCCTGACCCTCCAATGGACATCTCTCTCCACGGTTTCAAATATATGGCACATCTTAGACGTACCTGCCAACTCTCCAGCCGACCTCGCGGGCCTCCTTCCTTACAGCGATTATATCCTCGGTACCCCTGAGGGAGTCTTACACGGAGAGAGTGGCTTGGGTGAATTGGTTGAGGATCACATTGGGCGACCATTACGACTCTACATTTACAACAATGAATACAATGTCACAAGAGAAGTTACTATTCACCCGAGTAGAGACTGGGGTGGGGATGGGGCTCTGGGTTGTACTTTGGGATACGGGGCGTTACATAGATTGCCAGCTCCGCTGAGCGAGCCTGTTGCGGGACCAGGAGAGACATTGTTCGAGGGAGAGAGCGCGAGGTTTTCAAACGAGGAACCTCGAGAGAATATGGGAAGTGAAAGTAATGCAAGTCAGCTCTTTATGCCAGCTGCAGTGGCACAAGAGCCAGGTGAATTTTTGGTGCCAGCTCAACTAGCGGCCCCAGTAACCACGACACCAGCAAGGAAGAAAGAGAAGAAACATGGACACAATCCGAATAACTTCATGGATGACTATTTCATGGAGGGAGAGAAAAAGAGTAGAGAGTTAGATCATGCGCCGAGCACAAAGAGTGGTGGTGTGCCTCCACCTCCTAAAGCTGGAGGCCCTCCAAGGAGCGGGACACCCAAAGCCGCAAGTCCAGCGCCCAGTCCAATACCCACAGAGACGAAAGATCCATATGATAGTGGTGTTGATTAACTGTCCCAGATAGCACTAAATGTATAGCCAGTAATTCCACATTTCTATACGCAGTCGTGACTTGGAAAAAAACAAAAAACACCCTTGTAATTCATAATAGTAGGAATAGATTCCTCCCCAGCTTTTGGTAATCCTACAGTCCCTGCCAAATCTGTCTTCCCACGCTGCATCAAAGCTCCCCTGAAATCCACACATCTAATTGATGAAGTTAACGCAAAAGAAATGTAGAATCAAACTTCCAAAAACGTAATCTGCAAAAGCCCTATTTATATTGTTAGCCGTACCCCAATTCATCAAGAAATGGGACCTATATACCTCTCTGGAGAGACAGAGTTAAATTCCGCCTTGTTCTCTTCGTTCGTCTGTATGCGTAATGAAGCCGTCAAAACGAATTGTCCTACAGTTGCCGAGAATCCAGAAAGAAATGCGTTGAATGGCTATTACGATTATATTAGCACATGACTTTCCACTGACCCATACTCATTATTCTCCATTGATCGCCATATGTTCCTTCCCCACGATCCACATCCCAAAGTACAATATGGTACTCACGTAGTTGCCAGCCAAGATACAGTAGACGAATTGTAGAACCCCCACTACAACCAAAAATGACATGAACACATCGATCAACTTTGTTCTCTGTGGTGTTTTATTGAGGTAGTTTTGCCAGATACCGATGGCTACTTGTTGGGGCGATTGATATTGCGAAGAGGATTTGGAGGGTATCTTAATGGGTGTGGAGGACGGGATAGTAGTTGTGGTAGTTGTGGTTTGTGTGGTGGGTGGTGCGATGGCAGCCGCAGCCGCAGCGTTCTTCTTTGGCGCCATTGTTCAGAATCTAAAGGTCGTATGCGTGGGAAGGAAAGAACGTGAAATTCGTGGTGTAATTGGAAAAGTGTGAAGGTTGTGGTTGTGAATTGTGAATTTTGACTTAGAGCTCGAAGGCCACGAAGCTTGATGCGATTACTATGGGGATGCCGCTAGCGTTTACAGGGGTTTCTGCATGGGGCCAGAGCCGAGGGGTAGCTTCCATCATTCAATTGCTCTAGCTTTGTAATACTAAATAAGATATCACAGAACTGCCGAGTAGTATCGAATCATAGGAAACATTTCATCAATCAATCCCAATCTAAATCTAATTGAAGAACAAATCGCAAATATGGTGGGTTCATGAATCTACTCCTTGACATGTACAGTTTATTGACGGTGGCTAGGGAATCGAATTGCCAGCATATATTCTTGGTGCACTCACTGCGGGTGGTGGAACGATGGGTTATGTCAGGACTGGAAGTATTCCATCTGTTGCCGCAGGCCTCACTGTTGGATCCTTGTACCTCTTGGGTGGTTATCGTATCCAAAGCCGCCTGTCTTATGGTGTTGAGTATGTCTCTTCGACCCACCGCGTATGTCCAACCATTTGCCTTTATTCCAAAGCTTACATTGTTCTTTACAGGCTCGCTCTTCTCGCGTCTGTCGTTCTTGCAGGCTCTTCTATCCCAAGAGCAATTCGCAGTCAAAAGCCTCTGCCCGCGGGTTTGAGCTTACTCGCCTTGTACGGACTGTTCACCTTCGGCAATGCATTCAGAGCGCGAAAGTAAAAACGGGATGCCAGGCCAGGCGTGTTCCAAAATTGATCAAATTTGGTGTGATGTTATACTTCAACAATGAAAATATTTCCAAGGCCTTTCACGGTAGATTTGTCATGATGTTTAAGTTGAGTTGAGTTGTTGATATGGTCTCGTCCACGAAGTACCGACACTAAACATAGCACCTACTCCATATCCGACACACCTCCCTCTATCAAGTCGATCCATTTGTATCATTGTGGCATACATCTTATACCGGAATGTAATGCCGATACGATTTAACATTCAGTGACATCCAAACGCCCCTCTATCGTAAACCAACGCCCTTCCCCCATGACCCAATCCCTAAGAGGTGTCTGCAAAGTCTGACTTATACCCTCATGAAGCCTCATCTATCTCTGCCCATTTCGCTTTGATTTTCTCGTTCTTGACCTTTGCGGCTTCTCGATTCGCCGCTGTTCGTGCCAGTCTTTGCGCCCTTAGACACTTGTTTACTGCTGTCTTTTTATCGTTGCACATTCCCATACATTTCCAAAGGAATCCTCTGGCATGGCATTCATCCAAAGCTGCCATGACTTCTTCGCAAGCTACTGAATATTAGAGATTGTCGAAATGGTCTGATGAGCTTTCCCAAATGCATGTGTAGAGTTCGCAAGGGAATAAGAGGTTGAATATAGTACCTGCAGAATTATCTTTGGTCCATAAATGGGGATGCATTTTGAAACTTCTTCTTGATTGTGGAATCCCAATTCGATGTTTTATTTGGGTTACAAATTATGACATTTGAGATCGTTCAAAAGTGTTCGGGATGATTCTAAGCGGTGAAAGTGGCAGTATTAATTTTAGTGGATGCCCCGCGCCCATCTTTCTAATATGATATACTGTACTTCAGTATCTACTTGCTCTTCGACTCAAACTCCCAACCTTCTTTGAGACTCAAAGAAACGATACTTTCTCGGTCATTCCAAAGTCCTAACTTTTAAAAATGGCGCAACAAATTACGGCGCGCAAGCAGCAAGGTACATACCTCATTGCACACTGGAACTATCTATTAGCTGACACTTTATCAGAGCTCCAAAACCAGTACACAAATTACAAAAATGGTCTGCAGCAAATAGCCTCAAAGATTGGCGATGTAGAGACAGAAGCAGAGGAGCACAAGTGAGTTCCAGGCTTGTTTTACTTTACCCCCGTCTTACAGAGATTCATCATCCTCAGGGTTCGGGGTATTACATATACAAGACATACTTGGAGATTCAAATTCTCACCGCTTGAAAGCCTTATGCTCACCGTCCTAATTCAAACAGACTTGTTCTCGAAACACTTGAACCTCTTCCTGGTGACCGGAAGTGTTTTCGAATGATAAATGGCGTGTTAGTTGAGAGGACTGTAAAGGATGTGGTGCCGGCTTTGAAGACAAATTCGGAAGGTCTACGGAAAGTCCTGGAGGATTTGGTCAAGCAATACAATAGCAAACAATCAGAAATGGAGAAATGGAAGGTATGAAAGGGACGATTCTTCGGTTTGATAGAAATCATTTGCTGACGAGTGTTGTTACACAGAAGAAGAACAACATCCAGGTCGTGCAGCAGTAAAAGCGTCAGCATTTGTCACATATTTTGGAGTATGGGCGTTGCATCAACAGCAAGATGGGTAAAAATCTGCTTCGGCTCATAAGGCAGTCAATGAGGAGGCAAGAGCTTGCCAGGCTATTCTTTTGCATAATGGGGAAGCAAATATGACATACGCGGGGAAGCATTCATGCCCAAGATCTCGACTTGTCAAAATGATTCTCCTTACTAAGTTACCCCGAAGGTTGTGATATTCTTATGTGCATCAAGAGAGTTTGTACAACGTCATAGTAACATTGGATTGCTCGTAAATCGGTGGATGAATCAAACCATCTAGACCCAAGACATCCAGTGCTCCTGCCAGTTCGAGCCTGAGTCCTGAATTATCACGGCGGCTCGCGTCTCGACGCCCAACGAGATCGCCTCGAATTGGTGTCTTTGATGCCCAATCATAGAGGGCTGTCAGGAACGAGAGGACCCGAGACGTTCATATTTTTGGCTAAGTTCGCATGAGAAGCGCGGTGTGTTGTTCAATCACCGTCAGGCTTGCCAGAACCCTGCATCTGCAGAAATGATATCTGTTGTGGGGGTATGAAGCAGGATGATTATGGTTCACCTCGTATTTTCTCAATGGATGACGAACATGATACTTCTGCACAGAGACAGATGTGATGTCCATTTTCAGAATCGATACAACGGTGACAGCGAGCTTTGTGATATACTCATCTCTAGGTAACCTCCCCTGCTCATCCACATCTTATTGATCGAATCTCCCCTACAATAACTTGATACTGTATTGCGAATGTGGAGCAATCCGATGTGGCCTTCTCCCGCTGTGTACACGTGCAATCTTACCTGCTCATCAACGTCGATGAAACACCTTTGTGACAAAACAAAAGTAGCAGATCAAGACTTTCCTTTGACAAGGACCTACGTAGATAACATCGTAGATACTTTCTCCGTCATCACCGTCGTCTTAATTATTCATTTAACCCACGCCTCGGACGTGACATCACGTAATACCAAGCTGTGGGAGCAAAAGTGTAGGCGTATTTGGTGATATCAACGCACAGATGCAGTGCCTTTTGTGGGATGGCATGATGCTATTCTAAGGGGAGGGATGGTTGACAAGCAAACAATGCTTCATCGGTCGACTGAGGATGTGATGTGATGGAAGGTGCAGCTGATAGGCCGCATATATCTTGAAGAGTATTGGCCAGTTGAGTGAATCGCAATTACTTATTGCATATGGAATAATAGTAAGCCATTGGAGGGTAAAAGGCATGCAGGCCTGACACAATCACTCGATTCCCGAATCATTGCACTTGTTTTCCAATTCTATCTGAACGAGCATACCAATGACGATTTTTATTGAAGCTTCATTTATTCATTGGACAGCAGATCATGAAGGCATAGGAGTTGAATTCTCCATTCACACATCTTACCGTTTTCCGAGAGAATCCCCAAGCCGATCCCACGCCTTGCTTCTTGTACCTGACGTCTAGAAGCTCGACCAACTCTTGCGTCGACCATTCAGAGCTCGAGGTAAAATTAATTCACATCAGGATGGAGTTTCGGCGTTCATAACAAAACAGCTTTTGGGAGTTGTCGGTTGGTATTGCACCACAATCAATCTCAACCAGAACTAGATGCAGAATCAGTAGTAATATACATCTATTCGCATTGCTGGGAAGCTCATATACGTACGTACCTACTCAAAGCATCACATCACAGAATACATTATTGCCCAGGTACGGTGCTTGAATGTATACATATCTAAAGCTTCACAGCTGCATGGTGTCACAGATTGATAGCTACACAACACCACCTCACACTCAAGTTATTACACTCACACTTGCACCCACGTAAGAGACTGCCACCCACACACCGTGTTTTCGTAAGTATCTATTGAATGTTCTCCCCAATATCCATCCGGCCATGACGAAAGGGCAATGGCTGTTTGCCGTACCGTAATTGCATGGGTCTACTGTAAAGAAAGCACCGAGCAGGTACAGTGTTAGAACTCAAGGAGCACTGCTACGGTTCTATCAACATACAGGATCCCGGGCTAAGGAAATTGACCATTTATTGACTCTTGCTCGATTCTGGCGTTGAATGGTAGGAAGTAGATGGAACTGGATTGAACTGGATTGAATTGAAATGAATTGAAATGAATCTTGCCAGCTGAGCTGTATCTCAAGGTCTGTACCCCGTACCTGTCCCTTGACTCTACCAGCTTCTTATCCGCCACACTTGGACTTTTCTTTTTCTGTCGTTGTGCTGGTGATTCAACCCTAAAAAGAAAGAGCCTCGGAGCTAGCTACTCTAAAATCATAGCTCCTTCCCTTTGGAACCTTATAAGGTCAAAGGCCACAACCGATCGAGCATCTACCCTCCCTCCAGCTTACCATTTGCTCCGTCCGTCGTGCTTTTTTGATTGACGTCTAGCAACAAAGCTACATCCGTACGAGCACACAGTACCTACCTAACTTATAAAGCTACATCCACAACATCCCATACCGACGACAACCATTTACAACCATTCCTGCCATTCCTGCCCTTCCTACCATCTATTCCATACCCTCAATTACAAAAATACACTTAGCCATACAATCCAAAAGAACCCTTCTCGGCCATTCCTTCCCTCGTTCATTTATCAAACCCCACGTTTCTATCTTTCCCACCCACGCGCATCCTTTATTTATTGTCTTGCAGATTTCATAAACATAGAAACACAAGGCGCATTCGTGCAGGAAGTCTTTGAATATCTCCGACCTCGAACGAAAGTGGGTAAGCTTTCTTTACCATTTCATACCAAAAATTCTCTACCCACCCTTCTATCCCCGAATTTTTGTAAACCCTCTGACGCGATTTATGCAGTAGGATACCTGCAGCTCAGCCCAGAAAGTGATACCCTTTCAAAGGACCCTGGTTTCATACGGAGGCGTACCCCCATTCACTCGCGTTTTCCGGCAACATCCAGCTAGGTAGCGTAAGCACATTGGGAAAAGAAGGCTGTCTGCTCGAGGGTCAACGCAAGTCAACACGCAGAACGCATAACTGCGAGATCGCAAGGCTTTACGACGTGTCCTACACATCATACGGCCGACGTGGCAACCAAGGAATTTTGAGGAAGCGGCTATCCGACACCTGCACCTACCCAAATACATCATGTCCAATTCCCCTCCAAAGGAAACGGACGTTGAACAAGGAGTCTCGCCAGATGACACGGATGCACAAATGAATGAACATACGGATCCACACGCTCCTGGAGGCTACGAGTTTGAAGTCAAAGAACAAGATAGATGGCTCCCTATAGCAAATGGTTAGTTGATGATTTCTTTTTTTCAGTCATTCACCATCTCGAATTGAATCTTGTGTGATTTCCTATATTGAAGTTTATGGTGAATGGTATCGCTTCGTTGATCGCACTAATTACACGCGCATGTCCTCGCCTTTGGACCAGTTAAGAGCTTGGAGTACAAACGTTTCAATCTAGCGGTGTCACTGTGATCATACATCCTATCATGTCTCACACTTCATCTTCTCAATCACCGGAGACGCGAGGCGCCTCGAGGGAAGAAAAATATGATCTTGGTCATTCAGAAGCTAACATTCGTAACTTTGCGCCAGTTGCACGTATCATGAAGACAGCTCTGCCTGAAAATGCAAAGATTGCAAAAGAGGCCAAAGAGTGCATGCAAGAGTGTGTCAGCGAATTCATCTCTTTCATCACAAGCGAAGGTATGTCTCGGTCTGAAATTCGAGATCAATTTTTGTCCTGTTCTAATTGTCCTATCACAGCTTCTGAGAAATGTCATCAAGAGAAGCGCAAGACTGTCAATGGAGAAGATATCCTTTTCGCCATGACCTCTTTGGGGTTCGAAAATTATGCCGAAGCACTCAAAATTTACCTATCAAAATATCGAGAAGTGAGTCAAGTCACTTAATTCAAATGTCCTTTAGCATCTACCTATGATCCATGCTTACTGGGCCAACCATGTACAAGACTAACGGAAACTTCTAGCAACAATCAACTCGAGGAGATAACCAAAATAGACCAGGAAGCTCTGGCTTTGGGCCAGCTTCTGGAGCTACTACTGCAAATGCAACTTCGGCAACGTTCCCGGTCGGAGCAGAGGGCGCCAACAATGTTCTTGCTGGTCAACAGGTGGAAGCAGAACACGATGGCGGTGCTTACGTCTATGGTGGTGGTCACAATGGCGCTACTGGTGGAGAAGGTTACTAGGTGTTTTGTTTTGGATTCAAATTGACTATATCGGATGATCGGTGAATTTTACGGGCGAAAGATTTACATTGCAAGAATGTATCAACTATATGCAAAGGTGTTGGAAAGGGAGGAATTGGGCGGGTGCTAATGGGCCACTTTTGAGATATCCAAATTGCTTACCTTGTACAAAGGATGGGGTCAAAAGTAAGGGGTGTTTTTTGATGCTTTATTAGATTTCTTGGCTCGTGAGAGCAAGAAGCCGATAACCTCAGGGGATTCGGTCTCATGAAAGCTCAGAGATGGACGAATGACATTGGGCAGTAAGGACAGCATCAGATGTAGGTTAAACAGCCCCACATCAGATGGCTCGAATAATACTACACATTCTATGGCTTGTATATCAAGGGGAAAATGAATATAATGATACCATCAACATGTGCAGATGTCATCTTTACAGCAGCAGTTATTTTCCAGCTGTGGACTATGCAGTGCTCTTGTAGTGATCGAAAATTCTGAACATCATGTATTGATTCACTGCTACAGTAGAAGTAAAGCATTGGTAAGAAACCCTTTGATGTCCACAGCAGATACATACCATTTAGTGGGGAGGGAGGGGCAAAGCTGGGGTTCATCATGTGACAAGATCTAAAATATTTTTTTGGCTTACCTCAGAAAAGCACACGAGCAAAAACCACCATCGCCAATTGTAGCCTTGCTTCGAACATAACATAGTTCTTCTTAGCACAATAATTATTTTTCCAATTCTATTAATGGTCTTAACGCATTCTAATTGTCCACTGCAAGTTTTTGCAATATGGTATCTCTTACCTCGAAACCCTCCATACCTATCACCACCGGTAGCAAACCACTTTTAAAGACTACCATGTCAGGCACGATAAGAAAAGCTCAAGATGCAGATCTGGACGACGATTTAGAGGTGCCAAATCCAAAACGAGCGAGGGTGTCTTTCAATCCCAAGGTCGAGGAAAAGGTTTTAGAGGAATATGTCGCAAAGGGTAGAAGTTTAGAAAGTATCAGAGTGGAGGTCAAACGCGCAATAGAAGCACATAGCATAGGCGACAGCGAAAAGTACGATAGCATTAAAGAAGTATTTGCGCAGACTGAGGGTGACGAGAGAGAGGATACGGGTGCAAATGATGAGGCGAAAACATATCTGCTAGCACTTACTGGCTATGCATCACTATTGAATAAGGATTGCAACGGGCTAGTCAAGGCCATATTGAAATGCGACTGGATGGGCAGAGAAGAGGCATTCGTCAAGGCGTATGCTCAGTTTTTAGGAAACTTAGTTAGTGCACAGGGGGCGTACGTTGGGCTGGTGCTTGGAACGCTTGTTGATAACTTCACTGGAGGTATGGTACCCATCCTCAGTCTCCCAAGCTCTGCTAACTTTAATACAGTACGAGTATCGAGTGGGCGTCTTCCTGGCTGCCCAGATGTTAATCGCGATACGCTTTCTTCGAGAGTTCATTTTGCACTGAGATACCTTCTTCGATTGATCCCCTCCGCCAGCGCTACACTCTCACCCATCCTTTCAACCAAGTTTCCCTTCGCCGATGAATCAAAGAGAGTACATGTCACATATATCAACAATCTCGTTCGTGTTCTGGAGTATGCTCCCGAATTGAAGTCGGATGTTTTCGCTCTCATCACGGATAGACTGGTCAAAATCGATGTACAAATGCAGGTCGACTTGGACGACGTTGACGATGAGGTTGCAGGTGCTATTGTTCAAGGTCTCGCCATGAATCCTTCTGATCAGGAAGAAGACGACGATGATGACGCAGATGATTCCGACGACAGCGACGCGGAATCGATTAATAGCGATGATGAAAGTGGAGATCAAGCAAAACGAGCCAAAGAAATCCAAGACAGTGTTGAGAAAATGGATGCAATACTGGACCGCTTATTTGCTATCTATGATCCTTATTTCACAGACCCAAATAGTATAGAAGCCGCAAATATGTTTGAGACTTTACTAGGACATTTCGCCAATATCATTCTACCCACATACAGATCTAGACACACACAATTCCTCCTCTTCCACTTTGCACAAAAGTCTGATCATCTTATCGATCAATTCGCCGGAACTTGCGTGCAACTAGCTTTCCAAATAGGCAGACCCGCTGTCCTTCGACAATCTTCCGCGGCCTATCTCGCTAGCTTTGTGGCGCGAGGCGCACATGTTGAGCCTCAAGTGGTTAGGACCGTTTTCGAGCTCATCGGGAGCAATCTGGATCACATTCGAATGGAAAATGAACTCACTTGTCGTGGACCCGATCTAAAGAAATACGGCACTTTTTATGCTATGACACAAGCTCTACTTTATATCTTTTGCTTCCGCTGGCGAGATCTTATAGATTCTTCCGAGGTATTTGATGACGAGGACCCTACAGCATTCATTGGCCAAGATCTTGTCTGGACACCAGGCATAAAAGAGACGCTCTCTCGCGCTATTTACTCCAAACTTAATCCTCTTAAGATCTGTTCCCCGCCCATTGTCTCCGAATTCGCTAAAATCGCACATCATCTACGATTTATATACGTATATCCTTTGCTAGAGACCAACAAACGCATTCGTTTAAGTCAGTTCTCGAGTGCGGCTGGGAATGGAGCATTGCGAGACTCGGGTAATGGTGCAAGCAATGACAGCTGGCACCAATTGGATGCTTACTTTCCTTTTGATCCATATCAACTACCTGTGTCAAAGAAGTGGATCGAGGATGACTATGTGCAATGGCAAGGCATTCCAGGACTAAATAAAGAAGAAAGTGATGACGATAGCAGTGGGGATGAGGAGGAGGATGAGGATGATGAGAATGCGCTTGAAGACGATGATACGGCAACCGACGAAGAAGCGGAAGATTAAGGTTTCATTATGGAGTTTGATGCAATGCCACTTTTCGAAACAAGGAGTTTTGACGACATATATACTATTCGGAGTTTCATCGTAAGGGGATTATCGGGTAGACGCATGAGTCTTTCAGCGAAGGTGCCGGGCAAAACAGACAAGCGGGCGTTGTATGGTTGGGTTGGGAAAAGTCTGGCGTCGGCATTGTTGGCGTTCATTTTTTATTTTGGGGGGATATTCCTACATAAACGGATTGATATATGGGATCAAAAAAGGATGGTAGGCCCCGGCGATTATGTGTGGGGGTTAGTCAATGGTGTACGACGAAGTTACAATTGTAGACCTGCTTGCCGTTCGATATTTTCTCAGTTTTAGCGATCTTGTACATAGAGCTAGCTGTTGCCAGCAGCTCATGAACCAGCAGATACCTACGTTAGGCTGGGCTATTAAGTTTCTCTGTGAGAAATAGAACGCGCAGAGAGAGCATCTACAAATGAAAGAACCTTACAATATGCTCGTTTCGTTTTGATGGCCGACGTGATTAAACTTCCTTGACAATTTTTTCATTCTTGCACTGCCTAGATTCTCGTCGGGCCTTTATTGCCTTTGATACATGACACTAACCTTGTAAGGAAAGTTTATTGGCCTATAAGAAACGTACTGAAAAGCATTGCAGGCACCTAGGTAAACAACAATAATAGACAGGGTGTGCATACGTTCTACGACATCCATGCGAACAACTTAATATTCACCCATAAGCTATACCAGATTCCCAGTGCACGACTCAGCCAACCAAACCATCAGCGTCAAGACCCTAGAATTCCCTCCACCCTCAAATCGGCACGCTTCTCGCGACACTAGCCCAAAACTTACACCTCGCCTCCAAACTGTATCTTACCCCATCAATCTCCACGTTTTCGAATCCATCACTCGCAATCACATATTCCATTCCCGTGCTGACTTCTGGCACGCCCGGCTCCGATGCATTTGTCAGTTTATGTTGGTTCGGGTTCCCGGTTGCCATGAAGGAGGCGAATGCTCCGGCGTAGCCTTGATAGATGAGCGGTTGCGATTTCTGGACCGCGTTTACTTGGTTCCACTTATTGGGGTGCTTGGATTAGCGTACGCGTACGGAGTAGGGGGAGAATGGGAGGAGGAGGGGAGGGGAGAGAGAGATTTACATAAATGGTGTCACTTCCATGGCGCGCGGGACTAATCGTATATTCTCCCATCCATCCGCTGCCACTTGCCGCCTTGCTCGTCCACAGTGCCGGACACGCTAATACCGAGTCTCGGTATATAAGTCCTGCTCTCTCATATGTAGTGTTGTAGGCTGGAAATGTCTCTGCGGGGCCAGATAGAGGATATAGGGCGCGCACGGCATCGAGCTGGGAATGGGAAAATGAGGGGAGGTAACCGGCGAGCCAGACGTTGAAGGAGGCGATGGTGGAGTTGAAGGGTGGTGTACCGGTGTCGGTGGCGTTTTGGAGACCGGAGGGAACAAAGTTTTCACCTAGTTGGTGATGTTAGTGGCTGTGTTTTGAGGCTCAGAGAGAGAGGTTTCAGTTGAAAAGCAAGATCTTTGTTGTATCTGTAATGAGGCTCCAAAGGAATGGTTTCTCTTCAATATCTCTTCGATTTCCCAAAACTACTGGGAGAATCATAGAATATCAAATGCGGTAAATATTCCCTCAAGGCGCAAAGTGAAATTTTGCGGTATCAGACCAGCGCGGTATTCAACATAACACTTTCACCTTCACTATTCTGACCAGCAAAGAACCCTATCTTACCTTCATGTGCATTATACATGCCCCAACCCCCCGTGATAGCGAGTTCCCCTTTCCCACCCCTACCACCTTTCGCATTAACCGTTGCTTCGCTCAAAGTTTTCTTCAGAAATGTTCCATCAATTACGGGTGCCCACGTATAACTGCTGGTATTCCAAGTATGACTCGCCGCAACAACTAGCGCCGCCTCGGCTAGAACCTCCCATTCTAGAGATTTCAAACACTGTAGAGTGCCATTGATAGCACCAGTGCAGTTTGTCAGGTCGGTCATGGTATCGTAAATGGATTGAGCTTGGGGAGCATCGTAGGTGTATGTTTTAGGCCAAAAAGGAGAGGAGGCGAGAGCGCGGTTAAAAAGGGGTGGAGTGGTTTCCCCGGAAGTGGCGAGGACTTGTGCGCTGTATGAGATTGTTGTTAGTCAAGACATGCATTCGGTATATAAGAGAATTCGCTCTAGAGGTATTAAAAGGAGTAACGAACACCACACTTCCCGCTCCTGCACTTTGCCCCCAAATGCCCACATTATCTTTGTCTCCACCAAATTGATCGATATACTTATTCACCCATTCAAGAACCGCTCTCTGGTCCAGCAATCCCGGATTGAGATCTGAACTTTCATCTTCCGCAATCTCTTTTCCTGGTAGAAATCCAAATGTGTTGACACGGTAATTGGGGTATACGAAGAGTATATCGTTTTGAGCAGAAACATTGAGGATGGGATAGGCCGAAGGGGGAACTGCCAGCGAACCACCGCCTTGAATGAATCCGCCCCCGAAGAACACTACCATGACTGGTCGAAGTGGCTGATTGGATGTCCATGGGCGAGAGTAGAGAGATAAGTAAAGACAGTCCTCTGATCCAACATTCTACATTTGGTTATGTCAGAGTTGAATTGACCGGATACGCAGTGTGATTATGGGGATAAAGCGCTTACACCTTTTTGGGGACAGGCGGGAAAGGTTTGAATGGAATTATAGGTTCCATTTGTGATAGGGAGAGGAGGTTGTGGGCCTCTAAACCTGTTGTTGCCAGTTGGAGGTGCTGCAAAGGGGATCTTCTGATAATAGGTTATGTTATATGTAGATGAGTATGCACCTTGGAATGTGCCATAATCTAGAGATGCTGTGATGTTCTGCGCGATTGCAAGAAATGGAAAGACGAATAACGAAAGTAGAACAGAGTGAAGTGAGGTTAAATTCATTCTGAAAGCAACCAAAACGTTCGAGGAAATATAATGGATGATAACTTCAACCTTCAATTTCCTTGGCACTCACAAGCTTTATATATCCAGAATCCCCTACTTCGAGTGTCAATCATCCATTCATTCATCCGTACCTGCCTAGTCAACGAATGAATGAACGAATGAATGCATGCATGCAAACTTGATTCCTAATTGAAGAAACATTTCAACTGGAGAGAGACGTTGAATGGCGGGGTTATGCAGATCTGGGGGAAAAGAGCTCGGGAAAATGATAAATCCGACCAGGATTCTGCTTAGACTTTTTAAGTGAAATAAGCGACCAATAGAAAGACTGGAAATATATTGGCTGATACATAGGTACATATCAATCATCATATCACATCACAACTGCATCAGTGGATTAAAATATCGGGCTTTGCTACACCGAAATATGTATTTTTTCCGGACTAAGTAAATTTAATGCTGGTAAACGTGATCAAGACCAAGACCTGCCCTCGAACGCCAGTCCTCCCCAATAGCCTTTGCTTCCATAAACACTGAGGGTATAAGGAGAAGATACGCATCACTATGCAAGGTATCCCATATAAGAAAAAACGCTATAAAAAAAAGTTAGAAATGTGAGCCCTTGCTCCATCTTGATCCTTGATCCCATAAACAAAAGGAAAAATGCTGCACATTTTGAAGTATTGATGCGTGAGAATATGTTACAGCACGTAGTAACGCTGTGGTGGTGCCCGCTGTTGCCTGTAGTCTTGTCAAAGTTAGTGATAAGGCATTATTGGACCATAATTTCGACGTCTCGGACCTTGCATTACATCTTCTCTCGGCAACGGTGGCAATGGAGGACGATCCATAGCAGGCAAGTCTTCTTTGACGTCTTCCTCTCTCCTCTCAGCCATTTCCTTAAGAATTAGTGTTGATAGCTCCGGATTGTCCATGAAGAAATTTGACGTTTCCTCGGGAAACTTCTTCCACAATCTAGCTTGTAAGAAACCAACTCTAGCAAAGACTTTTTTGAGCAGAGGATCCATTGAGCTTACGCCATCATATAAAGTTTTACATGATTTCAAGACCGAAGGTAGTGCAGCATCTGATCCAGCAACTTCAAAATTGTTTACGATGAATGCGGAAATACAGCTTTTGAAGTCCTGCATCAGATATCTCTCGGCGCAAACGTAAACATCGACACTTATAGAATACGCAATTGACCAGGTTCTCAAGTCTTCTTGAGACATTCTCTCCTCTGTAGGAGGCTCATCCGAAGCATTGTTTCGAGAACCTCTTCTACGGTCTCTCGGACCAGGGGGTGGTTGGGGATAAACATTACGAGCCATGACCGGCATTGGCTGAGGCGGTGGGGGGAGACCATTCATCCAACGATTTCTGGGTGGAGGTATTCTTCTCGTCACGCCACAGTTCCAGCAGGTTGGACCAAAGGTTTCTACGGTACATTGAGCACAATTGCAATCCGGTCGATGGCGTCCAGATTCCTTTCGTTGTCTTTGTTCCCAGGCTCGCTCTTGACGTCTGCGGCGAGTTTCTCGTCTTCTCCGACTTCTGGCACTTTGAGCATTTAGTAACAAGATCTAATAGAGTTTTCGGATATTCAGCAGGGGATTCTACCTTTCATCGCTTGCGGTTCCACTGTCTGATCCGTCATCACTACCCGAAGCATTTCCATCTTCGTTCTGTTCTCTCCCTTTGCCCTTTTCAGGTTCGACAACGAGGATTTCTGCGACAGGACGCAGAGGAGAGTACTTTGACTCATAGAGGAACGCAATGACAAACTCGAACAGTGTAGGATTCTCTTCAGGTAAATCAAGGGCTTGATCTTGAGCTTCTTTGAACCCTCCATCCAACGCTTTTCTGAAGTATTCCGATTTGGTGAGTATGTCGCGGTGAACATAGAAGGTTTGGGCATGAGGTCCGACACGAACCGGTATCATCGGCGATGAATAGCGACTATATTATGATTGAATTAGTATTGATTGTTCGCGATTTCTGAGAAACTAATGTGCAATCCAAACAAAATCGCAAGAGATAATAGATTCAACATACCCGTCAACACTAGACACCCAAAGATCCTTTTTTGGATCCGCCGCCTCTTTAACCTTTATATCCTCGTCCACAAAGCTGAGAACGACGACATCTGGAGTGGTAGTAGAAGGCGCTCGCATTGCCGCGCCGAGAGAAGTCTCTCCTCGATTCGTTCGAGCATTTCCTGCTTGTGCAGCCAGCATTCCTGACATGTCTAATGAGATAGCAACAACCGTATGCTAGAAAGTGAGATGACCTTGAGTAAAAGGTGGTAAAGATAGGTCTAAAAGATATCAGCCCCGCTCTTGAATATGATCAAGGCTTCCCGCGTCGTGTTACCACACCTCTTTTATTTTATCTGGTTTCGCAAATCACCGAAGCACGAAAGTACGAAACCACGACGTCCTTGGTGGCGCTGTTTTGACTACCTTGGAAGTCGATGATTAGTTGCGGTGGTGTTCCAACTCAGCTGGATGGGTAATTTAGAGAGTAGGTAGGCACATGGCATCTGAGTAAACTGTAGGCAGAGTATGTGTAGAATGTCGAGTGGAAGAAGGAATAGTTCTTTGCAAAGACGAAGAATGAGAGTTGTAGATGTTCGTATGAAGTGACCAGGCGTTGAATGAAGAGGTAAAAGGATACGACAGAGAAGAGGAATTGAATGAAGTAAGTGAATTAATTATCAACCTACCTACCTAGTTAGTTACAACGGTCGACCGTCGTGTTAATAAGAATAATAAATGTGGATGAGCTTTGGACTCTGAACTCGGAACGGTTTTATTATTAGTGGTGGGTGGTGGGTGGGGGGTGGGGGAGGGGCAGCCAGATCAGTCATCGCCCAAAAGGAGAAAGAGCCACCGGTGAGCATACCTACACATCTACATACACATCTACATACACATCTACATACACATCTACATACACATCTACATACACATCTACATACACATCTACATACATGCCTTCCCATGTATTTTGTCTCGTGTGGGATGTCTCGAGGATGGCACGGAAAACCAACACAAACGCAAGAATGGGATGCTGAACAACACAATGGCTGGTCTTCTAGCTTGTCTCGAATAGACTACCCAAGTATAACCAATATCCTGCTGCACCTCGACATCGTACTTACCTGCCAGCTACAAACTATCGGCACAGTGACATTCCACTCCGGACGGGTTGGGCAGTAGCTAATCAGCTCTTTGCCTCCCAGATTTGCTATCAACTCCCTACTGATAAAAGACACAAGAAGCTAGCCGCCCTACAGATCTGATCTGATCTGATCTGATCTGCTACATTTCGGATCTACATCGACCATCACCTCCCGAGGCAATGGGCACATCGCCTCGATCACTAACAAGCCCAAGTTACATTGCAGAAGATACTGCAAGAACATGCATGCATTTGGTGTATCTAATACACATTTCATCATTCAATGTCTATGTCTATGTCTATGTCTATGTCTATGTCACTTTGAACCACCAACACCTTTCCACTTTCCCTTCAGTAGTCGACGTTTCCCGAGGATAAGTTAGCCAGGAGGGCAAATAGAACAATGTGAAACGAGTAAAAAGAGAATGGGAATTCATTGCTGATGCTGACCAACCCCTAACAAAGTGGTCTCATATGTTACCACGTAGGTCTCAATAGTGGTCAGCCTCGCTGTCGTCACGTCACATGCATTGCCTCGATTTCTCTCTGGGTCGGTCAGCTCCACGACAGGGCATAGCTACATGTACCTCAAATCTTGTTCGTGGATGATAACTGGCCGCTACCCAAACATCTTTTGGGCAACATTTTATCAGTCCCACCTTTAGATGTCTATACCCAAGAAGAGCGATCCCCCATTTTCAATCTTTTCTTCCCATTCTCAGCCACCATTCCCTACCATATCCGAATAATCGGTACCGGGTGCTCACCAGGAAGTTCCGAATTCATGGGTGCATGACAATCGCGATCTCTTTCGTGCTCACCATGGAAACTCTACTCGATGTTACAACACATAGGACAGATATGTATGCCCGATCATTGTAAATATGCAGGATGAGGAGGAAAACTTCCTGAGTGTTGTCTCAATGAGATTTAGGATGAAAAATCGTCGAAGGATTATCGTGTCAGTCGCATGTTCGGAGAAACAATTGCGTCCTAAACGGAGACCTGCATGTCTGTGACTGCTTCATGCATGGGAAGCGCCTACGATTACGAAATTGAACAATATGACTACGGAATAAGCGACAGACGAAAGAGCATTCGTCAGATATTTTGATCATCGAGATCTCTACGTGCATGAATTGGTCAAATCAAGACTAGACGATGCTTCAAGCCACGACAGCGCCGGCGAATATATGGAATTGCACAAGATCATCAACCAGGCTGATTAGATTCTCTCTCCATGCCTCTCAGTGTTATCACTTTAGGAAATTCCCACCTGTTTTAGCCATAACTTCATCATAGTAGCCTTGAAATGCTAACCACCCTTTTTCTGGTCCTATGTCAAGTCAGCAATCTGTAGATTTCTCCCGAATGGAAGCCACAAATACCTCCGACTTGATCATAAGTAAAAGCAGCTTCCTCATCTCCTATAATCTTCTTCGTCTTCCCACTACCTGAAGCCGCAGCGTCAACAAGCAGCTGGGCATGACAGGTTTTGTCAAGGCTAATGAACCAAAAGGCTGCCTCATCCACACTCTGACCAACAGTTAACAATCCGTGATTCTGTAGAATACACGCCTTTCCATTGCCCAAACTCTTCGCGATACGGATACCTTCTTCGCGGTCAAGTACAATGCCCCCAAAATTGTCATATACACTATGTGATTTGTAAAAACGGAGAGAATCCTGAGTTATCATATCTAGAGGAAGACCGAATGCGCTGTAGGCTTTTCCATAGACAGAATGGGCATGACACGCAGCGTGTACATCGGGACGAGCTTTATGAACTGCACAATATCAGCTATCTCGAACAGCCCGACTGTGGAGTTCTTGTACTTTCAGAATGGATGGCAAACGCTGCAGCATTGATTGGCTCGTCTCCAATTACCACATCGCCATCTTCGTTCACCAAGATAAGGTCTGATACACAGATTTGGGAGAAATGTTGGGAGAGGGGATTAAGCCAAAAGTGATCAGTGAGAATGGGGTCACGAACTGAACTACTCAAATGTAATTAGCTTCTTATCATCGGCGACTAGAATACTACTCGACGGCATTCTCACATATGCCCAGCAACCCCTTCGTCGAAACCTCGATCGGCGAATCTGTCATGTATGAGTAATAATTCACGTACTACAGGTTTCAGAAAGAAAGAAGATCTCACATCCTAAATGCAGCAGCCAAATGCTGTTTGCGATATAATCTCTCTTCTTCTAAACTTTCGAACCTCGGGTACGACCTGATTTTTAGCTTTTTACCCGACACCGTCGTCCCCTTTGCTCCCACTCGACTATTATTCACGGATTCATTATCGAGAGAAGTCGCCGTTGGTGACATGCTTCTTAGGGACTTATTGTTGACGGTGCTTGAGCTTGTATAGCCGTTCCTCGAGGGAAAGGTGCAACTTATGAATGAAGACGGGAAGATTGGTGGTTATCTCTTAGTGGGCGATCATGCTGGTGTTTCAGTGCAACCCACCCACCCACCTTACCCCGCGGCGGGGTATCGAAAGCAGCGCAAGGTGCAATAAGTTATCTATCTGCAAGCAAGTAGTTACTCGTAGGACTTTATGATAGTTTTGCCGAGGACAACTTACAGATCATCTACCTTTCCGGTTATCTTTGATCAGCTTTCTAATATATCATCGCTCGCGTACTCAAGACGCGGTGTTGTGCCTACTACCTAGTAGATGCTTGGATACACATCACGAAGTCTCGATAATGCAGGCGTCCGCACTTTCAAGCCCGGGATTTAATAAGAACACTACCACCGCTTTTATTCTACGACGACAGAAGCAACCCCCTTCATCGACCTAGACGCCCTAGAACTAGGTTTGAGAGGTCCAATGGGTCTGGAACAAGAACCAGGTGTCACGGCCAAGTGAAGTTTCGACTGCTAGCTAGATCTAAGCATTGCATATGACATGACTGATCATTCATCCACCATATGAGTGTCGAACAACACAAATTCAACTGGTTTTTCGTCTGAGATCTTCGAATCCTACCAATTGATTCGAGGGAGAGCTTCATCCCCTCTTTTCCTTCCAATACCTTATGTTCGTTCTACTATTTCACGAAATCTAACTAGAGGCCCAGAGATCGAAAATTGAAATGGTATCTATCCTCGCACTGCGATGGAATTGACCTATTGCAGTCTAGATTTAGATGAAACTCTGAGGTCGAGACTATCTTGATCCTCATCGTCATTTGATGTTCCGTTTCCAGCTGATGGGACTTGAGACAATGCTGAGTATGCAGTGAGAACATATTGACATGAATAACTTTGATGGCTGGAAAAAGAGATCATGCATGGTATCTCCCAAATCTCCGTCTAGTTGGGGAAGTGAGCTGGTTGGGCTAATGTAGGTTAGATGAATGAAACCACGACAGGAAGCGTGAGTGATTTTGGACTGCTCAATAAATCCGCTTCGAAGTTGGCAGAGCACAACACCCTTCCCTTGGTCAAAGTTATTGCAAATATCACAAGCATCACGCGAAATGGTCACTTGTCTGTCAGTCACTGTATGCGCAAATATAGTATAAAATCAAAAATGCTGACTTCATTCCTCATTCTAAAAGCCAAACCACTGCAACAATGCCCCTCAAAGCCAATCCATCATTAACCAAATAACACGGGGTATTCTTAAAACTTGCGATGGGTATGTAGAAGAAGTTTATCATAACATTTGTGGACCCTATAATCCTATGTAACCAGAAGCTTGAAATCCGCACCCAAACCAAACTCAATGAAATATGTGTTGCTGTCTAGCGCCGCGCAATGCGTTTTGTATGTCCTTTGTATTTTTATAATTCCAATGAAAATAATTGTATCTATCATGGTATTATCTATTATATCTCAAATCTTAACGGTACGAAGAGAAATGATTTACAACATGAAAGCAGCAAAAAGACCACCCAACATGGCGAAGGATCCAGTAGCAACCTTTGCTGAAGCAGCGCCAGTAGCGGTAACAACACCGGAGCCGGTCTTGGTAGCAGAAGCACCGGCGCTCAAGGTGACGTTAGATCCAGAAGGAGCAGTCCAGGTTCCGTTGGAAGCGGTTCCATTGGTAGCTGGGACAACGGTTGGAACTGGAGCTGGGGTGGCGGTAGCAGTGGTGACAGTGCTGAAGTAGGAGCTTGGGCAGGATCCTGGGTGTGCTGGGTTGCATCCACCTGGGATACCAGAGATGCTAGAGAAGACAGAGCTGGTGGAGGAGCTTGGGCAGGATCCTGGGTGTGCTGGGTTGCATCCACCTGGGATACCAGAGATGCTAGAGAAGACAGAGCTGGTGGAGGAGGACATGGCGGCGTGTGGCTCGGAGGTAGCAGAGACGACAACAGAGGTTACGGCAGAGGTAGGAGCGACAACAGATGATGAGGCGGTGGTGGAAACGATGACGGAGGAAGAAGAGGAAGCAGCAGCGTTAATGACGAATGGGAAGGACCACTGGAAGGTGTTGACATCGGAATCGAGGAAGATGGCAATACCGTATGTTGCGAAGCTACCAACGGAAGCTGGGATGGTCCACTTGTATGATCCATCCAAGTTGTTGACGGAGGCTGAGTGTATTTGTTAGTACAATTGCCCTGATCTTCAATGCATAGAGAGGAATTGTAACTCACTGGCAACGACGACAGGGTCGTAGTTCAAGGTAGCTGGGGAAGCACCCTCCAAGAGCTTGATGGTGACAGTTCCGGAGACGGAGTTAGGAGCCCAGGTGATATCCAAAACATCTCCAACTTGAACAACTTGACCGTTGGTTGGAACTGAGATAGCGTCAAAGCCAGCAGTTTGGGCAAAGACGGAGGAGATGGAGGCCAAGATGGCGGCGGAGACGAATTGGTAACGCATTTTGATATTAAGGGTTGATTGAGAAGAAATTCAAAGAATGGACAGTATCAAAGATACAAAAGATTAAGTTTGGGAAAGAAGAAAAAAAAGATTGATTTTCTTTTATTATTTTTCAGTTTGGAGTGAATAAGAAAGAAGGGAGGAATGTCAGAAACCGGAAGGAGAGGATTCTTTAAACCACTTTCTCATTTCGCAACCTTACAGGTGCGTGTGCCATTACCCTTGGCAGCACCACTTCTTACTTATGGGGAGGGAGGGGGGTGGCTCGGGGGAGTTCTAGGCTGGGATATAATTATACATTTTAATAAATGGAGGATTAAACGCTAGAGTAAGGATGTTGGATCTGGATTGGTCACAAACTTACACGGAACCAAATTCGACACATTGGTGATTGACACAAGAGAGATTTGAGTGAATTTGGTGTAAGATTTGGTTGACGGAGGATGGAATTGGAGGCGGAGGCTTATTAGACGAGATATAGCTTGGTGGGATATGAATCGTTTGATTCGAGGATTATGTTGGAAGCATAGGTAATTACTGACGATAAAACCCTGGAAAAGGAAATTAGTACGACAGGGTTTAACTTTACCCTCTTCCATGGCACGTACTGCTCTAATGCATGTTGCACGAATCGAATTCTGCAGTTTGGCTCAAGGCTGGGTAAGAATAGAATAACTATCGTCTCACGATGTGGCGATGATATGAATGACATGTACCGAATGGATATCAGATGTTCTTCGGTTAACCCCTTCATCGACACCCAAAAGTCTGAGTCGAAAGTCCAAATACACCTCGTGCATAGAATCAGGTAGATCATTCACTACTTAGTATTCCCTATAGATAACCTTAATTCTAGGATGCGTTAATGCATTGATTTACAAGGACTAAAGGAAAGGGTACCTGAGCCTTACGAAAAACAGTTAACTTTACCCTGTAGGCGGGCAGGACCTCCATGGAATCTAGTGTTGCTGCAGACTGCAGTAGACAGAAGCTTAGCTTTTGCACCACCAATAAACGGGGAGGAAAGGGAGGGGACGAAGCGCAGAAGCAAGGCTCAATCACATCGAGTAAGCATGCTCGAGGCATGCACGCATGGCACAGAAATATCAAACATCTTCACGATACTCGGTGTCGTCTCACAAAAAAACTTTACATCGCGTAACCGACTGTGCCGATGCTATCATTTATACTCGTTCTAACGTCAGCCACCAAACTTTGTCTGATTAATTGGTAAATTCAGTGGATTGGATTGAACTGTTGTTTGACTTTTACACTTTTGATTGCAACTTCCAGGAATACGAGATTAAAAATGATGTGGCCAACCAAGGAACAATGATTCAACTTGCAAGGTCCACTCGCGCACAGAAGACGATTCCCACGGAGTAAAGTCTTTGCTTGGTACACTGAGTGGGTAAGTGGGCTTCGCTTGTCAACTCTCGAGTCCACCGGCCTCCCCAAGTTGAAGCAACTTCCGGTGATTGACTACGAAGAGACGGAAACACCCCTTACCTACCGTGATTGATAATTAGAATATGAACTGATAGTCTGATACCACTTTTCTTCAGTCTAGTCGTCGGCCATTTCGACAAGAGCGAGGGAGCTTCCAGATGGATTGATGCCAGCCAATTGCAATGTCTAAGCGCTGTGACTCTAGAAGCCCAAACAACTGTCTGACTACGTGAAGACGTTACGTACAGTAGCTGGACTTACAATGCCGAGAGTGCATTTTGTCCTGCGAGTGATCTAAAACATGTTTCGCCGACTTCGCGGTGCAACTCGCCATCTGGGACACGCTCTATCATTAATACAGCAGTTCGAATGAATATCATCATGATTATCTTGCCAATCTCTACACATCCCACATTGGGTTGGAAAAATCACGATGACTTCATGTTCGGGTCTCGAGTTCTCCCATAACAAACACTGAAACGCATAAATCGCGGGGAAATTCGAATCTTTTTCCTGGGCATTATATGACCTGTGGGATCCTCCTTGTTCTCGCCATGAAATCTAAATTAAAAACGATCTTGGGTGACATTGCGAGTGAGGGGGGAGCAAGGGTGTGTTTTGCTGATGAATTCTAGGCTTTGTTGATGCAATTTGTCTGTTCCGTGTGCCCAGAATTCTTCAATTCGATAGATAAGGGAGACAGAAAAATAGAAGAGTTGGAAATGCTATGACAACTCGATGTTGCACGATTTGCGACTTTGAAAGAGACAAGCTTGAGTCGAAGTTGAAACGGCAATCGATATAAGGTTGAGCTTAGTGAGCACCAGTTTGCGGGCACTGAAGGTGGTCGATCTCGGGCTGTTCGAGGAAAAATACCTGTTCTGGTATGGTCTGCTTTGTCTACTTCTTCTAGTCGTTCATCTCAATCATCATTCTTGTTCCATAATACTGCGGCAAACAAAGGACGGGCAGTCATCCCCACAGACGATATTTCCAAATTCGACTACATGCGCCAATGCAAGAAAAATGTCTGCAACATGGATGTTTGCTGAAACGGAACAAGAATGGTCAGGGTGTCAACATGGCCAATTCTTCAGAACTGGCATAGCTGCCAAGTTCTTGACATTGGAAATAGAGTCCTCGCAATCTTGTTCAGTATGAGTGTAGAACCTGTTGGAAGGAAATGGCCAGCAGCTTCACGAGATCGACATGTGTTCCTGTGCGCTTTTATTTATCTAGCAACAAGTACACCCACAGACCCAAGTTTTTAGCAATTTTTTTTCCAGATTTCCCGTCGAGTAGTAGTTCTACCTTGCAGCTGTTGCCGCACTAATTGTCTAGCTGAAAGCTCACTGCCGGTAAGGGATGCTCTTTAGTCAAGATTTTCCTCGCTTTACATTCAAGTGTGGCAAATCTGGTTAAAGGTCAATATTCCGCACGGTGCTAAGTGGTATATTATCATATCTACAATAACTAGAGATTTTTGGTGACAAAAAGGGCAGGATACTCGGGTAGCTGTTACGTGTCATATTTGGATTTCGCTCGATCGTCTATATTGTGAAAGTAGTTCTTGTTTCCTCTACAGTCTTTGAAGAGTGTACAGATATTCTAAACTCCATATTCATGATACCCATCTTCCGAAAACACGCGATATGTGTTGTTCCGATCCTCTGCTTTTTCCAACAGATCTTCGATAACTCTTGTATCTCATTGCTTCTGAAGTCTTGAATATCAACCTCTCCGTGATCGAGTCAATTCTTCTTGAGCTTCTCGAGCGTCTTTGATTTCGCGATCGAGTTGAGCAGCTTCTCCTGCTTGCGCTGAATTCTGGGAGCTCACCCATACTCTCCCCATTCTTAATCTATTAACATTTGATTCAAGTTTCTGGCTTTGCGTCCCACTCAAAGAAGAGAAGGAGTCTAGCAACTTTTCTCTTTCAAGTCTAGTCTAGGCGGGGTGTGTGGAGGCGATGGACTATCACTTAATGGCTGGCGATTACCTTGGTTCTGATGGGTGATTAGATCTTCCGCCTCCAAGGCATTTGTCGGAAGCTCTTCACCTGCAGCCCAATTAGATCTATCTGAGTTTCTCGTCGAAGTTTGAGAGTTCGAGCGTTCTGTCGAGGAGGAACTTTCCCTACCTCTTGCACGATCTTCTTTGGGAGGGTTGCTACGTTCTTTCTTCTTGCCATGGCCCTTGCTGTTGCTATTGCTGTTGCTATTGCTGTTGCTATTGCCAGATGAGACGCTACTAGATTTGCTATGTTTGCGTTTCCGATCTTCGTTGTCGATGGATTTTCTATTGAAGCTAGATCTAGAAGGCGTTTTAGACTTCCTCAGATGATGAGGATTGGAATACAAAATGAAGAATTTGGATTCCACCTTATGTATCGGGGTGTTCTTATGTACAAATAAGACTATAGAGTTATACGACCTGATATCAATCCACCAAGTTGCCATGGTCTAGACGAAGTGTTTTTTGCAAAGATTTCGGCATACTATCTGGATAGACTACTCTGCTGGCTCCATTCCGCCAAAATAAGACAGGGCTTTAATCGTGACTTAGGTCTGTATTTCTAATACTCACCAACACAAATCCCTATCTTCGAAGGAAAAATGAAATCAGAAAACAATAGTAATAACAGAACCCTGCAGGCCTGAAGATGTCAGTCAGTAGACTTGGCCAAATCACATCGACCGCGAAGTTTGTCACCCTACCCTAGGGGACAAACGTGGTCTAAATCGGCATTTTGCAAAGCAAGGTTAGACACTCGATCAAAATGCTCAGAACAGCATAATTACAGACACAACCAATGCTAGAGTGCTAGGCAACTCTAATGGCAATCAACCTCAGCTTTTGCATCGGTTTTGGCATCATATTCCAGATTCATCAATATTACATAAACACTTTGACTACAATATGATACTACATTTCTCTCGCGAGGCAAATTCATCTTTCCCCTGAAGCTTCGTCTGAATACTCTGTTTCCAGACGATCACCGCATGTCGGCTTTTCATCAATCCCCAATTCATCTGTCTTGGGGTAGCCTCGCTCTCGATTTTCTCTTTTGAATGCCAACACTAGAACCGTCATGCAGACTGACCGCGCGAGAGGCTTTCTGTTCACTCTAATGTGTACTTATACGGCTCAACGGTTGACCCTTTTCGTAACCACCACTGACAAAACAAGCTTTCGGCTCTAGTATCTGTGCAGATACCAAACGTCATATGATCTGCGCGTATATCTCACTCGAGAGTTAAGAGACAATACTGTCTAGGCAAGGTGGAAGTTATCAAATGAATTCATCTGCACTTTTTTTCCCCTCGTTTCTTTTAAATTCTCACTACTAGAAGCTTTATGACGTGTGGCCAATGGCCAAGACGAGTCCAAATTCACTCGTTCTCAAAATTTGTAGTAACATTCCCCAGTATCAGGATTGCACGTAGAGAGAGCTTTAAACTAATTGGTTTCATTAATTGTCATCAACGAAAGAACCATGGTCTCATACTCCCATGCTCCTGAAAGCTAGAAGAATCTCGAAACAACATGAGTGACATGTATCATAATAAGTACCGATGAATTCCATCACAGAGCCATCACAGCACCCACAAGACCAACCGCCAAACCTCCACAGATCTTCAACATATCAACACCCAAGGCACCAGCGGCACCCGTCTCATTAGTGACCGGCCCAGTCGAGCTTGCACTCGCCGATCCAGCCGTCGCCGTCGCCGTCCCAGTCGTCGAAGTCTTCTGAGTCCCACTTGACGTCTGTGTCGCACCGGTAGCCGATGCAGTTGCAGCTTCGCTAGCAGTTTCGCTTGAGATCAAATCGCCAAATCCATCTTTACTGATGATGCTCATTTCTGCCGTGTAGATGGATCCGATGAAGCTGGCGAGAGGAGAGGGCAAAGCAGTCAACACGGATGTGTTTGGATTCTCGCCGTTCTTAACATCGACTAGGAGGGACGATTGTAACGCTTCGAGAGAGTTGAGAGCGGCGGTGTCGGTGGCAAGGCTGGAAACTATGGGTTGGGTTGCAAGGTCGAGGATGTATGATTGGAGGTCGTCAACTAGAGCTTGAGTTTGACTTGGGGAGAGTGTGTTAGTAGGAGAAGTACAATTGACATGCACAGAAAGGAAATATTACGGCAATTGAAAGGGAAAAGAAACCCCAGAGTTTGGGAGTAGATGTAGGTAAAATAGACATGTCAAACGTACGATGCAGTTGGCGTCGTTGGCTCTGGGGCTGGAGATGCTGAGGCCAAGGCAATGAGCCCAGCGACGAGAAGTGAGTTTGAGAAGTGCATGCTGTCAATGTCGGAAATAGTGATGTTAATCAGGCTGCACAATCAAATGAGAGCTTGATTTTGACTATTTTACACGTGAAATGAGATTGATGGAAAGATCATTAAGTGTGTCACAAAAAAGCTGAGGAAGAGCAGGAAAAATGGATTAAAGTAATGCTGTTTAGCCCCCACAAAAGATGATCTGGATGCCTAGCAGCCCATGGTTCCGTTTTTCAACGGTTAAAAATTGTAAAATTTATGTCCCTGGAGAAATCTATTGGTTACCTTGTTTGATCAGACCCCTGAGGAACGGCGAATGTGACATTCTAGGAGAGGTAATTTGATGTTGCTCTCTCTTGGAAGTATTGAATATTTCGGCACGTGTAGTAAGCGACCCGAGCTACCTAAGCTCACCAGGATATCTAATTCGATGGAAAGTAATGGTGGGATGGTGCTGAGACCCACAACCCATCAGCCGCAATTCCGCTTTCCCATCTTCAATGCGCTGTGCACGCATTAAGCATCCTGCTGTGCTCCCCACGCTTCAAAACACAGGCCACGTAGAGAACCCAAGATTTTTCGTTACGCCGAGAGGTTATGTTCGATGTCGGCCGTTGACTCCCTAAGGAGCTTTAAGGAAGTAATAATATGGTTTTCATAATTGTTGAAACCCCTTTTCTGTAGCCGTCAAAATATCTAGCTGAGTTCATACTCTTTTACCAGCCCTAATCAGATCTGATACCTTTGGTGGTAATACCAATGCACTTCGGTCGTTTCTTGAATAGAAATCTACCAACACCATGGCTGTCTTCTCAGGAAGGTCTTCGTGAACAAAATGACCAGCCTCGGGGAAAACTTGCAGTGCATACTTCCCTATTGATTGTCAATTCAAGCCTGCTCTTTTCAGACTTCACATTCAAAGATGGTTCTTACCTTGCATTTGTCCAATTGTTAACTCCTTGTCAAGCCTGTCTGTCCCCGCAAGCAGTAATAGCTTTCCACCTCTGGCCTCAAGAAACTTTTTGCTAAGTCCAACAAACCAACCTTCCCAAAATGGCTGAGTGGCCCCCAAGTTTGTACGCCAAGTCCACGATCGTGATCCACTGGCTTCTTCGTTGTGCTTCAGTAGCCCAGGCACACTTGTCCGCGCTGACAACGAATTACGTATTGTCCTCGATCTCATGTGCCACTCAATGCCAGATTGCAGTGACGGAAAGCCTAGTGGGCGAGTCGATAAGTAAGTTTGCATGCTTTGTAGAGCATCCATAGCAGATCCCTCGACTACATCAAGAACTGCGTATCCAAGAACCGAGTTGCCCAGTTTTCCGCCCTTTGCGACATCTGTAATAACTGCACCGCCAAGAGAGTGACCAACAAGTACAAGAGGCGGAAGTTGCTTCCATCCCATTTTGTCTTTTGTGGTTTCAATAACATATAACAGATCTGAACTCAATGTTTCTAGACTAAGATCAAGAAGTGCTGCCTCTGGAGAGATATCCGTAGAGCCATGGCCTCGAGCATCAAGGGAAAGTACACCGGCAGAAGGTAGCTTTTTTCGAATCTCCGACGTCAAAACAGCAAACGAGAGACCGGATGAGCCTGCTCCATGATGCGTAACAAACAAAGGTGCTGACCCAACAGGAGACGTAAGGTATACATGATGCATTATGATCTCCGCTTCCATCTTGCGTTCGAGAAACAGTTCTCGTTCAAAATAAGTCGTCCATGGTATCTGGTCCATCGTTCGTTTATTGGGAACACTGACGGTATGGAATGTATCAGCCCGGCACAAACAATGAGCAAGAAGCAAGAACAAACCCTTGCGGCCGAGCAAACAAATTCTGATTCGAGGATGGTATGATGGTGCCAGTAGATGAAGCTGAAGATGCCGAGGAAGAATCGTCATCTATTGGCAGATCGGGTAGTTCACTAGGCACATCAATCCCTTCTCCTTCTTCTTCGTCGGCCTCGTTGAATTCTGGCGGAGCAAACTTTGGTAGTTTAGGCTTAACAAAGGACCTTTGTAAATCGCTCATCTTGAGGGTTATTTGCAGAAACCAACTCTGCGAAATTTATTTATATCGTCTGCTGGAAATCATTTGTGAGGGAAACAAATTCGAGTCCCAGCAAGCTATCGACTGAAAACCAGATTATTTTAGAAGAAAAATACCAATTTGTGTATGAAGCTCCCAAGAGGTTGACGAAATAGGTAGATTTAAATCCATAATGATGTCGTCAGCCACACAAAAGCACCAGCCATTCAATGCAGAGATAAGATAAGAACATCGCTTAGTAATATTCAGACGGCGAAGGATGTGCTCGAGGATGTCATCATTTAAACAGATTCCTGGAGAGGGAGGGGAAGGGAACTAATTGGTTGAAGTTAGTAGCACCAGAGAGGATGATTTATGTAGGTATGTATGTATGTATGTATGTGTGTGTGTATGTATGCGTGCCGCTTATTAACCTTATATTTTATCAGTAGGCACGTATATTACATAGGTGTGTAGGTTGTCACCAGTCCAGTGACCGATGTCTCGATGGACCGACCGACCTACCTCCTTATTATTACTAGGGTGCTAAGCTATGGCACAAACAAAGAATGACATCATCCCCTTCAATTCCCTCGGTCTTCTCTCCCCAACTCCAAAACAAGCTGGTTCATTGACCTCCACCTCCACCTCCGCCTCCGCCTCTTTCATATGTTGGGTATCCATCAATGATCACTGATCAAGCCTCAAAATCTAAAACCAATGCTACGGACGGGAAGAGGAGCAGGGACAAGGGCAATACGCAGCAGCAGCAGCAGCAGCAGAAGAATCCCGGTGGTAGGTAAATGCTCACAACCACACATACACACATATACCGGTATCTACCACACACAAAAGCTACCTAGCTTCATCAACGCGCACAACGCCAGTTCTATTGGGCTTAGATCAACAACAAAACGATCTTCTTTCCTTGCTTGATCTTGATCTTGACCTTTAGTTCATTTCTACCATTTTCTTGACTCTTAACATTCTCGGTGCCCAGGTTATTTGCCAACCTAGTATCTCATGGTGACGACTGATCTCCTCCTTAAATCTATTTTCATTTTATCCTTCTGCTCAGAAGATCCGATTTCTTATTATTCCATATCAGTCCTTTCATCTCTTACTCACGATATAGCTTGTCGTGATTGTTGTCGCAGAAGTCTCTCCACAATTAGGAATCCCTCAACACAGTTATCATGGCTTCCTCCTTATGGGGTTCCAAGAAGGATAACGAACATCTTTCAGCCTCGGGAAGTGTGCGTTCTCATTCCCATTCTCAAAATGGAGATTCGAATGAGCCCGTAGCTTCTCACCAAGTACACTCTCAACCTCATTATTCTCATGAAGCTGACGAGCATACTCGTCTACTTCCACCAAGCCGCGATGGCTACTTGAGTCCCGATGACCCTGCTGTAAGCTTCTCGCCCCCTTCTATTTCACCTGCCATCAAGGCTGCAATCTCCCGATGGTAGATTTATTGTAACCTTATGCTAATAGTTTATCTATGCAGGTATCTCCATATAATTTATGGAGCGTACGATTTCTACGATACTTCACGGTCCTGTTCGCCATTATCACATTTCTGTGGTGGGTGTTGCTACTGGTATCAATTTTTGTTTCCCCGCCGGGCATGCACTCAAGGGGCTCTGGTTTCTTCGACTTCTCGTATACTACTTTGACCCTCGGCCTGCTACTCATTGTGCTTCTTTTCTTTTCGACACCTTCCAAAGCCGCACAAGTAACATGTCTTGTCATCGCCGTGATTCTATTGGTCGACATGATAATGATTGTCGCTGTCCCACGCCTTCGTGTAGAGGAGGGATGGGTTGGGATTGCTAGTGTTGTTTGGGCCCTGCTCATAGCTATATGGACGATTGTTACAGATCGAGTCGTAGCGGCTGGCAAGATAGAAGAGGAAGAACGCTTAACTGGCCGAGCAGAGACTCGCCGAACACTCAGAGAATGGTGTTCCGTCTTAATATCTACAATCATTCTTGTAATTTTGGCAATTGTTACCGTTCTCTTATCGGTTACACTCATCTTGAGATCTCGCGATGCCTCCCTTGCGCCACCAGGAGAGCGATATTACGTTGATGGTGACAAATACCAAATACATGTCTTTTGCGAAGGTAATGTTACAGACGCAAAGGGCAAGAAGAACCCAACAATTTTATTTGAAGCTGGCGAGGGACCGTTCGAGCATGGTATGCTCCAGATTGCGACAAATGCTTTTGCCAATGGAAGCATTAGCCGGTATTGTTATTCTGATCGACCTGGAATCGCATGGTCTGACAATGCGCCATCTCCGTTCTCAGCAGGCATGGCAGCGGACGCACTTTCAGAAGCTCTAGCTCGTGCAGGTGAAGAAGGCCCCTGGATTCTTGCTAGTGCAGGTGTAGGCAGCATTTATAGTCGAATTTTCTCCTCCCGACACGCTCGTGAAATTGCAGGTCTTCTTCTCATCGACCCTCTCCATGAAGATCTTCTCTACCGTCTCGGTACACCACAGAGGGGCTTTGTTCTCTGGGGTCGTGGTATTCTCTCACCTCTCGGTCTGGATCGTACATTTGGCGCCATTTTCAAGGGTCGCACCCGTGAAGATCGAGTATTCGGGCGTTCAGCTTATCAAGGTGGAAAGTTTCTCAAGGCCAAACTTCAAGAATCTCTGGTAGCCAATTCATTGACGAAGAATGAGGTTAGTAGTGCAAGGAATATACAGTATGCAAGTACACCACTTGTACTGATAAGTTCCGGAATTGAGGTTAGGAGAAATGACGAGTGGAAGAGGAAACAAGAAGATCTTAGTCACTTGACGGATAACCTGAAAAGTTGGGATGTGGTCAAAGGGGCTCCTTCGGAGGTGTGGAAGACACTCGAGGGAAGAGAGATCATCGAGAAGAGGTTGAAGAAGTTGGTCAAAGGAGCTGCGGACTTTGAAATAATGGCAGAGTTAAATTGATAATGAGCGAGGGAAAGGGTCAGCAACGAGAATCATAGGACATTACTTTCGAAAGCAAATGAGCATATGATGGGTATATATATGAATGCCTTTTTTTTTCTGGAGGTTCTTGATTAATGGTTGGTACATTTGCATTTCTATTTTGGTGCTGGATGGTCGGGTTGGATGGACTTCCATATTCTTTTATGATTAGTTTACCTGTTTAACTATGTAATCAACACATACCATTCTTTTGAAACTTTACTCGGTTCTCACCTTTATGATGTCTTGACCCATCTAAACCCAGTGTACATTCAAGCAACATACCGAATTGTAATCTTATTCACTCAAGAATCATTCATCGTATCCCTTCCCCTCTCACCTCGACTCTATCTGTTCCATTCGAAAATCGACACAAGTCACTTTGATTTACTTCATGTGGCCCCTCTAATCATACCTAGTATAGTACTGAAATGTACCGTCACAACTCAGCTCTAGTATTTGCACTTATACAAAGCAACACTAATAAGCTCCCCTTAAAACTTATATATCTCCACTAAGGACCCTTTCCTTAAGAGACTAGGTAGGCGGTTTCAGATTTAAACTTGGAGCAAGAATGCAAAAGTTTCTTACGATACCAGATATGCGACAAAAGTCGGAGATACTATGGAGCAACTATATTCCAGAACCCCTCCTTCCTCTATAACATCAACGGTGATCATGACAGGCTCATATTAATCTTCATTTATTCATATTAATCTAAACTGTGAAGAGGTAGGTCATGATACATACTATGGCTACATACGCTTTTCCTAATATCGTCTCCGTGTCTGCTTTTCATGGTAACCTTAACGCCAATGCCTTTGCTATACACATGCCACCCCAAACCATCTTTCGGAATCATGATATCATGTCAAACGCCGATCAAGAACTGCTTAGAATATTGGATATCCTTAAAGACAGGTCAAGGATAGTGAGATGTTCGTCTGCACCATCCACGAGTCGTTTGTCTGCTTCTGAAAAGAGAGCTACGATTTTGTTCTTGTGGGAATCGGCGATCAGTTCGGAGTTGATGATGGTTTGGTACAGCTGTTGTGTGTGTGTGTTAGCTTCTATTACATTTTGTGAATGTGAGGGGAGGAAAGAAACATGCCTGCGAGACGACCTGTGTGCCACTCCACCCGTCTGCCACCATATCAACGACTACTTTGGATACAGCTTCGTAGACAACTCCTCTTGATCTCGGTTGCATGGCCTTGACCAATTTCTCAATCGTGTTGTCTGGTATAACTCCTGCGATATCCTCCACGCTGCTCACCGTAACCATCTTTTCATCTACATCCATTTTATCTGCATTGTCCCTCTCTTCACCCTCCTGACTAACCGCTCCCACTAACCTCGCCGCACTCTGCAAATATGTAATAGCTTTTCTCAGATCTCCCTCGCTGCACTTAATCAGGGCTTCCACAGCCCCCTCCTCCAACCTAACACCCTCCTTATCCGCAATTTCCCTCACTCTAACCACCGCATTCCCCTTATCCAAACTCTTGAACCGAAACTTGCTACACCTACTCGCCAAGGGATCGATGATCCTCGTCACATAGTTGCAAATCAAACAAAATCTTGTAATCCTACTATACGTCTCCATTGTTCTTCTCAACGCACTCTGCGCATCTTGCGTCATACTATCCGCCTCATCCAATATAATAATCTTGTAAGGCGGACATGGATATTTCTGACGATAGGCGGGCGACGGATTGGAAAGTTGCATGCGGGCGAAATCTTTTACTTTTTCGCGGACAATAGATATACCTCGTTCGTCGGAAGCGTTTAGTTCAAGGACGCGGGATTTCATGAGTTCGGGACCGTAAAGTTCCTTGGCGAGAGCGAGTACTGTAGATGTTTTACCCGTGCCCGGGGGGCCGTAGAAGAGCATATGCGGGAGCTGGGAAAGGAGATGTTAGAGCTGGTTTGAGGAGGGGGAAAGGAAGGTGCTAACATTGGAGGATTGCAGTGTGCGTTGCAGAACAGTGATGGTATGATCTTGCGCCGTAACATCCCCTAGACCTTTGGGTCGACTACGAATCCATCAGTAAAGTTATCGAAGACAGAGATGGCACTGGGAACAAAAGACTGACTATTTTTCAACCCATGGCTGCATGCGATTATTTTTCTTAGCTTCTTCTTTTGCATTTACGGTGCCGTTTGAAGCCGCTTCCGCCTTGCGAGCTTTGATGTCGAAGAAGCTGGCCATTTTGGAGAAAATCGTGAGGTTTTCCGAGATTTGACAGGTCGCAAGAAAGTTTGAATTTCAGATGTTGGAAAGTGTGTTCAAGGGAGACGCGTCGTGAAATTCCACTCTACGCGACATGTTTAGCGCGAGGCTGTAATATCAAGAAATATTATTAGGCTGCCTCGAGCTCATCACATGCATTATAATTCTGTTGTCTGTCATTTCGATTCGAAAGCATTGGTATCAAAGGAAGTGTTCGAATCATATTGTATGGTACTGCAAAAATTGATTCCAAATTTGACTTCAAGGATGGCTATTTAGCACCTCCATCTAACAGAATATTTCGCTTTTACAAATTTAACCAGAACATTGGTTCTGTCAGCTTAACCTAAGGGCAGATTCTGCTCAGTGACATATAGACCTTAATTGAACCGACAATCTACACCTTCAAGTTCGAACAAACCATCTGCATTAGCTCAGAACAATGTTGCTGAATCAAGTCTGAAAGTATCCATGTGAACATTGACGTTTGAATCCTAAACATCACAACCCACGAGACCAACCTCCGACGATTGTGATCAATCCGACGTTAAATCGTCTGTCCTTATAACTCCGAGATTGCCATCTAGAGTAGACCAAACTCCACCAATATTCGAGATTCCCAACTTTTGTCTGCCTTCTTCGGCGCCTTGTTCCTCGGGAAGACACCCTAAAAGACGCTGAAGATCTTTGAGAGTTTGATAGGCTCCTGCAAGAGCAGATTCCCCATCTTCCAATCTTTCCAAAACTGCTTCCTTAGTCGCGATGCTACTCGATTCAGCTGCAAAGACCCAAGCTTTGGCTCTGGTGGATAAAGTTGGCTTATCACTATTCGAAATTTCTTGTTCAAACGAAATTGGCTCTCCCAGTCTCTTCCGTTGAGGATTGTTAACAGTCTGCATAGGATAGGTAGGCAAGAGATGGCTTTCATCGACTAGCCTGTCTAGATCTTTGCTGGCTTCTTTGCATTGTTTTGCGAGACTGCTGGTGAGGTAAGATCTCTGCTGTATAGTAGATTTCTGCTCGTTTGAAATGAGAACCAGGTCTTCCAGGTAAGAGAATGTCGACGCGTTTCTGGAATTAGGGATGTCATTTGTAGGCTCATCTATGAGCATATCAGAGGAGTCCTCTATTCCGACTTCTGTGGGAAGTGCTGTAGTAAGATTTTCAGTAGCAGCGACAAGTAATCTTTTCCTAATTTCAAGGTATTGTCCATATATTTGCTTTATGGATGCAAGCTGAGACTCAATGTATTCCTTTCCAATGTGCTCAGGTATGCTTGAATTTTGTCCCTCTGATGCTGCTGGCGACTCTCCAGCCTTTCCTAATTCCGTCTCGATCCAGTTGATCAACTCATTACGAGTTGCTTCTAGTGCTTGTTGTCGAACATCCCGTTCTTGCTGATCCCTTGGTGTACCAGCATCAGTTCTGACTTTTGCCAATAACTTTTGTTCTTTTTTGAGAAGAAGTTGTGCACGTAAAACTGACTTCTCTAATCGATCGACGAGCGATTTCAGATCAGTTCTCTCAGAATCTTGAAGATGTTCTATCGGTGCCATAACACTCGGTGGAACCGGCGGTAAAGAACCAATATTTTTCAGCACGTCCACGCTCTTCAAGTCGAGATAGTCTTGTGTCGCTGCAGGCTTCTGTGCAAGTTGATCCACGACATCTTGAATGATGCGAAGACGCTCCTTCCTCTGGCGCAGCTTTTCTAGATCTAAGAAAGCATGTAAAGCCATCTCCTTAGATGCAACTTTATCAAGAGTCCTTGCTTGAATCTCGCTGTGAGATTCTAGCTCATCACGCTGTGAACTGATTGCTGCAAAGTCTCTTTGAGCCTTCAAATTAGCTTGAAGGCTGCGTAGGTAATCATGCTGAACGCCCGGAAAGCCTAAGCCTTGTGTCACTTCAGAGGCAGGTTCTGCAAGAGACAAAGTTGCAGGTGTCAAGATGCTGTCTCCAGAGTTCACATTGGAATTTAAGTGGGCAGCGAGAACATGCCGAACGTGTAGGGCATCTTGTCTTTGCTTGATATAAGGGCTCAAGGTCTGATGTATTTGTCTAATACTCTCGGGAAGAGTTGCTAAATCATCCATTTTGACCAGAACATGAATATTGATAAGTTTGCTGGTGTGAAGATGTACAGGGCTGCGTTGCTCCGGGCAAAGTTATATTTACTTTACTTTCTTATTATTGAGTGATCTTGTTGACGTGTAGCGGCATACGGCTCCGCTTGGTTCGTGGCATATAACATCGAACCAACAACAATTTGATACATAATTATCCCAACTGTAACTTATCAACACAGTATCCCTCAGAACTTTCCATTCCGGCTTGAACGATTTCATGACATTACCCGATATTTGTTCTATACATAATTGAAAATTTACGACCAGGACCTATATTTTGGCAAGTGTGCTGATATTGTTGCTAAAAACACCTACCTAGGTAGGCACGAGGCGGCAGACACACTAGCGCCCATCAAAAGTAAATTTAGTGGCCTCGCGTTAAACCTTAATTTTGCGAATTTTGGGAACTCAAAGACCTCTTCTAACAAACTGATATCAAAATACCCTCTATTGTGGCGTCTGTTGAATTTCTTTGCATACCTTCTTTGATCCATCAGTGTATTGGAGATAAATTTCATAATCCATGTTTTAAAGGACCTACTTCAGATGACTTGAAACCTTCCTTCCAGCCATCTTCTTTCGATTTCTTCTCAATACCCGCCATATAGGCTTCAGCCTTTCTGACACCGTGAAATTGACGACTTACAAAAATGACGGACCAACAGCGCGATGTGTCGCAGTACAAGTATGCGGCGATGTCCAATCTGGTTCTCCAGGCGGACCGTCGATTCGTTACTCGCCGCAACGATGAGGTGACGGGAGATCCAGAATCACTGGCGGGGCAAATCAGTATCCGGGATATGGGCTCGAGAAATGCCCGCGAGGACGCGCCGAAACAGAAAAAGAAAGCTTCAGGCCTTCCAGATGTTGAAAGAGGAGGTTACCGCGAGGGCGAAGATGTCTTGGAACGAGAACAGCGCAAACGCAAGCGTGGAGAGCCAGCACAACTACGAGGAACTGGAATACTATCAGCTGCAGATGCCCTGGTTGAGGGTATTCGATATAGACCTAGGACTTCGGCAACGCGAGCAACTTACGATCTCATCTTAACCACAGTCGCCAATAATCTCGGAGACGTTCCTCACGAAGTTGTTCGAAGTGCCACTGACGCCGTGCTGGAATACTTGAAGGATGATGACATGAAAGATTTTGACAAGAAAAAGGAGATCGACGACCTGCTAGGCGCTAGTATGAATCCAAAGCAGTTCAACGAGCTTGTAAACTTGGGCAAAAAGATTACAGATTATGACGCGCAGGATGAAGACGAAGAGATGGCAGATGGAGATAACGGCGGCGAAAACGGCGCTGAAATAGATGACCGCCAAGGAGTAGCTGTTGTATTCGACGATAATTCCGATGAGGAGGGTGATGAGGTGCTTAATGAAATTCGAGAAGAGTCATCTGAAGATGAGGATGACGCTCAAGACCGCCCTGGTGATGAGGAAGTCGCCAAGGCTGGTGGCGCTGGAGTGGATAGAGATGAAGAATCCCAGGAGCTGCCCGAAGAGGAAGCAATAATTATGGATTCTGGTTCAACACAGAACGCTGACTCATCTAAAGACAAAAAAGACTTCATACCCGCACGTGAAATTGATGCATATTGGCTACAACGACAAATTGGCTCAGTATACACAGACGCGCATGTACAACAACTTAAAACACAGGAAGTACTTCACACTCTCTCTGGGGCCCCCGCGGAAGAAGGTGGGGATGAGAAACCTCTCAGGGAAATCGAAAACGATCTTGCAGAATTATTTGATTATGAGCATCATGAGCTCGTACACAAATTGATCGCCAACCGTGATAAGGTGGTCTGGCTCACTCGTTTAGCTAGGGCTGAAGATGCTGAAGCTCGAGGTGTTGTAGAACGTGAAATTGCTTCCGAGGGTCTACGATGGATCTTGGATGAGCTTCGCGGAGGTGCTCCAGCAGACGGATCGAAGAAACGAAAATTGGAAATGAAAATGGATATTGACGTTCCAGCCGAATACATTAATGGCGGCACCAAGAACGAGCAAAAAGACGGGGATGGTTTAGTTGGTGGACTGCAGCCGCGAAAGCTCATTAATCTTGAAAATCTTGTCTTTGATCAAGGCAATCATTTGATGACAAATCCCAAGGTCAAGTTGCCAGAGGGATCTACAAAGCGGACATTCAAAGGATATGAAGAGATTCATGTACCGCCCCCCAAGAAGCGCAACGATCCTTCCGATCGTGACATCCCAGTTACAGAGATGCCTGAATGGGCGCGAGTTCCATTCTCGTCCACAGTCAAGCTCAACAAGATCCAGTCGCAGTGCTTTCCGACAGCTTTCGAAGACGATGGCAATATGCTTATTTGCGCGCCCACTGGAAGTGGCAAGACGAATGTTGGCATGTTGACTATATTACGAGAAATCGGCAAGAATCGCAATCCAGAGACTGGTGAAATCAACCTCGACGCATTCAAAATTGTTTACATTGCGCCTCTGAAAGCTTTGGTCCAAGAACAAGTAGGAAACTTCGGTGCTAGACTAAAGCCATATGGCATCCAGGTTTCTGAATTGACTGGAGATCGTCAGCTCACGAAGCAACAAATTGCCGATACCCAAATCATTGTGACAACACCTGAAAAATGGGATGTCATCACTAGAAAAGCTACTGATTTGAGTTACACCAATCTGGTCCGTCTCATTATTATCGACGAAATCCATCTTTTGCATGATGACCGTGGACCTGTTCTGGAAAGTATTGTGAGTCGTACTATTAGAAAGATGGAGCAGACTGGTGATCCTGTTCGTCTGATAGGTCTTTCCGCTACATTGCCTAATTACCGTGATGTCGCAAGCTTTTTACGCGTTGATCCTCTCAAAGGCATGTTCCATTTTGATGGATCATACCGTCCTTGTCCACTTCGCCAGGAATTCGTTGGAATAACAGAAAAAAAGGCTATCAAACAACTGAAGACTATGAACGACGTAACTTATACCAAGGTTTTGGAGCATGTAGGGACGAACCGAAACCAGATGATCATTTTTGTGCACTCTCGTAAGGAGACCGCCAAAACAGCTAGATATATTCGAGACAAAGCCTTGGAAATGGAGACAATTGGACAGATTTTACGGAGTGATGTGTCGGGAACTCGAGAGACTCTCGCTTCCGAGGCCGAAGAGGTCAGCGATCGAGAGCTCAAGGACTTGTTACCCTACGGTTTCGGAATACATCACGCTGGTATGAACAGGCCTGATCGAACATCTGTCGAGGAACTCTTTCATGAAGGTTTAATTCAAGTACTAGTCTGTACTGCTACATTGGCATGGGGTGTCAATCTACCAGCACATACTGTCATCATCAAAGGTACTCAAGTCTACTCCCCGGAGAAAGGAAGTTGGGTGGAATTGAGTCCACAAGATGTACTACAAATGCTTGGGCGTGCTGGCCGTCCCCAATATGACACATATGGAGAGGGTATCATCATCACCACCCAGAACGAGATGCAGTATTATCTATCACTTTTGAATCAACAATTGCCAATCGAGAGTCAGTTTGTGAGCAGATTGGTAGACAATCTAAACGCAGAGGTCGTTCTTGGTAATGTCCGTAGTCGCGATGAAGGTGTTGACTGGTTAGGATACACTTATTTATTCGTGCGAATGCTGCGCTCACCAGGGTTGTACAGCGTGGGAGCCGATTATGAAGATGACAGCGCCCTGGAGCAAAAGCGAGTTGATTTGATCCATTCTGCTGCTATGGTGCTGGAGAAGTCTAACCTTATCAAATACGACAAGAAGACGGGTAAACTACAAGCGACTGAACTTGGTAGAATTGCATCTCATTATTACATCACGCACAACTCCATGTTGACTTACAACCACCACCTTCAACCATCAATTACGCCAATAGAACTTTTCCGCGTCTTCGCGTTGAGTGACGAATTCAAGTACATCCCAGTTCGCCAAGAAGAAAAGTTGGAACTAGCCAAACTTCTAGGACGTGTACCAATTCCTGTGAAAGAAAGTGTCGAAGAGCCTCATGCTAAGATAAATGTCCTTTTGCAGGCTTACGTTTCGAGATTGAAACTGGATGGACTAGCATTGATGGCAGATCTGGTATACGTCACTCAGTCGGCTGGAAGAATTTTACGTGCTATTTTCGAAATTACTCTTAAGAAGGGGTGGTCCTCGGTAGCCAGGACGGCTTTGGAGCTTTGCAAAATGGCAGAGAAGCGCATGTGGCCAACCATGTCACCACTTAGACAATTTGCCGGATGTCCTAGGGACATCATACAAAAAGCCGAGAGAATTGACGTTTCATGGGCCAACTACTTTGATCTTGATCCACCACGTATGGGCGAATTACTAGGTCTCCCGAAAGCAGGCCGAACTGTCTGCAATCTTGTTGCAAAGTTTCCACGATTGGAAGTGCAGGCACAAGTGCAACCGATGACGAGATCAATGCTGAGAGTAGAGTTAACCATCACACCAAAGTTTGAGTGGGACGATGAAATCCATGGTGCTGCGGAAAGTTTTTGGATCATTGCTGAAGATTGTGATGGCGAGGATATTCTTTTCCACGATCAATTCATTCTTCGCAAAGATTTTGCTCAAGCCGAAATGAACGAGCATCTTATCGAATTTACTGTCCCAATCACAGAGCCCATGCCACCCCATTATTTCATCACTGTCGTCTCGGACAGATGGATGAATTGTGAAACCAAGCTTGCAGTCTCGTTCCAGAAACTCATCCTGCCGGAGAAATTTCCACCTCATACACCATTATTGGATTTACAGCCTTTGCCTGTTGCAGCATTAAAAGTCGATGAATTCAAATCATTGTACCCAGACTGGGATCGATTTAACAAGATCCAGACACAAACATTTAAATCCCTTTTTGATACTGATGACAACGTATTTGTCGGGGCCCCTACCGGAAGCGGCAAGACTGTTTGCGCAGAGTTTGCGTTGCTCCATCACTGGAAAAAGGGTGAAGCAGGACGTGCTGTCTACATTGCACCATTCCAAGAACTTGTTGATCTTCGTCTTCAAGATTGGCAGAAGCGTTTTTCGACACTTCTAGGAGGCAAAGAAATTGTAAAGCTCACAGGAGAAACCACTGCCGATCTAAAACTTTTAGAGAGAGGTGACTTAATTCTCGCAACACCTTCTCAATGGGATGTTCTATCGCGACAATGGCAACGTCGGAAAAACGTGCAAAATGTTGAATTATTCATCGCCGATGAATTGCACATGCTTGGTGGACAGGCTGGGTTTGTTTATGAGATTATTGTCTCTCGCATGCATTATATCCGATCACAAACCGAATTGCCATTGCGAATCGTGGGGCTGAGTGTTTCGCTTGCCAATGCTCGTGATATTGGAGAATGGATAGATGCAAAGAAGCACAACATCTACAACTTTAGTCCTCACGTCCGTTCGGTTCCTCTAGAGCTCCACATTCAGTCGTTCACTATTCCCCATTTCCCCTCTCTCATGCTTGCCATGGCAAAGCCAACCTACCTTGCCATAAATCAAATGTCGCCAGACAAGCCTGCTCTTGTATTTGTTCCTAGTAGAAAGCAAGCCCGTGCTACAACCCGTGATTTACTCCTGGCATGTCTAGCTAGCGACGACGAAGATCGGTTCCTGCATGCCGATGTGGATGAGATGAAGCCTTTATTAGAACGAATCCAAGAAGAAGCGCTAGCAGAATCCATCTCTCATGGCATAGGTTATTATCATGAGGCTCTTAGCACAAGCGATAAACGTATCGTGAAACATCTTTACGATAATGGGGCAATACAAGTAATGGTAGCGTCTCGCGATGTTTGCTGGGAACTTGATTGCAAAGCACATTTAGTCATTGTGATGGGTACGCAGTTCTATGAAGGCAGGGAGCACCGCTACGTCGACTATCCTCTTAGCGAGATCCTACAAATGTTCGGCAAAGCAACACGACCTTTGAAAGACAAAATTAGTAGGGGCGTTTTGATGGTACCAGCTGTCAAGAGAGAGTACTACAAGAAGTTTTTGAATGAAGCTCTTCCAATCGAGAGTCATCTTCAGGTGTATTTGCATGATGCTTTCGTTTCAGAGATCAGTACCAAAATGATCGAGTCAGCTAGCGATGCCATTAACTGGACTACTTTTACGTACTTCTATCGAAGATTGCTTGCAAACCCCAGCTACTATAGTCTCAAAGATACATCCCATGAAGGTCTTAGTGCCCACCTCTCGGAGCTTGTAGAAACTACTCTGAAAGATCTGGCCGAGTTCAAGATCATTGATTTAGATGAAGATGATGACTCTGTCACTCCATTAAACGCGGCAATGATTGCTGCTTATTACAATATTTCATACGTCACTATGCAAACGTTCTTGCTTTCATTGACTGGCCGTACCAAGCTCAAGGGTATTTTGGAAATTGTCACTTCGGCAACTGAATTCGAAACTATCCAGATCAGAAGGCACGAAGACAGTCTGCTACGTAGAGTGTATGATCGACTTCCAGTCAAGATGGCTCAGCCAAGCTTTGATTCGCCGCACTTCAAGGCATTTGTCCTACTTCAAGCCCACTTCTCCAGAATGCAGCTACCGATTGATCTTGCTAAGGATCAAGAGATCATTCTAACGAAAGTTCTTGGCCTCTTAAGTGCTACTGTAGATGTTTTATCCTCAGACGGTCATATTAACGCCATGAATGCCATGGAAATGTCGCAAATGGTCGTACAAGGGATGTGGGATCGCGATAGTCCTTTGAAACAGATTCCTCACTTCACGCCTGAGGTCATCAAGGCTGCAAACGAATCTGGGTATGTTTTAAATTTTCACACTGATCAAGTACCCCCGCTAATCAAACACATCTACAGTATCAAGGACATCTTCGAGTTTATGGACGCAATGGATCCTTCCGAAAATCCAGACTATGAAGCTCTCATTAAAAGACTTGGTCTCTCGCAAACGCAATTGGCACAAGCAGCCAATTTCACAAATTCCAAATATCCTAACATTGAGCTTGACTTTGAAGTGGAGGATCCGGAGGAGATTGTGGCTGGATCACCAGCTTACCTTAAAATCAAGATTGTGCGAGATGTTGACGAAGATGATGCGGCAGAGGTGGATATGTCCGTACATGCTCCATTCTACCCCGCAAAGAAAATGGAGAATTGGTGGTTAGTCGTGGGCGATGAGGGTACGAAAACGTTACTTGCTATCAAACGGGTTACAATCGGGAAAGCGCTGAACCTTCGGCTGGAATATACGGTGCCAACACCTGGAGAGCATGATCTAAAGTTGTTCCTCATGAGCGACAGTTATGTGGGTGTCGATCAAGATCCCAGTTTCCATGTCTCGGTAGCGGAAGGAATGGATGAAGATGAAGACGAAGAAGACGATGAAGAAGAATGAGCCACTTTCCCCCTTTTGTCTCGACGAAGCATTGCTGTATAATAGATAGGTTTAGTTGGTCAAAAGCATATCTCGAGATTGATTGATTTGCTCGGGGGTTGCCTTGGATTCCGCATCCTCATTGGGTTTTGTTCGATATTTGTGACTGTGCTGCCTGTGCCACGGACGCCGCTCGCAAAGTGATTGGCTACGTCAGAAGGTGGCCCAACAGTGGGCGGATTCTTACTCGTGTGTTGATCATGACACGACAGAAGGTTCTGTCAATGATGTCTTATTGATCTTATTTTATTTTTCAATTCTTTCTTGTTTATTATGTATGTCAAAAAATTCTCTGTCATCATCTCTTTCTCTTCAACAATACCTTTTCACTATTGACATTGAATGTCATATTCAATTACAAGTTAGTACAGCTTTGTTACTGTACTGTTATTATCTGGAACTCACTTTTCGCGTCACCCTCTCCGACTAATATCCGGGAGGCTGGGGGTAGTCGAGAGTGTATTGTGTACAGAATCCACCGCACCACCACCACGTGACTATTGCCTCACTAGCGCGCAGGCGTAACTTCTTTTCAAGCGACATTTTGATTTCCAGAATTCCTTCTTCCCAAGCAGCAACAAAAAGTTATCACCTCCATCAGATTATTTATCCACGACCATCTTAATCATCTCACGCATTCTTTACGCGTCAATAAATATCCTACCAACACGCCTTACATATATCATTGAACTTTTTTGAAGCTGTGTCGCGACAATGGCGGATGAGGCAAGCACGCGAGATGAGGTGGTGCCCCCTCAGTCCCCAGGCACTTCAGCTCCAGATGCTGTTGTAGAGCCCCAAGTCGATGTGTCGGAAGGCGCCAACGGGAGCAATGGTGTTGAGGATGAAGCTGTTTCCGAGGATCCAGTCGCGACTTCCGGTACGAGCGCGACGGAAGAAGGTACAATTGCTTTTCTATTGTCTCAATTTCCATCACTTTTCTCTTACTAATCTAATTTGTTTAGTTAAAGATAGCAACGCCGAAGCTAAATCTGAAAAAATGGACGAACAAACAATTCCCGATCGCTCAGTGCAGGAGGCGCCGCCCGCGTCTACCCCCGCAGATGGCGACGATGCAGAATTGAAGGGCGAAGAACAATCAGAGGATGGAGCTCCAGTAGCGGACGAGTCTGCAGAGTTAGCAGATGCTACCGCTAGCACACCAGCTTCAGCCAGCAAGTTAAAGGGTCGACGCAAGTCTAACGTGCCAGAACATAAGAAAAAGTTGAACAAAAAGCAATCCAAGGCGAAGTTGACGCATACGGATGCGAAACCCGGCGATTACTTCTATGTGCGATTGAAGGGGTATCCTTTGTGGCCTGCAATTGTCTGCGACGAGGATATGCTTCCCAGCACCCTCATCAAATCTCGCCCAGTCACAGCAATGAGAGCAGACGGTACATACAGAAGTGATTACGAAGATGGCGGTTCTAAGGCTAAAGACAGAACTTTCCCTGTCATGTATCTTTTCACGAATGAGTTGTGAGTAGCGCTCAGCAAACCTCCTTAGATGAATCTTACTGATCAATTTAGTGGCTGGATACCAAATTACGACCTCCTTGATCTCGATCTAGATACCGTCGGGGATGTTCCCAGTAACATGCGCAAAGATTTGTATGCTGCGCATCAACTTGCCGCCGAAAAAAACGACTTAGATTATTTCAAAACTGTCTTAACAGATTTCATGGAGCAGAAGAGAGCGGACGAGGAAGCCAAAGAGGCTGCAAAGGCGGCCAAGAAGGCAAAGAAAGAGAAGAAAGAAAAGACGCCAAAGAAAGCTGCCCCTAAATCGGATGACAATGAAGACACAGAGATGATGGACGTCAGTGCTATTCCTGATGACGAGGAGGTCGAAGCACCAAAATCAACCCAGAAGAAGCGCAAAAACCCTTCACAGGTTCCCGAGGATGATACAGTATGTTGCCATTCTAGTATGAGTTTTACACTATTATCAAGACTAACACAATAACCCAGCAGCAGCCTGATACCGCCCCAAAGAAGCCTCGTATCAAGTTGAACAATACTCCAAAGGCTGCGAATGGTACATCTACGCCAAAGCCTGCCAAAGAAGCAAAGGAGCCCAAGTCTGCAAAGGATAAGAGCAAGACAAAGAAGGCTGCTGCGAAAAGCAAAGACACCGCCCCTGTCGCTCCTCCTGAACCAGAACTCACCCCAGAAGAGAAAAGGGTAAAGAAAGAGGTTCGTTGACTTCCTTTAACACCTTAGTGAATGTTTCTAACAATTATTCTAGAAAGAGATCCTGTTCTTGAGGCACAAGCTCCAAAAAGGTCTTCTAACTAAAGATCAAGAGCCCAAGGCAGATGAGATGCAGCAAATGTCCGAGTATGTGAACAAACTCGAAGGTTATGCCGATCTCGAGGTTAGCATCATCAGAGTAACCAAAATAAACAAAGTTCTCAAGGCTATTTTGAAGCTACCTGTCATTCCCAAAGAAGATGAATTTCAGTTCAAATCAAGGTCTCAGAGCTTACTTGATAAATGGAACAGACTTCTCGCCAGCGAACAGGTTGCACCAGCTATCACCGAGGCCCCTGTCAACGGTACCAGCGAGGACAGTAAGGAGAAAGACGAGCCAAAATCCGACAGCGTGGCAGCAAATGGTGTCGCCGAAGCCGATGAGTCAAAGACAGAGGAAAAATCACCTGTTATCGACACGCCACTTACCGCGCTACCCAAAGAAGAGGTTGCCAGCAATGACGACCCCGCCCCTGCCGCAGAAGAATCTCCAAAGGTAAAGCCCCTTCTAGAAAAATTGAGGCAATAGATGTTAATAGGATACTAGGAAGCGGAAGCACCAGCTGTTGAATCAGAAGCATGAATTATTCTCCCTCTGAGGGAAGCAACAAATACACCAGCTTAGGCCAAACAGTTTGCGGCCAGCGTGTGCGATCAGCATCAAGATCGGTTAATGGGCAGAATTGGCCCCCTTTAGGTCTCCAGTCGTCGTATTTTCAGGCATCGTCCCGCCTTGAGGTTGATAATTTTGCATTTGCTTTGCGGGTTCCCCTTGTAACACTAAGAGCTATCGGATTGTTATTTCTTTTAACCCCTGGCTTTTCAGAATGCCAAAAATCACCCTTGTACAAATTTCCTTTTCTGAAAAGCAAGTTATGGCGGACGCGTGGGGAGTTGACTGCGGATTTTCAAGTTGGCCCGGATGAACGCTCACTTTGCTTCTTTGACATTAAGGTTTTCTTCAATTTACGTTAGGAAATTGGCCCAAATCACAAATAAGATACTAAAACATTGATGGCAATTCCCAAATTACTTGACTGTTCTCTGATTAGATCTTAATAGATCACAGAGAACTTGCGCGTTTGTGAATGTGATTTTGTACAATTATACCTTAAACACCCCGTTTGACTTCAGCTTCTCTGTCATCAAAGCACCAAAAAACTTCTAGGTGTTTTCGGAGCCTGCTTTTGAACCATTGCTAAACATGAAGAACTGGCACGCCAAATTATGAATGAGCGAATCTATGTACCTAGTAGTAAATAAATGTACGGCGAGTATGCATGGGGAATGCGGGATTCACCGCCTCCTTATCAGGAGTCGTTGCTGGCAGAATTATTTATCGCAAAAATAAAATTTGTCGATCTGAATTCACAAAAACCTCATACACAATATACAATGTCCGCCCCTACCCCCGAAATTCTTCGATTTACGACCCATAAGTCTCTGAGCCACCGACTCGTTCTCTCTGCTTTAACAGGTCGACCGATTCATATCTCACAGATCCGAAGTTCCTCACCTACCAATCCGGGTCTTGCACCTCACGAAGTATCCTTCTTGCGCCTCTTAGAATCCGTCAGCAATGGATCATCTGTACAGATATCTTACACCGGTACAACGCTGGTCTACAATCCAGGTGTTATAGCGGGGTCAATTGATGGATTGGGTGCAGATGTGGATGGAGTGATAAAGTGTCACTTGCCGGCAAATAATACTCGGGGAGTTAGTTATTTCTTGCTGCCTTTATGTATGCTTGCGCCTTTTGCAAAGAAGGCCGTTAATGTAAGGTTTGAGGGAGAAGGAGTCATCACAAGTTCAACGGAAGCAGGAGACATATCAGTGGATAGCGTCAGAACGGCCATTCTACCACTTTACGAACCATTCGGGATCATGGCAAGCAAATTAGAAATCAGAGTTTTACAGAGAAGTTGTCCGGGTGCGGGAGGCAAGGGTGGCGGAGGTGTAGTAGAGTTACGGTTTGGCAGCCAGATCAAGGCGTTACCTAAAACTTTGCATCTGAACAGGAGTCCCGGAAGGGTGAGGAGGATAAGAGGAGTGGCATATGCGACAGGTGTGAGCAACAGTCATAATGCGAGAATGATACACGAGGCTAGGGGAATTTTGAATCCATTGGTAGGAGATATCCATATTGCGACACAGTACGATCAAGCGCCATTAGTATCAGCAAAGGACAAAACGAACCCAAGCGCGAAAAAGAGGACAGGAGTAGGTTTTGGATTGGCATTGATTGCGGAGACCAGTTCTGCGGGTGTAATATATACGGCGGATGTGGTCTCCCCGAGTGCAGGAGGTGTCGCGCCTGAAGATATTGGAAAGCAGTGTGCATATCAGTTGCTAGAAATTATATCGCAAGGAGGGTGCGTGACGAAGGCTGGAGCACCCACAGTACTGACAATGATGGCAATGGGTTCAGAGGATATCGGCAGATTGAGATTAGGACGAGAAATAATAGCCTCAGAGGATCTAATAACACTAGGAAGAGATCTGAAAAAGTTCGGGGCAAGCAGTTGGGGTTTACGGGACGTGGAAGAAGACGAAAGCGAGGATATCATAGTAAGCGTTAAGGGCACGGGGGTGGGAAATGTTGGCAGAGGCGTACAGTAGCATAATAAAGCCAGTTATCACCCGTTTATTTATATCCATAACAACAAATATTTACCATATATAGTATTATGTGCAAGTTACATCAACTTCTTAACACTTTTTGTGAAATCTCCCTTTGAGCGTCTTGAATGGATTATTGCAAGCTGCGCTGAAATCTTCGAGCAATGAAATCAAGCCTCGGGTTCCTTGCCGTAAGTTCGGCGACATTAGCAGACAAAGAGTTTGCCCGTGACGACCCAGAAGCGGCCCCTGAGAGTGCCAACTGACTGCGAAGGGTATCTAAAACACTGAACTCCCCTATAACGGCTGTCCCTGACCAAAAAATATCCAATGGGCTATCATCCGGTTCTCTATTTACCGGTTCAGCTAGCAACTCTTCTCGTTCATCTTGCTCATTCGCTCCTGCAGCGAATTCTCGAGTTCGCGGACGAGAGGCAGCTCCTGTGGAACCCAGCGACTGCATTTCAATGTCCTCCAGCCCGGCAACAGGATCCCTCAATACGCCTCGTTCCTCTGCATCATAATCTTGTGTGGGGGGCGGTGTTTGCCCATCGGCAGTTTTCTTTCCATAGGCCGTCAAAAACTTGTCAAGCTTCTCTCTATCCAGATGAATTGTGAATAATATGGCTTGTAAAATCAACACGAGCAGATCCAAGACTACCAATTTCAGCTTCGATGAAGGGCCTTTTTGACCAATAAGGTCGATTATAATTCCCCCGTGAAGATATCCTCTCATCTCCTCCGTAGATCTCGATGGCGCAAGGAAAAGGTGTAAAAATATACAAAGAATATTCGTGCCCAGCAGCATTACGACCCATGAGGAACTTTGAGGCGGCTGTCTAACATTCTTTGGCTTTGGCGTAAGAATAATGAATTGAGTGAGGGCACGTATGAAGAGTTGGAAGAACGAGCAGCTTTGAGTGTGTTAGCTTGAGCAAATCAAGAAGGTTGGAAAGAGCGACATACTCCATGTAATATAAGACGCATAATTGACAGTAAACCGCAAAGTCGAGATTTGCCATCAACGAGCTTGCTAACTCATACTTCTTTCTCATTTGTTCATAAGCTCTTTTTTGAGCGGGAGTGCTGGAGCGATGTCGACGTCGCCGGCTCGATGGCCCACTTCTGCCATTGGGAGGGGTTGCCGATGGGCCCGATACTGATGTGAAATCATTGTTCATTGCTTTCAGGAGTCATTGATGATTTGAGATGATTTGTATGGGAGGGGTCGGAAGTTTAGAAGTTCACATCTTTTTTGAACATGAAAAGTAGAGGGCAAGTAAGACTTGCAGCTCTGATAAATCACTGGTCCGATTATCAAAAGCTTTTGAAGCTGTTGATGCGCAACAGGATGGAATAGGCGACAGAGTGGATTGGACATTGCAGGGTTGTTTGGTCGTACTTACATAAGCACAACTGTAATGGATTCGTCAGGTCAGATTTGAGTCTGTCACACGCTTCCAATCGTTCAAAAGAGATGAATTACACGGTAATCGTTCTATTCTTTATATTCAAATGGCCGTGACAGTCAGTGCAAGATAATAGCTATATAAATTGTATTCATGTGTTGATTTCAGTGCTGCAGTGCAAATTGCAATGCCACTTCCTTCCAAGCACAGAAAATTGGACGATGCACCCCTTTTCCTATGTCCCCAAGACGAGACGTAGGAATTGCGAATTGTAATGAAAAACTTCGGGGTCAACATCATTTCTAGCTGTTACCCTAACAAGCATCGCCATTTTATCTTGCCAATTTCGATCTGATCTGGACATGACCCTGTCGTTCCATCTATCGAACCACCAATGTTTAGAACACTGCCCCATGGCTTTTGCTGAACAAACCAGTTTTGGCCAGTGTGTCGGCCAGCCATGTTCAACTTCATCTACCTTATCGAAACACATTTGCGCAAACATGTATCCATACCTCCTCATGCCCGCTATGTCATCATGATGACAAGCGATGGCCAATTCTTCCAATCCTTCGAACCTCTTGAATTCTCGTAGGTTATCAAACACGTGCGGAATCAGGTAGTGCTCGTGTATGAGAATCTTTTTTATCTTCCTACATTCTTCATCCGTGATTTTCCCACCCAGTCGACCAGGTATGCTTCCCATTGATGGCCAGTTGAAGCACAAGAAGTCTTGATCATAATTGATGCAGGTGTGAGAGAAGATGGGAGATGAGAAAGTCCAATAGGCAAGTGATATTGAACGAGACTCGCTTGAGGTATGAAGCATAGCAGGGGGCTTCCGATCAGAAACGAAACGATTTACTGATGGGGACCATGATAGACCAATATATGGCGAGGTGAGCAAGATGGCGTAGTTCCAGATTTGAAGACGAAGTTCAGTGGGTAGCTTTGCGAATAAGTGGAAGGACGTAGGAAGCTCAGTTGAAGATGGTGCTTTGTCGGTGCAGCAAGTCATTCCTAGACACATCTTGGTGCGAGGAGATGGGTGAAATATAGGTTCTGTCAAAGTGGTAATGCAGTAGAGATCTTGCGGCTAGTAGTGACATTTGTGGCTCTGTCTCTCAATATTTGGCTCGGGGTCAAGGAATGGCAATTGGCATCATGAAATAGCTAAAGGCAAACAAGTGAAAACAATCGCATACACGCAAGCAGGAGACGGGATATATATAAATGGACAAACCTTACAGCTGTTGGCGTTTCGCAATGTGAGGAGGGGCAAGATCCTTGTACATGGTTGTACTGTGCTCTGAAAGTATACCATAAATACCGCTGGGACCTCTTTACCGATACGAGATGCGGTGATGTGATGTGATGAAGAATCATTTTTGGTAACATCCAAGTCCCCCGCACCAATCTTGGGTATATTCGTTTCATTCTTCATGGCGGGACAAAAATAGTACCTGACATGTGTCTTGAGTCCGACAAGAAGCCGGACAACAAATAAATCCACCAAAATGCTAAAAATGCCAAAATGCCAAAATGCCAAAATGCCAAAAGCGCTACAATGTGCCGTCCTTTTCGTAAATAGAAAACAATTCGTTTCCAAATCTTGATACTATCGAAAAGGAAACCTACTTAGATTAAATTGGCCTGCAAATAGCAACAATTTAATTTGATGGAGGATTTCTTTTTCGGTTTGAGGGTGGTACGATTTGATATTGGAAAAAGCATCTGAAGAAGCGCCGAATGAAGAAATGAACAGCCATGTAATGCAATGCACGTGAATCGACTGCTTGGCTGTCTGGCAGACGTACGCTTACGCAGGCAGGGAGATGTGTATATATATACATATATACACGTGAATTGAGATGTTGAATATTGGTGCGTGTCCAAAAGCCAATTCATCTACCTCGCACCCAGATATCTACCTCCGCTTGAAGAAACACGTTTATATATGATGAGTGACGGGATGGCGGGATGACTGAGTGAAGAGGGAGGAGTGGGAGTAGGAGTGGGAGTTTTGTGCTTGCGGGAGTGAGGGGTCGGATAAAAACCCCTCCTAATGCCTTAAATCAATTTCAGGCATCACCACACCTGAACCTTCAAAATTATTGAGTTTGAGTCACCTCTAACATTTATTATACTATTGTAACAACGAACTTGTAATTCTTCCAAAAATGGCGTCCGATCTACCGTCTGAGATTCTTCAAGCTCTCTCCAAAAATGACAACATCCTTTCCTCGGAAGCATTCCCTTCCCAAAAGTCCACCGACATTAAGGGTGCTTTGGACAGACTTGGTTCAAGGTCTATGATCACATACGAAACAATAGATCGCGAAGAAGTTATACTGGAAGCAGAGGCTGAAGAAATTGCCAACAATGGTAGTCATGAGGCACGAGTCTTTGAGGCTCTACAAAAGGCAATGGATGGGCTCACAGTTTCTGAATTAGAAGCTGCTGTGGGAGATAAGAACGTTGTCAAGGTTGGTCAAGGTAAAGCATTCAAGTCGAAGTGGATTGCGAAAGGTAAAGATGGAAAGCTGGTAGCATCAGTGAGTTACTTTTCTCCAATTCTACAGAGTTCGTTCTAAGTCTTGCAGACCGATTCTATCCAGGACACAACTCGAGAACAGCTCCAAATTATCCAAAAGACTCGTGCGCACCCAGATCCAAAAGTTATCACAGAGCTCAAGAAACGTAAGCTGGTGAAGATGCAGAAGGTTACCAGCTTTAAGATCTCGAAAGGACCCAAATTCGCCTTGGAAATGATCAAGGAAGAGACAGATTTGACAGCAGACATGCTTGCATCGTAGGTTTCAGCGACACTTTGAAATATAAAAAGTGCTCACATATTTAGGGGTGCCTGGAAAACCGCCGCTTTCAAACCATACAACTTCAAATCTCTTGGAGCAGACCAAAACTCTGGTGCATTACATCCTCTAAACAAAGTACGACATGAATTTCGCCAAATTTTCTTCGAAATGGGTTTCGAGGAAATGCCAACCAATAACTTCGTCGAAACCGGCTTCTGGAACTTCGACGCTCTCTTTGTCCCACAACAACATCCCGCGAGAGATTTACAAGATACTTTCTATATTTCGGATCCTAAAACTGCAGACAAACCACGCGCAGTGGATGGGGAGGACAAAGCTGACTACGAGGCATTGTGGAAGAATGTACAAGAAGTTCATCAAGAAGGAAAATACGGATCGATTGGTTATAGATACCCTTGGGCTGCGGATGAATCTTTACGATTAGTTCTTAGAACACACACGACTGCGACCTCGACAGCAATGTTACACAAATTAGCCCAACAAAAGGGACCCGATGGACGACCACCGCCAGCAAGATACTTCTCCATCGATCGTGTGTTCCGTAATGAAACCGTTGATGCCACCCATCTTGCCGAGTTCCACCAAGTTGAGGGTGTTATTGCAGATTATGGATTGTCCTTGGGAGGTCTTATGGAATTCATGGAGGTCTTCTTCAACAAAATGGGCCTTGAAGATTTGCGTTTCAAGCCAGCTTATAATCCTTACACCGAGCCAAGTATGGAAATTTTCAGTTACCACAAGGGTCTCGGCAAACTGGTTGAAATCGGAAACAGTGGAATGTTCAGGCCAGAAATGCTGGAGGCAATGGGTTTACCAAAAGATATGAAAGTCTTTGGTTGGGGATTGAGTTTGGAGCGTCCAACTATGATTAAATATAAGGTAAGATTTCTCCCACACTCTTGGATCATAAAACCAATCTAATCTGTGTCTTAGGTGAACAATATCAGAGAATTGTTAGGCCACAAGGTTGACTTGAATTTCATCGAGAGAAATCCAGCTGTCAGACTAGACAAATCATAAGGGGTTAGATAGGTCTATAAAATAAATGGTTACACGGTTAAAAGACAATTGATACCCATGAATTCCTATCATCTTAAGCACCGTGAAGGGATTCAAGGTATAATGGCTTCGAGTTAATGATCAAAACGGATTGATAATGGATATCATATTACAATTAAAAATTCCATGATACAAATCAATGATCGCTAATCGTGATCTTCCTCCGTTAAACCTGGACAGCCATCCATTGAATCGTCGGGATATGTGTATTTGCAAAAGAAGCAATAATTGTACTGCGACCTCAAATGTTCAACGATTTTTTGTAGTCTCTCAGCCGGTTCCAGTAGATTGAAAGCATCTAGCTCCGGGTCCTCTTCTTCCAAATCCTCCACAAGAGTATGCTGGATCCTGTCCTTTCCAAGTGCTCTCTTATCATCCTTATCTTCGTCCGCATCATCGTAGGTCGGTAAACGTGATAAACTTTGTTGGAGATCATATCTCATCCTTCTATCCCTTTCCTTTTCTTCGCGCTTTCGAACTAATCCTCTCCATAAAATGTTGATCTGCTTCAACGGTGTGGTTGATATTTTGCGTTTCAGTTCGTCCTTAGTATCCCCAGATTCCTCGCTCACGTTATCAATCGCATTCTCCACTTCCTCTTCCTCTCTTTCCCCATGCATCCTCTCCGCAACTCTCATCGCTGCGCCTACCATCCCTTCCAATCTCGCATCCTCCCTCTCTTTCCTAACCCTCTCCCTATACTCCCCCTCCTCAGCCTTAACCCTCTTCCCCTCCCTCTCCACCTCCTCCCTAAACTTCCTCTTCTTCTCTTCATCCAACCCAATCCCCCCCTTCCCTTCCTTGATCGTCACTCCCACCGGCTCCAACCTCGCCCCCACATTATCCTTCGCCCCCAGCGCAACTCCAGGCTTAAACCCCATCTTCGCCATCATCTTCAATCCCTTACTATTCGCATTCTCCGGCGCCTCCAGCATCGATTTCGACAGCGCGTCTTCCCTTGCAGCATGTTCCTCGGCCGCTATCTCAGCTTTCGACTTCGTGCGCGATCGCGCTTCGGATTCTCGCTGTATCCGCTGTCGTCGTTGGGTGTATGTTTCCTTCTCTCGCGGCTTAACGGGCTCGGAAATTATCATGTTCATATAGTCATCCTCCTCATCTTCTTCTTCTCCTCCTTGCGCAGCTTCATTCGAAGCTTCTGCGGCTTTGAAATCTTCTTCGGTCATGATGGATGAATAAATATAAATAATCGTTATGTCTCGCAGGAAAAACAGCCAATCGAATACACTCCTCAGCTTTCAAAAAAGGTTTGTTGCACGTCTGTCCGCGATTTCAACTTTGGGGCTTTTGGGAATTGTATGAATTTGATTGCAGATTTCGAAAGAGGGGCGTTGCGCGATTACGAAAAAAAATTGTCCCGGGGGTTTGGAAGCAATAATTGAGGTGCGACGGTGAGGGGCGTTTCGAGAGATTTTGGGAAAGGCTGTGGGTTTGTCTCGAGGCTATCGATTTTACACACCAAAATTTGTGTCACCGCCTTGGGCAAAATCTTGAAATTGTCCAATGATATGAATGCCGAGGTATAGCTTAGGTGCTAACCCTCAGGGTTCCTTTGGATTCACTACTGATGAGGCTATCGTTCTTAGTTCAGACGATGTATTCTTCGTAGATTGCGCCTTCATGGCATCTACTTGTCTATTCCTTTCGTTCTACGGCATTTACAAAGCATTGAGGCAATTCACTCATCAATGATCATCTCCACATATCTAGTATTTCCATTCACCAAGGGAGATGGTGCAAGGCAAGCATGCAATTGGCTCTCTAAAAATTAAGTCATGGGGTATTTGTATGTTATTCTACATGGATTGGGGAATGCCTGTTCTACTTTACACCTCCAACAATTCCTCATCTGCTGTGTTGTACACCATCCAAGGAACACAATCAGGAACACCCATCATCTTCGCCGCCGTTTGGGATGATTTGACGATATCCATACGTCCTTCTTGACCACCATTCACCTGTAGTGCAACGATACGTAGAAGGTCCGACAATAACGTTAATGCCTCCTCTGATTTTGCTTGCTCTTGCAAGTCGTCATAAACTATCCCTAAATCCGCTAAAGCCTCAATTCTTTGCGATTGGAGCATAGCTAGAACTTTCGTGACTTGTCGTACTCTCTCCTTTGTACCCTTATTGATATTGAGACGTCTTAGTCTAGGCCCAGTCGTAGCGCCAATTGCTGTTATTTGTAAAATAATGTTGCGTGCAGTATCATCCGTAGGATATGTTCCAAAATACTTTTGCATGGCACGCAAGGCGACTGCAGTTCCCGGTTGATCGTCCACCAAACCGAAGTTCAATATGATTGAATTATAAATGTCCTTTGGTAAATCATCTTTTCCAAGCTCTGCCTTCAACTCATGTCGCCATCTCATCATTTCTGCAAACAACTCTGCGGGGGTAAAAAATGTATGGCGTCTATGTCTTTGCATATTTCGTTGCTTTAAACTGTGCCACAATTGCAAAAAGGTCTCAATGTCAGGCTTCACTCCGTCGCTGACGAAGCTATAGTACATCTCTTTGGTGTCCAGAGAGGATTTTGATTCAGCTTTGATTGCTGTGTTCATGAAGTAGGTATTTGCTGGGATTTTTGCTTTCCCTAATGTTGTGTAAAGGTCCAAAAGTTGTTCATGTTTCTGCCCTTTCACATATTGGTCCATGAGAATTGCAAATGTTTCGATTGTGGCAGGGGGGTGGAGGTTGAAGCTGGCAAGTTTGTACTCTCGCTTGTTTGTCCCCTTCACAGCCGTTAAAGGGGGTAACAACACCTTAACACCTTGATCTCGAGCCTTAACGAAATCAAGTCTTGCTGCAATCATAGACCAGCCCATTTCCTCGGCTAGTTTTCTGTTCTTCAATTTGCCAGAACGGAACCAAGCACCCATAAGCCCATTTGTGAATTTGGCATCAGGGCAAATCCCGAAGTCTCGCATTAGATCAAGTACTCTGCTGGCTTCGTCAAGATCGCCACTGCCAATCAGCTTCTTCATCCATTTGCCGAAGAAATATTTATTGTTCAGCATTGATGGAAATTGCTCATAATCTTGTGTTGTCAATGAGTCATATCGCAAAGCAGCGGGATCATTCGAGAGCATCATATCTTTAAAGATTGCTAATGCTTCATGATGTTTACCAGCTCGCATAAAGAGTCCGCTGATTACATCGTAATCCTCCATCTCCATACTCGATCTCATGTGCTTCCGAAAGTCAAGGTAGATATTCCAAGCTTCGAGCGTACGATTTTCAATCGTTGAAGCCAAGCAGCCTTGTATTGTGTGAATAAGAATACGGGCGCTGAGGGGATTGTTTGATCTTTGTATGACGATAGATGCTGCCTTTCTGGCTTCATCAATGTTGCCGTTCTCGGCAAACATCCGAGTACCAAGCTCCAAATATTGGTCCAAAAGACTTTCTTCTTTAGAAAAAGTCTGCCAAGCAGATTTCCATATATCAATTGCAGTCCTTGGATCTCCTTCTACAAAGACAGCCTCGATGTATAACAACAAGGTAGGCCCTCCGAGATGTAACCCCGCTTTCTGCATATCTAATCCCAGTCGCCTCACATGCGCCATGCGGTCCAGATTTGTCGGGTCTGGCAATGAAATATAACCCCAAAGAAGTTTCCACGTTTCTGGAGAAACTTCACCAGGCTCTGACAGTATAGTCTTTCGGCATAAAACGTACTGCTTCCATAACTTGTGCATCAGGCTTTCATTCATTTGAAAATTGCTACGACCATAATGATGCTCAATTTTCTGTAATGTGCTGTTCAAAACTTTTAAATGAGGCCGGGCTGTTGGAGGATATGCCTTTTCTGGAATTAAGATGGAATTTGAGTTAGGTCTCGGGTTGGCGATGGAATTCGCCTTCGGTTCTGAGGCGAGAAATTGTTGTGTCGTGGAAGAAGTCGGAGGTGGAGATAGCTCTGTGGAAGTCTCAGCTTCATCTACAACAATTAGCAGACGTACTACGGGTCAGTACATTGAAACTTGCCTTCTTCGACAGACTTCAAGAAGTAGTTCCGTATCTTCTGCCGGTCTTCTTCTGACATAGGGCCTGGCTTGTTGGTAATGCCTTCTAGTCTATCCACCTCCGCTTGTAGGCGTTCTATCTTTGCATCCATTGCATCTTCCCATTCCTCCATATGGAGGCTTGGTTCTTCATCTTCGTTAACCTCCTCAAGTTCTTCCGCCGAAACTTCCCCAATATCTTCTTTTATTTCTCGAACTGCCTCTTGAAGACCCTCCAGCAATTCCTCCTCTTCGGGGTCACCCTGCGCTTCTGTTCGAACACCATCTGGAGTCTCATCATAGTATTTATAAAACGGTTCATCAGTCTGCTCAACTTGTTGCGATTGCGTCTTCGAGGCAAGCGGAGGCACTTTTCCCCCTCTATCTATCGACCTCAGCGGGGTTTTTTGTGCCGTAAAATGCCTTGAAAGCAATGGTGCTCGCGGCGGGATCTGTAGTTTTGTTCGACATGACTTGCATACGAAACCACGAATACTGGAAGTGAAATTGGTGGGTGGCGGCGGCATAAGTATTGATGTTGATGGGTCCAATAAAAAAAGTTGAGGTGCGGGAAACTTTTTTTTGATAAGCTATGATGCGCAGCATGACTTCGCTTCCCATTCGCGACAACAAATCACGACCACGTCAAAATCTCACGCGTCCCCCTTTCTTTTTCAATCGATTTATATCGATTAAAAATGTCTTTAAACGGGGATACGAATAGTCTTGCTGGATTTGATGGAACAGAGCATCAGGTAAGTTGCGTTTCAAACTCTACTCTATATCGAACTAAATCTCAATAGGCGGCCTATGTATTTACTCCTGCCTCTGTACCTTCTGAAGACCTACTCCAGCGACCTAAGAAGCGTAGGAAGGTAGGAAAAGCGGCAACAAAAGCCCCTGAGATCAACGACGATGCAGAGCCTTTCAAACTTGCACCGTTATTTAATGAGAAGGAGTCTGAAGAACTTTCAAATCTACGTTTAAATTTGTTTCATAAGTATTGGCCGGAAACAGAAACAAAAATTCAGGTGTGTATTCTAAGCTACAGGATCTTAACGTTACAGCTGGCTAATACCATGATAGTCGATCCTGAATGAAGCAAATGAGGGCACTTTGTTAGAGGTCACATCCTTTGTAGAGAATGAAAGGTATGCATGATTCTGGACAATCAGTTAAATGGAGTCTGATAGACATTCAAAGGAGCATAGGCAAAGTCCCAGCAGGGTTTATTGTAACTGGGCCAAATATCGCATCTCAAGGCTTGCTATTTGAACAACTTTCAACAAGACTTTCCAACGAGTTTAATGGTCCTGTTGTCACCCTTAGATCCGGAGAATCGTCAAATTTGAAAGCACTACTTAAAAAGCTTATTAGAGATGTTACTCATCAAAAGTCAAATGGCGAAGACGAGAATGACAATTTCCTTGAGCAAGATGTAAGCCAAATCTTTCCAAATCTCCATCTGATCTATTCTTGCTAACCCTCCAGGGCCGTAAACTTCTGAACTACGATTTGGAGACCGTTTATGGTTATGTTAAAGCCCATGGGTGCGATAAAGTGATCGTATCGTTTCAGGATAGTGAAGCATTTGACTCTGGTTTGCTTGGAGACACAATATCCTTGTTTAGGTAAGTTAATGTATGTGGTCCTTCTTTTGTCTACTTTTTAACCCTTAGGCCCTCAGCTCCTGGCTAGATCGTATCCCCTTCCTTCTGTTGTTTGGAATTGCCACATCCGTCGAGTTATTTCAAGAACGGCTTTCTCGTGTCGCTGCTCGATCTTTGCATGGAGCACAATTTGATGTAGAGCAAACAAGCTCCATCCTTGAAAATATATTCTTAAAAGTCATCGCTGGGTCGGATGCTCCAATAAGACTGGGACCAGGCATTCTATCGAGTCTTATGGAACGTCAAAATGACCATGTGCAGAGTGTGCAAGCTTTTGTTGGGGCTTTAAAGGTAACTCTTCTCTTGAATTTGTAGACAGATTTTCACTAACATTGCTAGTATGCATACATGTGCCATTTCTATGCCAACCCTTTAAGTATATTCCTTGGCCTCACAGATGAGCTTGAATTGGGCCCCCTTTTGCAAACAGAGCATTTTGAAGCTATTAGAATGCTCCCATCATTCCAAAAACATACTGAACGTCTTGTAGATCAAGGCGAATTAGAGCATGCCATGGGGCTACTTAACGATGACGGGCTCCTTCTGCAAGAGGTAAAAACTTCAATCCAAGGCAAAGATCATGCTGTGCAGAGAATTCTCCGAACCATGCATGTTCTAGTCACCTTGGCAGTTGAAACACCGGAGAAAATCGACCTCTATATCAAAGCATCGACTGGTTCACTCAGAAACTCTGACATTGTACGTTCTATTGTGGATTCAGTCAAACGCGCCAGTCTCGATGATTTCCTAGAGATTGTAACCTCACTCAAAGAGGGCACAGAGAATGGAAGCACTGAGCTGGATCTTGAACCATGGTCGGATATGGAATCAGAATTTTATTCAGAAATTACGAGTATCAGGGAATCTGCTTCATCACTCGCAGGCTCGGGTACAGGAAAGTCTATCCGCAGCAGTTATAACAAAGCACTTCGCACTACAGTTATTTCTCAGAAGGTCCAAATTAGCCAGGATAGATCAATGCTTACCAAGCAAGACAAAGAATTCACAGCGCTTGTTGACCACCTAATTCAAGCCATACAGAATTTCGTGGATGTGGAAAAATTACAAGATCAATTCGTTTCCGAAATCTGGCTCTACGATCTCAGATTGCCCTATCTAGATGCCTTTACACCCAAACCCCGGTTTACAATCGAACGAGCCCTCTCCTCACCGCACGACTATCTTTCTTGTGCATGTTGCGACCCTACGAAAGAGGGCGCACTAATGTCCCATCCACCTACTGCAATCTTATACAAACTGTTCTTGGAAGCAGGAAACTTGATTAATACCTTCGATCTCTGGACTGCTTTTATTGCTAATTTGGGACCGGAATATGACGAGGGTGACGATAGCGAAAGACAAGCTTTGATGTTATTTTATAGAGGACTTGCCGATTTGAAATTGTTGGGTATGATCAAGCAGAGCAGAAAAAAGACAGATCACTTGACGAAATTAGCATGGAAGGGATTGTAAACTCGGGGTCATCAGATGGCAGCGCATGAGAAATGATAAAGAATGCAGTGAAAATATAATTATATTAATCTTCGAATGCAAAGTCTCAACGCATCAAATAAAACGTATCTCGTCGTCTAGTAGCACCCAAACCTAGTACCACTGATTCTTATTCCTGAACATTTCTTCTTCCGCCCTTCTAACCCTCTCCTGTCTGACTCTCCTCTCAATATCCTCGACACTCTCAACCGGAGTATCGCACCCTCTCAATCCAATAAATCGTCCCAGTCTCCTCCTCTTCACCTCCAAATCCGCATCGACGTCCCAATACACCGGACACGGATAATGCATCGTCCACTGACACGGAGTGCGCTGATGATAAAAGTGCGCGAGCTCGTCTAGTTCCGCGGACGTGAGAAGCCAGAAATTCAGAAGTTTCTTGGGAAACGAGGGATGGATTTGTCCTGTGGTGAGACGAACGAGTGGGGCAAGGGGAAGAGCCATTTGTGATATTTTGGCGGCGAGCGCAGGGTTTGTTTTGCTGAGACGCGTCATGGTTGACATGGTTGAGTTGTGGTATGTGTTGTATGGGGTTTGAGGTTTGAGGTTTGTGAAGTGAGGTGATGAGATGAGATGAGATGAGTTGGTATGGTTTAATATGTTTTGGCTTCAGTACCGCGCAGTGTTGGTTCGGACTGATTTGAGTGATAGTTCTGGTAGTGGTAGTGGTAAGTGGGATGAAGTTCTGAATGTATATAAAGATGTTTCCGCAATGAATCAGGCGAGGGAAGAAAATATAATTCTACGATGATTGTATTCGCAAAGGGGTGAAAAAGATTATTCGCAAAGCTGCCAGCAGCGTAAAGATACAAGTCTAGGATGAAAGTCAAGGTATAGAAAAAAACGAAAAATAAGAAATAGTGCGGATGCCAGATACCGATGGAGATGAATAGCAAGATAGGGGAATGGAAGGTTCTTGTAGTTTTTTCTTATTATGAGACTTCATTGTGTTGAAGAGTTTCTTTGTATTTGAGATCAGCTTGGGCTTTGTTGGGGGATCATGTCTTTGAAGTTGTTGTACTCTGAGATCTATTTTTGAGACTTGAGTGAAAGGACTCTTGAGACAGCCTTTGTGAAAGGTTCTAACAAGGCGTTTATGAGGAACAGTCTCAAAGAATCTCTCACCGTGAAAGTCTAGAATAGCATAATTAGAAAGACGCCTAGGTCCAAGCACGAATATGTCCACTGAGAATGCTCAAATGTTGTGGTGAGAACCACTTCATATAATCATGTGATACGAAGAAAATGATGATGCTTGGAAGCAAATGGTACAAAAATCAAAAGGCCCGCTGGTCCTCTGGGAGCTAAATTTTATATCTAGCCAGTGAGTTGGACTGGTTACTACAAATCTTGATACACCCCTCATAACCTATGCATGCAATATCTTACAGCCGCAAAAACGCCAGACACCAAAAACGCCTCATGTGGGCAAGATTCATGCCATTGTACAGTGCCCAGCAGCTAATAAAACACGCTTTATTTCTTTCCCTTCTTCTTCCTGCTGGGGCTTCCTTGTTCGCTAGCTGCTGGCCCGCCTCCTTGAACTAGAATGGCATCCTCGTCGCTCATGACACTCTGGGCCTTGGTTGGCGAGGTAAACTTGGATGCCTTGGCTTCTGCTTCTTGGTCTAATTCTTTCATAAATTCTGACTGGATTGAGGCTCGACGTTTCTCCCACCACTCCTTCTCAGATTGGGTTCTGGCTTGAATGTCATCGAGGTTCTTTCTGAACTGAGTATTCGTGTAGATTTCGTTGGCGGATTGGAAGATTGTCTGACCCCAATTTGGTGCCAATCCATTTGCCTATTCATGGTTAACTATATTCAACTTCACCAAGCTACTAGTGAGAGAAAGCTCGGCTTACCTCCATAACCACATCCCTAAGCTCCTCTTCCATTTCTTTCTCTGCTCTCAAGAATCTTTGCCATAAATCATCGCCGACACTCCCCCTCTGTAGTAAGGTACTGCATGCTTGCTTTGCTGTTCTAATGTGAATAATTCGGTAGATATCTTCGACAGCCCTTCTTAACAAAGCCGCTCGAATAAGTTCAGCTGGTACTTTTGGCGTTTTCTCGTCCCCCTCTTCTGGCTCAAGATGAGCTAGAGAGAAGTAAATGTTCCTTTGCAGATGTGGTGGAAACCAGGGCGCAAGAGTCGCAGATTTGACTACGAGTACCTATTAGCTTTGCGCGTGATTTAAAAGCCAGATTTTAACTAACCTGCTATGCGCTTTCTGTATAATGAAGAAAATGTTACTAGAGATCCGACGAGGACCACGACATATGCGAAAGGAAGTATTAGACCACGGAGAGTGGTTGCGTAATCGAAATCTTTGAACATGGCTGCTTCTGTCGCGATGTCGAACACAAAACAACACTCTTTGAGCTTTCCCAGAAATTTGGGATGATATGTCGAATTGAAAAAGGGCCAATGTCTAGGAAGGGTAGATAGTTGGAGTTTCTCTACCAAGACGACGAGAATGTTGGAGGTATCAGAAAGTAGATATCCTCTTATGTGTTGTGTGTCCTTTATTAATCTTTATTCTATCGCATTCTGCCACTTCAGGACAAATAACCTTCAAGTCACTTTTTTTGACTAAGAATACAAGCTCTTCGCTAACAGACGAACGGCCAATGAAATCAATTTAACCCGATCCAGCCAATTTGGAGAATCTCTTGAATTCCAGCCCTGCAATTCTTATATAATCCTTGTAAACTTGTAGCACTCCCACCAAATTCTTATAATTTCCGTAATTCTCGTAATTCTTGTAATTCTTGCCATCGTTATAATTCGTATTAGGTAACAAAGGCGGTGAAAGTACCTACCTAGGCAAGTGGCATGGCAGTTCTTGATGGTTCCTAGCCAAATGGATTTCGTAGGCTACCGGATTCTGACGTACAGTCAACTCCGTCAATCATTATTAGTCTTCTTATTAGCCTTGATAGTGGGATCAGTATTATTTACTTGGAGCTTACAGAGCGAGTAGAGCTTCACTTCAAACAATTCACAATTCACAATTCACACTCCAAACAACCCAACTTCTCAAGAACTAAGAAGAACCTCAAAGATTTGGTCTCTGAATACTTATTAACCGTTTCTTTTCTGCTTTGTTTTTTGTTCTTTAATACAACAGTTCCTCCTTGAATATATTTCATCTATTTGAATAAACGGAAGAAACACACTTGATACGAGGTCAAGATGCTTCTAAGATTTCGTGGCCCTGATGGAACAGTCCGTATCACCGTTGAAGCAAATGAAACTTTTGGTCAACTCGGTGACAAGGTTAGTCTAAGGTCCCTTACATGCATACGAATGCAATCATGCTGATATGATGTAGCTTGTAAAACTCCTACCGGAGAACATCGACCCGAAGACGTTAACTCTTTCGAATGCGCCGAGTGGTGGCGAGGTCAAGTCTCTGGTAGAAATTGCAAAAGCCAAAGTCTCGCAGATTGGTCTCAAGTAAGTCAGGAAGATGTATAAAGCCTCTAGGATGTTGTATTGACCAACTGAAGGAATGGTGATATGGTATTTATAAATTATAAGCTCTTGGATAGTCTTTCAAATGGCAATGCTGCCCCTTCCACCTCGACTGGTCCTCCATCTCAACTCGCCTCCTCAACAAATCGTTTGAATGGAAACATTGTTCTACCAGAGTCAATACCTATCGATGTTCCAGCTCAAGAAGTGACTTCGCCATCGGAGAAGATCAAGAACCCGTGGGAATTAGTTAAACAATCCGATCTCGATAATAGGCTAGACAAGAAAGATGGAAAGATCCCCCGAAAGAAGGATCAAAAGATGTGTCGACATGGTGAAAAGGGAATGTGCGACTACTGTATGCCGTTAGAACCATTCAATGCGGAATACCTGGCCGAGAAAAAGATCAAGAACCTCTCGTTTCACTCATATCTGCGAAAGATCAACTCAGCGACCAACAAACCAGAGCTAGGAAGCTCTTTTATGCCACCATTGACGGAGCCGTATTACCGTGTGAAGAAGAACTGCCCATCAGGACATCCTCAGTGGCCTGAGGGTATTTGCACAAAGTGCCAACCGAGCGCAATAACTTTACAGCCGCAAGCATTCCGTATGGTAGATCATGTTGAATTCGCTCAAGCAAGCCTCATCGAAAACCTGCTCCAGTTTTGGAGGGCAACAGGTGCACAGCGTTTTGGATATTTATATGGTCGCTACGAGGAGTATACAGAGGTACCATTGGGAGTTAAGGCTGTTGTAGAAGCTATTTACGAGCCACCACAAGTCGACGAACTCGATGGCGTCACGTTGAACGAATGGGAATCCGAAAAGGATATCGACGAGATTGCGAGATTGTGCGGCATGGAGAGAGTTGGTGTCATTTGGACTGATCTCATTGACTCGGGCGTAGGAGATGGCACCGTCCTATGCAAGAGACATATTGATTCATACTATTTATCATCGCTGGAAATCGCATTTGCAGCACGTTTACAAGCAAAGCACCCAAAGCCAACAAAATGGAGTGATACGGGCAAATTTGGGTCGAATTTTGTTACATGTGTAGTGACAGCCGATGAGAATGGAGGAATCGCCATATCTGCATATCAAGTCTCCAACTCGGCCGTGGAAATGGTTCGAGCAGATATTGTCGAACCATCCGCTGATCCTGCTGTAATGATCGTTCGCAGTGAAGGAGATGATGATTCTGATACGAGTTCACGATACATCCCCGAGGTCTTCTTCCGAAAGATTAACGAATATGGTAGAAGTGTTCAAGAGAATGCTAAGCCATCTTTCCCTGTAGAATATTTACTCGTCACATTGACTCACGGCTTTCCTAGCGATCCTAAGCCAGCATTCATGGCCAAGAGTTCTTTCACTATTGAGAATCGTTTGGTCATTGGCCAGGAACAAGATCTCAAGGATGTTGGAAAGCAATTAGGACTTGACAAGAGCGGACAACTCACTCAATCTCCCGATGGCGTCCTTGCGGTGTCTGATTTCCATCTCCTTTCCTTTATCTATAGTATGGGTATTTTAAGCAAAGTTCGTACCGACTTTTTCTTTTTCTACTCTCATAAGCATGATACTAACATAATCATTCGTAGGAAGAGATGGCACTTCTTTGCCGTGTGGCAACTCAACACGATTTATCAGACGGATATCAATTGATAGCAACCCCTGGCTGGGCAAATTTCCTTGCAATTTTACAATCGACTGGTGAGCGACCCCCAAAACGTCAGTCGCCGTCCGATGACGATGGTCCTGCGGAGCGTCTTGCTAAAAGGGTTGGCGGAGTTAGGCTAGATTGAATAAAAAGTCCATCCCTGGACTATTTTGTTCTTTTGAAGCTTATACTCTGGTCGTGATAATAGGTTTCTAATCGCTAATGCGTCTCGATGGTCACTGTTTAAGTCTATATGGCAGAGGGGGAAGGGGTTTGATGAGGTGGTTTCCAGCATGAATTATTGGCGTGTACGAAGGAGGGCCAAATTAAACAAAACGACAGGGCAATGAGGAACTTTAGGTACTTGGTGGATAGAGCGGTGACTCTGGTGTTAACGAAGGCATGCATACATGGCGCAGGATATTCTGGGTAGGGAGAGGGAGAAGCAAAACATCAGACAGATATATTCTCGTTGGGATATATGGCATTTTATAAATCAAGTCAATTATTCCAAGCACATCTTCTATCGATGAGAATATCATGAACAGCTTAATTCACATTTCTACCTTTTCATGCTGGCTGTCGCCCGTAACAACTTCGATCGTGTAGTATTTAAGATTGGATCAGATTTAACTCGCGTAATTCGTAATTCACAAGCCAGAAAAACTACCTTTCTGATAGAAACGTGTCTATGTTTAATACACACATAGCCTTTTGGATACCAAGATGATTATATCATATGCAAATCCTCTACATTGTTGCAAATACTTAAGATTGTTTACTTAGAAACTACTCAATGGACAGACAGCTTCGCATGAATTGAAATTCAAAATTCAAAATTCAAATTCAAATTCAAATACAAGTTCAAGTTCAAGTTCAAACCGACTATCTAATACTGTATATAATTCTCTAACAAATATTCTCCAAAGTACCTAAGAGCTATGCTATCCTATGAACATGTATGGATATGGATATGTATTTTCGGTTGGGTTGTATAGCTCTGCTTGAATACTCGTGGAGGAAGAAGTGCTCTTTTGATCGATAGGGTTGGAATTGGAATTGAGGGAGGAGGCTAGTAGTTATTTTATAGTCGTTTATATGTATATGTGTATGGTGTGGAGTTTTGCTTATTGGGTGATAGTGAAGGAAGGTACGTTGCGTGCAACAATAGGTAGGATCTTTGTCAAGATGTGAATTCGGGTCGTTATAAGTGTGAGTTGGCAATGTTACTTTGAATTGATTTCTATAGAAGGAAGCAGAACTCGATACTGGTGCAGCTGTTGAGGTAAGTATTGTTTAATGCAGTGGTGAATTAGATGGATGTTGGACTCTTCTCGATTTTCAAGACAGTCGGAATACCTACGGTAGTGAGTTTGTGTTGTGGAAGGAGCGGTTTGAGTTTTAAATACTTGTGGATAGATTTGAGCAGAGGGTAAGGATGATGGATCTACTGATGGAAAGAACAGTAGATGAATGTTGGAGAACGTCCTGATCACATCGAGAAAGGAGATCTCGTCCTGTTCTTGTTTAAACACATTATTGGAATCACCATCGTCATTATTTTGGCAGCCACTCGTTTTGTCACTCATTTGAGAGTATTCTTAATCTTAAAGCATCTCGACGAAATACCAACTTCCTTTCTGTCGAAACAGCTTCATGACAACACTCCCACTCCAACTCTATCCAGTTAGTAACTCACTCATTCTACGAGAAGGACTTTAGGCTTGATGCGTAGCCTTGAAACAAGTCAATCAAGCGGATCGGAAAGTCCGCGTATATCTCTTGGAACTCCTCCTCGTAGTTCTAGTCCTGAAAGTGATACATTGAGTCCTCCACTCTCATTTGGCTCTTTGAAGCGATCACTTCAAAATCGAATTGTACCACCGAATTTAGTTGGGATTTCAGAGGAGGTAGCAATGCAGAAGTTTGTTAAGATGTCCCCAACTATGAAGGTTTTGGGCAAAGGCAAAGGCAAGGGCCTGGAACTTACTACTTTTACTCAATATGAAGCTGTTCCTCAGTTGGTCGATACTTCTATTCCGTTGAAAGAATTTGAAATTGGTAATTGTTGATCTCAACTGAGTTCTCTCGCTCGAACTAATTTGTCAATTTTTAGATACTACCGAAACGAATGAACAACCTATAATCATGGTAAAGCGTTCCACCAGTGTGGGATCACAATCTACTCCCGGTAAGAGACCAAAAGTCAAGACATACAAGCCCTCTAAATCTTCAGAGAACAAAGAGGGGCGCAAGTTCAAGCAGATTGAGAACGAAAATGACGACATTTTTGACGACGCATTTGTTGAATCACAAACCTATGCAGATACCTACTCTAATTTCAACACTGCGCCGTCAACACCAACAAAGCGTTTATCAGCGGCTGAGAAGTTTGATATGGATGGTTCGCACGACACTAAGCCCGAATTTCCCACTGGTACAACTATTCACGACTTTGGTGCGTTGCCCGATCATCTTCGAGGCCCTTGCCTTGAAGTTAGTCCTAGAACCAGCGTTTTGGATGGCCCATCTGCTGTTCCGAACATAGATAAACTTTTGTCTATGAATAAGCGTGATAGCTCCTTGGAAGCATCACTCATGAGACCTCTCGAAGCGGTGCCTGAAGGATCGATAGCAAAATCGCCATTGTCAGAGGTGCCAACAGAAGTTGCGGAAGATATCATCGGACAATCAGACGGTCCCGCTCAAGTTCCATGTGTTGCAGCTATTGAACCAAATGTTGGTGGCGATTCTCCAATTCCAGAGTTACCCGTCGACCCAACTGCAAAAGATAAAAAGGATAAAAAGCGTACACATAAAGTCATTAATAAGTTTCGATCGGAAGTACGGAAGGGTAGATGTCGTTTCCTAAGAACACCTGTCCTGGTGGTAGTGCTAGGAAAAGAGCTTTCGAAACCAACCAAAGTAGCTATACAAAATATCGCAAACGGATTGCCTTCAGGAATTGGTGATGTAAATCTCCTTCCCGCGTGACAACGAGGGGTGTCTTTTAATTGGAGAACTGAGGTTAATGAAAACCCTAAGATGCAACCAACACTAGAGCCATCGGCCTCGCTTCTTACACTTGAACAACTTTCGCCTACTCCAGTAGCAGAGGACCGCTGCTGCCCTGAGAGTCCTACTTCTTCGTCAAGTAGCTATTGCTGTAGCGAGTATTGGAACTGATAGTTTGATAATGGCTGGGAAGATAGAATGGCGTGTTGAAATGGATATTGTCATACACCCTAATACGAGGGACCTTTGAACCTGTTCAATGATCTCCAATGATGAATCGTGAGACGTCCTAGATGAGATTTTTACCTCAAATAACCTATACGCTTCGGCATATCGTACAACTAAAGACTAGCCAGTGACAACGATATGTAAGGTTTGTAGACAAACTCTTAGAACTATCGCCGAAGTATTGAGGGTGACTTTGTCGATTCTGTCATAAGTTAATATTGTATGTTGCATATTGTAACGAGTTGAATACTGTTTCTACGCTCCGACACATATGATAGATTTCCACTGAACTGATCAATACCACTGCCATCCCGATTCACAAGTTCCACATACCAAACCCAGCCCAGCCCAGCCCAGCCCAGCGCAACCCACCCCACTCTTTCCCCCTCCTCCCAACCAATCCATGCTCCTTGCCCACTCGACCCCACCCAACCCCTGCAAAAAACTCACCGCGCTCTAATATATATTTAAAAACGCCGGCTTCGTCAAACAAACATGCCAAACTCCAGTGACGCGTAAGTTACTGCCTCCATTCCAAAAATGAAGGTACATCATGGCTAATACAGAACATTACAGAGTGGTTAGCGTGTCGTTCTTATATTCTTCCCCTTGTGGATTAATATGAAGTTATGCGAAAGTCGTGGGTTCGACACCCACCTGGAGTATCAATCTCTGGTAGACACCAAAACAACAATCTTTTTTTTTTTTGCTTTGGGGGGGAGGGCGAGAGAGGGGTAGGGAGTTTCTTATTTTTATTTTTTTTAGTTTTTTTTTGATTAAATTTTGTGGTAGATTGGGGATTTGGAGGTCGCTTGGTTGGTTGGTTGGTGGGTGGGTGGGTTAGTTGGGTTTTGACATGCTGATTTTTTTGATTGATTGATGGAGATGAGATGAGATGAGATCATTCTCTGTCTGTCGTTTTGGGTGAGAGGGAGGGATTTTGTGGTGTAAGCGATAGGTTCCCTCATTTTGGTTATTGAGAGATTGTGACAACGGTCTTTTTATCAAAGTACGTTTACGAGCACTTTGGAGAACATGTGAATCTACAATTCAGGATATACATTTTCGGAGAATAGTCTCGTGCTCTCTGAGAGAGCTTTGTGCTTGGTGGTTAGCTATCAAAAATACAAGCTTGCGGGACTTGCTTCTCTTTATTTTTGTAGGGCGACAAATTGTAAATGGTTATAGTCGCATACAAATCATATCTGCACTGCCCTCAGTTCCAGTTGGTCAAGTAACTCGAATAGAAGATTTGAGCAACATTATATTGCTAATATAGATTGAAACATGTAAAGCATAACACGACCCCGTCTATGTATATATGAACGGCTCCACGCAAACTTAATAAGCCCATGTGTAGCCGCTTGAGATCATAGATTGAAAAAGTCTGGGTATCTGGCATTCTCAGTCTCAAACAAATCTTGCTTGACTCCCCACGATCCATCTCTTCGACCTGCTGTTCTTCTTCCTTTCACCAACAAGACGCGCTCCCTGTCTCTATCCCATACTATAACCCGTCTTCCTCCCAAGCGCTCATTCCCTTAAAACTCCATAATTCAATCTCTCAATGACATGCCGTCTCCTTCGCAGCCGAAGTGTCTTTTCCAAATATCAAGAAACCCACAAACGCACCAACTCCTACTGCAATCATAACCCATCCGTTATATGTCATGAAAAGTAACCTACAACTTCATTAGTCTCCCTCCTCACATCGGAAAGAGTAACTACTTACATCAACATGAATGCATAAAAATACTGAAAAGCATATAGCGCAGCTTTGATAACATGCGCTCTCTGGCCTACTTCTTCTTGGTTGCGTCCTGCCCAGAGAAAAGGCGTATTTTCAGTAACATCATCCACTTAATTCACACACACAGTCTCAGCTCTTCATTCCACTGTTCAGGTATGAAAGTCGAGGGAGGAAAAGCGCGCACGCATGGAGGACAGTAGAAGAGGAAGACCACTTACGGGTTATGGAACCTTGCTGTCTGTCGACCCAGGATTCATAGCGGCGGGTGAGGGCGCGAATGCCTTCGTATCCGGCGGTGATGGCGATGACGCCAAGGAGGGAAAGGAGGAGCGAGAAGGTGGAGCGGATGTGCCACCAGCGGAAGATTATACAGAGGTTGGTTGTGTCCCAGGTGAAGAGCATCTACAATCGAGGTTAGAGAGTCAGAAGTCGAGAGGGTTGAGGAGGGTGAAAACGGACGTTCATGTTACATCTATCTCCTCCCATGTCCATTCCCATATCGTGCATGCTGTGATCCATGTGCGAATGATCCATTGTGAATTTGGATATAATGCAGTGCGATTGTGGGTTATAGAATTGGTCGGTGTCGATGCAGTAGATGGGAATTCGAGCTTGCGCCGATCCGTAAGGTTTCAATGGAAGAGGAAGATTGATGATTTAGAAATGGATAGCAAAACGATTATATATATATATCGCCATGTACGAGAGCACACTGCAGTTGGAAGACTGGCGCAACGACCTAGGGAACAATTGCACCAATCACAGAGGGGTATGAATCGATGGTGCGATGGTGCGATGGTCCCCTAATTTACCTTCTCAAATGCGCTCAAACCAAGCTAATCAAACGCCAACAGCTCTGTCTGACAAGCTCCATGTGAATCACAAAAAGCGGTAGGTACACTGAATCACGCACAGAATCATGCATGCCTTGAAAACACTTACATTTCAGATCTCACCACGATATCGATTGCTATAGAGACTGGAGCGACACGATGCTGATATTGAACTTGGAGCTTCCAGATGTAGTCATCTCTCCTTTTTTAATTCGCAATAATGATTATCTGATTTAACATTGGATATTGCAAAGAGTGTACGAGTACTCCGCACATTCTTAGACAAGCTCGAGACAAGCTGCTGCTGCCCAGTTCTTTATCAGATAATGCACGGACATCGGTGTTACAGAAGATAAGCTATTTTATACTGCCGCAACCGGTTTCATCGGATATGTGCGTGTGAGGGGCAAGACTCATTCATTCCATCGATTGTGAATTTCCATCTCAACTGAGCTTGGCAATACTCTATTTCGATTTGACATATACAATCGTTACACGTTCGTCAACGATGCTCACAAGTCCTTTAAATCTGCCCAAGTGGTAAGCTACTTTCAAGATCAAGGAAGGATTCTGGGTTAACAGTTATTCGATAGGCTCGAAGAGAACTCTCATCTCTTGAAGCCTCCCATTAACAATTACTGCGTCTACAACAAAGATGTGACTGTCATGGTACGATCATCACCACCCATCACTGTCTCAGACATTGCTAAGCTCCGCAGATCGTAGGAGGCCCCAATGCACGAACCGACTATCACATAAACGAGACCGCAGAGTGGTTCTACCAATACAAGGGAGCTATGATGTTGAAAGTCGTAGATGAAGGCGAGTTTAAGGATATCATTATTGGAGAAGGAGAAATGTTTCTCTTGCCACCAAATACGCCGCATAATCCTGTTCGATTCGCAAACACAGTGGGCATTGTACTAGAGCAACCAAGACCAGAGGGTTCGTTAGATAGGCTGAGGTGGTATTGTACAAACTGCCGCGAGGTGGTGGAGGAAGCTGCCTTCCATTGTACAGACTTGGGCACGCAAATCAAGGAAGCTGTGAATAGCTTCAAGGATAGTGAGGATAGGAGGAAATGCAAGAAATGCGGGACAGTTGCGGAATCAGCGCCTCCGGTAGGATCTATCAAGGACCCAAATATCGCTTGATTGATGAGAAAAGGAATAATGAAATAGTGAAGTTTTTCGCATGAAGTCTGGACTCTTATATATACTGTCGGGTATCTAGTGTAAACGACGTACGTAATTTGCTCAAGTCTCCTTGAATTCGTATGTACTCGTCGACTCCTCAACTGCAACTTCAATCTTTCCTTCCTCCAACTCCTTACCCCCAACACTAATGCCGACCCGCATGACATCTCCAGGCTTCACAGATCCAACTCCCTTTGGTGTACCAGTCAAGACAACATCTCCCTTCTCCAGAGTCATCACCTTTGAGATATCGCTCAAGATTCTAGGAATTCGGAACAACATCAATTCTGTAGAGTCCTTTTGTCTGTGTTCATTGTTGACTGTAAGCCACACGGTAGCATTATGAGGATCCGGAATTTGTGATTTGGAAATGATGTTGCTCATTGGGAGGAAGGTGTCGAATCCCTTGGCGATATCCCATGGGAGACCCTTCTTCTTTGCTTCGTTTTGGGCGTTGCGAGCGGTCATATCAATGCTCATTGCGTAGCCTGTGTGATTCAATGGTTAGAAATCAAATTGAGTCACACATCCGAGAATACGCACTCTCGATAGAATCATAAGCTTCCTTCTCATTCTCCGCCTCGAGATTCTTGACCTGCTTTCCCATGATCAAAGCCAATTCCACTTCATAATGCAAATCTACGCCCTTTGGTCGAATGACAGCCCCGCCATTTGGAGGGAGGATTGAGGAAGGCGGCTTGAGGAAGAAAAATGGCTGCTTGGGCTTGGCGTTGTTCAATTCCGTGACGTGATCTCTGTTTTTTGAATCAGTCCAGCCATTCTATGCATACTTTGAAGATCCTCAATCGCAGAATCCCCAAGAGCAATTCGTGGTCGAGGAGGAAGAGGAGTGGGGGTCAACATACGCGTAGTTTCTCCCGATACACACAACTTTTGAAGCGCTCTTGAAAGGAGACGCAGTGGCAAGGCCACGGCGGAAGATTATAGACATATCGGCTGAAGTATACAAAAATGCAAAGATCCAAACGTTCTATGTACAATCAAAAGGTGTGGTTACTCGAAGCTCAAATAATAAGTGAGCAATTCATGTGGAGATCTGATTGTGACCTCCAGTGGAGACCCCGCTCGGCCACTGACGGGACAAGCTTCCGGAAGCTCTGATCGGTTCCGAGAATTATGAAGACTTGCATTTTGGTAGGTGGTATTGCAGATATACATGATGATGAGATGGGTTCCTGGATATTTAAATGGAACTTGGACAATACTTGAATACCAAATTCTTCAAACTCCCAAGAACTTCAAAGAGAATATTGATTTCAATTATGTTTGAGCGTCTAAACTCTTGTATTAAAAATAACTATTCGCATCTGGTACTCCAAGCGTTCCAAGAGAACCTCGTTTCCTCACCTGGTGTCTCTTTTCCGCCTGTTCATTCAACGCTTTGTTTACCCTTTCCTGTGACATTTTCATTCCCCTTTGACCCTTTTCTTGTAGCTTGTGTCGATGGTTATAATATGCTAGTAGTGTCTTCGCCCGCATGAATTCTTCATCCCTCTGCGACACAATATGTTAGCTATCGTTCCAATGGGACAGGGTAGCATCTATAACATACGGCGCTACTTCTCCTTCTTTCAAGACGTCGTTCTCGAGTCTCTCGGATGGATTCTTCGGTTTCTGGGAGATCAATTGAATCCATAGACGAGTGTTTCCTGAGTGGAGGAGACGGCAACTGAACAACAGAAGGAGGCGTGGGTATACGACGACCGAGGCTATCGAATTTCGGCATTGGCTGTGAATGGATTGACGTTTTTCTATCGTCTACAGTGGCCGATACGGCGGAGAGGCTGCGTAGAAAGGAGAGGGTAGCTCTGGGGGGCTGCGCATAAGACTGGTTAGCACGTATACTCAGAGAAACATCGATGTTGTATGTGGGGATGCGCGTGGAGATGTGGGGAGCAACAGAATATAATGCAAGACTGTGGCATGCGGGCTGCGATGGGTTAATGGTGTTGACGAACTGCTTGCTTGAGGATATTAAGATCAGCGAGAACATGTGCGATCTGTAGCTTTGGCGGTGATGGGATCGATGAGGGATCCATTTTGAAGAGACTGTGAATTCGATACTGCGGATAGAACAGATCGTTTGTTATTATGATTAATGATTAATATGTAAGGTTAACGAGCGCGAGGAGATTTTTGCAGAAAGGGTGCAAACATGTAAGTTTAGCTTATGGGGTACCTTATCGTTTATCTCGGTCACTACCGCACATGTGCCGACAGTAGATTTAGAGCGCACTAGTCGATGAGCAGCGAGCATTAACATCACACCTTCACACCTTCATTCTACTCAACCGAACCACCTCTAGAATAAAGCTGATTTTCTCATATTGAAAAGGCGGGACTCTACTCATTGAGAGACTATAAAGCTGTTTATCAATTTGCCGGCTGGTTTTCTACATTTTCTGCATGATCGCAAGAGGAAGAGTTTTGTTGCATTCGGGCCTGGAAAACCATCTTCAACTTCCATTGCTGTCGCAGAAATGAGATGAGATTCAAAAGTTGTATGACGTTAGTCATTTTCGCCAATGAGCGTATATGTCGGCTGATATACCAAAGATGGGTTGTGCTAACCGATCAAGTGCCCTCTGATGGTATGTACGTTGCAACACAAAGTTGATAAGGATAAGATGAAAGACATCCCTCAATCGTCTCTTCTTAACGGATCGGTAACTTGGAGTATCACTGGAACCATTTTATCTAAATGTTATGAGAGAACCAATCATGTGAGAGTCTTCTGCAAGAGTTAATGTTGTAACAGACTCCCCTTTCGAAGGTATTAAGTAAGCGAAACTCAGCCGATGACTAGTGGCTTCCTCAGATCAACAAGGGTAGCATTCGATATTTGCATTTCCCGAAATGGTTGCGAGATTATAGCTAATGGGGAAGAAGTGTGTGATGGCCATAGAAGATCCATGTGTCAAAATATTCACATAGACCCCACGTCTTCCTGCCACGCACATACGAATGATGCACGAAGAAGAAAAGAATTTTATCATCCGCCGGCATCGCTCTGATGATGCTGTGATGATATGAACCCCTCGTTCAAGCCCCTCGCTCACCACCCTCGCACCCTCGTTCAAACATGTGGTAGAGGCATTTAGCAGGCTGCCTGACTAGCAAATCGCCCGGGTTGGTGAATTAGATGAATTAGATGAGCTAGATGAATTAGATGAATAAGAGGAAACCGCTCCCTCCCGTCCCCCAACGCAACCGGCACTGGGTTTCTTCTGGCATATCATGACGCCAGAGAACCAATTGGTAAATGTCAATATTAATCGAGTGACGGGCAGATGTTGATTGGCTCAATTCCAATCTTCTTCACCCCCAATCTGGAATAAACCCAAGATATCCTTTGTTGGTTGGTTGGGATTGTCCATGCAGATCAAAAAGCGGGGCCACGAAAATTTTGGTTCCAACCATTCGGTCACACAGCTAAAAAGACTCAGACTCACATCAGAGTCACATATAAGAATAAAATCTTCAGCCAGAAACCAGCAAAACCCTCATTGACACAAAACATCTCCAAATTTGCAAAATTCCACGATTCCATTTTGATTTCCCCAACTTAATCGACAATGCTTAGAGACTTCGAACCTTCCAAACTCCAGGAATAACTTCAATCTGCTACAACAGAGGGGTTCACTATTCCTTTATTTACAAACCGACTTCCAAACCTTATCAGAAAGCTACCCTAGGTAGAATAGCAACCAAAAACATCCATTGTCCAAAACTCACATTCTTTTCCCGCAGAAAGCCAAATCACCCTTGATTCAATTGGCAGGGTAAAGTGAAAACGGACCAGGTGGAAAAATTACTTAAAAAGTTCAATTGAAACCTCAATTCGATATCATGGCGCTCGCAAACCGCTTCGCATATCGATCTTCATCGCTCCTTCGTCAATGCAAAGCTCCAGCTTTGCCTGCGAGAGCATTCACTACTAGAGCTTCCATTAGCGGTCTTGTGCACCGTCAACCGGCTCAAGTCTGGAAGAACAGCAAATGTGCTCGACTTTTCTCCAGTTCGACTCTCCTTAGGGATCAGTCACAAACCGCGCCCAGTGCTGAGGCATACTTGGCCAGTGGGGTTGTTAAAGGAGCTGCCAACCCAGTGAACGTGAAGAAAGTTCTGGTCATTGGAAGTGGTGGCTTGAGTATTGGCCAAGCAGGAGAATTCGATTACTCAGGTTGGTTCCCCAGATTTTAACCTTTGGCAGAATGAGTCATTTTTGGGCGTAGAAGTCCTCTCCGTGCCAAGTTACATGCAGGTCTTGTTTTATATCATGCTGACATTTTATTCAATCCAGGTTCTCAAGCATTGAAGGCCTTAAAAGAAGCTGGTGTAGCTTCTGTGCTCATCAACCCCAATATTGCAACGATCCAAACCGCACACGTTCTTACCGACGAAGTTTATTATCTTCCCGTCACACCTGAATATGTCACATATGTTATCGAGCGTGAGAGACCAGATGGTATCTTCCTCACTTTCGGTGGTCAAACAGCTCTCAATCTCGGTGTACAAATGGAACGCATGGGTATCTTTGAGAGATACGGTGTAAAGGTTTTGGGTACCAGTATCAAGACTCTCGAGACCAGTGAGGACAGAGATCTCTTCGCCAAGGCTCTTGGTGAGATCAACATCCCAATTGCTCAATCTGTCGCCGTTTCAACTGTGGATGAAGCTTTGGAGGCTGCAAAGGGTATTGGTTATCCAATCATTGTCCGTGCTGCCTATGCTCTCGGTGGTCTTGGTTCTGGATTCGCAAACAACGAGGAAGAACTTCGCAACATGGCTTCTAGATCTTTGACTCTTTCCCCTCAAATTTTGGTTGAGAAATCATTGAAGGGATGGAAAGAAGTTGAATATGAGGTTGTCAGAGATGCCAGTAACAACTGCATCACTGTCTGCAACATGGAGAACTTCGACCCTCTCGGTATCCACACTGGTGATTCTATCGTCGTCGCCCCTAGTCAGACTTTGAGTGATGAAGAATACCACATGCTTCGTTCAGCTGCCATTAAAATTGTTCGTCACTTGGGTGTTGTTGGAGAATGTAACGTTCAATACGCTTTGCAACCAGATGGATTAGACTACAGAGTTATTGAAGTTAACGCTCGTCTCTCCCGATCATCTGCTCTTGCCTCGAAAGCTACCGGTTACCCTCTTGCATATACTGCTGCTAAGATTGGACTTGGTCACACTCTTCCCGAGTTACCAAACGCTGTTACCAAGACTACAACTGCCAACTTCGAGCCTTCCCTCGATTACATCGTCTCGAAGATTCCTAGATGGGATTTGTCAAAGTTCCAACACGTCAAGCGCGATATCGGCAGTGCTATGAAGTCCGTTGGTGAAGTCATGGCTATTGGTAGAACATTCGAAGAATCCATCCAAAAGGCTATTCGTCAAGTTGATCCACGATTCGTTGGTTTCCAAGGAGACAAATTTGATGACCTTGACTACGAACTTCAGAACCCCACCGATCGTCGTTGGTTAGCTGTTGGACAAGCCATGCTCCACGAGAACTACTCTGTTGATCGTGTACATGACCTTACCAAGATTGATAAATGGTTCTTGTACAAGCTCCAGAACATTGTTGATTGCACCCGCGAACTTGAGGATATTGGAAGCCTTGATGGATTGAAGAAGGAAATTGTCCAAAAAGCAAAGAAATTGGGTTTCTCTGACAAACAAATTGCCAACGCCGTCAAGTCCACCGAAGATGAAGTTCGAGCCGTCAGAAAGAGCTTTGGTATCACTCCTTTTGTTAAGAGAATTGATACTCTGGCTGCTGAGTTCCCCGCAAACACTAACTACCTCTACACGACATACAATGCAACAACTCATGATGTCACATTTGATGACAAGGGAACTATCATCTTGGGAAGTGGTGTCTACAGAATTGGTAGCTCCGTTGAATTTGATTGGTGTGCCGTTAGCGCAACTCTCGCTTTGAGAGAAATGGGCAAGAAGACCGTCATGATCAACTGTAAGTTTTCTCAACTCTACCTCTATGAATCATTGCTAACTTTTTACAAGACAACCCTGAGACTTACAGTACTGATTTCGATACTGCCGACAAACTCTACTTCGAAGAATTGAGTTACGAACGTGTAATGGACATCTACGAACTTGAATCTGCTTCCGGAGTTGTTGTTTCTGTAGGCGGTCAACTCCCACAAAACATTGCTCTCCGTTTGCAAGAGACAGGTGGAGCCAAGATCTTAGGAACAGATCCTAAGGATATTGACAAGGCAGAAGACAGACAAAAGTTCTCTGCAATCTTGGACAGCATTGGAGTTGATCAACCAGCATGGAAGGAACTCACCTCGGTTGCCGACGCAGAGGCTTTTGCCGAGGAAGTCAGTTACCCAGTCCTCGTCCGCCCTTCATATGTATTGTCAGGTGCTGCCATGACTGTTATTAGAAGCAAGGATGAGCTCAAGGAGAAGCTCGAAGCTGCTAGCAACGTTTCCCCTGATCACCCAGTTGTCATCACCAAGTTCATTGAAGGTGCCGAGGAGATTGATGTGGATGGTGTTGGATCTAACGGCCAACTTATTCTCCACGCTGTCAGTGAGCACGTTGAGCAAGCTGGTGTTCATTCTGGTGACGCTACTCTTGTTTTGCCTCCTGCTTCCCTTGATCAAACCACCATGGATCGTGTCAAGGAGATTGCCGAGAAGGTTGCCAAGGCCTGGAGCATTACCGGTCCTTTCAATATGCAAATCATCAAGGCTGAAGATCCTGAAGGTGGTCTTCCACAATTGAAGGTTATTGAATGTAACTTGCGTGCATCCCGTTCCTTCCCATTCGTCAGCAAGGTTCTTGGTGTCAACTTTATTGATGTCGCTACCAAGGCTCTTGTGGGCCAAAATGTCCCTGAGCCTACCGATCTTATGGCCATCAAGCGTGATTACCTCGCTACTAAGGTCCCTCAATTCTCGTGGACTCGTCTTGCTGGTGCTGATCCATTCTTGGGCGTCGAAATGTCCAGTACTGGTGAGATTGCTTGCTTCGGTAAGGATCTCGTTGAGGCTTACTGGGCTTCTCTCCAATCAACCATGAACTTCCGTATGCCAGAACCAGGAGAGGGTCTTCTTTTCGGCGGTGATGTCACTAAAACTTCCCTCACTAAGATTGTCGACTACTTATCTCCATTGGGCTACAAGCTCTATGCTGCCGAACCTGAAGTCAAGAAGTTCTTGGAATCGACTGCCAAGGGCAATGTCAGTGTTGAGGTCATTGAGTTCCCCAAGGAGGACAAGAGAGCTTTGAGAGAGGTTTTCAAGAAGTACGACATTCGTGGTGTTTTCAACCTTGCACTTGCTAGAGGCAAGACTGTTCAGGACACCGACTACGTTATGCGCAGAAACGCTGTCGACTTTGGCGTTCCTCTCTTCATGGAACCAAAGGTAAGATGAAATAAATTCATTCCTCGTACATCACTTACTAATCATTCTTTAGACTGCTGAACTCTTTGCTCAATGCATGAACGAGAAACTTCCTCGCAAGGAAGGTATTCCAGGCGAAGTTCGCAGATGGTCAGATTTCATTGGTGGCAAGCCATTGTAAATTGCTTATTCAACGAATCAACAAAACAAATGGTCTCAAATTTGTCTGTATATCTAGCATGTAGAAAGAAATCAATAGTAATCATGATTTAAACTCAAGTTTATAGTCTGGAAACGCCAGAGATGATGTCTCAATATCCGAATTTTAGTGAAACCATGAATTCCAGGCGTTCAGTCAATTTACAGGACAGGATACTCGGACTGGAAAGTTAATCTAGCATATCTATCTGTTAACGAACAATAACGCCATTGCATAGTTCTAATAGCTATATTTCTAGATCGATATACTACCTTCCACTTGTGCTCTACTTGTTAATTTTCCTATGCCCTGTCCCCCTGATATCCCGTAGAGCTAGCTACTCTTGGGAATATCTCTCGGGACTTACCCTTCTTGTTCCCAAAAACCGAAACAGACTTTTGCCAACCAGAAAGAGTCAAGATATGTTTTGTTGCATGTCTGATGGAGAGGAACAATACGTCTCGAAATCACTCTTCTGGAAAACACATGAAAACACATGAAAATAGCCTAGTTAAGTTCTTGGGTAGACACGAAGGCGCACTGGTGTTTTGGGGGTTGGCTGTGGTGTTTATGTATATGTGTATGGTGAATTTTGGTGTGTTGAACTGCTTTTGGATAGTGACAGTTTCTAATAATATCGGGCATGGGCACCCGTACCCTACCTGGGGTATTTGACCTCTGCGGTCGGTTATCCTAACTTATAGAGGCTCTGCGGGGTGATTGCCCATGGGTGGGAATCATGCGATCGTCTTGTTTTGATATTTATCACAAGGCGAACGTTGGTTGATAGGTCAAAGGGATAACTTTTACGCGAGGAACTCTAACAAATGTTTCGACAAAATATGCGGTGTTTCGTTGCAGCTATCAACGTTTTTGAGATTCCCTATCTTAACTTTACTGAGAAGATAGAAGGTTGGAAGAAAAAGAGGAGAGTATAGTGTATGTGCCGCTGCTATGTAAGCTTCTACTACAAATGGTCCGACTATTCTGATCGCAGGACGTTCATGTATTTATGTTTGATTAAGAACGAAGTTGAGTTTAAGACAAGATACTAAGGATGCTTAGTTAGAAAGGTATCACAGTGAGGAAGAATTTTTGTTGAGCGAGTATAGTTTGAAAATACTCTAGGGGAGTATCATGATGTAGAAATGTGAGTGTGTGCATATAATAGACGGGAATGAAAGTGGGCAAGCATTTATTAAGAGACATGGTACTCGTAGAAGATATTCAGATAGAGGAAAGGTTAACATGTCTCTTGAGATTCCATTGGAACGTTGATTAACCTAGTCTGCTGCGACAGTTCTGGACCCTGAGCAGAACCCTTCCAGACCAGCAGAAATACCTGTGAGCATCCACTCCGCTAATTCAAGATAGGACAATTCCACACGCGTGTTCTTGCGCCTCAAAATCTACTATGAATTTCATCTTCTGAATCTGTATAGAATAGGCGTATAAAGACGGAGCTTCTCGAGGCCTTGCGAGGAGGGAGGTAGAATGGCAGGCTCAAGCATCATCTCCGAAATTGACAATCTCGAATACTTGTCTACTATGTAAAGAATACCTCAAGACATACAACGTGAACACTTAAAACGGCCATGGAGGTGGCTACCAGAGGACTTGATATTGCAAGACTATGCAATGGCAAAGAACAAGCGCCTGGACGGTCTAAACTGTTCGCAATTGTGTACCAAAGACATGGTGAGGACACTTCCCCTCCTACATTCGATTGCTCTGGTTTCGTCCCAGTCCTACTGAAAACTCCTTTATCTCCTGCCAAGAACTATAGAAATTTCCGGAGCTACTTAGGCACCTTCCGGCTCTATATGAAATAGAGCATGACTGGATGTGTATGAGAAGAGTAGAAATTATGAAAAGATTCTGCGATCCCGTCTGTCTCAAGCTTTTCATTGTTTGACCTAGGGAATACTCTCCTTTCACAGCGACTATGGCATGCATCTGAAATGCAAAGACGATCATACAACACTAATCAGCATTGTGGAGAAAACCGATCAAATAGTTTCCATTTATTTCACTTCGCTCTGCAGGACATTTCGACATTTGCATCGAGTCATTTGGCGCACTGAATGCTTACATAAGCGAGTCATGCTGTGTGACGATATGCGGTAGAACGCGCTTTATTTGCTAGGGTATTTTATTATCTTGCGAGCTCAATTCTCGACTCCAATCACCTTGTATAATACACCCAACCGCTTCTTATCCTAATATCAATAGTCTCTAACAGCCGTCGCCATGACTTCCGTCGATGCGAAGCTGCTGAAGTCGACCAAGTTTCCATCCGAATTCAATCAGAAAGTCGACTTTCAGAAGGTTAATTTGGAGGTAATGAAAAAGTACGTTCAAACAGGCTTGGAGATACCAGACCAAGGGAAGGGCAAGCTGACTTTGTTGTGCAACGTAGATGGATCGCAGGAAAGATATCAGATATATTGGGAGCTGAAGACGATGTTGTGATTGAACTATGTTTTAATCTCATTGAGGGCTCACGATATGTAGGTGTCACCTGAATGATTCAACACACACCAATCTAATGTTTGCCGCAGCCGGATATCAAAAAGTTACAAATATCACTCACCGGTTTTCTCGACAAAGATACGCCAGGGTTTTGCAAGGAGTTATGGAAACTATGTCTCAGTGCGCAGGCCAGTCCTCAAGGTGTTCCCAAAGAACTTCTTGAGGCGAAAAAGTTGGAACTTATACAGGAAAAGGTTCAAATTCTTGAAGAATTCTGGGGATTACTGACTAACCTTTGGTCAGATACAAGCCGAACAGGCTGCAGATGATGCACGTCGGCGTCGCGAGGACGGTGAACGGAGAGACCGCGAAATGCACGCAATAAGAGATCGCGAACGAGGTGATCGCGGCGGACGTGGGCGAGGAGGAGGAGATAGCTGGCGCGGTGGTCGCGGAGATCGGGATTTCGATCGAAGTGGTGGCAGAGGGTTCGATCGAAGAGGTCCAAGATATTCGAGGTCGCCACGCGGAGCGCGAGACAACAGAGTCTATGTCCTACCACCTCGAAGTGATACCTACGTTCCCGCAACTCGTGATAGACGAGACGAAAGGCGAAGACCATCTTTATCACGCTCTAGGTCGCCTACAAGATCAAAGTCCCCATCGCGATCTCCATCAAGACGACGCAGTCGGTCAGCTTCGGAATCTAGGTCACCATCACCCCGTAGGCGCAGGTCCAGATCACCAGAGAGGCGCAATCGCGGGAGGGGTGGTAGGGGACGCGCCAGAAGCCCAGAGAGAAGGCCACGCCGTAGATCCCCTTCGACTTCAAAATCCCGCTCTCCACCTCGAAAGCGAAGAAGAGCTTCAACAGAATCTTTGAGTCGTTCTCCACCTCCAAAGTCTCGCAGATACCGTCGTCGTAACACGAGTTCTAGATCTAGATCTCGCTCTTCATCTCCCTCATTAAGTCGAAGCCCAACCCCCCGGAAGAGAAGTGCCTCACCCTCAAGTCCTGGTAGAAAAGATAGACGAGGCAGTCGCGATGTGAGGCGACTATCGCGAAGCATTAGCCGGAGCGCTTCTCCTCCTGTCAGACGTCGTAGGGATTCTTCAAAGGATGAAGTCCGTAATGGAAGGAATGATAATGGGAAGAGACAACGTTCCCTGCAAAGATATGAGCCCACAAGCCGAAGAAGAAGGAATAGTTCTTCAGATGTAGATGATGGAAGAAACAAGAGGGCTGATACTGAAGAAAAAAGTGATAGGGGATCACCAATTCGAGACGTCGAAGCCAACAAAACAGCTGGATCTGCCGAACCTGCACAGGTAGGTAGTGATTCATAAGGCAAGGGGAGAATCTCATATGTATCGAAAGAAAGTCCGACTAAGTTCACATTCGTTATCTCGCTGACCCGTCTTTTTGGCATCAGAATTTGAGAAAAGATCCGCAGAAGTTATCCACCGAATTGCGAGAAAAATTGTTAAGGGAAAAGATTAAGAAGATGAGAACTTCGAGTTCCACCGAACATTCAATAACTAATGCTAACGCTCATTGAGGAACAAATCAATCGATTCAGGCATACAAGGGCCATGGCAATAGGGAGATACTGGCACATAAAAGAAAATATATTTACAACATTAGTTCTACCTGCACAACGTGATACTGCAACCACTTTCAGCCTCCAAGAATTGACCTGTCCCATACTTTTTTTTGATCCTTCAGATAATTGCTGTTCGGTAACGACAGGGAGGTTGATAGCTCACACTGCAGCTAGACAATCAAGTACAATTCAACTCGATTCAATGTGTGTATTTGACAGACCTCTATGAGAGGCTAGCCCCAGGAAACTTGATGAAAATTAAACGCGGAGCTCCAGACATTGCATTGTTTATTCCTGGTTCGACTTCAGCCCTATCTGGTGAACCTAACCCGCAGCTTCGATAAGCGGATAAGCCCAAAAAAGCTCGCATTCTGTCCGTGCGTCATTTTCCATTCTGTATCCCTTGACCAAGCTTCCTGCTCCTTTTTCGGGGCGCCGAACCATATATGTCACATCTCAGCGACCTCGCCCAACTCATCAATCAACCAGTATGGACTCGAACAAACCCTCTACAGCTCTTGGCACCGCCTCGAAGGAAAATCGCTCGGCGGACCCGACGGCAGGCCTTCCTTACTACGACGAAACGCGACGAAAGCTCAAACAATTATTGGAGCAAAAGAAGAATCTCGAGCGCGTTTTGGCGCTCAGTGAGGAAGCCATTTATAGAAAGGAAACGGAATATTTGGATGAGACGCCACAGGGAAATATCATAACTGGATTTGATGGGTATGCGAAAGGTGCGAGTGTGGGAGGAGTGGGAAGGGGTGCTGGAACGGGGAGAAAGAGCACGGCTGTGGGAGGAACGGATAGACCGTTTAGTGGGAGTTCGCATAGCTGGAAGGTTAATGTTGTGAGTTGAGCTGCTTTATTCAAGTAATTATTTGTTGTGATAGCAAGGCTGCAGAGACAATGGGTGGTACATGAATTTGAACAAATGCGCATGCTGTGCATAAAGTCCGGAAATTGGAGAAATTTGCAGGCAATTGGATAGGAGACTAATAGGAATCCCGAAATAGGATTCCCCTTTACCTTCAGGAGCTTCAACGCCAGTCGCAGCTATGGCACCGACGCCCTTGTCAATGAGCTTTCCAAAGAATGGCGACGGCGCATCGAATCATGCAACGCCCACATCTGCTTCTTCGGGGAAAGGGAAAAAGAATAAGAAGATGGCGGGAGGCGACGACAGTGAAACAGATACAAGGGAAAATACGGGGAATAAGAAGGCGAGGACTAATTTCGGAGCTGCGAGGAAATAGGAGATGATGGCTTAAATGGAAATGCCGTGCTGTGATTGTTACATTTTTGGAATTGGGATTGGGAAGGTGAAATTGACAATGTAGGAATTGGGAGTTTAAATCGGATTCTCGGAATGAGAATATTGGGATCTGGAGTATGGCAGGCGTTCTGGGGGATTTGAAAAGAGAAATTAGCTGGTATATGTTAAGATACCTATGGAGTCTCGAAGGAATCCGCAGCTACATGGGAAGTAATCAATTCCAGAAGTGGGGAGTGTTGGTTTACATATGAATATTCAAGAGCTGGATACACTAGATTTCAGGGTTCTATCAAGGAGGGAAGACGTTAGCGAATTTTACACTCTTCATAATTGCCTACATTCCTGTATTCAAGATAGAGTTGAATCAGCTTAGCAAATTACCGAATTCAAGGCACCTCCTCATCACTGTCCCCACCGAATCCAAAACTAAATCCCGCAGCCTCCCCATCCCCGTTCTCAGTCGCAACAGCCTCGTCCCATTTCCTTTTCCTTCCTTCCGCTCTCCTCTCCAGCTCCCCCATAGCCTCGTCCAACAGCTCGGGGTACTCCCTCTTCATGCCCTCCACAAACATCGTGTACGGATCCGTCACTTCTTTCTTAAACCCCGAAACCTGATCCGCTTTGTCCTTCAAAAAGGCTAACACGCCCACCAAATGCGCGCGCGGCACAAAATTCTGAGTTATTGCTATACTTGCATCCAGATTCACTACCAGATGCCACCATCCACTAGGGACATGCAGGACTTCCCCAGCAGCACACACGCCTTCTATACATCCGGGGGTGCGACGCGCCTCGGAGTGGAAGCCTAAGAGCCATTCGGCGATGGAAAGGGGGGAAGTGACTTCGGACTGATCGGAGCTGACGTATACGCCTGGTGGAGGAGGCGAGGAGGAGGTGGAGGGAAACATGATCCAGTATTTAGAGCCGCGGAGAACGGCATTCCAGGCGGAGGTAGCGTTGGGATCTTTGTGGTAGGTTGACCCTGAGCGGGCGGGGCCGACGATGAGCCACTTGTCGTCGGGACGGTTGGGGCCGAGGACCTGGAAGAGATCTTCGCCGAAGCAGGAGGGGATTTGGTAGGGCGGGTTTGAGCTGGCGTTGGGGGTGGAGAGGTTCATTTTGGAGCGGAAGTCGCGGTCGAAGAGGTAGAGGGGAGATTCGTCGGCGCTGTGGTTCATGTATTGGATGTAGGTTTTAAGAGACCAGTCGACGGCTTCGGCGCGGAATTTGACATCGCTGTATTGGCGGAGGAGAGCTTCGGTGTCCCAGGAATGATAGGCAGGCCATTCTCTCACTGGGGCAGTGAGGATGAAGGGTTTATCGCTCCAGGTCGAGGTGAATTCTTCTGGAGTGAGGTTTTCGAGGCGGGGAATTTGGTTCTTGAGAGGGATGTTGGTTGTGTAGGGGGTTAGGGGGGTGTGGGTGCAGAGGAATGGTCGGTATAAGACGTCGGAGAAGACATTGTTACATTGGATTTTCGAGAGTTGACTTTCTTCTATGTTGAGGAATGTTGCACGCCATGAACCTCGCCATTCAAAGGTACCTGCTTTGGATATTGGGGACCTACGTTTTGGTTAGCAGTCAGATCAGGGGAGAATTGGTGGCATGTAGGTGCAGATAATTGTGGTTAAAAAGTGACATGTATATTTTAGTTGCTCTATATGGTTTCTCCCTCCAGCTCAAGGGCTGGGGATTTTTGTAAAATGTCACTCGATGTATTGTAATCTCCCTGGCTGTAGAAAGAATATTCGAATCTTCAGAAATATCACTTGATTTATTGGAGCCTTCGATGGCTACGTAACTTCTATGGACTTGAAATATCCCACCTACATGAATTGGTGGGAAATCCCCACTATTGTTTCAACAGAAAATACAAATGATCCTTTCTCGTTTACCAAACTAGCCAATGACCAAGGAGTTCATGAAAATCCTCCCTAAAAACTATTTCCCCTGCTCGAAATATGACAAAGAGTCATCTTTTTGAGTGTCTAAACGCTGGTAGTTTCAAAGGAATGACTCCTATTGTAATGACTCCTATTGTCTCTCTCCACCATGGCTCCAACATCACAAAAGAGAAACAGCATCTCATTTAATACAGCTCAATAAAACAAGAGAGAAAGAGAAAAAAGAGAAGTAAAATTACTCACTCAATAAATAACGGTTTCCAAAGTTCCTCGGACCGAGTGAATGCATATAAGAATTTGCAAGTTGAGCCCAACAAGGCTAACAATTCCGGATCCAAAGATTCTAGTAATATGGCCACCACTTCATCCGGCAAGATCTGAAAAGATCCAATCGCGTAACGAGCATTGCTGGTGGCTGTATATTGGTTTCCTGAAGGCTTTACACCTAGAGGATGGGGTGGGATGGAAACGGATGACTCTTCGATCTCTGCTGACTCGAATACTGGTACAGTAGTGATACTGTTGCCACTCGGCTGTATGGGAGTGGAAGAATCTATGTTTGATGCGGATTTCATGGTTGGTGTCAACGTTTGGAAGTGGAAGTGGAAGTGAAAGTGGAAGTGGGAATGGAAGTAGATGGCAGGAGGGGAAGAATAAAAGAGACCAGTCCAAAATTCCAGTTGAGATGCTCAGTAACAATGTGTACCAGATATGTGTGTATATGTATGGGTATGAAGTAGGTGAGGAGGAGGAAGAGGAGAAGGAGAAAGGGCGAATTAATGATATTGAGTCTCTTTTAGAAATTTTAGAAACAAATGTATATAATATATTTTTTTTCTCTTCACTATGCTGTGAGTGGTCCGTGGAGCAAAAAAGATGGAGGGGAAGGATCGCCACTTTAACAGTTGGAAGTGGCTGATGAAGTGGCACTGCACGGTACTGTCTGAGACAGCTGTATTAACTGTCTGGTGCTGCAGCTGGAGCGGTAGCTTTTTGCAATATTCTATGGCAACGGTGAATAATGCCCGGTTCTCTGTGAGTCACTGTTTGGATTCACTCACGGATCTATTCCTCTGTTCACAGATAGTCAAGAGCATCTCATTCAGATGTAAAAAAAAACCCAAACAGGCCACAAGTCGACGTCTCGCTCAGAGAATCCGAGACAAATGTATGTGCAGAATGTGGATTGGTTCCTGTGACTGTACGCACCTAACTAGCAAGCACTTCCTCATCCAGCCCGACTCCACGCGTGTTTGCTTTTTTATTCTCATCCCTATTCTCTACCGTATTGCCTCCTTTGGTACGAGTACATGCACCCATCTACTTCACTACTGGCAACTGACTGGCTCGAGACTAACAGTAGCGGGAACAAAAAAAATAAGCGAGACTTTCCCCAAAAAACTTTTTAGAATATCAAAGCCCTCCTTTCTCTTTTTCCCCTTCCTTTTTTCTCTACAAACCACAACTTTTACAAACACAATCGAACAATCAATACCACTAGATATACATTAAACTCTCGTTCTCGGGAGTTGTTATCTAGTTTTCCCACCCAAATAATCAAGACCTTCACGTCGCAGTCTCTTCAAGAGTACCTTGCGCATTTTTTCACCCCACCTCCACCTACCAACCTTATCGTTTTCTGGATTTCAAGCAAGAGCTTGTAATCTAGATTTTACTTCAAACAACCCGCAAATATGGCTTCCGCTGATAAGGGTCTCGAGGAGATCCAAGAGGGTGAGTTTACACCGATATTCTGAAGACGTTCCGAAGATGGATCCTACAAGATCGCATTGTGGGAAAGGTGGAAAAATCATCAATAGAAATAAGAAGACTGACCACTCTTGTTTCTTGCAGGACAAATCGAGTCCAACTATGACGAGACCGTCGACTCTTTCGATACCATGAACTTGAAGCCAGAGCTTCTCCGAGGTACGACTCAATAAAAACCCAAGAACAAACATATATGGAGGGGCACATTTAACATGGAATCATAGGTGTCTACGCTTACGGTTTCGAGCGTCCATCTGCTATCCAACAACGTGCTATTATGCCAGTCATCAAGGGTGAGTTCATCGAATATGCGACATTTATTTTCAGCACATCTAACACACTGTAAAAGGCCATGACGTTATTGCCCAGGCTCAATCTGGTACCGGAAAGACCGCCACTTTCTCCATCTCCGTCCTCCAAAAGCTTGACCCCAACGTTAAGCAATGCCAGGCTTTGATCCTTGCACCAACCCGTGAGTTGGCTCAACAAATCCAAAAGGTCGTTGTCGCCATCGGTGACTTCATGAACGTTGAGTGCCACGCATGCATTGGTGGTACCAGTGTCCGTGATGACATGAAGGCCCTCCAAGACGGTCCTCAAGTCGTTGTTGGTACCCCAGGTCGTGTCCACGACATGATCCAAAGACGTTTCTTGAAGACCGACTCCATGAAGATGTTCGTTCTTGATGAGGCCGATGAGATGCTTTCCGTAAGTCTAAAATCATTCAGTTCTACTTGATATTCATTTCACTAACAATCCTTCAAGCGTGGTTTCACCGAGCAAATCTACGACATCTTCCAACTCCTTCCTCAATCCACCCAAGTTGTCCTCCTCTCCGCCACCATGCCACAAGACGTTCTTGAGGTCACCACCAAGTTCATGCGTGACCCCGTCCGTATCTTGGTTAAGAAGGCCGAACTTACCCTCGAAGGTATTAAGCAATTCTACATCGCTGTTGAGAAGGAAGACTGGAAGTTGGACACCCTTTCCGATTTGTACGAGACCGTCACCATCACACAAGCAGTCATCTTCTGCAACACCAGAAGAAAGGTCGACTGGTTGACCGACAAACTCACTGCCCGTGATTTCACCGTCTCCGCCATGCACGGTGACATGGACCAAGGTCAACGTGACTTGATTATGAAGGAGTTCCGTTCCGGTTCATCCCGTGTCTTGATCGCCACTGATCTTTTGGCCCGTGGTATCGATGTCCAACAAGTTTCCTTGGTCATCAACTACGATCTCCCAGCAAACCGTGAGAACTACATCCATCGTATCGGTCGTGGAGGACGTTTCGGACGTAAGGGTGTTGCCATCAACTTCGTTACCGCTGATGATGTCCGCATGATGAGAGAAATCGAGCAGTTCTACAGCACTCAAATCGAGGAGATGCCAATGAACGTTGCTGACCTCATCTAAGCTTAATTTTCTTTTAATACACAATTTGGTAAATCACGAGTTCTCGGGCGTGAATGTCTATAAAAGGACCACAGCATCAGAACCCCCTTTGTAAGGGCAGTGATAGTGAGCGTAGCTGGTTCGCCCGGCGCGTGAGGATTTGGTCAATGGGTAGCATAAAAGTTGCTGCATTGGTTCGTGCAGCTGGATTATTTCTTGCGTATTTTATGGCATTAGAGGTTTGGGGGGTTCTTCTTTGCTTTTTAGTCTCTGTATTTAGGGATTCCTCATCGGCTGTTTTACGACCTCTATGTCTACTCAGATCTACTTATAGTTGGCTCAAAACTGGTCCATTCAATGTAGTACGACTGATGATAGATGCTGAGATCATTTTCCATAGATCCCGGCAAAAATAAAAATAAAAATAAAATAAAAATAGTCAAATGTTTTAGTGACGCCATCTCCATCATATGCTTTGAAAGCCATACATCACCCATCATATCACTCTTTCCCCCCATGTTCGTTGTGTCACAAGCGCAGGCGGCGAGCTCGCTAACCTGAGTAGGAACGTGGAGGAGACTCAAGTCGAACTTTCACTTCTCAGACACGCCATCATCAATTTTCCTACCGTATAATCCTCATGGTTTTTATGTGGTACTGAGCGTACTAGGTTTGTTGTTATCACATCATGTATTAACAGGCGTCTCATCATTCTTTAAATAAGTTATTCTTGTGTCTTTACCATGGCAGCGGTATCCGCGAAGGCACCTCTCGGATGTGTTGGTTTGAGCGAAGGAGGTCTAAATGGCGTTAAAAGAGTAGTCAATCTCCAATTCCGGGATGGACATCGTGCTCTCTTGACTCTCGTGGAGGGTTTGAGTAGTAAGTTAGATAAGATATCTGCGGATGCAGAACGACGATTCGAGGAGTCTCAAAATCAATCGAAGGTTACTGAAAATCGACTGGAGAAGTTGGAAAATGCAATGAGAGAAATGATTCAGAGAAATAGAGAGAGCGAGAGTGAAGTGAAGAGTTTGAAGGAGGGGATGGAGAGGTTCAGTCGGTTGATGGGTGGGTTTGTGCTGGTGATGGGGCTGCGATTGTGAGAATAGAACTGATCATAACAGGTTTACAAGCTACATCTGCAGAGCCGATTCTTGCTCGCGGTGGTAATACAGATTTACAACAGAATCGGGGGTCAGCTGAAACTGCTTCGTCTGGTCATGGTCTGAATATCGCGGATCTGCAGAATTTGGAAATGCCATCTGCCATCACCTTTCCTCGGGGAAATGCTAATTCGCTTGAGCAACGTATGTCTGCATCCACTGCAGAGCAGCTCCAACCAGTTTCACAATCCGTTTCGGTCTTGTCCCCAGAAACCAATACATCACTTCATGATCGCCACCCTCGTACGCCGAACAGACGCCGGTCGAGTCAAGCAATATCACCACTCGCACAAGATGGTCCCACGAGCCCACCTCCTCGACTACCACTCGCAACTACTACACCGACAAAGAAGAAGATTCAACCATTGCCAAGCAAGTCATTACCAAATACGACATCCCGCAAACCCGCCCATCCCCCCTGCTGGATCAACATCTCGCAAACCCCAAATCAAACCATCGAGGCCTATCTAGCCCACGCGGCAAAATACAACAAGGCAATTAAATCTCGCAAGTCTCGATTCGAGTTTATTGCAAGATTTATCCGTGGATTGCTGAGCGAGAAGGATCGCGATGTCTTGCTTAAGCAGTTGCAAAAGAAATTCCAATCCCGAACTACGAAAGATGGATTCGTGGAGGTTATGTGTGGTTTTTCTGACGTGGGAGAGGGATTGCTGGCTGCGGGGTTGATTGTTGGAGGTGGAGGTGGAGGTGGAGGTGTGAGTGGAAAGAGAGGTGGTGGTCATGATGCTGCCATGGATCATGGCGAGATGGATACACTACATCAGAAGAGAAGAAAGACGTTTGAATCTCAGTTGTCGAATGATGATGAGTTGTAAGATGTCTGTCTGCTTGCTTAGCTTTTTTTTCCCCCAAAGAGAATGCTAGCTTGAAATGGTAATATCTATTTGTGGATGTGGAAATATAATAGCAGTCAGTCACCGTCAACGTTGCATGCTCGGATATTATGCAGAGAAAATAATGGGTTTACATTGAAAAAGTAGCTAATACGTAGAACTGGAGCTTGCGGTGCTCGAATATAATAGCATAGATGCCTTCCCGCGCTAAGAATATCATACAGCTATGAATTAATATTTGCTTGCACGTAACATCTTGTTTCTCACTCAAAAAAATATGTCCAAAATCCGCATTCCTCTGATTAAGTGAGGTGATAATATCTAGACTCAAAATAGAATCTAGCCCAGGTTCGGGCGAAATGTTTCTACCATTTTTGATCATATTGCCAGGATAAACTCAATGTGGTAACTGTAGACATTGTAGATCACAGAAACACACATCTATTGCATTACGCGACTTGACTTTTAGGGTTGTGAGTTGAAATCATCCCCAACTCTTCATTATTCATCGTTTTGGGAAGCACTGCTTTCCCCCGCCCCTTTATAACGCCTCGTTTAATCCTCGTCCTCAGTCATTTCCTTCCCAAAGAGATCGTTCAGAGGCGAATTGAACCAAACCATGTCCCATCCCGTCCCGTCCTATCATATCCTATATCCTTTTGGCCCAATCTATCCCATTCATAATCATGAAGGGCCATCCTCGGGCAACTCCTCGATTACCCCCCGTACAATCTCCATCAGTTCATCCACATCTGGTCTCTCACTCGGTTCTACCTTCAAACATTTTCGCACCACCTCCCGTATACTTTCGCTAATACCACTGTCTTCACTTTGTCCCGTCTGGTTCGTAGTCTTCTTCTTTCCACCGGCTCCCTCGTCGGGAAATCGCCAATCGCCACCTAATACGCAAATACTTAGACTTCCTCCCGTCTCGTCGCTGCGCATTTCGAAAGGCGATTTTCCAACAAGACATGCGTATAATGTGCAGCCCAGTGACCAGATGTCGACTTTGGTGTCGATGGTACTGCCGGTTTTTACGTCGAAGAGTTCGGGGGCGCGGTAAGGCATGGTGGAGTGCTCGGCTGCTTGGTCTTGTACTGCTAGGGCGAGTGATCGCGATGTTATGGGTGTGGGTGAGGGAGCTAGAGATCCGAGATCCATTAAAATGGGTTGGACCCCGTCGTCGTCAATCATGATGTTTCCTATTCTGGCGTTAGATAGATTCACGCATTGGATTCTCCATGTAACATACCTGGTTTAATATCTCTATGCGCATATGCCCTAGCTCCTCCTGGCGCAATGCCTTCTTGACTCATGGTAACTTCCCCATCCATGAGCGGTTCCTGTTGCTCACTGTCGTCATCGGTTTCTCTCCCTCTCTGTCTTCCCCTCCTCGATTCTACTTCCTCTTCAGCTTCCTGATCTGCCCGCGCCGCATCCGCCCTTACTTTCTTCGCCTTATTCACACTATTCGCACCACCTGGTCCTCCTCGAACTTTATATTGATGCATCGCCTTCAGTGCATTCAAAACCCCCAAAAACAAAACCATCAGTCTCTTCTCTGGAAACTTCGTATGGTTCACCAGATTCGCATTGATTATATCTTGCAAATTTCCGCGTCGATAATATGGTAGCAGGATATACACCGTCTTCGCTCCGGGGTCTGATCGATCCGCAGAGACACAGTAATCCACGCTGTGTATTATATTTGGATGCGGCGAGAAGAGCGCATAGGCTTCTACTTCTTTCATGGCGAGCGCCACGGATTCTTGGCCGAAGGGACATCGGATTTTCTTGACCGCGTAGGTATTGTCACTGCTGGTATCTTGCACGAGATAGACGTAGGAAAACCCGCCCTCGCCCAGTAATCGCAGTATCTTGAAACTGCGATTGTTTATTTTGAGCTGCGGAGAGCCCGGAAAACAACTCATGCAGTTTGTGAGGGTGTATAATAAATCGAGAAAGTATTGAGCCATCTTGAATCGAGGGATTGGAAGACCTGAGTGAGTTGTGAATATTTGGCTCTGAGGATTGCGAGGGTTCGAGCTAGGATAGCTCTTGGGCGCAAAGTGGTATGTTGCGTATCTTTGTGCAGGTATTGGTGGGAACGTTGCGCATGCGGCAATTATGACGCTGGAACTTTGCACTGCGGGTTCTTAGATTGTTTATGAGGAATATGATAGTGGGGATTGAATTGTGCTGCTATTGAGAGGTGTCTTTACCTCCTCCATGCGGTTTATTGTTAACAAGGGACGGCTGAGTAAGCCGCGGTATTAGCCACAATGTATATTTCTATTTCAACTCTCATCAATGAAGAACATCTTGAAAAATATCGTTCTTGGAACTATCATCTGGGTTTTGCTCACATTCAAACTATTGCTTAGCTGAAGGCATGTCTTGTTTCAGTCTCAGTATATCTCGTTTTTACATATGTCGATTGAAGATGGTTCATGCGGTGTTACTCAATAGTGCTCCAGTGAGCAGCAAGGCTTTCAATCAGAGACATACTCAGCGTTTGGCTGAGGAACTTGAGAAGATACATCGACTTGTATAATATGTCATCACAACTGTCTCATAGTCACGAAGTTTAGGGTTAATATACACTTTCAATGAGGTCCTAAAAGAACTCATTGGTCGTTCAAGGTTCCCTTCAGAGATTCATCATCAACCTATCACTCAACCTATCATTTTGAAGGCCCGCATATCGCTCCCCATCGATCTCGCAGGGCTCGTTCTTGTTGTCTAATTAGAAGGGTTGGCCAGCGCTCAATTGCTTTCGACGATGAGATACCATTCAGTGTAATCGAATGAGAGCTTTCCCAAGAGGGCAACTGGGGTATATAGGACAGCTCTACTATTGCTATCTGTGGTAATTGTGACGTAAGAGTGGTGATCGCGGTGGCTCCTATAATGGCCATGAGTATGGTGAAAGAAATCGGATTCTGTCATGGTTTCAAGATTCTGCCTCCATTCACTATCTATGTACATTGAAATCGATAACGTGGAGCTAGTTTCGACTTGTATATTCCAGCGTTAGCCCCGAACTGCCACAAAAGCTGATACGCATATATCTATCTGAGGCTTAGTTACCGATTCGGAGGTGGTGTCGAGTTTCTTTTTGGCCTGTGAAATTGATTACATGTATAGACCCGTTGGAATAGGGCGCAGGAAGCCTCTGAAACACAAGCCAGCAAACCAAGTCCACAGAAATGAACAGAAGCTCGCAAAAGCCTATCGCTGCTCACACATTGGAGGGTTTTATTGCACCTTTTCAAGGCAGAGAGCGGCACAGTAGAAAGTGATTGGTCCTGCATGCGGGGTCGCAGGCGGCTAATTCCCAGGTACATAATCACTTTCAAAGTACAACTTCAATTCTTTTCAAGAAAGAAAAGCTGAAACGAGATTATAAGTTGACATGAAGTGAAGGCCTCTCGAGCTTCCCAATAAAAATATGCCCCCCATCTCTACCCCAAGCACTTCTAGTGACGATGACAATCGCTCAATCCCAGCAGTTCGAACCCATTCCTCGAACACTTTCAACAGAAGGCGCATTGCGCAAAGGACAGGAGGTATTAAGGAATATATCACAGTCGGCAATGTTCTTGCCGTACTCCTAATCATTCCTCTAACTTTTACTTACATTAAAGTTATGATTACTGGACCAGCTCCCTCTCCCGGCTCTAATATCCATACCATCTACTCACCCGTCACAATCACTTCTACCATTTACACACCTAGTTCTACTGCGATCTCTAACCGACACTCTCATGGAAATTCTCATGACCCAAGCGCAAATCCGTGGCCAAACTTTACCTACGAAATTCTCGCGTCCTCGTCTAGAAAATCCCTAGCTTTAAACTCGGGTCGTGTCACTTTAGCTGGCCCACGCTCTGGAAAGAATCCCGGCGTCCGCGTAAGTACACATCTCCCCAGTCCTCGTTTTCACCATCTTTACGCCGAACTAATTCTCCCTGATAGTGGAAATGCGTCGAAATTAAAGGATGGCTTCATTTTCAAAACGCCGCTTCCGGTTGTTTTCTTGGGCACAATTTCTGGGGTGACATAGTTTGTACTGCAACGGCGCCCGATGGATGGGAGAGATTTACTACAAGACCTATACCAGAAGGAGGACATTATTTACTAATGATACATTGGGAGAGGCTGTGGAAAGTGGGGATCAAAGGGGGAGTTCTGGCAAAAATTGGAGAAGGGGAGACTGGAGGCTTTGCGTACAGTGGAGAAGGAGAAGGAGAAGTAATTGCTTGGGAGTTTTTTAGGGTTTAGACACGGTTCGCCATGCTATTCGGTGCAGTTGGTGCCTCCAAGGATGTCCTCACAGCCTGTGAGGGCTGACAACAGTTGTTACAATAATATCTGAAGAATGACACATCTAGTTAGCAGTAAACACACATCAAGGCAGTGAGCGGCGCAGCAAAAAAGTGATTGGCCCTACATGCGGGGTCGCAGGCGGCTAATCCTGCATGATTAAGTACATAATTAGCTTCAACGTATAACTTACCACATGCTTGCATTTGCAAAAAGCAAATCTTGAACTTGAACTGGTAGTCGACACGAGAATTAAGCTTTTTGATAGCCACAATACAAACAAGTCATTCGTCTATATATCAAGCACACCCTGCTACGAGAACAATCGTTTGGTTTCAGTAGCTTAATTTCATTAATCAAATACGTTCAATCCAGCTTCCAAGAAGAAATATCAAAAGTCAGGCAACTTCGCTTTAGTCCTGGCCATTCTCTTTGGCCTTTTTTCATCATATATGGCTATCAACAAAGACGACCGCGAATCAGTCGCTGAATCTGATTCCAATGCCCCTACCATCCACACACCCCCTTCCACAATTCGCACACCTCCTTCTACAATTAGCACACCTCCTCCTACAATTCGCACACCCCCTTCTACCATAATCGAGGCAAATAACCGCGAGCACCAGGTCGATCAATGCCCTCATCACTCAAGCTCAGTCCCACGGCCTAATTCCACCTACCTGATTCGCGCCTCCTCATCTGGGAGACTCTTGACTTTAGAATCTGGGCGCGTTATCTTAGCCAAACCAGGCGATAATCGCGGCTCTAGCATCCACGTGAGTATACAATCCCTCGACAATAAGCCCTCTCGGGCTGAATCTTCACTCGGGTTATACTGAAACTTTCCGCTCAATAGTGGAAATGCATTGAGGTCGGCGGATGGCTCCGCTTTCAGAATGCCGCTTCCGGTTGCTTTCTCGGCCATAATTTCTGGGGCAGTATACTTTGCAATGTAACATGGGCCAGTGGATGGGAGAGATTCAGTGTGGGGCCTGCACCAAACGGTGGATATTATTTGATGACGACACATTGGTCAAGGCTATGGAAAATTGGGATGAAGGGGGAATACCTGGCAAAGATCAGGGAGGGGGAATATGGAGAGCCTATGAATACTGGGGAGGGGGAGGGACAGGTGATTATTTGGGAATTTGTTAAGATTTAAGAACGGTGTACTGTAAGGGTTGGCAACTGCTGTTACGCACTCTCTAAAGAATGATATGTCCATTTAGCTGTAAACTCGCATCGAAGTAGCGAAAAGCACAGAGTGGTAGATGGAGACTTTACAAACATTTGTGTATATAGATATATCCAGACCCAGGTTTGACTTTTCCCCAAAACAACAAACAGACAAAAAAGCAAGGGGGGGATTAGATACACCCAGAAGCCAACTCTGGGCAATGATCTATATGAATAACTAATTACAAAAAGTTTTCAAACAAACTTTTAGATACAATGCGGGAAACACGCTTCTGAGTATCTCTAAACTCGGGAGTAAGAACCTCCCCCAAAACTTTATGGTCGCTGAAATTCCCAACATGCCAAGAACGCCTTCGCTATGCAATCAATTACCATCCATACATATATACCATCCAAATCGACATCAGTGTCTAATATTTCCGTCGAGCTCAGCGAAAGTCGACCCGTTCATTTCGTGTATCTGCGTATTACCAACCTCGTGCGCCTCATGTCCATATCCATTGCCAATCTCATGCGGAACGTTAGATCCAGGCGAAGATGGAAGTGAAGCGACTTGGTTCATTTTTATCATGGAATCCACATAAGGACTATCCTGCTGCGGTGCTGTATCGTATTTCCTCCGCCTCTTCATAAAAAATAAAGTTCCAATAAGAGCCGCAATGGCAACTACACCAACGGCGATGCCGACCGCAATACCGATCTTTGCTCCAGTCCCAAGTCCTGAACTACTACTACTGCTACTAGCTGAGGGTGAAGATATGGATGTGGCTGCAGCTCCAGACGAGATGGGAGTAGAACCAGAAGCTGCCGTTCCGGATTTGGAGACCGATCCAGACGTCGAACTCGAACTCGCACTCGAACTGAAAGCCGTCACTGTGGGAACTGCAGAATTGCCATCGAAATTATATCCATTGATCTGCACAGCCTGAACCGCATGGTCGCTATCCAACACGGTAGTGATTGTTGTATATCCATCTGCGGCAGGTGTCCAACTACTAACATATGTAATCGTGGCTCCGGAAGTAATGGTCGATGTGCATTCGCCGGGGTAAGGTTGGGACGATAAAAACCAAAGGGCATAGCCGCTGGGACAGCATCCACTCAGTGTAGAACCCGAGTTCACAACGGTGGTAACAACTACGGTGTAGGCTTCCGGACATAGAAATGGTCCCAGTGAGGTGACCGCTGCGGCCGAGGTGTCTTGATTCCACCATGATCTTGCTTCGGAAGGCCAGCACTTCGTCGCGAAGGTAAGGGCATTCTGATTAGGGTCGTAGGCGTAGATTTGTGTGAGATTGTTGGGAGAATACAATTCGGTTTTGCAGCTAGGTACGATAGGATAAACAGTAGTTAGAGGCAACCAAGTAGTCACCACACCGGCTGTTCCCTCAGCAGCTGGGTAACGCGAAGTTGGCGTTGACATTGATCACTACCTTCACCAGTTATTACACAAAGAAAAGTAAAAAGCGGTCGCAAGAAATCTAGCAAACGCAAGTCGCTGGAAATCTGATGCATTTACGAAATAGAGTGCGCTACTGGCCTCCACCCATCCTCGAAACACCACCCCCAAAGCACCACTCTCCTCGAGCCCCTGCATCCACATGGGGGATATTGAGTCTCCATAGCCAATTCATGATACGCTATAGTTAGATAGCGCGACCGGTTGAAGAACCTGTTGAATTCCTTGCGCCAATTATACACGCCTGAGTGGAAGGATTGTTATCTCGTGGGGCCCTGCTCCTAAGTAAGCTCACATACCCAGAGGCCGTTTTGGGTATTGCCCTTGGTTGACAAGGCTGGCACTGACAATATTTAGTAAAGCAGCATTGATAATAAAATTTGAGCCATCGCTTGCCAACTGTACTCCGTATTTCATTGGCTGTTTCGTCTGAAAGAGACTAAAGGATTGATTACAGGGTGGCAGGGCTGAAGAAGACTGCAAACATGATAATGCGTCAAAGTTCAGCCGGGATTCACCCCCTTTCATGTCAGCAAACCTCTATAATAGATGTGGCTGTGAAGAAAACATGAGAGACAGACAAAAATACGTTTTTCCTGATCTAATAGAGATCCTGTAGCATTTACCTTAACCACATGGATGGTAAACCCGTAGATCCGTATAAGGAGCACTAGTTTGAACCGCTGTCCCACTATGGACCTGTGCACGGGTTGGCATCTACTTAGTCTGTCCCAAATACCAACAAGTGGCCCTTTCACTGTGAGCTTGATAGCCATGTCAAAACCCCAGCTGGGGAGTATTTCTAGCCTAATAACGAGAGACGTGTAGGCATGTAGGGCGGAAATTGGTTGCTGGGTTCTTGAAATTTACCTTACGGGTTAAAAAAAAAACAGAATAACAGCTCATTGTGGACTACACATGCATAGCCATTCGCCTGTCTGGATACTGTCTCCAAGGTTCAAAATACCAGAGCATAGAGCTATCTTGATTCTCCAGAAAACATCTGTTTACAGCCTGTCCAATATGAAGATGGGCCACTACGAAATTGACTTCGAGACCCTGTCCAATAGACCCCAGATACATGTGGTGATCCCCGCCCGTTGCAATGATTTTAAATTATCGGGCTTCTTCAAAAACTCTTGGCCCGAGTTGGATTCACGACTGAAAAATGGAAACCGAATCGAATAACATTGCTTGTGAAATCTATTAAAGTCAGAGTTAATTTTCGTTAAAAAAAGTCTTTATATTATTCTCTTCGATCTCTCTCATCAAGTCATGACCTTCCTGCAAGACCTGGATACGTTCACGAGTTCTCTGAGCACAATCCTTACCAAGAGGCCCCCCGATGTAATTACTCTTGCTGACGCCTAGTCCGATTCAGTAGCAACCTCAGATAAAGCTTGAATGTTTCCAGGGAGCCCGACGAATGCTGCAACGACAGTGTAACTATAAAAATGACAGAAACCTTTGGATTGGTTGGCCTGCGTCCATCCTGTTGGTCTTGGGCGCGGGTGTTGGGAAATCAACACGCAGATCCTAAACGAAGCTACTTCATCCGCCAGCCCTTCAGATATTCCTGGATATCATGCCAGACAAGGTGGTAGATACTTGACTAAGGAGGTACATGACCCTTCCAGGGACCGCTCAGAAGCCCCTTCTTATGCATGGAAAACAGCTTTGATGATCCCCTGGAAGAACCACAAAAGGTGATCACCATTACAGACTGAGCTCCTTTGTGACAACATAATGATCAGTGTACTAAGTGGTTCAAAACGTTAGATTATAGTCATCCTCATACTTTCTATCATACCTATAATTCTAATCGCCACACAGTTGGCTAGATTGTTGGCCTTAGGTAGGTTATGCAAACCACTTCAACAGATTTGCTAAATTGGTATCAAAAATTCACCATATAGCTCCAAGTTTCTAGGCTTCCTGGACAACTCCTGAATTATTGAATGGACTGCAAGATGTAGCAGCGACTTTGTGACCAGCCTTACGTGCTATCAAGCAGAATTGGAACCCAGAGTTTAGTGGGCACCCAGTGACAAGCCATACTCTGACGTTGGAATGGCCATCGCGGTGCTCCGAACATTGGAATCACTACCGTCTGCGATGAACTGCATTTGGGTTGTTCGCCTATTCAGACAGAAGAGTTGACCGGTGAAAATACGAGCAAGAAATTATGGAGCACGCCGACACTTGCAGCAGATGGGGAGGGAATCTGGAGGCCATGTAATTCAATCAAACGCCTGAGTGAAAAATCAAGAAAATATCAACAATCGAATGCAACATATAGCGTGGGTATGGATGATATAACATGGAGACAACCGCCTGGTTCATAGGAGATTTTTATGCTGTTCTTCTTTCTGCTTTTCGGAATTTAGATGTAGATATTTACCTAGAATATCATACATCCTCTATAATACAAAGTTTCGACATTCGCACCTCCATTTTAGTCGTTTATTCGTGGCATGATCATAACGGGCCTCTATGCGCCAAACTTTGACTCCTTGTATGGGTATCTAACTTCGTCATCCTTCCTCATCCATAATTGCTTCTTCTTCTTGGTTACGACATGTTCACCCCAAACTTGCTTCGCATGTTGCTTCATAAACTTCCTGATAAATCTAGGATCCCAAAGCTCACTGGCCACGCCGAGATCCTTGCAGCAGCGCATCAAGGCGTTCGATTTGCATCCTTCGGTGGCGGTTGGAATACCTTCGGGTGAGAAATAGTCTTGTTCACCACGAGCCACGGATACTAATCTGCAAACGGGAAACATTAGCTGTGCTCTTTCAAATGATAATGAACCCCCCCCCCCCCCCCGAAAGACTTACCGGCCATGAGCAACAAGAGCATATTCTCTTGTAATACTCTTCTCCGTGACAATTGTTTCCCCTCTTGGTGCCAAACCCCATCCACCAGGTCCAAACGCCCTGTTTAATATTCTTCGATATTTGATTTCTGGCAAGTATATAATACCATCTGGCTTGACCTCCACATCGTCGGCAGGGATCGGTGCAAGTAGAATATCTGCAGCTTCTTTGGAAAATGGCTGCGACGACAATCCGTGGAATGATCTCGCCCAGTCGACTTGTCTAGCTCCCTCATCCAAAATCAGTGGTTGATCTGCAAGTCCCTCAGTCATATCTTTGATGGGCGATTGAGAATCTATCGCATTTTCTGGTCCTTTGGGGTTGGTTGCAGGGGCAGCATAGCTTGTGGGAGACTTCGTTGCGGTCGACGGTCTTGGTGTATAGCTCGAACCTGGAACCGCCGCATTTCGAACGTTTTGGGAGAAGTGTCTCGATTGACAAGTCAGACTTGTAATTTTCGATACTGCTGAGAATCTTGATACCGATGCCGCTGCATCAGTAGCTAATGAGCGTGAAGCTCTAGGTATAAAGGCTGCCATGTCGATGTGTGAAGAAAATGCGTTTGTTCTTGACAGACGCGATTTCCTTACGTTCACGAGAATGTGGCGCGCTTCAAACGACCAATTTTTCTTCAATGATTGATTTTAAGCCGCCTTCGACGACAATAGAGTAAATTCAATTATAAAACCATTTGAGATAATTTTCTGCTATTATCTCTCATGAAGTGGATTTTGTTGTCTATAATAATGTACACCTGGCTCTCACGAACCATACTCATCAAATTCATACAATTATTCTGCCCCTCATGTCCTGGATGGTCTTTCCAGTCAATCCTCCCACCCATGCAATATCTACGCCATATCAAGCATCCTTCGTTGATGTCCTCTGATCATTCTGATGCTTCTTCCAGCATTTTTTGAAAGTATCAAGCTACACATTCATGAGAAGTCAGCCAGTCATGCTATCGCCGCCTCCGCCTCCGCCTCTATTATTGAGTTCCCACGTGATTTAACGCTAAGAGGAGCTTTCTCATACCTCTGCTTTGCACAGTCTCCAATCCTTCTTCTCAAAGTAGCAATCGGTCATTTTCGAGTTCTCTTCTGCGGGTGATTCAGCATTCGCCTCTCCTTTCTCTATTGTTGATTGATTGAGAAATCTTGACTTACCCGCACATCCAGTGCTAAAGATTCGTTTGTCCCTGCCAAGTTGAGTCAGTGATCAGACCCGAGTTGTTGAGGTCAACAGATTTTACCATTCGTCGGGCTCATCGTCATCCTGTACAACCGTCGCAACTGGGGGGTTGTTTTCTGGCTGATTCGACATATTTGGGGTACCGTGTGTCCTTCTCGGTGAGACTTGGAGAATTACAATAGCTCTTGAAGAACGTCGAACGGGAGTTTTTGCTGTTGGTAGAGCCTCGGTTGTGACCCAGTGACTAAAAGCTTATAAAGTCGTGAAAAAATGGTCGCAAGAAAGATGGACGTCCTGGTCTACTCAGGTATACTGAATCAACAGTTTTTGGAGACTCGTTCTAAGTTTTTTGATAGGCAATGGAAGTACAATTGAGTCTGTCCGCCACTGTCTTTATACGTTACGGCGGTTGCTATCGCCAATTTACGCAGTGATTCCTGTTAGCGATGCTGTCATTCTCAAAGAGCCTTGGACCGCTTCTTGTGCTCTTCTTGTATTTCCAGGGGGTGCAGACCAAGGATACTGCCGTTCCCTCAATGGAGAAGGCAATAGACGTATCTCACAGTATGTGCGTAGAGGCGGTGCTTATCTTGGATTTTGTGCCGGAGGCTACTATGGTACCTCAAGATGTGAGTTCGAAGTCGGCAATAAACAGCTAGAGGTCGTTGCGTCACGTGAATTACAATTCTACCCAGGTACCTGTAGAGGATGTGCTTACAAAGGGTTTGTGTACCACAGTGAAGCGGGTGCAAAGGCTGCAGAGGTCAAGATTGAGGGCTCGCTTCAAAGTGGAAATGCCCCTCAAAGTTTCAAATCATATTACAATGGCGGGGGTGTTTTCGTCGATGCAGGGAAGTTTAAAGACCAGGGGGTAGAAATACTTGCTACTTATGTGCATCCTGTTGATGTTGATGGCGGCGAAGATCCTGCAGCGGTCGTCTATTGCAAAGTCGGTGAAGGCGGGGCAATATTGACTGGGCCGCATCCAGAGTAAGCATGGTTTTCTTGATGTTTGAATATAGACTTACAGTTTTTCAGATTTGCTGCCGTGAATCTGGACCCCACGATAAAGATACCTGGATACTCGGACCTTGTGAAAGATTTGGCCGCAGATGACGACTCGCGAACAAAGTTCTTGAAAGGATGTCTATCGAAATTGGGGTTGACTGTGAGCGAAGAAGCTTCCGCAGCGCCGTCTCTATCTCGCATTCACCTTTCATCTGTTCATCCACCTTTTGTTCCAGAGTTACTAGCTTCATTAGAAGAAATCATCGAAAAGGAGAATGGTGAAGAGATTATCAAGGGCGAAAACGACACCCTTCATCTTGAGAGATCGGAGAGTAGCTGGTCGGTTCAATCTTTAGTCAAGTCGCTTTCTGATGCAGTCGTCTCTACGGCAGAAGAAAAGCACACAATTGAGTCAGCTAAAGCAGATGATGGAATTATTGATTACAATGCTATTCCCAAACGAGTCATTTTTCATGAGACGGATTGGCCGAGCACTAAGGAAACGCCATATTTTAACCACCATGCATTCTACTCCAATTTGCGACTCTATCAGCAAGAAAAATTGAGCGAGGCCGAAGAATTTGGAAATACTCTTTTATATGGAGAGGTGGTTACTAGTACAAATACGATGTTGGAAAAGTGAGGCCCCTATTCCTCATTTGAACTGAACCTTTCCTAATGTACTCTAGGAACCCGAAGCTTCTTTCTAGGCTTCCTATGGGCTTCACTTTCACAGCTACAACACAGATTGCCGGACGTGGCCGTGGTTCCAATGTTTGGGTTTCTCCTCTGGGGTGCTTGATCTGGTCTGTTTGCATGAAACATCCCATGGAACTTGGAAATAAAGCACCAGTTGTCTTCATACAGTATTTAGCAGCAATTGCTATTGTTGAAGCTATTCATTCATATGATAAAGGCTATGATACAGTGCCAATTAAACTCAAGTGGCCCAACGATATTTGTACGTTCGTTTCCTGGTTCTTTAAAGCTCGTTCTAACAATAATAGATGTCCAAGATCCATCTAAACCCGGAAAAAGAGAATATGTCAAAGTTGGGGGTATTCTCGTTAATTCCTCGTATTCATCTGGAAATTATGATTTGGTCGTAGGTATAGGTCTTAATATCAAAAACGCAGCGCCAACAACATCACTCAACACTCTCCTGCCACCACATCTCGCACCAATCACTCTTGAAAAATTTCTTGCTCGCTTCCTCACGAAATTCGAAACAATCTATAAAACTTTCTGTAGAAACGGCTTTGACAGAAAATTGGAGGAAGTGTATTATAAACACTGGTTGCATACGGATCAAATAGTTACCTTGGAGACAGAAGGTGGTGCAAGAGCTATCATTAGGGGTATCACTACGGATTGGGGATTGCTACGTGCGGAAGAATTAGGCTGGGAGGATAGACCTACAGGAAAGGTTTGGGAGTTGCAAAGTGATAGCAATAGCTTTGATTTCTTGAAAGGATTGCTGAAACGAAAGGTTTAGTCAAAACCGTGCGGAGACACAATATGTTCCTTTCTTTTAACAGTACTTGTACGTCAGATGAAAATAGACGAAAAGCTACTAAACAAAGTAAGCTCTTCTAATTCCTCATGCTTGAGTACATACCTACCTCTCTATTGCACTCCGCAAAGACCCCCTAGCCCACCAGTCTTTAAAAAGATCGCAGCTATCCAACACCACCTATCTCAACCCTGTCCCTAAAACCACATAGCCATTTTCCACTTTTCATCCATACTCACTCACTCCAATCTCCCAAATATCACCAATAAATATATTCTAAACTCCACCACGATTTCCACCAAACAAGACAGATACACGAATCTCTGAAGCTCTCCCTTGGTTATGTTAGCCTTCTTTCGCTCGCGCACTCGACCTCCAAATTCTAAATTGGTGCAGAGTATCTTGAAGTTCTTACACTGGACATTCTTCTGTAAAGTCAGATAAATTGCTTGATTGATTGGTTGGGTGGGTGTTTGGTATGAGTTATCTATCAATCTATCTCTTTTGTCGTTCTTTCTTCTTTTACAGTAAGTATTACGAGGGGGAAACTGTGGGGGTGATTGGTCGAGTAGAGAAGGGTTTGTGAGATAGATGTTTGTATAATTACTGTCCTTTCTACAATTCCCGAGGTGTTGCTCAGTTCTTGTTGTCTAATAAGCATGTTGAGTCGAAGTTTGGAGCAGAGAATATGAACTTGCGGTATTTGTTGGAAGGGTTTATGAGATCAGACATGTATGCAAGAGTTCGGGATTATTGTATTTTGTAGTTTGATTCTTGGGGTGGGTAGATAGTATATATGTATATATGCAAATGCAAAAGAATTAAAAAGCTTGCCCTCTTTCAAGAGAAAAAAAACAAGTCAAGGGATTTGGAAAAGTTCATCTAAATCCTCTTATTGAATTAAAAAGTTAACAAAAAAAAAGCACATTCAGCTGATGAACTAAAAGCTAAATGTAGAAAATGGCATGGCTTGATAGCTCATAACCAAAAAAGGAGCTAGATTGCTAGCTTGCCTAGAATTGAATGCCCAAAGAAGAGAAATTCTTCTGTAACCCATCCCGTGTAAACTCCGAAACCGAATCCCGTATCAAAATTTCAACTAGTTGATTAGATGGGAGGACCAGCGACCTTGAATGGATGAGCTTCGGTGTTGAAAACCCATTGGTTGACACCGCCGCTTCCGACTTGGTATTCTTCGTCCTGTTTGATGGGTGTGAGTACGTCTGAACATTTGAATTGGGTGACAGATAGATGGGATAGAAAGGAGGTTACAGGGGAGAAAGGAGGAAGAGAAGCTTACATCTCCGTGGATCATATATGCATATTTCAAAACCTCCGCAAACAAGAAACTATCCTGGAAATCATTGAAACCACCTCCATTCGCCGCATTGACATTTTGGAGTTCGGCGAATCCACTACCGGTTCTGTAATTGCAAAGTCAGTTGCCAAAATTCCCCAAAAGTGATAGGGTTAGATGAAGTCATACCTCGCCGTTGCGTTAATAGCAACAAATCCATTCCAACTCCACTCACGATACTTCTCATCTCCAGTTACACGATAAGCGTAGTAAAAAGATTCAAGGACTTCGGGTCTCAGAATATAATCTGAATTGGTGATATAGAAACCGGCCTTCTCATAGAAGGCGAGTTGATCGGCAGGTGGAGGAGGATTGTGGGTATCGTTGGCAGAAGTGTTGCTCTCTACCCATTGGAAAACTTCGGGTCCGATACCGGTGAGTGTGCTGGCGTATGTGTCTTCACAGCCGTTGACCAACTCGAGTCCGAAATCAATGTACTTTTGCTCCTTGAGCACGAGACCTGCAAGGAGGAAATTGCCTCCGTCAAAACAAGCGACTGTGTCTTATGTCAGTATTGTGACTCGAATGACTTAAAATCCGTTGGTGAGGAGAGTGCACTTACGATGCTCGGAAACAAAAATACGTGTTTTGTTTTGGTAAGCGGCCATAAAGGTTAAATCTGGACGAGTTGAGGGGTGACTAGCCAGATGCTTTATGGATGAATCTGCAGCGGCGATCCATCTTTCTTTGTACTTGCCGAATCTAGTTGAGTCATACACGTACATCTTGATGAGATACTCGTAAAAACTGTCATCGCCACCATTCCAACCTCCGCTTGCATCTTGGAAAAGTCCTGTGTTGATATCTACATTTGTACCAAGCAAACCTATAGGATTACTAGTCAGCTACCGCTTTCAAGATGAGAGATGTAGGTGGAAACTGGCAAGTCATGGTTATATTGGAGGCCATGAGAAGAACAAATAAATAATATTAAACAAGATATGAAGTCGGAGTGATTTCAGATGGAGTGAGATAATAAAAGACTAAGCTAATACATACCAGGCCATGGCGAATTATACTCGGGCTTTGGGTCCAAAAGATACGATTCTCCCTTTTGTGAGAGTTTAGCATAAGTGTCGTTACCGGTCAAATCAGACAAATGGGTCCACTCAAGAACTAGTGAGCCAATTGTTGCAATTCCGTTTGTGGTAGAACCATCAGTTCCTCGAGGATTGAAAATAAGATTATTAGCTGGTACCCCCGAAGGTGTATCAAATGCAAATGCCATATTGTCAGCTAAACGTGCTGCTTGAGCAAGAACCTCGTCGACGGCCGCGTCATTAGTATTGAGGTTTGAAAAAGGACCCTTGAGGAGATCGTAACCTAAAATGTGTAAGACAAATGGGGTTTCTGAATAGACAGGGGAGAACTTTACCAGCAAGTAGTCCACCAACATATCTGATAGTAGTCTCAAACAGTGAAACTTGGGAATCAGTTTCGTCAAAATCGATGGTTGGGACCCAATTTAAAATCACGTCTACAATTTCCGGAATCTCCATGATAATTGCCGTGCTGAAGGCATCGACAGCAGAGGCTCCCCATCCATTTCTTTTTGCAAGTTAGCTCAGGTATCGTGGTGTATAGTTTTGATTGGTATACCTGGAATCCGAGAAACTATTGGCAATTGGATGAAGCTCGTCATGAGGGAAGGCGTGTTGGTAATATCCGTTCCACGCAAACGAGAATGCCTCTTTGACAGCAGCTTGTCGATCTGCAGCAGAAACTGCGGCAGAATTTGCTGAGAGGCTAGAGGTTTGTCTTTTTTCAGGCTGAGGACCATGGGGTGCAGCCAACGTAGTTAGGCATAGAGATGCTAACGCAGGCGCGGTTGTAGAAATGAAACGCATTGTAATATTAAACCCAAGAACTATCTATGGGGAGTCACGAACCTATTTGAGATCAGCATTCCCTGGTGTTATTTGCTTTTGACTGCTTAACTTACGTTGCAATATTTGCAGAGATTATGAGGCAAACGAACGAATTGCTTGTCTTTATAGTAGTTCTGGAGTTGATATTCGAGTTCGGCAGAAAGACAGAGCGGGAGGAGGCTGTGTGGAACGAAGGTTCAAATGGATCAAAATGAAATTACCTGCAACACTAGTCTTCAAGGGAATTGGTGAATCACTACGAAATTCCAATGCTGATGACAGAGAGGGGTAACTGAATAGTGAATCCAGCGAGCTACTACTCGGGTGCCTCGAGGAGATCTGAGTCTAGGAAGGAAGACTAGAAGAATCTAGATAGAAAAGAAAGTGTGAACTTGAGGGATTTCATCGTTTTCTTAAATATGGGCAGATCACACAACGTAGGAGTACAGAACTTGTAGCCCCGTGAACCTAATGGTTCACATGAGGATAAATCTGCAAGGAACACTGGGATTGAACACCAAAAAGCTTAACCCCCGGAGATCCTGTCACCGGCCAGAAAAATGCTGAGGATGTATTGAATATGTGCATTGATTGCTTCCCCTACCGAATTGTTTTTGGTGTGTTCTGCGTGATAGTAGACGCACATGCACCAACGTTAAGTCATGTCGAAAGCCTCCATTGGCATTTGACTCTCGGATAAGCGCATTTTATGCGGGGAATTTGATAGTATAATGATAGTTTTTCTAGAGCAATGTTGATCATATGCGCCGGCTATATGAGCTTCCCTATACGTGCTAGGCCAGATATGCAAACCTAGCATACATGTAGCTGCATGTTTCTCAAGTGTCATTATTGAGTAGCGGATAAAGTAACGTTGTAGATATTGGTGATAGGAGCTACCAGTTCGATGAGCAAGCATGTTGATTCAAACAATGAGGGGAAGCCGACGTACAACAAGGTACAAGAATGCACCAAAACGAACAAGTGCATTCATTTTACTCTCACGACGTATTTTTAAAGTGTTCGTGAAAGCGTCTGAGCGAACGGAGATTTCTTATGAAGATGCACGAAATGCTGGTGGAGAAGGTCACGGACCATAATTAGACAAATCAGACAAATTAGACACCACGAGTCAGATCTACGACCCAGTAAGAAGTACCAAGGTAGTATCTTCAGCAAGCCCCAGACAAAACTGTTTGGCTCAAACCCCTGGTACTAAAAATAAGAGAAATGCCGAACAAGATCAACCAAGATTCGATACCTACGAAGGACGTGTTGCCAGGTAATTAGCACTCATCACATCTAAAATCACGTGTAGATCCAATCCATATCGGATGAGTCCGAGCGAGCAATCTTATTACTCGGGATCCTATTCCATCGATCTGTTTTGAAGATCTTCGGCGGTCAGCAAACAAATGCTTCACGAACAGGTAATCTGTTCGTTGTTATCTTGCAGAAAGAGAAGAGATATTACATTGCAGAGGATAATCTTATCCCGCGTGAGTCTGCACGTTGACTCTTCTGGGGTATCAACAACTAAGGTCTAGGTCTAGGATACCACAATCCGCATTTTCCGGATCTCTTCCCCAAACATGTTGTGATCATCTTTCCTCAGTCCAATGGCTCCATCTCTATCTGCATCTCGCAGCCAGTTCCAAGGATCAGGGGAAATAGGGTATCATTGCATGTTGTGCGTGATGCCTTCACATCTGCACGAATCCACCTCTGCCGGCGTATCTTGGTCCGCTCCATCATTGTCTGCGCGGATAAAACGCCTAACTGTTTGCTGATAATATCCAATCGACCGAGAACCCAGTTGTACAAATGCTGCGGTACACCAGTCCCTCCACCAGCGATGAATAAAGGCCAAATCATCAAAAATACTGGTATACCGCTCATTTGAGGTAACAATGTTGGACGTTCCACTAGTGTGGTGTGGCCAAAATAACTAGAGATGCTAGTGCAAATATCTGTCGCCATCCTGTTGATAATTTTTCGTGCTTTCATCTTTTGAACTAAATGCTCAGACGTAAGGTGTGTTATCCTATTCAAGTGCTCGAGGAAAAGTTCATTCAATAATATTCGCATCCATCGATAGTGATTAAACATTCGCGAAATCCAGACATCATAATATTCGTGACATTTTCCATCGAAAGAACTCCCATCTGAAAAGTCTCTGCTCTGTACGGTAAAATTCCAGTGAATAGGGAGATTTGCTTCCCATCGCTCCAATTCGCCATCCAGCAAAGCTACTGCCGAAACAATTTTAACTGGATCTGTGAACGCTTTCGCCCTGATGGATGCATGGAGATTGATGAATCGAACAACAATTTCAACTACCGCAGAAGCAGTCGCATCTTCCGTACGCTTGTTCTTTAGAATAAGCTCAGAAAACTCGATTAATTGCGTCGAAGGGGAGTTGTCCATCTCAAAGTATTTGATATGTGCAGCGAAAAAGAATTGCAATTGGAGTTTTGTGGTCGGTTTGTTTTTCTCGTAATTTCTCAAAGCTAGTGCTTTCAATAAACTCAAAGCACCGTTGGCATGCACAGAAAGTGAATGTGATCCTCTAGGTGCAGTGTTCATCAACTAACTTGTCAGAGTTGTTTCGTGGTTCATGACTGGCGACACTTACCTCAAAGATGACCAACATCACAACTTTCTTCAAAATCCCCTCAATATTTGCATTCGAAATATCTCCAAGTTCCCGAATGACGGAATTTATAGTATCAAAATGCTTTTTTCTTGCAATCGCCATCAAATTGGGATTCCTAGTGGCATTTGATAGTCCAGCCAGTCCCACTGAAGAAACTGCTTCTAGCATTCTGCTTTGCACGAACAATTCAGCAGACATGGTTGGCATTAGATCGACCCAGTTATGTGAGCGTTCTAACGGAACCGTCATATAATATGTAAGAAAAAAAGCTATTCCCTTATCAACCAAAGGACACAAGTTTTTGGTTATGGGCAAGTTCGATCTGGCAAGATTTCCAAATTCAAATTCTGTTATAGAGCCCGAGGCCTTGGTTGGTATTCGTGTAACAGGAGATGGAACCCTGGCTTTTCCATCTTGAAGAGACCTTTTGGCTCTCACGATAGATGGAATGTTCATGAAATTGGCTTTCCGCAAGGTCCTCTCATTCTCATCTCGGAAGCAAAGTTCTAGCTGATCTCGATACCCTGGGCAAATCTTGTCCACTCGCACACATTGTGTACAAGCTGGCAGCTTCTGATCACACTAGGAGAATTTTAGTACTATGGGCATTGATTGAGGTGGATTGATCGAACTTTTATTCTTCTCTTTCGGCAGCATAAACATGCCTTGCTTGGCTTTCCACAAAAAACCATGGTGATGATTTATACAATCAAAGAAATCAAAGCCAGTCCCGAAATGGTTTACAAATCGTGTTCGTCACGAGAAAGCAGCAGCTCATATTCGGTAGTGAGTGTACGAAATCTGCAAGTAGGCGGGCTTGGCGAAAATATATGTCGCGCGAATACCTCCTCGCATGCTATTTGACTGTTGAAAAATGCAGATTCTTGGTTAAATTATAAATCTATTGAAACATTCTGTCGATAGTATCTTGTAAATTCCAAAGACCTGACCGCGATTAAGAGTGTATGATAGTATTTACGTACATAAGCACCATTCCGAAAAGGGTAACCAATTCGCCATGTCGGTTGCGACATGGAGTGAGCATGAAGACCGGCTCCGTCCTCTGATCAATGCGCCGGCTACAGTTCTATAAGTGGTGTTTTTCTGTATTGGTAAATTAAGAGGTACTCGATAATGACGACTAGAGATAAGGGTAAATGCTATTAAATCACACAGCTAAGTATACTCGCAACTATCTTAGCAAATCGTATTAAACAAACCCGAGAGATGAAAAGATCTCACACGGCTAATACGCAGTTGTCTTCACCATCTAAATCCTCCTACGAACCAAAATCGAATACTCTTCCAACGACTTCGTCAATTATTGCCTTCTAATCGCGGCTTCGAGTTTGCATTGATTCATCTGGGATGCTTTGGCAATCCCCATTGCAGATATGGGAGGTATTTTGCTGGGTGCCAATAATTGAAGAGTGCCACACAAGGAAAGATAGGCAACGCATCGAAAACATATAGACTATTTTCTCATCTGTCAGCCAATCTTTACTTCCTTTACTCGCTATCTTCCAGATACAGATTTAAAAAATAGACACTCACCACCACTCATGTTCTTCAGTGTACCCCGTCCTTCCCAGAGCAAAATCTACCATGCGAAAAACACTCCTAATCAGAATCAACATGCAAGTAATATTGACCACATGTAATAGCGCCTGCCAATTTGGCTTGAGCTTCTTCTCTGCTCCGTCTATTATCACATATTCCTCATTCTTGCTCTTGCTATCATTTGGAAGAGTAACGCGTTGTTGAAAATCCGATGTGAAGCGTCGAGACGTAAAATTGAACCGAATAGCGATGATGGAAAAAAGCCCAAAACATGCCATCTGAATTGCAACTCCAACCAGAGCAATGTTTTCCCCTTGAGTTAGCTTGGATTGCGCGTCGACAGAGGTAATATCGATGGATGTGATGCGCACGACACCAATTAGTTGAAGGAGAAGCGCAACTTAAGGGGTACTTGTTAGTGATTGATACATAAAGCTTGGGGCTTAAACTATGAGGAACTTACGGATGTCGCAGACTACGAAAATAGGGGTAATGAACCGAGGGGGAATCCAGAGGAGCTTGGTGGTTCGTGCTTCCTTTGGGACGATGTGATAAATGATTCTCCCCTGATTTTCATAACGTTAGCGACATTACCATAATTACAAGACAGCTCGGCTTGGAAAGAGCTTGGACTCACAAAAATGATATAGCAAGCAGCGGCCATGAGCACAGGTGATAGCACAATAAGTGCAGTTTGCGCCACATATATTGATTTCTCAGTAACGTGTTTCGTGGAGAGTGCTCTGATAATATAGCCGGCTCCTTCCACTACAGAGTTATCCTTAGTGCAAACTCAGAGATACAGAGTTAACCAAGAAGAGAAGTACTCACTGGCAGCAGCAACAACCATGATGGCCCATACCCCGGCATTGTATCTAAGCCATTGGAAGAAGGTAACGAAAAATGCCAAGGAATAGAGTACGCCGACTGCGATGGCGGCTTCGAACGATGGGTCGTAGTTGTAGTGAGATAGTGTTCCGGGTTCTGGTGTAAAAACCATTGTTAGCGAGGGAGTTTCTTCTGTGATTTGAATGGTTGCGGATTATTGAGTGAGAGAGGATGCAGCTTAAGATGATTGTAGTAAGTGAAATGAAGTTAGAGGTTTCTGAAGATTTCTGAATATTCTTTTTCGAGAGAAGAGAAACGAGAGAAGGCGAGATACAAGTCATGTACTTATATGTTAGCTATTGATCATGTTGTATTTATTTCGACTTGTCTCTGACCATACTCATATTCATTTGACGAATTGGTTCCCTATTCTAGCAACCTGTTGTTGGTGCTCAGCCCCGGACAAAAGCATTGCATTGGGTAGACCCCAAGTAAAATATTTGGCTCAATGATGTAAAGATAACAAAACCCCAAACAGTTGCATGATTCGGAAAAGGGTAAGCAGATCGGCTCTCGTCATTTAGTCATCAAACAATCACATGAACTTGTACCAATACCCCTCGAGCTTACAGACTGTTACGAATATGATGTAAAGATTCATTATGTATTAAGAAGATCTAAAATGCTATATCATGCTAACATGCCCATTTATTTCTCTGTATGATCTCTTTGCCTCTGCCTATTAACTGAGAATTCCGCCTGTATAGACAATTAAAATAGATATATAAACATAATTCTATCAAATGAATGTGAGAGATCGATACAAGAGAAGAAATATACCCAGAAGAAACCCGATGTACTGTGAATTGTGAACCTGAATGACCCGAGAAACTTTTAATCACAATTTGTGTGAAAATGCAATGTGTGGTATATGAAGAAAAAACCGTATTTTGGAGAAAGAAAGAAAAAGAACCATGTATGATATGATGTACAAGAAAACTGGTGACAGAAAAAAAGAAAATTACACGCGTCCAAGAGCGGTGTCCAGATCACGAAGGAATGAATCCTCTCCAGGTAATCGTTTAGAGGGTACGATTAATGAGGAACTCTCAGATCTAGTATCGTAACTAGTGCTGCCTCTAGAGAGCATCGTAAGACGTGTAGATGCCCCTTTCCTCATCGGTGACTGGCTTCTAACAGAATTACCACCGGGCGTGTGGATACCAGGAGGCGTGAGGAATTGGAGATCGGGAGTAGAGGCGTTACTATCGCCAGGTCGGTAGCCGGCGAAGTAATCGTTGATATTTTGATAACCCTTGACACCACTGCCGTAACCCATGATGGAAGTAGGTCTTTCGAGAGTGGGGGATGGAACAACGGTTGAAGCTGCTTGCATGGATCGTGCCATTATGCTAGGACTGGATCCCCGGAAGATGGATGGTCGCATAGGTCGAGTCTGGATAGCAGAGGGTATAGATGCTTGTCCCCACATGTTACTTGCTACTGCGAGTGATGGTAGTGCAGGTCTTAATGTGGGTCTTGGTTGTTTTGAAGGGAATTTTATGTCGTAGCGAGACTTTCCAATCCAGAGCATCTGCTCATGCTCTCTGAGATACCTGTTGCCTCCGAAAGATTTTTGAACAATTTCTCGACTTCGCATTCCAAGGGCTCGAAGTTCGCCTTTCTTCTCATACATTCTCTTGGTAATAATCGCAACTTCTTCTGCAGAAGGCTTATCGATGATAGAAGGAGGCTTGTAACCTTGAGGGTCATTCGCATAAGGAGCCCATTCGTCCAAAAGACCAAGCATATTGATCTGCGCTCTTGCAAGACTTTGTGCATCATTGGGGGCAACCACAGCACTGAAGCAGTCGCCGGTGTTGAAATCTGTAAGAACCCGAAGGGAAGCCCCAACATCTGTACATACAACAGGCGCGCCAGTCAAAGCTGCTTCGCCCAATGCTAAGGGAAGCCCCTCGGAGATAGAAGAATTAAGGAAGACCCAAGTTTTCTTGAGCACATCAGTTGGGCTTGCAGTTCCGCACAAGTTGACATAGCCTGGTAAGGATTTGGAGGCTAATATTTCGAAACAGTCTGTTGAGTATTGTGGTGCTTTGTCAATTGCACCGTAGATATCGAGGCGATAGTCTTTAAATCCCCATACATTTACAATGATATCAGCAGCTAAAATGGCAGTCTTGATATCCTTCGCATACCAAACATGAGAAAGCATGGTGACTGTTGGCAAAGGTGAAGTTGTCTCCTTGATTGGACTGAATTTAGAGATATCTGCAGGTGGGATACCATTAACGACAGGATCAATCTTGCGCTTGAAAATGTTTCGGTGCTCGAGTTTGCCTTGGTGTGATCCAATTTCGATTTCCCATCCAGGATTGAAGAAGTCGGCGCAAGGTAGAATGATATCGGCGTGGTGAAGTGTCAGTTGACTGGTGAGCTTCATGAGACCAAGTAACGAGTTTCTGACAAATGGTGGTAGAGAGCAAAGATCTGAAGACAGGTAGAGATTTGTTTCGCGCCAACTAATAGCGTGATCCCAGATTTGCAATGTGCTGCCCCTAGTAATCTTGCACACAATTCCATACGAAGCACTGACGGAATGATGTGACGCTTGGAAAATCGCCGGAATCCTCTCAGGCATGGGAAGAGAGAATATAAACAAGTAGCGAAACCAGAGATCGAGTGCGGCGTCGAGTTGAGCTATTGTAGGTATCTCAGTCTGAAACCAACCCTCTGAGGGAGTTGGGCTCACAAGGTCTTGTGAGATCCATAGGTTCCGCCAGGCATTCTTAACGATTCTACTGTTCCAGACACCCGTCCAATGTTTTCCTTGGGAGAAATACGCGTTTAGGTTGACCAAAGCTCGGGTTGATTGGAGAATGTCACTGTTCGAATATTGACTCGTTCTAGCCCCTTTCACCAGAGCTTTGAGAATTGGAACAAAATTCTTCTGAATGTCTAATTTTGTCGCATCTCTGACAGCATGAATGACCTCTGAATCTAATCGATCTCTGAAAATTCCATGGGTCGGTGTCATGAAATCGAGTCCCCAAATTGGAATGACTTTCAGTGTTTGGACGTTCTCTTGTGTTTGATGTTTAGGCACTCCAAAGTCATTCGCTGATTCTGAAATCATGTACCATTTCGCTGCCTTAAGATTGTTTACCATGTCTCTTCGACATGCAGACACCCCACCTCCTTCATTGGGCCAAGTTCCGGAGTCTGTGGCAAGAACATGAAGCTCGTCGCTTTTGAAATCTGGGGCAGACCTCGTGCGAGCATTGGCAGAACCCCCCTGTCCAAATGCGTACAAATCTGCAATCTGAAATGCGAGTGGTGCCCATCCCGAAATTGATTTATCAAGATCGATAACGGCCATAATTGCGTCTGCATTCTCATGCAAATATTCTTCAGCCAGCCTGAGGTTGCCGTGATCACGTCTTCGATAATATGGGCGCAACATTGGTTCCCGTCGAAGAAGTCTTTCGTCAAGCCATCTCATGATTACACCATCATACGCCGAATTGTTTTTCCATGCTTGCCATAGCCTCGACCTAGCTTTCGAAGTGGAGACTGGATTTTGATGGGTATTCATGCCTAGCCATCTGGGCAAAGCATGTGAGCGTAATGATTTAAAGCCAATCATGTGATCATCATGGCGAAATGCAAAGTTGGTGGGCTTTTTGAGGACTCCGAGATGATCCCATTCTATCAGCGCAGGTGTGTCGACAGGCTCGCCATTCAATGTTGTGTATATGGTTGGATGATATTTATGATCATATGACCACTGTGACTCATATACATCGGGGCCGATGACAAAGGTGGCCTCGATAACTTGTGAATGGGGTATCCATGTGTCCAGCTTGTCTTGACGTTTAGCAGGAGGAGCGGCCCATGAAACCATGCAAAACATATGCGGCAATACAAACTCTGCTCTCAACAACTCATCTTCAAAATTGCTGTTTTGTCTATAATGGCAATTGAAGCGCACGAGATTTCCATCGAGAATGTAGGACCCACTTTGAACAAGACCTTGTTTATTGAACAACACTTGTTCAAATTGGTTACTCCCTTCCACACATCGTCGCGAAATCGGATAGCGCCGACGTGTTGTCATGACATTCTGTTTTGAAATCTTTTCCAAGTCGTATTCATATTCATAAACGTTTGCTTTCACGCCTTTGACATAGTCTTCTCTGCGTAAAAGAAGAAGATCCTTGCTGTAAATGCTAATGCGCTCAAGCTTGGCTGAATCGGCTGGCTCTTGCTTGAGGACACCACCATATTGTCGGAGCTCGCAGATGCCATTGCTGAGTAACGACTCTTGTATGGCTTCAGCACCTTCCCTACCATTGTTAATGATATGGCTACCAGTAATGCTGGCTGTATCCGGGACTCGAACAAATGCTGTCGAAGACCCTCCAGTGCTGTCTATCATTATCCTTTGACGCTTTAATGACACTGTCGTACCACGTATTTGTTTCCAGAGAGTTTCTACATTCTTTCTACCATGGAGCAAGAAAATGGGCATCAAAATACCCTGCAAAAAATTCGCGTATGACCATATTCCAGTTATCAAGAACATGACAATCGATCGCATGTACTTTGGAGTTGACTTCATGGTATAATTGAGCTCTCTTTGCAACTCTGGCTCTGCCACAAATGCTATCGCGAATAACTTCAGGCAATGCCCAATCGTATGATAAACCTTACTGAATGGCCATTTCAGCTGTTTTGTGATTAAATCTGCTGTCAATCTCCGTGTTTGTGTCTTTCCAAATAAGTTCATTATGTTAGACTTTTCATGCTTATCGGAACTCTCTACCGGAGCAGTCTTCGCAAATTCCAATGTGTACCGTTTCTTTTCAGTGGCAACGAAGGCACCAAAATTGCGGCGAGCTAAGAAAGTGGCGATGGGTAGGCCTTTGAGCTTGTTCGCTCGTACCCAACTATGCTGGTCAGTTGTCAATGCATCAACTTGTCCCGTGCATCTGTCGAGAATGAGCTCTCGAATCTCTGTAGGAAGTCCTTCCCAATCAATGTTTGGGTTGCATCCGATAGCTGTATGTCTAAGGATTTCGTCATCAAAACAGGTCGCAACATTTTCTGCATCGGCTTTTGAGGGGTTTGAGAAATTCAAGAAGTTTCGTAGTCCCTGAGGTACAAGGGTTTGCTCCAATAGGCCTGACGGTGAAACGGAAGAGAGCAATGATTCCAGGAGTATAGCGTCTTCGTGCGAAACACCCTGAAAAGTTTCGGCTGCAATGTGAAGCAGTATTTCGGCAGTCCTGTAGCAGGTTAGCACTAAAAATGGTCGGGCTATAGAATGACTCCAGTAAGGAATCTGACACTGGTGGCGGCAATAGGAGAAATGTCACTTACGCCTGGCAGAAAAGACTGATGCTTGAATTCTGGTCCATCGCATCCATTGTTTCGCAACCAATGATGATCCTCATTAGATTACTGGAATCGCAGCCAATTGCTTTTAGGTCCTTGAATTCATCAGAGAACATAGACATAGCGACGCATTCGACCACAATCTTTCCACTTTCAAAAGCTGTGATGGTCTCATCCAATAATGCCTTTACTTCCGGAAATGCACTCAGAGCAAAATTTGGGATTGAATCAACCGAGCTGCCTTTGATCTCTTCAAATATTCCAACAGCATGATGTAGAATCGACTTAATTTCCAAACCGGGATGTGTCATAGGATCGACTTCATATTTTTCGTCATCGTTAAGGGCATCCAGATTCTCGAAAGTCATGCGGAGCTCGTCTTGAGATAGTAATAACTCACGACCCGGACTTGTGAATTCGTGGAATGATCTATCTTGTGATATCTTATTCCAAATGCGACCTTCGGAGTCCATCGTATCAACTGGTTTTGCTCTAATGCCCGCGTAATATAGAGAGAGGAATGCTGCAGTCCATGTTGCTGCCGCAAGCGCTACCACATCACAGTACTCGAATTGAGGAAGAAAATGTCTAAGTATTTGTCCAGAGGGAAGGCCAACGCAAGTGGCTATGAGAAGAGGCTTGAGACTTCGAGGGCCCGCGAAAATTTTTGTGTACTAGATGAGAGTTTAGCTGATGTAGATTTAAAAATTTTTGTCAAGGTTCTTGACAAGGAAATGTACCTGATAGAATAGTAAACCTGTGGATACTTATTAACAAACGTTTCAAATCATGGAAATGGTGCTTACCTGTATAGGCTCCAACATAAGCAATAAAAAGAAGGGTTGAAGCCTCTGTGCTGTCAAATACCCAGAGAAGACTAGAGGCTACAGCTAAACTCCAAACATGAAATAATGAGTACCGTCCCAGCATACTCCAATAAAGGTGTCTCCGTGCCTTGACACCTGCGTCGACTGCGTCTGGAATTGAAGAGACGTCGCCAATCAGCATATTCTGACTTTCAGCTGTCATGGTATGAAGCTTTGCGGCATTGAGATCTAGAAGAACTGCACCAATTAGGTAATAAGCCAAAGCAAAGCCAACAGGCATCCGGTATCTTGTATTCTGCGCCGATAGCCCGAGGAGACGTCCACCGGCAAGAAGTGAGTTCCATTTGTCGAGAAGTGCTACGATAAAGTAGAGAAGACTACAACCAACCTGCCTTATTTTAGTATTTCATTTCGCAATTTAATAATTATATGGTGAAAGAAAATTACTCACCTCATCACCAGCCTGACGCCAATGGATAAAAGCATTGTGCAACCTAAGACCTGTTTGCATTTGCTTGAGAGTATCCAGAGCAACCTTAATTTGCATGTTCCAAGTTGATGAATATGGCATTGGTAGTGGCGTTCCCGAGTAGCCCGAGTACCATTTCAATAGAAATATTGTTGCGTCATAGCTGTCCACCAACGATTTGACAGTTGGATCCTGACAGTTATGTCGAAAGCCACTTCGTACTTTTCTTATTTCTTCAATCATTGCAGTTCTTGAAATTTTCAAGGCTGCCGGATCGGTCATTCCATCGAATGCACGGTCATCGCCGTCCTTGTGAGTCTTAATATACCATTCTTTCAATTCCTTGTCACTAATCTTTTCAATATTTTGATGCCATGTAGTCCATTTAGATGCTGTGTGTCGAGTTCCCAAAGCGAGAAGAAATATAAAGACATACAAGACACTCAAATAGATATAGATATCATAACCAGGAACAAAAATTGTTGTGATTGGTGAAACAAATAAGACAGGTAAAATCATGAGGATAACTGGACGTCCAGATTGGAAAGTGGTACCTGGATAAGAAAAATTGGCCAGAGTTGCAAGCAGTATCAAATAGGTGCTTAGTGCAAACAAGTACAAAAAGAATACTAGCCCTGCAACGATACCATCTTTGATACCAAGACCAATCAAGCCAATCAAGCCAGCGGCAAGTGAGAAAGCAACACCGCCAACGATTCTCGTCGCTATGAATTGGTTCATTGCGGAAAAGGCCATTGAAATGAGATAGTAAGAACCGCCGCATGTTATCCATGTGCCACACATGCCTGATATTAAAAGGGAAATCATCAAAGCCAACGTAGCAGAATGCTGAGCTGTGCGACTCATATTTCCACTCAAGTAGAGACCTTTGCCAGTGCTTGTTAATAGCAGGATATCCAAAAGTGCTGGTATCGCGAAAACACTCAAGAAAGTAAATCTCATTGTCCCAGAAAGACCCTTGGCTTTAAAATCTCCGATATCAATCTTTGCAGCTGCATAGGCTGAGGGAGTTGAAGGATCAGCATCGGTCCAGATTGGAGGCTCCCGGCCAGGTTGATGATGACAAGTCCGATAACGATCCGATAGTAATTTGCCGAAACAACTAGGGGTCATGTCAAAGTAAGACTCGCATCGGGCTCCCGTTGCAAAAAGCTCCGCAAATGCAGCCGCCTGGTCGCTCTGATCATTGAACAAGGTGTTTCTATCAGTGACTTCAACATACGCCTCATCAAAAGCGTGCTTCCGAAAAACAGAAAATAAAGCAAGGCAAATAATATCAACACGGGCGTCAATCTTTTTCGCCTCCATAATCTCAATCAGAGCCTTCGTGATAGCCTGAAGTGTGTTCAATCTTCTTTCTTTTAATACAATAGTGATTGCATCATTGATTTGGTTGAAGACGTAGAGAGCATTCTCCTCAGAAGGATGCTGCGAGTTATTGTCCACGTGCCATTTTGATCTTAATGCTATGAGATCTTGTGGAGATTTTTGATTCCCTAGGTAACCGACAGAACAGGCATCTTTCATCTGGATAAAGTCTGTGGAGTCTAGTAATTCTCTTTCGCATGCAAATATTATCGAATCGATCAAATCCCCGTTGCCCTTGACGGAAGATAACTGCAATGTCTGAAGAAATCTAAGCAGCTCTGATGGCGAGAGAGAGCTTATGTCATTGAGCAATCGTGGAGGTAGGTATGAATCTGATTGTGTGGACCACTGCCAAAATCCTTTCTCTGCCTCAAATGATTCGTGGCGAGGACAGCCACGACTTGATAAGAATGTATGCAAGATTGTTCCACTGAGATCTTGAACATTTCTTGACATGAAAATGTCAAGCTTAGTCCGCTCTTCGAACGCAAACACTGCCCAGTAGCGACTTTCATTTTGGTACTGCAATCCCGAGTCAAGGCCCTTGTACACTCTGATGAAGTCTGTGGGGGCAGAATCATCAGCTAAGGCACAAAGCTGATTCGCAAGTTCTTGTATCGCTGCATGCCACGCTGAAAGCTCCACCATTCCGTGCTGATTACAAAATTGGCTTAATTTGCCACCAATTTCTTTCAACACATTATTATCGATCGGATCGAGAAGATCAAGGGATTTGAGTTTCTTTTGTGATTGGAGGATTTCATCAAACGATTTTCTGGAAGCATGAACCCCAAGTGGAAAGCATCCAAGGAAGTCGTTGGATGACCCACCAGGAGACGCTGATATGGGATTCCCAGGTGATTGATTGAGATACGAATATGGACCATCGGAGAATCTACGGTTCGGTGCGTGGATGGATAAAAGTGATTCTGCCGGCGTGAGAGATCTACTGGAAAATCCCGGTAGGTTAACATCAGATGAATTTCTTGGTAGGTCCAAAAGCACTTGAGGAGTGGCAGAGGGCATTTCAAGGTCTACATCGGCAAATGAGAGCTGGTTAGATTTCTCCGATGGCTGGAGGTCGACTTCAATGGAGAGCGCTCCCAGAATGTTCTCAGCTAGGTCCGTCATTTCCGGTATATATTCATTAGCAATCTGAACCAGCGTTAGTAAAGTTTGGTGTGGATGGCCAAGGAGTAAATTTTTGGATGGTGATCAAGGATAGAGTGCTATATTGGATGATGTGCTTACAGTATGGTTCAGGCGCCACTTTTTATGTGCCTCCATGACTCCAGGCTCCTTGAGCCATGAAAAGGCTCCCAACGGTTCCTTTTGGTCTATGCCATGAGATGTTGAAGTTAAATCAGAATTTGAACCAATCCATGGTGATAGCGCGCTATAGAACTTTGACCATTGGTAGGATCTTCTGACAATGGCGTTTGCTGGATTTACCCCATCATCCAGAGTCTCCCATAAACAGACAACGAATGGCCGGAGGCACGCTTGAGAAACAAAAGCTTTGATGGTGGGCCTCATCTCTTGCATCTGAAATGCATCCCGTTCGTCCCCATTTGATGATATTGTGCCATTTCTTATTATCAGGCCAGCTACTTCATTCAGTTCTGCCAATTTAGGATCGCGTAAAAATCCAGGAGATGATGTTTCGAGATAGGTCTGGAATCCAAGTTTATGAATGAAGGTAATGAATTCGATGAGCATTGGACTTGGTAGTTGATCATACCAATTGCTAATTAAAATCCCAGAAAAACGGCAATCGCTACCTGACGCTGTTGATGAAGCTAATAGCTTGGTGACCCAGGCAATAGCACCTTCGAGCGCCGCTGAACCTTTGCATTGCTGCGGCACAACAAGGCTTATATCAAGTCTTGCCAGGACCTGTGGCGGTTTGTAGTAAAGCCCGGATGATAGAACATGGATTACATTCTCCTGAAAGGCATCGACAACAAGAAGGTCCCATTGTGCTAACACTTGCAGGTCTTCACTTGTTGGCGTATGATTGAACCCACCTAAGTATACTCCAAAGCTTTCGGGCTTCTTCTCGACAGCGACGACTTTATAATGTGATAGTTCAGAAAGAGTCTTGACAAGATACTTCTTGATGGACGCGGGGACAGATTGCTTTGCAGATTTCCATTTCTACATACAGAAGAACGTTAGCTATAGATGTTGACAGCCATGAAGCTTTATCACATGAACCTTTGAGGTCTGCGATAAGATATGAAGATATTCTTTGCTATTTTACTTACTCGATAAGCCTCTATTGAGCTCTGGAAGGCAAGATAAGATATGAAGCTCAAGCCAAGACCAACAGAAGCAAGGATAAATGCAATGAGAATCTGTTCAAAAATTAACAGGGGAAACAGCCAGCCAGACGCATGGGAAAGATTACAAACTGCCACCAATCTTTTGTTAAGTCCCCCCAAGAGGCAGCTTCAAGGCCTGTGATTTGAGCCATAAATGATATGAAGACCGAAGAACGAGGAGTTCTTCAGAGAGAACGAAAGTAAACGGCAACGAATAACATGTGGTAAGTGAAAGTGAACGTTACAAGTCAAGGAAAGAAACCATCAGGAGAAGTCGCGGTGGAGCACATCCGTCATAATAAAAGTCAGATCTACGACAAGATTTTCATTGAGATGGCGTGGGCGTAGACCGCGTCGAGGATACAGAGATTGGGCACCCCCTCCCCAAGTAGGTCTAGGTGGCTATCAATGTTACTTACTTGTAGATACTTACTAGGACTCTTCAGCCCATGCTCTAAAGAGCGGGTAGTGGTAATCCAGGAATAGGATTATTTGCGAGTTTCTGTTCTCGCGACTTCGCCTGATTTCCAATGCTTGGCACCCCGTATCCGGAAACTGTCAAAGTGGTTACAGTCGCTCTGAGCTCCTCTGTACCAAAGCATTTCGTTTCGTAACGTAGTTTGCAGATACGGGCGAGGGCTAGTAGGAACTGGTCGTTTAAACCCCAAATCCATATACACGTGGCCCTGCACCGCAGGTGCGATTGCAAGATCAAAATACATTGAAAAGAAAGCAAATATTGGATTTCGGAAGGAATACCTGGTAGCTGCAGATCGTTGGATGATGATGCCATACGCACAATGTCAGCACGGAGAGTACACATCGCACGCCACAGAAGGATGTTGGAACATTCGATACCCGAGGGATCAAAGTTTGACAGCACAATTGTCAAATTCAGCATGTATCGAGCATATTGGTCCAAGGTTCAGCTTCGTATGGTGCACGATGCGTTTTCGCTATAGGGGATGCGCTGGGCATGTGGCGGTTAGGGATGTGGTGTAACTGTGAGTTGAGATGATATTGGAATTATGGGGTGCCTTGGGGGGGAGGGCAGGGAATAGTCCAGCCTCTCGTACGTCTTTTCTTTTCAAGATGAATAGTGAACAGAGCTTGTGATCGAATTGTTTCAGGTGGGCCTGGTGGACTCGGTGGACTCGGTGGGCTCCTGTAGCATTCGTCTGGGACTGACTCGATGGATGGGGGTTTACGATGGAGGAATTGGTTGCGACTACGACTACGACTGTGACTGCGACGATGGTTCGTGTCGCCAACCGGAGATGAAGGGGGAGGGGTATTTAACCGGACCTCGGGAGCGGAAAATCTTTTTACTTAATAATATCCAGAATAGTACTAGCGCCCCACATCATCTAATCTTTCCTTGGAGCTACTTCGGGGCCAAGCCTTGGTCATCTACTCTGTACGTGAACGTCTCCTAAGTCTTTTCCAGCTAAAATTTCTATATATATCCATATATATCTCCATTCGCTCCAAAAGGGGTAATTATACATTAGCCTCCACAAGCCTGTCGCTTTGCAAGGGGTTCCAAAAGCTTGTTTTTTCCCTCGAGACACCGCTTGGACGGTTGGACCACTCTCATCGCAACTTTAATATAACATCCTTCTTGCATACCGCGCTAAATATCTATTGGACCATGATGCTTGCTGCCGCCCCCAGCAACCCTTCCCTTCTCCATGAATGTTTATACCCACCTAGTCCTAGTCGCTTACATCCCAGGGATTGAAATTTATGGCATAGGCCTCCAAACGTTCCCCAAGACAATGCCTACTGCAGTCACATTTTGGCTCTCATTTGGCCAACACTTGACCATCGATACTGTTCGGATTGTTACAATCAGAATTTTCAGAGACCATGTGTCATTCAGCTCTCCATCAGCTTTCGTGTGGATTGGATGAGCTCAGCCCTTCCTGCTGTCATGTCGGCTATTTCGTGTTCTGGGACGTTCCGATACACATCCTTGTTCGATTTTTCATCTATCTTCCTTCCTAACTCATTTCTTTTGCATATTCTTCGTCTCATAAGGCCTATCTCAGACCACACGCGGCTTTAGATCCCGTGTTCGACCAACCTGTAGCCGTAAAGCTCGTGTCCGAAGCCTTAGTGGAAAGTACGATCGAGCCTATGGTGCTGTGGCAAGTAACGTTGTCCTTGGCTGTCAGAATGCGTGCGTAGATTCAATAGTTTCTTCAATGTGGTACTTACTCGTGAGTGAGATGAGAATTTTACGTGCTTGGAGACTTGTTGCTTCATTTCATTTTACTTCTTAAGTCGAGACAAGTACACCCTCGTTTTACGATATTCATTGCCATCAATCTTTCTCGTTCTTTTCTCATTTAAATACCAAATAACACTCGTTGTAGCGAAGGTTTGAGATCTAAACTTTATTCTATTAATTGGCCTTCCTTGAACATTCAAGATGGTGTTATTGTACCACCTCGTTACCCATATTCTCCCTCTGAGCTTGTTCCTAGATGCAGCTCTTGGCCATCGGGCTCATCGCCGAAATCCCGCTGAGGCGGATAATCTCCCTCAATCAGAATCAGTTGCGGTTACCAACCCTCAGGCTATTATGACCTCGACAGTTCCTGCCGCACCTCTCGCTACGGTATCCATTGGAACGCTAGCTGTCCTTGCCAATACTACTGTTGCTACCCCCCCTCTAGCAGAGCTTATTGCTACTGATGCAGTTGATACTGTCAGCAGTAAAGTTCTTGTCATTGCACGAGATTCAGTCTCCGCATACTCTGCTTGGAGTGGGCTCAATGATCGAGGAATCCCATATGAAACCTTGATCGTCCCTGCAGCTGGTGTAGCACTACCAACCTTGAACAGTTCAGAAACCCACGGAAATTATGGACTCATTGTTGTTATGTCAGAACTGAGTTACTCCTACCCTGACTTGGGATATCAAAGTGCAATTACAGCCGACCAATGGCAAGCAATCTACAATTATCAAACCGCCTTTCGCGTTCGATTGGTGAGACTTGATTCTTATCCATCCGCTGCATTCGGTACAGAGGCACTAGGAGCTTGTTGCAATGATGGTGTCGAGCAGCTTGTTCACATTTCCGACAACTCAGCCTTCCCTAAGGCGGGACTCAAGACCGGTGCGACCATGAGTACCAAGGGCATATACCACTATCCTACTCAAATCACAAACTCGACGCTGGCAAAGGAGTTTCTACAACTAGGAGCCTCTTCTGATGGCCAATTCACTACCGCAAGTACAGCAGGTGTAATCAATAATATTAATGGCAGAGAACAAATGGTGTTTTACGTTCCATTTTCCACAGATTGGGCTGTCACATCTGTATGGTTGCAACATGCTTGGATCGACTGGGGTACAAGAAGTCTCTACACTGGATACAGAAGAGCACTACTCAGCACACAGATTGACGATATGTTCTTGGAGTCAGATATTTATTCACCTGCTGGGTCGACTTACCGCATTGGCACGGCCGACTTGGCTCAGCATATTACATTCATGGGTTCGGTTAACTCTAAATTGAATGCTGGAAGTAACTGGTTCATTGAAGTTGGACATAATGGTAATGGAAATGTCGAAAAATCCGATGAAATCAACGCAAGCGAAAGTGTATGTACTCCTTTGATCATGTGACCCTTACTTCATTCTCTCCGCTTTTCGGTCTCGTTTGCGTTCCAATTTCAGCCCAATAGATGAGCAAAACTAACTTTTGACTTCAGGTCTGTTCTCCTGGACCCATTGAGTATGGCGAACAAATCGATACACCATTGGAGTGGGTCAAGCCCCTTGGAACCGGAACCGATATCTGGCCCAAAACATCGGTTCTTTACCCCAATTATACCACCGCATGCTTAAGCGACGATTCTCTACTCACGTGGTGGATCACCCCCTCTAATCTTAATGCCTTTGCACACATTTCTCACACGTTCACACACGAGGATCAAAACAATGCGACTTACGCCGATGTATATCGAGAGATGACCTGGAATCAAGCCTGGCTTACTGCGACCGGATTTGCCAATGCAGAAAAGTTCAGTCCACAGGGACTTATTCCACCTGCCATCACGGGGCTTCACAATGGTGATGCGCTTAGGGCCTGGGCTGACAGCGGTATCACGCATGCAGTTGGAGACAATACCAGAGCGGCTCTCTTGAATACCGTAAGTGTTGCTGCGTGCCGTGTTTTCGGAAAACCCCTCTTTCTCTTGTTGCACAAACCTTTTTCCACACAAATTTCGCTAATGTGAACACAGGAAAATGAGCATTGGCCTTTGTTCACAACAGTTGAGGCCAACGGCTATGCTGGTATCCAAGTGACTCCAAGATGGGCAACCAACATTTACTACAATGTAAGTTCGACTTGATCGAGTAGAATCGCTAAATCTGACACAAATTAGTGCGACATGCCTGATTGTACCGTGTTGGAATGGATCAACACCAGTGCCGGATCCGGTGATATAAACACTCTCCTTGAGGTTGAGAAACAGACAAATGTCAGACATTTGTTGGGTCTTCACCATGATGCCTTCATGTTAGTGCCACATTCCGCTCTTCTCTCCATGAGTGTTTGCTAATTTTTTGAAATAGGTTCCATCAAGCCAATTGTAAGTTATGGCCCCTCCTGTTGATTCTTCCTCACCACGATTCGCTTGATGTGGTATCCAAACAGGCCACCATGATAAGCAGTTACTAATTCATTAATGATGTAGTGCGCTACACAGGAGCGGCAACGTACACTATCAATGGAGTGACAGCGCAACTTTCGCTGCTCATGGCATGGGTTGAGACCGTGACTCAAGAATTCGTCCGATTGTGAGTTTTGTTTCTGCGATGTTTTCATCCGTACTGACCGAGTATAGGGTTGATTGGCCTCTTATCACCCACAAACATGACGACGTAAGTCCTAAGGCTCCTGTTAACTGTATATCTTCTAACCGGTCATCAGCTTGCTGCTATATTTGTCAATCGAATGACACGAGATTCTTGTGGAGCTAGCTTGTCATATCAACTCGATACTACCAGCTCATCGATCACAGGCTTCACACTCTCTGCAAATGGCAACACCTGCTCGACACCGCTCCCGGTCACTCTCCCAGGTTCAGTCACTGATACCCAAGGGGCCACTGTCGAGCAGATTGGTAACGACCCTACAACACTGTGGGTCACTTTGTCTGGCGCGCCTGTCAGCTTCACTTTAACCACACCAATTCCCATAACGAGCAGCTAAGCACGCCAGTCTTACTCAGCATAACGCAAGATTAATTATGGCCTGATCCGAGAAGGGGAGCTGGGAAGGAGCACTTACTGCCAGTATCTTTTGCCTCGCATCAAAAACTTTCTCTTCTTATCAGTGGTACGCGTCTTTACGCTATCACAATTCTTGGGTTAAAAGTTTCGTGCTCTTCCTACATACTTAAAGTAGGATTATCACCGTTCAGATAATGAACCATTCTATCTTAATGGGAAGCTTCAAATTACATCTATCATATATCTAATCTGTTCGGGTTCTAACTTTCTCTTTCCTTATTATCCTAAGCATGAATGTGACCCTACAAAGATCCTTTTGAGTTCTCTCCTGCTTCATCAGTGAGCCAAGATGTACATCACCATATGGATATGTCAATTCAATTGAAATATCGATTATCACCTCCCAGATTAGGTGTATTTACGACCCTTGTACTAATTAGTGGGTCCGGAAGGCTCGGATTACACAAAATTTAGACTTCTGTACCCTGCATTCCACAATCACACCGTATCCGTACCGATCCCCCGCAAAAAAAAAAAAAAAAGTCTCCTAGCTTGCCAAAGCGCCTACCGCTTTTCTCTGCCGTCTCATTCGGATACCACTTTCTCGATACGAGCCGCCGCAGTTATTTAACCCAATTGGCAATACTTTCATGCGCAAATAAAGTGATCAGCGTTCCTGAAATTTCTTTGCAAACAAACACACGGAAGAAATTGCAAGCTAGAAACGAGGTACTAGCTAGACCAACTGCTTAGACCCCGGCGATCTTTCCCAAGTTTATTTTTCTTATTTTTACGAATATGCATGCATATACGTGCCCATTATCTCGGTTTCGCCTTGGCAGTCCAGCGGCTCGTACTGCCATGTACCTAGAACGCTGCATCACTAGCACTCCAGCTCCTCTAGGCTTTGTCCTCGAAAAACGCACACTAACATCGTCCCATAAAAAGTGTCACAGACCCCTGAAATATCGTATTCATTACCTATAGCAAGGCTCGGCATATGGGGCCAAAGTATCGAAAAGTCTCGCAAATTGGTGCAATGTTGTAATAGGCGTTCAATATGCGTTGAAAACTTTAGGTATCCACAATCATGACAAAGCTAAAATTCTACCTAACCTAGTGAAACGCCACTTAAATCGGAGTTTAAATCGCCTGAAACATATGCCCTCAGACCCTATCACCAAAACGGGAGACCGCTTCCGTTTCTGGAAGGCGAGCGCTAAGCGAGCTTTCACGCTTGGCGCTTCACGGTTGGGGGGCGACATGCGCCAAGAACCACATATGCTATAACATGTGTATCAAGGAACCCGAGGTACATGACAGCATTGACAGGAAATCCTATTCTCAGTTTTCATAATTGGAGCTCGGGGGAGGGTGGGTAATTCCAAGCCAAAAAAAAAAATTCATTACACCGTAGCCCGCGAATGGAAGTGTAGGATTTCAGCTTGAAAAATTCGGTAGCAGCGAATGCATTGGCACTGTAAGCCTTGGTACGAGGTTATATCGTTTTTGAACTGGAGGGGGATTACTTTTCTCAGTCGGTCACCAGCATTAATGAGGCTGTGCGTATTGGATGAGATGGCGTTTTTGGGGTTACTCAAGGATTCACTGGGGGATTTTACTATATAGGATCGTCTAAGAGAATCTCATCATGACAGGCCATGCAACGAAAACGTCGCTATCGCAGTGCCGTAAAAAAAAACTTCTCGCTGCCAAGACCATCATCTGTTTGTTTTTGTTCTTGCCCAGGATTCCAAACAGAGATTTTTTCTCCGGGCTCTCACTACATCCACTACATCATCAGGGATATTTGAGCTGCCTTGACGGCCGTACTGTCGAATCGGATTACCGCCAGAAACGACATGTCCTCAGGAGGAATATTCAAAACACCTCTCACGAGCAGCGAGATCGCCATCAACACACCACCCATGGCTTCCAAAGAACAGAAACCTGTTAATCCACACAAGATTTTCACCAGGAAATGCAACATCATTCTTGGTCTGATCGCGCTCTTTCTCCTGGCAATAGCCTTGGCTCTGGGTCTGACATTCGGTCTACGACATCACCATTCCTCCCCTCCAGCATCCACTCCTACTACTACACCATCGAACCCGTACCCTCCTACCAACGCCTCATATTGGACCCCAAATCTCAACGCTTCCAATACATGGAACATCGAGTTATTAGCGGCGCTCGATCCCGCCAACATCTATGCGAATACAACAATCTATGACATCGATCTCTTCCTTGCGGCCAATACCACCCCCCCTATAATCCGTACCTTACATTCGCAATCCCACAAAGTAATTTGTTATTTTTCAGCCGGCACCATCGAAACATACCGTCCTGACACGAATCGCTTCCTTCCTTCCGATTATGGCAAGCAGCTTCCCGACTGGCCAAACGAATATTGGGCTAACATTTCCTCACCAAATGTGCGATCCATCATGCAAACACGCTTGGATTTGGCGGTCAATCAATCATGCGATGCGGTCGATCCCGACAACGTTGATGGGTATTCCAATGACAACGGGCTCAAACTAACAGAAGATGACTCTATTGATTATATGCAGTGGTTGGCGGCTGAGGCCCATGGACGGGGTTTAGGGATTGGTCTGAAGAATGCTGGCGAGATTATCGATCGTGTATTGGACAACGTGCAGTTTGCTGTCAACGAGCAGTGCGTGCAGTACCAGGAGTGTGACACCTGGCAGGCATTCATTGACAATGGTAAGCCCGTATTCAATATCGAGTACCCAAAAGATGCACCGAAGGTTAGTGAAGCGGAAAAAACAAGAGTTTGTGATGGCTCAGACATACATGCGGATGGCTTTTTCACCATCATCAAAAAGATGGAGCTGGATGACTGGGTAGAGCGCTGCTGATTCGATCTTGGCGTTGCAAATATTCAGAGAGGTGGATTTTAAAGTGGAGTGTAATATTTTAGCCTGAATAGAATACGATCTGGCTGAAAAAAATCGTGTACCAATGAAGCTTCCCACATGCTTGCTTGTAGCTATTTAAATCCCATGCATGCTTAACTTAAGCATATTGACTAGAAAAAAAAAAGATTACTTGTTTTCAAACAAGTAGCAGGAATTTCATGACATAAGGAAACATAGTGGAGTAGGAGTGATTACTCTAGAGTCTAGACTGTTATGACATGCGAACAAGTCTCGAACTTTACATCATTCAAGCGTCTGAAAAAAAGTACATGGGATAGTGAAAAGTACATGGGACGGTGAGAATACGTGGGACCGTGTGGGGATCCCTGCGGAAATCTCCAGATTATGACACATAGAAACTCAGCCTGCATATAACGACTAGGGTTTCTGTGGCAGCTGGCTATATTTTAACACAAGCAAGCAATATACCAGTTTCGCAGCATGTCCTCTTTTCAGCAGGTTCTTTGCCTTGTGGGAATCCTACCCAAGGTAGAGCTTCCCTTTTGGACACAAATTCCCTTGCCTAATGTACATAGACAGACACAACATTGGGATGATGATGTGCATAAGCCCTACATAGATCAAATGATACTCGTTGCGGCTCTTGATTTATTTCCCCGGTAGCTGCGGCTACTTATCGTGAAACTAACCTTTCTACTTTAGGTAAATAATGGCAGCTCCTCAAATAAGATTATGCTAAAGTGGATAAGTTTGGCTAAAACGATGCACCCTTAATCTGACCAGCATCGGGCGCATTATTTTAGACCCTGTCGAGCTACCGCGAAAACTACAAGGAGACACTTCCGATTGCGGGGTATCTAAGACACCCTAACACGGACAGGGTGTTTCATGATTTACATAGTTGCTGCAAGTCAAGCAACCACTCAGCTAGGTTCCTGATCTAGCCGTTCGATTCTGCTTTTGGGGGTGGCGAAATATAACGGTAATTGTGAAATTTTGTTTTTCATGAACCTCGCTTCGCTTTATTGACATCGATGATGCGAGGTTTTGTGGAAACTTGCAATAACATGAATCGGGTAGAAGGGCCGGTCGCAATTTTTCAATCCTACTGTGCCATATTTCACGATCATCGTTGAAGAAGCCGTGCTTATTCTATTAGGATGATTAATTCCGACCCTGCAGAGGGCTCAGGGGGTTGCCGTCTCATCGCCTGTTCGGCGGAAAATTATTCTCCGGAGTTAGCCTCCAAAAATACCACATTAAACAAAGCATTCTAGTAGACCCGAAATTTTACAATAAGCTTGCCAAGAGACTAAAACCCGTATTGCCGGTTCCAATATACTTGCTGTTACTTCCTAATGCTTCCGTGAAATCCGACGTCAAAACATGACATTGAGCCTGAAAGTTGGACACCAACACAGTCCCATGCTCCACCCAAAAAAAAAGTAGATAAAATGAGATTCCTGTTCTAGATCCTTAGAGACTAACAGCATGGATGAATTGTTCCCAATGCTCCCCCAAATCGGTATAAAGTTCTGTTGCCTGACTAGTGATATATAATGTCCCCACAATCGATCTCAGCTTCTGTGTCTCGGATACAACGTCGGAATGCGTGGACATCAGAGAATCCGGTACAGAGTGCATCAAGCACGCCAAACGCCCTGGGTCCATCTTGAGATCCGTGAGAGCTTTCTCGCAAGCGTTTTCACGATATGTCTTGTGAGTTGCTTCAAACACCACATTGATATCTGGTAAACATGGACCAGATATCAATTTCTTGTGAGGAATTGTTCCTGGATTGTGAATGACCTGCTCGATGACAATCAGTCAGTAGTAGTAATAGAACATATTGGAAAATGCACGCACAAGAGGCTCTGCTCCTAGACCAGAATTGCCTTTTACTGCAGCGTTAATATTTGCCAAAAATGAAGCGTTTGACGCGGACCATTGGCTCGGAGTTTCATCGAAAAATATGCCTCGAACGCCGAGCCCAGCATCTTCGAGCCTCCAAGTGGCGTAAGTTGTCACATCTTCTAGAACACTGGAATATTGCCTGGTTGCATATGCAGTAGAGACATAACCGACAACTGTAACATTAGGGTATGAGTTCAATGTTTGGATCTCTCTTCGGTAGTTACTATCAAGTAATTGTCCAGGGCCATTGTGAGGATTAACCACGACGATGAATTCGAGGCCCGGATACGTAGAGATGCTGTTGTTCAGTCAGACCCATGATCAATATTCCCAAAGATGCCGTCGCTCTCCCCGACTTGCCTTTGAAGTAACCGTCCCCACGCACCAGGGGAAGGGTAAATGTAGAGGGGGACGAGAACCTTGGATTTGGCAGGTATCACTGAGGCCTTCTTCTTGAAGAACATCGTCAATCAGGTACGCGATGATGAAATAAATTTACAGGATTAGGCTGCTGCAACCTAACTTCCCTTTCAAGATATTCTGAAGCTGTCGAAAATAGTCCCCAAACAAGGAAGGCAGCCTTAAGCCTCTATATCGAAAGTTTCGTAGCGGCTGACACGGACGAGAGGAGTTGCTTTTGAAATTGCACTTCAGCAGAGTTGAAACCAATGTGGCCCAATATGGCACGCAATGTAATCCCGCAAGGTCTTGGTAGTAGTGCGCGGCTGCAATACAGGCGACTATTGTGCTGTGACTATAATTATATACGAGCGTTAGCTGAGAGGCCCTGCCAGTGAAAAAAGGTATAATATGAAGACTTCTTGAGCCTCGGAACCAACGCATTCAACACATCGATCGTACCTAAGTTTGCAGGGATTCTACCGATAATATGCCTGGCTCGACAAATTCTTCCTCAGATTCGGGAGCTTCCACTCCTGAACGACTCTCCTTTGACAACGAAAACAGTGCTGTTGGAACTCCCTTGACCGAAAAATCCTTATTATTCGACGTCGACGATATCGATTTTGCAGTTAGAAATGCAGTTAGAGAAGCAGTTAACGATCAATGGATATTGGTCGTCGGTGGTTTGGGATTCATAGGTAGTCACACAGTCTGGGAACTAGCCAAAGCTGGGTACAATGTAATGATATCACCCACAAATTTGCGGGTAATCGCTAACAATTGTTATAGGTGGCCATAATCGACAACCTCAGCAATTCGTTTTTTACCGTCTTCGAAAAGCTCCAGTTGATGGTCGATCAGCATTACAGTGCTCCGCGCAAAAATGGACACCGACCATTACTCAAATTTCACGATGCGGATTTCAGAGACATGAACAAAATGACAGCGATACTCGAAAAATATGACTATCCCGGGGTGATGAGTTTCGATTCGAGTTCCGTTACTCTTTGCAATGGTCAGAGATCAAGCATATCCGGCGTCATACACTTCGCCGCGTACAAGGCCGTCGAAGAGAGCATACAACACCCCCTCAAATACTATTCAAACAATGTTGGCGGGCTGGTCGATTTCTGCGCTCTGCTGCAGCAATTTGGGATCAAGAAGATGGTGTTCAGTTCTTCTGCGACCGTTTATGGAACCGTTGCAGATACTGGGGTGCCACTTCGCGAAGAATATGTGGTGGGGTCAGGATGCTCGGGTCTCACAAATCCCTACGGACGCACAAAGTGGATGTGCGAAGCAATCTTGAGCGATCTCGCCAATTCTGATCCGGATTGGGAGATCACTGCACTGCGCTACTTCAACCCGATCGGATGCGATGAATCGGGCTTGCTGGGCGAAGACCCTCGGGCTGCCGCGACAAATCTGATGCCCGTCGTCTTGCGGGTGCTTACGGGCGCTTTGCCTGCGCTAAACGTGTATGGTAGTGATTATGATACCCACGATGGCACCGCCGTGCGAGACTACATCCACGTTACCGATCTTGCGCGCGGCCATCTGGCAGCTCTCAGCAATCGGCCAAGCGGTGGCTTCAAGGTCTATAACCTGGGTACTGGCCAAGGATACTCGGTCCTGGACGTCGTGAACGCAATGGAGAAGGCCACTCAAACCAAAATCCCCACCAATATTGTTGGCAGGAGAGGAGGAGATGTCGGCAAGTGTGTAGCACTGGCGAACAAGGCGGAGGAGGAGTTAATGTGGAAGACGGAGAAAAGTCTGGAAGATTGTTGTAATGATCTGTGGCGTTTCTTAGAAGGCACCTCAATCACCAAAGCACAAGCATGTTGATGAGTTTGTGGCCGGGGCTTGGTCGATTTTTCTATGGATTTCTTGGGGAAAATTTTAATTGGGAAAAATGTATCTGGTATTCTCTTAAATAAAACGTGCTGGGGGCTCATAATATAAACTGGATTTAAACAAACTCGGCGTCGCTGCGACGCATCTAAGATAAGGCCGCTTACATAAACTTGACCACGTGCCCTTCAATCGTCTACCAAGACTGAGTATGAGTATCGATTCGAAAAACAATGCAAAATCGATTTGTTGCAAGATGTCGCTACTTTCAAAACGGAACGATATTCTGACTTCTCTTCTACAGAATGAAGGAACATGAAGATGCCTAGAGCATTGGAACATGTGATGATATGGGTCTAAAATCTAGGAGTTCTTTATACCTGCTCTGCACCAAGTGAGGGGCTTAATTCTGAAATTGCTTTTCAGAGAACACGCGTTTCCTCTTCATTCTACAGGAAAACGACACCGAGCAAGCCGCCTATGACTCGGGCTCCCATATGCTCATTCTCATCACGGCACTTGGGTAACGTTGCGAAGCTACTTGTGAGGATTGTTACATACAAGGGAGCGGAACAGAATAGCATCAGAGTAACGTATATTGAGTATTGCTACAGAGAAATTCCAGAAATGACTCGTGAGTAAACTATCTACATGATTGGCGGGTATCATCCTTTCTTACGCCATATGCAATATGCACCGTCCCGACCTGTATCCTCCGCTTCTATTCTCCCTTTCGTACACATCTAAGAGAGGCAACCCAAAATGCACAAATTATACTATACATATTCATCAAATATACTTAATATACAATGATCACTCAATAAGATTCCGTTCTATTGTTGTTTAGCCCAACAACCAGTGTTTGGGGCTTTCCGGAGTGCTTCTCTCATTTGTCCACAATTCAGTGCTTTCGATGTTCTTCTCAGATTCCTGTCTGTTCTTTCGGATCAAGGGTTGGCTGCATTGTTTGGAGAACATAGGGAGCTCAATTTCATTACGTGTTATGGATGGCATCCACATGGCCCCCATAGAGACCTGTGCTATAGGTGACGGCCTGGGCATCCAAGTCTTTGCGTTGAGAAGCACGGGGGATGGGATCAAGTCAGCTGGGGTCTCGTTGAGACTTGGAGTCAATACTGGATTCGAACTCGAGACGGCAGGTAAGCAGGAGGTGTGAAGCCAGTTGATTTCATTTTTGAAAACGAAGCTTGGTGTGAATAGCTGTGACGACTCGAGTCTCGCAACATGAGCATGAAAGGAGGTTGACAACTTCTGAGGGTGCGATTCATTGCTCTTGATGAAGATATCTGGACGAGCGATGGCAGCCACCGGAGTTACTTTCCATATACCGGTGGAGAGTTCCGCTGCAATCTGTGGGGATGAGGTCCATAACTGTTCGGCTCGTGATAAAGGCTCACCGAGGTCTAGTAGCTCTTCAGAAGGTGTAGACTCTAATTCGAGCATATCCATTATCTCAAGCTCAAGTAAGTTCGATCCAGTATTGACTAGGGGCTCATCTACAATGGACATATCAACCAAGTCTTCTTCTGTCATAAATTCATCTGCAGCCAATAGCTCGGCAATCTCCTCTTCTGTAAGATTTTCTACATCAGCCATTAGGTCCTCAAATGTAGACTCTCTAGCGAGTGGTTCGTCATCAACAGTTGCTTGTGCAACCGATTCTTCGATTACGGGCTCCACAGTAGATACACGAAGCCAGTCGACTTCGGTCTTCTTTACGGTATCGACTTTGAAGAGACTTCCTGAACTTAGATGAGGTAAAGTAGAAGGGCGAACTGCAGAAACTCTCTTGACATGCTCGGCCTTCACATTCGCGAATAGATCCGGAGTGGATATAGTTGATACCGAAGATGCTACCCACATCATGGATTCTCTTGGGGTAGCAATGATAGGTGCGATAGGTGCAATAGATGCGCGTAGCCAATTGATCTCTGGCTGTGACTTATCCTTAGGCGTGAAAAGCTCCGAAGATTCTAGGCATGGAAGAACGAATGAACGAGCAGCAGAGATTTTCTTGATAGGCTCATACATCATGCTTGAAAACAAGTCCGGAGTAGATGACCCATTGGCGGTCCACATCGTAGAGATGTTCTGACCTGCGGCGATGGATGACGCGATGGATGTATGTAACCAGTGAATCTCAGGCTCACTCTTTTCCGAAACCGTATAAAGTTCTGTAGATTCCAGAGATGGGAGAAGTAAATTACGGGCACCTGAAGGCCTCTGGACGTGATCGTGCTTCAAATTTGCAAACATGTCCGGAGTATACTGGATGATTTTTGTCGGCAATTCCCACATCAAAGCATCACTATTGCTGATAATCTCAACGACAGGTTTCTGGAATAGAAGATTGCGGTTAACTCTGGACTTGCTCGAAGTATATAGCCAGTTTCTTGGAGTGCGTGAAACTGAAGATGGTTGCCAAAGCTCATAAGATTCCAGCGTAGACAATTCGAGATCCCGTTGCGCAATAATTCTTCGAGAATGATCGAGCGGTGACGTCTCAAATTGTGGCTGAATATCGTAAACAGACTTCGATGGTTCTGTCCATAGACCACTGTCTACGTCTAACGTTATGCTCGCTGATTTGGGGACCCAAAGACTAGAATTGGGGATTGGCTCAGGACTCATGACGATACAATGTCCGATGCAAGAAGGGTGAATATCCATTGTAGTTGAAATGAGAGTATCAGCGAAGAAGACTGGGTGAATCGATGAAACATCATAGCGTGGAAGAACACTTTCATTTGTTGCAACAGTATCTCTTGGGATCTCGATGGTACTAGATGACTCTATTTCCTTGGGAGTTCCTGCAGCAATGGCCTCTTTTAAAGCATCTTTCCACATAAAAGCGAATGCTGTTGGACGTTGAACTCGTGTTGTATTTGTGGGCACAATTTTTCCCAATGCTCGATCCCAATCATTAACGCTAGCTGTGAGACACAGTAGTTTTGTGTGTCCAACAGCAGCGGGATGAATATTGTCCACGTCTGAGACGAGAGTTTCGGTAAAAAAGACGGGGTGGAGGATTGCGGGATTATAGATAGCGGAATATGTTGGCCCGTTAGTACTTTCTGTAACAGAATCCATGAGATCTAATTCCAAGAGGTCCAAAGCTATCTGGGGTTCTTCGATAGCTGGTGGAGTGCCGAGAGTTATAGCCTCGTTCAGAGAAAGATCCCATTCAGCAGATGTTGTTTTCGATCTAGGCAATCCTGCGACAATAGCTTCGTTCAAAGCATCTTCCCAATTTGCACGGAAAGCAACGGTAGATCTATATTGATGTCTAATAGCTCTGTGAGCTGGTTTGACTGGTTGCTTTGGCACCACAGATCTACGAAATTTCGGAAACTGAGGCTTTTCAGAATTGGGAGGAATTCTTGCCTCGAATATATCTCTGGAAGACAAGACCTTCGACTGTCTGAGTGGTGTTGATGGTGAGGTTTTTGGGAGAGATCTTGGAGTTGGTTTAAGAGAAACCTGACGAACAGGTAGCTTGGATTGATACTTGCTTGGATCAGCAGGAGGTGGCGGTGGTGGAATGACTTCTTCCTTCTTCTTAGCTGAAAGAGTTCTTCTCATGGAAACGGAAGGCAATGAAACGGAAGCGAAAGAGAAGATTGACGATGCTTTAGTACTCGTTGAAGCGATAGACGATGCATCTGAAATATCAGGTGAAGATCTTCCAGAACTTGTCTCGGATGCTATCGATGGACTACTTGGTCGAATGGAAGATTCCGAAATCCAATCATGATCACGCTTTAGGTGCAATAGGCATGGTTGACGCCGCCAAAGTTTGTTGGATACTAGCTTTGGGAGGGTTCCTGGTGCACTTCTTGCTTTGGATGTCAAAACCAATGCAGCTGGCTCTAGCTCGGTCGTGCGATAATTGGTACGAGACGTTCTTGGTTGGAATAGACCTTCGATGGTCTCACTAGCAACAACTGGGTTTGAAGTCCACATGAAAGAGTGACTCGCGGCAACTGTCAATGAAGCTGGTTTGATCGCACTTGTCAATATCCAGTTCTTTCCTGTGCATGGCATAAAATCTTCGATAGACCACAACTTATCGGAAGAAAGGATGGATAGTACAGATGAGTTTGCCCGCTGAATCTTCTTGATATCGGCAGCAGCCGGTGTTTGTGTTGTTGTGCGGAAATCTTGACGATTGGCATCGATAGAGAATAGACCATAACTTGGAACTTCAAAGGAAACCGCTGGAGGAGTCCACATGAGACTCATCGAAGTGGCAGGCGGCGATTGAATCTCGAAACAAAGGTCCAGGTTTGACTCTAGTTCCTCGGAAACATCACTGTCTTCCTCATTCCAAAGGCTATGGCTTGAGAGTTCAGGTACTGATAGAGATGGTTGGGATTTCGTTCGAACCATGTCTTGCGATGATGGGATGTATGCTTGCCAGACATCCGAATTTGGTTGAGGTAAGCCATACTCGAATCCCTTGGTGCTTGGTGACGGGGTGTGATCCCAAAGTAGCGAGTCTTCAACCAGAGACCTGGAAGAATCACCTGAAAATTCTAACAGCTCTTGAGAGCTCTGTTCATCCAATACGACGAGTGGTGATGCCATATTAGAAAGAACCATATCCTCAGAATTCAGAACATCTTCCTGAGAAAATATGATCGTCGAGTTTCTAGCCTCGTTGTAGTCTCCATAGTACTCGTTATTAAACTCCTCATAATCTTCATTTTCTGAGCTAAAATCAGTCTCTGAGCTCGTCTCATAATCATCGTAATCAGTGACTATATTCTGGGAAGGCTTTGGTGGCGGCAACAAGCTATCTTTTGATGGAAGGTCAGTAGTCTTGAGCATGCTTGCAATTTCCCACAAAGTGGTCTCGTCGAAATCATCATCGCTTTCAGTTTCCATCTCAGAGTCAAACTCGTCTTCCTCGTCGTAATCAAAGAATGATGTGGATGAATATTCCAATAGCTCGGGCTCTAATTGATGGGACCTCGATTCAAGCATCGAGTTCAATGGTGGTCTAGCCTGGAATGACGGATTGTAGGCTGGCTGTGGTATCGCTGTGTCAGAACGCTCACCCCATGGAAATTGAAAGATTCCCAATGTATCGCGCTTGTTTGGGAGAGGCTCAGGGTTTTCGACTATTTATCGTTAGCTGACTTTTCTATCTTAGTAACAGAGTATCAATCATCACATACCAATGTCTGCCAAAAGTGTGATACGCCTAGATCTTCTCGGGGGTTTTTGGGTCACAGGGCGAACTTTAACAGGAACAGCCTGAACTGGCGTTGATCCCCACAACGCTTGTACTAAGACACTGCTGGGTTTCATGTTCGGAGATGACTTTGACCATAAATTCTTGCTGCTGAGTACCATTTCAACATCGCTTCTTCGCTGTGCGGGACGTAAGTCCTTTGCTGGAAGCTCAGAAGATTGATTAGGCTGCATGGGTGCGTTGTCATTAACAGCGCTCCAAAGTAACGAGACATCTAATTTGGGTGAGTGCACTACTGGCTGCCACAACAGATTTGCACGATATGGCGAGCTAACTGGCGGTTCATGATCCATAATTTCTTCCTCGCTTTCATATTCGCCTTCATATGCGCTTTCTGGCTCGGTCTCTGAATCGGTATCAAGTGGAGCAGGGCTCTCCATTGGTGCTTTGGAAACCGACAAGAAATTTATACTGCTACTTCGAGAATGAGAGATTGTTGGTGCATTCTCCATGTAAGACATTTGTGCATTAGCTAAGCGCTGCTGCCAGTCACCCAACCCAGGATTTTCTTGGACCTGGGAAGACATAATCTCATCTTCTGCAGATGTCGCAGCCATATTCTCTCTCATCCGTTGACGTATGACTCGAGATGAAGTGCGGCGCAATCCCAAAGATAATCTCTTGGGATCGGCTGTCTCCATGGGAGATTTAAGCTCGGGGGACGCTTGTAATTCTGGCGTAGAAAGAGAACCAAGCGAGGAAACAGAGCCAGGACTGAAGTTCTGATGCATCTGTTGCCAATCGTTTTCTTGCTCGCCCATTTCCCTTTCGAGATTTTCGAGTAATCGTAACCTCTCCATGCCGTCATCATAGTCGAGGTTTTCGAGCTCTTCTGTAGCTGGCATGCGACGTAGAATCGATCCTAGTGACGGACGTCTTGGTTCCTCAATACGATTTAATTGATCTTGTATCTCTTGAAGTGCCCTTCCTGGTGAGTCTAATTGTGGAGATGGCTCTGCGTTGCGAATGAGAATTGGAGATGCTCTTCCACGTGGTGGCTCCAACTGTAAGGCAGTAGGAGGTGACATTTTCCGCGATCCGTGTTTTGACCTTCGATCGGAAAATGCAGGCAGTTCGTCACCGATACGTCGATGCCATGTTGGGAGAGTATGCGTTGCTTCAATGGGCAAACCATTGATGTCGAAAATGAAAGATTCCCTGTCACCCGCCGCCGATTCAGCCATAGATCTTCGATGTTCAGCAGAATCCATCATGACAACCATGACCTCTCCGTCATCCTCATCGTCATCCATCGGGATTTCCGACATTCTCTCCAACCTCTCAACGTCAGGTGTAAACCTTTGACTCCTCAGTGGCGAATATGTAGAATATGAAGAATTTCTATATGTATCAGATGCAATTGATGGACTAGTCTCGCTCAAAAAATCTTCATCCAAAGGAGTTGATGCTTGGGCATTCTCATTATGGGAGCTACTTGGGATTGTTTCGCTCCTTGACTTGAGAATACTTGCGTCGCTATAAATCCGACTTGACACCAACGTTTTTGATGGACTTCCTACTGCATTTGAACGATAAGTTTCGCGATTAAGATTGACTTCGGTCGAATCCTGGTTTGTTAGATAAACTTGTGGGCTGACTGCTGCGATTGTTGTCGTCCGTTTTGAAATAGGGTTGTTTTGCAAATCCATCTCATTTTCAATAGCTGATTGACGAGCCATGCTGGGAAGATCTGGAACGGAAGATCGGCGATTGTTGAGCATACCGACTTCTGGCGGAGCTGGAAATAAGAACTCTATCTTCTCGTTAAACGTCATACTTTTAGTATCATTAGGTAGAATTTTCTTTAGTTCGGCAGCAGTATACACTGGATGTGGCTTTGGTGGAAGTGGAGGCACCTCTGGTGCATCATCTAAAATATTGAAGAGAGATTTCCGACTGAATATGGAAGAGCCTGATTTCGTACGCCTGTGGCCTGGCAAGGGCTCATTTCCAAACATGCCAGTATTCTTGTGCCGAGGAATAGGTCTCGCTCTATCAATTACAGACTCCCGTGGTTGAAATGTCGAAGTATAAGGAGTCAAGGGGGAAAGTTCCTGCAAGGACTTTTGTTTGGAATGTCCAGGGGTTCTGCTGATTATAGACTGTACTATTGTAGGGTTATCATAGATGATATCGTTCATTAACATGACTGTTTCTGGTTGAGTAACAGCATTCTGTCGAAGTGGCATTGAATTCTGAGCTCTAGGCATAGATGGCAATCCGACAATAGGTCTGTAAGTCTGTTTCTCTTCCAGTGTTTCTAAATTATTGATTCCTCGTGGCGAACGACGTCGCACTTCCTGTGCAGGCGAAAGTAATGCAGAAGTTGAAATTCCAGATTCAGCCACCCACTCTTTGGGTTCATTTGGTGGTCCTCTCCTTGCAGATTCATTGGCTTTGTTTAACATTTCTTCTGGTGACATTCTTGGCCGTAGAGGAACTGCTCTTGGAGTATTGAATGGAGACTTTCTGCTGGCCATTTCTCTTCGTTCGCGATCGTTCATTATAGCAGTCTTCAAATCAATCGTAGCTATCTTGGCAAAAGGTGTATCAGGGTCTGTTTCGTCACTAACTATGGGCTTCGATATGGCAAGCCCTCGAACAGATACTTTTGGAAGTTTAGAAGCTGATTTGGATGCTGCTTGACCCGAAGCCAGCGATGATGCAGCAAAAACAGCAGGAAATACACCTCCTGGAACTTGTGTTTCCCCTGAGTCTCCATCGTCGGCAAGTTTCGTGAAGCCTCGCATATCTCTCTGAGGCGGCGTTGAGGAAGGATTGACTACAAAAAGTTGATTTTTAGCGCCAGCACGACTAATTATTGGGGACCCTTCAGCTCCTGTACCATTCTGGAATATCCCTCGAGATGATGCCATCGGGCTAGTAGAGAATGGAGATTTTGCACCGGCGGTGACAGAATCCTCTTGCTTTGGAGACAACAATGCTACCGGAAAGATGGTAACTATGCCTACAAGATATTAACATTAGTACACTGCGACAATCATAGATGATTAATACCCACCAATGAGCACAAGAAGGCCATTTGCTGGTACGACAGTCCGTATGATTAAGATAATGCTTGGTATTCCAAGAAGCATAGGTACACTGGTCTAAAGTTCGTGTCAGTAAGGGTGTCGGAAGATTGTTCTAAGCACATACTACTGTCCAAACCGCGAAGCCTGCAATGACCGACAATAGAGCTCGACTCTGGAGTTTTCGGTCTTCACGTCGATCCCCAAACATCCCCAAAGAGCCGGCCTGGACGACTAAAGCTCCAACAATGATAAGGTCCATGACTAGAACTACAATTGCCACAGGTAATATCGAAGTTTCGGCGACACATGTAGGTGAAAACTGAGGGCGAGTGATTCCGACCAAAACGCCTCCCACGATCAATCGGACAGCCAATAGCCCTTGCAAGATAGCTCGAATGGCGGTGACCTTCGTTCCATGCCCAATCGACCACAACAAAAATTGTTCGAGTGCCACCCTTGCCAACTGATCGAAGCCCGTTGTGAATATTAATCCGACCTGACAAACTCCGGTACCCGTCGTCGGCATTAGGAGTTCTAAAAACCCAATCTGTGCCCATAGTAAAGAAAACAACAAGAACAGAACGAGGACCAGCCTCCGGCCGTCCTTGAAGATATTTGAACCATGACCCCTAGCATATATAAGTAATGCGCCTGTTGCTGCCTGCAGAAGAATACCACTTTAGTGGTTGTTAGTGAAATTGATCAAAGACATTTGAGGTTGATGGACTAACAATGAGAAAGCAGCAGACAGCGTCTGAATAGCATCCGGTATAGCCATTACGACACAGCGTCAAAAGAAATTATTAAAATGTAAAAACCCAATCTATGGGTATAAATTCAAGAATAGAAAATCATGAGCGAACATTATGTTCCTAGCTATCAACACGAGCTCATGTTCGGCGCCGGCGTCGTCAACAACAGCAAATGTTAATATCAAAGATGTTTAAGGTTGATGAAAAGTAGATGAGACTAGAATGCAAGATTGGTGCATAGTAAAGTTGCCATGCCTCTAGCAGTATCGTGGGATTGAAGAAGACGCCGAATGAGTGGATTCCCAAACGACGATCAGGGCACCGAAATCTACTCAATTTGGAATGACTGCCCCGACTTGGACAAGTGTTGAAGGAAACTGTAACGCAAGCTCTAACAATGACAGGTACCGGCATTGAGAAAAATGAATAATCTTCCAAAGGCTAAAACTAAAATAACAATAGTCATTGGACAAGTGCCAATCGTGATAGGGTTGGGGTTGTTCTGTGCGTCGATCTTACTAGGAGGCACGGTTTCGTATGAAACTCATTAAGTCTCAAAGCCACATGGCCACGACCTTCCTCTGGAGGTTCCACGACTTTGTATTCGTCGAGAATAGCAGACAAGAATCAAGTGATGAAATGATTCGACGCTTATCGAGTTCCAAAAAAGAAAAATAGAACAGAAGAATGAATTAGACGAATGGAAATGATAACGTTGTTGTAAGGCGAATATGTCTAACCCTTTCGTAACTTACTTATTCGGCCACTTAAACCACTCCCGAGAGCTTCAACAATAGACCACCGCGATGATTCCATGTGAACTCGAGACAGTGACAGCGTGGGGCATGTTCGATAACAAACAAGTAGCTTTGCTTCGCCGATACTTGATTTCCATGTTTGCTTGGTGGCGGAGTGTGCTCCACCTTGGGATACCAACAGACTTTCCCCTCGTACTTTGGTAAATGATTGTAGCCATTACGTCCGAGGGAGTATATGCCAATTTCCCAAGGTCAGTGAGTCTTTAAAGAATTTCCACTCTTGGTGATAGTGCTGGTGAGTCTGGTTTATTGGTGCTGATCGTGAAGGGTTGCGAAGCGTAGAATTATGCCAAGGTTCTTTTTTCTCCCAGTTGAAACAACAAGTTGCTAAGCACAATCCCTCGGCCTTCACGGCTTACGGTTTTCGAGCGCGAATTCTCTGTTTCTAGTAGAAGCCAAGGTATACAATGGTAGGTTTGTGATACTGCTGTTCACGGAGTAAGAGTATTCCACCAGTAAATTTTAAAGATATCTTCAAGATATAATTAGAAATGCCTAGGACGTAGATGATACTAGCGCCTCAGCATCGATCGATAACCCGTCACGTGTAGATACACATTTTGGCAATAGGTAGCAGGACCTGCGACAATCAATCGACCAACAGTCTCACAGTCAAGCCATGTGCCATAATCACTACTAAACTCTTGTAAATTATCATCAACAACTGAACTTTGAATGACCAATATCACGTGACATGTTCGATTTCCGTGGGCATGTATCATCAAGACTTGTCCCCCGTGAATGAGTTGTTGCTAAATCACATCAGTGGGAAATACAATTCACTTGAACAATGAGCCAGAGGTCATGATGGCCACGATATTTTCACGTATAATTATAAAGTCTGATTTGATTCAAAAATATGAAGTCCACTCAATCACCTCTAGCTCAACCAGACCCCCACAACCTTCTCCAACCTCTCCTTCACCCATCCCGCATCAACATCTGTCTCGGTATCAAATCCATGGTCCTCGCCTTCTTCGGTATGCACCATCAACCCCTCTTCTCCAAATGCCTCCCTCCATTTCCTAGCAAACTTCGTGGTGCCGGCAACAGGCAAAACACTATCCTCTTCTCCATGATATAGCCAAAGGAAAGGCATTTTTCTCTTCGCCCCATCTTTAGATATTTTTTTAAGAACTCGGAAAGGATATACATGTTCCTCTTCCCCAAACATTTCTTTGTATCTTCCCTGCTGCAACGCCACAAGAATAAGTTGCAATCTCTCCCCTGGATCTCTTGTATCGGAAACAAGTTCTCGTTTACTTGGGTCCTTGTCCATCTTTTCTAAATGATTATCCAAGATAGCTGTAGGGAGCAAGGGTGCACCAAAAGGATGTTTTTCAAATTTCTTGCAGAACCACTCATCTTCGATATCTAGTTGCGGATATGCGGCTATGCATACTCTTATGGTATTTTCCGGTTCGGTTAGTGCGGATAGCATGGCGAGATGCCCACCTGCACTATCGCCATACAAGAGAGTGCGAGAAAGGTTGGCTGTGATATTAGAAGGAAGGGAAGATCGGAGTGATGATGTGCGCATCCAGGACCAGAAATCGGAAATATCGGAGATCATTTCTGGAGCAGTTGATTCCGGCAGGAGTCGATAGTTTGGGGCGATAATGATGGCAGATTCTCGAAGCGCGAGGGTTAGGAGATATTGGGGAAACCAAGGAGCGTAGACCGCTGATCCAGCTACCTAGACTGGGGGTTAGTGTCTGTAAATTGGAGGGGCAATTGAGAGCTATTTACCGAACCCCCACCGTGAATTTTCACGATCACAGGATGAGGCCCAGGAGATATATTTTTGGGTACGAGAACATAGGCTTGGATTTCATGGTCTCGGACTGATTTGTAGGTTTTGACTGAAACGTTGAATTGAGAGAACTTAGCAGAATCCATAGTAGCGATCTAAGGCAGGCGGAATAATGTAGAAAATCCTCTAAACTGAGAAAACATCTTGCTATTTATGGATGAGGTGGCACGCAAGGGATATGTCGTCAATAATGTTATACTTTCATCTTCTCCACCGACCGGATTTATCGGTCGGTCATGAGTTGACGAAACTTCATCTTGACTATTGATTTGAGGATGCCGACGTGGGATACCGAATGAATTTACCAAATTCCTAAAGCTCTCCATATCCAAGCACTCACTAGTATGACCATTAAATTATTATCTCCCCAGATTATCAATCTACTTAGAACCGATCCATGGTTCAAAGCCCGAGAAAGAGGGAGCCGTTAGTTGATTGACCCCACTTTCAAGAATTACCGGGAAATTTCCCGCGTGGTAGCGGGCCAAATCCACTTCATTCGGGGAGTTATCAAGATCCGGACTTTGAAAGTATCCAATCTTCCGGAAAAAATCCACCTTGAACCATTCAAAGGGATTTGATCGATCGGGCAGGCGGAGGATGATCATAACGCGTCTCTCTTCGAGGAAGAGAAAAGTGGCCGGAAACGAGTACCGTGCACACCACCAAGATAATACGTATTTTTGAGCACCATAGTACTCAGTTTCGGCCTATTGTTTCTTCGCCGAAGAGGGCGTATGTCTGAGGAATCTTGATTTCTGTCTCTCATTTGAGTCAACCAGTATTGAGTCTCGAGCATCAATGAGAAAAACATAACAGGATACAAATTTGAGCTTTTCCGACGGATCTGCCATCAACGCTTGGCTTTCGGTAATGTAAAGTATACAGTCTTTGCATAGATCAAGAAGTCAATAATTGATGCATGGCTCATGGAGTAACTCAAAATTAATGCAACGACATTTTCGCAATATCTGTCGGTATGCTTCAAGATTTGGTTGGATTACCAAGTACATATTAACGAAATGAGGTTACGTGATTTAAAGGGAGTCAAAGGAAGGTTTGAACAATCAAAAACTTCTCAAAATATAAAACCTTATGATGAGTTCACGAAGCTGACCTTGAATCAGAGTGTTTCCTCCGTCGCGAACTACCGCTAAGAAATCTGGCAAACCAATGTATGCCGACATTGTTGTAGCTGTGCCACCTGGGAGACTTGAGTTTCCTTGAATCTTGAAATAATGAGAAGAGAACTGCTTCTGACAAAATGTGGTTCGACTTCATACAAAAGATTTACAAGGCATAAGTTAGATAGCCATGTATACCAACGATGGAGGAATAACAAGGCCGATAGATTTAAGAATACAAAATGAGAATATGGAGAACAAGCAGACAGGTTATGATCAGGTCGTATCGCCATTGAACGGCTACCTGTTATATCCCGACCTCTACCAAGAATCTTAATTGTACATTGACTGCATCAACGGGCATCGACGAGCTTTCTGAACGAAAGCTTCTCAAATCTCCAACCCAAAACTATTCGCTCATTTGGCGAAGGACAGTTGGAGGTGGTACGACAACTAAATTGTAGCTCTTTGTGGATCTTGAGAAGGTCTCATTTTTGATGAAAACTTCTCGAGCGGTCCATAATAGCAAAAAATACATGTTGGAGGTTCTTTTGAAATGGCATGATAGCCCTTTCAAAACAGCTTCTCCCCCCCCCAAGGTTGACACACAGCTTCATTTGATAACGTGAATCACACTGTCTTCAAATCACGTACTCTTAGGACGGCATGATTGGTCAAATGATGCCGGATTCAGGGCAATGTGTACACAAAAGTTACTCACGCATCTAACAGAAATCCTTCGTGTGTTACGCATCATGCACCCTGAATTTAGTCTGACATTTTCAGCTAGATTATGGTGTGTTTTAGATGATTACATAATTTAGATCTGCAACTCCACTTGGAAGGCTTTTCGAGGTCATCATTTTGGATTCATTGAAATCGACTGAATGAACGACACGGCAGTATTCATATTCAAGACATGAATAGAGACCACATCAAGGATAGCGAGATATGATAAGAGGTCTTGAAGCCAAAAAGTATACCTCGTAGCTCATGTGTCATTAGGGTTCATTCTTGATTCACTCACTTGTTACTTGTTCACCCCGCGTTTTGGCAAGAACAAGCTCTTCGACTAGTCACTCGCCTCCCTTGGTAGATAGATATGTTCTTGGTGTGTTCGATTGTATTGGCCCCACTGTAATTTGCCGTACATGGACCGGTATTTCTTGAGCTTCTCCCTCTCCCTCTCCTTTTCTTTTTAGTTTTCCATAGAGCGGAGCGAAAACGCCTCCACGGCAGTGGCCAAGCGGCGCGTCATCAACCCATTAGATCTCTCGAGCCCTCGTTCTCGCCGGGTGAGTTGTACTCCATCCATCAAACGCTCGTGTTTGTTCGGTCGACGACATATAAGATTCAACATCCCCAGCTTCAAGCCCACCATCTTTGAGTCAGAATGAGGTAGATTTCGCAGTCGAGGAAGAAGAAGAAGAAGAAGAAGAAGAAGAAGAAGAAGCGCAATAACAACAACCATAGACAGATGCTGGGACATTGTTGCTGATGTTCCCGGTGCTGGATCAAGAGAAGCAAATGATCTTCATGCACATCGATTCGTGTTCCGATTTCTAGCTTCTGGCTTCTCACGTGCTTCGGTCCCATTTGGCCTGCGCTAGAGCCAATGCAGCTAGCCCCCCTTCCTTTTCCCACTAAATTCCTGCGGAACGGCCCATCATACGATAAAATCAGACCACCCACGACTTATCGGTCGACAATCCAATATATCCCAATCTCTCCAATGCCCCAAATGTCCCAATGCTAACAAATTTGACAACAAATTTCATCCTCTCAGCAAAGGAAATCACCATGAACCTGTGAATCGGTCTGTCTTTCTTCGATACCATTTACCTTTCTACATACCATTCACTTCCACTCGCTCGCAAACTTGTCTAGATTCGTACATATTGTGCATATTCCGATCCTTGTCTTTGCTGGTTCAATCCTGAGAACGTTCCAATTATCAAACCACTTTCTCGAATTTCTCACCAGATCCCCAGATTCCACATAACCTGTTGTATAATAAGACACCTTTCAGGGTGACGTGCCAAATCATGGTATCTAAGAATTCTTCTTTCGATCCGACGTTATCGGGGATATCAGCCGGTCTCGATTCCTCCAATGAATTTGATCAAACAGCCGTTTTTGCAGATTCACTAGGCCTCGACGACGATCCTCTGTTTCCATCAAATTGGGACGAGACGACCCCGCCCTACGACGGCGGACTATATTCGACCCCGTTGAATTGGGATCCCCCGATGCCGAAGCAAGAAGACTTTCAAGATATAGGTCCGAAGTACAATAGCATGAACACAAACGGCGGACTCACTGCAGCTCAACAAGAAAAATTGCGCGATATTGCCATGCCGCCTCATCTGCAATACCAAAATCAGCACAGTCCAGTCTCTATCACCTCCAAGACCACTTCCATTTCCTCACCCGAATCACAAGATATGAGTCGCAAACGCAAATCCTCTGCAGAGGTCGACGATGAGGACGACGATGAGTCTGGAGGACACCATCCTCCGGCCAAGAAGACGACGGCGCACAATATGATTGAGAAGAGGTATCGCAACAACCTGAACGACAAGATTGCGGCTCTTCGGGACAGTGTCCCGAGTCTGCGGATAATGCAGAAGAGCGCTCGCGGTGAAGTGACAGCTGATGATCGAGATGAATTACAAGGTTTAACTCCAGCTCATAAATTGAACAAAGCTACAGTAAGTTGTTTCTTATTTCTTGTTCCTAGTATGCAAATATGATTCGATCTATCTGCGGATATGATAATCAGTTGGACAACATATCATGCGAGTCTCAAAATCACGCCACTATTTTATGTCTTCACTTTACATCCAAGGTTCAAGCCATGCTAATCATTACCCTAAATAGGTCCTCTCTAAGGCTACTGAATATATTCGACATTTAGAGAAGCGCAATTCACGTTTACAGGATGAGAATAATCAAATGAAGACACGCATCAACGCTTTCGAGAAGCTCTTTGTATCCGGATCTATGGGCTTCGGTCCCATGCAACAACCAATGAATCCATATCAATACGCTCAAGATTTCAACACTCCAGGTCCTTCACCTTCCTCCGATCAAGGTATGATACCTGTACCAGACGATATGCGAAGATTACATGGTCAAATGAGTCAAGAAACCTTTGCTGTTCCCACGCAATACGTCACTCAGAACCGCCAACCAATTGGTCCTAACGCATGGAATGGAGGATACTTTGGCAAGCTCATGGTCGGCTCTCTGGCTGGTCTGATGATTGTGCAAGGTTTCTCCGAGGCAGAGCAAGAAACTGATACACCTGGCGCTCGGGGTCTCATGGCTCTTCCTACTCACTTCCTGAGGGCCTTAAGCCGTGGTCTTCATTCAATGTTGGAGGTCAACTTCCAGGGTTATCACTTGCCAGCAAGCCAGACTATACATTATCTTCAATACTCTCTCGCACTCGGTCTCCTCCTCTACATCTTCTTACCTTCGTTGTTCAGCCCTAAGCCAAATGCGAAGGGTTCCAAGTCAGCCAATCTAGCCGCCGCACCTTCACTCGCCTCTTCTATACAAGTCAGAAGACAAGCTTGGCTTACAGCCGTCCAAACGGTCTGGGTGCCAAGACACAATTTCTTTCTCGAGGCAGCTGCTTTGTGTATGAAGGTTGGCAAGTTCACGTGTCGCAACATTGTTGGACCATCGCTCTATTCTTTCTTGACTGGTACCACAGAAGAGCAAGAGGCTGCTCGAATCAAAGCCTGGACTATCGCTCTTGACGCACAGCTGACTGGTGGCGATGTTGAGGTTAGTAAGAGCCGTTTGACATTGACTTTATTGGCCTCTGGTACACTTCCTGATACTCCAGCCCGCTTAATGCTTAAAGCACTACACATTCGTGTTTTGTTGTGGGAGTTAAACAAGATTGGATTTACTGGATCCAAAATCATTCGAAATTTTGCGCAGGAAATGGCTAGATGGAAATGGAACGAAGCAAAACAAATGCAGCAAGTGCTTTCCCAGTCCAAAGAACAACTAGATGAGCTACCCGAACATCTCGCTACCCTTCTTGAGCATAAATGTGATGATGTCTTGGTCGATGCCGTTGTACAGCGTGCTTATAATCTTGCGTGGAATCTACCTACTACCAGCAACACAAAGGTAAACTGTGGTATGGACCGCGTGGTGGATGATTTTGCTATCCGGAGCCCTCTTGATGCTGTCGCAGCTTGGTGGTCAAGTCTCACACTCCACAAAGCTTTGGCAAAGAGTCTGGAGGTAGAGGATAACGATGTTGCAAGTTACAAAAATATTGCCGATGATATCAAGATTGCCATTCAAACAGCACCTCCTGGATCCGGAGCTCAAATCCGTGCTCTCGTTGCGCGTGCCGTTCTCGTCAAAGAAAAACGTGGACAAAGTATCGCTATGGCTCTCAAGGCAGTTGGTGCAGGACAACAAAAGATGCCCGTGTCATCAAATGTTAACATCAAAACATCCGTCGCCAATTTACCAGATATTAGATCATCGATTCATTGCGCAATGGCCCTTGCTTATTTGGAACGCTTTCCTATGCCAGCCAATCCTGAAAATGCGCCAAAAATTATCGACTCTATTGTTCCGTCCAATCTCACTTTACTCGGGTTCACAGCAATGTACAAGCTGGTTGAAAAGATGCACGAACATACTTTAATTGCATCAACATGTGCTACTTCATTGGAGAAATTTGCTGGCAATCTCAGAATTTGGATCGGTGGCAAAGAAGGTGAGAAGAGTGGTTTGGAGACCGAATTGAAGAGAGAAATGGTGGAGAAATGCTTAACCATTACTGCACAAGTTCTTGGCATGGAAAATGATGCGGGGTATGGCAGCATGAGTGATGACGGTGACAGTGAAGGATGCTGATGATTATTTTCATTTTTGTTCTCGCAACTTTCTTCAAAATCATGGATCGACAAGGCCTGACAAAATATTTTGTCCGGCACAACATTTTTGGCATTTGGAACGGTACACGGGGTATTATTATTTTCCTTTTATTGAATCGTCATGGATACCAGGTAAGCGAATGTCGGGACTGATTGGCGTTCGAGGTTTGATCTAGATGCGATAGTATCATAGAGCATTGCGTTGCGCTGCTTGGGTTTGTGGTTAAATGCATACGCTCTACTTCCAAAAAAAAATCTACTTCTTTTAACAGACTCCTAACATCATTTTTGATCTTGCGTCTGCTGATTTGCCCTTGCATTTCTTCCATCTCCTCTTACGTGGAAAAACCTCTGCTCCGACACCCATTGCTCGCAGTGATCTCTTCATTTTACATATAGAATTAGGCAATACTTTATTCTTTGGTCAAGTATATTGAGTGATGATTGAATATAAAGTACTAGATACATACTACTACACGTGTACTCCGGTACAGCCATTTGATGGCCCTTCCCATTTACCCACAGTATTGCTGCCCAGTTAAGACTAACACCAAAATCATTGACTAAAAATATTCCAGAATTGAATTGCCAGAAAGCAAGTAGCAAGTAGCATTTCCGTCCTTCTCCGGCTGAGAATCCAAAAGTTGAACGACATACCCAATTGACCAATCAAAGTTACCGACAGGAAACTCTTATCTGCTATCAAAAGCCCCACTCCAAGGGATGGTCCAACAATCTTCTTATCAGGAATCATTTCTTGTACTTAGCCAGCTAGTAGGCGTGTATCTGTGCTTTCCGTATCAGATGTGTCGTCGACCGAGGAAATGTCATGATCGATTTCGAGAGATTGGCTTAGTTTTTGAGCGGGTGTGATTGGTGGGATGCGGGGTGGAGAGGAAAATGGAGATGTTTGGGGGGGAGTGGGAAGTTGAAGGGTTTCCGAGGAGGAGAGGGGGCTTGGGCTATCTCTGGATTTGATGTTTTGGTTGGTTGGTGAGTGAGTGAGTGAGTGAGGTAAGGATGCATGGAATGGATTTGTTTGATTTTGATATCGATTTTGAGATTGATATCATGATTTTTTTTTCGGTATCTTCTGATACTTTCTTTGGGCTGCTAGACAGATTGTGGCTGGTTTTGAGATAAGTGTGTATGTGTATGTATGTATATACTGTGTACTTTTCTTTACTTTACTTTTGATCTCTTGTTTTCTTTGAATTATAGAATTCTTTCCGAGATATATATACTTACATATTTCTTTTTCACCTGTTCTTTCATTGAGGCTCTGGTGAACAGTTCATTGCTGGGAAGAGAGTATACGCAACACTTTCACATACATACCTCGACCAGGAAGTAATTGTATAGCGAACTTCTCTTCGGCGTCTTTTCGTCTGCATACGAAAATACCCCACGGATTGGGAAGTTATATATTTTCCTTTTTCCTGGAGCAGGAATATCATCATGTCGAAGTTGCAATCGCAGGTTCCGGTTGAGGTGGTGGAAGATTTGAGCAATGGGGCTTCGGACGGGGTAAATGGATCTAGAAATGAGAATCAAGGGTCGGAGAGAAAGAAGGTGGTGGTTGTTGGTTTGGGGATGGTGGGGATTGCTTTCATGTGAGTTTTCGGTTATGCCATGCTGAGTATGGTGTATTTCTTCGCTTAGGTTGATTCATGGCACAGTTGAATAGGGTTCTAGGATGTGTGCTAACGTTTAAATAGAGAGAAATTGATGAAACTGGATGCGAAGAAGAGAGAATACGATATCGTTGTTATAGGCGAAGAATCACATCTAGCATACAATCGAGTTGGTCTCACGAGTTTCTTTCAACATCGGATTGTGGAGAATTTGTATCTGAATCCAAAAACATGGGTAAGTTTACTGCTTGGTCTTTCGCAAGATCTCTTAGGCTAATGCATCGAATAGTATGCGGACGTTCCCGCCGGATCTCTCAATTATCACATCAATACCAAGGTGGTTGAGATTTGTCATTCCAGCAAAAAGGTTACTTGTGCTTCTGGCGAAACGGTCTCGTACGATATCCTTGTCTTGGCTACGGGATCCGATGCTCTTGTACCGAAACAAACACCTGGGCATGATGCCAAAGGTGTTTTCGTGTATAGAAACATAGAGGATTTGGAAAATCTCATCCGGTTTTCGGATCAGAAAAAGGATACACATGGACTTGTAGTGGGCGGAGGACTCTTGGGTCTCGAAGCTGCAAAAGCCATGATGGATCTTGAGAGTTATAAGAAAGTACATCTGATCGAGAGGAACAAGTGGGTGTTGAGTCGTCAGCTTGATTCTGATGCTGGAGGCTTGGTGGTCGAACAAGTGAGAGGACTAGGTTTGGATGTCATGTTGTCCAAACGAGTTGGAAAAATCGAGGTGACGGAGCAGAATGAAGTGAAAGGTGTGGTGTTTGAAGATGGACAAGAAATGGAATGCTCGACTATCTGTTTTGCGATCGGCATCAAGGCTCGAGATGAACTTGCTCGTCAAGCAGGAATTAAATGCGCTGAACGCGGCGGAGGAATTGTCGTAGGAGATGATTTAAGTACAAGTGTCAAAGATGTCTACGCAATTGGCGAGTGTGCTAGTTGGGAAAATCAAACGTTCGGACTGATTGCCCCTGGGATCGAGATGGCAGATGTGTTGTCTTTCAACTTGACACAAGCAAAGATACACGCATATCGGAAATTTAAGCGACCTGACCTCAGCACGAAGTTGAAGCTGTTAGGGGTGGAGGTTGCGAGTTTTGGGGATTTCTTTGCGGACAGAGATGGTCCTAAAAATCTACCGATCAGGGCGGCGAAGAAGGACAAAGATTCTTCCAATTCTTCGGTACAGTTGACTGCTGAACCCAGGGTATCACCAGTCAAGGCACTTACTTACAAAGATCCTTTCCAAGCTGTCTACAAGAAATATCTATTCACCATGGATGGAAAATACCTCTTAGGCGGTATGATGATTGGGGACACGAAAGATTACGTCAAGCTGGTACCGATGGTAAAAAATCAAAAAATGCTAGATGTGCCACCTAGTCAATTCATCCTCGGAGCCAGCAAGGAAGGTGATGATGGTGGAGACGACTTGGATGACGACACCCAAATATGCTCATGTCACAATGTAAGCAAAGGAGATGTTGTGCATTCGGTCAAGCAAGGCACATGCAAAAGTATCGGAGACGTCAAATCATGCACCAAAGCCGGAACAGGATGTGGTGGCTGCATGCCCCTGGTGACTAGCATCTTCAACAGCACTATGAAATCTATGGGCCAAGAAGTCAAAAATCACATTTGTCCTCATTTCAACTATTCTCGCGCTGATCTTTATAACATTATTTCTGTCAAGGGCCTGAAGACTCTAGCGGAGGTTATGAGAGAAGCGGGAAATGATCCCGAGAGTCAGGGATGCGAAGCTTGTAAACCTTCGATCGGATCGATCTTCAGCTCGCTCTACAACAAACATGTCATTTCGCGTCCGCTGCATGGTCTTCAAGAGACCAACGATCGTTTCTTGGCGAACATACAACGAAATGGTACTTTCTCCGTCGTACCCAGAGTATCGGCGGGAGAAATCACGCCGGATAAATTAATCCTGATAGGAAATGTAGCGAAGAAGTATAATCTCTACACCAAGATCACTGGAGGTCAGAGAATCGATATGTTTGGAGCGAAGAAACAAGATCTTCTGGCTATCTGGAAGGAACTGGTAGATGGGGGTATGGAATCTGGCCATGCGTATGCAAAGAGTTTGCGGACTGTTAAAAGTTGTGTGGGAACGACTTGGTGTCGATATGGTATTGGAGATTCGGTGGGCATGGCTGTTAGATTGGAGGAGAGGTACAAGAGTATTAGATCGCCGCATAAGATCAAGGGAGGTGTAAGTGGGTGTGTGAGGGAATGTGCCGAGGCGCAGAATAAAGAGTAGGTCTCGCATTTCCGGTTTTGATGGCTTTGCATCTGATATGTTTAAATGAAAATGCTAATCGGCTATCGTTAGTTTCGGACTTATAGCCACAGAAAAAGGTTTCAACATTTTCGTTGGCGGGAATGGTGGGGCTACACCTCGTCACAGCGAACTCCTAGCCAAAGACGTCCCACCAGATTCCGTTGTCACCATCCTAGATCGCTACCTCATCTTCTACATCCGCACAGCCGATAAACTGCAACGTACAGCTCGATGGCTAGAAGCTCTTCCCGGTGGGATCAAGTATCTCCGCGAAGTTATCTTGGAAGATAAGCTAGGTATTTGTGCTAGTTTGGAAGCGCAGATGGAGGAGCTAGTGGGGAGTTTCTTCGACGAATGGAAAGCTGCGATTGAAGACGAGGAAATGAGAGAAAGGTTCAATCAGTTTGATAATTGTGATGATAGGGTGGAAAATATGGATGTGCAGGTTGAGCGTGGACAAACGAGACCGGTGGACTGGACGAAGGAGAGTGCGAAGACAGATTTCCGGAATGTGAAATGGACGAGTTTGAATTGGGAGAGGGTGATTCAGAAAGATCATTTCAAGGGCGCGGATGAGGCGCCCAGTGGGGTTTCAGCAAGCGTGAAGAGGGGGGATACTCAATTGGCTGTTTGGAGAGTGCAGGGGAAGTGGCTGGCTAGTCAGCAGATGTGTCCGCATAAGAGGGCGTTTGTTTTGAGCGATGGGTTGATTGGAGATTCTGGGCCTGGTTCTATTACTATTCCTGGAAGTGATGGGAAGGAGGAGAAAAATCTTTGGATCTCCTGTCCGAATCATAAGAGGAATTTTAATTTGAATGGAGAGGATAAGGGAAGGTGTAAGAATGATGAAGAGGTTAGCATAGCGATTTTTGAGGCCGAGGAGAGAGAGGATGGATGGGTGTATTTGAAGTTGCCGCCGGTGCATGAGTTAGATGGAGTGTTGGGGATGGAGAGGTGGAAAGTTAGAGAGGGGGAGGCAGGCGAAAGACAGTTTAAGAAGTTGGATGAGAAGATTGGGTTTGCGATGGATGGGGGGAGGATGAAGGGGAGGAAGCCTGCGGACAGGAGGAGGGAACTGAGGGTTGGGGGAGAGGGAGGTGGTGGTATTGACTGGTAATGTGATGGGTAAATGATTGGGTTTGAGTGTTGTAACAGGGAATTGGAACTGGAACCGGAATCAAAATTAGGGTAGGCGTTTAAATATTCGCGGATTTCTTGTATATCGATTTACTTTCGTGTATTTTTTTTTTTTTTTTTTTTTTTGGAAAGTAGTCAGTAGTTATAGCATTAGCTCTATGATCTCATTGATACTAGCGTCAATCTATAGTGATTATACCTCTTAATGAGTACACACTTATTTTGACTCTATATATCGTATTCAGAAACTTCAATTTTAAGTGTAATAAACATTTATTTAATTTAGATATTAAACCTTTTTTCCTAATATTCTTCGAATAGAGTAAAGTAGAAGATGAAGAAATTACCATCACGTGGCTACTGTCACGTGCTGATTTAGTCATGCGTAGGGCACCGGTAGGATAAATGGTCCTCTCCAAGAGGACCAATAATCTTTTTAGGACACACAACTACATGCAATGCTAGAGAACCACTTCTATCATATGACCGTATTCTTGCAGTAGTTTCTATAAAATGAAGTGTCCTTGGCGTTCTGTCTATCTTCACCATGTAAGTGGCTGATAAGCTTACATCACGATGTAACCTTGCCAGCAGCATCTGCGACTACAACTGTATGTCCTTCCTATGCTTATTATTAGTTCTTCAACCTTCCGATCTTCAATTCGAAGTTCTTGCGACAGTTTTCCGAATTAATGATACACATCGCGCTTGCTATAAGATTGCTTATGAACCTCTAGTAAGGTTATGTCTTTTCCACGCCTCTTGCAACGCAAATCCAATGGCGAGATCGTCTTTCGTGAACCAACCAGCGGCAATGTTCCCGCCTATGCAATACTCTCTCATACCTGGGGAGAAGAAGAGATTGTCTATCAAGACTTGAAGAAAAGCAAGAATAAGAACAATATTGTGAATAAAGCTGGGTGGAGGAAGATACAGTTTTGTGCGAAGCAAGCCGCAGCAGATGGATTGGAATACTTCTGGGTCGATACCTGCTGCATCGATAAGAAGAATGCGGTCGAGCTCGGCACGGCGATAAACTCTATGTTTCGGTGGTATCAGAACGCGGCACGCTGCTACGTCTACCTTGCGGATGTCTCCAAGCCCAAGACTAAGGTGGATGACCAGATGGCATGGGGGGAAGCTTTTAGGGAGAGCCGTTGGTTTACTCGAGGCTGGACACTTCAGGAACTTATTGCACCAAGGCAGGTCGATTTCTTTAGCTTGGAAGGTGAGCGACTTGGGAGCAAATTGTCACTTGAGTCTGAGATATACGAAATTACCGGTATCGCAAATAAGGCTCTCCGAGGTGATGCATTGTCAAACTTTAGCATCGAGGAGCGGAGATCCTGGGCAGAACACCGTGATACTACTGTTGAAGAAGATGAAGCCTACTGTTTAATTGGAATCTTTGATGTGTCTATGGTGCCAAATTACGGCGAGAGAAGGGACCAGGCATTCAGAAGGTTGGAGGATGAGATTCACAGGATGTACAAGGGTTGGTTTTTTATGTTCATATAGATGTACTAACTAAAGCAACGAAACTGACGAGTACAGGGGTCGATTTTGAGCAATTTGCTGTCGGACTCAATCTCGCATCATTTCCTGAAGCTACACAGTTTGTTGCTAGGGAGAAGGAGCTGTCGGAAATGCACAAGCTGCTTAAAGATCATAGTAGTCGATCCTGTGTCATCCTACATGGTCTTGGGGGTATAGGAAAGACTCAACTAGCAATTTCATATACTAGACGACACAAGGAGAAATATACAGCGATCTTCTGGTTGAACGCAAATGATGAAGACTCACTCAATTTGAGCTTTCGGGATATTGCTCAGCAGGTGCTGAGATATCATCCTTCTACCACTATGCTATCGAGTATAGACTTAGACAAAGACCTCGATCAAGTTGTTAGTGTGGTCAAGAACTGGCTTGACTCCCCACAGAACACAAGGTGGCTCATGATCTATGATAACTTGGACAATCCTAAAACGTCTAATAACCCCGACAACTCGGCAGTCGATATACGTCAGTTCCTTCCTCGGTCTGATCACGGCTCGATCATCATCACGACACGGTCGTCGCAAGTCAGGCAGGGTATACAAATTAATGTTCAGAAATTGTTAGATATTAAGGAAGGTCTTGAGATTGTTTCTAACATGTCAGGACGTAAGGGCATTGAAGAGGGTATGTATATATAGCGAATAGTAGCAAAGGCAATACTAACAAGGCAGATCCTGATGCTATAGCACTTGTCAAGGAGCTCGACGGTCTACCACTCGCTCTATCTACAGCAGGGATATATCTCGAGCATGTAGCGACAAGCTTCTCTGATTATCTTCAGCTTTATAAGACATCATGGTTGAAGCTCCATACGACAAGTCCCCTCTTGGATTCCTATGTAGATCGTACACTATATACGACATGGCAAATCACTTTCGATCGGATCCAACAACAAAATCCAGCATCAGCACAATTGCTCAAACTATGGGCATATTTTTATCGAGAGGATCTGTGGTTTGACCTCCTTCGGCATGCAAATTCTTTTGACGATGAATGGATACAGAAGCTTACGGAGGATGAACTGAACTTTAATGAAGCTGTCACTCTACTATGTACCTTTGGACTGGTTGATCCAGACAAATCTTCTCAGGAGCAGATCAGGAGTAGAGGGTATAGTGTACATAGTTGTGTTCACTCGTGGATAGTGTTTGTGCTTAACAAGGAATGGGACAAGAGCCTTGCATGTCTGGCTTTAACCTGTATTGCCTCGGAGGTTCCTGATGCAAATGAAAAGTACTGGTGGCTCACACAGCGGCGGCTTCTTCAACACGTAGCACGACAGGCTTCCTTTATAAACGACCCCGAAGTAGATATGAACGGGCTGTATTGGGAGTTTCATAAGCTAGGCAACCTCTACTCTGACCAAGGCAAGCTGACAGAGGCAGAGGAGATGTATCTTCGAGCATTGGAAGGTAGGGAGAAAGCATTTGGACTAGATCATACATCAACACTCGATACAGTCAACAACCTAGGCAATCTCTACTCTAACCAAGGCAAGCTGGCAGAGGCAGAGGTAATGTATCATCGAGCATTGGAAGGTAGGGAGAAAGCATTTGGAGTAGATCACACATCAACACTTGATACAATCCACAATATAGGCGTTCTTTACAAAAAACAAGGCAAGTTAGCAGAGGCAGAGGTAATGTATCATCGAGCATTGGAAGGCTACAAGAAAGCATTTGGAGCAGATCATACATCAACACTCGATACAATCTACAACCTAGGCATTCTCTATTTTGATCAAGGCAAGCTAGCAGAGGCAGAGGCAATGTATTGTCGAGCATTGGAAGGCTACAAGAAAGCATTTGGAGCAGATCATACATCAACACTCGATACAATCTACAACCTAGGCATTCTCTATTTTGATCAAGGCAAGCTAGCAGAGGCAGAGGTAATGTATTGTCGAGCATTGGAAGGTATGGAGAAAGCACTTGGAGCAGATCACACATCAACACTTGATACAATCCACAATATAGGCGTTCTTTACAAAAAACAAGGCAAGCTAGTAGAGGCAGAGGTGATATATCGTCGAGCATTAGAATGCTATGAAAAAGCGTTTGGATTAAATCACATATCAACACTTGATACAATTTATAGTTTAGGTATTCTCTACTTTGATCAAGGCAAGCTAGCAGAAGCAGAGGCAATGTATTGTCGAGCGCTGGAAGGCAAGGAGAAAGCACTTGGAGCAGATCACATATCAACACTTGATACAATCCACAATATAGGCGTTCTTTACAAAAAACAAGGCAAGCTAGTAGAGGCAGAAGTCATGTATAGTCGAGCGCTGAAAGGCTACGAGGAAGCTCATGGTCTTGAACTTGCCTCGTCTTATCTACCAGCATTGAATACAATGCTCGCCTTTGGAAACCTCTTGTCGCAAACCGACCGGAAAGACATGGCAAAGGCAATGTATATTCGAGCATTGTCTGGATACACAACCGTTCAAGGGCCTTATTCGGAATGGGCTAGGGAAACTGAAGATCGGCTTCAAGCGTTACAAGTCGTATCTCCTAAAACGAATATAGGTCAAAATGAGTTCACAAAGCCGGGAGAAGCAAATTCGAGGTCTTTAAGACAGAAAATACACAAGCTGAGAAGATGGCTGAAAAACAAATAAGTCGCAAGGGCAACTTGCGATTCTACCATTGACTTACAAATTTCGATGTAACTAGAGACTGAAGATTAGGTATCTCCTTTAACTCCTGGTCCAGAATCAACTGCTATCATACTAATCCTGCACAGCTATTGTTCTCTCTACTAGCTTCGAACAGTAAAAGCTTAATGAGCTATCGGCCAATTTTTACCAAAGTGCTGATGATCTCTGCCGACAAAGATAAAAACAACATTAATTTTAGTACTGATGAATAGAATAATATCTTTCATATTATTCTTCCATTTATGCCTTAATAGTACCCTGTAGTTAAGCAGTTTTCCCTAGAACAATAGGTTTTTTCAACAATCAGTCCTGAAGCCGAAAGGAATTCCGCCTTTGGAGTGGTGGATAGCTCGCTATCGAATTCCATGATGACTTGATTATTTGATAATGGATTCTATAAAAGGTGTAAGGGTGCCAAGAGGAGTACAATATCAGCGTTCTAGATTGTAATAACATAATAAGAATGTTGAGAGTAACTCGGGTAATGGTAACAGAGTGGTATAGTATTGCATTTAGCGATAGAAGTTAATACTATATCTAAGATGTATAACAAGAGTATAACAATAGGGGCATAATAGCGGGCAAAATCATAGCAAGGAATGAGCATCTCAGAGAATAATGAGAGAATTGTTATAGAGCAAACATAGTATAGTAGTACCGCGCGAAAGTTAAGATGAACCTGTCGTATGTACTTACCAAGCATGTATCGTCGCCATGAATCACGGGACGAATAAGAAACAATTCCCGTCTCAATCTTCTTGCTCATTCTTCTTACCTGAGTAACCGAAGATCGAAAATCCGAACACATCGCGGCGAACAAAAAATCCGATGTATGAAGTTCGTAACAAAACCAGAACCAAGACCAAGAAAACGAACATCCAACGATCCAAACGAAACAATCTCTTCTCCATGCGCATCCAAACAAACAAGGGAAACGTCTCTTTATTTTATCGCTTCAGAATTGCCAAGCCAGAGTGGAGATCTCGACCCAGACACTAAAACATCGACGAAGCCCAAGCACCTGCGATGTGTGACACACGCATTGTCTCAAGCCCATCTGTTACAAGTCTGCGCCGCGGCCAACAGGAACGGGTAAGAAAAAATGAAACCGCAGGAACGTCTGATGGGGAAGCGGGTGTGGGTTTGAAGGCATGAGAAGATGTCTCTCGGGAGTATGGTAGGTGCATCTGCAGTATAATGGGTTGAAATATTGGGTATGGTGAGGAGGATATGACAATGCGGATGCGTGTCGAAACGTGGATGGAAAGATTTTCGTCAAAACTTAATCTGTAGCGGTTTTGATTTTTGATTTGTTTTTGGGGGGGGGGGAAGGGGGTGCGGTGCGCCGTGTTTTTATTTATGGAGGGGTTGTGTTCCTGTTTGTCTGTCTGTCTGTCTGTCTGGTCGTCTGTTTGTTTGTTTGTCTACTGACCTATCCGCCTACCTACCTATCTATATACGTATCTTAGATATCTATCTATCACCCCCTCTCTGTGCTGCAGAAAAATTGAAGTCGATTGATTGAGTTAAAATCCATCAATTCATCCAACACATGCACCCCTCCCATCCTAATTCCCACATCTTCAATCAGCACACCTACCATCCAAACATAATCACAAACACAGCCACACCATGTCTCAGAAACCCCCTCGCATCGTCGAATATGAGCGGCAGGCCGAGCAGCGCGCGCGCGAACTCGACGAGATGACAGCGGCGCAGGACCGCATGATGGAAGCCCAGATGCGCATTCAGGCCGAGGCGGATCGGATCGCGCAGGAACAGTATGAGATGGAGCAGTATTATGAGACGGAGGCGTTGAAACATGCAGAGGAGATGCGGATTCATCAGGAGGAGGTGAGGAAACATGAAGGTGTGTTTATTTGTGATTCATTCTAGAGGTTGTGGGTGTTTAGGGTGAGGGAGGAGGTGAGATCACGTGTTTATCGAGGAATCGGAATCGGAATCGAAATAGGGATAGGAATAGGAATAGCGAGGGATAGGATTTGATTTCCGATGAATTAATACAAACGCTAACAGCCACCTGCCCCTAGAATTTATGAGAAAACACGAAAGGAGACTGCGTGATCACGAAGCAAGCATGGAGGCGTTTGCAAAGGTGATTGCTATGCCTGCGAAACCGACGAGGGCGAGACAGATTTCATTCATGGCGCCTTCGCAGAGAGGCGGGAATGCGAATCCGAATGGGAGTCCGAATGGGAATGGGAATGGGAATGGACTTCTTATGACGCCGCCGAGACCGCCGGCTGCGTTTCCGGGGTGAGGGGGAGGAGAGGAGGAGTGAGATTTGGAGAGGGGGTGGGAGTGAGAGGAAGTAGAGTAATGGATGAGTTGCGGATTGGGATGTTAGTTTCTTTGGTGAGGAATGAGGTGGATTTGCAGGGTGTGGGAGATGGTGTTTTGAAGAGGAGGAGGAGAACAAACAAACGAAGAAAGAAGGAGAGTTTCAAGATGTTTGATTTGATTAATAGCGAGAGAGCGTCGCAATGACGAGTAGTCGATATCATGGTTACAGAACCAACAGAGTTCGAACAATCTAACTCTGGGGATGAAAGTCTATTTCCCAAGTGGGCGGTAGAAAGAGAAGTGAATATGGATATGAATCGGCTGGAAGGATTTATGTGCTCGCATTTTTTTTTTCTTTTCTTCTTCTGCGAAATTCATAAGCAAGGAGTAAGGAGTTTGGATTGAGTTAGCGAAACTTGGGAGTTGGGGTTTTTGTTTTTATGGGAGAAAGGGCCACAATGTATGTATGATTGTCGGTCATGAATAAATAGAGAGGAGTATTGAGATGGTTATGAAGTTAATTGTTTGTTGTTGACTTCGTGCTTGATACGTGTGATACTTTTGCTGGCTTAAAATAGGGAAAGGAAGGGAAATTGGAGATTCGAGATTGGTTAATCGTGTTGTATGGAATTCGGATGTATTGTGGAGGTGGTAGATTTGTATTTGTCTTCACACGGCTTGAAAGATTCGGCGTCTCTATCGCTAGAGCTGAAAGAGAGAAGGTAAAGTATTGACTGCATCCCGAATAATTCAGGAGTCGATCCTGTCACCCTTAGCTTTTGGCATGCGTGAATTCCGAAAAGAAATATATCCAGGTACACGCAGCTACTCTTATGTTGCAAGTAGGAGGTACATCCGGACCGGAGATTTGCAACGGGACAAATCGAGACTAGTAAATTGTCATAATCATAAACCTGTGGTGCTGTCTTATGTAATAGTAGTCAGTTGAGCTGGGCGGTAGTGTGCATGCTTCAGTGAGCTGTGATAGATTGAGGAGGTGGATATTAGGGCTACGCAATTGCCAGATCTCCGAGAGTGAATATCTACTTGGCATCGGGCTTTCGGGAGTACATATTATCTGGGATAGTTGAAGGGTATACTGACAGTTCGGACATCTCTTCTGGTATGAAGATCTGTTTGCGAGGAGTCAGAGATATCTACCTGGGTGCTCGCTATGAGCCATTGCTAAGAAAGACTGCGAATGTGACTTTCAGCTGGTGAATTTCGAAATAGTTCTTGGAGTTGTGAATGATCGATTATATAGGACTTTTGTTGCGGATTTTCCTCAGTTCCAGATTCTGCTCCTTGGCTCGCTTCGCCCTTTTGATACATCCAGATGCACAAAATCAAGTCGTGAATGATCCCTCCACAGATTCCACTCCTCTGGAGCTTGTGTTCCTGAGACTTTGAAAGCTGTAGAATAGTGAAAGACAAGATACTACCTCTATACCTCCTTTCCATCACATCATCAACTGGATCCTGACTAGATCCTCATGATCTGAGTATATCAGCTTGACTGATGAAAACCTGTTTCCTTTGGGATAAATTGTAGAGCACACATATCGTGGTCTGAACTGAAATCTTGTGCAAATGTCTCTGGGTAGCAACCCTCCCAGGAGTTCTTTTCTTCCAGAATCCCAAACCCAATAATTCATTGGTGCTGCTATCATTGTGCTTGTTTTTGGTTGGACCGACTGAACATTCTCTGGGTGAACTTCGGGTCGAATCAAGCACCATTTAGTGTGGATTTTAGCACACAATCACAATCCTGTCTGTAATCTCTTATCGAAATCCATGCTTGAACCTTTGTGAATCATTTGGCTGAATCCATACACCCTCATGTTGCCTTGCTTGTTCAACCGGTGTCATTTCCATCAATTGCTCCCTGTTCGTGTTTTGTTTGTTCAATTGTATGTTTTCTTTGGCATTGGCATTTGAGCTCAATGTCTGTGGAGATCATTGGAGTGGTATTTGGCAGATATGGCAACTTTGTGCGCATTGCTTCCGGGACCTGAGAATCGCCAGATCCGTGTGTTTGTGTGTTCCTTCCCAGTGGCCTCTCCCTTTTATCTCCTTTGTGTGATTTGTTTTGTCTTGCAGATTCAATGGTATCCTCACCAGCTTTGTCTTTCCATCAGTGATGTGTTTGTTCAATGTTTTGTGTTCCCTGTCTAGCGATTCCCCGTTCATGTCCACAACCCTCCATGTCAGTGTATGACCACCCATGTAGTTGTTGACAAGGCTGAAGTATAGTTTTGGTGGTACACTCAGCAATTCTCGGTGCGCATAGTCATCCATTGTTTTGGATTGTTAACTGCAGATTATAGAATATGAAGTGAGAGAGCTGGTGTGGCGGGTAACTCTACGATCTCTGGCACACTACTGGTCAGCACTTCCGTGGCAATAAAAAATAAAAGATTATGGTATAGAAAGACACACTCATCTTGTATATGTTTCAGGCGGCAGGGAAGCAAAGCCCTTTAATCACTCCAAGATGGAGTTGTCAAATTCCTTCATGATTGTAGTCAGTCCCCAGAAAATAACTTTGGCTGTCATGGGTAAAACCCCACCACCACTTCCCCGGTGACCTGGTGACCTGACCACCAGAGCTTGAATGTTGTCAACTTTATTCAAATAAAGACCTTGACGTACAAGGGGTAAACTTCGCATTCCTCAACACAATAGAATGAGATCAAGGCGTATACGTAGTTACAAAGTTCTTTGTTATACATTTCTCATTAATACCTGATATTCGCTATCGAGCTTTCTCTGAATGGTACGATGATTATAGTTTTCGTAGCTAAACACGGATCAACGTACTCCAAACGTCGAACCTCAAAATTTGGATAGGCGCCGATAAGAGTTCCTTCTTCAATACCGTTTGTTGCTGGTTTAAGTGGAGATTCTTCATTATGCCACTAATGCTACGAAAGAATTAATCATTGCCTAGTCACTTTTGGTGAGGTCAATCGTCTATACCTTCCCGTTTTTATTCAATCGTTAGCGTCGAGTAAGTATTTGCTGCGTTTGTTTTTGATAGTGATAGATTGACCGGCTCATGATTAAACCTAGATATTTCCACAACCTTCTACTTCCACCTTGACAAAACAACAAATTATAAGTGTCAACGGATCTCACTTCCTTTTCTGCTGAATTTCTCTTATAAAATAAATTTGTTTGCTTCATTCAGCTGGTCGTTACTTCCAATAACTATCAAGCTTTCCTTCTGTTTACCATGGGTTCCCTGGGTATGAAGAATGGAGGGGTAGCTTCACCTGGTGGGGCTTCTGCTCTTGTAAGTCCTCAATCGATCAATTATGGCAGCGATGATGGCAACTTTCAAGGCATGGTTATAATATCTCTGAAAGTTTTATGACTTAATCTTTGTCCTGCAACTTTTATTCGAGGGCTTTCTCGAGATATCTAGCATTTCAAGCTAACTTTTTACTTCAAAAGCAGTTGCGAATGAAGAAGGAACCTCTACCAGAGCTTCCACTTTCTGCTATACCTCAGGCTCCTGACCAAATTGACTCCAGAATTGTAAGTTTTATGTCTATTTGAAAACCCTATTTTTTTTTAACTAACCTTCACCTAGAAGCAATCGCGTATAGAATCTGGACCGCTGTCAGATCCTCAGTTATCCTCTGTTCCCGAATATACTGAAGTTTCCGTCAAAAAGGAACCGGGAATTGAAGACAATGAGAAGAATGATACCATATCGAATGAGCATCAGTTCGACTACAAAGATGCTATCGGCAAACTGTTGGGTATCAATATGGGACATGGATTCAATGTCTCAGATATCGACACTGAACCTAAGGCTGCCTTTAAAACACTCCTAGAGATAAAAACCTCCGTTGTCCATGCAGCCGTTTCTTGGAAAAACGCCAAAGATGGTAAAAAGCCAATTCTTGAGCAATGGCGAAAAATCAAGATATTTCTTTATATTATTTCACGCGTCGATCCGGTCACGCCAAAGTTTAGGTACGGGGTCATTTTTTTCTTTTACTTCTGTTGCTTCTGTAGTATTCGGGACAATAAAGTAGCTAACCACCATCATAGCCAAGATCTCAATCTCAAGATGATCCTCAAGTTCTTTACTGATCCAGAATTCAAGTTCCCTAAAGAATACTGCAGCATTGCAGAAGCCTTGATTGATAGAATAGAGGCCCAAAATGGTTTCGAGGCACCAATGCCACCCCCACCTCCACCAGCAGCACTGACTATCGATAACCAATCTGCTAATGCGAATAAATACAAGAAGAGAAAGTCAACCGGCGAGACTCCTACCTCCTCGAAGAGACCTAGGGATAAGTCGACCTCCGAAGAGAAGTCGACTCCTAGTTCCTCGGGTTACTCAGCTCCACCTGCTTCAGCCAGTCATATCTGGGGAGACACTGGTATCATGCGCGGCATTTTATGGAAACAGGGCGGGCATGTACGGCTTAACAAAGAGACGTGGGACAGGTTTAAAAAAGATTGGAATCATTTTGGTCACAATGGTCTCACTGTTGGGGACTGCTGGCCAAGACAAATGGCAGCACTTCGTGACGGTGCACACGGTAAGATAACTCTTGCAGAATTCCCATTCTATCAGGAAGCTAGACTAACATTTCGTGATAGGAGCTCCACAAGCTGGAATCGTTGGAGATAAGGAGCAGGGTGCTTATAGTATCGTAATTTCAAAGCACTATGAAGGATTTGATTTAGATCTGGGAGATACAGTCCACTACTCTGCCCCTGGTGCTATAGAATCTATCACCAAAGAAGCCGATTCTGGAAACTCAGGCGTAATGGCTTTGAGACGATCAATCGAGACCAAAAAACCAGTCCGTGTTCTCAGAAGTGCTAACTGTGCTTGGAAACACGGTCCTGCCGCTGGAATCCGATACGATGGGCTCTATAGAGTCGTCGAGGGCACAGTGGGAACCAATGGAAAGGGAGGAAAGTATTGGAGATTTACATTAAAAAGACTGCTTCGATTCAATGGAAGTGATCAGGTTCCTATCAATCTTGCTAGACCTACTAAGGAGGAAGTTGGTTTGTTTGAGAAGGTTAAAGAGGGTTATTGATAGGTATTTGCTATGCTAGGTCCTGGTATTCGGGGAGTTTTTAAGGAGTTTGACTTGTGTTAATAAGAGTTTTATTTATATTAATTATAATTAACGTGGTTTATCACCGAGTGGATCATATCACTGAATAAATCATTTGAAAATACACTAAAATTAGCTATTTCAAATATTCTTATTTTAATAATTAATCATTGTTCTTGAAAAATAAAAATATTTAAAATAATGATAAAAATTTAGTTTCTTAGAAATCAAATTTTTATAATTTTCATTACTAAAAAAACTATTTCTATAATAATTCGAAATTTCAAAATAAAAGTAAACTTTTATAATACTTTTATCACTATCAAATTTCATATATTCAGTTTTTAAAAAATTCTATTAATAAATAAAGAAAATGCACGATTGCACATAGACGAATTTTGTATGGTCCGTTCGCACACGATCAGATTTTGGTGATTTACTATGGTAAAATGGTGATGGTAAGATCGAATAAGAACGCAGCCGAAGCCGCTCCGTTAGTGTGCGAGGACATGTATATAAAGAGCCTCCTAGAGAGCTGTAGTTCTGTAGCTTTAGATTCTAAAAATGAAATGAACACTGTTTATTCAGCTCTCTAAGGCATATCGTTACAATCAAACTATCAATACTTTCTTTTAAAATTCTAATGTAATGATCTTCTCATCAACTCTAAAATGATTACTATAACAATCCAAGTTAACAAAGATTTATAATTTTATAATTTTAGTTTTGATTTGTTTATTACATAAGGGGTGATGTGTAGCCAATCCCATTGGAGTTTTGCGGAATCTACGGGAAGTGAGTGTGCGACCGTGCATAAGCTTTCGGAATGCCGAAGTCAACATCAGGACCCACGGCTTGGTCTATGAACTAGAATAGAACGATGCTAGATTATTACACTTGCACAGACTAACGTTCACAATCCAACGCCAAGTTTCGGCATTCCGGGGCATACTGAATGCCGCGTTTTGTTACAATTCCGACTCGCGAGCTGCGAAGAGGAGATGCGGGGTAAAGTGAATAGTATTCCGGCTCCTGTTAGGAATCGAATGTCTACTGGGTGCGAGGTAACATGGATCAGAGAGAATTTCTGGGAACGACTTCTCGCTTAGGGAAAGGGAGCAATTTGGGCCTCAAATTTTACATCAATTTGATTTGGAATATGTGGATGGTGGTGCTGAATAAAAGCAAAATGGCTCTTAGGGGCAATCTGGAATTTATATGGTAAAAATGAGGGTATCTCGGACGGCGTTGATAGATGAAGACTGCTGTTTCAAATACGCAAGAGGGTACAGGATTCGTTTCAGTGTCTGTCAGCTTGCTAAATACAGATTAATATTTGGACAAGTAGAAAAAAGCAGTTTCGTCACAATGGATTGATATATGTCTCGCTATTTATGCACCCCGAGTAAACATGTATTTCAACTACCATGGAATCTTATCCTATAAACGCACCGCATACACCTAAGCTGACACTAAACACAGACCGCCACGACGCTCTACACAATGATATCCGGTACGCCCACCACTGCTTGTGTTTCGCCGACAGCACCCTCGATAACTTCCTTCCCATGCTGTTGCAAGAACGCTGTAGAAGCTGTCTCATCTTTGAAGTAGAATGCCTCCACGGCCTTATACTCATTCCACGACCCCTTTGTGAATTGAGTGTCGCGGAAGAAGTACTCTGTGTCCTTAGGCGTCACATCTCGGTATAGTATATATGTGCGTAGCCGATCGTCAGAAGCTTCGACATCTCTCCACTTGGCAGCTCGATCAGTGAACCATTTTTCGGGGTATTCGTCAGAAGCACTGCTTCTCTTGTGGAAGATCAGACACTGCGCAGCTTCAACATCGGGTTTCTCTGAAGGGTTTTCTTTGGAGTATTTCACCACTTGCTGAGCAAGAGAGCCCACTTGGTCGAGACGACAGAAAACGTGTGCTCCAGCACTTGCCTTATACCCGGGATTGGAGAAACCAGCGTGGACAATGAACAAGCTTGGCCATGTGAGGCAAGTAACATAGTTCCAGGAAGGTCTTTCGGCGCCTTCGATAGAGATGGGAGAGCTGGACAACTGGATGTATCTTTTAATAGGAGTAACTTGGTCACTTTTCGGTCGGGCCATATCGGCATGTACAGTCTTGTACTCATGGACAAACTTCTCGTCAGTCCACTCGGGTATTTTAGAGACTGATATAAACCAGGTCACCTCGCTTTGAGTATCGAAAATCCTGTCCGAGGTACTAGTGAGGGCAAAGTCCGGAAGTCCAAGCCGTATGGTATTGATAAAATCCTTCGGGTTGTTGATGTGAGCAAATTCCTCTTCTCTCTGTTTGGTAACTTTTGGATCATCTGAGTGCAGTCTGCGTAGATTGGCCAAAGAGATTGGGTTTGTTTTCTCCAGAAAGACTCGTCGGCGAGTTTCGGCGTAAGTCGCCAGCACGTTTATATCAAGACCCCCGTTCAAGACCTGTTTCAGTGCCTTTGCCAGATGGGCAGCATCAAGAAGACCTGTGGTAAGGCCCAGGCCTCCAATGGGATTATTAAGCTGACATGCGTTAGTTTCAACGTATTTTCAGAGAGGTGTATGTTCCAGCTTACATGAGCAGCATCTCCAGCCAGCAGAACTCGCCTCTCCTGGAAACGGCTGGCACAACGGTGATGGACCAAATATGGGGCCATACCCTCGTACTGTATTTGGGATGTATCACCTGGTAAGAGGCGACCAAGACGATCTTTGACAGCCTGTATCGTGGTCTTGTCTAGCACCGTCAGGCTCTCGGCTTTACGGAAGCCAGTAGCAAATCGCCATCTTGATCCTTTCCCACGTTTGACGACGACGCCCCAGTTCACCGGGTCTACGATGTAATTTGCCTTCTTCCATCCAAGTTCGCTCACGGGATATTGGAAATTGACTGCCACAAATTGTAGATTATCGAATGTAAAACCTTCAAATTCAATGCCAACTGTGCGTCGTACTTTGCTGCGTCCGCCGTCGGCACCTACTAGATACTGGCATTGATGTTCCACTTCTTCGGCACTGGCTTTGCCAACAGTCCAATAAGTAACGGCGTCATCATTTTGCTCTAGTCTCATGAGAGACTCGTTGAACCTCACTTCTGCGTTTCCGGTCTCCAAGAGCCTTTTCAAAAGAATGGCACCCAGTTCTGGCTGGGAAAGGACGGCTGCAAAAGACTTGTCATCCGAAGGTGGAGTAATGCTGGCGAGAACGTCGCCTTTTGAATTTCTCCAGGCACAGCCATCTGATACAACATCTCCAGCTTCGATCACATCTTGAATTATTCCAGCTTTCGCAAACTCCTCCATTGTAGGTGGAAAGTAACTTCAAATCTTGAGTATGGTAGAGACTGGATATGATATGGATAGCTTACCCAACCGCACGCGGGGACTGATCAATCCCTTCCCCGGACTCGTACAAGGTGACCTTGACCCCACCTTTTGCAAGCAATAAAGCTGTGAAGAGGCCAACAGGGCCAGCACCGATGACTACCACAGTATGCTCTGAGGAAGCCTACACCAAGAGCAATGTCAGCTTCTTTGCGACTCCGGCTCTTTCATTCATTTTTATTTTCAGGGTGTTCAGAACAGGGAACTAACCATTGTATTTTAGACTTAGCTAAGGAATATCTTGAGATAGGGTAGGGAGTGGCACGTGGTGAGGAGTTCTTGGGACTGTTGGCTTATTCTCTAATAAAAGCAAAATATGTTTCCTTCGACTGGAAAAGGGATGTGAATATGAAAGGTTGTTCGATTGAAATAGCGTTTTAATACACCGGGTTCGAGCAGATAAAATAATGGATTTTGCTGCAAAGACCATAAACAATTGGTGAGTATCCCAGTGTCCTTCGGTATTCCGATCAATGCCGGAGAAAAATCCGAGGAGGTGGGGGCGAGGGCGGGGTGCGAGGGAAGTGCAGACGATCCGATGCGGATCTCAACATCTCCATCTACGCCGGTACCAAGGGGATGATCGAGAGTTTCACGCGCTGCTCGGCTAGGGATCTGCCTCGACGTTATGGATGTACTGTGAATACAGTGGCACCCGGGCCGGTGGCCACAGAGTTGATGCAAACGACACTGCCTCATGCACTGGAGGCCATCATGAAGGTCTGTGAGGAAACTCCAGTTGCTCCTCGTATGGCTGAACCATTGGAGGTCGCGTAGACGGTGGTAATGTTGTGTGAGGAGAATGCGGGGTGGCTGAATGGATTGTCTATTCCTGTGACTGGAGGTTTCATTTTATCATGATATAATATTAAAACTTCAATGATTCAATCCCGCATCGTAAATTGACTTTTTACACGCCCCATAAATTTCCGCAAATTGTTGACTGCGCAGCAACAAGGCGGGCCGAGCGGGTCTGGGTTGGGGCCGTCGGCTTGCCGAATAGGTTCTGCGAGATCCCTGCTATAAACTTTCCGAACCCACATCCTATAATGCTTTAATACTTGACTACCGTCAATTACAGATGAGACTGTTAGATTACCTCTGCAATTAATTTCTCATCCACACAGAAGTGTTCCATACAAGACCACTTGCAATATGTCGCCCACCCGTGAAGAAACCCTGGAAAGTGCCAGTCCACACCCAGACTTTGCAAAGGTACCGACATATCCAAATTGCTCAAATCGATTGCCAGAGTCATGGTTCCAAGTCATTCTAATTGCTCCCACATTAACAATTATCAGGCTGCTGCTGAAAACGCCCAGCCACCCCCACCAGCCAACATAACTGTCCCAATGCTCCGCACAGCCTCCAACGCCGGCAAAGCTCAGTATCGCAGCTCCCATCTCGCCCCTCCGGCCGGCCTTCGAGAATGGAAGATCGAGATCCCCACCCGCGACGGCAGCGCTATTCCAGCGCTGGTATATGAGCCCACAGGCGAAGCTGTGAGCGAGCGGCCGATACTGCTCTTTTTCCACGGCGGAGGCTGGTGTATTGGGAATCGCTTCGATGATTTCCAAGCCAATCGAGTGATTGCTGTGGAGAATGATATCATTGTTGTTAGTGTGGATTATAGACTGGCGCCTGAGTATCCCTTTCCTACCGCTGTATATGACGGGCTTGATGCGTTACAATGGGTATCTATTCCTCAATCATCGCCCGGGGATTCTTTATTCCTTGCAGAGATATTGGCTAACCAGTTTATTCACCACAAATAGGTAGCCGCGAATGCCCACAAAATTCATAAATCTGCATCCCCGTCTAAAGGCTTGATCGTTGGTGGTACATCAGCTGGCGGAAATATCGCCAATGCCGTCGTTCACCTCAACCGTGAACAATCATCTATTTCGCCGGTTACAGGGCAGTTCCTGAGTGTACCCCCATTACTACCGGCACACCTTGTACCTGAAAAGTATAAGGACGACTTTATCAGCAATGAGCAGAACAAAGACACGATGTTTCCGCCGCCGAAGCTGCTAGAAATTTTTGCTGGTACGTATCCTACCGCCTCATCATCATCTCCACGCCTACATATAATGGCAGACTAACTTGATAATCTTTCCGTAGGGGCTTACAACCCAGACTCTAATTCGCCACTATTTTCCCCCTTCAGCCCATCTGCTAACTACCAAGGCTTACCTCCAACTTATATCCAAGCCTGCGGTGTGGATGTTATACGTGATGATGCCCTGATCTATGAGCGGGTTCTTCGTGAAGAACATCACATTGCGACACGGGTTAATTTGTACTCTGGATTGCCCCATCATTTCTGGGAGTTCTTCCCACAGTTAACAGAGGCTGTAGAAAAGCGGACGAAGGATACTGTTGCAGGCATTAGTTGGCTTCTAGTGAAGGGTGGTATGTAGCGCCGTGTGATGTGGTAGTAGGGAGGCATAAATGGAAGCTTGAGATAGCCGTTTCATGCCAGCATAGAATGAGGTTATGGAATGCCTATTTCGATAATGTACATTCAAGTGTATTAACTTGATCCGTGACTCTAGCCTTGATATCCCCAGCATCCGGATGTAGTTACTAGGCTGTGGTTTAGATGACTACAATCTATCTCTCCTTGCCCTTTAGGTATGAAGAAACCTATTCTCATTACTGGGAAGCGTCTCTCGAGCCAAATGATCCGGTTTGGTCCATATTTCCGATGGACTGCATTAAGCGGCAAATATTGCCCACAAGCCGTGGCTCGATGTCCAAAAGCTCCCGGAACTTCTTGCGAATAACTTCAATTGCAGCATTCATTATTATGGTCGCCGAGCTAAGTGCTGTCGTCTCTTCCGACTGTGCTGACATATCTGAACTCGTCGGGCTCGTAGAAATTACAGGTGTTCCAGAACCCAGCTGAATCCAGCGTCGGGTTGAAAGAGTTTCTTCTCCGTCCACGAGAAGTACTGACGTCTCCGTAGATGTAGGTGCTGACGATTTCGCCTGGCTGGTACTGCGTTTGGAAATGATTCCGTAAATACAGAGGCACAAGCTCGCATGGTAGCAGGCTAGAGCATGGAATATGTGCAGCGCACCAACGGGAATAGCTCTCATGTGACGAAAAACTTGGCCTGCATGCCAGACAGCGTGCCGAGATGACTCGCTTTGGAACCATGTGTGAAGAGTTGGGTATACTGCTTGTGCTTCATCAGGCCCTTCTTGCCCAGCAAAGAGTTCCAATTGATTAAAAGAGATATAAAGGTGCATGCTAGTCAGTTCGCGGAGTAGGTTCCACGCCGCAATCTCTTCAGAGCCGCCTGTGTTGTAGCCCACGCCAAGAGCTTGGATAACCTGTTCCAGCCTCCTCTCTTGGCTTTCGTCTGCAATTAATGCTGATCTATTGAGATCGGGGTCATTGGTTGCAAATAAAGCTTGAGTATGTTTGAAAGCGCGAACCAATGATGCTATTGCATAGACCTGAACCTGGCTTGCAAATCCACGGTCACACGTCTGGGGAAATAGACGTGTTGTGCTGGGATTTGCGATACATTCTATTATAGATGGCACTTTGCCCTGAGCGCTTACCTGCAATTGCACGAAAGCTTGTTTCCAATGTATGGCAGATGGTGCAAGCCACAGCTCGCGTGATTCAGGAAGTGGTAGAGTGAGCTCAGACGGAGACAGCTGCGAGCCTGCTGTGGAGGCCATGAATGATTCCTGCACACAGTGGATGTGTATATGGTAGACCAATCTTTCCAGCTAAGGTCAGCATGAATGGTCCCAAAAAAACCTCAATTCACTGGCAACTCGACCATGCTAGAATTATGTGGCGATGTGTATGTAATCACTTACCTTTTAAATGACTCTTGCTCAACCCAAGCACGCCACTTTTTGTCCAAAATATCGCCAACATCAGTAGAAATTGGAGCTATAGATGAATAAGCGTTACGGCGAAAGCGCCCCCCCACCCTCAACATCTATGCATTTTCTGTCAGTAACTTGCATGACTCGTTCTTGACCCGGGCTCGGCTAACGTTTATCAATACTCCTGAGACACTTTTGGCCAGCTCCATTTTGTTATTAAATCCGCTCCATAATCCGTCAGATAAACTTAGGCAGAACGCCTGGAGGTATTGTAGATCTCTGGTGAGGGAATATTCTCGCTCCGCCTGAACAATGAAGATAGTTAGTTGTGTGTATCAATAATTATATAAGCTACGATCACACACCCGACTGTACAAGTAGTAACTGAGTATTTCCCCTAGTCCATAGCCAAACTTCTGGACCGCCTTGTGTGATGATCTAGAAGTACCAGTGATTACCATAGCTGCGATGGTTTCAACGCGGCTCTCGGATTTCGAAAATGTAGGAACATGGATGTAACCGTCGAGATCACCTTTTTGTTGGGTCAGGGCTATATTGATTAGGCATTCCAAAGCATCAACAGTTGGGAATGCTGATACTACTGCGCCTATGTTGCTGCGCTCACACGATCCCACCACCAAAGCGATGAGTTTGTCACGTGTGCGAGGTACCAGTGGTTCACCCGATATGGAAGGATCCCATGGCCCCGAAAAATCTATTTTGAGACTGAGAAGGTCTTTTGATACCATGTCTTTCTCCGCATGCGCTCGATAATGACCGGATTTTGGAGTCCATTGTCCAATGGATTGACTAATAGCTTGTTGTAGGCTGTATGTTCTCTCATCGCCATCAACTGAAGGCTCGGAGGAGGCGAGTGCGGTGGGGATGTACCGGGGGGCTTGTGCAGCCCCAGTCAGTAATGGAAGCTCCATGCGCGAGAAAAAGTCTATTTCATGATCATTGAGACCCCAGTCACCCCATTCCAGCCTGCCGTCCGGCCCATCCTGGTTAAGCAGGTCAAAAGATGCATCAAGACCCCAAGTTGCTGGCACCAAAGGAGGTCCTGGAAGCCCGTCTGTTGTATTTTGAGTAGGGGGATGCGGAGCATGGAAATCCAGGGCGCGATTCGAGGCAGCTATTAATTGGGGCGGTCAGCCGGATAACTTGGGCGGCTGTGCTTGACAATTACCAGTGCTGTTTTGGTTCGAAAAGACTCCATCAAAACTGCCCTGGAAAGTTCCTGGCAGGCTAGCATCTATCTTGTCGCTGACAGCAGCTCGTTGGCCTGTGGCCGGATCCCGGGTTTCATCTTCTTCGTCCGGAAGATGTGCATCTCGAAGACAGGGAATGCTCCTTCTACGACAGCGCGCACATGTCAAATAATTGTCACATCTAGTCTTCGATGAAGCACAGGCATGGCAGGCTTGCGAAGCCCGGGGAGGGAGGCGCCGACGCTTTGGAGCCGAGCGGTCCTGCTCCAGATATGGTCGCCGTGGCATCCTACTATTAATTAGTCATGTGTGAGCTTCTCCCGTTCTGATGAGTGCACGTGAGGCCAAGATCAATAGCATATGGCGTTCCTGGAGTTCCACGTGTCATCGGAGGCTCTGCTCACGGATACTTCTTCGGAGGGACATACTCGTGCCCACCTTGCAGTGTCTGCGTTTGTCAATTACTGATATACCTCTATAGTTGGTAATAAGTTCAAGCCTATGCCAGGAGAGATAAAACTTAGTCCCAAGTCCCCAGCAGGGCGAAGAGGATATCTTTATAAGGTTCAGTACAGAGGTCTTATGGGGCCATTTGGGGCATGCTTTTGTGGAGTGCGAGGCTGCGCCATTATGCCGGCTTGTAAAGTTTCGGCTTTACATCGGCAGGAAAGATTATCCCCTAGACCGCCGGCTAGCGGCGCCACATGTGTATTGTCACACTCTGGACGAAAAAAATGACACAGCAAATCTGATTTAATTCAAAATACAAAATATTGATTGTTGATTTAAAAAGAGAATTTTGAAAATAATAATATTTTTTTCGTCTAGAGTTTGATTGTGTTACGAGCATTGATATGGGGTCGGCATCGGGCCTATCATTATTCCGATAACAAAGAATTTTAATAATATAATATAACGTATAGGGAACTCGAACATTTTTAACTTATTATTAACTTGAAATTGTAATAACTTTTATTATACAGTAAGATATTCTCATGTTACTAAAAGTCTAATAAATTACTCTTATACTATTTAGATTCTAATCAACATAAGCTATATTCTATAATAGATTTTAGCTATAGATATATAGTGTGAAAGAGTAGAAGGTGGTAATGGTCACACAAGAAAAGCCTTCGCATATACCAGTACTAGAGCAAGTGGCTATATATAGTAAATGGGGTGAATCACTACATCGCGGCAACGAGGTGAGGGGGACAAATTGGAGCAATGCACTCAAACTTCGGGAGTCAACTTGAAAGGTGGAAAATTCGATATTGTTCTTGGGTCTACAAAAGAGAAGGTATAAATACTAGGTGCTGATATCACGTGACCTGAAAGTCACATGTTTTCGCTCTCACACTAGCTCATATCATAACAACTCTTTCAACACCCACTACTCCCCCTACTATACTACAATTTCATTAATTTCACATAGAATTTCAAATTCAATTTATTCAATTGCCTTCTATTTACTAGATATATATATATTTTCTTTCCAAAATTATTCAAAATGGCTTCTTAATTTAATATTGAATCAATTCTATCACCTATATTGTCTCTGATTTCAGGTAGACGATAACTCACCTATGAAACAAAGAGATAAAGAAACGTTTCTAGCCACACAGTCACTCTGAATTCATCGAGTAAAGAGTAAAATCTAAAAGAATCTTTCCCCAGGCCGGCTCGGCATATTCTAACTATTTTGAACCAATTGAACATAGGCAATTACATCGGCCCCGGCAGGCCAGATAGCCAACTTCATCGATTTGGTGGATTTGGTCAATTTGGCGGATTAATTTGGTCAATTTGTTCAATTTCTAGTAAATTGATCAAATCAACCACCACGGCTTATTTTACTGAATCTGAAGTGACAGATCGATGCAGAATCAGCAGAATTAGCCTTCCAGCTGAGGTAGTATAAATAAAGAAGCTCGAGGGCGAGCTTTTCCGAGGGGGGTTAGTGTTACGAAGCCACTTACATTCAGATAAATCACGTGGAAGAACGGATAACCTGATGATCCGTTCGCACACGATCGGATTTAGGTGATTTACTATAGGAAAATGGTGGTGATAAGATCGAAGAGGAACACGACCGAAGGCGCTCCGTTAGTATACGAGATCATATATATAAGCAGCCCCCCCGAAAACTATAATTCTATAATTTTAGATTCTAAGGTTGAAATGAACCTTGTTTATTCGGCTCTCGAAGGCATATCATTATAAAATCAACCAATTCGTGTAAATCATATGTGATAACAGGTAAGCTGAGGGCCCGTTCGCACACGATCAGATTTGGAAGATTTATCATAGGAAAATGGTGGTATTACAATCAAAAAGTAACGAATTCGAAGATACTCCGTTTATGTATATAATATAATCCATTGCTCAATAAACTAGTTCAATATATAATGAGCTAGCTCATTGTGCAATGTCAATGTTGCAGGGCACTCTGCAACAAATGTACCTTACCTTGTTAACCGATTCTTTAGAAGCTAGCATTCATCGTAGTCTCAAGCCTCCGATTCATCTAAAGTATTACCACATACAAATTCAACCGGAGATAGGTCTATTGTCGCCAACGACTATTGCTATTGTACATCATCACATATTATCTCTTTTTATATTTCTTTCTTTCTTCCTTCCGCATGGACGCCTTCACCTCCAACTCAACTCGTTACTCCTTCTTCACTAACATGTACTATACAGAAGTTGATAGGTTTTGATTCTTTATTAAGTCAGATGGCTCTTTAGAACAGTAACGCGTATTGCTAATCGGTACAGTTCAATGTTCTAACAAATGTGGAATTTAAACAGTAGTCCAGTCAATTCCAGCAAAGACTTCCTTTATACCAACCAAATCGGTAAGACCCAAGTCCTCCTTCTTAATAACTGTATCCTCTGCAATCCAGCTTTTCTCTCGAGCGCAATCCCAGAACTGCAGCATGAGTCCAATCTCACGGCCCCATTTGGGCCACAAGGCATCATAGTGATCCAGGGAGATCGATACATATTCGGCAGGAAGACCAGAGACCTCAGACCAGAGATTCAAGATATCTCTTGCAGTGAGTGTTTCGGTCTCAGCGAGGACAGTTCTGCCAGGTAGGGTAAGCTGAGGCTGTTGAAGAATGGCAAGGACGTAGATTCCAGTATTGATCGTTGTCGCACCAAGGGTAGTGATTGGAGTGTCTTCCGGGATAGGCAACAGCTGAACGTGCTTGCCAGTGGTTTTCTACGTCAAATAGAACATTAGCCAAATTATATATCAGTTGATAATGGAATGAGAACACTCGACTCACAAGTAGGGTAGGTGTGATCATAGGCATAAGAAAATTTGTAGCATAGAAGCTGATGTAAAGAAAAGTCGTCTTAGCCAGCAATGCCTTGTTCTGACGAATGTACTTATCGACCATGAGCTTGCTTTCAAAGTGAGGCACAGAGAACTTTCCATTGGAGATTTTCTGGGTGTTAGGAAGTGTACTCCAGATGTAGTGCTCAAGAGTGGTGATTTTGGAAGCAGCATTTGCGCAGTTGATACCTTGAGTAGACTCAATAGTAATGGTCTCCTCGATGTCTTTGGTAGCGAAGGGGGTTTGGAAGTCGGTGACAACGAAGATGGCATAAGAACCCTATTTCAATTGGTGTTATTAGCTATTCGTCCCCATTGGGCTATAAAACTACTTACCTCAAATGCTTTGACAAGGCTTGCTACATCATTAGTGTCCGCAGTCACCATCTCCACGCCCTTCGCAGTGAGAGCCTTGGCCGCGGCACTCTCAACATTGCGAGTAACACCGCGGACTTTGTAGTAGCCTGACTTCAAGGCGGAAGCAACCACAGAGCCACCTTGCGCCCCAGTAGCACCGATAACAGTGAGAATCTTGGACATGTTGAGATATAGGGAATAAAGGTTATTGAAGGGGAAAATATAATACTTTAATATAAGAATCAATGAGATCAATGTGAATGGAATGCTAGACAATGATAGCGAACACGCGCATTTTATATTCCATGAGTCGTTATGTGTTCAATATGGTGGATTACATCAAGCCATATTGATTATTAAACAACCAGCTTCAACAATATAGGTAAATCTATAACTTTGAGATCTTATCATTAATAGTAGTGTGCGCTAACCCTAATCTGTTCAGGACTCGGCACTTGATTACGTCCGCCGAAACTACCGAGTATTATAGGGCGGGTAGACAGAATTAAGGTTCTACGAATTTACTCTAAGTAGTAGATGCACTATATGTTATAAAGATTTAATATTATAAATTAATAAAAAGTGAAATTCAATGAGAATACTAAATATTAAATCTAAATATACAATATAAATTATAGTATAAAAGAGTAGAAGATAATAGATATCATACAAGAAAAGCCTTCATATGTATTATAATTAATTTAATAGTATCTTTTAAAATAAAAAAAAAGCGTGTACATAATAGGGACGTGCATGTGATAGGGATATCGGTTAATTGCCTCTTCATCTTGATTACTATTCATTATAGTGGGGAGTTTAGACACCCTCGACATCTTCTATACCCAATATCTTCAATTTCATTTGATGAAATGTCTTGCTTTTGGAGTTGTGCCTCCGTTGTAAAGCACACAGTTGACACTTCTGATAGAGTTTAATAAGTATTCAATCTGTAATATTCACAACTCATCTAATTCACCAAATTGATTGGTCAAAGCAGTATTGAGTTGTACACAAGGACGGTCCAATTCGGTCTTGGGCAGTTAAGTTATCTCTAATTCGATTTCTGATTTCAAATCGTAACTCGGCGATAACATTGTAAATCGAATTTCCAATACTAACTCCTGATGATTTGAAATCGAGTTGAGGTTGGTTATTGACCTTCAATCTCAGGCTAAGGAATTTGTGTCTTATCCCCTCTTCTTGAGCTTCGTTCTACGTATCTCTTATATTCGTCTCTCATATATCTACTTGACCAAAGACATAATAAGTGGATAACAACTGCTGTTCAAGAGATATGCTTCAAGTCTGATTATTTAAAGCTGGCTATTATCCTCTCAATCTCCTCGAGCATTTTGCTATCGACTCTAAACCAACGCAAGTTTATTTCTTATAGAATCATTCCTCATACTTTTTTCTTTTATTATTTACCTACAATCGGAAAGCTATGTCTTCCTACAAGATTCTTCTCATCGGTGCCACTGGATACGTGTAAGTCTTCTAACCACAACGAAATCCTTTTGTTAATAATTCTCAGTGGAGGGTCTATTCTGACTCAGACCCTGCTATCCATACCTAATGTGCTTGCCAAGCACTCGATTTCGGTCCTAATCAGGGGAGAGGAAAAGGTTCCCGTGTTTGAGAAGATGGGCGTCAAACCAATTCTCTTCAACAGTCTCGAGGAGACTGAATTCCTTCGAAAAATTGCCAGCGGGCACGACAGTAAGTCTGCTATATGTATGAAAGCCCGAGGAAACTCTTGGACTGATGCCATCAGTTATCATTTATTCGGCCTCTGGTTATGATACAGCGGCCGCCAAAGCTCTTGTGGCTGGACTGGGAGATAGAAAGAAGCAAAGTGGAAAGGAAGTCCACTACATCCACGTAAGTTATTAATACAAACATTGAGTTCGACTCTTATATCTGCAGACACTGAGTTCAACTCTTGCTTTGCAGACAACCGGAGCATCCAGTCTTAGTGACCAGCCTACCTCTGGCAAGTACCTCGAAGACCGCATATTCTCTGACAAGGAGGATATCTTCGCCTATGAGAAATTCCGCCAGACCAAGCAAGTGTATCCCGCAAGAACCACCGACATAGGAGTCATCGAAACTGGCCTCAAACTTGGTGTCCAAACACACCTCATGATGCCCCCAACGATCTATGGTGTCGGTTCAGGGAAGTTCAACACGCTATCCATCCAATTTCCGATGTTGATTCGCGCTTCATTAAAAGCTGGTCAAGCTTTGGTCATTGGTGACGGTAAAGGAGTTTGGAGCTACGTACATATCGATGATCTTGCTAAGCTATATATTATCCTACTCCAAAAGATTCTAGACGGGGAGAAAGTACCGATGGGAGAGCAAATCTTGTTCGCTGAGACTGGTACATTCTCTTGGATTGATGCTAGTCAAGCAATTGCAGATGCGTTGTACACACTTGGGGCTATCAAGACTGTCGATGTTAAGCAGGTCCCGCTTGAAGATGCCGCTAGTCAACTTTTTGAGGGTGATCTGCTACTTACTGAGCTGGCATTTTCTTCAAAGTAAGTGCTTACCAACCAAGTATTCATAGATCTTGCTAACGAGTTGCAGTTCAAGGACGAAAGCAGATCTCGCGAGAGAGTTGGGATGGAAGCCGATGAAGACGGAGCAAGACTTCAAGAATCATTTTCTACAGGAAGCAAAATTGATCTTTGAGGTAAAGAATTAGATAGTTATATATTCATAACTTGTCATAGTAGTGTTCTATTATCTTAGTTTTGTACAGGAGAAGTTTTCCGATAGAAAATAAAAGCACACATGTTTTTTATATGTGTTTTCAATCAGATTGTTCTATACAACTCACTTTTGGATAAGAAATTGTTTGTCTCACTTGGGGGGGGGGGGGGGGGGGGGAGGTTGAATCCGAATCATTGGGTAAAGATTATAAAAGTCTACACAAAATGAACAATATGAATTGAGATACTCTATAAAAAGATATGATTCTTCCCTCTATATGTGGAGGAATGAATCATGTGATTCGTATAGTTACAAGAAATTATATATTCAACTATAAAAGCTTCAATCTTTATCTTTTCGATTGACTTCTCACATGAATCAAAATTCTTATGCGTAGCAACTATATATTATAGTCCCAGAGAAATTTATTGAAAGTTTGAATTTTGAATAAATCATGTGAATTGTCTTTTTTGATGTAGAATTGTACTTTACTTACAAGATGTCCCGTGAATCCGTGCATCCACTGGTGATCGTCAGTCATTGGAGAAGATTCTAACATTATACAGGTTTGACTTTGTGTTCAACGTTGTACCATTTGTTTCCACCGGCTCGGCGGTATTGTAAGACAACCTAGCACCTCCGAGTGTAAATCTACTCGCTCGGTACAAAGAAACTTCGCCGGCTCGTCGGTACTACAATGCGATCTAATACCTTCTAGTATAGGTAAATCTACTCGCTCGGTACAAAGAATCTTCACCAGATCGGCGGTCTTGCGGGGCCCTAGCAATTTGTTACTCCTCAATTGACATCATATAGTAAGTTTGTTAGCTTTGATTAAAACTCAAGAAGTATATATATAGCTGTTGCTTGCCTTAAAGAGGCTCCAACTTTCTATCACTCCCAACATCTTGTGAATCATGACCAAGCAGCTTTTCCTCCTCGGTACGGGTTTTATTGGTGGAACGCTCCTCAGTGAGCTCCTGCCAAAGCGCCCAGACCTTTCCATCACAGCCCTCGTCCGATCCGACGACAACGCCGCTCAGCTAAAAGCTCTTGGAGTTCAACCACTCAAAGGCCGGTTGGAAGATGGAGAAATTATCGCGGAAGCTGCAAGCAAAGCTGATGTAAGTCGCTATTGGACCCAGATACCAAAAGGTGTTGAATATTGAACTCACGTTACTAATAATATCCCCAGATCATTGTCCATGCTGCCACGGCTGACGATCTTCCTTCCGTCCGCGCAGTTATAAAAGGGATTAAAGAACGTTCCAATAAATCTTCAAAAATCATCTACATACACACCTCTGGCGCCGGCGTGATTTCGAAGGATGCTCGCATCTCAAAATGTGACTTGTTCACCGACCTTGACCCAGAAGGAATTGACCAGCGTGTGTCGGACTCGGCACCCCATCGAAACGTCGATCTTTTCATCCGGGATGAGCTAGCAAACGCGCATTCGGAGCGGGAGAACAACGCAAGTGTTGCTATTCTTCTTCCGCCGATTATCTACGGATTAGGTACTGGGCCATTTAACAAATTTTCTATCTCAGTGCCAGCACTTTACCGAGCTACCATCAAACAAGGCACGGGCATCAGTGTTGGAGAGGGGAGCAACCAATGTGATGCGGTGCACGTCTGCGATCTTGCGAATGCATATTTGCGCATTCTTGAAGAACTAGAAAAGACAGAGCCTGGTAGCATTGGAGGGCCTTATTGGTTTGCTGAAACAGAGCAATTTGATCTCTTCTCTTTGTCCCAGTGCGTTTCGACGGCTCTGCAGTCTTACGGCAAATCAGATGGAAAGGTTATTAAAGCCTCTGACCACGATCAAGATCTCCTTATCAATGCTTTTGCTGATTTTTTCCCGCCTGGGCTGGTGGACGCTGATGTGGAAACCAAGGCTAATGCTGCTGCAATATTGTGGGGTGCATTTGGTAGTGATGCTCGCTCTAGTGCAGACAGGCTTCGCGGACTCGGTTGGTGCCCAGCGCCAGGTCGACTTCCAATTCTTGAAAGCGTAGAGAAGGAGGAAATCCCAGAGCTTATCAAACAGAAGTAAGCCAAACATGTCAAAGGATGCATCAATTTAGCAACCAAATGTATATTAGTCTTCAGCTCTAATAAAATACAATTAGCTGCTGTGATATCCAGATCTAGCGCTGAGACTCCTATGCTTCTGATAAATCAATTACCCACTTCCCCACCACCCTCTTCGTTTCCGATAACCTCGAACATCACACGCTTCGAATTATGATACAACTTGAAATTTCAATAACTATAAGTGTCGGGATAGGGATCATGTGACCGTGCTAGCGCTTGCGCTAGCGCCTTTCGGCACTACAGCAATACGTTTCGTAGTCCTAGCTTTTAGAACCCTAAACAATATTACAACAGTGTAAACCATAGTACTATATTGACTTCACCATCCCCATGGTGATACCAACAATACTACCGTCTCACACTATCTCACAGTCATTTTATACCTATCTCCTCTTCATTCATACATAATATACACTCATCATACAACTCCAACCTCACCCTCAAACCTCTACCTATCCATCTACTTACCCACAAATCAAAATTCACAAGTTCAAGACCTTTTCTTCTCAGGCATCACATGTCACTCTCATAGTCGATTGATTATGCACAGAATCTCATCTAAATTCTAATAAGTGATAGATATAATAATTTCCACGTCATTCCATCCAGACATCCAGATGTGCATACATACATACACATCTAGAAACCCCCCAACTAATACCTCATCTTCAGAGGGACATTAAAGTTAACTACCTAGTTACTCATAAAGAATTTTCAAAATCCCATCTCATATCTATTCATCTACATCCAAATCATACATTAAAAATCCGATTCCTCATCAACATAACCATGAAAAATCTTTCTTCTCTCTTCTCTCTTCTCATCTCGTCCAAGTGTAAATAAACCATCCATCCTCTAGATAAAAAGGATTCCTCCACTAATCTATAAGCCGCTATAAATATACCCCAAATTTTATGCAAGAAACGAATGAGGTTTGGTATCTAATCGCAATCAATGACAACCAAGTACACACATGTGTGTACTATATGCAAATTATTTTGGTACCGAAAAAAAAAATGCTACGCGATGCAAATCAATGCAATGTTTTAACGACGATTGAAGTTGAAGTATCTCGACTATTCGAATTGTCAGTAATGTTGTTTCAAAAGGGGAGGGGTGAAAAGGGGGGCAACTCACAGCCAAGAAAAGAATAATCAAATTGCTCCCAATAAATGCCAAAAAGATGCCCAGATCTCTCCATCTATTGCCATATTCCAATGCTAGTGGTTCGTAGAACTGTTCTCCAAATTTATAGGCACAGTATTCACAGGCACTTGTCGCATTGTTGACAATATATCCGATACCTCCGCTTGAAAAGAAATTGTCCATGTACTCCCCACATGTTTGACCTGCAGGAGCGGTGAAACGACTTAATTCTGAAGAAGTACATTTTACTTCACGACCTTGGAGTTCGGTGACGACCATTCCACCGATGAGACGAGTAAAGGGATCGAGTTGGTAAAGCCATGCACGCCAGAACTTAGGAATCTGAGGCTTGGGGATTGTGACACCGCAGAAGAGAGAAAAGGTGATGATAATGAAGGGGTTGACGAGGGCGGAGATGAAAGGGGATGGAGTGAGAGCTGCTACCATTTGACCCAGGGTTACGGAAAAGAGTTCGGTGATGAGGATCATGAAGAATTGGTAACCGGCACGACTAGACGATGTCTGGAAACCGGGCATATAGTATAGAGGAAGGAAGAAACCAACAGCGCAAAGAATGGAGTAAGGCATCTCAGCTACGACCAAAGATGATGCAAAGGCGAATTGACTGTACATCTTCGAAGAAGCTTCTCGGTAGTAAATCATACGAGACAAAGCGTATTTGGGTTCGACTTGAGCGAGAATGAGCGCGGGGAGAACGGTGACCTGGAAGATGACGAATACACGATATTGCAATGAAGATTTTGAATCATCGAGATTCAAATAAGCAAGACCAGTGATAATAGCAATAATGACGTGATTGAAAAGACGAGTGAAACCGTAATTGGGGGATCTCCAGAAAGCCAAGTTGGTACGCGCTTGAACGACTCTCAATTGATGCATCAATGGCGTGGCGAATTCTCTCCCGTCGTCGTTAGTAGTTCCGCCAACCTCGGCGAGACGTTCCGTCTTCATTTGAGAAATACGATCCTTGATGTTGGCAAGTTCAGGCGATTCGGCAAAGATATCAGCCCAGTCACGATCTCCGATTCCGGGAGTTTGACCGGCACCAACAGCGTCCAGCATCCATTCAGCAGGGTTGGCATCAGGAGGACAGACAGCTCCGTGTTTGTGGAAGTAATCAAGGAGTACATGAGCATCTTTTCCAATGTCACCGAAATAAACACATCTTCCTCCACGTTTAAGAAGGAGCAATCGATCGAAGTTCTCGAATAATGCTGCGTTAGGTTGATGGATAGTACAAAGAATGGCTTGTCCAGCGTTCGCCAATTTCTTCAAGAAACGAACAATGTTGAAAGCACTTTGAGAATCAAGACCGGAAGTAGGTTCATCCAAGAAAAGTAACAATTCAGGCTTAGCGGCTAATTCGACTCCGATCGTGACACGTTTTCGTTGTTCGACAGCAAGACCATTTTCAGGATCTCCAATAATTGCATCGGCCATATCTTCCATCTCAAGGAGACTAATAATTTCCTCAACGTAGGCGTATTTTTCTGCTTGTGGAACGTGGAATGGTTGACGGAGATCAGCAGAAAATCGAAGTGCTTCACGGACAGTTGCAGTACCCTCATGGACATCAAGTTGTTCGGCGTATGAAGTTCCTCTTTGGAAAGCGTTGCCTGGCTTAACACCATCGACAAGGACATCACCAGAAATGACACCAATATTCTTTCTTGAAGCCAAAACATCCAAGAGTGTTGTTTTTCCGGCACCTGAGGATCCCATAAGCGCAGTCAGTTCACCTGGTCGAACGTAACCGTAAATGTTGTTCAAAAGACGTAATTCTCCAGCTGGAGTTGGGACATCATAATTCAATCCTTCCCAAGTCAAGATAGCCTTTGAGTTGATGTTGATTTCCGAGCCTTCTTCATCACTCTTTGCGGAACGACGTTGATCGCGCTTGGCAGCTAATGCTTTGTTAAGCTCCTCGCGTTCCTTATTTGGCTTCTGATAAACTTTCGCAGCGTTTCCGCCGGCACCGAAAGACACCCACTCACCAAGGGTTGCGTTTGTGAACAAGAAACCGGCGATCAAAACAATGATGATACCAAAGTTTCTCCATAGTTCAGAAGGCTTGTAGTCATATCCTTGAGTGATGTAGTCGCCACCAACAACAATGTCTGATCCAGCAACACTGCCGGCAAGGGTACAAACTCGGTGGTCGAGGTTGTCGTAACCTGGACCATATGGCACAAGATAGGCGCCAGAACAGGTTAAGTTGAGACGGCTGAACTCGTTCTCCATCAAAGCGGAAAATCCAAGACCAAGAGCGTTAATCCAGTAAATCCATCGAATCCAGACCTTTTCACTTTGGTATTGAATGAGATAACCAGACGTGATGACGAAAAAGGTAATGATCGTGGCGGCAAACTTAATCGCGTAATCAAAGTCAGGGCAAAGACATCCAACTGTTCTGAAAAAGAGTGTCATGGCCAAATAACCACTGAGAATGATCAGATAGAATGTAAAGAATGCACCAGCATCTCTCACCAATCCGCACATGAAGTACACGATGATGGAGAATAGCAAAATTTGAGCGGCAGCGAACGCAGTATCGACGATGATCTGAGCAATCCAGAGCGCGGACGGACGATGAAACGTGTATGACCTGTGCTTGTTCACAATAGGTCTGCCCATCATAGTAGATGCCAATTCTGAAAATGCTTGGAAAGCATTGAACAATAATGCAATGAAGAGTAAGCCACCTCTGGTGAATGCACCAGCAGAGGTCTTAGGCAAGTTCAGCCACACGGTACCCAATACAATAGCGACAGTAATACTAGTGATCCAACTAACAACCAAAGAGAATTTGTCTTGCCACTTGATCAGATATTGTCTTTGCATCAAAGCCCAGATCTGCAAGTGGTAAGGAACAGCATAGACAGAAGATTTTGAAGCCCCCTTGCGTTTGCTATCAGCTATGGCAACCTCGAAATCGTCATGAGCTTGCTTGTCTGTGGCAACTTGCTGTTTATAAGCGGCCATTTCCTCGCTCAAGTGAGTAGAGAACTTGGAATTCAAGAAAGCTTGGGCCAATGTCTCAGGACTGTTTGGAGAGTCTGCAGCAGAACGACCAGTTGCATACTCGCGCTCGAACTCATCGGTGCAACCTGTTAAGTAATCAGGCGTAGTCTGACGGGGCTTCTCCTTGAAGCCAAGACCTTCGAAATAAGCTCTAGCTTCAGATGTTGGTCCAAAGTAGACTTCTCTTCCATCATCAATAACCAAGACTTTGTCGAATTGCTTGTAGATATTCTCACTTGCTTGATACAATGAAACAAAAGTTGTAGTCTTGTAGATGTTGGTCATAACACGAAGAGATTTCGCATAATCGAGGGCGGTTGAAGCATCAAGTCCTCTTGTACTGTTGTCCCAAGCGCACACGGTACCACTTGTGATCATCATTTCTGCAATGGACACACGCTTTCTCTCTCCTCCAGATACACCTCTAACAAAGGCATTTCCCACAATGGTATTCCGGGTGTGACTGATGTTGAACATTCGAAGAAGTGTGTCGATTACTTTTTCCTTAAAATCGGCCTTTGACATTCCATGTGGGCGCTTTCCTGGAGTTTTGGTGTCAAGAGCGAAACCTAAGGTCTGGCCGACAGTAAGAGTTGGGTGATGAACATCGTCCTCTTGATTGTAGACTGCTTCTCCCCTGTATTTCTTCGAAAATTCCTCGGCACTGAAAGGGCCATAAAGTATTTCACTGTATAAAATTGTGAGCAAGCGTCTAATTGCTATCTTTCAAGAGAAGGGAATAGAAATAAAATGGGGGTGTCGCAGTGGATTACAACATGCGAACAAGCGTGGGGAATCAGAAAAGTATTAGTCTTACCCATCAACACCAGTATACCCGAATCTTTGATTTGCAATAACCTTCAGGAAGGTTGTGCAGCCAGATCCAGGTCTTCCAAGCACAAGAACCATCTCTCCAGGTTTCATTACACCCCTGAAGTCCTGCAAAATCTTTACTTCTCTGCCTTTCTTGCCTACACCAAAAATGTTCATTGCAGTTTCAACGACATTGAAGAAACTAACAAATGCATCTGGGAATGTCTTGACAAAATTTGACACACCTCCTGTTCCGCGAACAGTAAGTCCATCCCATACCACTCCAATATGTTTTGGACGAATGCCCGAATCTGCTTCTGCTTGCCTGTTACCTCGGAGTGTATTCTCTAAATTGAATTGCTCCCCCTCGGTTTCAGCAATGGATTCTGCTGACTTCTCTACATCCTTCTCGTCGGCAGCTTGGGCCCTCGATCGTGTTCTCGATAATGCCTTGCTCTTGGTACTAATACCTGACAGCTCCCGCTGAAGTTGCGCGAACTCGGACTCCGCATTTTTAACGTCGATTCCCCGATCGGTACTGACGAAACCATTGGGGTTGGCGTTTCGTACATTTTCTCGTTGAGTTTCGGAGTCGTCAGTTGATGCGCGAGCAGTATTGGTGGTTGTGCCTAGAGATAGCGTCTCCTCCCTGTCTTTCTCCATGGTGGTGTATGCCAATGATATCCAGGCTGGCCAAAATGTGTGTGATATGACAAATATATGTAATTAAAACAAGAATCACTGAGCCAAACAGTGAATGCAATGTCCGCGTATGGACGAGAGTTAGAAAAAAGAATCAATTACCAGTATTAAGAGATAAATATAAATATTGTTGGAGGAATATCAAAACAATGGCAGGTTTTAATATTTGATATTCAAAAAAAAAACCTTTCCTGGATCTCGCAGGGACCTTCTTCATATATCTCCAGTTCTTGACAGCACAAGAACAGAGACCCACTCGGATTTAAAATCAGATTGTCAAGGTATCGATTAGCATTTCTCTGCATGGAAGATTGAGGGCGCGTCCGCCGTGGCTAAGGATGAAATCCTTGTCGATCTTCTGCAATCTCATCTTGCCTTGCCCCCTTGGTGGATACATAAAGTAAGTTAAGACTCAAGAAGGGGGGGAAGGGGTACCGTATATGCACGCACATATTAAAGAACTCTGTAGGAAATTGCGCTCCCTGGGCGGCGGGAAGGATTCGACTTGTTCTCACCTACTTGCATTACTTACTGCACCCCACCCCATGTTGTCAAGCCACTGATGTAAGGCTAGACTAACGATCAGTTCGCTGGATACTGATGTCTTGGTGTCTCGACGTCTCGGTGCCTTGGTGTAGAGGTGTATCAGTAATCCTCAAACGCCCACATATTTGACTTTCTTTGTCTGCATCGGGATGAGTGGAGGTGAGTCGATATGGGTGGAGGTGAGTCGATATGAGTAATGGCCGGGGTGAGTACTAGATAGGTGAACAGGTGTTAGCCTCGAGTTAGCATCCGTATGTGGAGCGGTTGAGAAGCAAAGATCATTACTAGCGTACTGGGTAATCACGGGTGTTCGTGGAAGAAAGACAGAGGAGCGCCACTTTTATCTCGATCTGGAGCGGTTGGGGAACTTTTGGTTCTTCCAGAACAAAACGATGAGAGGTTCGGGTGGACATAGGCCGACGCCCCATAAAGCGGCATGTACTTTCTTTTGCCTCTACTTGCGGCAGTTCTGCAATGCAACCTTGCCCATTACAGCTTAGCCCCCCGACCCTTCTGCCCGATAACTCCGCGATTAGTCAGAATCGTGCCTCAAATCCACAGCAATGACTCGAGGCTGGCGCCGAGCACCCTTGCACGTGCCTGGTTTCTCGGAAATAGGAACACGTTGGAATGTCCGCAATGGAGCCACTATCACATTACCGGATCACTATGAAGAGTTGAGAAATATCCCTGGCATCTGTCAAATATCGTCCATCTAAGGGAACTCTGTCAAACTACTAGTGGCTCTTCACGTTTCTGCGTGGTATCCCCTTGTCCTGCTCAACATTAAGCTTCAGACTTTCAAGAGAAACATCCCAATATCCTTATAGAGAGGTGCTGCTGCACCCTACTGAGGATTTCCCGTGGAGCCACTCTAGCCAGCTGGGTACTGGGTAGTTCGTGAGCTTTGCTCCGCCGGATGACTCTTCAGGCGTCGGTGTTGGCATTGGTTGCCATGTAAAACTTTAACAGATTACTGGCAGCGGTTGTAACATTAGTCGGAGTCTGCGAGATACATTGATGCACAGAGCATTGCATACCGCAACTGAAGCTTGGACACATTAGCCAGCCGCCCGAATATATCCCCATCTGATTGACTGGAGCCGAAGAAGCTCGGTTTCCACATTGCCAAGATAGCTCGTTGCCTATGGGACCACGGTGAGCTTTTTCTGGTAAGTCTCGTGTCCACCGTGTCTTTCCTCTCTTTCAAAACACAGAAAGAAGAAGAGGAAACAATCCATCATCACACCGTATCTGAGAGCTCGAGCTTCACGGATCGCTCAGATTTACGGCACATGGTATACCATGGCAAGGGCCAGGCCAGCTCCCATCGCTCCCATCGTTCCCCCCGTCTCTGGGATTTTCGATGTGCGCTAGAGGGTGAAAAGGAGGCTTCTCGGTTGGTGTGCCAAGACCTACGGAGTGAAAAAGGAAGAAGCTGATATAATCAATAATCATTTATGGATCCACAAGATTGCCATTGACATTATCTTTATCAGCAATATGGTATCTGCAGATAGGCATTTCCGCCGCATCGGTGGCTCAAAATAACGAAGAACAAGCGAATGCCCACCATTTTTATAAAATTCCATTTGATCGACATGCGAATGTGTTGAACCACTTCGATTGATTACCAACATCAACATCGATATCGATGGAAGTCTTGCTTTTCTATCAATCTAGGCTGTGAACAACTTCATAGTTTGCACTTGCTAGAAATCTGCATCACATTGGACTTGACGCTTAACGCTTGACACGAAAAGATGATGAAGAAAACTTCCTTCTGCGTCTATCCACATGTCTCAATTGTCACAATGACTAAACCAGAATCGCTGGGTTGTGTATCTAAAAGGAAACGAGATTGTGGGAGCAATTTGCATCAGTTATCTTAAAGCTGCAATACCCCATCCATCTCTCAACAGAATATTACACGAAAGAGACCATTTTGACAAATGAGATAATTAACGTACGCTGATCCTCCATCTCCAAAATGGACACCCAGGCATTATCAATTGCAGGTTCCATCTCTTTCTGGGCGTTGTTAAAGTGCAAACCTCGATGTTTGGATACTATTCCAATAGTTGTGGGATAATCTCAATTCTCGATATTCTTGAGATAATTCGACCAGTCCTGAGACAATCGCATGGAGAATATTCGTTGTAGGTCGCATATCTTAAGACTCGAAATTTCTAGGGAGGGTCTTCATGGGCGGTGAGAGGATTTATTTGGCATATCAGTATTGGTCGTGTGCTAGGCGCATAAATCACGGCGGACGCCAACGTTTTCTCCACGGCCATTGCCGTTTCATCTCCTTGTATACAAATAGATCATATTGAGGAGTTCTGCTTCAGCAGAAATGATCTCGGGAATAACTTGAAGATACTGCTACCATATGCATGATCCTGGTTGACGCCACTACGTCTGATACTATGCAAAAGTTTGCCGGTGTATTTGATCGTGGGATTTGCTCCAACCATCTCTGGAAGCATATGTGACTTTACTTGAAGCAATTGGGCTGGAATGTCCATCACATATCACAACGTAGGGCAATGTAGCAAGAGTAATTCCATTGAAGTGGTGCGCAAAGGTTATCCCTTCAAGTTTGACAGGATGACCAGGAGGATTGAATGAAATCGGGGCTTGAATCCTGATCAAAGTATCTTGATACGCGAATGTAACAAGATGCTGAGTAAAAAACGATTTAAACGAACAAGTCCAGTGTCGAGCCCTTCACACTCTGTGTCTGCATACAGTCAGGACTTAAGTCTTCCACCAAACCTTGATCAAGGAAGAAACCACGGAGCTAGGCTCTAGAAAACATAACACAAAGCTATATTCTCACACTTCCTACAACGAAAGCTGTGTTCTCAATACCCTAATGGATACCCGCATCTATCTCACTCCGCTGTCAACGCCTTGACGGATGCCGACTCATTTGCCATGCCTTTCACAAACCGCTCGGTGTGCCAACTCACAGTTTCAGATCCTTCGACCCATAGCTTTGATATTTACTTGTGGCAAAACCTCCAGACCCGCAATCACATCTGATCTATACGTGCTTGTACAATGTCGAGATCGAACTCAAATTAAAATCGAGGGTGTACACAGCTACAGCCAGCAGAACGTTATCTGCAGCTCGCATGCATGGAAGTTGCATGGTAAGCAGGGTGGTGGAAAGTACATGTGCGGCGTGTCCGGTAAGGATTCTGGGTCCTCGGAAATCAATCACTTGCACTTGCAATAGTGAACGGGTATATATTCACGGGATATCTTGACCGCCGAAACCTTGGTGGTTCAAGTCTCCCGAGACTGTAAGACAGAAGAAAGAAAATTTCTCCCCTGCGCTTACTACTTCCATACCTAGGTATTCACTCACTATCTTCCTCTATTGCAAAGAGAAAAAGATCTTCACATCTTTATGGAAATCCACAACATCACCAAAAAGCATCTCTTCTCAAACTTCGAAAATAATCTTTCCGTGCGACTTTCCTAGCCACTCGTAGGCATGAAAATCAGCCCACTCCAATATTATCAAGTGGACATCGTGTCACCAAAGTTGATTCCGCAGTTACAAGTAGTACGGCCGATTGTACTATGTACATCCATCTATCCATCCATTCTTTCTTTCTTTCAGCGCGCGATCCACTTCTCCCTATCGATATTGCACTTCCCGAGCGAAATAAATTTCCTGCATCGAGAGCTCTCTGCATTGCAAATTGTCTCTTAATCGCAACACATACATGCATCTCTGCTAATAGCAATTCCAGCAGTAATCTCACTTACACAAGAATACTACGCTATAGTATCAAATTACCAAACCCAAAATTATCGTAAATACACACGTAAACAATAACCCCATCCATCTGTACCTCCCCCTCGTCCCCCTCGTCCCCCTCGTCCCACACACATCCCCTTCAATTCGTCAACATCATCTCTCCACGCGTAACGCACCTGAAAAGTATTACATGTACCATTCCGTCGCTTCCTGCTTTAGAACCTTATTTTTTCTCTGCATTCTTTGTCTGCTTTGCCTGCTTTTTCTGTGGTTTCTGCATTGCAAAAACGTTTGGGAGATTGGGGGCTGGCTGTGAGTATGTGTGTGTGTATGATATAGATCATATAGCACAGCATCATATTTGAATTTTGAATTTTGAATTTTGCACGCCCCTCCTTCCCGGGGGAGGAAAGGGAGAGATTGGTGTAATGAATTCTACTAGATGGATGATACGATATCATATGATACAGTGCGATTCCTCCTCCTATCCCTCATAAGGATCAGGGGAGAGAGGAGAGATTTAATGTTAATGTTACGGTTGGTAGGTAGGTATGTAAGTAAAGTCTTGGAAAATAAAATAAAACCAACACGCACGACGTGTGTAACTACCGTCAATGTGTATACGTACATACATACATACTCATTAGTAAAACATTATATATAGTGTAGTATAGTATATCTCTAGAAATTCATTTATTTATTTCCCCACGGGGAAAGGTTACTAGTCACTAGATTCTGAAGAGTTTATTTGAGGAAGGGATATAATCCTATTTTTTTTATTTCTTTCTTTTTAGTACCTTGATTCTTGGTACTTCTGATATTTATACGTATCTATATATTCGCATCGTATCGTATCGTATCTTGTATCAATACCAGATCTTAACTCTCTCTTCTTCATTTTTTTCTTCTTCTTTCTCTTTCTCTTTCCTATTCCCATCTCATCTCATCTCATATTCTCTTCTCCCATCCTCCTCTCTCGCTCCTAATTTACCCACCGTCCCCCAACTCGCAAATCAAAAAAATCAAATCCGCACACACCATTCCCCCTCACTCCGAATCCAACCAAAATCAAAATCAAAAAAAAAAAAAAAAAAAAAAAAAATGGCCGATCTCCAAATCCACGCAAACCTCGCCATCGCCGCAGCCGCCGTCTTTATCCCCGTTTGTACCGCGACTGTCGCGCTGCGAGTCTATGCTCGACATTTGAAAAAGGTGGGGTTGGGCGCGGATGATTATTTGATTGTCGCGGCTTTGGTATGTGTTATGTATTTTGTATTTTGGGGATGTTTGAGATTGGGATGAGATGAGATGAGAGGAGATGGAATGTAGCTGACGATGTGGTGTATGTAGGTTTTTGTGATTGGGATGGGAGCCGCGATAATGGCTGGTGAGAATTCGATTTTCCTTTCTTTTGTGTTTGTATTTTGGAGAAATTGGGGATTGGATATTGAGAATACAGAAACTGATTCATGTTCATGTCAAAAAGAAGTCGGACTCAAACAACTTGGATATCCCGCCCCAGCGCCATCTACTCAGATCGGAAAACCCAATTCAAACATCGTACGTCCACCCATTCCATTCTTTCCCCTCTCCATCCACCTCTCCACAGATCCTCATACCATTCTTACCCTCTTTCCTAGGCCTTCTGGCCCGGCGAGCTTCTCCAAATCCCCGCTCTCGGCTTCGTCAAACTCTCTCTCATCCTCTTCTATCGCCGCGTCTTCACTCGCAATGCCGCCCCTCGCTTCAACGTCGTCACCTGGTTTATGATTATCATCATTATCATCTGGACGCTCTCATTCTTCTTCTCTATTCTTTTTATCTGCGGCACCGATTTCTCCGCCTACTGGACAAGTACGATTGTGGAAAAAGCCCATTGTGTCGATACGGATATGTTGCACAATGCGTTTGCGATTAGTGATGTCGTGACGGATTTTGTGATTATTAGTTTGCCGGTTCCGATGGTATGTGAACATTCTATTCTTTTTCTAAGGGGTTTGGGTTTTTGCGAGAAGAGCAAAGGAAAAGAGTCTCTCCTGAAAACAAGCGATGCATGGGAGAAGTGAAGCATGGAGTTGTATCCACTCTTCACCACAACTTTTCTCACGCACATTTCATTTCTGAACCACTTCCAAAGCGGCCGATTGCTCCGGACAAACAGATGTTTTGTTGCACGTCTAATAAATAATAAATTATCATGAATTTGTTCAATTGAATTTGGCGAATCGAATAAATGCGGCAAATCTAGTAATTTGGCGCATTTTCATCGCATCCAACTAATTTGCTTGGCTTTCCTTTTGATTCTCCTCTATGCTATTCTCAATGCTATTCTCATCTCAATTACTAAACATTTACACAGATCTTTGGACTACATCTCACTGTTGCTCGGAAAATAGGCATACTTGCTATTTTCTCCCTAGGAGCGCTGTAAGTTGAACTCCTACCCATACAAGCAGCCTATCTCCATATCCATCCACACAAATCAAACTAACATCAAAATTCAAAGCACAATTGCGGCATCAATCGTGCGAATGATAGTATTCATCCAAGCCACCGCCGTGAACTACGATCCTCACGCTGATTTCGAATGTACACCCCCCTCCCCCTTTTCCTCCCTTTCCACCTCATCCCAAACTAACCCCCAGCCCCAGTCATCTGTACCTCCGGACTCTACTGGTCCCTCATCGAATCCAGCCTCGGCGTTATCGCCGCCTGTCTACCCGCCCAATACGGACTGCTCAACACACCCGGCGTACAATCCCTCGTCGCTTCCGTACAATCCGCCATCTCACTGCGCTCCATGCGATCCAGCTCGCAACATCCCAGCCAATGCGACGCGCACGATTCACAGCGTGATCTGTACGCACGTAGTATGGATACGAAGATGGAACCGTGGACGACGGCCCATGGAAGCGAGACGCAGAATATTATTGCGCATGCGGAGGGGCCGGCGAGGTATGAGAGGGAGGGGGAGCTGGAGGGGGGATTGAAGGGAAGTAAGGGGATTGTGGTGACGAATAGTTTTGAGAGTAGGGAGGGCTTGGCATAGGGTCGTTCTGGGTGGTATAGGGTTTAGTTTAGAGGGATCGGATTGGAGATTAAAGGTTTGGGTGTTGAAGAGAGGTGTAATTTGGGTGGCTTGAGTTATGTCTGGATTTTCACTGACGCTTTGGGATATCCGTGTTGCGATTAAGAGGAGAATATTATTATTATTATTTTGATACGAGAATGTACTGTATAGTCATTATTTGAATACGCTATTGATATTTCATTCCTGTGTATCCTAGTTTGAATTAACACACTCAATGCTCGTGCAAACCATCTAATCATACGAAAATTATCATCGATCTCAAGTTCATGAGACTTTGAATCTTCGAATACACTTCATCAGTGTTTGAAAATTGATCACTTGGCAGGTTCAACACCCAAAACGATCCGATCGTTAATTTTTAAACAGACTTCTACATTCACAAACCTCCCATGGTTGATTCCAAGTATGAACCACCCAAAACAAATCATTTAACCGAAAAGATTTCACACCGAAAGACATTGGAAAAATCATCGCTTATTATTATGACATCAAGATAAAGAAGAGATTCTTCTCGTCCTCAATACTCTCGCACTTTCCGAATGCGATCATTCCCAAAGACCAGCCTCGTAAATCGCATCAGCATCTATTGTGAAATGCAGAGAATACTCTAGGTACTTCCCAGGTTTCTGATCTACATCTCCCTCTTCTCATCACCATTTTCCTCAACATACAACCTTTTCACCAAAATTCTCATTCTTCTCTCTGCTTCCTCGATTCCCATCGTCACTTCTTCCTTCGTGTCTTTCTTCTCAATCACGTTACCCGCATTCACACCCTTGTTATCTTGGGCGGTGTTCTTCCCTCCCTGTCCCACGCTACTTCGCACCTCCTGACTAACATTCGTTTTCCCCTCTGTAATCACATTCCACGGACTTTGCATAAACTTCTTCGGGCGCTCAATTTCCTTAACCTTAAGCACAACAACCCATTCTACCTTCTCGGCCTCCAACCACCACTCCTTCTTCTTTCCATCTACCCACCATTCTTTCCCTTTAAAATCTCGCACCTTTTTCCACCACTTCCTCCTACCGAATTCCAAATCCCTCTTCATCTTCAAACTCTCCTCTAATCCCATAATCTTCGGCTCATTAAAAATTCCCCTCGGCTCTCTCGCCTCGATCGCCTCGATTGTATATTTTCGCACGCTGCCATCATTATGATCAATATCATGACCCCCTTCACAAAGTTGCAAAAGTGTTTTTTCCGCTTTCTCTCCCAGCCTATTGACGACATCCCTCAAACAATCCTCTTGCATTTGTCTCTCCACATCTCCACCCGCTTTAATTTCCATCCTCATGCCACATCCGTACATTTTTCTCCTTGCTGCATCTTGAAATCTCTGTTTTATTTTTGAGATTTCGGCAGAATGTAATGGATTAGATGACGTTAACCATTCCTCCAAAATGTAAGTTGATCTATAAGGCCATATCTTAAGATCGAACCAAGTCCACCTACACCAATGTTGTATTTTGTGAGCAGGTACATAGTGGAGATTCTTTGCCTCGTAGTGGATTTTGTTTCCCGTATTCTTTTCCGGGTTGGTTGAACTTGTATCATCGACTGCAGTTTTGGCGGAGGCAAAAGAAGGCGCTTTTTGAAGGTTGATATTGTCCTCAGAAGATTGACGAACAATTGATTCATTGACCAGCTCTGAGACTTGATTGATACATTTCTTATCGTATTCCTTGTCGGACGAATCACACTCTTTTGCTTTGCTATCAATCAAAGAAAGATATTGCCGGTAACCAGTTGGATCTAAGGTTCTGTAAGCCTTTTCTAGATCAGCTACTTCTTCTGGTAGAAGTGTCAGATCCCAAGATTTCAGGTCGGGTAGGCAAACGCCGTTGGCAATACTATTGTCAGGTCTAGAATTGTCAGCCCCAGAACATTTATTATGCTCTAGAGAGATATCCAACACACATAAAAACTTTCGACCATTTTATTCCCATACCCAAAGCCAATAATTTTGTGCCAAAACTTTCCGCTCTTGTACAGAATCCCTGTAGCTCCTCTATCTCCTCTTCCTCGAAGATCGAAGCCTGATCTATTTTCATAGTCTCAATCATAACAATCACACCTTCAACGTATCTCGTCGCAACTTTAGATTCTTCAAGAAAAGACTTTAGGATTGCCTCAGTCAATTTAGCTTCTTGTAGTGCTAGAAGGTTCGTACCCATAGAGATAGTAGTCATTGCTCCGAACATCTTGTTAAGTCCGGCTCTCTCACCCTTTGGCCATTTCAGGAAATGTACATGGAGCAACAGAGCGTTGAAGCTTTTTGCTAGCTCGAGAAAGGGAGAAACCGTAGTTATCGCAGTATGGCTCAAAGAAGAATGGTAGGAATTAGCTGTTGGAAGAGAAGACAGATCATCAAGATTTGCTATATCTTGCTGAGCTGAAGAGAAAGCCATGACTGTGGACCATCAAATCCAGTATCATTAAATCGTTACAAAATTTCAATGCCCCGTAGTTAAAGAACAAAAAAAGCCCCAGAACCCCAGAAACCCATACCCTTTTAAACCTTCTTTCCACACACTAGCCAAGAAAGCACGCTAAAAGAACCACACCACCAGAAAAGCTAGTACTCAAAAACCATGCAACAAGCAAACAGTGAATACACCTAACAGAAAGCCTCAGCAGATTACATCTACTACTAATAAGAATTACAGACCCACCTGGGCACTAACATACCTAGGTAGGTACTATTGTAAGGCTGAGCAAGACTCATTTCAACCATTGCCCCACAAACGATCCTCGTAACACGGCCACACCCGAAGGATTTTTGAATGGGATTTGAAATTTGGAATCGTAACAATGTAATTATATTTTCCTATTGTTCATACATGCAAACCGTAACAGCAAAGGGGGTAAGATATTCCCGGCTTATTATTAATTGCCACTACTGAAAACACATAAAACACGGGAACTTACTGGCATGTATATGTCTCTGAATAGTGATGACCACGAATAGGCGATTTTCAAATTCCCAACTTCGGGAGGAGATAAAAGTGTCGGCAAAATCAGCCACATTTAGATTCAGGGGCGGGAGATTTATTGGTTCCTCGCCCATAGCGCTGAAAAGTAATACAGATTTCGCTAATCCAACAAGTACACCGCTGATGGCTCTAATTCCACCAAATGCATTACCGATAGCCCGTTTTTATCTACCTTGCTTTCCATTAATTCTCTAGTAACTCCTAATTCTAATTGTAGTACGCATGAATCATTTAGTAGGCTCTAAGGCCTGCCATCCCCCAATATCATCGTTATCGCCCAACAAGTCTACCGGTCTTTTCGGCAACTCTGGCTTTGCTCCCTCATCTTCCACCTTCCTTCCAGGTCTTCGAGGTTGTGGTGGTGGGGGTGGTTCCAAATTGCTTTTATCTATACCAGAAGTAGCTCTCCTAGTAGGCGGCGAGAAGTCTCTATATGCACCGGGAATAGGTGGCGGATCTTTCGATCTTGAAGCCAACGAAGAAGTTGAGAGGGTAGGTGAAACAGAAGTAGATGCTAAATGTACAGGCTTTCTTGGAGGAGGGGGTGCTTTCTTGTACGAGGAGCGTGTTGTTTCGGTCGATGCGCGGCGTGTAAGTTGAGGTGGGGGAAGGACTGGTTTTGCTGTTGCAGTCGGGGTCGGAGTCGAAAAGTTGCTCGCTACTAACTGTGGTGGAGGAAGTACTGCCTTTACAGGCAGGGCTGAAGTTGAGGAGTTACCTCTGATTTGATTTCCAAGTCTGCTTTGAGAACTAGGGAGAGAAGAAGCATCAAAGGGAGGTGGAAGCTTTCGTGTTACAGTGCCATTCCTTCCCAATGGTGCCGGTGGAAGAGACATTCTCTGTGAACTATTCCGTGAAGATATGCCAGGTCTTGAAACCTTGACCCAGTCTGGCTCATCGCTCACACTCCACGGGTTGCTCAGTCTTCTTGGATTTGGTACCACGTCCTTTGAATTGCCCGGCGGTTGAACTTGACTCTTTGCAAGTTTCCCTCCGTCAAGCCACCATTTCCTCTCACTCGAGCTTGCAGGTGGTAAGCCAGGCTCCAGACTCTCGAATCCAATCAAGTCCTCATCGTCAGTTCCATCCAATTTTGAGCTAGCTGTTGCGCCGCCAATTTCCTCTCTCCTTCTATCGTAAATGCTTCTACTGAGAGAGTCACGGATAGCATCGTCGATGACACTCACAGTGCACTGAAAGTTTGCATATACAGGTCTGTGGTCGGAGAAACGTAAGGGCGCGGTGTTGTAATTGATTTGACGTAGATTGCTACCTTTTCGTAGGATTCGATCGGTCCATGCCGGAATTCTGGCCTTTTCACTCGTATCGTATGTATCAGTACCGATGTCAAATTTGTATGTTGGCATGAAAGTGATCCTGGACTCGGAATAGTATTGAAATGTTAGACCAGCTACCATTTGGAGGTTTAACTATGCGGCGGTCAACGGGCTTCCTAATTTTTTCTGAGCTGCGGAAGTTACCTGGTCATTCTCGTATAAAGTCTCCAAGTCGCCCATTTTTATCAGTTGCTTGACCTGAAAGCATGTTAGAACCAAAGTTGAGCTTGTAGAGAAGTTTGCTTACCCGCTCAGGTCCAAGTCCTATACGATAATTGAAGTCACCCATCCAAATAACCGTGTCTGTAATAGCATTAGTGAACAATTCTTACAATCATTTAGATAAACTTTCCATGATCATCTATGCCCCGGTTTCTTTGAAACCTCAATCCTTTGTGGATGGTATGATAATCCTTATTACGGTCTGCATAATTACTAAACCCGGCAGCGAGATGTGCAGTCACAAAACAAATCTGAGTATTTGCATAATCCATACGGATTGAAACAGCACCTTTGTTGCCAGCCATTCCAGACATCCCAGTCTTTTTAACGCTGCCTTCGACGTTCTTAATGTTTGGTAAAACTGAAGCTTTGACGAATACACATAGGGCAGCTCCCACAAGCTGACCACTTCGCAGCAGCACGTAGTGATCTTGACCAGCTGCACGAGCATGCTTGTTCAGAGTCTTTCGCACGGCCCTTTCCCATGCTTGTTTTATTGTTGGATCACTGTTCATAATTTGCTGAGGACTCAATTCCACTATTTCTTGGAAGCCGACCACTACTATTTCAGGGTGCTGCTGTGATTTTTCAAGCTCAGGGCATAACCATAAAGCCAAGTCTTCTTCTATACCAGATGTGCGTCCATTAAGATTGAAACTTCCAGCCCATCTAAAGCATCAAGTTAGCATACCATGTGACGGCTAAAAGGATAGTAGACTTACATGTTTATCACCTCAGAAGATTGGAACTCCGAGCTACGTTTGTTTAGCTCGGCCGTCACATAGTCATTAATAGGATCGAACAAATGCACAGGCACTTGTCCCACAAGTCTGCCCAAGAGCACATCAATAGTGTTTTGTCGCCCCTTGTCCACAAAATTGTTCATATATAACCGGGTAGCACTCTTTCGTGCATCGGCAAATACACCAGAGAGAGTCTGCTTATTAAATCTAGTGTACGATGATTTGAGAGCTCCTGTACCTGCATATATTCGTGAAAGAGCATCGCCATTATCAGCCCACATTGTTGAGTGACGCATCCAAAACTCGGAAGTGCCTCTAGCCCCTCTATGCAGGAGAAAAGACTCTACTGCCATTTGAGATATGATGGTTTGAATGAGATTTGTTCTGTCCAAGCAATCGAGGCAATTGGTTCTAAACACGCCTTCTTGTTGTAATACGACAACTGTTCTTCGGCTTTGTTTCTCAGGAATATCTTCCGCGTCATCAATTTCTTCAGACAGATAATATGCAAAGCCATCTGCTGAATTTTCAATTATACTTCGAATCATACTAGCTGCCTGGTAACCTTGAGGTCCCTTCGTCTCGGCGTGAAAATCATATTCTGTGACCCTCAACAGTTGATGATCTTTGGCATTCTTCTCTTCTGTTTTGTTCAATGACGAATGACTAATTCCATATTGATAACAAGCAGTGATTTCAGCTTCAGCTGGTTTAGTTTCACTGAGCAGATTGACCACATGAACTGCGCCGTAGTTACGTTCCAGTTCCTCAAAGTGTTTGTCGAAAGCTGGCTGAGTACCCTGAGGAGATCTAGTTACAGTAACCTTTTGTTGGCCTGGAAGTAAACCGGGTGCCTGCTCGAAAAATATCGGGGCACTTCCTCTTATTTGAGCATATGAAAAGCATATGCCGGCTGGCTTTTCGTCTGCCTGTTCTGAAGAATATTGTACATTGGCAGAGGGACTCCAGTAAACTGTTTCTGATTCGACGAAGTTTGCCACATTTCCATCGTCGTCAATTCCTCGAGCATTAAACCTTGTGCCAGCTCGTTTACAAGACAATCGAGATATTAATGTAAGAGAAGATGGGAGGCCTGATCTTGAGGTTCGTAACGGATCGGACGCGGGAGGTATAGTATTCGTTTGGACATGACCGCGAATCGCAGATATAAGAATACCAGACTTGTCCAGGGCGTCTCTTTCATGTACCACGAGACGAGATCGGAATTTTTCCAAGGAACCAATCATATATGAATTCCATAGGAAAGAGTCGTCGAAACTCTCAACATCGTTTGCTGTTGCATCTGTAGATCTGCAATGTATAAGAGTTTGACAACGTGGGTATATTAATTTTGCTTACCGGTCTTGCAATCGATTCGTAAGGTCGAAATTCGTGCTATAGTAGAAGGTTCCGTCTGCCAATAGCCTCTGCAGCTCAGCACAAGGGTGCTCCACGATTGGATCGCGTCGACTCAAATTTTGGCCATATGCGTTTTCAGTGTTGTAGGTATAGGGATCCAAATCATCCATAAAAGTGTTGTCGTACTCGGCATTGTTCAAGCAATGGAATTCTACCCCTATTATCTTTTCAACGGTTTCGCTAGGCCTCACCTGGGCCACTACGCTCCTGGCTGTTATTACGCAAAGGAATATATCATTGCTGACGGTGATTAACCCAAGTGTACCGTGGGCTGGCATAAGACTTAACGTGCGGTAATCGCTTAGATCAACTGAGGAGACATCTGCGAACTCTACCATGCACTTGGGAGATGTAACTCCGTCGGCAGATGCACGCGGATGTACTGGATAAATGGGATTGAGCAATCCATTGCTTAGAGATTCATTCGTCGAAGGACTATGGCGGAAGATGAGAGTGTGTGTAGGCGTCACAAGAGCAATTGAGCGATGGGGATATTCGCGGAGAAGAACGCGAATAGACATAATTGAAAACTGATGAATGAAATTGGTTCAAGTACTAATACTGAGTAGCATTTTGATATCTGACGATATCATGAAATCATTGCCGTTTGGATGTACGATACACCAAGAACGACTCTCTCGCAGATCTCAATGAAGCTTCGGCTTGTGCTCAGCAGCAACTGCCCATTAATTAAATGTCCAGGGTTGCTTCATCCACATCCAAGGAACGGTGTGCTTATGTAATGGGTTTTATATCAATGTCACGTGAGATGGAATTGAAAATTCCACTTGACCGTTTCGTTGTTTCTTCGACACATTTCGAACCGTCCTCCTTGCCAGAGCTGTTTGCCCAACAAGTTTTCATGCATAGATGGAGAAATGGTAGCCCACAAGAGGATAGAGCTGGCTGCTCTGGGAACGATATTCAGGTTCAAGACTGTGGTGCTAGCAGTGCTATATCTTACAAACCCTAAAACTCGCCCTCGCCCTCGCTACTACTTACCTACATTCCCTGAACAATTGGAAAGTTGAGTTGCGTGGCTCGCGGAGATGTTATAGAATGTGTATCCACGTGCATGTGTAGTACTCAAAGCTGGGTTCTTCGCGATTTGTACGAGCTGTGATGTCCGAGAGTTTGGAATTCACCGAGTCTTGTGGTCGGGCTGAAGTTAATACCGATCCATTGACAATAAGCTCTTCAAGCCACCTGATGAGCCAAGCAAGTTAAACCTTTTGTTTTGCCAATAGCTACCCTACCTTTCCTGTACCGCGCCCTCGATGTCCACCTTCTCACTCTTTCACTATCAATATCAATATCAACATCAACTAAAGCAAAGTGTTCCTAAGGCAGATAAATTAGCCCTACTGTAATGCCGTCGCCCACTCTTTTAAACGGAGCTGCAAGATCGTCAATTCCCTTCGGAGATCGTTGTGGGCTTGTGCTTTGAAACAATTCGTGGGGGGTGCATGTTGGGGAAATTGAAATAAACGTCCCTGCTTGCCCAATCCAAACGGTGGCTGAAGTTGTATATGTACGAGCAAGGATTCAACTCTCCATGTCAGTGGTATCGAGGCTCGGAAAGAAAGTAACATTGATTCCACAACACGAGTATGTTGAGACGGAAAGGGATAAACTTCACGTATTGTAACATATAGTACAGCATGGTCGGTATCCTCGTCGTAGGTCAGAGATTTGATTTGAGTTTGATATCCGTAAGCCTATTGACAAGTCCCAGCCACGACTTCCTCGGAAACCCTCATGCCGAGCTTTTCGTTGGGTATCCAAATAGTGCTAAATTAACAAACCAATACTTCGATACTGTTATGATGGAAGAGGTCTGATTTTTGAGATGTGGACATACATTACTACCGGTATAACAATCGAATTCTTGATCTCTAATTATAAGAAATATGCATAGTGGAAGAGGCGTTTTGACGTCTAGCGTTATCGCTACAGTGCTGACACTTGCTGACGACGTAGGAATGCTGTCTGTGAAGATTGATGCAATATTATCTATGATGGTACTAGGCATTTTCTGCACGTCTCTTTAATGGGAATTGATGAAAAATGTCTAAAATGGAAACCGGAGAACCTAATGAATGAGCCAAGATAACAAAGAAAAAATTATGAAAATATATGAGCGACACCCTCATTGACGTAATACATCGTGAATAACATCTACTTAGATAGATTGAGGAATATAGTGAAGCTCATGATGTAGTTGACAGAATAGTAACTTCTTGAAGGTTCGTAAAAGTGGCAAGAAGATTATGAATTTCTTTAGGAGCCTACCTACTCCGTTCGGCTGCACCCCTTCATTTTGTCATGCTCTCGTATTTTACTTTTGAAACCCTTTCGTTATAAAATCAGAATACTTTGGCCCTTAGCAACGATTGTATTTCTTTTTTTTTTCCAATAATAAATGTGACCTCATACACATTTGTGTACCAATAGTCAATCCATTCGATTTCTTTGGAAAATCAGTGTCTCCTTAATTCGGAGAATTCTGTACGTGAAGCCTTAAATCTAGAACAGGAGAAAGATACCAAAATATGGTGGAGAATCACTGGAGAATTTATTTGCTGGGTGCACCGATGATGGTGTATGTGACCTAGCAAATCATAACTCTATGGGTTAAGGGCTAATTCCAAAAAAGATCGTTCTAGATGTCTTACCATGATGCACTGGGTAAGGGATTAACATGATGCAAACAAACTACTCGCGGCACTTTGGTAAAATAATTGGCCAATCAAAACAGGATTTCCAATCCTCCAACTTCTCATTTGGAGCTGAAAATCATTAGTTGCGATGGTCCGTTGTTGATCTTATAATAATCCGCGGTTAAAGATTGCAAAGTCTTTCGTTTCACACTGAATCCAACATCGTGTATTCCGTACTGAAGAAACAGTTGTGTGAATAGACATTGAAAAATGAGAGTATAATAAGGCGACGAACCAGTATACCTTCGTGCATGAGTAGGGAACGATGACACTTCTTGACAAGAACCCAAGAGTGAGACGCAGCGAGTTGATCAGGGTCGGAAATCGGATATTGATAGTCCGTACGTGTCGTACAGAGCAGCCTATTGGGAAAAAAGGAAGCTTTATATTTTTATCTTAAAGCTAATCGCGGAGAACAAAAGTTGATCTCATACTACCGATCCCGATAATCTAGATATTGTTCAATGTACCTGAGCTACGGCCGTTGACATCGGAACTACTGCTTTCGATATGGATTCTCACACTAATACTTACTTAATACTTACTTTACTGCTATACCTACCCTCCAGTGGGCGGAGTGTACGGATATCGGCACCGTTAGTATTTTGGGAATATCAAACACTCAAGAATCAAGAATCAAAACACTATGGAGAATATTTCGATTATGAACATTAATTAGTCATCATAGTTCTTACGCAAGGAGCAAAGAAAGATCTTCGCCAGGCTTGCTTATCCAGTGACTACCCGCTCCACGCCGCTCCACAAAATTTCGAATTAGACCTGGCTAGATCTTTCCCAAAGGATCTCTAGACCAAGAAGCGTATCTCGATTCTCCACGCACAGCTCCCAGAACTTCACCTTAATCACTTGCTACCCGCACTACCCTGAGTTTTCACTATCCTCACGACCTAATACTTACTATTTACACTATTCATACTGTTTCTCGGCTCACTCTCTACTCTTACTACTTTCACTCTAGATTTCACTACTCTGAAGTCTGAGCCTTGTAAATTTATTCCTATTTTCTTTTCATTTCTAATTATTGTTGATTTCCAGAGTGTATCATTCGAATTTATACAGTGTTTATTCTTACACATCACGGAAAGAGTGTCGTATGTCTGCCCTCAACCTAACTCAAAATCCCCGCCAAAGGTTATTTTGATGTCGAAGTTCTAAGGTTATGCTCTGGAAATCAATTCAATGCTCTTTGATCAACAGTGTCCACTACGACAGGCCCCAGTGCGGTAACTGCCAGTAACCCGACCTAGACTCATCCAGTCCATTTACAAGTTTCAATGTTTGTTAAACTTTTTGCATCCAGACTCTCCAGCCCTCTAGACCCTCTATTTGCTCGCTCGTCCCAATTACAAGCTCCCCCCCTCATCCATCAGAATTCTAGTTAGAACATTTCTAACCTTCTGTCATCGAGCAGGAGTCTAGAATCAGTTCGCGCATAATTCCATACTTCTGATTACCGGGGCTTCCATACCGTCAATTAACTTGTCACTTGCTCATCCATTATTTTCTCGACGATCAATAGAGAAAGCCCCACTGTTGGATGAGGTGCCAATCTCATACGAGTACTTTGGCAACTTTGTGCACTTTCGAAAACATACCTCTTACCAAGTACATTGTGTATTGTCGACAACGACCTCTCGGTTCGACCATTTGGCTAAGGCAGGCAACTTGCGAGTGTCCTGACTAAATGCTTGATGCACTCATACCCACACCCAAACAACATAGTGGAATGCCAGAACTACGATTTCATCGTCAGGGTTCTGAGGGAAAGCCATACGCTTCGAGAATATACAGACCTCAACGTCAAAGGGTTAGACGATTCCCTACCAGGCCCCCGGTAAGAGATCGGTTCCTTAAGAGGACGGGGGAGGAAATGACGGGTGTAATGGAATCGAGGACACAAGCACCACACGATCTTATTGACAGACAAACATTATGCTTGCCGAACTTCTCAGAGGATTCCATACTGCATACTGGAGATGAAGGCTTTACAGATATATTGAGTCGATACTTCCCTGCGGCGGAGAGTAACGCTTCGGAACGCCTGGTGAAATTGAAGTCTCAGCTTCGTAAGGCTGACACGTATGACTTCTGGAGCGTGCTGATGCAGGAAATGTGCGATATAACAGGAGCTCAATGCGGATTGGTTGCTAAACGAATGTTGGTGGATGATCAGGATACCGCTGTCGAACTCCCGGAACTTGGAGAAGAAGGATCATGTTTAATGGTTGTTGCTTTCTATACCAAAAATGGGGATGAGGAACCTAGACTTGAAAGAGATTATAAGTATACAGCCTTTGGTACACCTTGCGCTTATATGAAGTACGATAAAGTGGTCATTGTACCCGAGAGAATGAAGGAGGTAACACCCAACAATCCAAACATCATGCCATGGGGCCAATCGGAGGCCTTCATTGGTGTGCCATTATCTATGGAAGACAAATCTTTTGCACACTTTGCATTGATATGGTCGGAGGAAGGTGCAAAAAGAAGGAAGCTCAGTTGGAGTTTCATAGAAATGTTCATGCATTCTCTTGAAGACTTGATTCTCCAACGTATAGTAGAGGGCCGAGGCTTTGCTAAAGATGGTAACCTTCCGGAGTGCGCTGCAGAAAAGATCATACCTCTTTCTGCCATCACCGCTTCGCAGTCGCTAAAACCGTATGCTCGAAGCCTGTCGCACGAGTTAAGGACGCCCATGCAAGGAGTTGTTGGAATGCTTGATATTATGTACTCAACCGTGCTTGATGCTATCTCAAATCAACAGAATGAGCGGGCTCGATCTGTTTTTGCTGATCTCAAGGCCAATATTGAGATTGTGCAAGGTAAATGAACCCCATCTTTATGGTTACTTTATCTGATACTCATCTTACACAGAAAGCTCTAGAAGGGCGATAGAAGCAGCCGATAATGTTGTCCACGCATACGATCTTAATATGCAAATGCCTGATGTTCCCTTAACGCCTGAAGATGATGGAACGAAATCTTTTATAACAATGCAAAATTATTCTCCGCCTACCGATGGACAATTACGAGAAGCATTCTCATCTCCAAATTTAAAGAAGAGAAACCGATCCGAAGATCTCGAGCTCAATTTAGGATCTCCTCCAAAGCGTATGTTCACTTTGCCAGAGGGTGAAATTTCACAGCAATTACTCGATGTCGATTCCGCCATAGTGTCCACGGCATGCTCCAGCCCCGAGATGCCCATTCGATCCACAACCACCATGACTTCAGAGATAGAGATGAAGTCAAACGAGTTTCCTTTCGATTCAAACCCTAGCCCACTTACATCTCCGGCTTCCATGACTCCGGGCCATCGACGCGTTATTACCCGTGAGTTCATGCGAAACCTCATTAGTGATTCCCTCAAGACCGATTGTCCAACTAGCGAGCACCATACCACGACGGAATTTGGCGAGTTGATTGAACTGAAAACACAAGGGTCAAGAGGCGAAGTGCAAGAATGCTCGATCGAATTAGTGATCCAGCCCGATGTTCCCGAGGCTATTCTTACCGAAGAGCAGCATTTGCAGTTCTCAATCTCAAAAATCATCGACAATGCAATCAAGTTTACTGATGGAGGTAGTATCACAATAACGGTCAAACTCAACAACACTGGGCATATGATCGAGATATGGGTGGTTGATACAGGATGCGGTATTACCGAGGAATCACGATCTCGTTTATTTCAACCTCATTTCCAACAAAACGCGTCAATCAGTCGTGCAAAAGATGGTCTAGGACTTAGCCTGTTCAACGCGAAAGCTCATGTGAGGAAGAACCTTGGTGGCGATGTTACACTAGAAAGATCTGCAACAGAAGGCCCGTTGAAAGGATCGGAATTCCTGATACGTCTCCCAATTTCAGCACTGGATATGAAAAGGGCTGTGACTCCACTTGTGGGCTCATCACCTAGTCATCCTCGAATTACTCGGGATGCTGTTATATCTCCTTACGCAACAGCTTCAGCGAAGACTGCACGTCGACGAGCAATTCCCAACGCCAATCTTGCCAAAGACTATCCTCTAAACTTCCTCGTTGCAGAAGACAACGTAATCAATCGAAAATTCGCCATCACAGCTCTCAGCAGACTCGGCTATAGTGCAGATAACATTACACTTGCATTTGATGGAGCGGATGCCGTTCGTTCTTACCAAGCCTCGTTGTCAAAACCATCTGGTCGATATGATATCATATTAATGGATATATGGATGCCGAACATGGATGGCTACGAAGCTACAAAAGAAATCACCAAACTGGCGGAAGCTCATGGAGAGACTGCGACTATTGTCGCGGTTACAGCCGATATCACAGACGATTGTTCAATGAGGGCAAAGGAAGCGGGCATGCAAAGTTTCTTAGCGAAGCCATACAGAGTTATTGATATTGAAAGACTCATCATCGGCAATTTTCAGCAAGGGTTCTGCTGTTCAGAATCATAGGCGTTTATTTTTTTTTTCACTTCTTTTATGTATTTGCATTGCGGTTTTAGGATTCGGACGACTCAGCGGGGCACGGGTTTATGGCGTATAGTAAATATCAAAATATTAGGGTTATTGGGACGAAAATTGGCAGGGCCTAGGAGCATTCACAGGGGGGCATCATGGCGTTTTCAGATGTCTAAATGGACCTCGAAGGAGTTATTATTATGATCAGGATAGGAGTTCAGATTGGTTATGAGATAAGGTCATCTATTACAGATATAGGGCACAGGTCCATGCAAGGCTTATGTATGAATTAATGGATGGGAAAATATCTGGGAGAATATGGGCATGACAATGGTGCTATTAATTACAGAGGATTGGTCGAATTAGAGCTACTGTTACTCCTGGGCGAGTATTCGCTCCTCATACATCGAGTATATTATCATCTATCTACCTATCTATGTATTCAAACTAGTCAATCAAAATACACAAAATTTTGGATAATAATATATCAAAAATTAGTGAAAATATTAAGATAATGAATGATAGTGTGAGAACGAAACCATTGAATTAAGTAAGAGGTAAGGGGTATAAATGCTAGCTCTTGAAATCCGGGGAAATCCAACATTCGCTAGAACTACGCTAATTTGGAACAATGACGCTACAATCATCAAAAAACACCACGAGACCAACTCTGCAACATTCAGACTTTCAACATCACCGCCTTTCCATTTTATTCTCACATTTAGTATATCTTTCCTACAAACAATTCATCGAATCCGAACATGTAATATACCGCAACACAAGATGCGCTTTCTCAGCATCAGTACCATAATAACCATTGCTTTGCGGCAATTTGCCTTCTCTGCCTTCGCACATCCAACAGCCAGTCCTTCGCAATACTCTCCAACGCACGATCAGTCGGTGATATCGCTGCCCCTCTTCCATTCCCTAGAAGAACTGGCCCGCTTAGTCGACATATCTTACTGCGTTGGCACGAGCGGTATTTCAAAGCCTTTCAAATGTGCCAGTCGCTGTGATGAATTTCCGGGGTACGAGTTGGTAGATACATTCAATACCGGTGTGGCGAAAAGCGATAGTTCTGGATATATTGTGTTAGATCACGGACTGCAGGATGTGAGGGATGGGAGGAAGGGCAGGATAATTGTAGCCTTTAGAGGTACTTATTCAATTGCGAACACAATTGCAGATTTGAGTACGGTGCCGCAAGAATACATACCTTATCCTGAGGACCCCGATGAGCCTGCAACCCTGGATACATCTACTGAGACCTCCAAAATATATGCTGTACAACGGTTCCTCGACCACATTCCTCGACCTTGGTCTTTCCAGTGGAAACACACATTGAAATCGACGACATCAGATCAAAAGTTGGGAGGAACAATTAGAAAGTGTACGAATTGCACAGTTCATACAGGCTTCTATACTTCATGGATCAATACTCGCCAATACATCCTACCTCATCTCAACGTGCTGAGACAAAAATATCCAGAATATCAACTGCATTTGGTGGGGCATTCACTTGGTGGGGCTGTTGCCGCTCTTGCTGCACTGGAACTTGAAGGGAATGGGTGGAGAACAATAATTACGACTTTTGGAGAGCCGATGATTGGTAACCACGGGCTGATGGAATTCATTGATACAGTATTTGGACTGGATAGAAGAGACCATAACGGCATGGACAGGAGGTACAGAAGAGTGACGCATGTAGGAGATCCGATCCCCCTCCTCCCTTTGAAGGAATGGGGATATAGAAGCCATGCTGGCGAAATATACATTGAGAAGGGGGACTTGCAGCCTGAAGCTCAGGACATTCATATTTGTTACGGTGACGAGGATAATGACTGTATTACGGGGAGTGATGGGGGTGGCTTGTGGTTTCAAGGGAAAGACATATCCTCCACAATCCCCGTGGACTTTCTGGACGAAATACGAAATGTAAAATGGACTACAGGAGAGGCTGATGCCAAAGCAGGAGCAGATGGAGAAATGGAGAGGATCCAAAAGCGATGGCCGAAGCTTCCCATTCCAACAAGATATAAACTCTGGCAGCTATTCTTCGCACATAGAGATTACTTTTGGAGATTGGGAGTCTGTTTGCCAGGGGGAGATCCGTTAGATTGGAGAAGACCACATTATAATCTCACGGAAACGGGGGATGATACGGGAAGAGAGGAGCTATGATGATGTACGGTATTGCTAGTTGGCTTCTACGAATCATGGATAGCTGCATGACACCAAGCTACAGATTCAAATTGTAAGAAAATGATGCGTTGCTCTCTTTTTCTAAGTGTTGGAGTTCATGGAATACTATAGTCTAGTAACAATACCTCAAAAAATTGTGCATATGAGTGGCTGGGATTGGGATTGAAAGCATGGTTTTATTTTCATTGGTTCAATGTGAAGAGTCGTTATTCAGAACAAGTGCTCACCCGTATCAGCCTGATTTTACAAATCGATAGATATAATATGTTTCCCCTGGTCTAGTAGAAGATAGTGTCCTACATATGACCTAATGGTAACTTTCTGTTTATCCCATGCCACCCAACCCCCATGAATTTCTCAACATTTTATTCCATGTATCTCGCATGTATGAATGTACTATCTTCACTCTCACCATAACTATTCATACCCATCTAATTTATCCTCACTCTCATTTCAACTATTCATACTCCATGAAATTAATGACAAGTCCGTCTCCCAATCTTGAGCCCAAAGTGTAAGAATTGGTTGGGGCACATCAGCCAGCCCCCATAGCTCGCTATCACATCGCACACAAAAGCAAAACCGCATTCTTACATGCATGCAGTGTCTACCAAGCAAGATGTATGGAAGATCCTCCACGCCGTTTAGATCGATCTAATCTACGAGATCAGGGTCGGGTCCGATATACCTTGCTTTTTATTTTCCTCTTTGGGAATATACATCTGCAAAAAGAAAACATACAATATCACAATCTGTAAACAGTAAGCTAATTTCTCCGATCTTCTGTCATTTTGGGAGTAACTTGGAGAGATCTATGCAAGATTAAGATAATTGACCGAGAGTAGAATATTTTTGCTTTTTTTTGTGTGCAACGCCGTGTGTTTTTATTATCCATTCTGTTGGCTTTGAGCATAGCGTCGGGCGCAAATCGCGAATCGCGATTAATGCCCTTTTTTTTGAATCTTGCATAATTTCGTATTCGGGCCTAGGCCATACTAGGTAGGGCTGGGGTTTGGGGGTGGGGGTCATGGTAAGCTTGATCGAAATGAACCCATGTCAGATCTGAACGGTTCCTTGAAATCCCCGAGCCGCATTTCAACGCAGCTGAACTTGTGGAGATGTTTGGATGGATGTGATGTGATGTGATGTGATAAGATGGGATGGATATATGCAGGAATGATGTATGTTTCCGGCGATGCGGTCTTTGTTGTTTCTTTGCGATTGGTTTGGTGTATGCGTGTGAAGGGTTCGCGGCGATGGAGTGGGCCTTGGGGATTTGCAGTTTTGGTATTACGTCGTTGGTTTCCGTGATTCGGTTCTTGGAATCATGGGTTTGCGATTGTTGAGTACTCAGTGACATCAATGGCGTTATTTACGCTCTTTTTCTGCTTAGATACAGTGGGGAGAAGTATATTGGTTAAGCTGCAGGTGTGATAAAACTCGGCGGATGCAAAGATGCACATCCTGACTAGAGCTAGCTGCTCCAGTTTACATGTACAGCTTTCGCATTTTAGATGAGCTGAAAGCATCAGCTAATCTCCCACACGTCAAAGAACTCGCTAAAATAGAGCAGATATTCATAGTCAATGCCTAGATCCACACTGGTTAATAAAGGCATCTCAATTCTCAAACGGGGCGGAAGTGGACATATTTCTAGACCGAACATCAATTACCAAGTCATTCTAATCACTGCTCAAAAGGGTGAATATGCTGATAATTATGCTGGATGCCTCTAGGGGATAAAACTTCATGCCAGCTAGGGTTTCGTTCATCTAACAACAGGTGTGCATTGCCATTCTCGCACTGTATCAAAAACTAAGATCGTGAAGATAGAGCTCATTCTATAAGTCAATGAGCAACTGAAGGTCATTTATCTCAAGTATACTAAAACGACGAAAATAGAGACAGATCTGTCGCACATCAATGATACATAAACAATATCTCACTTAAGACAGAAATAAAAGTTTCATTCTGAGCTCATGAATTATCGTGAACTCTGTATTATAGTATTATCCTTTCCATACAGCATTTTCACGAGTCATTACGTTCCGTAGAGACATGTATATGAAACGAGAACCGAGTAAATTATATGTCATAAATATTGGTTAAATGGCCCCATAACTGTTTAAAATAGTAGGGACGATATCGATGAATTCGAATTTAAGAGGTCCCTTCACTTCTAATTCTTTTCTTAATCTCTGCGGTTTTCGCCAAAAAAATATGCTATGGGGATAACCGAGCTAGTTAGTAGTTGAGTGTTTTGCCAATTTACAAAGGTTGGGCGCACATGAAGCCATCACTTAATCGTAGGAGCTATCAATTCGGTGTGTTCTGTGGTGAAACCAAGTCCCATTCTACTTTTGCATTTGAAGTCTCCGCTGCCATTGCTCACCTAGGCGATTTCGACACAGCCAGGTTAAGAACCTGTGAATGCCATGGAAGCAAGCTGGGATTCTGGCAAGACATCTTCCATTCCCCACCTAGAGGAAAGAGTGAAATGTCATAATAATTATGCACTGCTGTTATTGGTGCGATGTTGCACCTGCAGCAGAGATGTTATCCTTTCTGTTCTCCGACACCAGGGATTTGGAAGTTCTTGAAGTCATTCGGGTGCAAAGGACGCATTGCGTCTATCCGAAGCAGTGGTCCTAAATGTGCCAGAAATCATGTGTGAATATTTGAACCCCGTTAAACCTTTTGGATTCCATGTTATGATTTTCTAGCAGCTGGCATTCGTCGAAGCTTCGCTGCACGTCATTCCAGGATTCGTTACCTTTGAAGGCGATATCCCCAGTGGGATCAGATCGCATGCACCAAACTCCGTGGGTAGGTGTTGCATTTTAGCCTTCGACAAGCGAATCGTTCATCACTACATAACAGAAAGAAGCAACGGGGGTCAAAATATTACCATGATACGTTCCACTTGCCATTTAATCCCCGTAGACTAGAGTGTAGTCGGTGGTGCTTTGCAAAAGAGGAATTAATGGCTTTTCTAGCTTTTATCTTATTCTTGGAGACACCTAGTGGTATTATAAGACTGAGATGGCTCTAATAACAACGTTGGGCATTTATTTGACGGTTTGGAGTTGTGGATGGGGCATGAATATTGGAGCTTGAATCTTCGTTGAGGATGTGTATATTAAATTATTTGATAGGATGTGATGACTGCCAGGCTTCCAGTAGCAAACTAACAATCAGCGACTTTCAATCTTTTTGATTTAACTGAAAGGTGCAGATGATCTGAAGCATTGAGTTCATGTTGAGTATTTTATCAGGTAGTCTCAACCTTTGGGTGTTTGCATTCCGTCAGACAGGCCGAATATTGGAGACATTGGATGAATGATCTGAAGAGCAATGAATTGAAACATCTTTGGCTAGTTCCATGAGATTTGAGAGTTCTTGTGTAGGACGACTTGGAATCACCACTTACTACATAATGTCTTTGGGACCGAGATTCCTTCTTGCACCCCTCAGCTTCTGGCTTTTGCTGAATCGCAATGGGATACACAAGCACATGGAGGGTGGAAAATGTTACAATTTCCTTACCGATACTTCGGCAATTGCAAGGACTCTGCCTGTTCAATGTGCAATTTGATGTCATCACAAATGTTGAGAGAGAGCCTGGTTGTAAGTTTTCTAGAACCAACGATCTATATATTTCAAACTTCCCGCTACAGTTGGTATAAACTTATAGATTGGGACAGATATTAGCCCATAGGCGAGGGCCGCTAGATCAAAACCTCCCGCACCTTTACCACTAGATGATGAAATGAAATTGGGTACATTGCCGTCAAATAGATCCGAAAAACACGAACTATACTTGTCGATGAAGGATAGAAATTTTCGGCGAAAATAAAGTGGTACAGTGGAAAAAGATACGAGGGTTCCCAAAATGCAGGTACTCTGTTGATATTCAATTACATTACGTCGCACTTCTCTATGTCTGAAGAGTTTACAACTTCGCCTTCTCTTTGGTCTGGGTAAACTCAACCTTGTTGATACAACTGCCTACACCTTCTAGACCAACTTCAACCACATCACCATCCTTCAACCACACCTGTGGGTTTCTTCCCATTCCTACACCTTGTGGACTAACCATTCGTCAGCATCAATTCCCTATTAAAATCACAGCATATAAATGAAGCAAATTGCAGGAAGAACTCACGTTCCAGTAAAAATCAGGTCACCGGGCAACAATGTAGTTCCCTGACTCAAAAAGGCAATGGTTTTAGCCACGCCGAAAATCATATCCTTTGTACTACTTTCTTGCACTGTCTTCCCATTCAATTTGGTGAAGATCTTGAGGTTTTGCGGATCTTTGATTAATTGACTGGAGACAATGCCCGGACCGTAAGGAGCCCATCCATCGAATCCCTTTCCGAGCGCCCATTGACCACCTCCGCGTTGAATCTGCCATTCCCGATGCGATACATCGTCACCAACGGCATAACCGAGAACATAATCTAAAGCTTTGGATTCTGGGACATCGGTGCAGGATTTTCCGATGACTGCAACAAGTTCGCATTCGTAGTCAAGACCCGTGCCTTCTTGAGCCATTGGATGAATGGGGATGGGATCAGTAGGGCCGGAGAGAGATGTGATGGGTTTGTACTTTTAAATGTCAATCGCCAAGAAGATCTAGGATGAAGGCATATCATGGACTTACAAATAGAACTGGGAATTTTGGAATTGGCATATTTGACTGCAGTAACCCAATTTAGCACAAATATCATATCTCGGACATTCCCTTCAATGTCAATAGCCAAAACTGCCTACCTCCTTAGCGTGCTGCTCATAGTTCAATCCCAAACACCTCACAGTCTTGACATCCTCATCTGCTAAAGGTGCAAGTAAGAGCCGAATATCTTGTATTTGATCTGTAACCTCATGCTTTCCAAATATTTCGCCCGTGATTACTTTAGCCTGAGTAGCTTTCGCGATGTCAGAGACTCCTTTGGGGAGAATGGCATCTCCATAGTATGTGCGGCCGTTCTTGGCTAGGAAGCGGACAAGTCGCTGGAGTAACATGTTAGTACCTTACAATTATCCAGGACCCGCGGGTTTAGAGTAAAATTAGACTCACGGAGAATGAAGGAGCCGACATCGTGTAGCAATTGAGTGATAGTGAAGCAACTTGAAGGAACTGGAGGTATTCTAGCTGAGAGGTTCACATTGACGATAAGATAGTAAGATTAGAAATCTCCGCCGGTCAAGCACCGAGGTTAACTCGCTTCCCCACATGAGCCGCCCCTGTTCTGGAGCCCATTGCCTGTGCCGTTGCGCCATCTCCTCCAACGTATTCGAATTAAATTAGGGTATATATATCACTCGTATTAGATTACGATACCAATGGCACGCATTGTTCATCGATCAATTTAGACCCGTTTGAAAGCAGAACCTCAATATCTTTGCACAAAGTATAGCGTTTGGACGATAGCAAGAGTTGGGCCTTTGGGGTTCTCACGTGACCAGAGCTTGAGCATTGAAACAACCTGTGATTATCAATCATTGAGAAGAAGAATGGCATATTATATTAAAAAATTCGCTTAAAGAGGACCGATTCCTGTTGAAAAATTCATACTAGATTCGCAGCATCCCTCACCACCTGGACTTGCGATGTAACGGTGATCCCCCTCGCATCTCTTGATGACCTCTCCCCGTCGTCGCTCTCTAAACTTCCCCCGTCACGACTTCCCCCCATGCTCTGGAAATAGCTTTTCTTATTCGTCAGCTCGACCTCATCCGATTCCTCAATGCGAAAATGCGACTGCTGCTTGAGGAACTTTTGCGGCTGGCTCAAATTCATATGGTGCGAGCCCTTCTGACTGGTCCCGGTGTTGGAGCCTACGTTGCGAATACCGCGGAAGAGAGGCGCATATGTTGGTAGACAGGCACCGATAATTGCGACCGAGGGCTCTAAGCTGGACCATCCGAAAGCGGGGCCAAGGATGTATGTTATATCGATTGCGCTGGTTAGAAGTGTGAGGTAGTAGATGCGTACTATACTGGCGACACAGACACTAGACGGGTTAGCAGTGGCGGAGAAACGCTGGAGAGTACTTACAAGCTACCAAGCAACATTATACCCGCGACGGAAAACTTCTTGCGTTTGTTCATACGGAGCTTTAAAATCCGAGGAATCGGGACGATCAAGATGATAACATCATTGATCATGTTGACAATTCCAAAGACCAGAAAAAACAACAAATAATCAATACACTGTCCTTCTGTCGCGCCAGCGTATTGCATCCAGAAGAAATTTAATGGACGACAGGCGGCTGCCATAACGATCCACATAATAATGGGGTAGATGCAGGTAAAGAACGTGGCAGCCCAGTACATTATGGTGAAGACGCGGTTAATAACGAGCATGTCGCCTTCGCCTGTATAAAACAATCGCCGGTAGAGGAGCAGAATGCTGATCTTAGTTGATGTTACGGCTGCAGCGTAGACCCAGGGCTCGGAAAATACAACCTAAGTATCTGCGTTAGAATGAAGAACACAACACTTGATGCTGAAGACTCAACGCGTAGTGCCGCATCGTTAAGACCATACCTTTAACAACACCATGAGCCGTGGCAATGTCGTCGACCACACATGTTTACCCGATCCATATGCTCCAGCTTTTCGAGTAGAAAATGTCAGTCGAAATCCCCAGGTAAAGCTAAAATGTCACTACTAAGTTTGGGAGCACCAACCAATAAGTGTTGTAGCCACCAGGGCAGAAGTACAGATCTATCAAAGCCTTGCGTTAGAAACAGTGTGTTCACTTTCTTGTTTGGAGTATAGGAGCTATCGTGAAAGATGCAGAAGGAAGTCATTGCGATCAGAGAAAGGGCTGGACTTACAAGTCCTAAGACAACAAACCAGTCATCGATAGCCAAACTGTTTGCTCCACGCATAGTCCGGACATAAAAACGCAAGCATACTGCTGCAGCTGCTATTCCGAGCACCACACAAGACACGATGTCATATGCCGCCGTTGTACTTTCATTTAGATCAACTCCAACAGCAGGCGGCCCGAAAATGAGTTTGATGGAGGGATCAACTTCCGACATGATGATATACGTGGATTCGACCGACAATTAATGTAAAAGTCAATTTTCCCCCATAAAACGATTTCAACATAAAAGTCGACGCTCCCATTTGGCCGGAATTCCTGCGATGGTTATATGCAGGTGAAGGTCCCGCTGATCATTTCCCGGAGACTCGTGGTGAAAATTCTCACCTCTAGGCAAACCTGATATGTAGGGATTTGTATTCTGATATGCAGTTTTTACAGGATTGCCATCGGTAGTTCTGTTTGTGCTGACAACGTCTCAAACTTGTACCAGTTGCTGATGCAATCTCCCACCCTTGAGCAGAGATCATTAGAAGGATTGGGTCCACAAGAGAGTGAGCGTCTTCTTCTGAATGGCTTCATCCCTTGGCAGGTTGGCTTTGGCCCAGTTTACTCAATCCAGCTAGGGTAGATGGATATATTTTGGGTGAGCGAAAATTCCGTAATGTGCGGTGCGTACCCGCCGACGAGAGTTTCACAATTAATCCCTGATACCTGCAGTGATCTTGGGCAGTTGGGTAGATTTGTTTCTTGGCGAGATGTGCTCGCGATATGTTTTATGTTGATGTTGGGATTTATGTTGATGTTGAGATTTATGATGCTGTTTGTTTGTGTCGACCCTTAAAATGTTATGCAACAAACAACCGAACCATGTGCCACGATGAGCGACTGGCGGTGAAACTACGGGCCCGTCAGAATGTTATGGGTAAACCGTTGGACTATTCCATATGGGGACTAGTCCGGCTCGTCTAGTTCACGGAGTTTTGTCTTTCGCCAAAAGAGCTCCACACTGCCCTCCCTTTAAACTTTCCAAGGTTGACACAAGAAGTAATAATCACCAAATACAAATTGGTCAACACAAATACAAAGGACAGGTCGACCCTATCGGCCATCCCAGCGATTGCGATACTGTCCGATGAGGGGGATGGATTTGAGTTTCCCACTATTCTCTACAAGGGAGCAATTTGTTCAATCCTCTCGAGATCCTGCATCAGCTGTCAGAATGCAGAAAAGAAGTCGATCCGTGCTTGCATACCCCTGGGCAATCTTTGCTACATCAAACCTTATCCAATTTTACTTGCTTGACCTATATTCCATTATGGAGCATTTCTACTATATCCCCAATTTCTGCTCAGGAAGGAGAATGTGGCGGAAAGCACTACCCTCATTCCGCCACTGGCCCATGGATGATCAATCGGGCAATAGCTCCCATTTGGTATTGTCCACTCCATATTCCATCACCAATAACATTTGCCATGTCTCAAGCAAGTTGTGGGGGGCGGGTGGCATCCCAATTAGGCGGCTCAAGAGATTTAGTGCGCCGATGGTTCGTCTCCGTACTATCCCAATGAAGGACATCAAGAAATTAGATGTGGATAGGCTTCATCATTCATGTCCGTCTCTAAGACGGTAAGTGGATCAACGGGCACACTAGAGAGCCTTTCTATCAGTGAGTGAGAGGGGTTTGCTACGAAAATTTTGGTGGACGGTACAGGTTGATACGCGGAATCTGCGCCTGTTTGACATCTCGATTGATCGGCAGTATGGCATTATTGATCTAGACGTTGCAATATGAATTATCGGAGATACCGTGATAAGAGGTTAATCAGAAACATTTGAGTGCCGTTACTGGAACTACTGTAAATAACGGCGCGTTTTTCCTCTTTTCAGTCGTGTATCGTCTAACGTCTATCGAAGTCTCTATTCAGAAATCTTCTACTAAGAACAACCCCTCACACCACACACCAGCCATTACTCGCCATGGACGCAGCAACTAAAGCACCGCCTCTTCTCGCGTCCGAACTTATAGGACCCAAGGGATGGATCCGGAGTATGATGTGCCTCGAGTTGGCAGCAGATTATGATGCTGAGAATATTTCATCAATGCTGCAAACAGCATGGAGTAGTTTCAAAGCGCGAACTCCAATGGTCGGCGTTGAGGCCGTGCCCGCAGACCCCGATGCGAAGCCCGCTGGGCAGCTAAAGCTACAACCTTACCGCGATGGCGAGATTGAAGATTTCATTGTCAAGGATCACCGTAATGATAATACAGCACCTTCATTTAGTCAGTTGAAGGACCAGGGATTTCCCAATGCAGCCATGGACGATGAAAAATTGTGCATGCGTGGCCGAGTTGGAGAATGGCCTCAATTTGGCGTCGATCGCCTAGCAACTCAAATGATGCAAGCCAACTTGATCAAGGGTGGATTGCTGCTCAATCACTTGTGCTTCCATTCATATGCCGATGGGCTGTCCATGTGGAAACTGGCCGAGCTCTTTGCTGAAGATTTACGCCGAGCACAGGGGTTGACTATTGAGAAACCAATTGAGATTCAAGTTGCAGACAGAGCCAAAATTTTGCAGAGCACCGGGGAAAACGTGTGCGCTAATTTCGCAGAGGAGCACACAGAATTTATCCATTTACCTTTTACTCCTCCTGGACTCCCCGAGGCTCTAACGAAAGGAGATAGCCATGCTCACGTATATCGATTCACACCAGAAGCCATCCGAGCGCTCAAAGACGAGTGCTCGCCAGCAAAGATATCTTCTAGTCTCAAGGACAAGATTCCGCAAGAACAACTACCAACATTCGTCTCTACCAACGATGTCCTATCCGCAGTGATTTGGAAATCCATCCAGAGCGCTGAACACCCAGATCATTCAGCCATCGATCCCAGTAAGCTTTCGGTAGGAATGGTCGCCTTAGACGCACGACGCCGCGTTCACGTGCCCATACATCCACACACATTGGGCAATATCATTGGGTTCACCACTGCAGTTCTACCAATTTCCCAATTGATTTCTAAGGATACTCCGCTAGCTGATATCGCGTGTTTGGTACGACAAGGTGTCAATAAGTGTGGAAACACATACTATGACGAAATGGCGCACTACATCGAGCGCGCGGACGACGTGAACAGAATAGCTGGCACAGCATTCCTTGACATGCCTGGTAGCAATGTGCTATTTAGCAACTGGAGCGACTTTGACTTTTATAGCATTGAATGGGGCCCTGCATTTGGTGATCGTATCAAATCTTTGCGATTCCCCGCTGGTGGTGTCTGTGCCGGCTTCCAGGTGATCTTGCCACCTCCTGCAGATGCGCCCCAGGGAACAATGGAAGTGCTTGTTAGTGCGTCAAACCAAGCGTGGCCCCGATTATTGCGCGATGAGACTCTCCATCGCTTTGCTCATAATGCTACGAAGGTACCATTCCAGTGAGGCTGGGTATGGGTATGTCTAAAGGATCCTAATGCCGGAGATGCCACAGTAGATTTCTAGCTACCTCTAGTCAGTATGTTATGCTTAATTAGTAATCAGAATTTACACTCAATTATACAGTTGAACATCCACATCTCACCCATATATGTTGTGCAAGGAGTTGAAATTTTATGGAGCTGCAGCGGCGTTAAGACACTTTGACAGCTCCATCACAATGTGACAGGGCCTTAAGGCCGTATGGCCTGTGCACCGCGTCCTAGATAGGAACTGCTCATCCGAAAACTCTAGAACGAACTTCACACTGTTCATTTAAACATGCTCCTTGAACTGCCTATTCTGTCATCTCGCTCGTATGCTACTATTTATAAGTCCGAATCGTTATTTTGCGTATTCAGATATGCCAGTTGACCTCTTAGCTTCGTGTTATCCTAGCTCTATTAAGCATTGCCGAGATGTCCAGAAGAATGAATAGGTACAACGACTCATGTAACCTTAACCACGTTCCAGGAAGATAATCATGCAGGACGTTATAGCAAGGATTAAGGGCGTGTATACTCCACTAGAACAATTAAGGCCGTTTCGGTTTTCCACGTTGCCACAAGGAAATCTCTTTATTTCATCTGCCCAATTCGTACCGGGTGCAACTGTTGAGAAAAATTGCTGTCAAGAATGGTCAAGATCTACAGTCAATAGATAAAGAAACCTGGCACCGCGAAGCCCCTGATCATCATGTCTAGAATGTATTTGTCCACATGTGTCATGTCACAGTTAAAGGCTCTTATTGTTTCCTGTCTTCACATTGTTAATTAGCGGTACGTCATTCAGTCAGGGGAAAGCCCCTATACAGGTGCAGGTATTTAATGGTAAAAGAGAAGCCTCAGGCCCGGCTAATGAAAATTAGACACGATCATCAGCAGGTGGCTAAGAGTGGAAATTTGAAGCTATTCGCACTTTGAAAGTCTAGACAACAGCATTTCTTCAATGCATGGTGAAAAAAGCACGGTAGCAAACTCACCCCAAAAAGTTAATCGTGACTGCGTTGTCAAACCAATCCCCATATTTCACACATCCTCATAATTCTGAAGCTAGCAGGGGGGAAAGTGGAATTGCGATAAAAACCACAAACTTAAAAGCAAAAAGTATATTTTGTTGTTCTCCGTCCCAGAATTCGAGATAAGTCACAGGATTATTCAGTGAAGCAAAATGACAGAAGCACAACGTCCATTTAAGGTGCTCATTGCAGGCGGGTCAGTAGCAGGTCTCTCGCTAGCCAATGCACTCGAGCGCGCTGGAATCGATTTCGAAGTATTCGAGAAGCGGGAAGTGGCACCACAACTCGGACAGTCTATCCTGCTACTTCCTTGCACCCTTATGGTTCACGAACAATTAGGCATAGATAAACCGACTCATGAGGTTGGAATTCCGATCGGAGTTCGTGAGCACTGGGATCACGAGGGCAATCTATTTTGCTCTTCAGATGAATTAATTCGTCTCCAGGAGGTGTAAGTAGACATTTGTCTCAGCTTTCGTTCACAGCAAGCAAAAAATGAATGCCAGCTGACCATACCAAAGCCAAAAACGACCTGTGTATTTCATAGACCGCAGAATCTACCTCCAGAACCTATACAACGGCCTTAACGAATCCTCAAAATCGAAAATCCATGAACATGAGGGGTTGGAGTCATTTACTGAGCATGAAAATGGAGTCACTCTTAGGACCGACAAAGGCAATGTCATTGAAGGTAGCATTATTGTCGGTGCCGACGGTGTGCACAGTCATGTGCGCCAGCAAACGGCAAAGCTGCTCAAGATGATTGACCCCAAGTGTTCCGAGATCATGGCCGCGGGATTCGATAACCGATTCCGGATTCTGACGTGCACATCACGCAACTACTTTATTGATGACCCAAAGAAGCAGTTCTTAAAGAACGGTGTTATCGCTAACTCCTATTTTTCGGAGCATGGTGTCGGAGGTATCGCTGTGGCCGGAATGGACGGAAAGATATTCTGGGCCATTTATATCGCGAACGATAAGCAGATGCCTTATCCCAGCCCGCGATATGGACAGGTTAGTTTGAAATCTATGAACACGATTGAAGAAGACTCCAGAAATGCTAACAATAGTTATGCTAGGCCGACATGGACGAGGCCATCAAGAAATGGGGACATCTTCGCCCCACTCCCGCCTTCAGTTTTAACGATCTGTGGGAAAATCTCGTTGGCTCCACCATGGTACCCATGGAAGAAGGTGTCTTGGCCACAAAGTGGCATTCGGGCGGGAGGACCGTTCTCGTAGGTGATGCCGTCCACAAAGCAGCCTCGAATCTCGGTCTGGGCGGAAATCTCTGCGTCGACGACGTATGCTGTCTAGTCAACGGTCTACACAGCCTTCTCGAAAGCAACAAGACACCAAGCACCGCGGAAATCGTTAAAGTTTTCGAGAACTATGAGCGAGCGGAGCGACCTCGTGCTAATTTCGTTTGCAAAGCCTCGGGAGTGTACGCTGGCTTCGAAACTATGAGTAAATGGTACTCTAAGCTGTTTCGATTCATCTTTCCATGGATTCCATCGACCATTAAGATGCGCATCTTTTCCCGGTTTGATAGTAGTGCGCCTATTTTGGACTTCTTGCCCGTTCCCACGCCGCGTGCTTAAATTGGATGCTACCTTACAAATTCGATATGTCACTCTTTAAAGTTTAGATTCCTATTAATGAAATAATCAAAATTAATTCTTTGAACTCAAAATTCTGAACACGAATTTCGTGTAACCATCGAGATATCGAGAAATTAATCAAAAGGTTAAAGGTTCAAGAATGCAGGTCTCTTGGCGTAAAATTCCTGGTCATATAATATTGCTTTTGCATTAGTCAACCACTAGTATCAGCTCATCTAATTTCTCAGAGGTCAAAGCCGAAGCGTCTTTGAAGAACAAGCTAAAGCCGGCAGTTGTATTTTATATTTTCCCACTCCCACTCCCGCTCCCGCGATTATGCCAGGGAGCCTGCCAAGTTCCCGTCGGACATTTCACCAGCCGCCTCACAGTGCATTCGTCATTCTAAGGTACATCCCCATGCTGAGCCTCAATCTCTAGCTCTGGAGCGTTCGGTAAGTCAACGGCAATGGTAACTTTAGATGCGCGAGAAATTAATTTACTTCACATGATCTAACTAATTCAGTGCCATTTCATTCACGAGTGTTCTCTACATCTACTAATTTTATTTGACTTGCTGAATAGGAGAATGATGAATTTATTCCACTCTTAAATAGGGAATCTATACTCCAAAAGCATTGGACTATTCTCTCAATGATCACATTCAAATCATGGCTGATTTACCTAACACCACAACTTCAATAACATACCTTCCCCAAACATCATTTACTCCTCACTTTATCACAAAATACGGAATGGCCATGGGAGCATAGGTTACAAAGTTCCATACTTGAGGCAGGAACCCAGATCGAGATAACCTACGGAAAGTTCTAATGGAATACAAAGAAACGAGTATATTCAAGTATTGGCTATAAACTATCGTATGGAAAACTAGTTGCGATAATAGAGAATTTTCTTGGGATACTTGGGGATACTTGGGGATACGAGAGTTCTTTTCTTGAAGAATTGGGGTTATCGTATGTTGAGCTTCATCCGGGGACAATGCAGCATCATTCATGGAGCTATCAATTGAAGTTTCCATTCACCCCATTCATGAACCAAATCACTCTAGGTCATATCTCTCGAGTTGCAAAAAAAGCCTCCAAGCCAAAGAACATGCAATATTGCCGAACAATAATGCTAAACCGGGCAACAAGCGAGAGGTTTTTGGAATTGACTAGTAACACTTTCATCTTTCATCCATTGCAGTCGATGTTGATACTATGCTTGCTGGATTGCGTTGCATTTGTTTCTTTGCCAACTCCTGATCAGTCTCAATTATTATACATTATTTCTCGGGGGCGCGCCGACATATTAGGATACAAGATGCGTTAGATAGGACGCTTTGTTGCGGTGCGCATCTTGCTACCTGGCCCTGTCGTGCAAATTAACCTGCAGATGTAAAGTTGAAGGCATCTATTCGGTTAAGATGTGGCATTTTTAGTTATAGGTTTGAGTTGATTGTATATGAGTGATGTACTTTAACTGACACAGTTGACGTGCATATCTGGCATAGATTACCTAGGATTACTAATACTAAATGTCTGTTCAACAGCGGAAGTTAATGCTAGCTGGTGATTTTTATAAACACGGGTGGGCAATAGTATTTGTATGATAGAATACGAAACAGTAAAGTATTGAGTAGAGGTGAATGCGAACATCAGATATTGACCTTTTGGAATCATTTTTCACATCCCAAGTTTGAATCATACGTTGTGCTCCGTAGCCCACATACACTCCTGTTGACCGAGAAAGAACGCAACTTCGTCCATCTCGACTCTCGGCTATTAATGCAAAGATTGCTTTCATCCCTGCATCTATTATTCGGTCTTCATATAACATGCACGTTGACGTTGTCCCTTGAGGGCCGTGTGGTCTTTTTGTTGAATGTGTATAATGGGCAATGAGAAGACTCAAGGCGAAATAACTACAACATGCTGGGTAGTTTGAACAATCTGACTTTGTGCTCCAAGAACAAGAAAATGCACGGAATCAGAGCATTTGTATATTGATAAGTACCAACTTTAAAAGAGCAATTGTAGGAACAGAATATTCGAGCACCTTGCAAAACATTAACTAGTGATGTTCGCTTGAACGAACTAAACAAAGTATGCTGGTGTAGGATGTCCGTTAGATGAGTAGAATAGAAGAAGGAGAAAATATCTTGGGACTATCTAGGTCACAATGACACGCTGCAGAGTATAATAAGCAGATCAGGGTACTCTTCCGGCAAGCCATTTGGGGGGAGTGGGAGCCCTTCATTGGTGAGGAAAGGAATCAATCCCAAATGAGAATCGACTATTGCAAATCAACTGAGACGTGCCAATCCATTTGAATGATACAAATCGAATCGAGACTTTCCACAATGGCAGTACATTCATTCCGTGTATTCATTCATCTGCCAAATCTGATGGTTCGAATTGGTGATGTTACTTTTTTTGTAGACAGAGTTGAAATACTGACGCAATCTAGCCTGTGTGCTTATCTAATCCCCCACCTGGAGCTCACCCCCCTGCAACATTTAATGTCGGCGCATCATTCATTGTTTTCTTCCTTTTGCCTGAACATCCTCACCCACAGATATTTTATGTATAGCGACGAGAGAAAATGGCGAGATTGTCAGGACTTCAAAGAGAGGTTCTCGCGCTTTATAGGAAGTGCTTGAGAGCAAGTAGAAAGAAGCCGGCTGTAAGTGTGATTTCCATTGAGAAATTTAAAACGCGTTGCTAATCAGATGAAGGAGGCAAGAAAGCATTTTGAAGCATATGCGAGGTACGTTGATTGTTCATGCCTTCCTTGTGCGATCCTTGCTGATCTTCCTGGCACTTCTAGACTGGAGTTCAATAAGAGTATAACTTTAGACAAGAAGGATTTCAACACGATCGAGTACCTTCTGCGGAAAGGACAGCGACAGGTTGACATGTATTCTTCGCCTGGTATTAAAGATATTCGATGAGCAAACCTACATGGACAATGGAGATGTGTTGTTTTTGGACGCTGGCAGATCGAGGATGAAGCTTTGGCAGGAAAGGGCAGGCGCATTGCACGTCGATGAGACTCTTTAATTACTCAGTTCCTTCAATCTCGAAAACCTCACATTTCCTAAAACATGCATTCTTCACGAATTTATCCTTATAGTCGATAATGGTCAATTTCAAAATACATTGGAAGGGCTGTCCTCATCGAACGTTCCCACGAATAGATAATACTTCGAATCGTCCTCAAATCAATTTCACTCGGTGTACTTCACACGCCAATAGAGGCACTTGTGAGATACACAATTGTCGGGCTCTCGAGCAGGCTAGAAGAAAAGAAAGGGTTGGCGCTCGTAATCGAAGATCAAAAAGTTTAAGGGCTTCTATTATTACTCGCTCCCAGCGACGTGCTTTGAAACAAGTTAGACAAGAAGTTTTTGGGTGGAAATCATCAAGTCCAAAAACTACTAGGCAGGATCAGGGAAGCGATACTTTACTTGCGCTTGTCGAAAGTGTCGTTGAATCAAATCCAACTTATCACTCTGACAGAACTACCGGCGAAAATCATATCCATTCTGTAGACGGCGCTGGTTGCTCAACTTTCAACAAGATTAAAGGTTCCATTGCGAACAAGAATATAATATCTCAAACCGGAACTCGAGCTAACTCCACACAATTGACTGGTCTTGATCAAATCCGACGTTATCAAGCCAATCCTGGAAATCCCGCACCACAAGATAATCCTAATTATAGTACTAGGAGCTTGTATAAGAAGTATAATCCGTCCACACGTACTGGTTTTGTCTCTCCAGCTAGAAGTAAAGCCTTCTTGGCGGCATCTACACTCGCAAGTCTTTACGAAGAACAAGGTACCAATCAGCAGAACTTTATCCAGTCGTCGGTAGTATCTACAATAGGCGATCCTTCCAAAAAAGATATTCCGAGAAATAATACAGCATTAATTGGAGCATCTAGGCTTGCAACCCTTGCCCAAGGGAAATCTTTCTCTTCCTCTGTTCATTCCATTGTGCATAGTATTGCTTCGGGTCCTTCTCGTAGTCCCAGTCAGAGGCGAGCGTTGAAACGTTTTACTCGCGATCTTGAACTGTATCTTCAATTCGCTAAGCAGGTCCCGAAACAAACGCCTATTTCATCTGCCCCCTCAACTAGCTTTTCCACGCAAACCATACAGACTATCCAAGAATTCAAACCCTATCACGCCGAATTTCAAGCTGCAGGGTTGGCGGTGACATCAGCGGAACAACGAAACCAGTCAGTTATAGGCGTCCAATCATACCGGCGCAGAAGAACGGTCCCGGAAGTTAAGCCACTTCTCCCTGGTCACAGAAGCACTGTGGTAGCAGACCTTGAAACTGGACGGGGACGCCCTCTTCTTGATATCGAAGAGCCACCACAAGACAGTCTACCAGCCAACGAAATGGGAATAAAGGCCTCAAATGTGTTGATCAAGAAATCAATACCTGATCGCGAGAGCCCAGAAGAAGAGTTGTCTACAATGAGTATTGCATCAGAGGAAACCGTCATTGAGTGGACACCGACACATGAGCGGGCGGATCCAGCCAACCATATTGAGTCTCCACCATGTTGCGACTTGGCACCTCCTCGAGCATCGTCACCCGCAAAGCCACATTGTTCAGATTCTTTTACCTTACCTCAGCTTGGGACCCCTCCTGCCAAAAAGTCTTTACCTTGGCTTCGTAAGCCACCAATCACAGCCGAGTCTACTTCTAAATCCGACAACACTATAAGAGGCAGCAGATTTAGCAAGTTGACTGGAGACGCTGCTGCATCGCCTCCGTACTCGGAATTCACGAGCCAGCCAGACTCACAGTCTTCTTCTATAGTATTGCATCTCGATACTCCACCAGAGCATAAGCGTTATATTTCAGATCAGATTCCCAGAACCTCTACTAGTACTACATCCTCTGCATCCCCCATACCACCAACCACGACCCCCTGTGTACAGTTGTTTGTCGGTCCTGGCGAAGGTGATAATATTGGGGTGGCAGATTTTGCCAACTCAGAACAACTTGCCAACCAAAATCATTCTATGCTTACTAATGGGGACACTATAGCACAGAAAGATATATGTCTGCTCAAAAACCATGCCACTCAAACAAGTGCTGCTCCATCGTTCATTACACGAGCTCCACATTTCACCACTCAAATTCCTGTTACTGTTCAAAGTCGGCAGCGTCGAGGTCTTATTCTCAAATCGTCTCTGATCAGCGAAACACAAAGACGACAGTTACCCCAAATAGCACGAACTGTTGGCACTGATCCTGCACGTCCACATCAAACTTCGCGCGCTTCTTCTACTTTGACATCCCCTCACGTTACTTCATCCCCACTTCACTGTACACAGTGTAATGTAGTACTAAATACCGCCTCAGACTTGAATCTACGTCCAAATATTGGATCTGCACCGGGGCCATCCGTTGGGTTTGATGCAAATTCGAAGAAGAAGAATATGCGAATATGTGAGAGTCCTGAAGTAATACATTGTGAAGGGTGCAATCTATCTGTGGGAAATTCAGAAAAGGGTATAAAAACGGATGCAAATAAATATTACAGGCAGCACGGAGAACGAAACTTCCCTTTACATGATTATGACGATACGAGAACAATGAATATAGGTTCTAAGGGGAAGCAAAAAGAACCTGATGTATCGGCGGATGAAGGATATTTTGCTCGTCAATCGAATGTTCGTAAAAGTGGAGGAAAACTAGCATCTGTCTCGGAACAAACACCAACGCCACTCTCTGATCCGAATAAAAGAAAGTTGAAAGTAGAGCAAGTATCACCATCACAAGCAAGCGATACCTCTATACCAATGCCCATCCAAGCTGGTGGCCAGTCAAGTCAATCAACAAGGCCTGACTACATACAAGGGCAAGTACTTTCTTATGCAAAATCACCTGATATTCCTGTATTATTAAAAATCAGTCCCGAGCTATCAGTGTCTGAATCTGTAAGGGATTTACAAAATCAACTCTCTTCATTGGAAAAACATACTAAGCAGGAAAAAGATACAAAGAAATTGTTCAAGGGGTTGAGGGTCGCTACTGCAGCAGCTTGTGAAGAGGGGGTTGATAAGTTTATTGAAGAAATTACAGGTTACAAGGTTCGAAAATTACTTATGGATATTAGTGCTATGGATGGACTTAGTGTGAATACACTGGCACATGTTGCAAGACAGACGGCTCAGAAAAGAAAGGGGGATCTTAGGAGGTTACAGATGACTAAGATCACTAAAGAGGAGGCCAGAGACAGGAATTTTGAAAGAGGGTTTGGATTTGGCAATGGCGATGGTGACGGTGATGAATCGTGGAAAAATAGCTTAGAGGAGGTGGCTAGGATGAGGAGAAAGGGACAGGGAAGAGGAAAATTACCAAGAAGTCAATCTGGAGAGTTTAGGCGTAAGCAAAATAGTAGTTTGGAGAGGGAAAAGCCTTCTAGAGATAGAGCGTTGGGGTTGGTGGCGGGAGACCAGGGGGTTAGACTGAGGGAAGAGGCGGAAGCCGCTTTTGATGAGGTTAGTACGAGAGAGGATTAGTAGTGAGGCATCAAGGGCTGAGTGGTCTGCTATATTGTAGATGCTCTGCCTATGTATACCTATGGAATGCACACAAGATATAAATAATACGATTAATTCTCCCGCGTAGCATGAACTACCTACTACGGAATTAAGTTACAGTGACGAGTTCTCGTCTGATTTAAGTTCTGAGTTCGAGGAAGAAAATGGGAGCTAATCATCGGAGGTGTAAAGAACAATTGAAGGTTTTGCACGCGTTATTGAAGGAATAGCTCAACAGTGTGAAACAAATTCGAATAACAAGAGCCAAATGCCCAGGTATGCGAGTACATTTAGACGACTCACATAAACATATATTCTAGATTGATCTGCCACATAACCCACCAGCAATATTCCATCTAGCATAATACTTTTTACAGGTGACCCGCACCATGAATTCAACATATACTTCTTCCACAAAAGTGACTTCGTACCTTCTTTTGAACCCAGCTTATTTGACGCGGTAGCTATTTCCGACATAGGGAGTATAGGTATGTTAATCGTTATTATTATTCCACTTTGGTCAAATGAAAACCTGTTGTATCCTCAATTCTACTTGTATGTGCCATACTAGACTCTCCACGACTGAGAGAAGAGAATTTCCAGATAATTAAATCTTCTAGGAATATATGTATCTACTCATTTCAGACTGTAAGGAATGTAATGGATATCTTTGAGAAAGAATGAGGTTTTTGTACTTGTATTAATCAGTAGCGTGGTCTTATGTTGAGGATTTTTTTTATCCATGAATACATGTCGGAGTCTATTTCCTGCAGACGAAGAAGGTATTGGTAGGATCCTTCCTTCCTTCCTTCCTTCCTGGCTTTGTATAATGAGATACAAAGCACCGGTGATGCCTGGTATGAATCTTGCTTTCAATGGTGATGCCATTTTCAAGAGAGTTGAGATTTTAGAACCTCAGAGAGAAAGTCGCAGTTCGGATGAGGGAACAAGAAATTGCGAACTTATTCGCCGCGTGATTAAAGATTCATAAAACGGTATTTATTGGCGATGCGACGGGGTGATGAGTTCGGATTACAACGTTAGGGACCAAGAACCGTTCAGTTTTGATCGCAACAAACTTTTGCTGGGTTGGAAGAGAGTGCTCGATGGGCAATAGTTTCATGACTTTTTCATAACTTTGTGAGTCTTCTGTTCGATGATAGCACATTTTTTGGACTCGTGTTTGCTTTTTGAGATTTAATCTTCTAGATCTATCGTCGCCATGATCCTCGACTAGGAGTCATCATGACTCGGAAAATGGCGCTTGTTGAGATGCTTTGACATTTGGACGTTGGTATTCTATCTCGCATCAAAATTATTTGCTAAGGATGTTAGCTCGCAGTTGCGGTCTTGAGTATTCAACTGTAGATGTAAGTTATTCGATACAGGTCTCAAATGCAGCACTAAGCGCCGAAAATATAGACATCCAGAGTAGAGGGGTCGCAAGGGAGGTAAGCAGGTGAGCTGTCAAACAAGCGTGAATAATGAATGGCATGCCAAGACAGCCTCAAGAACCATCAAGCCCTCTTAAGTAGGGCCCCTAAGCTTCTCCTCGCTTCTTTCGCGCCGCCCCTTCATTTCCAGTAAACGACAGATGCGATTCAAGTGCGGTATACAAACCATTTCTCAAACTCGTATTTCAAACGCTCCAGTCACATTTCCCCTTGCCAAGAAGAAAAAAAGGAATACGATTCCCGATCATCAGATTTTGGATAAGCTTATTTTTTCACCAGCAGAAACTCCATTGCTCGAGAGTTAAATTCAGGGTGTTCACGGTCATTTTTCGGACGAGACTTGGGGGAACTCAAATGGAGCTCAGGCCGAATCTTGTTACCGGAGTGAAACCGTTTTGCGCACTGTTGTAACTTGTCATCTTGAACGTGAAAAAGATAAAGGCTGTACCGAGTGGCTCATGAGGTCCACCCTTATCAGGTTTCCACCGCCTGAGATCGTATTGTGAAAGAATGTCGAAAAGCCCCCGAGACATACCGAAGACTAATTGGTACTGTTAGCGAGGTCATGTGTGATGATGGAGATGATTGCGAGCAAAAATGATACGAGAGCGGATACTTTTCATTTTTGCGATCGAATATTGGCTGCTGGCTAAGAAAGAAAAGGGATGTGATGGTTGGCCTGCCAGGTCCGAACCATGAAGAGCAACAGGTAACCGTGGGAACTTCAACCAACAAGTGCCCCTTGGAAGGTTGCTCCTGTTGTTGAAAGAGAATGATACAATAGTACACTGCTATGATGGTGATGGGCCGTAGATCAATAGCGATCAGTGGGAATAACAGAAGAAAAATTTGGCTGACAACCAAAATTTTAAGGTTTAGCAAAATTTATGTAAGTATCGTCAGCAGCTTACGTCTCACAACACGAAAGCCATTCGGAAATGGAGTCATTAATACAGCAAGTAGCGTAACACCGCTCTATTGTGCATATGATATGTATGAATGTGGTATACAAATACATCGTAGAACGGTAGGACGGAAGAATGGCTTGTAGATAGTCATTGTCTTTCATCTAATTGTCGGTACCGATGATTCGTCGTGTCGTGAAGGTATCCAAATTACGGCAAGTACGGCAGTGAAAAGTGACCAAGACATTATTGACCCAATTTTTCGGTTTCCTTTTCTCCTCCTCTCCTTCTCTTCTTCTCTCCCTCTCTCCCCCTCTCTCCCTCTCTCTCTATCTGTCTATCTGTCCCGCTTAGTTAACAAAGATGTGGCACAGCCAGGACTAATTCTTCAAATTCCAAAAATAATTTAAATTTTTTCTTTCCCCTTTCTAGCTTCTCTTCAGTACCGTATGATGTACTCAGCCGCCGTCGTTAAGCCTTTAACTACCAATACCTAGGTAGACAGTAATACGGACTAAGTCAACCTGGGCATACCGGACCAATTAAAGCTAATTTGTTCCTGAGATCCTTCTTTACAGATGCTTACTACATCGTACTTCTTTAGATCTCCACTAGGAATTACCTTGGCTCTAGGGTCCAGCGGGTCACATCAAAATCTGCAGCCCAACTTCCAAGAAGTCGTGGCATTTTGCTGGGAAGCATAAAACCGACCTTCTGTTTCACTAAACGGCCACCAGAAAGCATAATGAATGCTGAGTGGCTGAAATGCACAAGAATCCAACAAGCCAAGCTAAAACACATTGCTTGAAGTGCCTTTAGTCATCTAATCTTCCCACAGGATCAAACCAAATATTTATTCATATGCTTTGGAAATGGGATGGAATATGCAAACCGGCACTGCTCTTCTCCCTGAGCTGTTAGTCTGTTACTTCAACCGCCCGTGACACGAGAAACAAAGTCAATAAATATATGGATCCCATATGGAAACAACATCGTAATTCTCAAGAAAGAGGAAAAAGCGCCACTTTTTTCCGGAGCAACAGAACACGAAGGGGAATAACGTGCGTGCTCATCCGTCGCCCCATCATTGATACGGTCGATCATGTATCCCAGGTATCGCAAGCGTTTTCATTTGACATTGTCAGTAGCACTTCGTACCTGCATCATAGTCAACAAATCAGTCAACACCAACTCCACAATAAGTAATCCACCCTCAATTGATTTCAATTTAGCACTTTACGATGTATCTTAAAATGGATTTTGTGTCTCTTCCAACGAGACGTATACGATAATGTTATTTCTTGCCCTGCGTGATTTAGCTTGGAATGACATGGCATTAGCCTCCCTAACGCCTCCCCTGCCTCCTTTCATGACAATGCTGAAAACCTTCGCTTAACCAATCAGAATAAGGAAGCAACTTCTGATACAAGGTTTGTTTGACCACGCCCCCGCCCCTCGTTTGCTTACAGTGACAAGGCTGTGTTCGGAATTCGAGTTTGACACCATGGACCATTGACCATGACCAGCCCACACGAGCGTGCAGGAGGAAGAAGTGTAAAATGCAAGAAAAGAAATTGTTGAAATAGATCAAATCCCCAAGATTAGTAGGTGTTCACTTCCCGCCTTGTCAATCGTCCCCATATTTTCTTGTGAATACTTATTGATCTCACATCCCCCTCCTCCCAAAAGTCTTTCTGGAAATTCCTCTCCACATCTTGGCATTGATTTTCTATATTTCATCATCCATCTCTCTGAAAAGTGGTTCTTATATCAAACGGTTCATCTTTCGTTTGGACGTTCTCTTTCATATATCTCAACTCACTCACATTCGCTTTGCGTTTTTGCATCGTTTCGTACTTGAAGTCCGGTACTTGTACTCTTGTACTCTAATCAGCTTATCTCCTCACATATCACACACACGCACACACACATCACATATTTCAAGATGCGTTCCTCAACAATATCAGCATCTGCTGTTGTTCTCCTTTCAGGACTTGCCAGTGCACAAACATTCACTGATTGCAACCCAACAGAAAAGAGTAAGTTGGATGACACATTACTTGCAACTTAAAACTAACAAACATATAGCCTGTCCTTCAGACCCAGCCATTGGAGGCCTTCAAGTGACCGACTTCACCGCTGGAAAGAGTAGTTATTGGGAAGTCGAAGATGGAACCACCATGTCATACGATGGTACCCTCGGTGCCCAATTCGTCATTAGCACAGCAACCGATGCACCCACTATCAAAAACATTGGATACATCATGTTTGGTCGCATCGAGACATGGGTGAGAGCATCAGCCGGAACTGGTATCGTCAGTAGTTTTATTCTCGAATCCGACGATCTCGATGAGATTGATTGGGAATGGCTCGGTGCCAACAACGCCGAGGCCGAGAACAACTTCTTCGGAAAGGGAAACACGACGACCTATGACCGTGCTCAATACCCAGCAGTCGCTACACCTATTGACACCTTCCATAACTACACCATTGACTGGACCGCCAAGTCCACCATCTGGTACATCGACGGAGTCGCCGTCCGTACACTCCTTTATGACGACAAACAAACTGTAGGCGGAAAGAACTATCCCCAAACCCCCATGTTGGTCAAGATGGGAAGCTGGATCGGATGTGCCAGCAAAGCAGCCGAGACGGATTCCGCCACCGCAGGAACCTGCTCCTGGGCTGGCGGAGCCGTCGATCTCACCCAGGGCCCCTTCACTATGTACGTCAAGAACGTCACGATCCAAGACTACGGATGTGCTACCGAATACACCTACGGCGATCTGACCGGTGACTACACATCCATCAAAGCAACTGGTGGCTGCAGCGCCGACGGATCAGCTGCTTCGCCATCCGCATCCTCATCCTCTGCTGCATCCGGAAGTTCATCATCTACCAAATCCTCAAGCGGCAGCTCCACCCTAAGCACCGTCACCGGGACCACAAGCGCCATCGCCGTCGGAACCGCAACCGGCACCGCCACTCTTTCCGCCGGCGAAAAAGCCACCGCTGCCGCCATATCCGGAAGCACAACCAGCTCCTCCACCATCGCCAAAGTAACCACCACGTCAGATGCAAACTCGCTCAAGAAGCCCAAGCACGAATACGGCATGATTGATCTTGGCGTGATGGTCTTGGGTCTCGGATTAGGTTATCTCGTTATGTAAACCTGATAAACGAGAAATTCCAGGAAAGGGATTTCCTCCTTCCTATCGGTTTCCGAGTGCGCGGGAAATTGTACAGTAGGAATTACATGACACAAGTATGATTCACCAACTGCCATATTCACAGGAGCATGAATGGATTTTTGGGGCGGACGACATCACTTTGAAGCATAGGTTATGATGGACAGTTATTTACTGTCGATGATGATATACCCACACATGAAGAATTCGAGAGAAGCGCGATTTCAGCATGGCTTATAGAAGAAAGATAGATGAGTAGCTTAGCATTGCATATGGACATTGCATCATGGAGGGATGAACGGGGAGTTATTTGTTAATACTGGGGGTTTATTTATACCATTCGGCATGTGTTTATTTATTCATTTATTATATCGCAGTTTAATGATTGATAGAGGAGAGAAATAAAAGGATTTATGAATATATACTTACTTGCATATGTATGTACCTAGTGTATAGGTGATACCTGATGCAATACTCCCATGCTCAAACAATCCTATCACTCGTGAATAGTATGGTATGATCAATTCAGATTACGAAGAAATAAAAATAAAAATAGTAATTAGATTCTCAACATCTCACCAAACCCACCCAATACGATCCTTCGTACTTCTCAATCTCTCAAATCTCATCCCACCTCATCCCATCTCACTTTAACCTCTCCAGCCACAAAACCCATCCTTCCAAATTCCAAACCAAAAGTCGTTTGAATTCGAGCAATTCCCTCCATAATCTCAAGCATGCACTGAATCATCCCATCATCCCATCGTCCCATCACCTCTCTATTGCTCTTTGCATCCACCAGCCGCCATCCCCAACCAAAACCAAAACCTATCCACATTCCCAACCCAATTCCGCGTTTTCTTTTCTTCCCTCTAGCTCCAACTTCTACTCCCCATCCACCACCATTCTCATCCACACCACGCACGTACACATACCCACCAAACCATTTGCACTTCCACTTCCACTCCCAATCCCCACTCCCAACCCTCTCCACCCACACTTACACCCACAAATCCCACAATATCCTCACACCACACCAAATACAATTCCATCTCCCACCATCATCCCGCACAATCCCTTATTATCCACCATCCATCTAACTCCCCCCCCCCCCCCCCCCCAAACTAACCACCCAAACTAACCGAACAACAACATACACCTACCTACCTACCTACAAGCCACGCGTTCCCAATATCAAGACCATTATCCCCATTACAATCTACCCCTTACAACCCGCATGAAATTTCCATTCCCATTCACATTCCCATTCACATTCCCATTCCCACTCCCACTCCCACCTCCAATCCCATCCCGCAGTACCCTCAATCTCCATCTCCATCCCGCAGTACCCTCAATCTCCATCTTCATCTCCAAACAATTATCTTTCTATTCTTAAAGCCGCCCCTTCTCCCCACCTCACGAAAAAATCATATATACATACTCGTATTCGTAGGCAGGTACTTATATCCTAATTCGTATATACATACATATACAGACGTCTGCCACCAGCCCCCAATCAATATCTGTTGCTTACTCCCCTCTTAACAATTCAAAGATCTCGCCCTGATATCCCCAACTCTCTCCTCTCTCTAAATATATTCCCTTATTTTCTCTGTGAATATATATATAATATTCATCCCGCCCCTTTCTCCCATTCACATCCCACGAAAGAACAACCAGGCACAAATCCTATTCTCACTATGATCACCTCAAAAACCTCAAGTGAATATAAAATTTGGTATCATTATATACGTCATTTCCTTATCAAGTTGGATATACTACCATACGAGAAGCCTGGCACTTTACTAGTCCAGCCATTATCTTCCCCTTCCACCCCTAAAGTTACCCAGGTTACACCAGTCCATCCATTGTTGCCCATCCCATTCCATTCCATTCCACCTAAATGTCCCAAAAGTCCTCCCTGAGACCTTTCAGGAATTCAGTCTACCATCCTACCATTCTCCAATAACACATATTCATCCATTCATCCAACCCACGTAACTCCCATCATAATTCTTTTACTCCCCTTCCCCGTCCTTCCTTCAAACTCTCTTATCATCTAAGGTCCTTGCCAACTCCTGATTCCCTATTTTCGCAAAAGCCAAACCCTCGCACGCTAAAAATAGATTTAATTCAATAACAGAACTTGAATCTGCTTCAAAAGAAAAACATTCAAAAGTTTAAAGAAAAAAGTTGGCATTGAGACCAGACCAATAAAGGGATCCAATGCAAAATGTAATATAGAAAAAAAGTATGGGTATAACCTCCTCTCCTTCCTCTGATATGCTAAAGAACCGATTCGATGCTAATGGTGTTATGAATTGATAATGGTATGTAGTAGATGGCATTGTTCGTTTCCTTGGGGCCGCTCGCGTGGATGCAAGGTAATGTACAAAAAGTCAAAAGGGTATTGAAAATTTGCTTGCTAATGCTGCACCTGAAAAATCTGAAGAGGAAATAAATATCGTCGTTATTATAATTACAGTCGTGTTTTATGTATGTTCTTGTTGGCAATTATAGATACGTCTAGGGCACCTGTCCGAAGTCGTGTATGGTTCGTTGATTCAATCAATGAATGATATCTGTCTAATCGAAGAATGATTCTTCGTCGACTAAACCTATAACCCTTTCGTTAATATACGTTATCGGCAGAAATCAAAATAATTCCTTACGAGGATCATTCTCTTTCAATCTGTTGGTAGATTTCTTCTGTCCCAGCCCCATGCCCATGTTGAACATGCTACTTTCTCTCCTCTTCGATTTAGTAGCCCCGTGTTGCTGGTCATGGGAAGAAATTCCTAATGTATTGCCTCGACTACCATAATCGGGCCCAGCCATTGCGTTAAACCCAGCAAATCCTGGGCCTTGCTGACCAAAAGATTGCTGGTTGAAGGATGGTGTTGGGAGATCTTGCTGAAATTTTTGGCGTCGAGGAGAGCGAATATCTTCAGGAGACAAAGCGGGGGCGGTAACTGTTACCTCCACAGGACGACGTTCATGCTCATTGGGCTCGTATTCAAAAATGCCATCATATTGTTGCAAGAAAAGAGCAAAAACAGGAGCCGGAATATTGAGAGTTGGCGAGAATACAATCCCAACATTTCGAACAGTCATCTTGTTTACATCTGAATGATTGATGATGTTGATAAGGAAACCAGCCAGATATCTGAGCAATATGTTGTTTGCTCGTGGTAGTCTGTGGACCAAACCATTGAGAGCGCTGATTTTCTCATTTACGTCGTGAAGCTCTGTAACTGCAATAAATTCGAGGTGAAGTTCACGGGTTAATATAGTGGTTGGCAATTCTCTCAAGTATAACTTCAGCAGAGAGGCCACAGCATGTATGTCATAGTACTGATCGTCAGTAACCAAGTTCACGTCACCCTCGACATTGAAGCGTTCCCGAAGCTGTCTAATGACAACGTTGGATCCGCTCAATCTGAAAATTCCTTCTTCGCCTGCAGCATTCTTCGCATCCAAGTATTCAATGCATCGATAAATGACTGCTGGAAGCTCAACTTGAACATCGGCTGGATGATTGTACCTCACAGCTTCAGTTAATGGAGTTCCAAAAACTGGTCTAATTGGACCATGCTGATCGTAGGCCATCTGGGACAAATTATGATTCGACATATTGATTGACAAGTCTGGTAAGTCTACCGATGGCCTTGGTTTTGAGCCAAATCCAAAAAAGCTACGTTTCTTCTGTTTGATTTTTTCATCTGGGAGCAATGCCCCCGATTTATTTCCCCATGAACCAGCATCCTGAATTGGGTGGGCGTTCTTTGGACCAGAAATAGATTTCATGGATTGAGAGTGTGGGAGTGACATTGGGTCTCTTTCGTGGCCATGGCTTGGAGGCGACGGTGTGTCCGAGTTCTTCAATTTCGAACCATGTGGTGCAGCGCCTTGCTTTGTCATGTCATATCCAATAGCACGCAAATCGTTGTTCTCGCCCAGCTTCCCTTGAGCACTTCCCTTTCTTCTTGCATGTGGATGAGAGTTGCCTGAACCAGAGCGAGCATGACTTGGACGACGAGGCTCATCCTCATCTTTGAGATCAACGTATCTAAGAAGAGCCTCGACCCATTCGTCGCGTTCCTTATCGCTCTCAGCACACAGAACATGTCTCACAAGGCTAGAAGAATCTTTTCTCTTCGGCTCCAAAATCAAAAATGCATGTCGATATTGATTGTCAACATCATCACCTTCCCCTCGAGAAGATGGTGATGGATCAGTCTGCTGGGATTGTTTTCCAATCTGAGCGCCTTGGAGTTTGATGGTTCCTAGATGTGGTCCGCCAGGCGACTCGTAATATTTGAACACGGGGCCATCCAACACAAAGAATCGTGCTTTCCAACCTCCAAAGTTTTTACCTTTCTTGGTCAAGTAGCCATTCTTCAGAGGTCTGCCACCTGGTCCAGTCTTCACAGGACTTTCGGAACCCGTGTCACTACTTGGAGTCAGGTCATCGGCGTGTGGCTCCATTGTATTCGAGGACAAGTATCGACAGATCTCCAACGCAGAATTAGTATCCAGCTCTGTATTGAGGAGCTCATCAAGATAATGATCGAGTGCCGCACGCCTGGCATCAATCTTAGCTGGAGAGTGGCCACTGAAGAGATATTTATCCGGCGTCCTGGCTGTAAAAGTAGGGCACTGTTTCAAGATCTGGTCTAAATGTACCAATGACGCCGAGTCTTTCTCCACTCTCCATAGTTCTTTACCATCCGATCGCGCGAATACTGCAAGAGTGAAAACCGGATCAGTCTCTAGATTGGCTGGAAACATCAGACTAGCTCTCGAAGGCTTCAAACGTGACGAAGCCACCTTCACATCTATTGATGGCAAAGCATTTGGGGGAAGAAGTAGGTCTGGGTATTCATCGGTGACAAGTCCTTTATAAACCACGTTTCCAGAATGAGTAGAAGTCGGAGAGTCGCTTGGCCGCCTTCCCTGAACACTTTCATTGACTAGAGTTTCCTCGGATTTGAGAGTGTTGAGAGTTTCCTCGGATCTTTTATTGATCACCAATGGTTGCGGGGAGACGAGAACTAACGGTTCCGCACGGGGTGCATGGGGGGAAACAATTGACATTGGAGTACCGGGAGGAAGGGGAATTGGCTGTCGTGGAGCTCGTGGTGATAATGGTACGGCACCTGAAAAAGCGCCCATTCCTCGAGGAGACAACGGAGGTGAAGCCATCGATGAATGAGATGAGTTTTGTCTTGAAGACATACCCATTGGTCTTGGGCTCTGTGGTAAACCAGGACTCATCATTGGAGGAGACATCATCCCTGTTTTTGGAGGAGGTGATCTTGATGCACTCAACATACCTGCCAAGGAACCGGTACTCTCATCTTGTGGGGAAAGAGCCCGCAAATGAGCATCAGGTGGTGAGATTGGAACAGTTTGTCGCGGGCTTAGAGGCATTGCTGGTATTATTTCCTTCGGTGTGGTTGATGCTGACTTTGGGGTTCCTTTCACGCTACTCTTCGAGCTTTTCTTCGAAAGGCTTCTTGCCTCAGCATCTCGTGCCGCTGCAATCTCTCGCACTCTATCATCCTCTTCTCTAGTCTTCCGTCGACCTCTATCAGGGAACGATGGGATCTGTTCAACCTCCAATATATCATCATAATCTGAATCAGACTCTTCTTTCGTCTCCGAAGCCTGTCGTAAATGCGTACTAGGCCCAGTTCTTTTGCCAAGATTTAGTGGCGCCGGTGGAGCTTTCCTCGGCGGTGGGTATTTGGGAGATCCACGATCGACCTTTGGCAATGATTCCATGACTGCCATTGAAGGGCCTTGTGATGACATGGGCGGCGGGAGGGGTGCTGTCGGTGGTGGTCCCCGTGGAGAATCCAAAGGTAGATTCCGTGAAGGTGGTACGCTTGCATTATATGGCATGTCACTGGACACCGCTTGGTTCTTTCTTTGAAGTTGAGATGCCTCAAATCCCAAGGGTGGAGAATCAGGATTGTATTGCTGAAAGGCGTGCTTAGTCGGTGAAGGCATCTTCTGCTCGGCCTCCACCATGTTAGACAGTCCCGGTGTTGCTAGTGCTGGAGGGGTAATTGGATATGGCGCTAGAGCACAATCCATGGGCGAATGTTGCGCTGGAGATCCATTTTTGGACCCATCGGAGTTCAAGTGTCCGTCGATACTTTTTGGAACTGAAATCTCAGCGATCCTCAACTCTGAAGTCATTTCCCCGGATTCTGACGTTGGACCTTGTGTCGAATCTACAGGTGATGGATTTGCATTTTGTGTGAGATTCTCCTTCAGCTTTTTCCTGTATCGCTCCTTGTCCTTTAGGGCTCGCTCAAGGTCCTTGTTTAACCCCAAGATCATCGCCCTTTGTTTATCTACCAAACGCCATAATTGTGAATTCTGTGCGGTTTGTGATTGCTTTTCTTTGATTAAATATTGTATAGCCGCCTCCGGCGACCCTGCTGCTTGAATGAGTTGTGCAACATCAATTTGTGGACTCAAGCCTTTGGAATCCTGCGAGTTTTTGTGTGAATGTCCGCTACTTGATATCGAGGAAATAGCAGAATCAATTGAAGAAGTTCGAGGAGGTTGTCGACCCATTTCGATACGATGTGCAGGTGTGGTAGATGTCATCGCAGGTGGTTTATCGGTAGGTGAGGTTGAACCTACGTTTGCCAGGATAGGAGTTGAGACGCTTCGTATCGGGGCATTCGAAGTCGTTTCCTGTAATGGTCGGCCGTATCTACTAGGAGTGAGTGGATTGATCATACAAGTGAAGTTGAGCAGTACCTCAAATTGCCTGGTATTTGGGGTGGTTTGGCAGTGTGGTCAGAAGTATAGAAGTTCTTCTCCGTCGCCAATAAATCATCAAGGCGCTCTTTTGGCGATCGAGGCTCCTGCAGAGGACTCTGACTTGCTTTCGTACTTATGAAAGGATATTGCTCGCCAGAACCCTTCACCGGAAATGTGGTTCTTGTCGGAGTGACACTGCTTGAAGGTGATGTAGGAGTAGTACTTGTTTGTAACGGACTAGGAGCAGGCTTGCGCAGGGAACTAGAACGAGTATGTGAGTGCCCGTAACGAGAAGTGGCTCGATATTAGAGGGAAGAGTGTGTAGCTTACCTACTGCGCGTTTCCCAGACAGGTGAAGAGTTATTTGGTGAAGGAGAAAGTTGAGTGCGACCAGCTGTGGGGCTTTCTTGTGGCAGATAATGAAGCTGCGTATCAGAAGGCCTCTCGGCCATCTGTTGCGAAAGCTGTGACATCGCCAGGTACGCTCGTCGGCTGCTGACACTCCTCAAGCTCGCTATGCATTCATACGCAGAAATGTTTTGGAGTCTGAAATCTGGACTGAGCACTAATTGGGTCGCGGCGGTTTGGGACAAGGAAGAAGAGTGGCGCCTGTCGCTATTACTAGGTTCGGAGTTTCGAAATGATTTGAGCGAGTCGATTGACGTCGCACATTTACTAGAATCCGTTCAAAGCAATGGAATGGTGTACAAATAGGAAACTTGCGACCAGGGTGATGATGTATCGAGTTGGGTCCGGGCGCGCGGGAGATATTGTATTGGAGGATTTAATAAGTGCCTATAATAGCTCTGGAGGACTTTTTTGGTGAAATTTGTATTGCAATTTGCGAATTGGTGGATGCTGAGCTGTGAGTGGTAGATGAAGTTGACGGGCGAAATTGACGAGATTGACGATGTATGTCGATATTGGGTATCTAGATAGGGTGGAAGAGGATGGAATAGAGTCGGTATGTACAGAAAGAAATGGTGGGAAGGGGTACGATATGAGGATATATTATTAGAATCTTAATCCATAGAGAAGGCTGTGAAGGCTGTGAAGTCCATAGAGTCCATAGAGTCCAAAAGTCCACCACATGAAGTGATTAGTTGTTGCATTCATTCATTTTTCGTCGTTGAAATTCATATCAATCATATGACCTCACGTCAGCGAGATGCAGGCCAATGAGCAGGGAGAGATTAATGGCTATGATGTGACGAGATGGGAATATAGTTTATATGAACAGTAGATACAAATGTGGGCAGGTAGATAGAGATGTGGGATGCAAGGTAGAAAATACAAACCTAGATAGATGAATGAATGGAGGTAGATGGTAATAGAACAAGAGTAATAAGGTCAGGAAAATAAACAAAAATTGATTTGACGTTTAGGCGATAAAAAGGAACGGGAAAGCAGCTATTATTGATGCCTTAGGCTTCTCAATATGGTTCTATGAGGACCGGTATTACGTATCAATACTCCCTTCCTAGATGTAGATGGATGTAGATGTAGATGTATATAAAAGCTCTTTAAATCATTCCATTCAGCTTCTTCCAATCAACCGGTATCGAATCCAAGAAAAATCAAAATTAAATAAAAAGTAGACAGATAGTAAGGCAAGCATACACACGGAGGATAGCTGAGAGGCCTCTTATAATTAGCACGATTAGTTTGAATTTCTTTTGCCTTTAGCCTGGGTACCCAGGTAGTGTTGAAGCTTATTGTGAAGTGAGGAATAAAGTTAAAATGATTGGAATGGTTCGAATGGCTCGTATGCTTGATTTGTTTTGAATGGATTACTAACAAATGATATATGTGATGTCAACTGTCAACTCAGATTATTGCCAGTGCAGATAGTACTGTATGTTATGTTGTCTGTAAACCACCTGGTATCTGATATCCGATGTCAGGATTTGACATTTAAGATCTAATATCTAATATCTAATATCTACGTGAGTGATATCTGTTATCAATACCTAATACATAATACCTACTAGACAATACCTACGACTCTCACAAGAACTCCGCCATCCATACAACAACTTCTACTCCCATTAGACCCCAATCCCAAGACCCCTTCACCAATTCGGCTATTCTCTACCCGACTGCGGCACACTCAAAGTACTAATAATAATGAATATACCCAGCAACAACTCAACACCATCAACACGATAGAATTGAAGAAAAGTATTACTCACCTATTACCCTTTACCCTATAGCCTATAGCTCATACATTATTCAAACTAACTCCTTATTCCCTTTCCCGCCTACCCCCAATAATTTCTTCAATACTTATTAATGTGTATGCAATGCAACACCAGGAGGAACTTGGTGCAGGTACCCAGCACATATCACAATACATGCATACCTACATACACACACATGCAGGTCTTATCAACAGACAACCATTCCACTCTTGATTTCTCTGAACGGGGGACTGTACAGAAAGAAAGAAGAAAGAATAATTATTGGAACCTTACTTTTTCCTTTCCTCCCCTTCCCAGATTTTTTTTCGCTCCGTCTCTCTTTATCAGAGTCGTCATATTGATATACCATACTAACTAGCATAGATCACTTCGCTATTCCTCCCATCTCTCCCTTCCCCCCAAGCTTTAATGTCCCTCTCACCTCCCTCCCCTCCTCCATTTACCCCTCAGATCTAATCAAATCTAAAATAAACCCCAAGCCTCAAGTTCACAGCGTCTTCTGCAACCCGTGTCACCCATTCAATGCACAGACATACATTCAGTCAGCTTGGGGTTAATAAATTAAAACCCCCCTCTTCTCTTCCCATTTGTCCAAAAGAAGGGTAATAAACACAAAATCGTGTCACAAATTGAGTCATGATGATATCCAATTTCTATTCGTTTCTGGGACAGAGGGTCTATGCTCTCGGTACTTGAGATAACCTACATTCCCACCTGGCCTGGATAAATATAAAAATGTCATAACTGTCCGTTAGCACATACATGCTAGTTACTAAAAAGAGGATCCTGTCAGCAGGCCGCGGATTCCGGGGACAAATTCATGCAAAGGAACTTCAATGATGATTATGCCTATATACATGCACAATGCATTTATCCATTCGCAATACGCTTCTTCGATACGGTAAGAATGATACCCACAGCGTCTGTAGAAACGTCTCCGAAACATGAGAAACAAACCCCCAGTTTTGATTTTTGGCCACGAGGAAAGCTCATTGACGATTTAGTCTCCCACTACTGGCGTACTGTCAAAATGAAGTCAAGAGTTAGAGTAGGTTGCTCAACACAGCGCGAGTGTAGCTCCTGAGATTTCTAAGTTCTAACGCTCAATTTCCAATGTTAAGTATGCGTTCACAGACTTGTTTAGAAATAGTTGAGATCCATCGTTGAATTCTCTCAAATCATCTAACTTTGTGAATGCATTGATATGAGACTAGAATCCCATCGCCATCCCTAAATCCCTTGATCGCCTGTTGATAGGCGACTTGCACTATCGAACCCCCAAGGCTTAGGCTTAGTACACCAGGTGGTAATTGCGTACAAAACCTAGTCAATCTGTACGCCTGCGCCGTCAATGCAGCATAAGGTAGGGGTATGATTGACCACGAGCCAAGCACCACCACACAAAAGACACAGAAGTGTTCTGAGCAAAGGCGGTGTGATTCACAAACTATCGGCAACGCGAAGCAATTCGTTGATTCAAAAGAAGGGGATGGCACCATTAACTAGATGAGTTGAAAACCTTTCCTACCACCCCAATACACTTCCACACACACAAAATGGCTATCTTCCCCTGAATGACGCTTTGAAACAAGTGTGGAGGGTTGGGTTCGTAAATATTAATGCTGGCGTTGATGTGGAGACACCGTTCAAGACGCAGGCGATCAATGCTTTGAAGAACATCATGCTACAGTATGTACATATCTAGGAATGTACATACGTGTATAGAACGTATATGTACGTTAAAATGATATCCAACATACAAGACCGGAAGAGAGTATACTGCATCTATTTTCTACAATTTTCAACGGCAGTGCAGTGCAGTCAGTACGCAATGCAGATGTATCTACAATCTTCCATTGGCTGACGGCAATTGAAATCTAGGCTGTGCGTGCCAATGAGTAGCCACAATCACACATGAAACATTATCAATCAGATCCCACATCTTCCATCTCCATTGAACATCCCCCATTGCATGTTCATTGCCTTGCGACTTCTTGTCAATCATCCACAGATCGCTGCACTCTAATTTTCACAGCGGTTAACACCCACACTCCAAGCCACCAATCAAATCCCACAACTCAAATCCTCACCACAAACCACCTTTTCAGCTCCCCCTCAAGTGAGGCTCAAAACCCGGTCTCCTGATGAAGAATGCCAGGTATCACATCTCCCATTCACACGATCTAGCAAGCCGACGACATCTAGTGGAACTCGGGACTTCTCGTGGTCACATTTTTAGTAAGTGTGTATATCAAAGCCAAGATGGACAGGGAAAATTCTTCATGAAAACCCAAATTTTCATGCTTCTCCTTGCCTGGGTTAAGTACGCACTCAGCCAATATCATTCCGAGATCCATCCACCCAGATTCTGGAATATCTGCAACGTTCACGTTATTTCTTCGGGTGTTCGGTAAGGGGCGCGTGAGATTTCATCCTTACATTCATGGGTACACGACATTGAAATATTTATTTCTCGAGATATTTACGCTACTACGAATTTCCCGAGTCTTTTTTTTTTTTTTTTTTTTCCTTCGTGGCCAATTATTCTTGCTGTCTTATAAGTACGAACACGAGAAAGATGCAGTGCCGCAGGGGCTTATGTACCAGCTGGTCTGCTTTGGACTTGTTCGTGAGCGTCATTGAATGCTCGCTAGATGTAGTTCAGATGAGAATGATGACGATAGGTGAAATAAAGAACGGTGGCGAGATTCATATAGACACTACAATATACCATAACCTTCACCTCACGATCAGAGAGAGAAGCAGGAAGCTTTCTACTCGACCCAAATTACCATCCACCCATTATGTTTCCTCAAATCACAATCACAGTGTTGTAGTATTCCAGATATCTATTAACCTCTATTCAAATCCAAGCTGCTGTACCAAAGAGAAAAAAATGTTGTACTGCGAGACATACATGTGTAGAACCTCAAAATGCAGTCGGTACATACTAAATATCTTATTTCACTTCAATTTCCATGTCCGTTTCCATGAAACCAGTAGGAATACCAACCCCTTTCTATTTCTCGTCATACTATCTATCCCCTACTCAGTACATATCAAATCAGAACACATCAAACCAAACCAAACCAACCCACCACTTCAAACACAAATCGCAATTCAACCCAGGTCCGTCATAACACCACCACAAAACCTCATATCACATAGCCCACCTCTCTTCCCAAACAACCCAAGCCATTCATACATAGCATCCCCATTCACATACCTCCCTAAACCTCCCAATTCGCCATCTTCGATCAGCCCAATAAATCTATCTCATTACACATACTACAAGTAGTGCTCCTCCACCAAATCCACAAGCTCATAACCCTAAAAAGATATGTGCAGTGGAACTCCTCTATTCCATCACTCCTTGTGCCCCTCTTGTAAGCTAATCATAAATCAAAGATATAAAACAATATTTACGTAACATGAAAACGTCCAAGTCCATCCCAAATCCATCTCCTAACATAAACATAAACATAAATACAAATACAAATTAATCTCATCATACATACTCTCATAAACAGATATATCTCCCAGAATCCCAACATCCCTTTCCAATCCTCCTCCAGAGATTAGATTCATATGATATTGGTTCACTTATTTATATATGTATATGTGTGTATATATAAAAGTTTCCCAACATTCCTACTTGGTGAATACTGTATTGGACTAGGCTAATCTATCCTAACACGATGAGATGAGGACGAGGCTCAAGGGTATGGTATTCACATAGCCAATTCTATAATTCTAAATTTTCCATAAATTAGAGGTGGAGAATCGAAGGAAGAGATATTAGAAGTAATAGAGACTTCAGCGGATGTGAAGTGCGCTAGATATGAATTTCTAAGGATGGATGAGACAGACGGTTAGGAAATTCACAAGTATTTCGACCCTTTCCAGATCTCTGGTGAGTTGAACATATTTCTGACATTTGTGCATTTGTATAACCCCTCAAGCTATGCTATGCTACGATATGCCAATCCCATCTCCTTCCAACCAAATTTATTAGAAACACCCCAGAAGAGTCTTTGAGCACCACCAGTAACAATATTTATCAAATCATCATCAATCTATAACTCATGAAAGATATGTCGTAAACCCAGCCAAGCCCAGCCAGAAATCTCCCAAAATTCTAACCGCTATGCTGAAAAGCAACTTGTACCCAAGCTCCTGGAACTCCAAACCTATCCCTATACACATTGCATGTAAAGCTGTAATTGAAAGTAAAGAAATGAAGGCAAATTCTCAAGAAATCAATACCCCGCTTCATGTCGGCATGGGATTTATCCCACTACCACCACCACCACCACTTCTACCATATTGAGCCATTATTGACCCCTTTGGCGCCGTGCTGGGTTTTCTGTTGCTCGCAGGTGCTCGCTTCTTCGTAACACCACTGCCCGACCCTCCCCTACTTGACGTCGAACCGCCACTCTTTCGCCTACTGTTAAAACGAGGTTTTGACTTATTACCATTAGATCCCTTTTGATATGATCTTTTAGATGATTCAGCTTGTGCTGGTTGGGTCCTTGGAACTTGGGCTGCCATCTCCATTCGCTCATTGAATGCTTGCACTGCTGGATCGACTTGAAAGTACGGGGACGGCTCTTCCGGTTGATTACCGTATTCATCTTCGATTCCACTTTCGTCATCTTCACTCACCAAGTTTACTATCAGATGGTTCTTATCTGGCTTGAAATTTGGATCCATCATCTCGTTATAATGCAGTCTGTTCTCCTCCAACAACTTTAAAAATCGCTTGCCATACAAAGCTACATTATTTTCGTCAATTCCAGGTATTTGTGACATCAGAGTAGTATCTGTCGTCCAGCGAATTGCCATCCGCCTGAACTCGACCTCTGTGAAGTAGGGCTTCCTGTGATTATTCTTGTTCCTGAGAGTTTCTTCCAGCATCTTGGCCTCTTGAACGAAAGCGATCACAATTTCTTGATGTACTGGATCTAACCTCTCCATTTCCTGATCGGCCGTGATTGGTGGCCCAATACGACTAGTTTGTCTAATGCCGCGCATTGTTCTGCTGCTTCCGCTCGTCGGCTCGAAATAATCCTCCTCCTCTGAGCTTTCAACGCTGTCGGAAGCAGGAGGGTCGTGCTGTGGGTAGGTGCTTGGATGAAAATCGTCATCACTTATATCCTCATCTTCAATGTGGCGTTCTTTACCCTTTCTACTATGGCGGCTTTGACTTTGAGTTATTGGTGAGGTAAGTAATGTAGACGGTGGCGGTGCTTGCTTTCTGGCTTTGCTTTTTGTGCTCTTGCGTGAAGCTGCGGCTGGCGACGTCGATATTCTAGTTTGAAGGGGAAGTCTCAAGTTTTTAGACATGTATTGCCTATGTTTTGGACCAAGCTAGAGGAATGGTTAGTGTTTGCACATTGCAGAAGGGAATTTCTCTTACAAAAACAAAGTCATTATGAAATCCACCCCTGTTCTTAATGGCGCGGAACTGAAGACCTCCAAACTGGATGAGTTTTTCAATGAGTCGTTCAATCTCCGTCTTCCCCATGTTTTTCAGTGAACCAAACTCATCAAGCTCGTGATGGTTTTCAGATTTGATCTTTGCTAATGCCTTGCCTTCCAATACAGCAGAGAAATGACCAATAGCAAAATTGCCCTGAACTTTACCAACGAGACTGATGACTTTTCGGGCCTCGCTACTGAAATCGCGTTCTTCGTAAGTGTCATTGGAATTGCATGTATCACAATTACCACAATCTTCCCTCCTGAAAGTCTCACCGAAGTATCGCAGTAGCTGTACACGGCGACAATCGATGCGGTTGTCACAAAATCGCACCATAGCTTCCAACATTTGACGTTGCTCCGTTTTGACATCTGGGCCACCTTCTCCCTTCTCAATCATCTTTTTATATATTTGACTATCTTGAAAGCCATAGTAGAGGAAACACGCAGCCGGTTTGCCATCTCGACCAGCTCGACCAGTTTCCTGGTAATAGCCTTCTAAAGTTTTGGGAAGGCAATAGTGGATGACAAATCTCACATTTTGTTTGTCAATACCCATACCAAAGGCAATCGTTGCGACCACGACTTGGATACTTCCTATCTGCCACTTGTGTTGGGTATCTTTCTTTTCTTCGGGCGTCATATGAGCATGGAAATGATGTGCCCTGATCCCTTGTTCCCGTAGCTTTTTAGCCACCTCTTCGCAATTGTCACGAGAGAGACAGTATATGATTCCGCTCTGATTTTTGTAGTCAACAGAAAGCATTTTGGTTATCTCGCTAAACATTGCCGCCGTTGATCCTTTGCCTGTTTTACGTCGAACCTCATAGTATATATTAGGTCGATTGAAACTTTGTTTTAACTGCTCACAATTTTGCATCCCAAGGTTGTGAATCACATCTTTCTTTACTCTTTCTGTTGCAGTGGCAGTTAAAGCAATAAATGGCACACCGGGATATCTCCCGCGAAGCTCGTGGAGGTTTTTGTAGTCTGGTCGGAAATCATGGCCCCATTGGCTCACACAATGAGCCTCGTCTATAACAATGCGAGCAAGCCGCTTCTTGGCATAGAGATCATCCAATTTTGATTGGATAGCATTGCTTTTGTTGATCATCTCTGGGGTGACGTACAGCAATTCGACAAATTGCTCTGGCTTCCTTTCGTTTAAACCATTGAACAATTGTTGTCTTGTCTCCTGAGTTGATTCGCTGTTAAACAGATATGCCTGAATGCGAAGCTTATGGAGATGATCTACCTGATCATGCATAAGTGCCAAAAGAGGAGAAACCACAATTGTAACACCCTTCGTTTTGCCCGACTGTACAATTGCAGGTAATTGATAACACAGGGATTTTCCGCCACCAGTTGGCATCAATATAAATGCATCACGCCCAGCTAAGGTAGCATTGATTGCTTCCAGTTGATTATGTCGAAACCCTTTTAAGCGAAAACGATCTTTTAGTGCCTTTTTAACATCATTAGACCATGCATGACTATACATATCTGTCCGCGAAGAGTCCACAACTGAATACATATCTTTTGGTTTGTCTGACTTCAGGCTACCACGCTTTGAACTTCTGGATGGGTCTCGTGATGCGTCTCGAAAAGATGCGTTGAGGGATGATTTCGTTGAAGATGGCTTGAAAGAGTTGCCTTGCTCAACTTGATGTGTCAAATCAAGAATAGCTTCATCGTCATCATCATCAAAATACCCATAATCTTCCTCTACCTCCGCCACATTCTCCTCATTCGCTACTTTAGTACCTCTCATAAAATTCTCCTCGTCTTCAAGCAGTTTGAAAAGGTCCTCGTCATCATCGTAGTCTGTCGGCGAAGGTTCTCTGTGAAATTCCGGCCTTTTCACGAAATTATCAGGCCTTGAGTAGTTACTGGCAGGAATCATCGATCTTGCGGGCGATGCATGTCTCATAGGAGATAGCGGAGCATAGCGAGGCTCTTGTCCTCTTGACTTGCCGGGATTCTGATAGTTAGATGGTGGGTACTCTTGTCTTGTTACGCCTGATGATTGATGTGAAAGAGACGGAATCTGGGTTTGTAGAACGACTTGGCCACTTGCACCCGCACTTGAAGCATGGGTGGAAAGCGGAGTCTTTGTGGACGGAATAGCCCCGAAACCGTAGTTTATCGCGCCAGAAGCATCTAATAAACGCCAACATTCTTTCTTTTTCTCCAAGAGCTCACTAGTCAGTACCTCAGACTCCCCATTGTCTTTTTCTTGGAGATATAAGCTTTGTAGGGCAGCAGTTGTTCTTGAAGCGAGATCCTGGAGACCCTGCAAATTCTCCGCAAGAACTTCGAAGACCTTTTTTTGGTCCAGCATAGATTTTCGCTCGGCTACTATCTCTGGCGGAGGATGCTCACCATCCTCAAGATAGACTTGAAGTGCCTCAGAATTCTGACAGAGAAGATTATCCAGGTGTTTCTGAAAAGGCGCAAGTGCAGATGGGTTCCTCAGATACAAGCTCACAATTCTTTTTTCTTCGAAGCCCAAAGAAGCTGTTGAGGCCTGACTCGAACCTCGTTGAGGCAAAGTCTGTGAAGCCATATAATTGGTAGGAGAATCACGTTGGAAAGGAGATGGCTCGTTCTCTTGGCGGAATGATGCATTTTGTGAAATTGGCTGTAGTGGGCTAGTGAACCTCTTCTTGGCGGGGGTTACTTCACTGTTCTCGTGCATTTGAATTTTGGGGATTGCATGGTTTTCTGGTATGCTACAGATTCCTTTCGACTTGTTTATCGATACTGGGCAAGGAGAGCAGCTTACTCTTGCCTCTGCCTCTGACAAAATATCGTCGTCGTCGGAGTCAAAAATTTCTTTCTTAAGCCTGCGGTGTTTGAGGGGTGAAGGGGTTCTTGTTGCTCGCCGTTCACGACTTTTGATAGAAGGAGACGCTTGCACTTGAACCGGTGAAACATATCGCACATTAAGAGGGGTAATACGTTTCTGAGAACTGATCGTGGCAACAGGGGTCGTTCCTCGTGTTGGTCTTCTGTCCATAACAATATCCTCCGAGTTTTGTCGGCTTCGAATCTTAGATTTCGCACGCTCACCCTGAGAAATCATTTCTCCAACTACATCAACCTCTTCCAATGAATTCAGGTCAGGGTATTCCTCTGCCGATTTACGTGGGACAACTGTTCGTTGAGATTCAAGAAGGATATCTCGAAATGATGGCCCTGGCATTTCCAGTTCGTCGATGTCCATAAACGAATCGTGTTGGTCGTCTTGCAGTTCTGTTGTGTGAACGGGTACCTTCTTAGACTTTCGAGGAGACTGTAACATAGATAATTCCTCACTCTTCCGTTTCTTCGACCTCTTCAAAGGTTCCGTTCTGGATGCTGACCTCTCATCCCACAAAGTAACAGAAGCGTCCTCAAAGGCTTCCACTGTGCTAGAAGAATTTAGGGTAGGAGCTCCAATCAGATCGTCCCCGGTAAGATCTATTGATTCCACATTGTCGAAATTGACTCTGCTTTTCGGCAACGGAGCTGGGCGAGGAGTTGGGCGAGGAGTTAAACCTTTCGGATCTCTTGTGGATATGGGTCTGGAAGGAGTGCCTAATAGAATAAGTCTATGAAACAAGCTGAATCGCCTTCATTTACATACCACTTTCATTACATTGTAGCTTATAGCTTCTTGTAAGGGAGGAACTGGCTGTGGAGGAAGGGGTTCCAAGTTGTTGATTTTGACTTATGAGACTTGGTCTAGTAGTCTTTCGCGCTGATGTGAGTTTTCCCATTTCCGGATCTGCCAATTCATCCCCAGGCGCTTGTGTAGATTGTGTTATCGGAGTAAGTATACGGGGACGAGGTGGGTGTGGATTCGCCACAACATTGGAGATCTCTTCGACTCGGCGATTTCGAATCGGAGCAATTGGTGTATTTCGTATTTCGTGTGCGATACCTTCCCCTTCGAAAATTTCTAAATTCGCAAATCCTGGTTCAATCGTATCTGCAAATGCAGCAATTTGAACTCCAGCGGGGGTAGTAGCTTTGTTTTGAATCAACCAAGAAATATGACTTTGGAGATTATGTCGAGTCATGAGGAGTGAATATGGTACTGAATTTTTGGTAAATCCATTGGTATCTGATGTCAGTTCCGCTCTGGAAAGTCGACGAAGAGTATAAAATTGTGAAGTACAACAGTAGCCAGGCAATATGTTGATGTTTTGCGACATCGCGATAACAAACGCGAATTGTCGCGTCATTTAGCGTCATCATGTGACACCCCGCAAATAGCTTAATTTGGCTGGAATTCAAAATCTTATCATTCGTGCTATCTATCGAATTCTTGGTTAGAGGGTCGTGTCCGGCAGCGCCTGTTGCAGATTCCTTTTTGCTTTTTTACGGCAGTGGTGTAACACGTCGTATGGAAATTCGCTCGATAGAAGCCTATCAGCGAATCAGATTCCGTTTGCTATGAATTTGATTTTGCCAGCAGTCGGGATCTCGCAATGTCAGATTCATGGGTTATGGGTACTTCCTTAATATGGAAAAGAGCAAACGAATATCACGGTCTGGCAGTTCCGCAACTCATCATGCTTAACAGGATCGAAGGAAACGTTTCAAATTTGGATATACAATGCTACAAGGTAGCTTCCGCCAACAATCTTTGCACTCAGTGTATTTCATAAGCAACCCGTCACTCCTTAAGATGATACAACATCAAATTCTACATTCAATGATAGCAAATTGTGAGTTCAGTTCAGCCATTATCAACCATCCTATCGGAGTCACTTAAGCCTCCCTATGATATCGCCGCCGTGTGTATAGCGACCTGCCCCATCATTAATAGCAGTGGCTACCTGGGGAACTTCCCGGGAAGCTGCAGAGGGTATCCGTTCCGAGTTCGAGATCAAATCACTGAGCTTTTATTACTGGATGTAAGTTATGCATTAGACGATGCATGTATGCGACAAGCAGAGGACCTCGCCTCTATAATTACCCCGTACTGGATGAAGCATGCTTGGAGATTAAACTATTGCTGTGTCAAGGATTTCAATATCCGAATTCTTGGAGATTTCGTTCAATACCCGTTCTGTTATCAATGTCTCTTTTCTACCTACTATCTATCTAAGTGCTCGTTTGCGAAATACATCGAGGAAGTTCCTCATGCACGCAAGAGTACTGCAATGCAAACTATCCCAGCGGATTTATATAAATATGTTTTGTGAACTATGGGTTTATGTCCCCTTGGAATGTACATAGCTGACTTTCGTGCCACATTCTTCTTCGGGTGTCCGCAAGTATTGATATGTGCGCCGCATTTTTTGCATTTTCACCAAAGTCAAATGAACCATGAGTTTTGACATGTACGTATTGAATATTTGATCAACTCATCAAACGTATTGATCTGAAATATAATAAGTGTTTATGAAATAGCATAAATGCCAGACCATCAACATGCCTGTTCTACGTTAGGATCTTCATGAGAGTTTTATATTTCACAAACAGATATCTCGCCCAAAAACACAACAAAATCAACCTTACTTGAGCTACTCCTATTTAGTACTACCGAGAAAGAAAGATATGAGCTCCGATAGAGTTTGAACACATCTAAAAATTTATCTTCATGGATGTACCGGTCTCGTGATCATTCCACACTCGCTCGTGGTGTGCATTTGTTTTGGTGTGCTTAGCGAGATCACCTTGCAGCCAACCTTCAACCTATTTCCATACTCCATCACCTACCGATAATACAGCCACACATGTGAACATAAGAATTGTCATAAACTCTTTCAATCCAAATCGGCCGCACTTCAAAAACTCCTAAAATCCTCTTATCAAGCCAAGATTCCCCAAGCTCTCCCCAGGCATTCGCAGCCCCTCGCCAATATCCCCAAGCACCAAAACTCATTCATCAATCTTCCACATAGTGTCAGCCTCAAACGAACACCTCTTCACGCTTCCCATCCATGCTACACATCTTAACCACTCCACGATCTCCTTATCGCGCCCATCAACAACTTTCCCAATCCCCATCCCCAAATCCCAAACAACAAATTCCCGAGTCCGTGCACACACCATCCATCCGGCCTAGCCCGCCTTGCATCCCTCTCACTGATAAGCATGCATACACTCCATACCAGCACCACACAGAATCACCACCACCCCTCAGCTTCCCTTATCTCTCTCCTTCCCATTCTTGCTCCCATTTCCCAAATCCTTATCTCAACATCCCATATCCCTGTTCATGTCCTCCCTTGCCTTGGTAACTTCCTTCCGTACATCAATCTCCGTCCCATGCACATACATACATACATGCACCCCAAACTCCCACCGGAGATTTTGTCCTGCTGGGTACGACGCGAGCGATCACTTGCATCATATGCAGACAGGTATGGATGTGATGATTGCGATTGTGATGTCATGATGGAGAAAGATGTTAAAACTGACGTCAACCACTTAAGTTGTTGACGTCGCTACTATTTTCAGATTTCGAACTCCCCAAGATTTCCTCTTTAAAGTGCAAAAAGCAAGACAAGTTCCAACGGGTAGTATGAGATCTAGCGACACTAATCCCCAAGCAACATTGTAGAATAGATGGACGGTAGCGGCAGCTCGTTGAATAGATCTCCATACCCCCTTGCACGCCTAGCAGTTCATGTATTTCAGGTTCTAGAACAGCTCTATGTATATGAATTGCACATCATCCTGTTCTTGAGTTCACATTCATTATAGCATCGAAGATTTATGCACCAACAAGTGTGTAGTCTGATAATATATTCATCTCATCTCATCTCCTCATTCATCAATAGTTACTTACATCCCTCTTACATCCATGCTATATACAATAAGTCTCTCTTTCAACCCAGTCCACGCGAATATTTTTGGAATCAAATAATCCCACCCACCAAACCATATCGAGTACATATTTTCCTTGCCCCGGTCCACTCATCAACCCAAAACCATAAACACAAAAAAGAAAATAGATATCTCATAACCAAGTTTCCCGCACTCAACTCCTCGCAATATAGCAATCGTGTCGTATCCAAAAAGATTCCAAAAAAAACCCCCCTCCCAAAATTATTTCTTGTGTCAAAAGCCCCATTCGTTTACTTCATGCTTCTCTCGCCAAAGCAGCCTTCTCTTTATCTGTCGCCGCAATTCCATGTCTATCGCCCATAATCATCGTATGAGCGTTTCCCGCCCTTGTATCCGCTTCACTCCCACTGTTTCTTCCGCTCCCTGGCGCATGTCCCGTAATCATATCCGAATGTCCGGTTATCATGTCCGAGTGTTCTGGAATACCGTGACGATCCTCGGGGTTTACATTACTTTCCACGTTTTCTGGTTCGTCTTTTGCGGGTGTCCAGGCAAGGTAGTCACGTCTTACCTCAACGTAATCGTATGCGAATTCGCCGAGTTGATCGTCGTCCATACCGAGGAGTTCAGCTTCTTCCGAGGCGCGGAGATGGAGACCGGGGATGTAGTTTATGATGATAGCGAGAATAGCGGAAACGATGAAGGAGTAGGCGGTACAGGCGACAATATAGGCAATTTGGATATAGAGTTGTTTATAGTTGTGGTTGAGCCAGCCGCCGGTAATGATTCCCGTGTTGACGCCGTCCAGACCGATTATATAATCTGCAGCAAAAAAGGCGTTGAAAACTAGTCCGACGACACCAGCCATGCCGTGCTCAGCTAACACATCCATAGAGTCGTCGATACGGATCCAGAACTTAATTTTGGTGCTGTAATTGCAGACGATACCGGTGACAATGCCGAGGATGACGGAGGCCCAAGGGGGAATGAATCCGGATGTGGGTGTGGCGGCTACAAGACCAGAGATACAGCCTGAACACCAACCTACCATGGACCTATTTACTATCAGCATGAAGATTTTTAGAGTGAATGAAAGAATACTGACCACTTTCTCGCGAGTCTCCAATCCAGCAAACACCAGGTGATACTTCCAAACATAGCGGCCAAACACGAGTTCCAACAAGCCATGACGGCTCTCAAATTGGCTCCAAAAGCACTTCCTCCGTTGAATCCTAACCATCCAAACCACAGTAAAATCGTACCCAAGGTAATTAATGACACGTTGTGTGGTCTGAAGTTCAACATCATCTTTTCCTGTCTCTTACCCAAGACCATCGAATATGCAAGTGCGGACATACCCGAAACGATTTCGACTGGTCCACCACCCGCATAATCGAGAACGCCATATTTGAATCCCCAACCATTGACATTCCATACCCAGCATGCGACTGGACAGTACACAATAGTAGCCCAGAAGAATATGAACACCATCATAGGAACCAGACGACCTCGTTCAGCGACAGCTCCTACGACAATTGCGGCAGTAGTTGCGCAGAATTGTAACTAAATCTCAATCGTTAGTCATCCGCATCACCCTCTCCTGCAAATCCTAGGCCAAAAAATCACATACCTGATAAAAACTATACAACAACTCAGGAATCAAAGGGCTTCCTGGACTTGGCGTGCCCAGGGTATTCATCAAACCGAAATGTTTCAAGTTACCAATATACCCATTCGTAGCCGTCGAACTAAAAGCCAAAGAATAACCCCAGAAATACCATTGGAAGACTATTATGGAAAAGGCACCCATACAGGCCCATATCATTGAGAGCGCAGACTTTCGACGTGCGAGACCGGAGTATAGAAAGCCCAGCCCGGGAGGCATTAGTAGAACCATACATGATGCTACGATGATAAAGGCTTGATCACCCGGGTCGAACCATTGATTTAAATTGACGACGGCTAATTTGGGAGTCAAATGTTAGTTTATGTTTTTGCATTGTGAGGGAGTTGACAATTGAGATAAGAGAGGCATGCGGAATGTGCAAATTGTGGGGGTACAATTTGATACTCGAAGACTCGAAGAGATGGAAACATACCACTATCGCCACCATTGGCTCCGGTGCCATTATAATTTGCAGGAGCTCCAACATAGCCATAATTTGGGTAGTATTCGTTACTCGACATCGTTGCTCAATTTCGAAATATCCTTCAATTGCCCTTCCTGTCTGCCTTTTCTTCCCTCGAGACTTCCTTTGTATCGAGGCCTTGGACAGGGAATGCCTTCAGAATGACGTAAAGTTCGTTTTCGGTTGGACCAGGATAGATATTCTGATTTCGGAGAATTAGGAGAATACGGTTGATATTCGAATTATAAAGGAGTTGTCTTGGTTGCAATTGAGAAGGAATTGGTGGTTTGGGTGGGTTTACAACTATTGAGGTTGTCTCACTACCTAATCCGGAGAGAATCGAGAGGTTGATTGATGAGGAGTTGAGTATCAAAATGTCCTTGATACCAGCTAGGTAAATAATGAATAAGAAGGACTGTACAAAGTTGCCAAACAATCAAACAATCCCAAATCCAAAAGATTAAAGAAATTAATCTCAAATAATGGAATCAGAGAAAATCGCTAGAAATCGGGACTGTTCTTTCCTTTAGTACTTTTCGACTAAGATGGTGGAGCTCTTCCGCTTTAAAAATACGGGACATGGGAAATCTAGTCCGCATGGCAAGTGGCAGCTATAAAACCTTATAACTGTGATATCCACACATGCATTCATGGTACATACACTTACGGATGAGGAACGCGTTGGACAAGCATCTTCAAGAAGCCACAAATACCAAGCCATGCATCCATGTTATGGATATGGAGGGATATGTACCAAGAGATCGGATAATTATACCAACTTTACTCGAAGATTGAACATCCGTCCATCCATTCATACATTCAATATTGCTTACAGTAGCTACCTAGGCTCGAGCTAGGTACGCATACCCAAAGGATCTAGTTGTCGGTTATTCCGTTTAGCAAAATATATCTGAACAGCAGTTTCATAACAAGCGATCCGTCCAAACATGCCAATCACATCCAAATATTGATCAGCTCACAGGGAAGACCATTTTCATTCTTCACGCGAATTCGGATGAGGTCTACGAGTCTACAAGCAACAGTACTAGGCAGATCTTTTTAGATCGACGGGCCGAGAGTTTACCCAGTTTAGTTGCTTGCTCCATACCCATGTCTCTGGTATCGACGTGGGATGTTCGTGTGAGAGGTGGACTCATTTATCCCATGCGCGGCTTGGAGCACAATTAAAAAGTACTCGGGAAAATTCAACGGCTCCAGATTCGAACTTCGTGCTATAGGCCAAGAGATATGAAGGTCGTGAGACATGTGGATGTTTGTGACACAAATGACATCTGAAGATATGATATCACATATTATTGGTCAATGATATGTGTATCTTGATTCCCAAATACCAAAATGTAAGCCAGTCAATGCATACTTTCTGATCAGATCTTTGAGTACATCGAATCATATCATGCCCGAAATCGCAATTGTCAGGCAGAACATGATTCGAAGATACACATCTCACGATGATGGCTGAAAGTCTAATCAATGCTCGAAGTTCACATGTTTCATCAAAAATGAGAAATGAGGCTATTTTTATTGCCATTTCAATTTCCATCTAATCTAGTACTTTTGGGTCTTTCAACGCATCTGAATTATTCACAAATTATAATCTTCACATCTTCACGGAGATTGGTAGTAATTCTCTCGACCACATTAATCCTCTGCCTTCCGATTTCACCCATTTGCTGAAATTACAAAATTACGGATCCACGACTTTTCGACCTTCAATTATGGGGTACATATCCTTGACGAGCATAGCCCATGTTGGTGCACGAGAATTGAATACTTTGGTAAAGGAGCTATGTATTCATGCGGGTCGTAGGGATACCTCCGAAAAGTAGGTAAGCACGCTCGAGACAGGGCGAATAATAGAGACATGTTTTTGGTTTGAGTTTGGAGGACTGATTATCTGATTTGATATGATCTGATGATAATTGAATTGACTGGCTCACCATGTTTGAGAAGTAGACTGATATCAGAGCCCAATATCATATTTAAAAAGTCTGATTCCCGCGTGAGTATCAAGAATGACTTGTCTCCTGTCCTTTCTTTTTCTACTCCGTCAAAGGATTCCATCTCAGCTGATCAAAGAATTAAATATCCAGAACAGTCTTCCCCCGATTTCGCTCCTCACCCACACTGTCACATCCTTTCCTCTCCCCAGCTTGTCGTCAACATGCTTGTCTGCCCCCCGCGTGTGGCGCCTGCAAAAAAGGTACCCTATGTGCCTATCCTGCTCCTTGGTAGTCTGTGGCTTCTGGTATTGCATAGAATGGTATGCCCATGAACATCAAATTTTTCCTTGTGCTTCTTTAAACCTTTTCCTTTGCTTGTTTCCGTCTCAATACAACGGTGATAATCATTGCGCGAGTATCTTTCAGTTACCCCTTCATCTTCGCCTATTTTCAATTTCTATGCATCGAATCGTGAAATTTACCAACTCTGCTGCAAACAGTCAATCAATTTGCCCAGATATATCATACATAGCCCAGTTTCAAGCTGAAATTACATCCCTTCTCATCATGACGTACTCCTCTTCTATTCTCTCCTCTCCTAAGACATCAATCAGTTCCCCCAATCTCTCAGGAATCTCCCCTTTGACCCTTCAAAATTATAAACAAATAATCAACAAACTTGTTATCTTTTACTCCAGATAAGCTGTGTTTCCTAACCTGAAAGCATCTAGTTTTTACCCCTGGAACTCATTAGCCTTATCGTCGTTGAAACCGGCCAATGAAATCCCGCATGACAAAAAGCCTTGACATCTCCTTCCACCTATCACATGTGTAGATGTCTTTATCGTTCCTGTTATCTTTAAACTAAAGATTGACTAAGAATTAGCTCACTCGGCTCGCTCGATGGGTCGTTGCAAGCTCCGCTTTTCGGCAGTACAGATAGATTAGACGGGGGGGCGTTCCTGTACGTTCTAGAAAAATACTTAAAGCGAAGAGGTAAGCGAGGAGGTGGGTGGAGTAAATTTGTATGTACGGGGGTCAATGCTTCCGTTTCCCTTTTTTTTCTCACACGAGCCGGAGTCTTCCGACATTGATATTTTATTATACAAATGAAAGGAAGGCACAAGTCTCCTACACATTTCGCTTTCAAATACCTAAATGGATTTCATCCCTATTGCTTCTATTCATATATCTTAATGCGGCTGAAATATTGGGGAGCATGAGGAACACTTTATTGGGATAGTTTCACATGTATTGTTTGCTGGGCAGGACCCCCACGTTTCTTGGGCGCAGGTGAGGCTGTCTTGAGGAGAATGCGAAGTTGGGGATCAAATCCTTGTACTGCATCAATGGATGAAATGAATTCTGGAAGGGAGACTTCCGAGTTGTAGGAAAAGCGAGAGATCAGAGAGGAACTCGAAGTATCGATAGGCTCTTGAATATTCGCGTCAACTGTCGATTATTCACCCATGCTTTTCCAAAAATTCGGATCAATACCATCCATCATGCCTCACGACACCCCCCCATCTGTCTTTCTCTCAACTCGTTTGAGTGCAACTCATGCAAGTGCCTCTTATCACTTCTTTCAAGTCGCAGACTCCATTGTTTCCTGTATACCTATCAGCGGGTCTGCTCCCATTTTCTCTTATCCAACTCTTGTTCTCCACACAGTCTCTTACACCATCTTCCTATCACGTCTCCTTAGTGTGATAAATATCACACAATCGCTATTCTCATTTATTTGTTTTTTAAAAAGAGAAGAATCGTTTCTTCTGCTCTACTGGCAATGCGGTTCTGCCAGGTTAGGGATAGTCGATTTGGATCAATTCGTATGTTTTCAATATGAATCTCTCAGGCTTACTAGCAAATTGGAGCTAAGCTGCCTATTCCGAAGGAACTCTGTCTCGAATCTCGTATTGCGTTCCACGAGGGTCAAGATTCATCCAGAATGAGCTGCTTAGGTTAGAATATTGCCGCCACAAGTCTATCTGTTGATCATAAGTTGATCGAGAAACGCAAGTAGTTGTTTCCGTTGTGGGAAGGTTGTTCCTTTCAAACCGTCGAGAAACATAGATGAGTGAAGACAAAAGCGAAGCTAGGTCGAAAACTGTAGCCTGCACCACTTGAGTCACAGTAGTCACTTGCTCTCTGCAGTTGCATGCAAGACTGGATGCTACTAGCTGAGCACAGTACCATATATGTGTTCTCGGTTGATGCCGGTGTCTCCTTATCCTCAAGAAAACCTTCTCTGGACGTTGGAAGTACCACGGTACCAGAATCCTCACGGTAATCTAGGGGCATGCGTGTCTAAGCAATTCACACCGCCCGTGTAACTCGAATTGTTTATAGTGTCCGAGTACAAATTATTGCAAGAAATTCTCTATTGCAGGTGAGGTGACTGATAAAATTGGTAGAAATCTAGAAACATTTTCTTGGTTGAGAATACTATGGAAAGGGGTTTTTTTAGACTTCAAAGAAGAGACATCGAAGGCAAGTGTACATGTAGCTCAACACTTACTGACACCAGTAATTTCTATGTACCGTCTTCCAACCTCAAAACCTGACCAATAAAAACTGCTTCAAGACAATAGCTTCAAGTCATAATGACCGGCATATGCCGAGGTTTCACAGTGCTGACTAAATATATGCACACTCGCATGAACAATCAACGACGTACGACCCCAGACCCAACCCCTCATTTGTTTTCGGTGAAGCAACGAGATACATTCTAATATAGGTAGGACGATTGTTTAGATTTGTCAGCCTTTCGCATATTGTCCAATTCTATCCAGGGGGGTCGAAGAATAGTCGATGTATATTGGCTCAACAAGCTGAAGGCTCTCAGGATATGTTGGTGTGGTAGTACTGTGTAGTCAGTCGCTCACTCTACATATCGGTATTGCGAAGCTGATGTCATGATTCAAGCGTTGGCTCTGAAATATGACATAGACTACGTTGTGGGCTCCGTCACGATATATTGCCGTCTTTACTGAGTATTACATCTCCACTATCCCAGCTGCCAGCTACGATTCCACCTCACTTCTCATGATATAGTTCATTTGAAAGTGAGTCCTAAACATGTCATCTAGTCCCACCTCCGCAATTCCCATTATCGACTTTGCTCCCTTCCTACATCCCACCTCTCCAACATCCCGTCTCGAAACTGCGAAAGCCCTCGTCAATGCTTGCCGTCATTTCGGTTTTGTATACATCATAAACCATGATGTCCCTTCCTCGTTACTTGAAGAAGCTTTTGGAATCACGAAACAGCTTTTCGATCTTTCACACGAGGCAAAAATGCAAGCGCCACATCCACCTGGTATGAGTGTTCACAGAGGATACTCGTATCCGGGCTTGGAGAAGGTATATCAGGTTATTGGTGACAATACTGAGTTGGGGGAGAAGATGAGGGGTGTGAAGAACTGTAAAGTGAGTTTATGGGGCTGTTCGGGAGGTTGTTCTATTTTCCGATCTTAGCATATCGCGAGACAACTATGAAGACGCTAGATCGAATTGGTATTTTATTATGCTAGACTAACGACACGCTCACAGGAAAGTTACGAAATCGGCTCCGAGGAAAATCCCTCCCAGCCAAATATCTGGCTCCCGGAATCTACACTCCCGAATTTCCACTCCTTCATGCAATCCTTCTACCACCGTCTATCGACGACCGCTCAAATGATTCTCCTAGCCCTGGGTACAGGACTAGAGCTTCACAGCCCCTCCTTACTTGCGGACTTCCATTCCGGACATACCAATCAACTACGACTCCTCCACTATCCTCCCATCCCCGCTTCTGAAATCGAAACCGGACTTGCGGTGAGACTACCAGCCCACACCGATTTTGGAACTATTACTCTAGTATTTCAAGATGAGTGTGGAGGATTGGAAATCGAGCATCCGAAGAAACCCGGTGAATTTATCAGGGCGGACCCAGTTAAGGATGCTATTGTGATGAATATAGGTGATCTGCTTATGAGGTGGACTAATGGTATTTCAACCCTTCAATTTTTTTTTCACTCCATTTCCTATACTCAGCGTATGATTTGTAATTGCCAGCATATTAACCCATACAGATGATCTCAAATCCTCACTCCATCGCGTACAACTCCCTCCATCAACCTCTCGCTACACAATCACCGAGGAAGGAGAAAGAATGACACAAGCGCGTTATTCGATCCCATATTTCTGCGGACCGGATACAGATAAATCGATAGAAGTTCTCGAGGTATGTGTAAAGGAGGGAGAGAAGAAGAAGTACGAACCAATTGTGGTAGGAGAATATTTCAAAATGAGAAGCGCATTCGCGTATCAGAGTTAGGTTGAGGTATGAGAATTTTGAGTGGGAGATCAGGAAATAAGGGTAAGAGGATGGACGAATTCTGATTTTCTACAGTTGTCAAAGGTTGATCGATTGGTGTTGTTTGACAAACCGTGAGACAGACATGATGGCATTGCTTGTTTTGCTTGCCACTGCCAGTTAACCTTAAAATCAAAGCTATAAAAAGTCGAGCGATAGATGCTTGTAGTTCTAGCACATTCCTTCTCGTCTGAATAAATCCCAAAATTTAGTCATGCTTAGACTGAATGTGTTTGTTTTCATATCAGCCCCCAGGAGAAGTTTCGGATGCAACGCTTTAATCTCTAATACGTTTACCACTTTGTCTTTCGGTATTTGGGCCATCATACGCGAAGTAACGCGGTCTAGTCTCAGAAGCTCGAGATATTGCCTTATGAAATCAACTTTAGACGCCCGCCAGGCGACCTGCATTGCATACCAAAAGAGTGTGCCTTTCCGCGAGATCGAGATGATAAAAGAAATGCCCTGCTCGACTTTGTAATTATATACCTCGCGTTCCACCACGGCTGATATGATAGCGCGATACTGATTCACCAATAACAGATGTCTGCATTTTCAAATGAAGGATTGCGACATATTTTCCACTTGTGAGTATGTATTCAAGCGTGAGAAACTCGGAACCCAGGATTTGTGGTGCCGAGATGAATATGTGGTTTTGCATTCAAAATGCAGATCCAGATCGTAATCTTATCTACTTGCTTTAGCTAGAAGCTGCGTACAGGCGTCTATCAGCAGCTGAGACGAATCCAAGCGCAATATGATATTATGGTGTTCGCTTCTGGAATTGAATTATCGGCACCTCCCTACTCACGACGTAGGCATCTTTCAACTGATATAAATTTCGATTCATTCTTCCCGATCTAAAGCCTAGAGATCCTTCGCCTGTAGTGTCACCATCTGGCTTCTTGAGATCTATACGATACATTATCCTAGCGATTAGAATAGACGTTTTCAACATAGTCGATTTTTGACCTGCACAATTAGACGCTCCACAGGAGAATGGATAAAGGGCAGAGTTGGCCTTGGTGACATCCTCGAAATTTACGCCTTATACCTCGTTCGCAATTCATGTCTCATGTCTGAAGACACTAGGACCTTGGAACTATTCCTCGTTGTAGGTAATTGACCACCCAGAAGTGCCGACAACCATGTCTTCAGAATAAAAGGCCCATCAACCATCAAGCCACCTAACGTCACTACGCGGCTCAATTCTTTGAGTCCCGTAGACGCCATGTGTAAATTTCCATTAAGACATGCTCAAAAATATTGACACAAGGAGAGCTTAGACCCAGACAAAATATCCTCGAGTGATAAGAACGTGGATTAAATCTCGTTTGTGGGTTTCTCGCAAGGAAGATGATTGTGAGCAATATAGAAGAAGAAAGCAGATAAAGTCACTAACGACGTGTCAGATCAAGCACTTATTAGCATTTGAGTCTCTCCTCTCTAATTAAGCGATGGATAGGGTGGCTTGCTGGTCTCTTCATCTCGAGCATTGAACAGGTAATGAAACGTATCTCGGTGAATGTCTTGTCCTTTGGATCCTCTATCTCGCAAGCTCTCTTCATCTTTTACTCAGTACATTTACCTCGGGCTCTATTATTATGAGTGATCTCCCGAAACATAGATCTCCCATGAGATCAAAGATGGTTAGATTGATAGATCGAGTTTCTAAGGTCGATAAATAAGGAAGGAATGGGAAGATGGAAAGACAATTTTACTTACGATTCAGAGCAATAGGACTTCATTCTAACGCTGGCCATGCACAGCAATCAGCGTCAATAGACAAAATTGACACAAACCTCTCCAGACGACAAACATAAGCAAAATACAGTTTGAAAATCGAAACAAACGAAACAATCCATATTTTCAACTGCCGAGAAATCTCAAACAACAGATTTCATAATCCGTATCTGCTCCTATAAGTCTACTCGATGAATGCAATGCATCCATCACCACCACATCAGCCGACTACCCAACCAATCGCCATCCTTACACCAGCCTGCACCTTCCCGCCGCATACTTGCATGCACCCATGCACTCATGCACCCACCTTCCACATTCACCAATATGTTGCATATCGTAAGATCTGGAACATTTTTACTACTGCAAAGACTAGCATTCATCGACCGAGTTTATCCATCCAATTACACTTCTCGGAGAGGTGAATACAAACACTCTAGCCCCAGACTTCTCGCTTGAAGGTTTTCGGATAGTCCGATAGTTGTTGTCCTATTTGATGGATTGATACACTCGGATAAATACATGAATATATGTATAGAATTTGCCATGAATATTTGGATGAGAAAAGCCACGGCGACGGAAGGCAAAAATCAGACGTGCAACAAAGGGGTTGGGAGAGATTTTTGGTCGGGTTAGAGCGATGAGATGTGCAGCAATTTGTTTTGATCGGATCGGATAATGAGAAGATGAGATGTGAGGGAGGGCGTGATCATGTGAGTGTGATCTTTTCATTTCAACATTTGTCTGTATCTTGACGGTACATTTTAGTGCATTGCAACAAGTCGTCTAGTGACGACAAGATGAATTGTCCTGATTTGTATGCATATTGAAATGCTTTTCGTTTTACATTTCTATTGTTTCAGGGCATATTATACGATATTACAAATATCCCTCCCAGCTTATGCCTACTTAGATTTAAAAGCCTTATATATGTCAATCGTTTGTATTGGTTTCCATGGGCAATGAAGATCTACTTGGAATATTTTGATAAGCGGAAATCGACGAGTGTCATCTAAGACGCAAGAAAGTTACACTAACTGGCAAACTGATTTGTGAACTTGGTGGGAAATCAGTACAAAATAATGAAATTTACTAGGAGTCCTTTGCTCACAAAGATGCAACGACGAATCGGAGGTTGTGTTTGGTTCCTAGGCAGTGTTTAGGTAAAGTGCATATATCCTCACTAGTATTAATAAGAAATCGTTTCATATTCTCATTATGGGACTTTCAAACGATAAGAAAGTCTCCTTACCTCTAGGAAAAGCCAAAAATATAGGGAAAGCATGATACCTTTTTTTTTTTTTTTTTTTTTTTTTTTCAATTTTTTTTTCAATCGAGCTAAGATTTATGTTTGAATTTAGATATTGTTTGTCCTTGCATCAAAACTTGGAGCAATGGAGAAGCAACGCTCTGGGATGACAAGTCGCAGAAGATTTCTGTCTAGATTATGAAGAATTTTTACGTTCTAACGTCACCGTCATGGAGATATAAAGCCCTATGATCATATAGCTCGAAGAGCTTCCTACGAAGCACCAGCGTTAAAGCAATACAGTTTTCCAACCGGACGTTCGCTGTAGATATATTTTCCCAATAAGTGTGCATGGCTCATTACCGTAGGAATACTTCCAATTGCCAGTACACAAACGATGCTTTAACAAAGAAAAGCGGGTACTTAACTAAGTACTCTCCATACTAGAAGCGACGGAGAAATGTATCCAACCATTCTTGGGGTATGAGAGATGAATTATCTTTCAAAGCTCAAGGAATTAAATGACTAAATCGCATACAAGTGGTTTCCTCGTCGACAACACTTGTTGGCGCTACTGGCCACTGTCATCAACAAAATAAAATTTTCAAACCACTACAGACATTCCATAGGGTATATCCACACTGCGTGCTCCTTGGTCCACACCCTCAATCACTTCAATTTCATCTCATACAACTCGCCACTCCCAGCTCCCAATCACAATATCTCGACCGAAACCCTCTAACGAGCAAAAAGTGCACAGGCGATTCAGAGACCTCCTAGAACCCCATCTCTCACCACACTACCCCAAGTGTATTTTCAATGTGCAGACACTATCAGATAATTATATCCTCGCACAAGCATGCATGAGAAACAAATCTAGAAACCCCATAACCACCGCTGTGACATCAACACATACAGATACACGTCACGCAGACCACTCCAATGCCATTGATCTAGCTCTCGAACAACTAGCCATGTCACCATCCCCAACCAGCCTTTCTAGCCAGCGCACTTTCCGATTTTACAGCACTGAACTGCAGCCAGCTCAAGAGTGTATGGATGACTTGCAGGAATCTCGTGTAACGTTACACCCCATCAATGCAAGCAGGCAAGTAAGCAAGTAATGAATAGCATGCCCATTTTCACAGAACCCCAAAGTCTAAGAGCACATTCACTAACCTCTAGCAACTCGCCATCGCCAATTCCATCCATCCATCCAGAACCACGCTCTCCAACCACTCTAGCACATTCACGTCCTCGTACGATGCGCCCAAACACCGTGGCGAACACATACGAAAAAGCGGTTCTGGAGTCCAGGGTCTTGACGTACTCACACATTCCCAACCCATCATTCCCGGGCCTCGAACACGAGCCGGCGAGCAGAACACGAAAAGGTTCTCGATGCATCATTCGCGATACGCGATTCACGGCCCGCTTGATAATCCGGAAGGAATGGCTTGGCTCGCAACGACCATGCAGCGTAATCACATAACGTAAGTTTTGCATGCGCATTTCGTATATCGGTACAGGCGAGCACACTTCAGCTGTCCCAAATTTTGCCAAGCCCTACCCGAAAAATCCACCTTGGATGACATCCGGAACAGCCCCGCTGCAGATATACGAAGATGGTGGCATTCTCATTGGCCGTGGCCGATTCCCGCCATTCAGGCTGTTTTAGCTGAAGAATTTTCGATCTTCGTGTTGTCAATGTACCCCTCTGTCAGCATATCCACTTACAGACTATGATGTTCATGAATTCTGTAGATCAGGAACTACTTCATGTACTACTAATACTCGTCTACTTTCTCCATTGCTAAACCAATCTAACAACGTTCATTCAACCAAAGGAATAATTAATCTCACCCAAACTCTCAAAGATATCAAAATGTTAACAAAATTCACCGCCCCCCTGGTATTCCTCTTCCTACGCACAGCCATATGCACGCCCCTTACCTCTCATCTCCAAGCACGGCAATCCGTCACCCCACCCCCAGAGTGCGACGTCATACCTACCTGGGAAGTGACAGAATTCTCCTGGTTTAATTCCACGCATAATTTAGATTGCGTTCACCAGGTAAACGTTCGTAAGTACCTACTTATCTACTTATCATTCCCATACTCCTTCCCAATTCCATCCCTATGAAACCCCAGCTAAGAGCCTCTCCAGCCGAAGTATGTGTCAACTCCACCGCCAACGGCCTCGTAGGCTGTGACGGCAATCTCGGTCCCTGCGACGAATGTGGCTTGAACGGCTGCCTCACCGGTCTTCCCCTGCAGCCTGCTGGCTTCGGCCCTCCAGACGACATTAAAATCGGCATTAACACTCCTAGCGACTACAATCGATGTGAGCAAACTAACCCAGCTGGATTTCGCCGCTACGACGTCGGCGATGGAGTTGTCTTCTGTGCAGGAGTGGCGTATCGAGTTTCCTTCATCGGAGATAGCAATCCCACCAGTGACGGTTCGCCAAATAAGGGAACGCTTTATTATGAACCGAACCATCAGTGGGCTTGTACGAATGGAAGCGTTATTCAAGGGTCTGGGAGTGTAGAGTTTGAACTTGATTGTTCATATGATTCGGGCAGTAATGCAACTTGTGTTATCCCTGAGGGGAACAATGTTGTTATTCCCCTCCTATCTTATACGATCATTTAGATAATTAGCTTATGAAATTGGGTTTCCCAATAAGAGGAAAATAGTCAATATCGTGTCGAATATATAGTCTAAAGATTATCAATCCACCCCGTGTTAGCCTGCAAAAATGCTTTCGTGTTCGCAAGAGGTAATTAATCATCGGATATCAAAATCGGGGGTGCAATAGATGAATATGAAATTTGTCCTATTTCTCCTTTAAATTAATATCTATATTCTTTGCAGCAAATGCCATATACCTAAAGGTCAAAAAGCTGTCTAATATCTCTCATGGTATCATCTGGATTCTTCACACTGTGACCAATTGTCCTGGGGTCCTCGTAAATCTCGTAGTCGTTTCCTCCCTTGTATGTCTTATCTCCAAAGAAATGAATAGTGGTGTATTCAATACCGCCTGGGCGCTTTGCGTCATTCTCAAGATGTTGGAGACAGTATGTCTTATCCCAGCCAGTAGGGAAGACATCGAAAGAAATTTGACCACCGATGGAGTAACTGCGTCGCAACCTATTAGCCTAGCCCATCAATAATTTTCCAAGCGATCAAGAATACTCACGTCAAGTCCAGACCAGTGAACTTTTCCTTCAATGCCTCGATGAATTTCTCTCTGATATGATGTTCCTTATCATAGACCTCATACTCATTTCTCTCCACAACACTCGCATTTCTACCAATTGGGCTAACATTGATCATGCCATTTCTGAACTCGATAAATGTTCCTCTCTTCACTGGAATATCCAAATCCGCAACATAATGCAAGATAAATCTGACCAACTCTTTGTACTGAGACTCCCCAATCCATTTGATGAAGCTATTCGATTGAAGAGGAACACCGCTCTTGAAAGCTGTAAGACCGTTTTCGGCGAAGCAGAAATCGAAGATGGAGGTAACGGGGATCTCAGCAGTGCCGAGTTGTTCTTGTTGCTTGGCCATGTCGCTGCCACCTACATAACCGATGGCGCATTTTTGGCGGAGAGCGGCAAGAAGATTGAGCATTTCTGCGGAGGCAGACTATAGTTTGAATTGTTAGCGGAGACATAGTGAAAGGTGTTGGGAGTTTGGGAGAAACATACCAGCCGCGCAGGAGAGAGAGTTCCATCAACATCGAAAAGACAGATGGTGTTTTTGACAGGTCGCTCTGCGAGAGGGGGGAAACTGGCAATTACGGCGTCTGTCATCTTGAAATGGTGTGTTTGAAGGTAAAATTAAAAATTGAACGAGAGAATTTAAATTGGAAGGAAGTGAAGGATTGAGTTTGGAAAGTTGACACTTTGGCGGTCTGGCTGTTTTACTAGAAGGGGGAATGAGGGGCATAGTCCGACAGGGATGAAAGCTGATTAAGATGTTGATCTAGCGAGAACCCTTGGCTCCACTACTCGAGTATCATTATCATCTACTATCGTTTGATCTACACGAGTAGACATTCTCGAGGCATACAAAGATCACAACTTAATTGGACACAGACTGGAGAGATCTTGTGAATATATTCTCCGACACTCAAGATTTTATTCCAGTGAATACAATACGGTGCAAAAGCCATCCTGTCGTCCCCACCCAGTGATCTCATCAATCTGTCTACAGGGAATACATACACCTCTCAATATACTTCTCAAAAGACCATAATTTCATTCCAAGTATATCTGGCTGGCACTCATAGGTTAGTTCATGGCATTAGAAGCAGGCATACACAGAAGTGTATTCTATAGGACTGTGTTATTCAGCTACCCAACTACTCTCTCTTGGTATGCTGCCACATCAACGAAGAAGGCAGTCCAACAAATATATATCAAGATTGCAATCATTACGAGAGTGTTTCGTCAACTGCACCGCGTTTCTGATACCTCTCTTGCCTATTGCACAGTCGCATACCGATCCAATCCTTCCTCTTCCTCTTCCTCATCATCTGCCAAACTCCAAACTGGGTACAATCACAGGGCCATATTTAGTTGGTGGACTAAATCCTCCATCTCCTTGCACCACAAAATCAACGGCCAGACTCAACTTGGCCAACCCAGCATTTCCACTGTGCATACTTCCATTTGCACTCATGCCGCCCATCATTGAATCTGGATCGAAAGCAACAAACGCTACGTAATTTCTCCTTCCCATTAACTTCTTCATATCTCGTGGTCCCCCATTGGTGTCTGTCTGGAATATCTCCATCATATCTTCTTTAGTATCGCTGACTTGGTTTGTTGTTTTAACACCATTTTGAGGAACGTAAAGCGGTTTATTGTTGTGAAGCATCTTGAGAACATATGACGGGGGCGGAGCGGCGACAACTGCAGATGCGATGATTTGATACATGGTTTTGTGGTCAGAGGGGTGAGAAGGATCGTGGACAAGTCCTGCACCGCAACAGTTTACGTCTAGGGATGAGTCAGAAATCTGTACTTTTGTAATAGATGCATAGGTAACTTACCGCCAGATAGGAATGTCATTCTGATACCCTTCTGGTGAGCAATTCCTTGCAAAGTCCGTATTAAATATGTCCGTTCCAAATCTTTACTTTCGTGTGTCCACATATCTCTCAACTCATCCGCAATATCAATATCACCGAATGTATTAAGCACACCTCCCATCAAACCAGATTTGCCAACTGCCTTCTTAACATGGGAAAAGCCAGTTGCCACAGCTTCTTTACCTCCCACTACTCCAGCCACGGAACTTGTGACTTTTCCGAGTAAGTTATACGTACTGTTCACAGCTTTCTTACCTGTGGCCATGGTATGCGCGAGACTTTCTACGGCTTCAAGTCGTGGATATACCACAGGAACTGATATCATCCATATGCAGTGTTGTACGCTCGGAGGTAAAGTGGCTACTTTAGGGAAGATGCCTTGATAGGTAGGGCCAGCGAGAACTTGGCGTTGATTACGTTCTGATCGACAATCTGGCCCTACCACAACGACGGAAGGTCCTAGATATTTGACAAAGTGCCAACCAGTTCCGGTAATTGTAAATAAATCAATATCAGTGCTAACATTTCGAAGAATATCAACAGTGGTGTGGTGCTGAAAGAGAAGATACATCTGAATACCAATACGACCAATGTTTCTGAACATGTTGGAATTTTGCATGTAGTCTGGATAAGAGCCATAGCCATCAAAACTTCAAAGTGTTAGTAACAGTAAGAGTGAAGAAATACAATGTCGAAAAACTTACATGTCATGGTCATCGACCTGTAGTATGTGAGGAATTTGAGCAAATGCCTCCCTCAAGTATGGCTGATCAAAATGACTAGTATAGTAATGGAAATAAGCATGCGAGACGTCCTCCTCATGTCTTGCTGTCCATGCTGCACTTTTTCGGTTTTCTTTGCCGCTCATAGCAAGCCATTGCTTCAGCAAAGGTACGTCCTTCCATAGTCTATCGCCATATATTTGATCGCCCAAACCCAACTGCACGTGAAAACCACCACATTCAACGTTTTTCTGCAAAATATCTTTCCACATGAAACCAATACCGCCAAGCTTTGAACGCTCGTTGACGGTAGTATTCATAGCAAAATCGTTGCCAGAATGCGCAATAAATCTCCAATTTGTCTCGAAACGTCCAGCCACCAGAAACTCATATCGCGTGCAACCCAAATGCGAAGTTATAGCATAGGTCCACTTATCACCTGGACCTTCTCCCATTTTCAAATCCACATCATAGCGATAGAAGACCCATCTTTGATGCGTGTATATTGGGTTTGGCTTAAGTTGCCTGGGATTCGGCGACAGATCGACACTTTGATGAATATGGATAGTTGGTGGTTGTGGAGCATCTGTCACAAGCATAATTGTACCCAGCCATACGCCATTCTCCATATCCATATTAACGTACCGCAAATAAGGACCAAAATACACGCCATTCGTGGGAGCAACTTTATACATGTCAACCCCTGCGGTGGGAGGCGGCCCAGAAAAGCCTGCAGTAGTTGGCGTGCCTGACGCCATACTCATAATACTCTCCGCATAGCCCGGGGTGTGTGGAGGAAATCCTGGTGAGCCAACAAAGCCAGGCGAGGCCATTCCATGAAAGCCAGGTGATGCAAGAGATTGTTTGTTAAACATGCTCAAACCCGGAGACGCCATGGGGTTTCCATATCCAGCATAGGTTGATTGTACTGGTGAAAGCGGAACATCATTTAGTGGAGTAGGGCCCTTGGGAAATTCCCATTGAGTGGCTTGAGTGGGAAGATGAATGTAATAATACTGACCAGAGTTCTGGTCGAGATGAGCGATCCAGCCCTCTGGAAGCGGTGGTGGAGATGACGGACCAGCGCCTTGAAAAGGAGAAATGTTGGCAGGCTGCGCTGATGGGCCAGCTTCAGTAGGCTGTTGATGTGGAATTTGTTCCTGTCGTGGCTCGTTTGCAAATGCAGGATGGTCAGGATTATTTGCGGGCGTTGCCAATGGCGGAGCAATATTTGGTTTTGGTGTAGTGTCTATGGCAGCAGGTGGATTGGTACGCTGTTGCTTCTCAGCCGGATACGCTTGTGAGTTATTGGCTCCAGGAGTCACACTAGAATAAGCTGGCGGTGGCTCTTCAGCAGACATTTGCATGCGCTGAAAGTCCTGTTCCAGAGTGTTAGCTGGCGGCGCCGAACCTTGTCTTTGGGGCCGAGTGACAGCGGGTGGAGGCGACGATGGTGTGATTTCATTCAAGCCTTGATATACTCTAGGCGGGCCATGCGGGGCATTCTCCGGAGACTCGGTTGGAGTCCAAGGTCTTGCGGGAGGCGATTGTGGCATTTGCGGAACAGGAGGCGGCGCATATTGATTAGCTCGCTGAGCAGCAGCAGCATTTTGCGCATGTAAACTACCTAAGGTTGCTGCACCTGCAATCCCAGATGCAGCATATCGCGCCTCGATACCACCACCTCCAAGTTCGTTTGGTGGATCGATAGGAGTTTCTGGGGGAGGTGGGGATCCTCTATTTGCTCTGGTAGTAGAAGTTGAAGCTGTGGAAGCGAATCTATTCATATCATTCCTTGGAGTTGGTGAAAGTATTGAAGGTACCGCATTAGAAGAGGTAGGCTTAGGAATAGGAGGTGGATAATAGTGTCTGTTGCCCTCCGAGTACGCACTTGCGCCAGATGAAGGAATTTGTTCCTTTGGAGGTAATCTGCCAAACATTCCTTCTCTATCTGGGGAGCTTATCTCTGGAGAAGCAGGCAAGGGCTGTGGTGCATTCCCCCTTCTCTCTGATAGCCCTGGGCCAGTTTTCTCTATAGGACTTGTAAATCGTGGTGCTGTGTCATACGCATTTTGCCTGCTATTTCCTCCAGGTATTCTATTTTCTTGATCGCTCAGCTGAATCCTCTGTGGAGCCTTTCCTCGGTCGTCAGGATAAGGGGGGTTTGGTTTCTTCTGAAAAAGGTCGTCGTCGTCATCATCAGGATATGGCAAAGGATTTGCGGAGCTTGAGGCACCCGGTGGCAAGGGAAATGTAGGCTTGGTCGCAGGAGGTGGAGATGCAAATCGACTGGAAGAGCTGGATTCTGCTCGATGTCTGGGCGGACTTGTCGGCTTCACAATTCTCAAAGGTTCTATAGTGACGGTAGGACTATCGCAACCATCGCCAGGACGTTGCATGAATAGCTCATCGCCGGGTTTTCCAGTGCGCCGAGCCATCTTGTACAGATACCAGCGCTCCGCTAGATAAACTTGTCAAAGGGTCGGTAGATTCTTCTTAATACGAGTTCTTCCTTCAATAATCTGCTGAACAGATGGCTGAAATCGAGCCAAGCTCTTTGCCGGCGAGGCGGGGGGGAAGTTGCGTCAGGTATTATCAAAGCTTACAGCGGCCCCGAAAAAGGCCTGTAGGGCAGAAACAGATAAACGATAAGAAAGCCTGCAAGAAGGAAGATCCAACAAGCCGTTGTAAACTTCTTCACGGCGTGAAATGCGAAACAGGGAAAGGTCTGGGATACAAATCCGTGTAGAGAGACAAGAATGAAGAGAGAGAGCTTACGAGTTAAGAAATCAAGCTTGGAGAGCAAGTTTAACAGGTTAGAAGATTGTATTTGATTGAAATGAGTGAATCTGAACGAATAACGAATAGGAAGGGCGGGGCAGTCAAACTCGCATACACAGGTTTTATCCTGAAGCCAGTCATCGTGAAGGGGTAAGGCAAAGACCCTGGCACAAAAGATGGGCGGCTACGAAACCTGATGGAGGGTGGTGGGATACCTACCGGTACTTATCCTCTAAACGCTTTGCGCATTGGTTATATTGAATGTGAGTGAACAGAAGTCTTCTTGGTATTGGTATTGACATTGGTTCTTGCTGTGTGATTGTTCGGTTGTGCGGTTGTGATGTATATATGATCATAGATGCGAATCTGTGAAGATTGTGAAGTCTAACTTGAAGCATGTTTGAAAGAGTTGGCTAAGAGTTTGCCCATCTCTTTCGCAATTTGTTTGCTTGCTGCCCAAGCTAATAATTCATTGATCTAGTAGTGGTGAGTACCTACCCCCAATCACCTGGTGGATGTACGCTGTAGATGACACTAATGCCAAGAATCAACTTTCTTTCTTTTTCCTTCCGAGTCCCGAATCCTTCCCGTGATCTACTACAATTAGCATCTCCTAGGTATCTGTATTCTATTCCAGGTACAAAGACAGGTAAATGGTGACATCTCACTTCCATCTAGAGGGAGTGAGTCAATGTAAAGTGCATTACACCTCCTTAGCGAGATTTCCGTCTATCCTCAACTATCTCGACTATCCACAGAGTAAGTAGACAATGAGGTTATCTTCACTTCCCATGGCAAAAAAGCTACTCGACATACCCACGTGATGGAATTTCCAACATTCACGTTCCATCGGTCTCGTATGCCATACCTAAAATAGCATATGGAATATTGATTTCCAAAGACCTGTAGGGACATCACACTCAGCACACTTATCACATCTTGGAGCACGTCTAGTTTGGCCTACATGTCTTTAAATATCTTTGGTATTCGAGAGTATGCAAATACTTGGCGATTAGGCTAATGAATACTCCATCCGACGTTCCAGTTGATTCATGCCATTTTCAAAATGTATATCAAAGCATCGTGAGAAGTTTGCTCGTGGTCTTCCGGTCGAAATCGCAACAGCTTACAACCGGATTTTGACAGTGAAGCTTGAATGATAGTCTTATAACCCTATAGAATCTAACAATCCGCATGTGCATTATCGTGTGCCGGTAATCCATACAATGGACATACTCAAATGCAACATTATCACAACTTGCATCAACTCCTTACATATTCTCGTGCCATGTGCATACATAGGCTAGACTTTGCCCGTTGCCGTACCATTGCTCTGCTACACCGAAATCATGAAATTCAGGGGTTGTTAGTACGCGTGAAATCCACTATACGCGAACGCGTTCAACGCGATCTTTTACATATCAATATCCGACCCATTGAATTTTGCAATTTGCTCATCATCACAACTTCCTCATTTCTCTCAACTCCAAGTAAAACTTTGCGTGATTAAGAAAGAACATTCTTGAATTGGGTTGGAGAGATATATACACATCATCAATTATGCCTTCTGTATTAGGAAAAAGAACCCGTAGCACCAGAGCGATAGCAGGTACGAAGCACCATTTCGCAGACATTCAATAACATTCTAACATTTCTTCTACAGAGTTCACAGTACCATCAACGCGCGCAAAACGTCAAACAAACACAGAAATATACAATGACGAGAATGAAAACCCTTTCATTACTCGCAAAAGGCGCGATGAGGTCGACGATTCCGATGACGATTCTATGGAGATTGACGAATTGTCGGCATCTATACCTATCAAGCCCTCGCCTTCGAAACATGGACTCGCAAGCAGAAAGATCGCATTGCCGAAAAAGACATTGATAGAAGAAGAATCTAAAACAGTCCAAATTCCTACTCCTCAAACACCTCGACATCGCGATGCGCTCTCCAAGAAAGTACAAATGACTCCTCGACATCGTGTCACTATTACTGGAAAGCCAACGACTCCTAGAACTCCAAGGACCCCTGTAACACCTGGCGGATCAATTGCGACTGTCTATAGTCAAGCTCGACAGATCTTCACACGGAGCTCAGAGCCTGGACGACTTGTTGGAAGAGAGACCGAAAAGGGCGAATTGAACACTTTTGTACAGAATTGTGTCGATAAAACCAGTGGAGGATGTATATATGTTAGCGGTCCTCCTGGAACTGGAAAAAGTGCCATGATCAATGAAGTTACGACGGAATATGAAGAATCGACCACATTACACAAGACATATGTCAATTGTATGAGCATGAAAACCTCGAAGGATTTGTATGGCATACTGCTGGAGTCTTATTGTGGTGAGGAAGTGGTTTTGGAAGGCGATGAAGAAAAGACTTTGCAGGACATGTTTGTTTCGAGGAAAAAGAGTAAGGATGTCTACCTCATCACACTGGACGAAATCGATCACATCCTCACATTGGATCTGGAGATATTATACAAGCTATTCGAATGGTCTTTACAAAAGTCATCGCGCCTGATTCTTATCGGAATTGCAAATGCATTAGATCTTACAGATCGTTTCTTACCAAGACTAAAGGCCCGGAATCTCCAACCACAACTACTCCCATTTCTTCCATACACCGCTTTGCAGATCAAGAATGTTATCATGACACGCCTTAAGTCACTGGTTCCCGCGGATAGTGCGACGCCAAATCACGTACCATTCCTCCATCCAGCAGCCATTGAGCTTTGCTCTCGAAAAGTAGCAAGCCAAACGGGAGATTTGCGCAAAGCTTTCGACATCTGCCGAAGAGCAATCGATTTAATCGAGACCGAAACCAAGCAAAAGCACGAACAAGAACTCAAAGACAAAGTTCTCCTCGATAGCCCTTCCAAACGAATCCTAGAAGACAACATCAATCTCTCCTCCATTACAAACACCCCCAGCAAAAACATCTTTCGTCCACGAACCTTAGCTCAATCCCTCGCAACCCTCACTGTTGAAACCGCCCCCCGCGCCAGCATTCAACACGTGAACAAGATCACCGCATCCACCTTTGGAAACGGCTCGACCCAACGTCTCAAAACCCTTAATCTCCAACAAAAAGCCGCTCTTTGCGCTCTCCTCGCCCTCGAATCACGTAATCGCTCTCAATCCTCCAATCTCCTTGCTACCCCATCGAAATCCCATAACCTAGCCCCAACCATCAAACAGTTGTATAACACATACAGCATGCTCTGTACTCGGGATGCAATCTTACATCCTTTAACGAGCACGGAATTCAGAGATGTGGTAGGCAGTCTGGAGACGCTATCATTAGTCGCGCCGGTCGATGGAAAAAATGGCTCGTTTGTGTTAAATGGAGGAGTCAGGGCAAGAGGTAGGCCCGGGCGATTCGGATCCGGTGTGGGAGTGGGTGATGAGAAGAGAGTGGCTAGTTGCGTTGGACAGAAAGAGGTTGCGGCTGCGGTGGAGGGATTGGGAGCGGGAATTTTGAAGAGTATTTTGAATGGAGAGGGCTTGGATTAGCGGGGTTTTTTGTGCCAATTTGTATATTGTTGCATAGCGTTGCGTTGCGTTGCGTGGTTTGAGCGCTTTGGTTTGTGGACATGCATGGGCTGATGAGGCATTTACTTGGAGGAGTTGTATCGTTGCATAGGATGGAATGGGTGTCATGAAAAAAATCACGCGGTGCAAATTATGGGTTTATGAAAGTAGTAGGATGGATAGAATAGATGGATACTACTTGTTTGTATAGGTAGTTATTGGTATAGGTATAGATTAATAGGATTGCACATTCAATCAATAATTATAATCAGCCATAACTCACTATGATCTGAATTGGAGGTGCAAACGTGGTATAATAGTCATTTGAAGTGATGCTGCATGATATTATTATCACTAGGGACAAATGTGAAAAATCTTATTATCACATCGATTGTAGAACACTCTCTCCTAATATAAATTCATTTCTAGGATGGATGTATTTCCAACTTTCGTAATCATATGATTGATCTAATGATTAATTAACATCATCCCAATCAGTGAGGGATTTCAAATCCCATTCCATTTTCTTTATATACGTATTATCATTACTTAATCCTCTCCTATATCACCTTTCTCAGCTTTTCATCATCATCATCATCATCATCATCATCATCATCATCATCATCATCATCATCATCATCATCTATCCATCCATCCATCTCATTCCTTCTTACTTCCCACCCTGCTCAGCAGCCACCGCAGCAGTCCCTGCATTCCCGGCCCCCAATCTCTTCCTGCTCACGACTCTCAAACCGGCAACCACAAGGACCAAGGCCTCAATTCCCAAAACTACCGCCAACGTAACCATAGCGCCGATCACACCCGCAACAGCTTTCGACATGCCTCCATTTCCGTCGCTATTCCCCGCGGAACCAGAGCCCGAGCTGGAAGAAGAAGATGCAGACGAAGAAGCGCAGTCGCCTGTCGATTCTCCACATGCTTTGCACCAGTCTGCTTGGTCACCGATGGCGAATTTGTTCATCTCGTCGACGAAGGTGGTGTAGGGGAGAGTGAGTTCGGATTGGTTGAAGAGGGGGTACGAGACGAAGGGGTTTTCAGAGGCGGTGCCGTTGGAGAAGTAGAAACGGACTGAGATGTCGGAGGGGGAGGGATAGGAGGTATTGGAGACGGTGGCGTTAGTGAGGAGTTCGAAGGTCATGGAGGATGCGTAGTCGACGATGCCGGTGAAGTTTGGGGAGAGCGTGGAGAGTCCCGAGAGTCCGAAGAAGGAGAGGAAGGAGGCGTAGGCGCCGAATTGGATGGAGACTGGCACGGCGGATTTTCCGGTGATGGTGGTGTTGAGTTGTTGGAGGCTAGTGGGTGTTAGTTGATTTGATTTGGTTAGGTTGTGGTGGACTTGGAGATGGTGGAGTTATAATTGTGTTTATTTGAGGAATAATAGATGTAAACTTTCATCTGATGATCTGACGTGAGGTATGATAAATTTAAGGACTTACATTTGTGCTGCCAATGTAGATCCAGCAATCGCACGAATGGTATCTGAAGCATTATATGCGAGGTTGAACTCGTGAGTGTTGGCTAAAGCTAGCAATTGGGACTGTGTCTCATCCGTGAGAAGGTCATCGGAAGGAATAGATGAGTTGTGAATGGTAGAGACGTGAATGTAGTCATAAACTATATCTATTAATAATGCACCGATCAAACGGAAGCGATCAGATCTTACTTGTGTATGCATTCTTGAAAGTGTCCGTGCTGGAATTGAAAGTGGTGTTGATCACAGGGAGAAGGCTCTGATAGAAGCTCTTGGTCGAATTGAGTAGACTCGCATATTCTTCCGAATAGAAGTAGTTGTTGGAGCTGGTGACAGCATTTCCACAACCACTGGAGCCTTGCAGCCAAGACGAACTCTCTGAATTGGCACTGCTAGATGCTGTAGCAACAGCATTGACAGGAATAAGTTGGAAACCACCTAAAGGTGCTTCAATAACTGTGCCATTGGCAAGTGTTTGACTTCCCAATGTTGCGCCAACAGGTGGGTATAGACCTTGGAGAAATCCGGATGCAGAGTTTTGAAGGACATTATCGACTGGAGCTTGAACATTCAATTGAGAGACCTTAGCTACGTCCGAACTGATCTTGTAAAGAGGAGAGGAGGCGTTGGAATCGATGTATCTGTTTCGATAGAAATTTCCAGAATCATAAACTTGAGCATATCCAAGATCTGTGAGAGACGTAGGAGCATAGGATTTTGTAGTACGGTCTCCATGACGATGGAAGATATAAACACCCAACACCGTTTCCGATGTAGATTCTTGAGCTTGAATCAAGGGCAGAAGAGCAGAGATAAAAAGAGCTTGCTTGGCCAACATCTTGAAGGTCCGGTGTATCAAACAAACAAGGTGACTAACAAACTGGCAGACCGAGTTTGAAAAGAGTAGTTGACTGCCCTTGAAAGAAAGCAGAGAGAGGTTTGAAGTATGAGTGACTGCTGGACTAATGCCATGTATATATCTACTATATTTCTGCACGCAGTCGGCTATCTACACCCGTCATACCTTCCTTATCTTTCAACCACATCTACTCGCAGATGTCTGTGTTGTACCGGAGATGCACAAAGCTACAGAGTAACCCAAAAGTGTGGTTAATATCCTCATTCCCATTAGCCTCCCGAGGCAATTAGCCAATCATTTCTTATATCTATCGTTAGTTCATGGAGGGGTATCAACAAAAGATCCACTCCCACTTTTCCCCTCACTAGAAAATTTTAGCTCTCCACTCAATTCGATTTATCAACTATCAGATCTTTTGGAATATTGGGAAAACTTCCTCAATCGGCCCCGAGGAAATGCTGCCGTTCGAAGATCGTGCACAACAAAACGAAGATTTGAGATGTGTCAACAGAGCAGCTAAATTATATCACACGGAATCCGCCTACGCCTTTCAATCACAAGCGGGGCTTCGGATTGTTTGTACATGCCCGTAGCTCTAGATTTATCCCATCTTTCTATCCACAAGGCCTCGGCCGAACAATGCAACGATAGCTTGGAGCCTTTGAATAGTTCCCGTTACCTTATATCAAGCTTGGAAATGGCGCCGATTGGTTGCGGGTGCAAGCTTTGGGAAAGGAACTACCCGCGTTAGGCATTGTCCGATATACAGCGATTTGATTTGATGGCTGATTTATGTAATTATTCTATGTGGTCAAAAAAAATGTATCGCGCAGTTCGCTGAAGTATTATAACATGTTCCCAGTAAATCAATCGACATCCTCCCTGACTGTTATCTGTTTAACGCCGAAATCACATGGTATCTCTCGCACATAAACTCCCTTCTGATAGAAACTCCCAATCCACCCGCAATACCATAAACTCCCGGTATTTGAACTAACATATTGTCTTGTATACTCGTTTCCACTTCGGCCATACGGCCTTTTCTGCTCGCTCCTCTGCTATCAAGGCTGGCAAGTCTAGACCGCGCATTCCGGTCTTTAGATCCATATCCTTGGATCTCATCACAGAAGTTCGATACCAAAATTTATATCCCGCGTAGAATACAATTACGATGGGTGCGGCCAAATATGCCAGAAAGAAGCTTTCGCATTGCTCGAGTGCTGTCATTTGCTGATAGCCTGTCGGCCATGCCCCAGTCCAAAATTGTGCGATCAGAATGAGGACATTGAACAAAAACCCAATCCACGAGCCGATGACGCCTGGCTGCGAACGAAAAGCCAACTCGTCTAGGCTATGACCCTGGAGTCCCCAAGCCCGTCGAAAACGAATATGGGCAAGACAGATAGATCCCCAGGTAAATATCGAGGAAAGTCCAGACAGTGCTAGCATCCAATCCAGAACTGTTGCCTGGGCACCAGAATCCGCTGCATAGGCAAGAAACCCAAGGGCCGACGATACGCCAATAGCTACGATCGGACGTCCTTTACGATCAACATAAGCCAAAATCTTAGGAGCTTGCCCCTGATCTGCTAATGCTGCAAGAGTCCGAGAGGATCCGAATATTGACGAGTTGCCCACAGATAGTACAGCAATAAGGATGACTGCATTCATAACAGAAGGAAGTACGGTTATTCCAGCGTTTTGAATAGAAATAACGAATGGACTTGCCGCGGTATTTGCATTTCCAGCAGCAAGCAATCTTTCGTCGGTATAGGGGACAAGGAGTCCAACGAGAGTAAGCGAGACAATATAGAAAAGAGTGATGCGCCAGAATACTTGTTTCACGGCCTTTGGCAATGACTTTCTGGGGTTCTGAGTTTCAGCGGCAGCGAGCCCCACCAACTCAGTGCCAGCAAAAGCAAATGCTGCAGTGACAAAAACACTACACATGCCTTTGAATCCATTGTTGAATGCGCCTGGATCACTCCACAACGTACCAGCTACGTAACCTTCTTCAAGGCTAGCACCGCAGTTGAGGATTATGGCCAAAAGTCTATTGACATGGTCAGTTTTGTGTTCTGTTGAAACATCCATAAAGTCTCCCGAAAAGCGTGAGAATAGGACGATTTTCAAAACATAGATCGAATATAATAACGGTTAGACCTACATATATCCAATAATAGCCACGACTTTGACAATAGCAAAGAAAAATTCCGCTTCTCCATACCCTTTCACTCCAAACATATTTATACCAATAATTGTGAAGAGAAATACTGTGACAAATATAGCGTGATCATATCGCTGTTGTATATCCCAGAAGTCGATTGTGATAGATGCCGCAATAATTTCTAATGGAAGAACCACAAGCCATTGCATTGCATAATTCTGTTTGCTAGGAGTCAGTATTTTATGCTAGTCTCCATATTGTCTAGGGCTTCTCATACCCATCCCATAGCAAATCCCCAAGCCTGCAAGTCACGCAATTAGTTAATGCCTTTCCCGTTATATCAATGGATGAACTTGCCGGATCCAAGAAACGAGTCGAGTAGGCCGAAAACGACCCCGAAACGGGAAACAAAACGGCCATTTCACCCAAAGCATGCACCGTGCAATATAACATGAGCCCGATGAGCGTAAAGCATATAATAAGCGATGCAGGTCCGCCGGTTGCGAGAGATTTGCCCGATGCAACGAAAAGCCCGGTACCTGTCCATAAAGGAGACTCAGTAATAGCCCCTTAAATCACTCGGCGCGTCAAGCAACTAACCTATTGAACCTCCAATCGCGATCATCTGCAGATGCCTCCCTTTCAATCTTCGTGCAAGAGGAGAATTCGCCGTTGCTTGCGCAGCAATCTCGGCATGGAAGACTCTTCCATTTGCGCCCACCACACCCGGCGGGGTCATAGTAAGACTTGGATCTCTTCGAAAGCTGTCTACAAAGCGTCGTCCAATTCCATGTTCTATTTGCGTTGTTTCTTCGTAGCTTGGTTCCCCGCGTCCGCTGCTGTAGTCCGGAGTTGTAGATTGGTCTTTATCGGGGTAGCTTGAACCCTTTTCAATATCGTTCATCCTGAAACTATTCATCTTGACGATTTCGAGTTTTGATGTGTATGTAGTCTAGGAGATGTCGCGAGCCTGTATTGGGAATGATGCTCGTCGATCTAGATCTTCCGATTCAGGATTGCCGGTGAGGCTGAGTTGTCTCGAATAATTAAGAAGAAACTATTGAAGCTCTCGACCGGTTGGCTAGAGCTCAAAGGGTGTTCAAGTGATAATGTATGACATATTTTCCAGGAGTTTCCAGCATCATGTTTTATGCTACGAGCATGAGTATGAAAGTTGGCTGAGAAAGGTTGAGTGAGTAGATGAAGTTGTGAGCCCGGAAGGCACAGTTATCTCGGGGAGCAAAGGGCTTATCTTTTGCATGAGATTGCTCGAAGTGATTGGACGTGATGAGCTTGATTTGGGGTACGGGGGCGCTAGGGCTTGTGGAGCTCCCATGGTAGCGGGATGAACTTCATCAATTGCACGCTGATTGCCACAAACACGGCGACGAGAGAAGAAGAACGAGAAAGAAAAGCGGCGAATGAAATCAGACGCTTCAAAAGGATACAGGACATTCGATTGATGCCACTCCATGACTGCCAAGTAGGTAAAATAGGGGCACAATGCCTCAACTGCTGGGCAAAGCTTGGTGTTCGACCTGCCAACAATTGGTGCAACGACGGTCCCGTCAGCTGAACGTGGATATGGGGTGTGATTGCAATTGTTGACTGACTTTGACAGTTCGACGCTTAAACATATTCTTCCAAAAAAAGAAAACTTCCGATTCGATTAGCCGGCTGTCAAAGTTACATCAGGGAAGTGCCGACCCAATGTCTGTGTATCATTTAAGTTTGAGAGATTTACGTTCGGTGTTTTGGATTGCGCTGCTTGAGGCAATGGCTCGCAATTTCCTTCCTGCGCAGTAAACCGATTCTCAGATGCAAGAATGGCTCCATAGGTAGACATGTATGTGTGCAGTTTGAAATGTTCAATGCAAGGCAAGGTGGTGAGACGAGGGGCAATGCAATGTGAAATCGTTCAGCTCGTTAAGTATGTATAGTATAGTAAACCATCGGAATGTAAATAGACAGGATATCTCGACGCAAATGCAATAACGCTATCTATGTTCAGATTGTTCAAATCCGCAAGTAGTAATAAGAAAGGCATGCAACAGCCCACAATCTAGATGCGATAAAAATACAACGAATTTACATGGTCATCATCCATTATATAGGTACAGTTTTGCTTTTTGTAACTTCACTTCTCACCACTCTTCACTTCCTGAACCTCGATTTCCTTCACTTCGGGCTCTTTCTTTGGTTCTGCTAAGATCTTTCCGTCTGGGCCCCTGGGCTTTCTCTTCCATCCAGTTGACAACAATGGGCCCATTTTGAATCGTGGGAAGGCATGCGCTTCCGTGTTAATAACTATTTGGTCTAAGGGAAGAATATCATTTGGCGAGAAAAGAAGATAAAAATATTTCAGAGTTTCAGCCTAGTTAAAGTCAGTAAATTGTCAACGGTAAGAGGAGATAGGGTGTACTTACAAGCCAGAAACTCTCCATGTTGTCTTTGGTTTGCGGAGGCAGAACATTGGCATTAGAGAGACTCGTGAACCCGCCACCTTCGCCAACAGCTGTGTGGTTCATAAAGGACCTGAACATCTCCCAGCCCCATTCTCTGTACATCTCCTCTCCTGTGATACGCCACATGTAAAACAAGGTTTCGATAGTTTCCGGTCTCTGGAGGTTGTGGTTATCGTTGTTCTTTATAATGAAGTCCTTGCGCCACTCTTGATTCTCCGGGTCATCAAAATTTGTAGGTGCATGATGTGGTGCATCTTCTGGCAATGGTGGATTATCAATGTTGAAATGTGCAATTTCAGGGGCAAGTCCGGTTGCCATCACCTTGTACATTCCCCAGCAGGTGTGCGTCAGTTCTCTTGCTAGTTTCATCTCTTCATCCTTCTTCGCGCTCCAGCTTGGTAGCTTACGTGCCTCAGCCTCCGTGATGCCACCAGTAGCACCTAAAGCAATTGTTCCACCCATAAAACATACCAAGTGATCCATCTTTGGCGAAAGAGAGCCACCCAAACCCTCAGGTCGCTCGGCAAGAACAGTAAATTGGGAAGGGCTAGAGTAAGTGATGAGATGCTTCCGAACTCCCTCGAGTGCCTCGTCCCACAATTCTTCATAGATAGGCTCTTCTTTTGAGGTTTGAAGATATTGCTTGATCAAATATTCGTAATATGAATCGCCGCGGCTGCCAAGACGAATGTTGCTTCCGCGGAAGTTTCCAGTATTCGCGTATATATAAATTGGCAAGAGTCCATCCTCCATGCCATTATCATCAATGATCTTCATCACCTTCTCAGCCTTTTCCCAGTACTCTGTCTCTCCTGTAAGTTTGGTAAGATATTTCAGTTCCAATTGCAACGTCGCTGCCTCTGCTGTGGATGAGGCCCCGCCATCGTCGTGAGATGCAACACCTTTGGTGGTCTTGAGATTAACGCTGGCGAATGGTATTCCAGAGGGAGAGTCAAAGGCGCCAAGCAAACGATCAGCTAAATCCCTCGACTTTTCCAGATATAAATCCTCCCCTGAAGCTCCTTCATCATCCTCGGCCAATGGAGCTAAGTGTGGATACTCGGTGGAGAGATAATGGGCGGATAGAAGACCCCCAAGCATGCGAATTGTAGTTTCAAACGTGTTGACCTCTTGGTCTTGGTCGTAGTCCAGTGAAGTTGTAATCCATTCCCTTGCATGCTGCACCCTGCTCGTCAGATTCATCAATATCATTGTATCCAAAGCGTCTACAATTATCCAGCCCATTCCTTTCGGTGTCATTTGCTTTCCATGTTTAGAAACTGGATGAAACTCATCATAGCCCCATGCATATCGCTCATATGCATCCCAACTCAAAGTAAAAGCTTCCTTGACCCTTTCCCTTCGATCCAGCCAATCAATTGAACTAGGTCTCTTTTCCGGCCGCTGTAGCCATGTCCATCGGTCTGTCGATTTCTTTTTCGTCTCACCACTAGATCCAAAGAACCCTAAAAAGTATAGCACACAAAATACAAATGCAATGGACCCGAATATGATGCGCCGCCGTTTGTAAAGAGGTTGTGCTCTCCTGGAGGAGGCATATGAATACGGCTTGTCTTTATACATCGGCAGATCCCTATTGTCTCCAAGAAGGTTTCCAACTCGATCTTGTATGCCGCTAATTACTCCTCCGCTTGTATTTGCCGTCGATGATCTCGCGGTCATGCCAGAGGCCGCCCAAGCTTTGTTTTCCAAATTGCGCTGAGGATCTGTGAAAGAGGGAACGTTTTTGGGTATAGAAAAGGTGGACATCTCTTCGACAGCTTGCTTCCCGGACTCATAAGCTTGCTCGCCTGCTTCTTTCACCCTCTGAGTGATATTTGAAGCAGCTTGCGTCGCAGTGCCTCGAAGGATGTTGAATGCTGGAGAGCGGCGTAGGTTAAAGGGGTCGCGACTGTTCATGGAAACTTCGAAATCATTTCATTACTAGAAGGCGCGACTATGAACAGACACTAAGATACAAAAAACTTAAAATATTTGAAGGGTATAATTAGGTGTCATTTCGAAACGCAGAGGCTCAAGAGTTATAAATTCTAGAGAACAGTACACGTAAGGCGTACTTACCGAGCCTTGGAAGTAATTACAGGCGTTGTTCTCAGCCTTATGTAGTACTCCGGTGCGTGCTACCGGTCAGATTTGCATTTCCAAGTTCTCCTTGAACCGTCAAATGTGTCCAATAGATCGGCTTGACGTTGATAATGGAGATTTGTGTCTCTACCCCGTATGTTTGGAAAATCATCATCACGCAGAGAAACTCGGGAGAAGAGCTGGTGAGAGTTATCTGGGTAGCTTCAGTGGGTAGCTTCAGTGGATAGACACCGAAAAGCACAGCTACCCCTGACCACGATTTTAAACTGGGGCAACTGATGGGAAAAGTTGAAATCACCACATCTTATACGTATAGCACTGTAGGTGGGTGTTCAAACGTTCCTTGAGGAGTGGCTACAAAAAATACAATGACATGAACCATCAGAACTAATATTCTTCTCCTTTCGAATCTACAATATCTAGAGCGTGAATTGACTTTCAAATTGACATCTGAAGAGCGTTCTGTTTGGCAGGATATACGAGGGATTCGCTAAATATTCACCGGCCACCTACCGCAACTGGCAAGCATAGCAACGACGGTCCTTACATCAATATTGATCTGTGGGTGGAATCTTTTGACCCTGTAGCCAGTGCTACATCGGTCATAATGGCGACACATCGCCATGAATATCGTCAGTGGCCATTTCTCACGGAAGAAGAGTTTGAGCTTGCCTGTGCGTTTCTTGATCGAAGATATTGTCGAGCATCGTTGGGACCCGCAAGGAAGAACCTCAAGCTGTCCATGGGACGAACAGCAACTACTGGATCATGCTATGTTGAAATCATTCGACTGATTCATCCACCACAAGATGACGATGATCTGTTACTTGCTCTCAGCAATTTGAGTAGTGGTTACGCTCCAGATTCTGCTCCGAGTCAAGAGGTGGATATGATGGATGAGGATGAAGACGACGTTAGTGACTCTCTTCATTCATGTTGATACAATGTGGAAATTCAGACTTATTGACGTGGCATAGGAGGCACTGCGTCTAAACAACCCCTCGATACTGAAGACTAACGCTATCCCCAAATACAATCTATATTCTCACCAGCCTTACGTTACTTATGAGATTCACCTGCATCCCACTTATAGAATACCGACTTTGTGGTTTACGCTTCACGATTTACCAAACGATGAGCCTGCGTTTGACATAAATTCTATTTATCGACATCTCGTTCCAGAAGAGTACAAAAGTGAACTTCGCGCAATAGGAGTTATGGGGGGAATTTCCGCTGCTGTAAGTCGCTAATGTTGCTGCGAAAATACATCCTAACTAGGTTTTAGCCGCACCCCATCACAGATGTACCAGCGTTCTTCATTCATCCATGTCAAACAAGAGAGGCAATGGAGAATTTTGACTGCCCGGCAGATAATTATTTGATGGTATGGCTTGGCTTGATAGGTGGGTGTGTGGGATTATGGATGCCTCATGAAATGGCCCAGGAAGATCTATAAAGAAGAGCTATTGATATTCTAGCTTCTCAGAGAGGTTCGTCTCCACACTGGATATATAATACTTGGATCCAAGATATCACATAGATATTGAAATTTCATATTCACTTTGCAGACATGAGACGGCAAAACCTATCACATGATTGAAACATCACCAACTAGGTATGTACGCTTGTGTTGCATCGGAAAAAGACAATGGTTTACACGCCATATCTGACATGTCATTAGAGGTCAATGTACTTCATATGCGAATTGTATAGGAGCCGTAGCCCTTTAGATCCATTTTAGTCGATAACCGTGTGACCAAAACCAATACGCCTCAAACAAATCCCCCAACGCCGTTGCCATGCAATATCATCAGTCGCTAATCGTCATCACTGTCTTCCTCCATTGCAACGTCTCCTTCACTATCTTCTTCCTCCTCTTCATCCCTGCGTCTTTTCTGTCCAGCAACACTTGCACTTGGGCTTGTTGCATCTTCCATAGCGTGATCAGAGGTGGGAGCTGGAACTTGGAGGGTTGATGGCGGTGGTGGAGGAGGTAAATTGCTCGTAGTGATAGCTGCGGAAGGTGGCGCATTGAAAATACTTTGCTGCAATTCTGTGGCCGTGACTGCAGCCGCTGCTGCAGAAGGCACACGGAAAGTACCGTCCAACTTGGCGATGGTGTCTGACTTTGATTTGGCATATTGGATATTCTAGTAAGGCGAATGTCAGCCCTTAATCATTTCAAGTAAATGGACAACAAAATTGTAGGATTTCCAACTAACCATTTCACGTCCAAGAAACTCAAATCCTTGTAATGCTCTCATAGCTTGAGTCGCGGTCTGGATATCTCTATACACTACATGTGCTTGGCCCCTCATCTTCATTGACTTAAGAGCTATGACATCGAGGACTGGGCCGTAAGTCGAGCATAATGTGTAGAGTTCTCTTCGTAAATCATCTTTTTGAATCTTCGACGAAGGTAAATTGGTGATGTAAATGGTTTGATTAGGAGGGAACGACGTCCTCACTGGGACAGGCTTTACTGCAGCACTCATTCTGTCGTTACTCGGTATTCTGTCGCGTCTTGAATTTGGGGTACTTCCAACATATATCAATATAGATATAAATTTCGAGTCCGCCTTTCACAGCCTTGCGCTAGCTTAAAGTGGTTAGTAATCAAACGTAAAGGGAGTACCCGCCCCACGTTCAAGCAAGCATCTCTCGCCCATGCGGTAATGCCAACATAAGTACATATTTACAGTGATAGTAGAGAGCTCCTCCTATCAAGAAGCAACAAAATGCCTGGTCCAGAAGTTCATCACCTTTTCCATCATCCTATCGCGGATCACTCGTTCTCAGCCGATAGACAAACATTGGCTGTAGCACGCGACACTAGTGTCGAGCTCTACGGACGAGACGGTAAGGGATTCAAGCTCAAGGACGAATTGAAAGGTCATGACAAGACCGTCACCAGTGTTGATATAGCTCCTAACAGCGGCAGAATTGTAACTTGCTCCCAAGGTTTGTACCCATTTAATCTTCCCGGTTTGAATTAAAAATGCTGATAACATTGGACTAGACCGCAATGCTTTGGTTTGGGAACCATCTCCCACTGGCTATAAACCTACTCTCGTCCTTCTCCGAATCAACCGAGCGGCCACATTTGTTCGATGGTCTCCTTCCGAAACGAAGTTCGCCGTTGGATCTGGTGCAAGGGTGATTGCTATCTGTTACTTTGAAGAGGAGAACGACTGGTGGGTTTCGAAACACATCAAGAAGCCTATCCGTAGCACCATCACAACTGTCGCATGGCATCCAAATTCCGTTCTCCTAGCTGCCGGCTCTACCGATGCTCATGCGAGAGTGTTCTCAAGTTTCATTAAGGGAGTAGACGCTAGGCCAGAACCTGGAGTCTGGGGAGAACGTCTGCCATTCAACACTGTCTGCGGAGAGTATCTCAACAATTCTGCTGGATGGGTTCACGCTGTATCTTTCTCGCCAAGTGGAAATGCTTTGGCCTTTGCTGCACACGATAGCAGTATCACAGTCGTATACCCCAATGGCGCAGACCAACCTCCAAAGGCTGTTGTCAGTGTCAGCACACAGCTTCTCCCTTTTATGAGTTTGATCTGGAATGGCGAAGCTGAGATCATTGCTGCAGGCTATGACTGTGAGGCATTCCGATTCGGTGGTAGCGAGGGAGGCTGGCAACTCACAGGTTCCTTGGAATCAAAAGGGGGCCCAGCCAAAGATGTTGGAGAGGAGAGTGCTTTCAATATGTTCAAGCAAATGGACTTGAAAGGAAAGGTCAAGGATGATACACAATTGACAACTGTGCATCAAAACACCATCAGCACTATTCGTGTCTATGAAGGTTCAGAGAGTGGGGTCAGCAAATTCACTAGTAAGTGCTCTTATGATCTAGATCTTTAACTTTAAGGGGAAACTAATAATTTTTAGCGAGCGGTGTTGATGGAAGAATTGTTATTTGGAACGCTTAGAATAGAGTTGAATAGAAGCACTGACGAGTTTCACAACTTTGTGTACAAAGCCTCAGCATGCAACGCAGTAGCTCTTTGCCGTTCCATACTTTCCATACAGAATTTAATATATTACATGACCCATTTCAATTATGCCAGAGAACAATCCAGCTAAGTATATTTCCTTCGAGAATCACACCATGCTTCGTTGTAATCATTGCCCTTAGAGGAACCAGACCTTATCTCTCTCACTCTCCTTCAAAAAATTTAGTATCCATTTCCATCTTCCATTCCTACCACCTCTGCCCTAGTAATACTTTCTCTACGCCATGAATTTTAACAACGATGAGAAATTTAAAGTTTTTCATCCTTTTGAGATTAATTCATTACTTCACACCCGAAGTTTTGGAGGCATTGAAAACGGGATCAATAATCCTATGCACTTATCTAGCCAAGCGATTCCTCATCCTCCTATTGCGTCTAGCACTCAGAGGTATTCGGTGACGGGAAACGCTAGCGCTGAGGGAGGTAGGCCCTTTCAAGGCAGAAATAGAACGTCTTGTGGGTATGTATTTCAAGAACACTCTCCAGCCATCGAGGCGACGATTGATCCTGATCCGGACTGTCTAATGACCACACCTGTCTCAACCCGACAAAATTCTCAGATCTTACCCAACACAGGTTACTGTCAATGCCAAGGAGGTTCTCGTATAACTGACAACCGCGCTGGACATTCACGTGCCCTACCTCTCCGCAATGTTTCTAGCAATTGTCTTCCCACTATTGCAATGATGCTAAATAACCCTCCGTCAGAAAGTGTCCCCATACCTTCCATTGGAACTTACACACGGTCTAAATCAACAATGGACAATAGGATGTCCATTTCGAATGCCTCAGATAGTACAATTGTTGCACCTGTATCGATTCCCGAGCAGCGCTACTTCCTCTTGAATACCCTCTATCAAATATGTCTAGATGCCACTACCACTTACATTCGCGCTCTTCCATATTCCTCTCATATTGGTGTCGGATATGAACGAACTCGTTCGTGTTCCCACCGATACCATCCATACCGTGGCAGGGGACGAGAAAGATCATATAACGATGACCATTCCAAGACTCTCATGGACAATATCGAAGTGATCAGTACATTTCTATGGAGAAAGGCCAGGAGAGATCAGATGGCACCCCATCGAGCCGAATCAGATGCGGTCATGGATATGAACAATCTTTATAGATGGGGAGAAAACTTGATCGATGGCATGGAAGAAAGAGCCGGGACCGAGGGAGCGCGAACTGCAGTATTGAATGCGGCTTTGGCGATGTGTGAGTGGTTGAGGATTTCAGAAGCTTGTACTTTATGCAGAGAGGTTGAAGGAGAGCTAAGAGGTCTTGCGAATTTAGAAATGGAACGCGCGAGAGAGGGAGATGGCGAGGAGGGTGATATTCTCTGAAGAGTGTGTATCTCAGAACTTGATGGGGATCCAGCTAGGTATGTCCTATGCAATTTATCAATATTGAATGCAGATAGCACATGATGTTCTCGTCCAATATGAAGCCATTCTTTGAAAGAATGTTAGGTGTTTGAAAACACATAATCGATATCACATCCATATATGATCTTGATGTGACCTATAACACAGAACCATCGAGATGATGTAACATGATGTAACATGATGTAACGGAATGCAGCCGTGACCGATTCATGGATCTAAAAGGCCCTCCTTGGGCCGAAAATAATTCAATGATTGAGAGGACTGAAACTTAGAGCCAAAGAGGAGGAGGGCTAGAACACAGATCACAGATCTAATCTTATCTTATCTTAGATCTACCTACGAATGACCGAAACGAACCCGAGTGAGGGGATATGCACGATAAATTTCGCCATACCGAGTTCCCTGCAGATCAACTACTTCCCGTCTCGTTACTAATAAGAGGATAAATAAAAACTATGAGGTCTGCTATGAGGCGTTTTCAATCATCTATACGCCCTCCATGATTTCCCAGTAACGCGTTAATATCTACATATCTTCACCCGTCAAGGGAGCAATTTTCACAAAATGGCAGCCATCAAGTCAGTGGCAATCATCGGCGCTGGACCAGCCGGCGCAATTGCACTCGATGCTCTAGCTCAAGAGCAAGCATTTGATGAGATCCGGCTCTTTGAGAGAAGAGAGAAAGCTGGAGGATGCTGGTGAGTACGAAATGTCTGGATGGCTAGAACATTAGAATAATCACTCATATTCATCTCACAGGCTCGGAGATCCGAAAGATCATGTCCAACAAATCCCAGACTTTGAAAAGCTTGCTTCTCGCAGACCGGACGAGACTCTTCCCATTCCATCCAAGCTTCCTACCACGCTTCCGCGCAATACCCAGTATAGATTTTCTGATACCTCGATATATCCTGCGTTGGAAACAAATATAGATGCTTTTGCTATGTCTTTTTCTCAAGAACCGTTTCCGGAAACAAGATCGGCGGTCAATATTAAGAGACATGGCGAAAATTCACCATTTCGCCATTGGAAGGTGGTGGAAAAATATATTCAAGATTTGGTGGATCGGAAAGGATATCCGGATCTGATATCGTACAATACTACTGTGGAGCTTGTTCATAAAGACCCACACACATCGAAATGGGTTTTGACGTTGCGCAAACCCCTTGACAATGGAATTGAAGATAGATGGTGGACGGAATCCTTCGATGCAGTTGTTGTAGCAGCAGGACACTACAACGTCCCGTTCATTCCTTCAACTCCGGGTCTTTCAACCTTTTCCCAAAATTTTCCTGGAAAGATTCTTCATTCAAAAGCTTGGCGTGACCCAGAAACATATCGTGGGAAGCGTGTAGTAGTCGTTGGCGCTAGCATTTCTGGTCCTGATATTTCGTATGCTCTTGCTGATTATGTTGAACGACCTCTTCATTCTGTTGTTAGAGGTAGATATCATCCTTACTTTTTTGACTACGCTTTCCAGCATCCTCACATCCTTCGACGGCCGCCGATATCCCACATAACCTCAGATCCTAATACAGATGATCGAACAGTTCATTTTGAGGATGGGTCTGTATTAGAGAAAGTAGACTATATTATTTTTGGAACTGGATATTCCTGGACTCTGCCTTTTATTCCTAACCTCGATTCTACAATTCGCAATAATCGCCTTCCAAATCTCTATCAGCATATATTTTGGCGCGAGGACCCTACCTTAACTTTCGTTGGTGCTGTGGGCGCAGGGTTTACATTCAAGGTATTTGAATGGCAAGCTGTACTTGTAGCACGATTTTTAACCGGTCGCGTCACTCTTCCTTCCGCTGAAGAGCAAAAGAAATGGGAAGAAGATAGAATCGCAGTAAAAGGGGATGGAGCAACCTTCACAGCTCTCTATCCCGATTTTGAAGAGTATTTTGAGACCATCAGGGAAATGGCAGGTGAGCCAAAGAATGGTAAAGGTAGAAGTTTACCGAAGTTCCAGAAGTGGTGGAGGGAAGGGTTTGATAATGGACATTTGAAAAGAATAGATATGTGGAAAAGGGGGAACGAGGAAGCGAGACGCAGAATCGAGGAAGAGAACCGTGAAAGTGTAGTATCACCAGTATCATGAGCCAGCGATCTGTAAATATCTGAACGATTACTTAAATATATTGAGAATTCTGGTTTATTGAACGGTTCTCTGATGTTATTAATACATGGGCATGAGTTTTATCTAACTCGATTCGTTGCTTTGGTTCTAGAGCAGCAGAAATGATTATTGCTGTGCTCTCAGACGATCCGTACTTAATTTTGCTCCTCCGGTCTCTCCTCCAACCTCTTTCGCTCCACCCTCTCACTCTCCATTTTTTCGTTCTTCTCCTGTATAAAATCTAGTGCAGTTTTCGTGACAAAGACAGGTTCACAGACATCAACCAATATAGGCCCTCTGCGGGACGTGGTTTGCTCTTTAACACCAGATTTTTTGTAGTATGGATATCTTTCCTTGAGACGCTGCACAAGTTCACTCATGTCGATAGCTTGAATAGCATATACATTCCTGACAAGGTGCCAGCCATTTTTGTCTCCGCCAAATCGAAAATAGCTATGCCAGGCATCGTCACCGCTGACATCAATGTCGAAGTCTTTGATATCATCAATTTTATCGGGCTTCCGACTCCACTCCCATAGTCTCGGGTCGCTGCACAATTTGTGGTGTACCACTTTTGGGTGATGACTGGGAAAAAGGGTTCCATTGATTGTAAATCCAGGCGTTGCCCTTATAACTATACTCCGACTCAAAATCTTTAGCTTCATTCTGAATTTTTTGAGGAAGGTAGAACGACTGAGCATCAACGGACATATAGTCGTAACAAAGTCAAGTGACTCGCTACTATAGATGTCATATTCAAGAACAATGCTCTGTATGAATAAAAGCTTTCGTCCGATTTTAGCAGAAACCATACATATGATCAACGGATCAGTGAATCTAAAGGTCTTTATCTTGTATAAAAGGGCGCCACCTTTAATCTCAAGATATGCCTGTGGACAAATCATCAAGAGATTGAACATTTGGGCTCTAAAGCTAGGGTGTACTGGGTCGATGAACTTTTGGCGAAAGTATGCTTGTTTTTGTAGGCAGGGTCTCTTAGCACTGATAGATCTAGTAAACAGATGCAAATCTCGATTATGCTGCCGCCGAGATATCTCTATTGTGATAGGTTTGCGACCGCAAGCTGCAACTGTTAGTATGTATACGCCTGCATCATTGAGACGCTGGAGATAGAGGATACTACATACGAAGATTGAGGATACAAAACTCCCAGATGATCAGGCGAACTTCAGGCAGTAGATCTAGGAGCAAACACTTTTCTTTCTGATGGCGAATGGAATTGGCCCAAGTTTGAGACTAGAAATAATTAGCCTCCTTCAAAGCGAGAGATCTAGCTAGAGGGCTTGGGCTCACTTACTTCGACACCCATACGCTCATCCGCGAGTCTGCAGAGTTTATTTTGCACTTTCAGAGTTTGTCGCGCCTAGAAATAGCTCAGCTTCAAATGATCGAGTAGTGTTTTCTCGCTATGAACTTACTGCTGCGGCGTTGAAACCCTTCGCCATCAAACTGCCTTTCAAAGAAGCTCCTGGCATGATTTTCTTGTGGCTCTTCCCTTTCCGTCTTTGAAACTTTCCTTTCCCCATGGTTAACAATGGTAGTCTATAAATACAAGACTGATATAGATAAACTGCTTGTTTGGATTACAGAAATCTTGGCTGTGGAAGGAGAATGTAAAGGGTTTGTTGAGAACTCTACCTCAGGAAAGGGCGAACACCTCAAGTGCTTAAATTTTATCTCTATGGTGGAACTTTAAAGCAACCTTTGGCTACTCGATAGACTGTGGCTATTCAATACCTTTTCTGCATCTATCACTGCACTATAGATGTCCAAATTACTCGTTTCATGTCATCTCGGTCTCTAAGGCAGAGGTAAGTAATTGTTTTGCTTCGAATCAAACTTTTGTCTATGAATCATTGATGGCCCAATTGATCGGACTTGAGCTTGCCAATTTCGTGATGAGGAACCTCCCATAGGAATGTAAATGTAGCGGATGATCCAGCGGTTATAGTTGCGAACAGAATGGAAGCGAAACAGAATCGCACTTCATACTTACTAGCGACGGTGCGACTATAGCTTTCGACGACTTCGTTCCTTCTTTTCTCTCCTTCCTCCTTTCCTTATCTCTAAAACAACTAGAAAAAGAAATCGATTCCATCAAGAACGACCAGAGATTTTCATTTTTCATTTTTAATAGAGCAAAAGCAAGGGATTTCAGTTTGCGAAAACTTTGGTTTGGAGAGATTGACCAGAAATCTGTTTCTATCTGAGGACTCAGCAACACCGGCCAATAGACCACCCACCATGATAGTGGTAGTATCAAGAGCAGCATCCACATCAATTAGCATCGAGCCTATAACAATGTTGGAAAGATCCTATATAATGAAGTGTACACGCCAGTCAATCGAACATGCTATGATATGTGCCAATTTATCTTCAACAATCCTGTCATGATGTATGTTAATCACTACTTCGCTGCCAGAAAATTAACCGACTTTCTCAAATTGCTACGAGCTGATATTAAGCCAAAGATCACTGGCTGACAAATGAAACCTGAGAAATGGAACTGCATACCGCAAATCTCTTCGAACCGCCATGCCGTCATACCGCGCGTTTCGTTTCGTATTTCGAACTTACGAATCTTCCACTTGACGAGGAACGTCAGGTTTCTTGAATCTTACCACCATATTAATGACCCTCGTAGAGTCTGAATGCTCCAAATGATCAGGAAAGCTCTGATCATCCATCGCATTAGCCCAAAAAATTCGAATCCTTCAAAGCACCATAATACCCCATCCCCAACGCTATCTATCCACGGTAGCCAACATACCCAAACCTCGCATCTGGAAGTCTAACTTCGCCCTCACCCTCAATAGCCCACTGCCTCTGTCTTCTCTGATGCCCTCCCCTTTCCCAAAATATCGTATGCTGTCTCTGCGCCTGAAGCCTATGCCTGCAAAGCCAGCTCTGCAACGGACCCCATCCATGATAGAACTCGGCCCAAACCCGCATCACAGAAACGCCCAACCACCCCCTCTCAGCAAACATTCGCGGCCAGTCCCGCGTGTCGAAAAACCGTCGATCACGGTGATCTGACGCATCTAAAACCCAGTGAAATTCAGCCCACATGCGATTTTGCAAAGGCGTGCCGTCTGTCCATCGACCGGCTTTCTTTTCCTGAGTTCTTCGCTTGGCTCGCCAGGCGGCGCTCATGACTTGTGCAATTCGACGACGGGCTTTGTGTCTCTTGGGAATAGGTTCTTCAATCTGAGTCTGCTCCATATCATCTGCTTTCACGGCCATTGCCTCGACGACATCGATTTTTCGCTTTAATTTTCCGTATTCTGCGTCAATTTCATTCGCAGCCCATACCTTTACGCCATCCCAGATCTGACAGTTCTTGATATGAACCTCCTCCCTAAGCCCTCTACCCTTCAAATCATAGAAGACGCGTTTTCTCTGCGCCCACCACGCCCCCGGCATTCTCTTCTGTCCGCGTCCAGCCATCCTCTCTTTCTCCGCATCCACACCCTCAAATACCTTTTCAAAAATACCCTTTGCCAACCCCCCATCAACAACAATTGAATCCACCTGTTCACCCCACGAAAATTTCAAAAACTGTTCCTGCAATTGAACCGCTTCCAAAATCTTCGTATTAGGTTTCTGCCACGGATTGAAATTATCATGCCATTGTTCTCCCTGAACTCGTGCGCGATTCCATCCTGCATTCAAATCCAGATGTGGATAAGGATTGAGTTGTTCATCGCGTTTACACTTTGCCATAAATCCAGCCATCTCATACCATTCTCTCAAACTCTCCTTCACCATTCTGGGGTGCAAGTGGATTTTGGTTGGGAGTGGCGTTCTAGAGGCAAACGACTCGGCGAGACGGCGGGAATCTGGTTGGCCATATTTGCGCGGTGTGATTGGGGACGATCGTACGCATTGTAAATATGTTTGTTGGTTGAGATCTCGGTTGAAGAAGGCCGGCGGTGGCGCAGGAAATTTAGGGCAAATGTTGGGATACTTCTCGTAGAGTGCTCGGAGCTCAATACGGGTTGTTGGAATGACGATTGTTGGAATTGCTGAAGTAGTGGTGAGACTGGTGACAACGTTGCTTTGATTAACGATTTCTCCTTTGTAATTTGAATGTTGAAGATTACTGGTATCTGGAACAACAGTACTGCCAGATGCTTGTTTTTCATGGCCAGTTTTAGAGATGACTGGAGTTTGAGCTTTACTATCGACTTTCAGACTTGGATTTGTGCTGGTGGATATGGAGCTGGATGCTGAGCTGGAACTAGATCTGGAACAGGGCAATGAAGGTTCTGGTGTCAACACAAATGGCTGTGTGTTAACTGTCAGAGGATCGATTTCTTCATCATCAAGAGCTTTATGCACCGTAGTTGTGAAAATACCCGTTTCTTTCCCATTGCCTTCATCAAAACCAGATCCAGGGGTTTCAGCTACCCCATTCAATTTGAATTTGTCATCAGAGATAGAAACAGCAGAATTAAAAAGCTGAGCAAAGTCAACATCAATGTAAGAATCAAGAGCCTGAAATTTTCGTATCGGTTTCTGCGTAGCAGAAATTTGTTCCATTGAAAGGGTAATTTATTTGTTGTCCTCGAGGGGGTAGAGGCTGTCGTAGTAACTTGAAGCTGGTTGAGAAAGCAAAAGATTATTATGTGATTGTTGAGCTGGGGAAACTGGCACAAGGCTAGAAGGAAATTGGGAGCAAATTTAAAAAGTAAATGCCATGTGCAGTGAATGGAAGATGAACAGAGCCGTAATGTAATGTGAAGAGCAACAATAGGTGTCCGAAGATGATCAGGCAATAGTAGCTATTCTGATACAACTCGAAGGGACATGTTCGCTTAATTGGCTTAATTGGACAGGGGATTCCTCATCATGACTTCAAAGTGTTAAGTGACAAGGTTTGAGCTAGCAATTTGACCATACACAGGTTTGACTGCACAAATCTTTGAAAAGGAGAAGAACTACAAAGTTCAGGGCCAGCCCAGCAGACTGCCAGATCTTCATGATAAATTGTTTCGATTAATTGAACATTTTTGGATCTTCCAAATCTTTGTAGAACCCACAATAGTTGACCATACCACACCACAATGTTACACCAATTTTATTCCGTTTTCCAAAGATTGACCAATGCCTAACCAACCAACCAAGCTCCAGTAAGACCCCGTATCATCATTCATTTCTCGTATCACTGACCTCGTAGGGCCTTGATTATCGCCAATTCCCCTGACTCAACGATAAAAGCCCTTGTATACAATCGACATCGTCCTTCTTACTCGGGCTCACCGGAGCTTGCATAAAATGTTGAACATCATCATCGGGAGCTTTGGTGTTCTTTGCACTAGTTTCTCCATCCTCAAAAACCTGGGGTTCAGAATGCGTGCTCTTTCTTCGCTTATTTCCATCGACGCCAAAGTCTGCATGAGTAGGTATACTAGGATTGTCTTGAAGAATCCCTTTCGGCTCTTTGTCACTCTCCTTTGGGATATGAGCAGGTCGCCGGCGCGGGTTTACACCAGTTTGAGACGGAACCCAATTCTCCTTGTCCGAGTCTCCGGATGGAGATCTCATCAACTGATCTTTATCATTAACGGACTGTCTCGATTTCTTAATACCACTCTGCATCCTCGCAACACTTGACGATGCGCGTCCCATTTTAGGTCTCTTCCCTTGCAGATTCGGTCGGGACGGCGTGTTTCGTTTATTGGGGTTAGGTTTCAAAGCACTGCTGCTAGTCGAGCGGATAAGACTAATCGCTGCGATTGCTGAACCACTGGACTCATTTTCCGCCTGAGTGGTGAGTTCGTCACGAGGCTCTCCTTCGGCGCAAAATTCCCAAGTCCGTGCATCACGCGAGCGGCCACTCAGTAAACGAGGCGTGAAAGGGCCATTAAAGGATGAAGATCCGAGAGGGAGAGCACTGTGGCTGCGATATAAGCTTCGCATTCGCTTTAGTGGAATGACGCTAGATAATGACGATGTAGGACGTTCGGCATGTGAGCGGGGAGGGGTGATTTCTCCTTCGACTAACTCTGCTCTACCATCAAGGCCAGTTGAGAGACGCACTCGAGATGTAGCAGCTGGAGTAGTATCCGTTGTGATTCTTTCGGGGCAAGACGATGGGAAGATTGGTCGAGAACTGGGTGTATTTTGTTAGTAGCCCATTTTCCATAGGAGAGTTGGAACTATAATTACATACATGGTGGGAGTTGTAAACATGATACTGTGAGCAGCAACAGGGGTTGAGAATGGGTTCACGTTATTCCAACGATTGGCCAGATATCCAGGAGTGGCGGAAAATGATTGGGATAGGGCGTCCGAAATCGACTGAGAGCGAGTTTCCTTGCTGGGTGTCTCTGAGACCAGAGGGTTATGTTCAGTCTTTACCGGAAGCTTTTGAGTACCTTCTGCAACTTTCTCTAAGGATTTGATTTTAGATGTTGTTTCGGGTGCTGACAGCTCAACATCATGTGAAATTCGAGATTCGTCCTCATTATCAAGTGGTCTTAAAGCCTCGTTCGGCAGAAATGATTCGGCTTGCTCATCCGTTTCCTGGCTGCTACTATAGTTGACAATGGATGCAGGATCAGAAGACAAGGGGTTCAGGCCAAGACCAAAGGCTGCAATCTCATGTGGGAGAAGTGGACGCGACTTTCTCCGATTGATTTGGCGACGGTTTTGGAACCATATCTATGGGGATCGGATGGTCAGTCGGGACGCGTCTCGTAATACAGTAAAATGGAACTCGGCAGCAGCCATACCTGAACCTCCTTCTCGTTCAATCTAACACTCTTGACAATTTCTGCACGCGCTGCTTTGTTCGGTTTGGGGTTTTCCTTGTACTGGGCTTCGAGAAATGCTTGGTCTTCGGGGCTACAGAAATAAACTCATCAGTACGCCACACTTCGTATAGTATATAACAATTGGCATAGAAACAGCAAGTTTAAGCCAAAATTCTCGAACAATATGACCTGCAGATGGCAGATAATGATATAGTCCTGCATACCTGGTCCGTTTCCTTTTCTGCTTTCCGCCTTCCAATTTCCCTTCAGTGTCAGGGGCCTCTTCCTTAAGGGGAACAAATGCGGCAACGTCGTGCGAGGAATTGGCGGATTCTAACTCCTCGTTATTATCTGAGTAGTTGGGGTGTTCCTTTTCTACTTCAGGTAGGCTCCGGGGATCAGATCCAGAATTAGGTTGGGGAATATGTTCAGGGAGAGTTGGTGAGGGAGAGCGGGGTGGAGGCATCGGGGGCAGAGTCGCGTCGTCCATATTAATGATTATTCATACCAGATGGATATGTAAATAAAGGATGGGTTATAGAAAGTAAAATCCTCAATAGCAAAAATTCCAATTCCGGTGTGGATAAGATGAATTGGGAGGGATGAGGAACTAGGGGAGGAAGATTTGTATGCATGAGTTGAGGTCGACGCGTTTGGGGAACCGCGACGCAAGCGAGACTCTAAAGAATCTAAAGAATCTAAGGAATTTCCACATCTACTACCCCGGAACAAATAATGTTATCATCACGAAGTATGACCAATTAATTTAAATGTTTCATGCAGTTCAAATTCAATTGATCAAAACTTTGAAGGTTCGTCAATATTTCACAATCAATTTTCACAATTCAATAAGGTCTTGGAAATATATCTATATTTGCTTCATGACGAACGATTGATCGTCAACACGTGACCTGCATGCACTTTCCGATACAGGACAGGGATTCTTGGTGGTAAGTATACTCTCAAACGGAAATACTTTTCTATCTTTACCAGTTGGGCAAACCAGCTGCTGCTGTACCAGATGCTGATGTGGATGACGGCAAGGCAACAAAAGGTTCAGTGTGAGTAGCTGAAGCGATGCCCGGGCTTGAATAGTTACTGGCAACCCTTGCCTTTCCTTCCGCGATGTCGAGGTCAAGTAATGTTCGTCTAAAAAACTCCAAGCTGGCTACTGGCTGGTAGTAGGGTACTTCATGTCCTTTTTGTAAGAGTCAGTGCGTGAATCAAATGTTGATCATGTATAAGTGTAGGGAGGTATGACACACCTGCTTCGTAGATCCTCAAGAAACTGAAGTTTCCATACTGTCTCACTTCTCCATACTCTGTTCCATCGACGATGAAAGGAGCATATCCTGCTGCCGCAAACTCAGCGCTGTGGGTGTAGTTTGCGGCTAAGGAAATGGCTTCTCCTCCGAACCACTAATTGGGTGTGTTAGTTTGGATTCTTAATTGTTGACGAATTAATTGTTTGGGGATAAACTTGCATTACAAATGTAATCTGCATCGCCGTAAAATAAAGATACTCGCACGTCATTTGCGAGCAAGTATTCTAGATCTTCCAAGAAAGAGGGATAGACAAAATCTCCAGTCTGTTGGAACGCGTAGTAAACCTCCGCACTGGAATCCTCAGTGTAATTTAAATTTACCCCCAAAGCATTCTGTGTAGAGGCCAAGTTGAGGTAATCAATAAAGTACGTTGGTGGAGTTGGATCATCTGAAAATGGAGTTAGCTCAATTTTATACCAATGTCATTTTTGAATCGCATGAAAAAGAAACTGGGGAGTGTGTGAAAGTGAGCCAACGAACCATATGGATGTCTGATGTCATAGGCTCCCCGCTCTCCATATGTATAGAAGACCCCTTCCACTGTGTCTCTGCAGATGTTCTCGGCTTCAGTACAAATTGCTTGCTCCACCGCCGTTGTCAAATTTGTTGCTCTGCAAAAGCCGATCTGGTCAAGGCAGCCATTGCCCATATTTAAAGCAAACTTTGCAAAGTTGTAGACTATTGAAATCAGTACAGACAGCGAAAGTTTCATGGCGGATCAAATACCTGTGTCATTATATGCCTTGATACCATATGTGTTGTTCACCGCAAATTCGGGATAACTATCGATTACATGATTAGTAGATCTTCGATACATGCACAAACATTAGTGACTTGACTTACAAGGGTGCTTGAATATATTCGTCGATGATTCCATTACCAACACCAAGGGTGTTAAAGTCTAGGTGAATACCTGCAATAGTGCCGTTTGCAATTTCCTGGTTTCTGTCGTAGAAGTACTTGTAAAAAGCTGGGCCATAGTGACCCCCATAACTTTCTGTCCATAGATTGAACTCCTTCTTCGTGGTGAGGTTGACAGCTGGGTCGAGTTGGGGCAAACCGCCAAGAAACCCTTGCCTGTGAAAACATTAGGACGATGAAAATCTTGAAGCTGTTATAGCAGGTTGAAAATAACAGAGATGAGAGACCCAAGAGATTGAAGCATAAGTAGACTGTTCCTGTACATTAAGCGAAGAAAATGAGTTTCTTACAGAACGTGCCAAGCAGCCACAGCCGCCAGATCTGTCGTGTCGAGGGCTGTCGCATTGGTAATAGGATATCTCCCTTGTACTCCAGCAAAAGAAGCATTTTCATAAGCACCGGTGACTGTTACTGAAGTTAGTACATCTTCATAAATGATGTGCCGAGCTACTTGCATGGATTCAAACTTCCTTCGCCTTCAGAACCATATGAAAAGCCAACACCCAGAGGTTGAGAAAGGAACAACAAGTTTGAATGCTCGCTAAACGAATAAGGGTTCAACTGAGTAGTGAGGTTTGCTGTAACATTACAAGGCCCCAATTCTGGAAACGTCAGCTAGCATCCGATGGGGGTCCCACGCTGGTACATGCCTTGGAAGAGACCAATCATAGAATCTGAGCCTGGTCCACCATTAAGCCATAAAGTGACTGGTGCATTTGCAGGATCATTTCGAGCTTCAAAAAACCAGAAGAAGGTATGTGAGTTGCTAAGAAAGTTTAGCATTCTGTGACTATAATACTTCAGATAGCAGGCTTCAAGATTAACGTACGCATCGAGGTCAATATATCCCGAGTATGAATTCACACCAGGTGTTGTTTCACACACGCCTTCTTTCCCGGGCTCCTTGTAACGAAGTGTTATGTTTTGAGGTGTAACAAGAGTCTTTACCCCAGTTGCGTTTGCTGGTACGCCTCGGCCTTCTAGATTAGCTTGTATATTCCTTTGGGTGATTTTGGCACCGTTCACCACGGTGAACAATGCCAATCCTGCCGTGATTGGGGAAATCATTGTTTATACAAAGGGGTATATTCAATGAGAATGTTATCTACATACTGCATGTACAGTTTTGGGGGTACGGTACTTATAGGTATGAGAAAACACGTTAGCATCGCGCATCTTAACGTCCTTCCTGATGTGTTTTAGCTCAATATCAGTATGCAAAACTCCTGCATCAACTCCACTGAGTGAGCATTATGAAGACCTGGTCACATTTCAAGTAGTTAAATCGAGTTCGGAATACGAGGTATAGCAGCCCGCCTCATCATATTGCAGATCGAGTGACGATTGTACTTCAAGGATAATCTCGGAATCTTGCTTCAACGGCATTGCGTAGGATACGGTTTATAGATAAGACTTATTTTTTTCGGTAGACGTTGCTCAAGGCTACCTGGAACATAGGAAGAGTTCGGCTCGGAAACATTCATTGGGCAATTATGATGAACAAACTTGTTAGCCTTCGCTCAACCTGGCATAACGTTGTACACGATAAGAACCGGTGCGGGGTTCGTTGGCTGGGGTATCTAGATGCAACATTCGTGTGTTCTTCACATGGAGTAGCATCTCTGTTGGGAGCTGCATCTCACACAGGGATACAACTGGCGACAAAAACGAAGACTATATCGTCATGGAACCAAAAACCGATGACAAGCAAGCAAAAAAGTATGAGGGGTAGATAGCGAGAACTTAGAAATCGGCACCCGAGCTTCCTTCTCTGGCCTAGTAGTCAAGTCTGACCGCTGATGTAGAAAGTATCGAGAGTTGAAATTGGCAAATGATGAGATTTGCTGACAATGCATGTCTGGGAGGTTGGGTGGTACTTTAAAAAAAAATCCATTTTCCCGGTCATGTCAATCACACTTTAACCACTTTTTTGTTCTGGCATGGCCTTACAAGCCTTTGAGTTCATAAAGTTGTCTATCAAAGAACTAATGGCTTTTTGCTCTAGCTACATAAGCTGCCAATGGCAGTGATATCTCGAGAATTAATTCTATCTCAAGATGTTCGTCGCTCGTAAAATTCCCAATCCATCCCTCCCAGCATACCCCTTGGCCTGATGTGCCCTGCCCCGAGTAAAAGAGAGAGCGTCATCTGCCTCTATCCGCAAAACCGTTCGACAGGAGAAATGCAAATACCACCGAGAGAAAAAGAACTATCTAAGATGCTGCTAATTGATCGAAGGTCCTCTGGACATTATTGTGGTCGATTTACAAATCGTTGTCATCCTCATCTGGAAGTGGCATAGCGGCGGCGTCCTCCATCTCCTTGTGGTAAACCTTCAAGAGTTCTTCGTCGACTTGTGCAGTTGGTGGTGCCAATGCTGGTGCAGCAACGAATTCCTGTTACATGTTAGTCACTTTACTTTTGAAAATGGTGAAAATAATAGTGTCCATACCAAAGTTGGGTTACCAACGAGCTTGCGGGCCAACCACAAGAAAGGCTTCTCGAAGTTGTAGTTGGATTTGGCCGAAATGTCGTAGTATTGGAGGTTCTTCTTTCTGTGGAAAGTGATGGTCTTTGCCTTTACTTTACGTTCCTTCACATCGACCTTGTTTCCGGTAAGAACAATAGGAATGCCTTCGCAAACACGAACCAAGTCACCTATTCAAAGATTTAGTTCTGAGACCACTGCCACACAAGAGTTGGAAGGAACTTACGATGCCAGTTAGGAACGTTCTTGTATGTGATACGGGAAGTAACATCAAACATGATGATACCGCATTGGCCGTTAATGTAATATCCATCACGGAGACCTCCGAACTTTTCTTGTCCAGCAGTATCCCAGACGTCGAATTGAATGTTTCCCAAGTTCTGCGAGAGTTAGTAAACATCGTCTTGGATCAAGGTGGGGGATTCGCAACATACGGTAGTAAATCCAAGAGGGTGAACTTCGACACCAAGAGTGGCGATATATTTCTTCTCGAACTCTCCAGTCAAATGACGCTTGACGAAGGTGGTCTATTTGATGATTAGTCTATATTTCAAGATGCTACTACGCTACTGTCGTTGGAATGGAGGCGCAGATTTCGCGACAATGATATCCAACTCGACAACTTGACAACGGCGGGAGCAATATGATCGTCCGGAAGTTCGACTTGCTTACCTTTCCAGTTCCTCCATCACCGACAAGCACGAGCTTGAAGGTTGGTGTTTGGGAAGCAGAATCATCCGCCATGATTTCTTGATGATTTCGTTAGGTAGAAATTTAGGTAAACAGATCTCGTACAGGTCGATACTGTTGATCAAATGGTCAGCGCAAATGAAAATTTGTTGATGCGAAAATGGATTTGATGACTAGAAGAGTTGTAGAGGGCGAGGGGTACCTGTTATCGTTGAAAATTCGTCGTGGACGTGGTGGAGTATGATTTGGTCTCCAAGGATGTGAGAATGTTTTGATTGCTACAAGACCAAAACTTTAGTGAGAAGAAAGCGGTGGGCGAACTTTATGTAAGCGAAAAATGGATTTTTGACAGAAGTCACGTTATTATTCTGTCATTCATTGGATTCATTCACTTGCCAACCAAGTTACAAAATCTTGGAACTGTGGAATTAGGTGGAATGGATTTTTTGGAATGCATGAATGCAGTTTGTGAATCATCACATCACATTACTTTTCTTTGTTTTGAAATTATCTTCAGAAATTATCGGATTCGAGGCCTTTATTAGACAGTGGCGTCGCGTGTGTGTGTACTTGCGAGCCTACCTGGTGGGTAGAGGATATCAGAAGTTTCCTTGTTCGATTTTGTTTCCCTGTGCGCACAGCTACCTGTCTAGGTATCAGGATAGCAACAAGTATATGTTCCAATCACAGTGTTTTCAGGAAGCTACTGGTCAACCGCCTTGGTTTTCAGATTTGAGATCATCTCGACGTTTCTATACCAAGCTATGCAGCTTGACTTTGATACACAGAAACCGTTCTTTAATCAAGAAGTGTCCCTGTTAACTACCAGCATATGCTGAATTCAACGACGCCCAAAACAACCTTATGTGTTGGCATGAAAAGTAGTTGGGCCGAACTATTCCACCTGAACCCAAACGCCATGTAAACTCCTACGCTCGAATAGCAGATGCCGCGACATGTTAATAAGAGTGGCCAGCTTTAATTTACAATGGCAGAATGTGACAACCCAAAAGTCCTCTGCCTCCCCAATTTCTTCGTGGTGTCAAACTTAATTGCAGCTCTTGGCGTCCCGAATCTCTCGAAACCTTTACCATAACCTCGCGCTGTTGTAAAAGTATAAATTAGCAAGATTTTCGAGCATCTAGTCATGATGTAGAACACATACGCCCTCATTTCCTTGTACACACTCTCCCACCCTTTTCAAGCCATCGTGGTTCGCATGATTGACATAACCAAAATTTCTGATTGTGTCACCAGGTTTTAGACCAGCGTCATCCGCAGGGCTTCCCGCTGCAACGCTATTGACCTTTGCGAAAGGTAGATCTAGAGGTGCTGGCTCATCGAAAGAAGGTACGATTCTACCAGCCTGAACTTCGTCGACAACGGGCTCCTCTGTGTTTGGGTTTTCGGCAAGCCTCGCAAAGTGTTCATGGATGTGCTTCTCAATGACGCTCATGAGAGCTTTGTGGTCGTTTTTAAGATAAATTATCCGTGATCTAGTAGTTCTAACTTTACGGAAGAAATTAGCCTAGATCATCCCTCCATAAAAGTAGAATGCTTACTTTGTGCAACATCTAAATCTGCTCTAGGGAAACCATCAGGAGTCAAAAGCCTTGTATTCATGTCCACACCATGCTAATATATATTAGCAGAAGCCCATATGATTTGAAATATAACCTGCCGAGTCGAGAACACCACTCAGAGCTTTGATTTCCGCCTCTATATTGTCTTTCTTAGCCTGAAGTTGAGAAAATGTTAGGCCATTAGTTTGTATTCCATTTGCAGCTCCTGGCCCAGATGTAGGGCCAGAGGGAATCGTAGGGGCATGTAGATTTTCCATGTTTAAAGGCAATCCCATCTCAGGTTGTGCTGCTGCTTGATATTCTTTAAGAATGTGAGATCATTCGTTCAGCCTTGTGGATTATGTTAGACCAGGCTGCGACGATAGACGCAATGCATTGAGCTTATGTAAAAATAGCGGGGTATATCAAGGTGGTGGATTGGGCTCCAGTGATGACTAATCTCCCGTTCCACAATCCTGCATTCACTCCAGTTGACCAACTTCCGTTCCTGAGCATCTTCATGAGGCTGGCGAATCACAAGTGTGATTATTGATATAATGCACTATCGACACACAGGAAGGAAATTTGCCGGTTAAAGTTTTCTTGTAATGAAGAAGGAATAAGAAGTTTGCAATGCCAGAGTTGAGTCATGTACGCTGGAAACGAGAAGTGTATCGATATCCATCACAGTCTGGAGACATATCATACCTCTGCATGCCTTTCCTCTCCCGTCATTCTTACCCGTTTGTTCAGCCATCATATTTGGTCGTTCCGTGCATCTCTAGGTCAAGACGCCACAAGAATAGTAATTCATCTTCATATCATTATGAAACTTGTACAACAACGAGAATTGGTGCTGCCCTCTGCCACCGTGGTAGATGCCAGCATCTAATAATCAAAGCAGTTATGAAATAGTGACATCACCTTGATACCGGGAAATGCTATCTCAATATCTAGGTTGTGATATTAGCGAAAGCAATGCATTATGTCCCTCAAAATCATTGATATTCACGCAAAGCTTTTTTGCTCACAAGAGGCACATTTTCTTTCTCTCACAACTTCCCCCTTTACTCCGTGAATATATCTTCTAGCTTTGTAAGTGGTTTGGAAAGTTAAGCTTGTCTGGTGATGTACTAGTGGCTGGCGTGCGAGTGTTGAGCGAAAGTCTTATAAGAAGGATGAGGGATTGTCATGGTGATTTAATAGGGATCGCGATACAAGAAACTGAAGAGAGAGCTCTGTTCGTCTCTTTTGATATCCCCAATGCTATTTGTTGTGCCTAAATCTTATGTGCAAGAGTTTATGCTTGATCTCTAAGCAGCAGTACGATACTTAGCTTCTGCATATATGACCCTTGTGATATTAGTATATGTAGATGAAAATATTGAGACAGCCCTCTGTATAGACCACATCGCGAAGCTTCACCGCAGAAACATGCCCGACGTTTTTGTTTGTGACTCACAACAAGAAACCAGATTAAACTATTGATATATGTTAGTCATATGACCCAAGTGCCGTTTCATTCTTCAAGTGTAAGGAGGTGCAAGGTAAACTTACAGCAAGCTTCTTATTATCTATAGAGCCGCAATTACAAATAAGTGACTGTGAGCCGGCGAGTGTATCACTGTGATGGCTGATGACTGTCAGTATCAATGGCAAAATGCCTCTGGAGCTGCGCTTCTAGGGATGCGTTGGCGATTTAAAGACATGGCTCGGCGGGAAATTCAGCAGCGGTATTCGAAAACTGTATTTTACTTAATTTTCCAAATGTGACTGTTTTTCGAGAGGCTTGGGCATGGTTGACATCCTTTGTGAATTCCTCTGTATTTTTCTATCTCTTCTGGTTAATATAACAAGACTTGGAAAGAAGTGTCTGGAGCTGGGCAGGCGTCAACCCAGGAGATCAAGTAAAAGAATGGCCTTTTGCAGTTCATCAAATATGAGAATCAAAAGAACTACAAAAATGCAACAAAAAACTACCAAAAAATAGAAGCACAGCTGGACAAGCAAGATAAGCACAACAAGGGAAAGAGGGCATGCATCTTAAGATGAAAGCACAACGTGACCAAAGCAAGGGAATTCGCTCTCTGCAAAGGTGATGATGGTCTTATGCAAGGTACTAGACCCATAGTACTTCTATTTGATGAATATCGCTTTACTTTGATATATGTACTACTAGCAAGCGAGCTCGAGTGGATCCCCCAAGCTAGTAGACGATTTTGTATGATCATAGGAGAGTCTGCGCATCCAAAGAGTAAGATCGAGAGATCAAAAGGAGGTTAACATTTATATTTCAAAAAAGCTATTCCGTGCTGGTTAGTAAGGGAGAGTAAAATCCGAATTTATTTATATCAAGATCCATACCCCACTTTCCAAATACCCAGCTTCGTTACTTGAATAGAGTGGATAACAATTTACAAATACTGTTTATGGCAGTTGTAGGCATAGTACTCGATTGTGTTGTGATTTGACCATAGAAAACCTCATGATAAAGTGATGCATAAAGAATCTATGCAGGATTGTGACAACTCCCCCAATTGTTGGTTGTTAATGTTGTGACAAAACTGAACATTATAGTTTAGTATTTGGCAATCATTTTTTGTTTATGCTTTGATTCTAATTTTGTTTTGTATTGTATCACTCGGCCGATGAGTTGTTGTGATCAACCTTTTTTTTTCAGACTCAACTTACATTTGAGATTACCCCTTCGCGTATATTTACACCAGAACAACCACCCCTCGAACCTTCCTATTTGACTTATACTCAGAGAGTTGCTCTTTCTCTCCATCCTATTGTGATATCAAAATTGATTTTTTTCAGTTGATCTTCTTCTCCTTCACAACTCTACATTGGCAAACCCTTCTTGGTCCATTGGAATGATTTTGTATCTACATTTTTGCTCCACTTGCTCCCTTCGCTTTTGCTCCTTTTTGATTCAATTTTGATTCAATTTTACTCCTTTTTTGAAGAATATTATGGAAACTTCTATCCAGGAAGATACAGCTCTTGACAGATCAATCAAATCCGCTCCCGCTATCAACAAATTTGGTACCTTGGCCAAGAAAAATACCCTTCTTCGTGGATCTAAAAATATAGGTACCTCGGAGTGTATCAAAGACAAATTTGGTGAGGAAGTTCCAGCTCTTGGTCAGAAGTGGTGGTCAAATAGTACAGCCGATTCACCCGTCAAAGGCCTCCGCGAAGCAAGATATTGCCCTGAAAATTGCATCACCTTTGACACCAAATACACTATCAACTACTACAACGAAGAAGGTATACCAATTGAAAGCCCTATCGAAGACCCTGTCGAAGAACCTATTCCAGCAAAGAAGTTAATGTGGAACAGAGAGAGAGCTTCTGGGCCCTCTGATACTGTTCATTCCGACGACGGTCTAGCGGTCAATTTCCAAGAGCTTATCAAAATGGAAACAGACACCCCAAACCATCCAAGACATTCCGCCACTAATGATCGCTTTGATGAGAATTCTGAAGCTAATACCGCGCCTATCATAAATCAATTTGCAGGCGAACTTACTGCAATGCAAGTCATCAACCACCAAGAGAAGCCTGCTACCGGTGGCAGCTTTGATATCAATCCCCGAATCAGCCACTCAGCCGTCGAAAATGAACGTGCGGAAGAATCCTTCACTGCAATATCAGTCTCTGCCGACCGAGAGATATCTGCGATAGACAACAGTCTCGGAAATAAAATCTCTAATACTATGCGAAACTTGGCTGCTAAAGGACTACAGGTGGTCAATGATTTAGATGAGAAAGCTGCTGCTCGCGCTCAATTTTTTTTCGATGGCACAGAAGATCAATATACGGATGATCACGTTGCAGCAATGACTGCCACCAGGCGCCATGACAAGTCTTCGACGAATAGCAGTCTTGGAAGCAGAGTCTCTAGCACTATGCGCAACCTGGCTGAAGTTGGATTACAAGTCATTCATGATCTAGATGAGAAAGCCGCTCGTCACGCTAGATTCTCCTTAGACAGCCCAACTCCAATGGAACAAGAGCCGGTAGTCACAAGCCAAACAAATCCCTTCGAGAAATTTCTACATACCATCAAGCGACGAAGTGGACATAGGAAGACAACCAGCTGTGACATGCCTAGAAACAGAATTGAAGGAGGCTTGTTTGAATCACCCATCACCTCACAGAGACCCGGCCACAGGAAATCCCTGTCGGGCAGTTCCTATGGGTTTGTGAATAACATGAAGAGTGTCGGAACCAGTCTTGCAAGCTTCAGTATTGTACCACGTTCAAGAACTGGCATGTCTTCTCGCCATCAGCGAACTGACTACAGCAGTAGAGCATCATATGCTGTAAGTAACCTACTTTCGGTTTTCAACTCACAGAGGTGCGCGACTAATATTATCCGATAGGGAAGAGCTTCTGAAGACAACGGAAACTGCTTGTCACGGGCATTTATCCTCGATAAGGACGTGATTAAGCGCATGGAACAACGTCAAGGTGTTATTGAGGAGATTATATCCACCGAGAAGGCATACCTTGATGATATTCAAGCTCTCATACGTGTATGCTACAATAAATCCATCCCACTTAAATTCTTTTACTGATTGTCACCTAGGTTTTCGACGGTCTCCTAATTGCGATCCCTATTCTCTCTCAAAGCTTACGCAAGTCCATTGTTCTTACTCTCAAGGATATTTGGAATCACAATAATGAGCTCTATAATGAACTCGTTACAGTTGTGGCTAATACAAACAAGTCTTCTGGGGTAGGAGTGGTCAATCCACCAAACCATCCGCCAGTCAAGGGACACAAGAGATGGCAAAGTCTAGGGGAAGCACCTGCTTCGGATCCTACCGAAAGCCGTGGTCGACACATTGGTGATCCTAAAGTTGCGGGAGAGATTGCAAAGGTCTTTTGTGGAAAGGTTCGGAAGTCATGCTTTCTTTGATGACACAGATATTAACACGTTATAAGCAGATCCCGGGATTGTTCTTGTATGAGTCTTTTGGAATCATGCATAGCGAGGTTATGAAGCAAATCCATACATCATACAGAACTACAGATGAATGGAAAGATTTCAACCAGGCAATTCGATCAACTGAGGAAATGATCATCTCTACTGATAATCGAGAAAATGGCTCCCGCAAAGGAAGACACTTCGACGATTACTTCATCAAGGTAAGATAAAGACCTCTTTTGAGTTTGCGGGCGCTGACAGTGTTCAAAGCCCATTCATCGCATTGCTAGATACGAAGTTTTGTTTGGTCGTCTCCTAGAACAAAGCCCAGTCTGTGATTGCCCAGAATCTTCAACCACCGTTGAGACTGCGCTTTTTAGAATCAAGGAAGTTCACAAGACAATGAATTCTGCTGCAGGAAATCATCAAAAGGCAACTGCAATGTCAAGAACATGGCTATTGCAGGATCGTCTGCTTTTTACAAGCCAGGTAAGTCTTCAAATTTCAATCAGCTGCCTTCTTCTCCTAATATTACCTAGCCGGAAAGCAGATCTCGTGATAAGGTCCGTATGCTTGAGCAGAACCATTTGTGTGGTGTGCTTCATGCTTGTTGGCAAACAAAAGACACTGTTGCAGGTCGTAATATCACCGGACAATACCTCATAGCTCTCTTGTATGAAAAGTTCTTCGTTCTTGCTCAGCCTTCTGGAACGCAAGACGAGGTTTACGTCATTCAGGCTTGTATTCCGATCAGTGAGCTCACTGTGGAGGATGTTGATAATGGAAAAGGTAGTAACAATTTTTCCTGCTTGATTAATTTAATATCCTTTGCTCTTCACATAAGTTCTGACATGAAATAGGCTTACAGTGTCACACGGCACCCCATTCCTGGAAGATTGTGTTCGAGCACATCTCTCAACTCTTCGAAATTATAGTGAGCGCATGCTCAGCAAAGGAAGAGTTGGAGTGGAAGAGCCGTTTGATTGATCGCTCTAGCAAGCCATGCAATAGCACTGTTCAGCAAGAAATGACTGCATCATTGTCATTTGATATCAAGCCAATGGGAACAGTCTATGGAAAGCCAGGTAGATTCCATGCACTTCTAGTATTTTCCTGTTCTTTCAGCTAATCGATTCTGCAACAGGTACTGTTGCTCGACGCAACTCTATCCATAGAGCAACAACAATGAAAGGTCAAACAACCATTCCTCGTAGCGTGATTGTTAGGAACACGAGTGCTACAGTCGAACCTTCTCTTTCAAGCTCCGCTTCCCAGCTCTCGATCAACAGATCTCAATCCCTGGCCGGTCCACATCGCCCGACAGTCCTTGCTCCTCCCCGCACAGAGCGTGTCCGTCTTGAAACCCTTCTCGCCGATGTCTGGACCCGTGATATCATCCCTTACCCTGGCATGGGCTCCAGAGCACACAGAGAGCACACGGTCAGAGCATCTGCAAGCTCTATGATGCGCAAAATCAGCCACGCAAGCATCTACAGCATCACAAAGCGTTCGGGTAGTATTGCCAGTCTTCACAAGAGCGCAGAAGATCACACTGCCACCGAGCTAGATAGTCTCAGACCCATGGTTGTCAATCGTCAAGCTCGTCACAGCTCTAGCGAAAGTGTGCCATTGCCCGAAGACGAACACTCCTTGTGTCAGGATGCAAGCGGCGGAAGACATGGCTCACGTCTTGCTGTGATTATCGATGAGAAGGAGGGCAGTGCTGGTACGGGTGCTGCTCGTTCTACAGCTGCCAGTCCAATCGTGGCTCGTCTTGCAAGTTTCAGAAGCAAGAAGAGCTCAGGCTCATTGGATGATTCGTTGAACTCTAAGCGTTCTACTGGTTCCAAATCCCCATCGGGAAAGAGCTCATTGGCATTACCAATTGTTACTGCTGCTCATGGAGAGGAAGTCAGAAAGGAGAATGTATTACATTCGTCAATGACTGTTGATGGTAGTAGTGGTGGAGAAGAAGTAGCTGGGGAATTATTGCAGGCACACCAGCGAAAAGGTAGAAACAGAACCATGCTAATGGAGGGATTCAAGAATCTTTTCCGTTAGATTCAGAGATAACATACTGGCTTGTATTAAAAACTTCATAGGTAGCATTTGTTTAAAGGGAATATTAAGGATTATTTGATACTGTTCGGCTTTGATGGTGTGACTGTGAAGAAGCATTATGAATAATAGGCATTCTGGGTTACGATATATGGGAAGATTAGCAGTTTGTTAGTTGCCCAACTTCAGTATCTGGTTCCACAATGGATATAAAAAAAATGAAGATCTTTTCGGTTTTTAGTCTAAACTCATAGCATTGTGTGAGTACTTAATCTCTACTCTGTCAATGCAGTTAGATGATACTCTATGGTGATCTTCCAAATCTTACCTGCCAAGGTAATACTAGCTAGAATGTTTGAGGTGATAGAACATGAAGTTCATTTCCATGTGGTACTATTTGGTAATTATTTGGATGTTTACAAGTTAGCTTATTAAGCTTTCTCCGGCAATAGATGTCGAATTACCAAATGTCTCGTAAAAATTTTATAGACAAGTTGAATTCTTTTATTTTAATATTTGAGTAATTTGAAGACTTAAAATCCTTTCATCATTGAACTGCGGTTCGCATTATTATTCGAACCCCCAGATTCTCCTTCCGTTTGATCGCCTCCCTTCTCGTCCACTACATGATGACTGGCTGTCCAAATCAACCCTTCACATTCACCATCAGCCCAACCCGGCCTTCATAATTCGAACAGCACCAAAAACGGAAATTCCCACAACTCCCTGGGATTGATCCGTCGTTGAAGATGGAGACCATGTAGAAGGACAACGATCGAGTAGCAAAGACGCGTTATTGTGGGTAATAAGAGTTTTAGAAAATGAGCGCTGCGTTACCGATGAATATCATCAGCAGCCCCGGCGTGAAGGTCATGAACAATGTATCGACGAAAGAAGACCAGTCGATTATGGCACATGGTTGGTTTGGGGGCTCGTACACGTATTTTCATCGTGAAAAGCGGAGTGATAAAGGTAGCGAGGGTACTAAGATCTATGATTCATACAGATTAGGGGAAACAGGCTTGTCCCTGAAGCTTGTATAGCACGATGTGGTAGATGATACCTCCAGCCGAGGAGCCCGATGACGCAATCCCAACAGCGAGACCTGTCTTAGTGGTAGAACATGTCGGAATCGAAGATACCATAGGTGTAATGAGCAAACTTCCCCTATTCCTAGGCAAAAAACTTATGCGGGCAATGCTTGCCAATACTCTGTGTACAAAGAAAGCACCATGAAAGCAAACACAACCAGGAAAATTCCCGTGAACAGGAAAAGACGAAGATAACCTCGGTCGTAGATAGGCCGGCAATGAGTCCCGTAAACTGGAGTAGAACACACTCAACGGATCCAATCCATAATATATTAGACGAAGAGGCCGTAAAAAGATAGCCCGACTCGTAGTATGCTTGAAAAGCAAACTAACACATGAGAACCAGTCGCAACCTCGTCCAATCGATTGACTTCCTGGCACAAACTCTCACCCGGCGATCTTGACCAAATGTATGTTCATGTTTGCAATCACTTTACAAATTCCAGACGGAGACCCGTTCATGGGCCAGATTTCTGAACTGCCATGTGACTGAGCCGTCGTTCAGTGGCGGCTGCAATAACCTGGGTAACAACCAAAGAAGAGATGCATGGAGGCGTGGAAAGTCTGATTTGCATTATTCTAGAAGATGTCTTCAAGATAAATTGTGGGAACCTTCGAAAGGCGTAGGGTATTCATCGTAGAGCAATGACTGTCGCCCAAATCATGGGCCTTCGCCGCTCCCATATACCATCTCTGCAAAGTATCAAGCCAGATCTTATTGCCGATCCAGGTTTTAAGTCGTTCGTCAAAATCCCATTGCTCGAGAGCAATCAAGATCTTAGAATTCTCAAGGCGAATCTATACGTAGGAGGTCAAAACTTGTCTCGTCTAATAACACTTGCCCAGATCTTTCCTATACACCACCACCTGGGGCGGGGCAACAGTAATCACTGAACCATCTGTATGGCACGGAGCAGGAATCCGGCATGTTATCAGATTATCTGTGCGCGCTTGAAGAATCAGACACCAATCTAAACACAAGAATCGATAGGGAACAGCATACTGATATGCTGCCAGAATCTAGTTCTCTTCTGCAAGCTCAGACGTATCTTGAAATGCCGGGGGTTATGGCTGGCGTGAACGACTGGCATTTTCAAGGTTGGTGTAGCAAGAGTAATAAGGATAAATTAGAAAACTCTATTTCATCCTTCTCCGCATAGATCGATTACTGCCCTAGCCATCATTGAAAATGATAACCTTACCACACGCCGATTGAAACACGGAATCATGTACCGTCAACATCAAATCTACGAAACGCAATATCTCTGAAACCTGAGCGTCGCAAAGACCAGCACAGGAAATAATTGATAAGAATACCAGGGTATGTTTTCGTCATGATTGTGACTTGTGGTGGCTTGTGTGCGATGATCGTTCAGGAAAAGTCACTTGATTTGAAGATTTGAAGCTTAGGTAGGCAGTGCTAAGAGTGCGTAGAGCTCTCTGCATTGCACAGCATATACGAGGACATCCGAAGAAGGAGATGAAGCATTTGTGGTTCCGAGGTGTGTGTTTGTATGTACGACAGCGCTGACCGAATCGCCGGCCAAATCACTGACCAAGAATGTGATGTGATGATGTGACGATGTATCACTCCACTACCCGGTATATCTAAGATTACGGTCAGATATTCTCGACTCCATCACCACCTATCAAGAGACCCAGCAAACCAACTTGAGCACATAAGAAGCGCGCGCATGAGAGCAGCCGCCACAGTGGCAACGGCGGTGTCCTTGCAGCAATGAATACATGGCATGGCATTGCGATATGAGGCATTTATATACGGAGGAGATGGTTCCCATTGGAAGCTTCGTTTGATACATACTATGGCTTCTTTTAACTTTACCGAACATTCCGGATGAGATGGGGCTTCTATCAACCCCACTCAATTCAAACAGCAAGATCCTCGTCGTCAAACTCAAAACAAAGCGAGGATACGACCAATACGACCAATACGGCCAATACGATCAATACGATCCCTAACTCATAACTCAAACTTCATCATTCCAAACAGAGCATCAGCACGATCTATACGACGGCTTGGACGCATACGATGCAATAGGTAGTTTGTATGAGGCCTAGTCTGCACAAATGCCACATCTACTTTCAAACTGGGGAACCCTTTATGAGGATTGTGGACAGGGCTATGCGTTTGTCGTTCCAGGTCTCATCTTCCCCTTACGACTTGGCCTTGGCCTAATTGATCTTGGCCTAGTTGACCTTGACCTAATTGATCTCAGCTTGCATTCGGTTGGGATGGTAACTGCGCCTTGTGGATTGGATTGGATTGGATTGGATTGGATTGGATTGGGAGGATTCGCAACCAGATGCTTATTCCACCCCGTGTCCGCTTACCTTATATTCCTTCTGGTGTTCCGAGGTCAAAGGATGTGTTGCCAACTGAAAACCGAAGCGCCGAGCTTTCTTCATAAAGAGAGTTTAGACTAACGTGGTTTATCATCGAGTGGCCCATATCATCGAGTGGCCCACTTTCACCTCAATTTACACTTTCAAACCCATATTATTCAACAACAATTGAATCAATTGATTAAAACTATTAAGAATCTAATAATCTAGGATCTATTACATTATTTTGACAGGTTCTTGCATTATGTCCTGTCTTTCCGCATTTACTACAACATCGATTAGAAGATGCTTCCCCATTAGAATTCCCCCCTTTTTGACGCTCGTCGCGTTGAATCTGAATATCAACCTCTTGCTGAGATAATATATCAAGAGCCTCTTGTCCAGTGAGCACTCCTCCTTGACGTAATTGAGTTTTTTTCGCGCGTCGACGCTTGCTTAATGCCTCATTTGCTGCCCGAAGTGTACGATTCTCTGCACTTAAAAGTGTATTCTCATGAGCTAATCTCTCTGTACCCTTAGCTAGAGCTAGTACAGTTTCGAATATAGGTGTAGGAGAGCTTGATTGATGACGAGTTATTCGAGATTTAACTAATATTGATTGAGAAAGAGCTTCTGTTGGGTTGCGAGGGGTTTGAGAGATCCATTGATTTAGATCGAAAGAGGGGGGGGTAGGTGTGCGAATTCGAATATCTAATTTCGAGAGTACAGCTTCAGGATTAAATGGGATTAAACCTGTTCCTCGGAATCCTGATTTCATATTCTGAGAGGTGATTGATTCCTCGTATGCAGCTTTAAAAGCTATAAAGAATTCAACCTTCGAAATATGATTGATATGTGCCTTGATAAATCCATCAATTTGACCACCATATGAACGTTTTAGATTGCTAAAACAGCCAACATCAAGTGGTTGAGTTAAATGACTTGAATGCGGTGGTAAACGTAAACATATAATATCGTTCTCTTTGCAGTATACTTGAAAAGCTATTGATTCGTGGCTTTCATGCCCATCCAGTACCAACATTCGATATTTGCCCTTTCTTCGATTCTTAGTATGCTTGTCGAAGTGTTTCAACCATTCTAAACCCGTCTCATTATTCGTCCACCCATTAGATGTAGGTTTAATAGCCCATTCCGCAGGAAGATTCGTTTCGGTGTACCAATTGGAGAGATGAACTTGTCCTTGAACTACTAGAAATGGGGGAATAGTTTCACCCTCGCCATTTCCGCATATTATTGCTGTAGCCCATTCTCGATTGCCTGGCTGTACTGTCTTGCTTCTGCCATTTCGTTCAGCACTAGTTACTACCATTGCTGTACATATAATCCCCATCATAAAGCCTGTTTCGTCGAAATTGTAGAAATCTCCGTCCAAAATGCCGTATTTCGCTCGCATATTCGCAACTAGTCGAAATCACTCTTCAAGAAGCTTAGGATCCTCGCAGAGAGCTCTTTGAAAGTCATAAACACGACTAAAACGCGTCTTTAATTCGATTCGACGCTTTACGAATCGATGCGCCCAGAGCTTCCCAACGCGTTTCGCACCCCTCGATTCGAGAATATCATTCGCCATATCTTCCACATTCTTTAGTTTAGGTGGAAATCCTCTTAAATCCATATCGAGTATATATTGAACAATCACCTCTTCTTCTAATTCTGTAATATTATGACGATTCGCTCGAGTTTCTGTACGAAGAGGTAAACCTTCCATTCTATGTCGAAGAGTCGTACGAGGAATATTATAGAGCATAGCAGCCTTTCGAATGCTTAATTTTTTATCTTTATGAATAGCTTCGATAGCAAGGAGTATACGAGCTTCTTGATTATTCGAATTCATTATAGGTTGTTGATAAAACGCGTGTTGAAAGAGACAGGTGTAAATTGAGGTGAAAGTGGGCCACTCGATGATATGGGCCACTCGATGATAAACCACGTTATTATTATTATTATTATTATTATTATTATATAAGCGGCCTTGTCGGACTAATCCAAATAGCGGCACGGTGGCGGTGAAGCCGATTATCCGCGCAGTAAGGCATAATAACAAACAGTGGCTGGCTTGATTTGTTTTTGGATTTATGTGCTCTCACCACCACTTCGCATGTCGTATTTCGCATTCCACATATCCCTATGTCTAGAGATCTGTCTGGCTTTGCGGTACCTTTTCCTTTCCATTCCTCCCTGCATACACAAGACACCCCGAAATTAGCCGGAAGGATCTCTGCCATCATTCCCATCATCATCGTCATCATCATCATCATCATCAAGAACCAAGCAAAGTAAGCAGTACTCGAGCAGCTTAGCAACACCTGTACTCCTGCGTGTACAAGTCGAACCTCACCGCAGTTCTTATATCTTCTCACCCCACATCATCAGCACCATTTTAGTTCTATTCTCATACAAGGCTGTGAAAGGCACATACATTAGCGAACCGGTACAACCACGTCTACTCCGTAATACACACATGCAGACGGACATACAGACGGATATCCGTCTAATATACCTAGACACCAGCGAGACTTTTGCTACATTGTCTCGCAAGGTTAAGGCTGAGGTCTCCACTAGAAGGAATTTAGTCAAATAATATAACTGCCTAACTATTTCGTCTCGCAACTACCTTGTCCCTTTCTAGTTTTAAACCATTTCCTCACCCAATTTGCTTTTTTTTTCTCAAATCCCCTGAACGAATCAAAACAAAAGTCACCAATTAGTCGGAAATTTGCGTACATTAGTCGCCTTTGACTCCCTGTAGATCTCCCGTACTAACCTTTAAGGCGGAAAAAAGCGTGGACCTGCGTCATACGAACATATAAACTGGCTGAGCCTCGTTCTTTGGCTTTGCCGTTCCCGTTTGAGCTCTTTGATCCAAAACATCATCTTTTCTAACAAGTACGGGAAAGAGGAGAAGAACGAGAGGAGAGTGAGAAGAAGAAAGTTTTGCATTTAATCCCTTTAACTCTATTTCATCTCTTCTCAAATTTCTTTCTCATCTTTGCTTTCTTTTGAATATTCTCCTACCTACTTACGGGTAACGTAACATAAGACGGACAATATGAAAGGGTTCGGAGCTATAGTTGCTTCGGTTGCATTATCTTCAATATGTGATGGTATTTATTCCTTCCAGAAAGTTCTAGCCTCAACCTTATTAACTCATTTGTAGCTCGTCAATTGGTTTTACCTCGAGATGCGTCTCCCAAAATCGTCGCTGCTGAAGTATTAGCTGCCCCTATGTATGCTGTCAAGCGTGCATTGCCAGATTCGCCAACAGGAAGCTATACACCAGGAGCAGTGGATTGTCCTGACACGAGACCAGCAATCAGAAATGGCAGTGAATTATCTGCCAATGAAACATCATGGCTAGAATTACGAAGAAATAACACGATTGACCCCATGATAACTTTCCTCGAAAGGATGAACATTTCTGGATTCGATGCAAAATCATATATAAACAGCGTCTCCGGCAATGCATCTACATTACCGAATATCGGTATAGCGATTTCTGGAGGAGGCTACCGTGCAATGTTGAATGGTGCTGGATTCATCGCTGCCGCCGATGATCGAACGGCTAATTCAACAAACTCGGGACAAATCGGAGGTCTTTTACAAGCTACAACCTACCTTGCAGGTCTATCTGGTGGTGGATGGTTAGTAGGATCAATCTACACGAACAACTTTAGTAGTGTCGAAAATTTACGAGATAGTTCTGACGTGTGGAACTTTCAAAATTCGATCTTCGAAGGGCCTAACGATGATCATATTCAGATCTTGAGTACTGCTGATTACTACAGCACCATCAAGAGCGAGGTTTCTGGAAAAGCAGATGCCCCTCTCAATTTCAATACATCGATCACCGATTATTGGGGACGCGCATTATCCTTTCAATTGGTCAATGCTACAGATGGTGGACCAGCTTATACATTTTCATCAATTGCACTCCAGGACAACTTCGCAAATGGCGAAATTCCTATGCCTTTTCTCGTCGCTGACGGCCGTTCGCCATACACCGAGATCATATCACTAAATTCAACCGTCTACGAATTCAATCCGTTTGAGCTTGGTTCATGGGATCCTACGACATACGCCTTCGCACCCCTTCGTTATATTGGTTCAAATTTCACCGCTGGTTCCATCCCTGACGGTCAACAATGTGTTCGTGGTTTTGATCAAGTCGGCTACGTGATGGGTACTTCGTCCTCACTTTTCAACCAATTTTTGATTCAAGCCAATCAAAGTTCGCTTCCAACTATTGTCACCGAAGCGTTCACCGCCATTCTTGACAAGATCGGATTCATCAACAATGATATTGCGCAATATCAGCCTAACCCCTTTTATGGATTCAACAATGATACCAATCGTAATGCCCAAACGACCCAATTAGATTTGGTAGATGGTGGTGAGGACGGCCAGAACGTCCCTCTTTATCCTCTCATCCAACCTATCCGTGAAGTAGATGTAATCTTCGCAATCGATTCATCTGCGGACACCACATATTTCTGGCCCAACGGAACATCTCTCGTTGCAACCCACGAACGTTCTCAAAATGCAACCATTGCAAACGGAACCGCATTCCCCTCGATCCCTGGCCAAAACACATTCGTCAATCTTGGACTCAACAAACGCCCCACTTTCTTTGGTTGCGATCCCTCCAATTCCACAGGCCAAACACCCTTAATCGTCTACGTCCCCAACGCTCCCTACATCTACCAGTCCAACGTCTCGACCTTCGATCCCACCTACAACGCCACCGAACGCAATCTCATCATTGAAAACGGCTACAATGTCGCTACCATGGGTAACTCCACCATCGATCCCGAGTGGCCAACCTGCGTTGGGTGCGCAGTCATCTCTCGCTCGCTGTACAAGACCAATACCACCGTCCCCGATGCATGCACCGCCTGTTTCAACAGATACTGTTGGAATGGTACTTTGGATACTAGCGATGTGGAATACGACCCTGCCTATATCGTCGGAGAAATTTCAGCTTCTTCCGATGCGACAGCCCTGGGAGGAAACAAATTCACGAGTATCATTGTTGCTGTCGCTGCAGCTGCATATGTTGTTTTTGCATAGAACGATATGAGGAAACGTACGTATGAAAAGGCGAAAAAAAAAAACTATCGCGGAAACGGGGAGAAAAACTTTGGATTTTGGGATGGGTTTTTGTATGTTTGTATATATAACGACATTCTAATGAGGGATGATGGGGGTCCGATTCTACACTTTTAGCATTTGCATTTGCATTGCATTGTATTGCATTGAGGAAGATGGTTGGTTACATACCTGGTAGTTGATTGGTTTTTATTTCTGAATATTAATTATGGGTGAAGAGATGATGAGCGGACTGTACTGTACTATGTACTGTTTATATCTAGTTCTTTGGATGTAAAAAAATCGAATCATATCGTGTGTGTATGTGTGTATCGGCATGTATGTATGTACTAGAGTATAAATATGAATCTAGAATTCGAAGAGTTGATAATTTGAGAGGCAGGAGTTATTAGGAGGTTGATATTTTATAAACTCATAAACCCACAGACTTGTAGACTTGTGTATATACATATGTATACAAGCAAATTGAGCAAATTACGCAAGAGATTTAAAAAGATGCACAAGGTGACTTTGACTACATACATAATCACATAATTATTTTCTCCCAAATGAGAAATCCCTTGTTATTCTTTGATTCATCCTCTCTCTCAAGTATATATATATATGTGCACTTCCGGATTCATGAGGTAGGTAGGATTGGGTTTTACATACATTTCCTGATCTCTCTCCACACTTAAAATCCAAAATCACCCTCACGCAACCTCTCTTCTCCTTACGACACAATCTCTCTCATTCTCTATCGAATCCAGCAATGGATCATATTTTTTTTCCTTTCCTTTTCTTTTTTCGTTTTTTTCTTTATGTATTCTGATATTCCATTCTGATATTCATATATCACCAAGCGCTTCATCCACGAGAAGCTTGGTTCACGGGCTAGAAAACGAAAAGAGGAGAGGAGAGGAGAGGAGAGGAGAGGAGAGGAGAGGAGAGGAGAGGAGAGGAGAGGAGAGGAGAGGAGTGGCTGAGAAGTGATGGATTGATAGAGTAGATGTAGGGAGGGGGGCGTAAAACAATATTTCTCAGTTCCTACTTCTCCACCTCCTGATTCCGAGGAAGGGGGGAGATATAAGATAGAGAGAGAGAGAGAGATATATATATATATATATATATGAAATCCAGAAGAAGCGAAATGAGACAAATCAGAATCAGAATCAGAATCAGAATCAAACCCCAAACTAACATCTCAAAACCCCTCCTCCACCTTTCCTCCAAACCCATCAAACCCACACACACCCAATCCAACCATACCATTCAAAAACCGAACCCCCAAATACAACCAAAAAAAATTCAATTCTAAATTCTAAATTCCAGCAAAGTTATATATACAAAAACCCCCCAACTCAACTAACTAATCAACCAACCAACCAACTAGCTAGCCAACCTTCAAAACACAACCCTGATGGATTTTCTCGCTGGATATGAGGTTACAGTATAATTGAATAGTCAGTTAGCCGAACTTGGAACATAATACATTGATACGCAATGCATATCCGGATAGCCGAATAGTCAATAGCTATAACGAGAAAATATCTTTCAGCTATTACTATTCTCTCTCTCCCTCTCTCACACAAGGAAAAGAACCCCAGCTTTTACTGAGAATCTGGCGAAAGCTCCCCTAAGAAGAATAGAACTCAAAGTAACTCACCGGTAGTGTCAAAATGCGTGTAGTTACAACCATATAAATCACAGCATCATCCTTATCATTTCAATATGCATCATGATTCTCATTTATTCTCATCTCCATACATACATCGAACCTTTCGCATCCATTTAGCTTCCTCTCTTCAAATACCCCCCTTACCCCTCACACCATACATATCCATCATAATATTCACTAGCATTCAATATTCCCCGCCCTTCCGTCAAACCATCCACCAATTTCTCATCAATGCATAATTCTCCACCGCCCAAAAAGTAGTAATAGTAGCAAACACTGCCAGTTCGCACAGGAACGAGTGTTGTGAAAGTAAATTGATTTGAGCCCTCAGAGAAATCTCCCGGATGGGTGAAATAAAACAAGGCAATTCCATGCACCAAACAAAAATACTTCGTCCAAATTTATTTGACGAAACGTGGTTTATTCCCTTTCCCCAAAAACGCCCTTCGCCATTCTGAAAACAGGTTTGGATGAGATAATCGAAAAGAACAACAAGTACTCGCAGTCGGTGGTATCTACGAAAAAGAAAATGGAAATAATGGCAGAGCTTTTCTATGCCCATCAATCCATGCATATATCATCGAACTTCGGCCACGATGAATCTCACACTAGCTGCTATGCGCACGCATTAGAAGCTACAGAACTGCTTAGTACAGGCTCTGTGGAATTTAGAATGTAGATCAGCAAGTGCTTACCCTCGCAAGTGGATCCTCAGCATCTGCCGTTACAAGTGAAGGACTCTCTGCACTTCCATGATTTATAGGGCCAGTGGTCGTGTATGCACGAGGTTCGATAGCCGGTCTCATATGGGCTGGTGTGGGACTTGATGCAGGATGCTGTGCACCGCGAGGACCATTTTGCGAATTGGGGCTCTCTTCATTAGCGGATTGCCTAACCTCCCTACCCTTCTCGAGCAATGCACCTCCAAGGGTTGCACATTTCAAGATCGTCTGAATAAGATGATTTTGTTTCAGAGGCTTAGAAAGATATTCATCCATTTGGGCTTGAATACATTTTTCGCGATCACCCAACATAGCGTGTGCTGTAAGTGCGATAATAGGCGTTCTTTGCGTTCCAAGACTCCGTTCGTACTCTCTAATCTTAGCGGTTGCTTCGAATCCTCCCTACAACAATGTTAGTTATGTCCCGTATTATAATGTGAATGCACCTTGCACTTACCATAATTGGCATTTGAACGTCCATGAGAATAACATCGTATCGTTTCTCCTTGATAGCATCTAGTGCTTCTTGACCATTGCCAACGACTGTGACGACGTGGTGATACTTTTCTAGAATCTTCACCGCTAAGCGTTGATTGACGATGTTATCTTCGGCCAAGAGAATGTCGAAGGATTTTGTGTTGTCCGCCAATGAGGGTGCAGCTCGATTCTCCAAAGCAGGAATCATACCATTGCCAAGATCGATCGTTAAACATGGAGTGGTCATGTAAGAAGTGATACCAAGATCCAAAGCAGACTTTAAGCTGACATGAATAACGGGAGCTAAGAGAACAATTGGAATATACTTGAACTCATCGATTGATCGCAGTTTTCGAGCGGACTCAATTGAGTCCACAACAATCACGTCATAAGTTGAAGCAATCTTCTCCTTGGTTCTTCCATTGCCGAGAAGAATAGTGTGCTGCTCAGAGTCAACAACAACGGGTACCAAACCAAGTTGTGTAAGCATAGTGATTATTTCTTTGCCATGGCCAGTCTGTCCTTTGTCGATAAACAAAACATTGTGACCTTGATATGGCTTGAGTTGTTTCTGAATGAAACTGATATCTGAGGTTGCGAGGCGGACGGTACACGTGAAGTAGAATGAACTGCCTTTTCCGTACTGACTCTTAACCCAAACATCTCCACGCATGAGGTTTACAAGTCTCTTCGAAATTGATAGACCTAGACCAGTACCTCCGAATTTCCTCGTCATAGATCCGTCAGCTTGTTGGAAAGTGTCGAAAATCAAATTGAGCTTATCAGCTTGGATACCGATACCAGTGTCAGAAACACAAAACTCGACTGCATATTCGTTCGGCGCACAATGATCTTGCTCGGCTTTTTGGATGGTCAACGAAACTTCACCATGCTCTGTGAACTTGATAGCGTTTCCAACCAAGTTGAGAATAACTTGTCGAAGACGGAATGAATCACCAACCACGTGATCTGGAACTGAGCTATCTACGCGGTAAGTGAGGTCTAGGAACTTCTCATTTGCCTTGACAGCGAGAGTCTTGAGGGCGTTGAAGACGGTTCCTCTAAGAGTGTATGGAATCTCCTCCATGATCATACGGTTTGCTTCGATCTTTGATAAATCGAGAATATCATCAATGATGGTCAATAAACTGTTGGCCAAGTTGTGAACAATGTTGAGCATTTCTCGTTGATATTGAGTAAGATCGGTGTCGAGTGTCAACTGAGTCATACCAATGATACCGTTCATCTATCACCAATGTTAGCGAAAAAGCAATTACATTAGGTTTAGGAGAATGAAAGATTGGTAAGAGGAATTAGTAGTGAACGTAAGAGCCTGCCACGTAGAGCAATTCAATGTTCAAGCCAGTACAAACAATTGAGAAGGCACTCGGCGTAATGTAAATGAAAAAGAAGAAAAAAAGAGACAGAGGGGAATGGAGTGGTACTGACAGGTGTTCGAATCTCGTGAGACATGTTAGCCAAGAATTCAGACTTCGTCCTATTGGCGAATTCGGCAGCCTCCCTAGCCAAGGTGTTTCTTTGAATACTGTCCCTCAGATTGTACACCATCTGGTTGATCTTTCGCTTCAGCTCATCCATCTCTCCAGATGCCTCGACAGTGATCAATTTTGTGAAGTCGCCATCGGTTGCGGCGTTAGTTATATCACCAAAGGCGCGCACTTGGGTTGTCAAGTTGTTAGCCATGGTATTGACATCCGTTGTGATCTCTTTCCAACGGCCGCCAATCCCAGCAACGTCAGCTTGGCCACCCATCTTACCATCCACACCCACATCTTTGGCGACTCTTTGCACTTCGTTGGAGAAGATACTCAATCTGTCTACCATGTTATTTATGGTTTCCTTTAGTATGAGTATTTCACCCGCAGCAGCAACCTCAATCTTCTGACTCATGTCTCCATTGGCAATAGCTTGTGTAACAGTCGAGATACCTCGTACTTGAGTAGTCAAGTTTCTGGCCATGGTGTTCACATTTTCAGTGAGGTCTTTCCACTTTCCTTCGACGTTATCAACTTGCGCTTGTCCACCAAGAGTTCCATCAGTTCCGACCTCCCTGGCGACTTTGCTAACCTCAAAAGCGAATGTACTAAGTCTGTCCACCATGGTGTTGATGGTATCTTTCAGCGAAGCGATTTCTCCCTGAACCTCGACTTCAATCTTCTTGGTCAAATCTCCTCTGGCGACAGCGGTGGTAACCTTTGCAATCTCTCGTACTTGTGTCGTAAGATTCATGGCCATACCATTCACATTTTCGGTGAGGTCTCTCCAAGTGCCTTCAACATCATGCACTGTTGCTTGTCCACCCAGTCTACCTTCGGTACCGACCTCCCTAGCAATCTTCGTGACTTCTCGCGCAAATTGTTGTAATTGGTCCACCATGGAATTTATAGTCTCCTTCAACTGCTTGATTTCACCCTTACATTCTGCTTGGACCTTTTGAGTCAGGTCTCCCTTTGCGACAGCTGTTGTGACAATGGCTATATCGCGCACTTGTGTGGTGAGGTTATTGGCCATAGCGTTGACGTTCACTATCAATGTGTTCCACATGCCCTGGACGCCTTCGATTTCTGCTTGACCCCCAAGAATACCTTCAGTTCCTACATCTCTTGCTACGCGGGTGACCTCGGCGGCGAACGTTCTCAATTGATCCACCATGGTATTGATAGTTTGTTGCAGTTGGAGTATCTCACCCTGGGCTGGTCTCTCAATCTTTTGTGTGAGATCTCCATGAGCTACAGCAGTAGTGACGGAAGCAATTTCTCGGACTTGATCGGTGAGATTTTGTGCCATAACGTTGACTGTAAACAATTAGCAAGTCCGCTCAGATAATTAAAACAAGGCCTTCAAAGTAGTAAAATACATACCATTGTCAGTCAACTCCTTCCATGTACCATCAACACCAGAAATCTTGGCTTGTCCACCGAGAATACCTTCTGTGCCGACCTCTCTAGCTACACGAGAAACCTCACTAGAGAATATCTGAAGTTGATCCATCATAGTATTAATAACCTAAAAAATAGTTAGAGAGGGTGGATGGAGAAAAGTCTGACATGCTATGCTTACACGCTTGAAAGTTGTAATCTCAGGGTCCATCTCCACGGAGTGGATTTGTACCTTCTTACTGAGATCACCCCTAGCTACAGCTGTGACAATCTCTCCTATTTCCCGTAGAGCTTTTTGGAAAGCCTCGTTGGCTTGTTGATGCTTCTTCAGTTCTCTTTCGAGAGCTGCTACGCGTTCGACTTCAAGAACGTTGAGTGCTTGTTCTTGTCTCTGCTTCTGCTCAAACAGTTGAGCATGTACACCGGCCAGCTCAGATTTTTGACTATCGAGTTGTTTCGATTGATGGTCGACATGTTCGCGGAGTGCTTCGAGTTCCTCGTCACTTAATTTCGTAAATTTAGGAGGTCTTTCACCGCCGGTGGGCGCTTCTCTGGCGGCAAGCAACGAATTTACGAGCTGTTGTCGGGATGTAGTACTCTTTGAGGCTCGGGATGGGGCACCAGTGAGTACATCTGCGAAAGCAGATGGCGCTCCTAATTCATTCGGCGTATCGGGCAGGGTTTGATTATTGACTGTGATCGCCCTTGCTTCTAATCTTTGGACTCTGGATACCAAGGCCGCAAGTTCTCGTTCGAGGGCAAGCTTCTCTGCCGTATCTGCACCTGGTAACCTAATCCCCTTGTTGCCGTAAACATTCGTCAGTGGAAGATCGATGCTCGATAATGCGAGAGTTTGCAGGATCGCAGTAGTATGTGCTATTGTAGAATCCTCCATTTTGGTCTCTGAATATGCAGCCAGGCTGCTAAGTCGTCACGAATAATTTTCCGTCTACCATGAAGACAAAAATCTCAGTTACCCGCTTCGACGGTGTTGGGTTTTTCGATCGGTAAACGCAATACGAGGTGGTGGTGTCAAGGGGTGGACGAGCTGCAATTTTGTTAGGTTGAGATGAATGTGTGTGTGTGTGTGTGCGTGCGTGAATGAGTGAGTGAGTCAAAGAAGACTTCACGATCGCATGACGCTCTTGAATCGAGGGAGAAGGGGAAGAATTATTACAATGATGGAGGGTAAAATAGGAATTGCCTCAACTCTTTTGAAGATGTGTGAAGTGGATGTCTTTTCTCTAGCAGAAAGTCCAACGGGCTTGTCTCCCTTGTCAGGTCGACAACTTTTGAACTCCACTACGAAGCGATAATGCCGATTCCCGATTGGAAGGAATTTCAAAACAGGACAGACCCTGATAAAATAGGTGGGAAGGGAATGAATGGGCTGATAAGGTGTAAAAAAAGAAAAAGGCGATGGATGATGTGTGATCGATAGAGTACAGCACCGAAAACTTTAAGTTTGAGGAGAGAAGAGAGAAAGGGCAGTGTGAGGGTCGAGACGTGCGATGCAAAGTGTGAGGTGGGAGTGTGACTAGATTGGATTCCGGACACGAGAGAGTGAGTGCACCAGGTAGGCAGTTTCTTTTGCAGATGAATAGTGTCAAAGAGGGGAGGGAGGGGGTGGAAGTGGCAGGTGTTGTCGTCGTCTTGGAGCCTCTACATTCTTTCTCTCTTTTGCGTGTGTTTGGATACAACTGTGCTGTGTGAAGAACGCAAGAAGAGGGTTTCGGTACTTACACAGTATGTGCACTTAGATACTGTCGGCGGGAAGGAGATTGTATGGAGGATAGAAGATATGTCTGTCTACTCTGTACCTGTGTCGGTCGGCAGCTAGAAAGCTTCTCTCCCCCTTCGATATCGACTGGAACGGGGACTGGAGCTGGAGCTGGAACTGGAACTGGTATTGATTTGCCTGCACGGGGTGGTATAGGACGATACAGAATAGCTTTTTGGGTTTGGGATTTTGGGTTTGGGTTTGGGATTGGGATCTTTTGCTTTCAAGGGTTCCCCCAAATTCTCACTGCACTTATCTAACTCGGTTTAATCACAGGGGCTTAGCGGTTCAGCAGTTTATCGCTTAGTATTCTTAGGGACCAAACCTTCCGCTACTTTGCTGGTCAGTCACAAGTGTCCCAAGTACATGCTAACCAAATGCACGACTAATCTAAATCTAAATCTAAAATCTCATTTCATCCTCCTGGCAGTGGTCGCGATTATAGAGTATTATATACTCTGTGGTGCTGCATGCGGAGCACATGCCGACTAGTTCATCTAATATAAGATTCATGATCAATGGCAGAAGAAGAAAATGATGAAAAAGGGCAAGGGAAAGAGGAAGAGCAAAAGGAAAAACACAAATGAGTGAACAAAAGAAAATATATCGAGCTATCTCGTTCTATCTCGTTCTATAAATAAAATATACGTATCAAACAACATTCGTAGACATCTTCCCTTCTCTTATTAGCCAGTTCCTCATTTCTGTCGAGTATGGAATCTGAGCCTGCCTACCCATCTACCATTTATTACACACCGGCTTCTCAACTTCCTCTCCGCCTCGAAACTTCTCATTATTAACCCTATCAGAGAGGAAACGTCAAATTCAACCCTTTCGACGTGCAAGGGATAAAAAGAAAGGTAAGAATCCTGAATGGCTTGTGTCCCAGGGATACATTTGCCAATCCATACCCAAATAGGTGAACGAGCGAATCGTATCCCATCTCACATTCTTCCACTCTGACCACGACATATTCACCCCACGACGCTTCTGCGTTATATTGGAGGAAATGATCTCTTCTTCTATCCAATGGCCCTTCTTTCCAACTGCTGCTCGCCTCAATATGCAGATGCAGTACTCGGCCATTTCATTACCATACCTGATTCTGATCGTGCCCAAGTTAAAGTGGAATATGCTTCAATCCATCATATCACGAGTCTTGGAAAGCATCACGAGCGATATCGATTTGACGCTGACGACTGAGGCTTTTAATTGTGTCCTTTGTATCGCCAAGTTTTGGATAACGGTTCCGTGTGTTTAATGTTCATCAATCATCCCTCCATCCCATCTATTTCATCCTTCTCTTCCTAAGGCTTCCTTGCCAACACGTTGGGTCCCTGGCATGATTCAAACAGCGCAGCCAATCTTACAAACGGTGTAATCTGGGGATAAACCTGGAGAGCGAGAGGAGTGAGAACGTTCGATATATTCCGACTCAAGACCAAATGCCTTCATCGTCTACCGAAGGGACAGAGTCATTAATCTTTTGAACCCTTACAAGCCCGCATATGTCAATTTGTCAACCCAAAAACTGTGTCACCGGAATCACAGGAATCACAGAGTTGAGACGTTTCAGATTATAGATCATTCAAGTAGATCTCTGCGCCCGATCTTCCATTTCCGCTTCCATCAGACCAAGATTTACGACCAACAACGCCTGTTGTAATCAAACTTTGGTGTCAGTTTCGAGAAGGGATCGTCGACCGCAACAGTTGCATGCATTAACTTAATTCTTATTGCCTGAAAAAGCGAACCTAAGCATCCACCCTACTAGCTGATGGGACGTTTTTTCGGTTAGTACTTCCCATTTTTCTTTTCAATACACCGCTGCTTCAAACCACCACCGACGTATACGATGGTATGGAAGCACGAGAAGCCCGACACGCCCTCGAGCCCCTCCAATTCCTTTTTCCCATATCCAAAAGCGGCCTTCGAAGAATGAAGCACCAATAGTTCGTCTTTTTCTTAACCTCGGGGATTGTGCAATATGCATGCGTAAATGGCATGAGTGGGAACTGTCTACAGACGTACCGGTCTTGATTGGCATTGACTGGCATGCTCATCACCTCAACCCCCTTATCAAAATCCATGCGGAGGCTGTGTACTCCGTTGTATGGTACGGATTGGTTCGATAATCCGTTACCGTTACCGTTGCCGTTACTAATAAGATACTGGTTTGGTTCAACCCCATCAATAGCCTCACACACGGCGAAACCGAGGCCAGCAAAGCAAAAAAAAAAATTGCATGAAAGAGCCGCTTCATGGGCACTGAGCCTCACTCAAAGAAGCTCCAATTTTCATACTTCTTTTTTCTTGGCTTTTATGACGCCCTGAGCGGATCCAAATTCAATTTCTTTACACGTGCAAGATTTTGATGCCAAAACAATTACCGAAATTCTCATACAAATTACAAGTGAGTCAGTGACGAAGAAAATGGGTCTTTCTCCCCCTTCCCTTCTTTCCAAAGAGTCTCCAAACTAATCCCTCGAATCCGAAAAATAGCAAACAAAACTACTCCAAAGAGTCAGTTACATATTTTGCTTCCCTTTCCAAAATCTCAGGGTCCTAAAATCCTTGGTACAGTGGACCCTTTCTTTCCCTATTTTAGCACCGAGCTGCCACGCTTGCCATGCTTGCCACACTTGCCCGAGCTACCCAGAGTTCTTAGATATTTCCACACTATACCTTAACCGGCCGCACTCTCTTCCGCATCTCCATAAATAAGGCTCGCTTACGAGTCGGCCGGCGCTTCGGATCTTTTGCACGTACGAAGGATATACGAAAGAATATCTGGATGCTGTAGATCTGCCGGTATATTCTTTCATCAGCTGCGGTGCGGGCTCTTCGACTTGATTACCTCACCGCATGAGTGTCCCGTGGTGTATATCAATCCTAATATACATTTGTCAGGAGGAATAGAGAGTTTGAGAGGACACTTGCTTCTTTTCAAAAAATATCTGCTAGTTTTATGTTGCGGATATGGATGGTGAAGGGATACTATCATTTGCTAGTCTACTATCAACGATATCAGATCCTCTCTCCATCTCCACCTCTATGTCCATCTTCATCTTCACCTCTACATCTCATAACATACTATACCGCTACATCTCCTAGCCCAACAAACGAATCCCCATCCTGACCCAACAGCCTCTCGACATCTATCTCCTACAACAGTCCATTACCATCCCAAACCACACCATACCATACACACCACACCACAACACACTACAACACACCATACCGATTCCCCGAATACCACCCACCCACCTACCAACCCACACATCTTCCCAATTTTCACAACAACAGCCCTATCCCAATCCAAATCTACCACCGCACCATTCCCTCTCACCCTCTCCTCTGCTCTCCTCACCTCCCCCCCCCCGTTCTTCCCTCCCCCCGCAACACCCAAAAATCCCAGCATATAATATGAATCCCCGTACACATCCCAGCATCGCATTTTACCATTTTACCATTTTACCATTCTCCATTTTACTTTTCGCCTCTTTGTCTTTTTCCCTTGCCTTTTCGCCTCGTCTTGCGTGTTCCTTCTTTGCTTGTTTATCGATCTGAAATCTGAGAACCAAAAAAAAAAAAAAAAAACACACACACAGATGTCAGAATCGGAAATCTGGAAATCAGACAAAAATGGAGATTGAGAATCAGAGATGTGTGTATTGTGTTGTGTTGAATAATATGTGATACCATAATACAGCACAGCACAGCACAGCACAGCACAGCATAACAACATTCCCCTCCCTCTCTTTCAGATATCAGATAAACTACAAAGCTACAAAAAAATAAATCCTGATTCCGATCTTGAGAAGCACAAATCCCCATGCCACGGAGGGGGAAGTACCAAGTCCAACGATCGATCCATCCATCCACACACATATTCCATCAGCAAACCTCGCCAAAATTCAGCTCACCGGTGATGGATGTGATGCTTTGAGATTAACAATTCACAATCAACCCGCTCCCCTTCCCAAAAACAAATATATATATAAAAAAAATTAACCCCATCTATCTCACCTAAATAAAAACAAAAGACATTCATTCCCAATCCATCAATCCATCACTTCTGTATAGTTACATTTTATACATATCAAAATACACACACATATATATATATATTAACTCTTCCATACCAATCAGTATGTTATGTTACGTTATATTAAATTGTATTATATTACCCAACTATCTATCTATCCCATGTAATTAGTATATATATATACCCAGCCAGCCAGCCAGCCAGCCAGCACTTACTCACATTATAATAAAGACAAGAAGCCAAGAAGCCAAGTCCACATAAATCTCCATCTCATCACCAACCCATCCCCATCCATCCATCATCGATCCAAGGCCCCAGAAGAGAAAAAATCTAAAGACATTCAGCTTCTCTGGTTTCTGTGATATTGATAAATGGTATGTATACACACAGATATTACAATTTCCAGAATGTTTCTTGATATTTGCTCTCATCCCATCCCATCCCATCTCACTCACATCTCCATTCCCCCTCCCCATCCATCCACAAAACACATAATCATTTCCAAATAATAACTTTTTAGAATTAATATCTCAGTATTTCTACATACCTAACCTAACCTACATACATACACATATACACAAAGGCCTTCCTCCCTTCCCTCCTTCCCTCCTTCCCTCCTTTCTTTCACACCCACCCTCGCCTCATTAATCCCCACCACCTCAATCCAGTCCAGTCCAGCCAAACCAAACCAAACCAAAACCAAGGCAAAGCAAAGAAGCGAAGCAGCCACCACAACTTAAACTCAACCCCAGCAGCCATAGATCAATCAATCAGCCTACACACACATTCCTTCTCTGTGAGATTTTCAAATGATCATCTCAATAATTAGTTCCTTATCCACCACTATTGTCTTTCCCTGATATCTTTCTACAAACCTCCTATCTTCTGCTCAATCTCTCGAGTAACAAAAAAAATCTCACCAAACCCCACCGAAACCTCAGAGAAAAGGAATAAAGAATATCTAAATCCCAAAACAAATATGCCAGTGGTATCTCTCAGTCAAAAGAATAACGCCAACCATCTTATCCCGTCTCCTGTCATAGATTCATAATTACTTCCCGTCATCCATAGATCCCATCTTTCTCTCTATTGAAAAGAGCCAACCTCCGCTATCTCCGAGGCAGATTATTTGCTCCAAACCTTGGTCCACCTCCACTTGCCAAACTTTGTCTTACAATCATCTCGGCCGCTGCAGCCGCGGCCAATCTCTCCTTCTGCCTACTCCTATCCCTCAAATAAGCCGTTGCCTCCGGTCTCATTCTTAAAATTCTCAAAATCATATCATCACTCGGATCTGCCTGTGCCTGTTTCCTCTTTTCCTCCTTGGCCTTTTTCATAGTTCCCAAATTTCGGCTCAACATGATACTCTTACTCCTGCGCATAGAAGTCGAGCCCATGAGACCTCCAAAAGAAGCACCGAGGGTAGCAGGCGCCGAAAGACGATTGCGTTGTTGTTGAGCACGTTGAGCGGTTGCAGTGGCCATTCGTTCCGAGGTGCGGATGAGGTTGTCGGTGGTATCAAAGTAGAAGAAATTGAGTGAGGCGAGTTCGTGATATTTAGGGGACTTAAGGACATCGGCGGGCACTCCCATTGCTTCGCCAGTTTGCTCATCCCGAGCATGAAAGAATTCAAATAGAAGTTCGAGCCATTTGAAAACAATGTCCATTTCTTGTTGTGTGAGAGGTCTTTGAGTAGATGGCTTGTCTGAGAGAGGTGGAACTAGGAGACTCTCGAGGGCGATGAGAACTTCCTTCCACAGTCGAGTCATCACCATAATCATGGATGCATCTGTTAGAGTCTGCTTCATAATGGCGAAATTCTCATCAAAGTAATTGAACAACGGCTTCAAAGCGTTCTCGACGTCTTGGGGGGTTAACGTTGGAGCTATGGATTGTCTGTTCTTCCAGAGACTAGTTACCGATGCTACTGAAATGCCTCGAGATAGCAAGCCCCTCAGGGCTTCATGCGAAAGACTACTATTAATATATTGCGAGAGCTATGATCGTCAGTCTATGCTATGGAGTTGGAGAACTGTTAATGAATTTAAACGTACCTTATCCGTGATCTTACGCGTCATATCTCTTTCAGTTCTTTTTAGCAATCGAAATGCCTTACCAAAATAGAATTGGATATCATCACGTTCTCCCTCCATACTGACACGCAATAACAAACGACCTTGAGTATCAAGGTTGAGCCAGTACTCACGAGGCATATAGTCGCTGAAGTGAGCTGGATCCAATTTCAAAGAAGTTCTTCCCACGTAATCATGGTCACCAAATGTATCCCAGTCCCAAACTGTCGCAATAATGTTTAATGGACCTTGTACTGTTATATCCACGGACTCATCCCACCGAGGATTGAGACTTCTCATTACGACTCGAGTCTTGGCTAAGCGCTTCTGATATTCGTCACCGAGAACGACATATGGATCGCTAGTGCCGTTAGGGTCACAAGCCTTGAGATCTTCGCCCTCCACAATTTTGATGGTAAATACATATTTCGCAGTTCTTCTCTTCTTCTCTACCGGTGGTGCGTTTTTAGCAAGAAGATCTGCACATGCATCGACATTTATTGTCTTTTCAAGTGCATCAAGTTGCTGCACGGCATATTCAATGTTGTTGAGCTTAACAAATGACTGTAATTTTGCATTAGATATGACCTTCCACATTTGCATGAATTCAACTTACTTCAGGGTAGAATTGGAAAGGCTCTATCTTCTCCTTGTTATTCCAAGCCTCTTTGGCCAATTGCATCCACTTCTCCTGTTTGGATTGTGACGCAGCCGCTTCTTGCGCGGGAGACAGTCTGTCCATCTCTTTCGAGAACTTTTGCTCGATGACTTCGCAATATCTCGCCAATCCAATGCCAAAGGATTTCGATAAAGCTGTCATGAATTTGGCGTGCTGGATCGCGTCGGCCCAATTGAGTTGGAATACCTGATCAGCCATTTGATTGAAGAGACGGAATATATCAATGATTGACACACTATGACGCTCATCATCTGATGGGATTTGGTCAGGATGATCCATGCGAACCTGAAATTGATCTTGTTTGATAGCTTGGTCAACAAGATCTACCGTTTTCGCATCAGCACTGCGAATCCAGCGCCAAACAAAGTCAGCAAGCAAATTTTCTATATTGAAAGCGAAGGATCTACTTGGTAGAACGTCATGATGAATACTGCGGATCTCTACAAGCTCCTTATACAGATCAAACCCATCTTGTAGAGGGACTTCGCTTTCGTTGGTATGTGCTACGTGTAAGATTCTCTGGATCAAATCATTCGCATCATCCTCAAAGCTGGGAAACATCGTCTCGACAAGGATTGTTAGAGGATTGACACCCATAATTTCGGGATTTTTCCGATATCTTTTCTGAATTCGCTCACATAATTTTACGACAGATTTCCCCAGCTGAACAACATGGAAAAATTCCCATTCCTCTTGATTTTGAGGAACCTCTGCTTCAAGATATTCCCTGTACACTTCTGCCGCTTTAGATTTAAGACCCTCAACCAACTGTTCGACATAAGCGTCGTAGCCGCCAGGGCTTGTTGAGAATAAGGGGTCATTTTTGATATGAGTTTCTAAGATGAGCAGGACTGGGCCAGGAGAAGGCGGCTTAGCCTCATAGCAATGCTGTAGAAGATCGTATAGATCCCGGAGAAGTGCATCATGTAGACTCGTCAAAGTTTGACGGTATAAAGCAAAATCATGTATCGTCCATTCATTTTGATCGAAAGAAGACAGGCTCGCAGAATGTGTATGCGTATTTGCACGTTTAGTTTCCAAAGACGATGGTGGATTCTTGATAAACTCAAAGGCGCTATCAAGCTCATCAAGCCCAATCTCCTGGTCTAAGAATTTTTGGCTTGCGACATCTAAGAACAAAACGAACCTTGAGATCTGTGGGATTCTCCAGCGAACACACAATTCAGTCAATAGTTCTAGAGACGGCTTGCTAAGAGGCTGAGACTCGGCGCCATCAGCTTGAGCATGGATCTGGTCATAGGTCATGGCATAAGTCAAGATTGTTCGATAGTATGCTCGTGTATCTGTCGGTATAAATGTATATGTAGACTCTTCCAGAAATATCTTCGAGGGTTCCTCGTCCTCCAGGTACAATGAAGACATATCTGCAGGTTGTTCGAAATTGTAGCCAGAGCCTCCATCTATGGGGCTTGTGATAGCTATAGACTTAGCTAAGTCTGCATATGCTTGATCCTCAGCACCTGAAGTGGTCGTGGAAAGTGGTGGGAGTGGTGGGAGAGTTCTATTCTTGCCTGTCGAGGCCTTGACAAGATCTGGCCTAGCTTGAAGTATTTCAGAAATCATGGCCGAAAGTTCTGGTATTTCTGACCTCTTCCATGTCTGGTATCCCTCATCAACGTCAAAATCCTCGCTTCGCAGCGTTCGTTTAGTGTTTGCATTCAAGCAATGCTGGTAAGATTTCAGATCATCGAGCGCTGCGGACTCCGTCCAGATACTTTTATTCAAGTCAATGTCTGTTTGAACTTCCGAATTACTCATACCAAATATTCTTCCAACAACCTGTGCCATAGGCATATCTTTAACATCGTAGCTTACTGGTGCGGTCACTTCAATGGAATGCCCACCGCCAGGTGCAGTGGAAGAGTTGACGTATAGATCTTGCGAGTTCGTCAATAGCTTGTTCTCCAAGGTTGATAGACGACTCATCAGCTCGGGTCGATCTTTGTCTTTGTCAAGATCCTTGAGAGTTGCACTAATCAGTCTTATGAACAGAGCCACATGGCGATCCACGAGACTTTTCCACGATTCATCATCCGCCGCCTTGCCCTTTTGTAAAGATTTAGTGGTGTTGGAGTAGAATATCAAAACCAAGTCTTCAACACGTCTCTCTTTATCCATACGCTTTCGAAAGCCTGGTTCTGTAAGAGCTGTATAGGCCTCTGCGAAGGTTCTTTTGACAACTGGTTCTTTGTATTCCGGACGCCTTTCAGTCCCTGTCAAGACTCCTTGCAAGCGCTTCTCTAACTGCGACATAAATCCATGGGGGAATTTGGTTTTTGTATCCTTCATAAGAGAAAAATCCTGCATCAACTCTCCTATCATGACGCTCTTCCTTGAAATAATCTTTCTCTCTGCGGGGACATATTGTTTGGTCTTTCGTCGCGGTTGGAGAAGGTGGTGCAAGTATGCAACCCTGAGGGCGAATGTATATGCATCGGTATACCCAATAGCTTTCGGTCGTGATCGAGAGCTATTTCGAGATATGGACATGCGCTCACTATTTGCCAGACTGTTCACCCGTCGGTTGGGGCGAGGTCGAGAGGCGGACGACATCTTGTCTTCTAAGAGGGCAGTTATGCGACAGAGAGACAGAGAGGAAGGGAGATGTGAGGGGGAGGATACCACGTCTTCGTTCAATGTCCTGGGGAAACCAGATTTATCTTTTCCCAATGTTTAAATATGCGATTTCAGACAGTAGGACTCTCTGATTGTGTGTGATGGCTGTAAGAACATTAATATATCTTGGCAGTGAAATGCGATAGTCAATTCAAACCGGCACAGGACGAATGAAGTATGAGGTAACAAGGTAACTTTTTTTTATGGCAAATGTCCAGGAGAGGCGTAACAGGTAACGAACGGTCGGCCAAATGCCAGCCAGCCTCAAGCAACGGGGAGGATTCAGGACTGGCGATTAGGAGAGAATCTTAAGCTCCAGGGGTCGCTAATCTGGCAATCTATCTTTCCAGGGTGTCAGATGCTCTTTAAATTGATCGGGTGAGTGTGCGTGGTCTGGTCGCGCTGCTTATGTTTTTGGAGGTCTTGTCTTGAGACAAGCACAAGTTCCAAGTTTGTTTCTTGGAAGTGGTGTGTGCACTTGTGCCGACCCAGAACTTGATGCTGATGTTTGCTTATGATTCTGTCGCAGTGAAAGGAGGTATTCACATATGTCGATACACGTCCATGTACGTCAAAGAAACTTTGGATGGGCAATGGGAGGGAGGAGGGGGATTGAGAAAGATGCAGAATCGGATGATGTTTTGTTATTCCACAACCCCCTACATTGATATGGAAAAAACAAATACTCTGAAACTCCGTATTTTTCCATAGCAATCTGCCTGTCTATCTATTTGATGGAACCTCATCCCTTTTCTTATGAGGATTCCCAAGTTCTTGCGAGGATAATCTATGCTGTCAATCAAACTCTGTACGAAGCCTGACGCAGTACCTGCCAAGGATAGATGAGGATACATAGAGGACGTTTGCGTGAGAATGGCTCTCCTGTTATCCATACGACATAACTCTGAGTGCCTTCTATGCTTGACATACTCAGGTGTTCAGTGGAGACTCGATGCTAGATAGTAGATAGGGAAAACTCTATGGTGCCCGGGTCGCGAGCGGCACACAACAATAACAATCATACCTAGGTAATGTCCACCCACATGCACTAGCTGTTAGCACTGCTCTTTAGTACGGAGGGAGATGTTCGTGCCTGAAAATCATCCGTGAGGCATCAACACGAGTGGCTGATGAGTGGGATGCCGCAATTGGCTGCAGCCACCGACCACCGACCACCGACCACCGACCACCAAGCACCAAGCACCAAGCACCAAACGTCCTACCAAAGCACCTGCTCATAAGGTTCCTTGTGTCGCTCTGGATACGAACGTCAACCTAATACTACCTGCCTACCTACTTGACTACCTTAAATAATTCAATCCTCCCCCTTCAAAAGACAAAAACTGCCAACAAAGGATAATGGTTTGATCGCAGAGACTCGCTTCATTCTACAATCTATTTACATGTCATCCAAAGGATGCTGTCTGTCCATACGAAGGGGAAAGTACTACTCACTGCCATCACCGTGAACGATTCTATATACAACCCACCTCCTCAGATCTCCATACCGCAACGCAATGACAGCCCACCTTCCTCCTCCTGATCCCCAACTCGATGATATTGTATCACAATCCGATGAATCTTCCCCTTCATGTCCAAAAACTTCCGCCGCTGCGCAATCATTTGATAGTTCCTTGTTACATGATATTATTGCTTCCGGTAGTGCGATGGCTACACCACCAACATCCGGAAAGGCTGACGAGGCTATGATCGATGCGAGATCGAAAATCGCCAGTCTACTGCCAAAGGATAAAGCACAAGAATGGTCTGCTGTAGTGGAGAAAAGGAATGGGCCTCTTCGACTGTTGGATCTACCTATGGATGTTCTCAAAGAAATTGTGAAGGAGGTAGACTATTGATTCACCTTTCAGCCGTCTCATTCAAAGCTGATGGAACATTTAGGTTACCCATACCAATGACTTAACTTCTCTGGCCCTCACCCATTCTGCTCTGCATAATTTAGCAATACCCTATATATATTCGCGGTTTGATATCGTCTGGCCCGATGCACATGCTACGTCTGACCCGAGGACCGGAGTCGATGCGCTTACCTATGGACTTTCCACTCTCTGCATGGGCAACGCCTTCACGAACTCAAATCCAACACAATCTTTTGTTTGTAAACATTGCGGAACAGACAATTCTATAGATTGCAGCCATGAAGCCAGACCAGAGCCATCTAGCTTCCCTAGGCGAGTCGGTAATGAATATCCACAGTTTACTAGAAAGTTTTCCCTTGGAAACGGACCTACCGACTGGGTACAAGAATATCTTATAACTAAAGAAAGTGGGAAGATGTTAGGCACGCTTGTTGCGTTGGCCGTGGCTAGAATGATAAATCTAGAAACATTTGTTTGGGATATGCCAACAGGGGTGTTAAGGGACGTCTGGCTTGCTCTATCCTCTTTACAATACAAGAGCCCAAAACAAGAATGTCGCCTAGAACGTGTTTGGGTCAGGTGGCATGATAATACTGACGCTATTCACATGTCATCAACACAAAACCCAACCTCCTCAGCCACTACTACAAATCAGATGTTAGCTGGGAAGACAATGACTTCGATAGGCTGGTTACTGCCATCCGGTTCTTCGATAATTTCGTCGCCTCCCATACAAACCATGGCATATTCACAAGGCCGTGTGGAGTATCCTACACTTAGCGTACTTCCACCATTGCAGAGCTTGTCTGTGTTGGATATTGATGAATTAGATTATCTAGACGAGATGAGTGTCTTGATAGCGCGGTCGAAAGATAAACTTCGGGAACTCCGTGTTGGCATTTCCGCGAAGGCCACCCACCGCGACTTTGCTCTTCCATGGGACGGACCTGAGCTCCAACAGGTTGATCACGAAGCAAAGTGGCCCGGTGCCAGTAAGATTGGCGAGCGAAGATTGGGTGGGGTACTAGGTACCATTCTGGGTCGCATCTTCGATATCCGAAATAAACGAAGGATAAAAAGTGAGAGGACAAAGGGTCCCAAACTTGGTTCTTTCATGGCGAATAACCAGGTGCAAGCCCAACAAAGTAGCATCGACGCCGGGGAGAATTTACTTCCCGAAATAGCCGGGAATGATCATACGGATCCAAGTTGGATCGATAAAGATCTTCCAGCAGCGTCAGGTGGACTAAATCCACAGGGAGTGGAATTCAATATCGAAGCAGAGTCCGTTTCAGAAAATGTTGATCCTGGCCATGAAGATTTACTGTCGAGTACTCTATTATCGCCTCACTCTGATATGGATTCGCTTACTGCGCTGATATCCGAACATCAACTGACCTCGGATAACGATACTACAGTCAATGACATACTACAACCACCTGTACCTTCCGATATACCTGCAGAACCTCCTTTGCGACGTTCTCAATCGTCGAATAGAAAACAAGCCCACTTTTCGGAGATTTTCCCCGCTGGTAGAGACAGACTTGAGGGAAAGCTACGTCTTCAAACATTGGAACTGGAGAGAGTTCCTTTATCTGTTTATGTACTGCATAGAGCTTTCGATTGGTCAGTTCTGACCAATTTGACGATTCTCGACTGTCCACACCACGATAAGCTTTGGTCCATACTCAAAAAGCATTTCGCGCCTTCGCCATTAGGTAATCATACCTCCACAAAGCACAGCACACAAATGATATATCATCTAAATCTTAAAAAGATTCATACTGATGCAGCATCTCCTTCTCTAATATCCTTTCTGAAAGAAACATTGGCACCAAACACTTTAGAAACACTATTCTTACAAGATAGAAAACGAGCACTAAACTCGTCGGTGACAATCGTAAGCTTAATATGTGAGAGTATGTAGTAGAGTGCTGACGCGACCATAGGATTCCATCTACCGGGGCCCACTCAAGAGACATCGTGCTAGTCTTAGAAAGCTGTTATTGGATAGCTCCGAAAGACCCCCAAGGAATGTGAATAGTACAGTCGAATCCTCCAAATGGAAAGCCTGGATGCCCAACCGTGATGTCTTGAATTTCATCACTAGTGGCCGGATGAGCAATCTCCGCGAACTAAGTATTGCAATTGATTATAAAGACTGGGTAAGTGTTCCGAAAATCACCCTTTGACGTATATTTCGATGCTCGTCAACAAGAAATCACTTCATTATTGTTGCAATATCTAATAATGGCCAGCATCACTTTCTTCAACGTCTCCCTCAAGTACCCCATCTCCGCTCTCTCAGTGTTCCTTTCATCGCCGATCACATCACACCCGCATTCGACCCTAAAGAACTCGCTCATCAGATTCTCGACGTGATTTTCCTCCGCCCAGAAGTTGAACTTTGCTACGTAGGCATATCGCATAAATGTTTTGAGATACTCGAAAATCGCCCTCATGAGGAACCATTACTTTCTTCGCCTGATCCCCATACATCAGCTGCAAACGGCGGACCTGTAACCGATGATGAAGAGGATGAGGATGATGATGGGAGTGAGGATGATGACGATGATGAAGGGGACGAAGAAGACGATAATGGGACGGCTATCGCCCCTATTGATCCAGACGAAACAGAGGATGAGCTATCAGATGGTGATGAACATGACGACGGTGAGAGCGACGAGGATAGTTGGGATGGGGCGAGTGATTGTGATGGTAATGGGAAGGTGAGGTTGAGGCTAAGGGAAATTCTGTTTTATGATGATAAGGTTGCAATATTTAAAGCAAGGCATGGTAGACTTTGAAGGCGTGTGCTGTTTGCGAGGAGTATCATTTATTAACTCAGGGGAGCATGGAAATAGGGATAGGATAGGTCTTCACATGGGTTATTATGGGGCATTACGGAACGTTGATACGATATAATACGGAGAAGCGAACAGTTTATATACGTTTCTCTTTTTCCTTTGTTTGGGAGGGCATCACTTCAAAAGCTAAACTGCAATGAATTATAGGATGGGGCGGGTGGATGCTTTTTATATGGAGTATATCATGTAAACAGGCAGGCATGATTGCATGGGGGGATGGCCATTCGGTCAATTACGTTAGAAGATACCGGACAAAGCGACGAATCCAGGAATGGTACAGCGAATGAAATTCACTTCGTATTTTGAAATGCTTTTTGCTTTGAAAACATAGCAAGGGGGGGGGGGGGTTAAAGTTTGGCGAAAATGTCTATACTCTCTGTACGCGGCGTGAAATAAATACCATGATTTTCAGAGAAGAGGAAGAAGAAAATACTTTTAGGTCGACTTAAATTTTTGTTTTAAACGATGTTCAACTTTTGGGGCAGATTATGCTGATGAGCTGGCTGCACACACATGGAGAGCTATCGGAAATGATGTTTTTCGTCGGTATATTTTAATTTTTTCCTCCTACCATGTTTCTCGTCAGTTCTAACCCTTCATGAGAGAAGAGAATCTAGAACTACTGGTATATATTTTCCTGCCGAAAATCCAAACACATCAATCAAACTAAGAAAAAAAATAGGAAAAAGCCAGTCCAGAAAATGAAGCAACGAAACAAGACTATCTCATCTCCCTCCAACCTGTCCCTTCGGAATCGGTTTCACCCACGACACTGCCACATTAACTGCAATTGTGAAGACGCCAATAATCCAAAAACACCTCGCATAGTCCTTCCCCTCGTAGCGGAAAATAATCGCAAACACGATTCCTCCCAAATTTCCGCACGCGCCAACGACACCACTGATGATCCCATTGGCGAATGGATGGATATGGGGCACAAGCGAAAAATTTGCCCCATTGCCTGCTTCGAGAAACAGTCCCATGCCTGCTACGAGCCCAAACATCGTGGAGTGGTTATGTGAGTCCGTGAGTCCGATGGCGATCAGAAAGGCGCCGGTGAAAATGGCAAGAGTGTGCAGCCAAATTTTCTTCGCCCACACGTTTCCTGTTTTGCGATAGAGGAGATCGGAGAGAATGCCGCCTAGAGGACGGAAAACAATGTTGAGGAGACCGAACATGGCTGCCCAGCGACCGGTTCCGGCTTCGCCTAGCTTGGGGAAGTTTTTGAGATAGTAGGAGCCGAGGATGGAGTTGATGGCTAGCTCGGCACCGAAGGAACAGAAGTAACAGGAAGCGACAAGGAGGGTTTGTGGAGTGAGTATTACGTTGAGGGCTTCGTGGAAAGAGGGTTTTTGGATTACTTCGCCCCGAGCTGTAGTGAGCATTTCTTGGGGAGGGAGGGAAGCTTCGTTGTTGTAAGGTTCTGTGGTGCTATGCTTGGCTGACGCGATTTGTGCTTCTTCTTCAAGGCGTTTTTCATTGCCGAATGTAGAGTTTGAGGAGGAGACGGGATCGGTGGGCGTATGGATGTTATCAGGCTTGCGGTCAGTGATTGAACCGGGTACGGACACTATATTGTCTGAGGGGCTGTGGATGCCGTGGGCTCGGAGATTTTGTTGGACCGCGAGGTGTCTATCTGACCATTTGCCAGTTGGGGTGTCAGGGCAGAGGATGAGCATCGATATGGCCGTTGTGGTTATGAGAATAAAGGGGACGATGAAGGATACTCTCCAAGCGACATGAGCAGTGAGTCCTTGGTTCAGTATCAGAGAGTCGACAATGGCTGGCATGACGAAATAAGTTATTCCTCCTCCACTGTGTGAGCAGATGTTAGTATGCGATAGTTGCTAAGTAGGATGTTATGTATCAAGGTAGTTACTTACGAATTTCCCCAACCACCGGTCAAGGAGTTGGCTGTACCAACAATGTTCTTATCGAAAAAGCCAGTGGACCATACTTGACATGGAACAAAAGAGCCACCGAGTATACCAATGAAGAATCGAAGGACCATAAGACCGGTTGCAGTCGTCACGGTGCCGGCAAGAGCAGTTGGAATGGCTCCGAGTAGTAAGCATCCTGCAAATGTGACCTTGGGGCCGAAGTGATCGCAACATGGTCCTGCGACTAATCGGACGAGAAGTCTGTGGGGGAGTGTTAGTACTTTGAATAAACATTGTACGTGCAGCTTATTATACATACGTCGCCACAAGAGCAATAATGTTGGAATTTGCGATCTCATTTTGAGTGAGGTGAAGATCTTTCTTGATAGTGAGAGATAGCTAGAACAGGTCAGAAAGCGAAGATCAACAAACAACAGGACTAGATCATACCAATGGCGGAAAGGCATACCTAACACAAGGATTAGCATGATGTGAGGTCAATAAGCAAAGGGGGGGGGGATGACTAACCAGGACCAAAAGGCTATTAAAAAGCCCCACCAAGAAAAGAAGAACACTCTGCCGTATTTGTTAAAAGGATTAAGGACGGGGATAGATCGAGCTTTTCCGTTGACCGGATTGATCTCTGGCGCCTGCCAGAGCGTTTGGATTTTGAACATGGCAAGAATGGTATGATATCGAGATGAGAAAAGAGAAAAGAGTTGTCAATTGGAGACTCGTTCTATCTAGATTGTTTCTGAACACGACTGATTTCTGAACTCTCAACTCGAGTAGATACAGATTGTTATAAATTGCTGATCAACTGAATACGAAAATCGAACGCATATATAAATTATGAAATGATATAGCCTGAGATCATAGATAAGTGACGCTCGCCCACTGGCAGTTGAAGCATCTCCGGCAGAGCAATCTTCGGTTCAATCTATAGGGCGAGTTGATAATGCCATGGATCCCTTCCTTGCGCAGATCAAAGGTCGACCAGATGTTGGGCGCGGGTACGGAACGCCTCGTCTGTGCTTGATAGATAAGCTGCGAGCCGGGTGTAGTATAGGTGAGCCGAGTATAGGACAGTCCAGCTTAGCAGGCTTGGGCGCCAATATCTGGTGGCTGTCAGACTATCTAGATGTGTATCTCGACTCTCGAGGCTGGGATATTAGATCTCCGGGGTGGTTTGGTAATGGGGAGTCTATGTTTGCGAGCTCGAGGTCGAGATTATGCTGGGGGTTTACACACGGCTGATATGATTGAATATGCAATATTGTAACGGGAAACATCTCTCGCGAGTGACTAGTGGAATATTGGGGGGGTAGTTTTGACCACTTCTTGGCTTCTTATACTTGGACTGTGTATTGTTTCCAACATTGATGTAACTCGGTAGCTGAAAGCAATACTCGAGAAAGTAACACGGTGATATAGATGGCGTCTTTGCATTCCTCCTCCCAAGCATCACGCATTTGCTTCTCTGAATTTAGAGACCAGTGTTCGGGGATTATCTCAGGAGAGGATCATCACTGGTACGGTCAAGATGAAACAAATCATCGCGCCCATGGTTTGAATGTGTATGGATGCACACACTCATTAAAAGAAATCCGGAGCACGCAAACCTTAAATCCAGCATATCCAATCACGCTCTCTGTAATCTATCACATCGGCGTCATCACCCACCCGGAAAAAAAAGGCTGGAGACGCTTCTGAAAGGCCTTCGGGGTATCGATCGTAGCAAAATCCATGAATGAATGAGGAAATGGCGTGGTCGCGTCGTCGGTCGCTTCTTATCTTTGACGAGGCTTAGCGACGCCCGGAATGGGAATCGACCCACTCGCTGTAGATAAGAGATTGTGGGGGAAAAATTTCGAGATGCAATTGCAATGCAGTGAAATGGAATGTTCAAAAGATATGGATATGACATGTGCGAGATTGCAGATTCGGTGTGTATCTGGCGGGGATATATATGATGTATGTATCTTCCTTCTCCGCGGCCGGTGGGTGTGGAATTTTACGCTGTCACAGTTTTTTTTTTTTTTTTTCTTCTCTCTGATTGCGATTGCGATGGGCGCCGGAAACGTTGATGGTGTTTCGTTTCGTTTCGTTTCGTAACTTGCAATTGTGTATATGTATGGGTTCCTGCTCGGTTGTATTCGTGAAAAAGATGTGTGCACCAGACTAGGCATATACATATGAACAAGCAGTGGCAACAGCACAATATGATAGCATACGCATCAATTGGTCCTCGCGATGCATTATTCCAGAGTTGTGTATGGATTGGATTGTCCGGGTTCCATTCGCATTCTTCAATCAGTTCCTGGCCGCGGAGATGATCATTTCACAGTCGTGATATCGATATCTATCTCGAGGACCCATCGCTTCTTTACTGTTGGTTTCATATCATATCGTATCGTATCGTATCTGTAGGTAGATAAGTAGTCCCCCACGATAGTGTTATCTTTCATATCTCTGATATCTCTGATATGCCGTCTGCAGATAAACCAATCAGCGTCTCTCGCGTTGTTCTGCCGTCTTATTTTAAATTAAGCCTTTTGGTGGATGTCAGGCACAAGTGGGCCTTCTTACAATATATATATATATACATGTACATATATACATACCTCCCTCTCTTTAGCTTCCGAGCAGGAAAAGCTTATTTGACCACTGGTGCTCGGAATTCTCGCAAGATATATAGATAGTAGGCCCCCCATCTTCAGCATATTTGCCCTTCTTCTAAAATAAGCTTAAATTATTTTGTATCATCCTTTGTTTCTTCCAACGTATCAGTATGTTCTTACCAGAAGCTTGCGGTGCAAGAAAGAAAGCAGTTGTCATGCTTACTGGGTCTCATCTCCCATCACTAACGTGTATCTCAAATACTCGTTGAGATTCAACTAAGATATACAGACAGGTATTGATTGATCAGGAGCATCTCTGGTCGTTTCACTTTCCTCAACATACATCTGCTTTTTTCAGTATCCTGCGTAGGATTTGATGAACCAGGAAAGAATTCTGATTGAAGATAATCATCAACATGTCTAGATGAGTTTGGATAATTTCAGCATTGAATACGACTTGTTTCTCTTCACAATTCTTCTAGCTTGTTGTATCTTTATTCATACTAATAGCAACAACCATCTCTAATTCCTTAAGAATAAACGAACCCCCTACATATGCTATTCAGATCATTGTTATTATATCCTTTGGGCTTCTCAGTATTTCCTTGATACAATTTCGATATAAATCGTTGATCTTTAAGGGCAGTAGTTTTAAATTTTACTTAATATCTCCGAGAAAGAGATATCTTGAACTTCGAATTTCATACGGGAGCATATCTATCTTTTCTTTGGTAGCTTCAACACTAAACTCTCATATTATTAATGAATTGTATTTTAAATGAGTGCAGCTCCATTTGATAAGATTCGTCAAGTCCTCTTCCTAAGCACAAAGAGTTTTTCGAAGGAGAATTTCCAATATCCATTACAAATTCTGCTTGCCTACTTGTACAGAGCAATTTCAGAAGAGGTTGCTTGGTACTGATAGTATAAAAATATGCTTTAGATTTGTCAGGAGGTTATTAATCTCTGTGTCGTAAATATTGAGACCATTAATAATGCAATAGATATGAGTATGTATATATATATATACATATCGGTTGCGATCAAATTGAGGAAGACTCTCAGAATTCCTTCTTTTCGTTCTTATTTCGAAAGCGATTGGGAAGCTTCTGAAATTAATCGCTGGCCTTTGTAGAGTTGGGAAATAAAAGATCAGAGAATGAATGATACTGTTCGGGAACTTTCCTCATTTTGATGTTGCAAAAGTGGTATGTAATCTTGTTATGGAGCTTTTGCTAGTCTTTCAAATTGTCTATCACAAAATTGAACAGAACAGACATTTCATGCCCAGGACTTCCCGTTTAATCAGAGTCTCTCCATTTAATAAAGTCTTGTTTGAAGTCTGTCGATGACATACGGACATAAAGCGTACATGTGAATAGAAGTATAGAGGTCTCAGAACTGTACGACCCTTATCAACAGAGGGTTAGATTCCATGTTGACAACAACTAGTGGGGGTTGTGTATATTAATCGAGACATCTCTACCTCCGAAGAGAACCTGGAGAAGCTAAGAGCCATTAGGAACTCTAGAAGATTATTAGTTGAATTAACAACACCTTCAAGCTCATCCCTTTGTGACGTTTATTATGATATTCTACTTCGCTAATAAGCAAATCTTATCTCCAAGAAACCTATTGACTTTTCACCTGTGGACTAAACCACACATTTCAGTGCATTTTCGCCTCATAGGTTATTGAGCAAGTGCTTTTCGGAACTTTGGATATTGCCTCCATGCGCTTTTCATTCGCCTTCCTCTCAGTTCCTCTTTCTAAATTATCTTTCACAATTCATTTCTATCCTTCTCTGGAAAGTAATACCTTTTATTACTCTTTACAATCATTTATGATTCCTCTCTCTTTCCAGAAGGCCAAAACCTGCGATCTGCTAGGAGGGCAATACCGGAACACTAGCTCTAGAAAGCAAACGAAAAGACAGAAAAGATGAAAATTTTCTTTATCGATGTATGATGGGCGAGGATATTTTACTTATGGCCCTCTAGTAGAATTGCCTATTGTTGCAAATCATTTGACAAGTTGAGAATGTGGAGGATAAGAAGCGGGGTGTGTGTGGCTTCTTGATATCATTCCAAAGTTAAAGAAGCATGCCAAGAGCAATTCAAGTCACGCCGTCGCTTGAGAATTGTACGGCACGCTTTGGATGTTTTGAACTCCCTGGGGAAAGAAGGCCTTATCAAAAGTATGCTTCATCTGATATGACGTCAAATGGCTCAATTTCATCCACGGTTTATTTGTATGATTCAACTCATAAAAGTTGTCATGAAGATGCGTCACAAACTTTGAAATACTGCAGATTTCAAACATACATCCAACATAAGTATGAAAACTGAGATCAATCAGGCTTCTACTCTTGAACTTTCCGAAACATTGAAACCGACTCCTTGAGCCAGTTTTTGTGGGTTCATAAATGGCTGTATATCGCTCCCTTAATGAAACTCCCTTCAAAATTCAAAGGCCTGATTGTTTTGCAATGGTTTTTACCATTGAGAAAAGAATCATATTAGTATATCCGTGCCTCTAATGCTTTTGAGCTCCGTATGGAAGAACAGCAGATGCACAGGTCGTGGAACCAAAAGAAGAGGGAACAAGATGACAAGTCATACTAGGTAAGGGACGGAACGAATCAGAATAGAATAAGATAAGTGTGCAGGATCTACTAAAGAAGGGGGGATCGTAGTAAGTCAAGACTCTGTAGATTATAAATCAATTGGCTCTGATAGTAGTCCCACAAAGCAGCATATCTTTTGTCTTATACCTAGAAGTCTTGCAGAAAGCCGTTAGCTAGGACCAGGTAGCTGTTTAGAAGAAATCGTTCAGAGTATCTTGGATAGAAGCTTGAGAACTATGGATTTTATTCAATTTGATTCCTGAATTTATGATCTTAGCTAGAATATTGACCTCCAAGAGTACATCTCCCACCGCATGTTCCGGACTAGTCGAATCCCAGAAGCAATCTCACACGCGACGATGCGCCAATACTTTCGCTTTCGTTCCGACGCTGAAGAAAGTTGCAGGCTGCATGTTCCGACTTCCCCTAGGGAATTATGCGGTTTGATACTCCGGAACGAAAAACCGTTCAACAAAATTATCAGACGCTACGCAATCAAGATAGATGTACGTGAAGATTGTCGGCGAGCCCGAGTACAAAATAACAATCAAGCAAGCATTGACATGCAGAAAAATGGACCAAATTGGAACTTCACAGTCATGCCACGCAGGATGTATGTAGTCAATCGTCTCAAGAATCAGGACTTCCAAGGTTTGAGACGTTGCCCATGCATTGTAACATTGTCCAGCATCCATTAATGCACTAGTTGCGGCACAATAGATCTGCACCTTTATCGATAGGTGTTTTATTTGCCCCTTCATCTATGTTAGAAAGTCCAGGGGTTGTTAGCACACCTAGTCGTCGTGAGTTGAAAGGGATTCTCACGATGAACGACAGGTTTCTACGACCGGGTAAATGCCCTTGAAGCAGTGTTATTTTGATTGGGTTTTATAGGTTAGCTCTGACAAATCAAATATGGGTCTCGCAATTAGCCATTTCTATCTATTGGTTCGGGTTTCATAAGACATAATCTCCCATCTAAAATGCGGGACAGAATATGGAATTTCGAGAACTGATCACGTCGTCACCTTGTCAATGTGCCTTGTAACTGTTACCTTATCACCTTGTCAACATTCTCAACTTGTTTTGGATTCCATATCTTGACGGAGCATTCATATGTACATGATCTCATGTATTACTGACACGTTATTTTTGTATCAGCAGTTTCCTACTTTATCCAGAAAAGAGGGGCGAACCCATGCAACTCGAGGCTGAAGGATCACATTGTGCCATCCCATTTACCGTAATTCAGAAGCAGAAGAGGCCAAGTGCAAATGGAGAAATGGAACGATGAGATCTAAACAGATATACGAAGAGAATCATTTTGGCGTAAGATGGGCATTCTGACACGCGGGAGAAAGTTTGCTCAAGATTGCTGACATACCTGTCTACCATTTCATTTCACCGCAGAACCGGATTCGAATATGATGATTGACTTCATACAAATTGAAGGACGCATGGTTGTAGTACAGCAAGTCTGATCTTACATACTCGGCCGGTACAATTCAATATCTCATTGAGTGAACATTCAGCTTTTACCTGAAAGTTCCCCTCGGCCACTCAGTGATATCAATTGCTTTAGCGTAAAAGATGGAGTCAATCGACCAAGTGGCCTTCTCTGCTCTCCAAGTATTCGCCGAATGAGAATCATGATAATAATCTGGCAACCTAGTTGAATAATTTGTCCTTTTCTCCTCTTGTTGCACAGCATATGCTGCGCTGTTGTAAACCTCAACTGGTCATCATATTTCGAAATAATATAATACGAAACACCACCTTTCTCGCCCTCTTGAGCAAACCATCTTACTCATTTATAGCCCAAACTGGAAATGGAGCAAACATCACAGACAAACCATCGTTCCGCACTTGCATATCCGTCAAGATTCCAATGCACTACGGTACAAAAAAGAACATGAGATTTTAATCCCTTCTTCCCTTCCCTCTTTGCATCTGCATAACTTTTTCCACGTTGTGCTGCAACCTCAGTCTGCAATGCAACACAGTAAGACAAACGAGCCAACCAACGATCACCGGCCCCCAATCCCAGATAGCAACTGTACTTGACCCATCCCTATTTGGCCTCCATGTATGGCTTCCCTCGGCAAGGAAGACACCTTGTGCGCATGGCAAACCGGGATATCCTCAAGTCCCCTGGCTTCCCAAAATCTCACCGTGGCCACATCCAGCCAGGACTGCTAAAGGGAACGCTGCAGGAATTCCACATGCCACGCCTGTTTAATATGCAGAAACATGGGTGCGCGCATTATGTATGTATATGTATATGTATGTAGCATTTAACTTCGTGTAGCACATGTAAGCAAAAATGAACGACGTTCTCTACGCCGCCCGCCCAGCATGCCATTCTGCGTTTCATGAGTATGTAAAACGTGCTGTACCTGATGCTGCACCCGCCTGGTCTGAAGTGCCTGGGAGATGCAGAGGCGTTGTTACTAGCAGAACTCGCCCAGCTGTTTGTTGCTATTTGTGAAGGGGCTGTGTCGTGATTTGGGGGAAATTATGTACACGATGGAAACCAATTTTCTTGAAACAAGAACGAGAACAGATGCAAAGGACAATTAACGAGTGCAATTCTCGTTTATGTGAAATTTCGGAGTCTGCTTTGATATGAGTGGAATCTGACTCTTCAACCTGTGCAGGTATTACATACAAATCACACTGCAGATTGGCTCGAGGTGTGAAGGTATGATGTATGGTGTGTCGCACATCCAATCAAGAGGGAGATCTTTACTCATTCTTACCTCCCTCAACCCCCAACCGACACCAGCGAATGTAGTCGTCTCCCCCACCCCCAAAGGACTGTAAAGTAAGAATGTAATAATCACAAAGCACACACCGACTAACAATCCAGCTTGCAATATAATGACTATAGCATTGCCAAAGAAAAAGCCTCGTCGCCACCGGCTGAAATCAGAGCTAACTCCCCTTTCCACAACCTGTTTACCGCACTTTTGGACCCCGAGTAGTACCGAACCTGACTCGTTACTGCCAACTTGACGCCTTCTTACATTTTCGCCCAACTGCAAGAGTCACGTCCAGCATTCATTATCTCGACACTTATTTCTGACCCTCCTCTTCCATCGACTCCATGATTCGTGCACTCGTAACCTAACTCGTCGGTTCAGAGAAAGTTCGGCAATAATCATTCATTCGATCAATCAGTCAATGCCTTGTCCATTTGCCAGTAGAATATCCAGCCCGAGAGAGATATTAAACAAAAGAGACCAGCTAAGCATGAAAATTGAATTTGTGTTCCATGTTTCCATACTACCGTTTTAGTACACAAAACCACACAAAACCACACAAAAATACACCAAAAAACATTGCCCATCCAGTCTTAATAATTTGATATCTTAATTCTTTTTCATATTTCCAAAGCCATAATACATTTAATCCAAATACCCAATGTATACCTAGTATATTGATCCCATGATTGATTCCAAACAAAACGATTGACAATTGCTTCCAAGGAAAAGTTGGGGGTATAGCATTGCAGATTGCAGGTGACAACAAGACCAGACCAGAAAAGCCAGTACAACATAAACATATAAATAAAAACAACCCAAAATCATTTTTTTCGCTCCCAAAAAACAAGACTCGCTATCCGGATAACTAAAAGTGCCTGAAAGAGTGTAGAGAAATGAAGTAGATGATCATATACATAAAACCCGAAAGATATCTTTCTCCAGCCAGAACAAGAAACCTAACCAAAACCCCAATAAATAGATGCGGCCAGTGACAGCTTTAATTTTAACTCCTCCCGTAGTCCAGAGACCTGAATATGATAATGGTGATGAGTGTGACGATGAAATTATGAGATGACCCGATACCCGATATTCTTACAATTCATTCATTCTTTCTCATGACGTCCTATTCGTCTCGTCTTATCTCGTCTGGTCGCATGTAATGTCCAATTCAAGTAAATGATGAAGAAGAGCAGCCCCCAAATAAATCAAACCCACGCCCAGTGTTGCACAGCCCCTGAAAATGAAACGCGCCTCTGCGTCGAAAAGAAATGAAGCCCGTACAGAAGGGCTAGCTTAAGAGTTTCTCCTCTGCTTACATTTCTCATGTGCCATATGGCCATTTCTAGCAGTCGTTCTTGTGAACTCGGCACCGCAATTGGGGCATGAAGATTTACTCGCTACACCTGATTTTTCACGTTGGTGGCGTAAAAGATTGGAGAAGGTACTGAATTGACGGCCATTGCAGCCATGATCCCAACACTGAGGCTTGGGTCGCGATTGCACGACACGAACGTGATCGCGAGGTTCGAGGGGCGAGGGATGAGATATCGAGGAGAGGGGAGTCAAAGGGGAAAGCGAGTGCGTGTGTGGTACATAGATACTGCCGAGGCTAGATTGATCGGAGGCAGATGAGAGTGAGTGTGGTCTAGGACTAGGAAGTGTTAATTAGATGATTTGAAGTGAAAATTCACTTTGGTTGGAAATACATACGCATATGAGGGAAGGGTACCATCGGGGCCTCCCATTGAGTATGGTGCTGAATATGCTGAGATTGGTGTATAATCGTTTGGACCCATTGTAAAGACTGGACCATACATATCGGAAGGTGTAGTATCAGTCACCGATACTTGTGGTGAGTATGGTGCGAGGTAAGATGGACTGGGGAGGCCATGACTGGGAGGACCTTGTGATAAGAGTGGAGTTGGAGCGAGTGAATTAGGGTTTGAATAGTGATCTGGGAGAGTTCGTGGTAACATGTCTGGTGTTGTTCTGTTTGATGCGTACGGGTTGCTCAGAGACCTCTCTCTTCTTTGCCTTGTCTTCGTTTCTCTCCTTGCATGGTCGCGCTGACGCTTCAATTCTCTCTGTTCAGGCGTGAGACTTGCTCGTGGTGGGCTATCTGAAATGGCTCGTGCGTACATTGGTGTTGGCTTAAGCTCGTTGTACGGTGATAGTTGCCCAGGACTCATATGTGGGCTCATATGTGGGCTCAAATCATGTTGTTGGATGAATTGTTCGTTCATCTCAAATTCTGCTCTAGTTAGTTCTATTACTCCCGAAAGGATTTTTGAATACATACGAGGCCAAGTGTATGATGGCCGTACACCGGCATCAAACCGTGGGTCATAATGCTGAATACCAAGAGTAGACATAGTTGCCGGAAGCGAATTTGAATGAATGGGAATTTTATATTCAAGATTTTCAATACCGGGAAACGTTTGCCCTGGGTGGATGCTTAGTTCAAGTGAGTTGCCTGATTGAGCTTCTGAATTCGTGATACAGGACCAATCTGTGTCAAGTTCACTCTTGTTGAGGACCGGAAATGGTGTGTATTGCTCAGGGGCTGGTGACGATAGACCAGTGGCAGTTGAAGATTCGGATTTTTGTTGAAGGAATGTGGATGTCGGTGGACTAATGAGTGTGGTAGCTGTTGTAGCTGAGGCTGCTGTTGCTGAGTCTGATGAAGATATATCAACTTGATGGTCTGAAGAAGTGGTGGGGTCAGTCTCAATAAGAAGACCTTGAAATTGCGTTGTAGCTGACGACAGGTGACTGTCTGTTCGGGACCTGAACTGACGTGAGTCTCTGTGCTCCACATACGGTGAATCCATCTGTGCAGGGGATAAGAAGGCTGTGACTAGTAATGGCGGCACATACAGATAGCTTTAAAGAGATGAGGCACTCGAAATAGACTGACGTTACGTTCGGATCTGGGGAGATTATAAACTCGGCTTTGGTGAGGAATAACAGACGTTGTGATGTACCTATTTTGGTTCTCTTCGAGGGATTCCAGGAGGCACTTAAATCATGGTCTTCGCCTCAAGTTGTCCAAGGGGAGTAAGGCTCTAAAGTACCTAAAGCACCTAAAGCATGTAAGTGGAAGGCGCTCTAGCGCTGCTCCCGTCAGCATGTGATTGGTCAGATTGGGGACATGCTCAAAGGATTCTGAACCCTGTCGTACATGGTTGCCCCTCGACCTGAGAACTGCTTGTGTGAAGAGATGGGGGAAAACAAAACAGGCGCCAGAGCGACACACCCGCACTTTGGGTTCATCTGGGCACGTCAACGTCTGAAAAAAATTAGCGCGACCGTAGGGCTTTCTAAGGAAAGGACGAGGCACACCATACAAAGTTAAAACCAGGAGCACAGGAGATTTTCCCCTCTCAATCGTGGGCTACGCCGCCCATCACGGACCCCATTGAGACCATTCGAGGGGCCCACAAAATGTTAACTCGCAAGATTTAATTAATGGCAATTCTAATTGAACAACCTTCCAGCGTCTGAGTGATTATTTCTTGGTGCATCGAAGTGGGATCTGTGATGAAGCAACTTTCGGTTAAAAAACCAGGGAATTGTAAATTGTCCGCCTAGATTCTAATTTGACTGTCGTTACTTCGAGGTTACCATCTGAATGGCATGCTGAAGAGACATTTCCAAACTTGCGGGTAATTTGTAACACAAAACTCTTAGCCCAATTCGTGATAGATCTGACAGTGTGTCATTATGTTGTGGTAGCAGCAGGCCAGCACCACGGTTAACGTTTTATAAGCTAGCCTCAAGAGGATCAGAAATATGCGAGGGATTATTCTCCATGGAGTAGCATTTATCAGGATAGCATGTAGCAGCTTTGACGAAGGCAGTGAAATTGGACCAACGTAAAGAGATATTGCGCGCGCTTACACAACATACCAATGCTCCGACATCATTTCAGATACCGTTAATGACATCTTGTAATGGACCGCAAGCTTGAAGATGTAGAAGAGGCTTGCCTTGTACTGTGACCAGGCAAAGCAATCTTAGTGTAGGCAGGCAAGAAAAGGGATTAAAAGAAAGTTTCGTAATGGTGCGTGCCCAAGTGACGGGTACAGACTAAAACTACCAACAATGGTAAGTTGCAGATCAACCGCATGAGAAATTGAGTGGTAACCTTACAATTACAAAGTTCCGATAGATGGAAACACCCTTTTGGTTCTTTAGTTGATTTGCCCCTTGATCCCTACTCCATCTCAATCATCCCTACCATCTCACCTTTTCTCCAGCCAGACCCACGTTTTTTGAATGAATCAGCCAGGGATCAGGAGCATGGCACCGCTGCTGCACCGGTCTGATAAACGCAAGCATGTCTAGCTAGTCACCATTGTCTCCATATAAAATGTACTTTAAATTTCAATCGTGACAGGAGAACAATTAAGAAACTAGACTATACCTCAATGAGATCTGCGGTATCTCCATACCAACATGTTAGGCGCGCTAAAAATAACGATCTTCTTCATTTCAAGCTTGTTTCCCCCCATCTCTCAAATGCTGCATTTTCTCATTTCAATATCTAGGTAGCCGAGGCTCTCAAGCGGCAAAATCATTTCATACCTAGGCAGTGTCTTGTTTCTGTTTGCATCACCGTTGTCGTATGTCTATTTCCTATACGGGATGTCATGTTTTGAGGAAGAACACGAACGAGATACAGTCAGTACTCTCTGACGTAGCACTGTTTGGTAGTTTTTGTGTAATCTGAATATTATAAAAATGGTATATGCAATCTTAATTTTGTAAGATGTTCATTTCTGGATTCAGCAGCCCAGCGCAGCCTCGCCGAGAATATCTTTTTCAATTCTCATCAGAGGAAGTATCGATTGTTGATTTGTTGAACACGCGAAGAACTTCATATCCGTCGCGTTACAGGTTCGCTTAATGATGGTAGGGGTCAAGAGAATCTACAACGCTATTATGTATTAGTATTAGCTTATGTGACATACTCGCGGGGCTAATATCCAAAATCTCGTTGCCTTGCGGAAGAGATCTATACTTGGTTATATGTGGATTTTACGAGTTCCACTTTCTCACTGAATAATACAACATCTATATTATCATACTCAACATTCAAATTTCACACCACCTTTTGGTGGGTCGTGGTGTGCGATCGCAAGAGTTACCAAATCATACCCTTCCCAAATCTCACATCGCTCCCAGGCTTACTAGCCCTCCTTTCTACCAATCATCGCTCGGCGGGGTGATTATCCAATGCGAACTCCACCTCGTTTACACTAGGTATCGATATCACCACCATCTTATTACCTCGTCTGGATCTAATCGATTTCGTCCAGTATCACCTGCATATGGCTGCAGTCTTGTAATTTAGAATCTTTGAAGCGATACGGCAGCATGGGGCAAAGGCCATGGTCCAGTCACTATCATCACACTTGGAACATGTCACCATGATTACAGTCATATACAGTGTGTGGAACTTGAAACATGGTTCTCGAGGCAGTGTCGGTGAATACTCGAAGGTGGGAGAATTTCTCAAAATAGAACCAACAGAACCCGAACCCGAGATCCGGAATCGAGGGATCCCATTCTTGATTTAATTGTCCGTTGCTGGAAATGCGGTGTTGCACTTTCTGGCTTCAACTCACCGCGGCTCTGTACAGAGAGAGGGCTACTGTCGACTCTCCAAGAAGGAAAGAGGCTCAAAGGATCATTTAAGATATTACTGATGATTTCAAACTTCACAATGTTTCCATTTTCGATTGTTTCAAGATCCAAATTTGGAAGTGACTAGTCCATTGTAATCACTATGCTGCTGTCTTGGGTATACGGAAGATACAATATACAATTGGACACCGTGTTCGTCCCGCCCGTCCAACAATGCTCCACGCAGTACATGGTAAATTATGGAAAAAGAGGCATTACGCCACCTTGGCCTAGAGATCTATCAAATCTACAGGTTGGACCAACCTACCGCACGGCTCACAAACCACCCGCTGTCCCCAATGCATCATCACGAATCCCATCACGAATATCATCACCAAAACAAGTTCTTCCATTCAATGGTTCACGAAGCGATATCCCGTGGTCGTTTCGATTTCATCATGACACTTAAAATAAACACAAAACAACAACACCACTCCCTGGCCTGGCAAGTATCTGCAGTCCTGGCCTGTTCAAACCTGCATATCTGCAGCTAGCCAAGATAGAATACTTCCAGAATCCCCCCCCCCCCCCCCCCATGATTACCTCATTTTGATTTTCGTAATGAGTTCCAATTTGTTCATTGGCAGCGTTGCATTCTCCCATTCTAAGTGCTTACCTGCTTTAACTGCTTTGTAACATCATCATGTGGGCAAACATACTCAAATACATGTACCTCTTCGAGTGTGATTGTATGAGGAATACCCTGTTGGTGTTGCGTAGACGAGCAATTGCTGGATACTGAATACTGGTTTCTAAAAAAGGTAATACTCAAATTGCTTGACCAGCTATCCAACCTCTGCTTATGTGATGATGGTTGTGTTCTGACATTACATCGTCTCTAGAATGTCTCAAAAAACTTGACAAGAAAAGTATCATTCATCCCATCCAAGCAATTAGTCCAGTAAGAATAGAATACGCCGTCAGAAAGGCAAATTGCCATTATGCCCGACCCCATCGACGATGATACCTTTCACGTACGAAGTCAAACAAACTTACGAATATAACCTCAGCAAATTCAACAACAATTTCAATAGCGCGAGTTTGATATGATAATGGCATAATGGCGTGAGAGCGATAGCAACCCCCCGGAAACTCCTCGAAAACTCGCAAAAATACCGACTCAGCATTGTTTTCCATAATTCACCAATCAAAAATTTCCATCAACCTCATGTCTACTGCACTACCCCTCGTGCCAAATCAGCATTGTTCACTCTCCCCAATCGCTTTTTTCCATCTCCCGTCAAGCCAGGGCCCAGGAAATCTCACAAACTCAATTTTCCGGGCCTTGTTCCGTTCCCAGCACATGTCAAACAAAATATCCTTCCTATCTTGGAGATCAACGAGATAAGCTGGTGCGATATCTTCAAAACCATGTGGCATTTGTAAACCAACAGACCTTATTTGATTAGCATCCCCATTTCCCACGGAACAAAGTATCCACATACACACTCTCTCACACCTTCTCGAAGCGAGCAGAGAACACACCCTTGCTGGTGTATGGCGCCTACATCGAGGATAGTGTGCGATGGGTCTCAGCTGAGGAGTCTTACTGGACATTTCATATGTAATACTCCATGTACACTGCAAGTGTGCGGCGGGGAAGTGTCTGAAACGATCAAGGAACCCATGAAAATGCAGCAAGCACAAGGGAATGTTCTACGAGACTCGATGCAGCAGGCCGGGATTCCCGGGTTATCTGGGAGATGTCAACGTTGAAGCAGCATCTTTACGATAACAGAAGCCAGCCGGTAATTGTTGATCTCAGATCATCATCATCGCTCACACCACCCACGAGCTTCGCAATCGTTCCCCGTCCCCGAAGGTAGGATGCGAGGATTCGGTACAGGCCGGAAGGTGGTCTTGGTGGCTTATCTATTTCCCCTCTGTCCTATCAGTTGCAACGGCGCTTCCACTACACAATCTCAGGGCAACACAGCCAATCTGGAGAATCAATCATATCATCGTGCTTGTGCATCTATCTACAACAATCTTCCTCTCTCCTGACGAAATACACAGCCAGTATGTAAGGTTCCTGTTGTGTTGGTTTGATCGACAGAAGGTGGGGATCAAAAGGCCCCGGTGGGTGGTAGGTGGGCCAAGCCATGAGGTTTCTTAAAATAGTTTTATACCTCTGCAAACTTGCAAACCCCTTGAACGGCGCTTCAATCGCGATTGGCATTCGAAGGCAATCTCTCGAGTCGCCAACAAGCTGGAAGGTTAATTCTCGACTCGAGAGTCGGCGGAGATAGCCTGATCATGGGGGAATTTCCTTCCGACCCGCATAAATCAGATAGTTGTGGGCAAGCCATGGCCGGCAATGGCTACAGGAAGGAGCCTATGATGCTGTCGCCATACTTCAATCAAAAAATGGTTAGCTCTTGAATTTTATTTTCCTCGGCAGAGCAAAGAAATTGTCCAAGAGCGAAGAGCTCAAGACCAACGACATGTAATGTACACTCTAGTCGTGTGGTCGCGCTTTCTTCACACATTGTTTTGGCGTAAACAAAAACTGGCAAGCACGATGTGGGATAGCAGTAACTTAGTGACCTGGCAATGTTGGAAACATCGTCTTCACATCCTCTCAACCCTAAGAAACTTCTCAGCACATTCATAATCTCTAGGATTGTTTCATACACTGAAAAGCTGCAAGTGAGAAGATGGCATCCCCGCCCGGCATAGGTCGTCCCTACGTTGAAAGCGGATTCAGGGGTATTATCGCATCGCCTTACGTTGCTGGGGCTGCTGTGTTGAGTACGGTTGGCGGACTTCTATTCGGTACTGATACAATCTGATCTTTTAATTGTTGGCTTTGATCACAGACAATTACAGTATTTGAGAGTCCTAACAGATTTCAGGGTATGACCAAGGCGTAGTCTCAGTCGTTCTTGTCATGGAAAGCTTCGTTTTCGATTTTCCTCGTATAGGCCCCAATTCTAGGGGCTTTTGGAAAGGCATTTTAACGGCTATGATCGAGCTTGGGGCCTTTTTCGGGGCTTTGAATCAAGGTTGGATTGCCGACAAATATTCGAGAAAGTACTCTATCATCATCGCTGTGGTTGTATTTATCGTAGGGAGCGTTCTACAAACTGCGGCAGTCAATTTCAACATGCTTGTCGTGGCTAGACTCGTGGGAGGCATTGGCATTGGGATGCTCTCAATGGTTACGCCCGTATATATTTCGGAAATTGCTCCGCCGGAAATTCGTGGGGTATTACTCGTCATGGGCAAGTTTTAATTGTTCCGTTGCAATTCAAACAATCAAAGTGTTGACTAGTCATGCAGAGGAGCTTTCAATTGTTGTAGGTATCGTCGTCGCTTTCTGGATAACCTTCGGAACAAGATATCTAGGTAGCGAGTGGGGCTGGCGCCTTCCTTTTTTTATACAAATCGTTCCTGCCTTATTCTTGGGAGTTGGAGCGTATTTACTTCCATTTTCGCCAAGATGGCTTTCATCTAAAGGTCGCGACGAGGAGGCTCTGAAAGCTTTAACAAAGTTGAGACAATTACCCGATACCGATTTAAGGATCCAGGAAGAAGCACGTCAGATACGCGACGAAGTGTCGCATATTCGAGAGATACACCTACAAAAACACGAAAAGCTTATGAACTCACCAATGAAGTTCGAACTAGCTTTGTGGGGAGATTGCTTTGCATCTGATTCTATCAAGCGTACGCACGTTGGCATACTTATCATGTTCTTTCAACAATTCGTCGGTATAAATGCCCTGATTTACTATTCTCCTACTCTGTTTGCTAGAATGGGCTTGGGGTCAGAGATGCAGCTTATTATGTCGGGCGTTCTAAATATTTGCCAGTAAGCCCTCACTTTCCTTACCTGTTGAATGTCCGTACAGTATTGTTTTGGAACAATGGACCACCCCCTGAAGCTAGTATGCTAACCGAGCATAGGCTCGTTGGTGTAGGCTCTAGTCTCTTTACAATGGATCGGTATGGAAGGAGGCCCTTACTTCTTATAGGCTCATTTTTCATGACTATTAGCCATGTTATGATAGCTGTCATGGTCTGTATGTTCTCTTATGACTGGCATTCTCACCAAGCAGCTGCCTGGGTTAGCGTGGCATTTCTTCTCTTCTATATGCTAGTTTTTGGAGCATCCTGGGGCCCTGTTCCTTGGGCATTGCCATCAGAGATCTTCCGAAGCGATCTTCGTGCAAAAGGCGTCGCTCTCAGCACCTGCTCTAACTGGCTGTAAGTTCAATTAGCGAAGGTCGCCCTTTAGACGACTTTCAATTACTGAATCAATTAGGAACAATTTTATCATTGGTCTGATCACTCCACCGCTAGTCGCATACACCAATTGGGGAGCATACGTTTTCTTTGCTGTTTTTTGTGCGCTATCTGGTGTGTGGACATGGCTTTACGTGCCAGAAACAAAGGGGTGCAAGCTGGAGGATATGGATGTTCTCTTCGATTGATTGAATGTCCGAATTTAAATCAAACAATGGGGAGGGTGCTAAACTGCTGGGCTGGGCAAATGAAAGTGTGGCTTGGAAATAGCTTTAGAATTCGAACACTCCTAAGATATTAATCCTATGACAATCAATCATTAACTCAACTTGCCACTTTTAGATCATCGGTATTAGAATTCAAAAGGCAACCCGTGATGTGATGGTTTTGAAGCAATCGGATTGTAGAATAAATCGTACTGGGCTTACAAGCTCAACACTCTGTAGGCGAGGGTGGAAATCCATTCGCAAGCTCATCCCGCTGTGATTGGCCTATATTCAAGGTCTGTGCGCCAGTCAAAAAACCACTCTACGCGTTTTCTCGACACCGCGTCGCAGCCCTTCCATCTCAAAAAGTCAAACAATCAACTTTGCAATCCAGAATATCCCTTCCACAAACAACGCTCTTTGAACAACTTCACTATAACCTTCTAATAATCATCTCATTACATTTACAGACTTCAATACCGTCAAGAGTATGTTATTATTCTAGTATACGCCACCCTCTGGCATTGCAATACTAAACATATACTAGTGTTAGAAGCCCGCCTCGAACAAGCAGACCTCCTCAAGAAGGTAAGAGAAAAGAACCGTCAACCTCCTCTCTTGTGCTGATAGTGTAACTTAGGTTGTCGATGCCATCAAAGATCTCGTTCAAGACTGCAACTTCGACTGCAATGATTCTGGAATCGCGCTCCAAGCTATGGATAACTCGCACGTTGCGCTCGTATCAATGATGCTGAAGGCTGAAGGATTTTCTCCTTACCGATGTGACCGCAATGTCGCTCTTGGTGTCAATCTCACTTCCCTCACAAAGGTCCTGCGAGCTGCACAAAACGAGGATATTCTCACCATCAAGGCCGAGGATGCACCAGATGTTTTGAACTTGGTATTTGAGAGCAGCGAAAGCGATCGATTGAGCGAATATGATTTAAAGTTGATGGATATCGATCAAGAACATTTGGGTATCCCTGATACAGAATATGCGGCAGTCATCAACATGCCAAGTTCGGAGTTCAAGAGAATCTGTGTCGATCTTATGGCTTTGTCCGAGTCTGGTATGTCTCATTGTCCCCGTTGCGCTCTCCCCTCACAAATGAGAGGTGATACTAATTCTTTGTTAAATAGTGTCGATTGAGGCCTCAAAAGATGGTGTTAAGTTCTCCTGTGCTGGAGACATTGGCAATGGTGCTGTCACCCTTCGCAGCCATAGCAATGTCGACAAACCAGATCTTAACGTCGATATTGAGCTTACCGAACCGGTCTCCTTGACCTTCTCCCTCAAATACTTGGTCAACTTCTGCAAGGCTGCTGGTTTGTCTAAGTCTGTCAAACTTTGCTTGTCTAACGAGGTTCCTCTCTTGGTGGAATACCAGCTTGCCGGAAGCAGTTACTTAAGATTTTACTTGGCACCAAAGGTATGTTTACATGTGTCATTTAGTATTCAGATCCAGAGAAGCTAACGTTTTACCCTAGATTGGTGATGACGAGTAGGTATGGCTGTCGAAAAGGATTAATGAACAATGATATCAAAGTTTAAAGCACATTCAGTATGGCGCGTGGGTTGGTTTATGGATATGGACAATGGTTGTGGTAAATTGTGCCATGGATGGTTTTGTTGCTCAGCGCATGGCATGCGATAAAGCAATTCATTGATTTTTTTCTTCAGAATCTGTTAAAAAAAAAACAATAATAAGATACATTCGGAGAACAATTTTTCTTACAATTTTTCTGTCATCTCCTCCTGTCTGCACACATAAATTTGCTGGTCTTCATGCATGTTCCTGGATTGAGGATAGCGCGGGGCAAACCTGATGCCCCACTATCCATATCGTCAGCATGAAATCTAGAGCAAGATAAGATTGATGTTTTCCCTTCGTTGAGAAACAAAACGTTCTTGGGCAGTGAACTTTTAGCTTCTGAACTTTGCATTTGAAGATTTGTTGTTCTCTTTGAGATACTTGGGTATTGCAATTAAAACTCTCCTCGCCAATCTTTCCTGACGATTCCGGCGCATTTCAATCTGATATCAAACCAACCCCTCTCTTCCTCACGAAGCAACATCTCCGTCAAACAAGCAAGATGTCTGAAGATTTTCCCGTGCCAGATACACGAGTTCTTGCTGTAGCCAGTCATGTAGGAAGGCCACCCTTACGCGACTTTTGCTGAACTAACGTTGTCTGCTCAAGGTTGTTTACGGGTGAGTCCCATGAGTCACAAATTCTCTCTACATTGTGTATGCAAGTCGACTAAATCATATAATGTTAATAAAGATATGTCGGAAATACCATGGCCACGTTCGTTATGCAATCTCTAGGGTGCGAAGTCGCTGCTCTGAATACAGTACAGTTCAGTATGTAGCCTGGATACACGTCCCATCGCAAATCGACGCGGAGACGATATGGATTGAAGGCTGACAGGTGTATGAAAAGGCAATCATCTAGGTTATGGACAAGCTAAAGGCACACGCGCTACCGCGAGCGAAATATCGGATCTCTATCAAGGACTCAAGGACTCATACCTCGATGATTTCAACATGATGCTCTCGGGCTATCTGCCTGGAGCCGCATCTGTAGAAGCCGTTGGCACAATAGCACGCGATTTGAAATTGAAAACTACAATGAAACCGGGAAGCTTCTTTTGGGTGTTGGATCCGGTTATGGGGGATAACGGGAGATTGTATGTGGCGGAGGATGTGGTGCCAGCTTATAAAGCATTGATCAAAGATGCGGATTTGATTCTACCAAATCAATTTGAGGTTGAGTAGGGCGCCCATTTTTTCTGTTCCTAGGAGAGTTTGAATTCTGGAAGAGGTGAAGTACAAATTAGCTGACTCACGTAGGACACTATCTGGTGTCAAAATTCAGGACATGGATACACTTAAATTGGCCATAACGACATTACACGAAGTATATAAAATCCCTCATATAATGGTTACATCCATTTCACTTCCATCTCCCGGCGCGGAGCCCCATCTTTCGGTTGTAGGCTCGACTATGACATCTACGGCTGAACCAAGAATCTTTAGCATCAAAATACCAGCGATTGATTGTTTCTTTAGTGGAACAGGAGATATGTTTGCAGCGCTCATGTTGGTGAGATTCAAAGAGGCAGTGTGTAATGTGGAAGGACTATTGGAGAAAGATGCGTGGATTAGTGATGATGAGGTGGAGGCTACGGAATTACCGCTTGCGAGAGCCACGGAAAAGGTTTTGGCTAGTATGCATGAAGTGCTTGGGAAGACAAAGATCGCGAGAGATGAGGAGATTGAGAGGTGGAAGAATGTTGTGGGTGGAAGGGGGAAAGATGAGGACTCTAAGAGAGAGGGATTGGTCAGGTCGAAGGCGGCTGAAGTGAGACTGGTCAGGAATGTGCACTTTCTGAAAAATCCAGTAGTGAGATTTAGAGCAGAAAGTGTGTAGAATTGGGGAGAAGCTACAGTTTAGACATCCTGAATACATAGATGCATCATAATAGACAGCGATAGATTTTTTTCATTTTTGTCTACGTCTGCCCGAACCACAGCCCCTCTTCTTTAAAATGTGCACAGCACGGTATATCTAATTATCTCCACCAATCCGAACAATCATCAAAGCTTCATTCCTTCTTCCCTTCCCCACAATCTAACCTGTGCTTCCAAAGCCGCCTTCACCCCTCACACTCTCCTCCAAAACCAAAACCTCTGTAACCTCTGGTGTATAAATTCTCTCCAAAATCAATTGTGCTACACGATCGCCCTCCTTAACCTCGAAGTCCTTTTCGCCGTGGTTGAAGAGGAGTACTTTGACTTGACCTCGATAGTCAGCATCGATTACGCCAGCGCCAGTGTCAATCATATGCTTGGAGGCGAGTCCAGAGCGTGGGGCTATACGGCCATCTGAACAGAGAATTAGTTAAATGCAATTGAGTGAAGACAATGTGATATGACGAAGAGAGGGGCAATAGAGTAGGAAGAATGAGGGGACAAAAAACATACAAGTTCCATCTGGCACAGCCATACTGATATCAGTATCCACCAAAACCTTTCCCTTCGCAGGCACAACCGTTTCTTTTGCAGCGTAGATATCGTATCCGGCAGCGAAAGCGCTACCTCGTGTAGGCAGACGGGCGCGAGGAGAAAGCTTCTTAATGAGGAGGGGGGGAGGGGTAGATGATTTTAGGGGTGTGGGGGCGGGGGCTGAACCGTTTGTTGCCGGTGCTGGAGTTGTGGTGGGCGCGGTGCTTGGAGTGGAAGACATGATTTCTTGGAGGGAAGAGGTGGCTGCGGCTGCGGCTGCGGCTGCGGGAGTAGATTTACTGGGAGAGCTCGAGGACGAAGTCTTTTGACGTTTGGGCAGCGGTGAGGTTGGAGAATTGGGTGGGAGTGTGGACATTGAGATAGGAATGTTGGAGAGAAATTTGTTAAAGAGGGTATAGGTGAAATTGACTGAGCGAGTGTGGTTGAAGAAGAGAGTTCGGGGTTGGGTTTGGTTTTGGAAGACTGCCGAAACAAAGTTTCGGTGAGTGGGAAAAGAAAAATATGGGGAGACGCGACGCGAGACGTGTTGGGCAGGGATTTTCATTTTTGGTTTCATCATTTTTCATTGTCACCCTCATTTCAGACGTGGTGAGCGTGACTAATTGGTCATTCTTAGTATATGGCGGGGTGTGAGGTTAGAACCAATGACAAGCTTACATTCTGCAGATGAGGTGTGGTTAGAGTAAGAAATTGACCCAGATTTATCACCACAGCCTCCAGTGATATTGCTCACCTCATGTCGTCGATGAGGGAGGTACGATCATGCCACCTCGAGGGCTGCTCCCTTCTTATAGTTCTATACGAAAGTGTCGAGTCTTTTCTCTCAAAGGACTAAAACTATCACAGCGGAGGTAAATTCGTATGTTCGTCGAATGCTCAGATATTCCTTCCTTGCTGTTTCCGAGAACTTTATATCAGATGAAGAAAAGGAGTAAACGGTTGGAATTTGGAGAGAACGAGTACGTTGATGTAAAGCAAGTGGTTTTAAATTCAGGATGAGCGCTTGCGTTCTTAAAGGGTGTTGAGGCGTTCAGGTGGCCAGGTCTAGCCCGTAGTTGTGCAAGACCCTCGATGCCTTCCATCGCCGCAGGTCTACTGACCTCTCTCTCCCTGACACCTTCTCGAACCTGCTTTTATCTCTATTGTACCGCAACTGGGTAGCATGCCAGTGCCTTTCATGGGATGTCGTATTGTATTCAAACATCTTGTGTATGAGTGTTGTCCTCATCAATTCTTCAAACCCCAAGCACTCATAGTGAATCCGTCTCTCTACCTACCCCTTTAAGCCCACTCTCTCGGGCTCACCGCACCGCCCTTACAGTTCCACTCCCCATCAGTATCGTCCTCATCGGGATCGAGAGGTGTTTCAATCCCATATTTTTTCTCGATCATCTCACTCGCCTCTTTCCATTTCCGCTCCTCGTTACATAGTTCAAGCTGTCGCCTCTGGGAATGTTGTGCCTTCTCCTCCTTTTTCGATTTCTTTAGCTGGGCCTTCATCTCTTGCAAACTTAATTGACCCGTGGCGTATTCCTCGGCCACCATCTGTCTTGCTTCTTTTGCCTCATTTTTTATCCGGTTCTTCTCGTCTTTCCTCTTCTTTCTTTGTTCTTCTTCTGCTGAAAAGCTTCTCGCTCCTCTTTCCTTTGCTAATTTGTTGTGGGTCGCCTTCCTTCTTTCATATAAAGAGAAGGTTAATGATTCATTCGTGGAGATCCTCTGGAGTTGCGGGTTTTGAGCGCAAGAAGGCCTCATTCCGTTTTGTAGCTTTCGAAGCTTGAAGAATAATTCTTTGGCGCCCATAATTGCCGTGTCTTTGAGTTGTTCGGTTTCTTAATTTGCAGAGATTGAGATTATAGTTGATATGAGAAGTACTATTGTGTAGTATTATATCTTGTGGAGGATTCGTTTAGCAAGCAACCAAGGTAAAATGTATGTATATTCAACGAAAGAATGAAAAAAAATCGAAGAGAAAGGACCTTTATATACTCAAGTGTTATATCGCAAATGACATGTCAAAAGAAAATCCAAAACCTAGAAGCGCGCCGTCGTGAAGCGGACTCGGATCTAGCGCATTCCATTTTACCAATGGGAGACTTTCACCCTCTCATCACGCTCTAAGTTTGTTAAGTACTCACCATGTGATATCAAGTGGCCAGCAAAACTCTCAATTTATCTCTGAGTGTAATAAAGGTTAAGTTAATGCTTATTCTGACAGGTATCATGATGTGAAGATCATTCATAGAAAAATTGATCTTATTGTAATAGATCTGGTTACTATTGGACCAGCCATACCCCTTAGGGCTCTGGCATCAAGCTAATTGCATGTTATATGCCTATTCAGGCTAGCACCCTCTTCTTCCATCATGATCAAAAGAAGATTTTGCTTGGCGATACCGGCTAAAAACACTGTCATACCTCGCACCTCTGCAGGTCCAGGTGTAGAAATTGAATCATAAAAAAGCATGCATCACTGTCATTTTATAAATTTTGTGTTTATCAAGACTAAATTCAGACTATGTGATCTATTCTGGATATCTCGAATTGATCGACTCTGACAACGTCCATCTACACTCCCTCGACCTTTCTTTCCATTTGCTATCTTCCAAGTTCCCTAACACTTCCCATTATTCAAATGCCTATTGTAATTTTCCCTCCAACTCAACTCTGGTACTAAATACTACTATGGATCTTCAGCATGCTCGACATGCTCAACATGTTCGACGCAACTATCCTTCTCCTCCCTCTATTTCTCTCCGTCCAATTCTTCTTCATCCCATTTCACCTCGTCCCATTTTTCCTCATCCCATTCTACTTCACTCCAGCCCCAATCATCCGCGTTCAGACATCCGTCTTCGACTTCACGATTCAAAGGCTCGATATCCATAAAATGCTTTCCCTCCTTTGCCTCTTGAGCAATCTCATGAGAATTTTTCAAACTAATCGACTTATCGAAGACATCCCCAACCAAATTACAAGTCTTCTTGGAGTGAGTTTTCCTCTACTGCTGCTCTTGCTCCTCGGCTTCCTTTGCCAAACGTCGGCGTTCTTTGTAGACCGAAAGCGTGATCGATGCTTGCGATGCAGTTCTCACTAGATGGATATCTTGGAGAGAGCCAGGACGGGTTTTATCAATCGCTTTCCACCATCCGAACAGTTTCTTTTCGGTATGCTGGATAAATCCCATGGTTACCGAATCGCTGAAATCGGCGCGAGGGAGTGGTGCAGATGCCTGTGGTATCGTGTGTTCTTTTTTCCTATGCTCAAAATGTCAGAAGTGGATTGGATAGTGATTTGTCATTCTGCTTGCCTTGAATAGTATAGAATTCTAAGTAGTAAGTACAGATTACGCTTATCGTCGTCTAGATACTATAATATCTTCCCAAATTTCAAAACAGCACAATCTCAACTCATGTAAAAATCAAAGATCAAAGTATTTTCTGTAGAGACGAAGCCCGAAAGAAAGACAGGAGAAGAATCATTACCATTGATAGCCGGCTCTCGTAAGCGGCCGACTAGTTGTTCCTACTACTGCAGAAGAAAAAGAAGATCGATCAAACCCATCTAACATAGAATTTCTCCAAAACGCCCATTGTGCGAAACCCTATCAACGTCTGTCTCAATGCTAAAAAGAATCGCCTCGAATGCCATTGAACTCTCGTCATTAATTTTCCTCCTAGCATACTAACTAGCATACCCATCTCGACGCATTTTAACACCATGACCAGAAGAGTCGGAGTTAATTCCATTTTCCCCACCTCTAGTCTTAGAATCACGCACTAATAAGCTTGTCAAACCTGCATTATTGCGCAATCGCTACCATTTAAGCTTTCCAGACTAGATATCTAAGAATAGTCTCGAGGGAACAATAATGGAAACAAATCCGCATCATCGATATCACATTACCACAGACTATCTCGATTCACGATTCGGGTTCGAGGAAACTTTCTGCTTTTGGGTAAAGATGTGATGAGGATGAGATTTCATTACCAATAGTGTATGTATTGATTAGCTAACGAGAACTTGATTTCTATGTGCCCATCTCATCGATACGATGAGGACAGCTCTCTAAAAGGTACTTAAGGTATGCATGTATAGCTAAAAGTAATTGGAGTGTGGGTATGCATGGGTATAGTACTCCTTCAAAGCCAGTGCAGTGCGAATGAAGTGAAAAGAAGACTGCAACAAAAAACGAAGTGCGCAAGGAGCGCGGATGAAAGAAATCTAAAAAAAAAAAAAAACACTACAAATATATAACCATAAAACCTATATGTCCGATAGCCTCTCTCCATAAAGTCCACCCTAATTATGTGCAATAAAATATTGGTATGCAAGAGAGAACTATCTCTTTCCCTCCCTAGCCTTAGCGTGAAAACACATGAAGATAAAAACTCATAACAAAAATCGGTTGATTGGTCCATTACAATTAGACCTTAATAGACATCTTTCTTGGTCTCTTGAGCTCTTCCGATAATTCTTCCCTAACCATTCGACACCATTTCCAAATTACTTCTTCGAATCCCTCCCATGCATCACGGTCTTCGCTATTTACTACTCCCATAACATCAAATTTGACATCTGCTTCCCATCTTAACTCGGCAGCCTTGACCCAGAATCGAAGGTTCTCGGCTGATCGATATGGCTTGTTAAATTCAGTATGGAACGTAGATATCGCTCCAAATGGTCTTTTGCTTTTCTTGACTGCTGCATTATGAAGCTTCACTAATCTTAGGCCAGTTTTCATTTCCGCGAGAAATGGTGTAGGGAGGAGACTGTCATCTTTTACATCGTCCACTAATGATAGTGGTGGCAGGGTATCGGGTTCTGGATCCATAGATTTTAAAAATGCATACTCTCTTTCGATCTCCTTTCCTGCCCAACCATCGGCATGAAGCCAGGTCCAACTCGCTATTAATTTTCGCTCTTCTTGCTCCAGGACTTTCTCCTGTCTAAGCATATTACGTACGCCGTCAACCCAGTTATCCATCGTTTCTCTTTCTTCTGTGCGTATTCCGTTGGCGAATCCTCGAGTAGCCATACGTTTTAAAACCTCCAGGACAGATAACAACTCTCCTCGGATTTCTCTTTCCGATTTGATTGCTAGGAGGCGTTCGGGATGTTCATGAGCGGTATAATACATTTTTGCCGCACGAATAGCGAGAGTCATAATATCCAGCATATTCATACCCTGTACCTCAAACCAACCTTTCTGCTTAGCATCGGGGGTTGCGGAATTTGTATTTTCGGCTTTGGATGTGGGTAGGGGAGAGGCTGGGGGAGTTCTTGCATGCTTTGCGTCTTCTAAGGCCGCAGTAGCATTATTGAGGGCATCCACCAACTCCTGCCTAAGCTGATTCAGAGTTGGGGGAGGTGCAACGACTTTCTCGCGATGAATATAGGTACTTGCTGTCGGAGGGAGCATGTGTAAAGGATTGTCGTCTTCTTCGCCGCTAAAATATTCATCTACATCCTCGTTATAGTCGTGAATAGGACTGTCCGCCAGCATACCGCCAAATTGAGCAGAGAGCTCTGGGCTGCTAGCCGTAGAAGCATATGACGAGTCCGCATCAGACCCCGAGCCAGGTACGAGGAATGACGTGTCCAAGACCGATAAATCCAGAGTCTCTCTACCATCCTTCCTCTTCTTCATTAATCGCCCACCTTTCCCGTCCAATAGACCAGTTCGGGCGAAGTAATACTGTAAATGTGCTATGCTTCCCAAGCTCAAGACGCTCTCTCTCGATTGTGCCGACTTTGCGAAATTGGTTCCTTGTGGTCGAACATAACCGCGTCGTTTCGGCTTTTCCTGCCCTGCCATAGAGGTTCTAGTTCCATAACTCGCAGACGAAGATCGAGAAACCGAGCTTCCGACCGAACTTTGCTCAGACGCACGGCTCATAGCACTTGATCTGCCAGAGAAGACCGAGCCTTCGGAGGCTGTCGAAACGCATCGAGCGGAATCCCCGGTTGCTCCTATCGCGGGTGAAGGCCTTCCAGTTGGAGATGGTGATCTTCTGGTGAAGGAGGGTCGTCCGGTGTATTCTTCGGCTGTCTCCATGTTTGCTTGTTCTGTAATGTAAGTTTCAGGAACGTGTATTGCAGATGACCTTGTAAGCCTTGAACCCAATGTGATATTATTAACGGTCGAAGATGATTCACTTGACACAGCCTTGGAATCCTCGGAATTCTTGTCCCTTCAAGAAGAGGAGTTTTCAAAGCAAAGATCTCAAAGCAACACGGTATGAATAACCTAATGCCGGCCGGTACAATAGCAAGACCTTCTGAGTATCAAATAATTTCCTCGGTGTTAAGGAGAAATTGCAGGGTTCCGCGTTTGAAACAAGTGAAGTGAACTTTTAAAAATATACACAGAACTGCAAGGCTGCCCAAAGCGTTCTTAATAAGCCTAGGTTTGCAGGAATCGGGATTCGATCGTTCTGGTCAGATCTTACAATGCAATGTAGCGAATGAAGTGAAGGAGGGAAGAAAGAAAGAGAGAAAGAAAGAGGATGTCAAGATTAGATAGTGTGAAGTTCCGAGCGTGAAGAGGGTTGACTTGAATGTCTTACTTGCTGTAATGTCTGTGTCTGTCTGTGTCTATGTCTGTGTCTGTGTTGTTCCACGAAGAAGTGCGTACGGACAGAGTACATGAAGAGGAACAAGAAGAACCATCGACATGGAGATGGAAACGCCTCCCTGGTATCCACGCCCGCTCATGAACATGTTGCCACGCTGTCTAATCTGCTAATCGGAGGTAATCTTACTCAATCAAACTCCCTGAATATATAATTTCGTCTCCGGACCATGAAAATGCGCGTTCCCTTGAGGAAAAGCGTCGGAAGGATCTCCACTCTTGGGTGAAATTAACTACCGATGCCGTCGCGCATTAATTGAATATAAACGAGGCGAAAGGGCAATTCACAAGAACGTATTTCTCAATCTCTTACCTAATTGGCCTGCACCGCGTGTCAATGTGTCTAATCGGCCAGCCCTACAAAATCCCGGACCAAGAATAGTTTGGAGACGAGCAACGCCGCGAACATGGAGGAGAGGGGAGGGACGAGAGAGGAGGGAGGGGGGAGGAGAGGGGAGGGAGGAGGGACGAGAGACGAGAGCGAGGAGTGTCCAAGGGCCACACCTCGTACCATGCCTTTCAATCAACAAGGGATCCGGAGGGAGTGCATGTCCATATCTTGGTATCTGGCAGGTCACGTTACCTGGTGTGGATATCCATCATTTTGTTTTGTTTCACATGAGTGCTTGACACCTCTTGTGGATTGAGAACTCATGACTCATACAATGTGGAAGACTCGAAAAACAAGAAGAATCCATTGATTGCCTCAGATTGCCTTCAAACTTATTCTTATTACTTCAAGAGTGGTGGAGCGGTGGAGCCACTCAAGAACCCCAGGAACATTGCAACCCCCATCAAGCGCCCAAGAACCCCCCAGGAACAATCCACAGCCTATGACTTTCCCGTTTCAAAATATCTTCCCAGCAAACTGGTCCTACTACCGCCCCAACGTCTGACTTGAGATCTCTCGATGCCAATCATATTGGTATAACGATAGAGAATTGTCCTGTTCGATGCAAAAAACATCTACAATTCACAGCCGCAGGTTTGAAGTCTAATCTGTTGGAGCTCATCGAATGGGCTGCTGATTCTGGATCGGAGAATGCGGTGAGTAATACTGTAACAAGGTAGGACTTCGGTGCTGTTCTATGTGTTTTATTTTTGGCAACTTGTAGACGCGGGAGAGGCAATGGAAGTGTATATAAGAAAGAGGAGGTTTCTGTGGAGATAATGTGTCTTTCCACAATATACATTTTAGTAGCTTTCCTGGCAGAGTGCAATAACTCGAAGATCTTCACTTCTATATTGATTGCCTGGTGCATCAAGGTTTATACTTTTTTCTTTTTTTTAAAAAAAAATTCCATTTTTCTAAATTCCTTTTTCCACGACGGTCTAGGTTTCATTTGCTGTCTGTCTCCTTTTTTTTCCAATTCCCACATCACAAATCAAACAACAATCTCAAAGTAATCCACGATGAACATGGAAATGGAAATGGATGCACCTCTCCTCCGCTCCTCAACTTCAACCTCTACAGACACCAACTCTACGAGTTCCTCCACAAGTACTACTCCTACCCACCGCAGCTTCAATTTCAGCCGGAGCAGACCCCTCTCCATATCAAATTCGTACACTTCATCCCACACCCTCTCATCTCATACCTTTACACCTCCCCGTTCCAACCCCCCAAGCACCCTCTCACGCACACGATCTCTCTGCGCGAAATTCAGCACCGAAGTGCAATTTATGAAAATGAAGTTGTCCACGCGGGGAAAGAAGGAGAAGGGGAAAGGGAAGGGGAGATGGGTTAGGGTTGAAGGGGAGGGGGAGAGTGAGAGGAGAGTCGAGATGGTGTGGAGGAGGTTGGATGGGGGTCAGGGTATGATTCCTTATGGAGGGGTGGGGAGGGAGAGATTGGAATGAATGGCTCTTTTGAGAGGATTTTGGGAAGAAAGACCAGTGATGTGATGTCATCGGAATGACGGGAACGAGAAACTAAATTCCCACGATCTGAGACGATCGAAGATATAAAGACGCTGTGTGAGAGAAGGGGAAAGGTTGCTGTAATAGATTTAGATTGGACAGCAATCAGCGATGGAAGTCCCCCCTTCGGTAATCATGGATTCTCTGAATGTATCCGAGGCTCGGAAATGATGGACGCAACGATGTCCATTATTACTAGGGAAGAAACGATGTTAGTATCATTGCCGTTAGATTCTCTGGAGAGAAATCTGCGGGGCAAGAATTCCAACAGTATCCCAATTGGATGTAACGGCACAGAGCTGTTTGTGTAGAAGAAGAAGAACCCCAGTAGAAGGAAGGTGGAACTATTGAGCTAGTCTCGAGGCGCGGTATGGACGAGAGACGCGGCGAACTCTTTATTTGCGATGACGAAGCATCAGAAGAACAATTGAATTCAAATTTGCTATAACCTCCACCTCAGGATATCCTATCCAGACTATATACATCATGTGTCCAACCGTGTGAATGACCTTAAACCCTCCATCCATACTCTAGAGACTGCCAACCGGCAACCCACCTCCAGCATGATAGCTGTACCAAAGATTATCCCCAATTGTGCCCGGTTCCATATCATATTGATCAAAAGAGTTACTCCTATGCTCCTCTACCCGATCTCTCAACACATCCCAATCCTGACACATCTTCATTCGCATGCAACCATCGACTCTATAGCCACTGATATACCAAAATGCGCAATCCAGATTACACATGATATATTAACGAAGAGAATTAAAACGACAATAACCGTGCCAATCTCAGGACATCGCCAATATTCTGCAATGAAGATGGAGCCTTGGACCAAATCAGCGATTTGCACCTTTGGATTTCCCAGCGGGGTTGAAACTCACGAAACTCGTATGGCATGGCATGGTACGTTTCGACAAGTTATACACACTTGGCTTTTCTCCGCCTCAAGCAAGGAGCACAAGTGGTGGCTCGATAGCATCGATCACAAAATCACTCCCGAGGTAAGCTGGCCCATATCAAGAATGAAAGACCCTTAGACTAACGGGACTGAACAGTGTCGTAAACTTCTCGAGGAGTATAGCAAGATCCCACCCGAGGACGTTCGTCAACACATATATGACATTGTGAGTCGTCTCTCCTACATGGCGATGAACATCATCAGTGCGTTTTATGTGGAGGAAAACTAACTGTTGTACAGCGTGAAAAGGCATGGGCAATTCGCCCATACCCGTGCACAGGTTTGGGTCGCTTCCTTGATAATCTTCTCGCTCAGTCGCCAGCGTACAAAGATATTGTTGCCCGACTCAAGGGCGGAGACTCATTCATAGATATTGGATGCTTCCTCGGCCAAGAATTACGTCAATTGGTGTGGGACCTCAATGGTGCGCCTACAGATCAGCTCCATGCCGTGGGCATTGTCAATCATTGGGGCTTGGGTTATGAATTTTTTTCGTGACAAGGATACTTTTAAAGTTGATTTTTTTGAAGACGATATGTTGCAACCGCGCGAAAAGTTGTAGGCGTTGTGCGGAACGATAGATGTTATTTTGGTGAACTGGGTTTTCCATCAGTGGAGTTTAGAGAACTGGATCGAGGCTGGTGACTTGGGAGCAACTCGGTAATGATCCTAAAGAGACTGCACATATGGGAACAGATGTGTTGATGTTGGAATTCGTTATTACTAGGGAGTAATTTGAAACTTATATCAATTCCTCCCTGAGAACACCTCATGCTTGTTTTTGAAAACTATGAGCTGGTGATAGACGTATCCCTGAACTTCGAGAATCTTAAAAATGTATATTCGTTGTTCTAGACGGAGTATTATCACGGTGATCAATTTGTTGGCCCTTCGAATCGACTTCGGATCCGGTACTGGACATGTTATCTCTGAGCCAGGGCTTTCCTCTCCTCTCAATGTTCCTCAAGATGCTATGGACTGTCGCGCCATCTTTCGAGCTCCCCAAGATTTTCGACCACTCCTCTTCATCTAACAAGTATAAATCCTCCCGATCATTTTCCCTCCTGTAAGTTTTGACGATATCGTAAGCATTATAGTCCGGTCGATTGCACACCTCGACTAAGGTTCTGAATATCCATACTTCTTGGTCAGCGAAGCTCCAGTCATGTTTGGGAGTACTGCTGGCTCTAATAGGTCGAAGTGACCTGTCGGATGCAGCCAGTAAGCCTTTGAGGTAGTCGGGATTGGACTCAGAATGGTATGTTTCATCTTCTTTACTTGCTCGACGTGAATGATTGTTATGGATTGACTCCGAGGTACGGGCACACAGCTTTTTGAGGAAGGATTTCACTGGCATAATGACCAAATTGGGGTATCCTAACGTGTAGTGAGGAGACAGTGTTGCTAATTGTATAAGAAGAAAGCAATTCTTCGTATGAATAGTTTGATATTAGTTTTGAGGAAGATATACTTGGGGTTGTGGGATGTCGTTGAGTGACCTGTGGTCTCTAGTTTTCCACTACATAATATCAACACTTACTAAGAGTAGTTTACCTCTTATAATGCAGTACCGGAGCCAAGAATAAGAAAGTACCGTAGTAGGTATGTGTAGTTCAAGAAGCACTACCGTGTGTGGGGTTTCGAATTCAATCGATTTTGAGAACTACTGGCCCAGCGAGACGATTGATTGGATAACCAGTCATTCTGGGCCCCCCAAATTCGATCAATGACACAACTATATGTCTAGTAAAATCCTTATTTCAACGGTGCCTGAATAAGCGTCCATCGTCACAGCAATATCAGCGATATCAAGGTAGTAAATCCCGCCACGTGCCCACCAACCCCGCGCTATGAGAATTTCGTCTCCAGAGACTGGACAATTGAGACGCTTGGAGTTTCCCCACGATATTATGATCGGCATCGGCCAGGCAATAAGAATTTGAGAACTACCCAAACCGTGGCCCAGCAACGATGGTTTATACGGATACTTATTGACCCTGGGAGTCTGTTCCAAATTGTGGTTAAGTTGCCCGTCTACTGAGGATGTCGTCATGTTCATGTTGCACAAAGTATAGGAACGTTGGATGCATCAAACAGCAATAATAAGAAGACTGGTTTCGACGGTGGTTTGTGATGATTCGAAAATTTAGATGGATCAAAAGATTGGAGAAGATTGGAGGGTAGAAGGGTGAAAGGGTGGGAGGGTTAAAAAGGTGGAAAGGTACTTATTAGATAATAGATGTATGAAATCACCTCGAGGTACGTAAGCAAGTTGAAACATTCGCCAGATTCCGGTTTTCAACACGAACAGCGAACTCTTCACGTGGGATTCCGCCATAAGGAAGGATATTGTGACATTTTATTACTTGCATCTCATTCGTACTGTGTTCCCTTGTTGCCTTGTTGCCTTGTTGCCTTGTTGCCTTGTTGCATTATTCCCCGCTCCTCCTCCTCCCTCTTCACTCCTCCCTCTTCACTCCCTCCCCGCTTCTTTCTGTCGAGCCAATAGAGCGTAACAAACCCGCGAACCTCCCTTGTCGTCGTCGTCGTTATCAAAACCCTTATCAGCCCTTGATTTCATGGGATTTGCTGTTCGGCAGTTCTGCGTCTGTGTTGCGTCCATTCCCACTCCCATTCCCATTTTTTTTCTTTTTCTTCTTCTTCTTCTGCCCCCAGCAACCATATGACGTAGTAGATGGCTCTCCCATCCTCCTGCACTGCATGAAAATCTGCACGCCATGATCGGATGCCAGACCGTGATTAGTCTGCGAGACAATTATAGCATGCGTATCTTATCAATGAGAATCCAAGCCGAGTCTAGCGTGTCTCGTGGATATCTTTCTTCGATTCTCAATTTCCCCTCCAGGGTTCAGGTCAAACACCAAGACGGCTGTACGGAATTCACGGCTCCAATTATAAGGAGTAGATTATATACATTTCTTGGAAACTTGGTTTTCTTTTGCGCTGGATTGGATTGTGTGTGCAAAAGACTAGCGAAGGTAAGCTTAAAGTTAGATCTCACCGTTGAAAAAAAAGAAGATCAGACCTCGGGATTCCTGGCAGTGGTTGGTGGTGGAGTCGATGGACGTCGGCATGTCACTCGACGGTGCGATATGATGATGTGATGAATGCGAGTCCCTGGGTTTTCTTTCAGTGCGTGTTCATTCAGTCCATCGCATATGCATTCCAGATGCACACAACCGGTATAACTTTTCCTTTCAGCCCTCTTCCTCTCATCCCGCCAACTCTTCCCACCCTGCCAAGTAGACGACCCTGCTATCCATCTTGGCAAAAGCTTGAATCAGTCTTTCCGGCACGACACCCTACGATACCCTCCTCTAATAAGAACTGGGTACTTCTCGTTGGCCTGGTCTCTTCTCTCTTACGCTCTAATAACTTCAATAACAATAACTGTATCCCTCCATCCGACTTCTTCCCAAACAGCAGCACCCGTGCGTCAAACCTTCCATTGTTGACTCGCGCCCATTGTCCGCATTCACCTTGTATCTACGAAATTAACCCAATTAGAGGGCCTAGTTCCATCCCGTTTTGGCGCTCCGTCGTATTCGTCCTTTCCTTGTCTCTCCGTTCAATTGGTTGCCTTGAGGATATATGAATTATTTTTCGTCTTTTTTTTACTCCCCTCCTTCCGTGTTGCACTTTGTCATACGAAGCTTGGCTGTCAGCTCATTTTACAACTACAATCACAACACTCTTCTTTGCGCAACATAACTCGACTGGAGAGGATAAGCAAAGATGTCGGAAAAGGTCGAACGTCAAGCACTCGGCGACATGTCAAATGGCGCAAATCACCCAGCGCAAGAAAGTCCAGCGCAGGTGACTCCAGCACAAGTAACTCCAGCGCAAGAGAATCCAACCCAAGCAACTCCAGCCCAAAATGGCACACAAAAGAATGGCGACCCAGAGAAACAAACCCCAGGCCAATTGAAGTCGGCAAAGGAAAAGGTTGCCTCGAAACAGCAGAAGCTGAAAGACATGGCCAACAACCCTCCAGGTGGTTTCGATGCGACGCCAATTCCCCATGCGCGAGATGGTTATACGGTACGATTTACGTTCCACCGAGCTGAGAACCTCCCTGCCTCGGATCTCAATACTCGCTCCTCCGACCCTTTTATCTTAGCAACTTTGACATCCTCGCTATTGAAAAGACACAAGGAAGATCCAGATCTCGTTATGCGAACTCAAACGGTACACAAAAACACGAATCCAGAATGGAATAAGACTTGGACGGTAGCGGGCATTCCCGGAAGTGGCTTCCGTTTGAAATGCCGTCTATATGATGAAGACCCCGCAGATCATGACGATCGATTGGGAAATGTTACAATTTATGCAGAATCACTGGGCCCAAATTGGCAAGGTTTCAAAGAGAGAGGATTTGATGTCAAAAAGAGAATGGGCAGCAAGAGAGCGTATGGAGTACGAGCTTGCGCTGCTATGTTTAGTAGCAATGTTCACATGGATGGTACACTATATGTCAGCGCAGAATTATTGGGACCATCCGAGGAACCATATGGCAGAATGTATACTGTCGCGGAAACATATTTCTTCAAGCATTATTCGCCCATGATTGGAAGATTGGCTGGTACTAAAGCGCCTGGAAGTGAGTCGGGAGATAAGCCACAAACTGAGAAATACGAGTAAGCAATTCTCCTTCGTACCTAAAACTATGACAATACTAACGAGTTAGTTTCCAAGCAAATCAGATACAACTTCAAGGTCCAGTGCCGGCAGAGTTATACCATCGCTTTGTCGAATTCAAGCCTTTCGTAAAAGGAATGTTCTCAAAAGCAGGCCTACGAGGACGAGTCTTGAATAAAGCTCTTCATCACCAACACGCCCGTGTGTATAACTTTAGCAATAGTACAGAATACGGAGTGTTCAAAGCCCGATCAGAAGAAGCTGCATTGCAATTTCTCAAAATGGTACACTTTGATGAAGGTGGAAGGATATTCACCTATGTGCTCTCACTCGATGGACTTCTTCGATTTACCGAGACGGGCAAGGAGTTCGGTGTTGACCTTTTGTCAAAACATACCATGCACAGCGATGTAAACATTTACATTGCATGTTCTGGAGAATTCTTCATTCGTCGACTAAAGCACCCACGTCGATCAGTCGATGATCCTAGCCAATCCAGTCATCCAATAGAAGAGCTTCCAGGAGGACCACCCCACGAGGCACCTCCCAAAGACCCCAGCCATTACGAACTGGTAATCGACAATGACAGTGGCACTTACCGACCAAAAGGCTCCCTACTTCCCCTCCTCAAGAAATTCCTCAATGAGAATCTCCCCGGTCTTCACATCGTCACGAAAGAATGCACCGACGATCATCTTACCAAGATGAAAGAAGGACAACGAGAACGCAAGAAGAAGGAAGGAAATGAGATTAATATGGTACAGAATTCAGATGATGAGATCAGTAGCAGTGACGAGGAGGATTTGAACGATTTGGTGGGCCCAGGACGCAAGAGCAAGAGGGAGAGACTTGTTGCTGGGCTTGAAGATCCGAGTCAGGCGGTGAAGGACCTGAAGAAGGACTTTGTACCAGGGAAGGCGAAGGCCCAGAGAGAAGGAAATGGAAATCCTCCAGAGACAGTGTGATGAGGAGAATTGTGAACGAAGGATTTCGCTGACGGTTACAATCAAAGACGAAATCTATCTCCGATGTTTGCATAATCAATCATGATTGGTCCTTTTACGATAGGGACTTATGTGTGGGTTAAGGGGGTGGAGAGGAAGAAGTTAATGGATACCACCACCATGCTGGGTGCAAATGAACGAGTCGACGAGTGATATTCTACCTCACGGTCACATCATAACTTAATAACGCTTTTTTTTTTTTTTTGTTTTTTTTTTGGCGACGTCCCTTTTTTGATACCCTCTACTAGGGCCCATTTATCTATTCTACTTCCATAATCATCCCCTTCATTAGACCATTGTGGGATAATAGTATGGGATGGAAGAGATTGTAATTGCCCAAGGAAGATGTTTTTTTTCTTGTATTGCTTTACATTGCTTTACATTGCTTCGCCTATCGTACCGTAGAGTACAGTATAGCATAGTTAGTCTAGATATCTTTTAGCAGTCAATACCTCCTCGTGGTTTTCAGTACTTTACATTATGTTGTTCTAATATATAACGGATTGAATTATTGACTGAATGAACAGAATGAATGTAGATAAATACAAATATATACCAAGTCAAGCAAGTAACCACCCTCCAATCCACAAATCAAACCACCTCTACGATATCATATCACATCACATCACATCACATCAAATACCATTCATTGCCCATCATCAAACTTCTCATTTCCTCATTTTTCTGATGTTTTTTTTTTCCCTACTGCCCTTTACATACAGACACACACATACGCAGGTAGACAGACAGGTAAGCAATTATGAGAACCCCCCTCGCTTATCTCTTCTACTCGATTTTTATCAATACACGAAGTCATAAAGAGGTATGCATATAATCAATAGACTATTTGGGATGTAATTTAATGTAACGTAATGTGTATGAGTATGTATGAGTATGAGTATGTGTATGTGTATGTGTATCACACAAAGCATCGTTCCACCATCTCACACCGCATGTGCATCCATCCATCCATCCATCGAGCCAACCCCAACTAAACCTATCCATCTCCACCCAACTCATGCGCCATTAAGATTATTCCTCCCCTTTTCCTAACCTAACCTATCCAAATCCAGGTATCTAGTGGCTTGCCTGCTTTCATTTCAATTCTTCAAGCCATGGTGGATATCGATACCATACCACTTGCTCACTATACAGTACAATGAATTATACCTCCTTGTCATTCATCATTGTGCCAATCTGCCAACCGTCGACTAGTCCCCCTTCCAGCTATAATATAAGCAAGCCACCCTAAGCTAATACAAAATAAAATATTTCCGACCAAGAACACGAAAAACGCCAACAATGCTAATCCCATGGTATCCCCAAATCATCCATCATTCATTAACATACCATGACATGTCATACCATCAAAAAATTTCATGAACGTTCCTGGATGGGCGTCTTAGCTAATCGTCCGCCAGCGCTGACACGTTTCTGCAATCTCGCCTCCCGCTCCTTAAGCTTCTCCTGTGGGGTCATTGTGGTTGGCAAGGCCCCTAAAGTATCACTAGTGCCTCCTGCACGCTGTGTCTTTTGTTCGATGTACAGCGTCGCGCTTCGACTCAAAGGAAATGCAGGCAATGAGGTTGGGATCTCAGCCCCATGTTGTATGAGCATTTCTGCGATTGGGAATGGCACAATCTTTGCAGGAGGTTCGACTCGAGTGGAGGACGTAACTTGTGCTGGAGATGCTGGATCAGCAGCAGCAAGAGCCAAGAATACTGAATGAGTTCCACGAGACTTATCAGTAACATTAGGGTTTGCCTTGAGCGCTAAGGCATATATCACTTGTTGAACATCGTTCTTCTTGACCGCGGCAAGAAGGGTCTCATCCGCCGTTGCATATCGTGAAAGAGTGGATGAGATCGGTTCCACAAAGGCTCGGTCAACATATTTGGCCGTGATGAACTTCAATCTCTGCTCGCGTGTAGCTTGTGGAGCGGGTTTTGTAGCTAGATCGAGTCTAGCTTCCCAGACCATATTGGAGACACGATTGCCAACCAATAAAAGTAATTCGACAATATCCGTGGTAAATGAATTGATATCGAGAGTCAAGGAGCGTACTTTGCTGATATGTGTCCCAAGAGAACGATGAATACCACTGCATTCGATGCAAAGAATGATGGCTAAGTTGATCGACACCCACTCTGTTTTGATTCCAGATCCACAATCTGCACACCAGCAGTTTCCTTGATCCGTTTCCCGCAGAAGCTGTAATAGTTTATCTGGGCTTTCATCAAAGCTACTACTATTCGAACGGCCATACGCAGGTCTCGCACCAACCGTCGTTCTTCTAAACACATTATTTGTGTTAGAAGTATTACTATGATTCGAAGAATGTCCGTGGTTCATCGAAGAACTCTTTCCTGTTAATATAGACCCAATATCTCTCCTGATCGAATGAGGCTCAGGCTGTGGCGCCAAGGCTGGGTAATCTTTCATACCTCTACCCTCAACCGCACTTTGAAGCGCATTGTTGATAGCGGAAATCCAATTCTTCATGTCGTCTTCCGATGTTGCCTGATATACTCTCTTGTAATGAGGTGTTATGACCTCAAAACAAAAACGGCGCTCGGCATCGCGAGCCTCACGAACAGATGCCATACGTAAATCTATAGGCTCCATGTGTAGGTCTAGACGCTGCTTCCAATTACTGTACTCAGAGAGTTTACCGGCATCAAGTACGATCCAAAATCTATGAAAGTTAGTGGGCTTACTGCGTCTATGCGTGTCAGACTTACTTGTGCCAAGCTTGCTTATTTAGGCCCCTTGGATCAACGTGGCTACCGGGCCTGCTTAAAGCCCAGAGAAGACCCTCTTTACGTTGCGTACCCAACTTCTCACTCGTCGTGATTTGACTGTGATCTTTTTCTTCGAGGTCACGTATGCCACGAAACCGAGGATTTGCGCCGGGGCTTCCTAATTGTCCTCCGACTGTAGACGAGAGGCTACCAGGAGATCTAGAAAACTCCGTCATGCCGCCATTGGTAACTGTAGCAATTGTACTATTTGTCGCCACTGGTCTCAGTTGATGCCCAGTGCTATCCGCTCTGTTGAGCTCAGAGTCTGATGTATATGCGCCGTTGCCCGAACTTGAGGTTCCAGGTACGACGGGTTCAACTGGGACCGCGGGAACTGTCTCAGGTTCCACATATGTAATAGTACTCTTCTCGAGATTGCGCCGTTTTTCTTCACGTTCAGTCCTCTGGTACTGGAATTCTTTGTCCGCATCCTGCACTTCCGCGCTCAATGCTTCTAATTGTGGAAGCATTTGTTCCACCTTCTTGGCTGCGGCGAGATAACTCCTCGTCTGAGCATCTGCATACTTAGTCAAATGCGACAAAACTTCTTGTTCTTTTCGTCCCCCATGAAGATCCTGCATGAATGAAGAATAATCGAAACGCTTCAGCTCGAAATTCCGACGTTTCGTTTGGTATTTTGTGTCGCTTTCAACGCGCTTTTTCTGTTTGAGCGAATCTTGACGTTGGCCCAAGTATCTCGAGACATATGCATAATAATCTTTACTTTCTTCCTCAAAGTCTCGTTTCTTTGATTCAGCTTGTTTGATATCGAGGGTATATAGTTTTGCAAGTGGCTCTATAATGACTTTCTCTAGGTTGAGAGCGTTCTGCTTCTCATACTGTAAAATCTCCCGCGCAATCTTATCAAAGTAATGGTCCAAAGCGGGCTGAACTGCGTTTGCGTTCGAATTAGATGCTTCTCGAAGCGCTTCCATAAATCCTCCAATGGCATCGTTGCATTGCATCTGAGCAATTTGCGCTGCCTCTGCCTTTCTGAGAACTTTCTTCATCCGTGTGCGCATATTTCCAGTTTTTTGCTCTAACGCTTTCATGGTAGCTCTGAACAACGGTCCATCTTCGGTGGCGCTCATATCTTCACCCGGGCGTTGACAAGACACATCAACCTTGGGTACATCCGCCATTTGACTTTGAGGAACAACCAAATCGAGGCTAAGGGGATTTGGCGACGGCGGTGCATCTTCGTAGGATAGTTCTTGTCCGCTCACGCGAGAATCGAGGGATTGAGAAGAGGGAAGTCGCAATTTTGGGGGTGGAACAAGATGGAATGGGGGAGATGGCGAGCCTGGCATACTCAATGGTTGAGAATCTAAGCCCTTGTTAGTAGATTATTGGGCTTTAGCAATTAGAGCCTTACTTGACACCCAGAATGAGAAGCTAGCCAAAGTATTCAATCGATGCGCCCGTTGATCATATTCGAGAAACTAGAAAAATGTCAGAATGAGTAGCATATGCGATTCAGTCGAACGTACACTACAATTATTTCTCCAACCACCCCCGCGATCTTCTGTTGGCTTTGGAGGCCTCCATTTCCAAGACCATTCGAACGACACTGATTGACTGCCTCCAGTAGAATAATCCCCAACCAATTGTACGTTGGCATTCTTGTGCAAATTCGGATCGGCGTGAAATTCTCGAGTGACTAGATTCTCTACTTCTCGCGCCGTCGAGGCCGATACATATGTAAGTCCATTTATAACTGAATCTATCAATCCGACCACATCTTTTGCGCCGTTTGTTGCAGGTAGGAATCCTTGCGATTGTCGAATAATGAATGTGAAGTTGAAGGTAAGTTCCTCCTCGTTATTGATTTTGATGAGGAAATTGGGAGCGGCGCCAGGAAGTGTATCAGGGTCCTGCAGAATTCTGATTAGGATTTTTGGTAATACAAATGCAATGTATATGTATGTATAATCGTTACCTGGACATATTCCACCACAGCACTGTCTCCCAGGTCGCGAATCGCAGATACTCTTGTTGCTGGAAAGCCATTTGGAACAATGTTTAAGAGTGTTTTCCTTCGCTGATTGGTGATTGACAAGGACGATATAGTTACTAGTAGTGTATCGTAATCAGTCCCCTCCTTCTCTCGAAATCTGATGAGTATCAATGGGAGTACTAACAGCGAGTTTGATCCCTCAAGTACAATGGCGCGCCATCATCTGGCCTGCTACTAACATTACCCATTTTCCTGTGATGTATGTACGTTCCTCACTCTCTCACTTTCTCTCTCCAACACAGACACACACACACACACTCTCTCTGTCTGTCTCTCAGGGTTTACCCCACTAAAGTTATCTAGTTGGAAGTTGTTGCAGGAGGTATGGCGGCCCTTGCTCTTGACAATATTGTCGAACACTGTAAAGAGGATAATGTTTTTGGCATCTAATCCGGATAATAGCAATTACGAACAAATGTAATAAAGAAGGGATTTGGCTGATTATTCTGGTGTATAAGGTTGATATGATATGGTACCCTAAACTCTGGGATTGCTAGAGTCGAAAGCAACGAGTGCTATTTTAGCAGCTAGACGGGGAGACTGGGAGACCGGTACAGTAAGGTTCTCGCTAGACGGGGTGCTGGCCGCAGTAGTAAAAGATTAGCCTTTGCTTTAGTTCGTCTCTTATTAGAGGCAACCCTGATGTAGTTTCTGTATCTGGGTCTGTATCTGGGTCTGTTTCAACTGTCGTTTCACTGCTGTTAACTTGATGAATGTTGAAGCCGCTGTGAGGAAAGGCAGATAGATGTAAGGCGACGAAGAATCGGATCTTGCTTGTTAGCCCCTGGCCGAGAGATAGTAGCGATGTGAGATGTGAGTAGATGAGTAATAAGTGCCCTTAGCAGTCGCGGTAGTCGCAATAGCAGATGTATAAATGGAATTAGATGAATCTTACTTGTAAGCAAAGCAAGGATATTACCCAAATTCTACATTATATGTGATACAATCCCGTGCATTCATTCCCTCTGCAGTGTCTCGTGTTACTTTTGACTCTTATTTTTCCCTATTGCATTTCCAGGTAGCTGATACCTAAAAGATTCAAATTCCTCCATGATTATTGTTCACAGCCTCTTGAAGCACGCCCGTACCCGTCGCCAATACCCACGTCCACGCCCTTGGTGCTGACGCACATTGTTGGGCTTGTGAATGAAACGGGCCAGGACCAGCAATCACAGGGCTGTTAACGTGTTTATAAGAGCGATAGAGTAAAACTTGGCATTAAACGGGCCCCACGGGCTCCAAGTGCCTTTTCGGTACCTAGACGTGCTAGACAGAGGCAGCGGAAGCAGATAGTCAGGGGGTCTCTTTTATCCAGCCAAGTGAATAATAACAGAGTCACGATTCTTGGAGTTTGTTCTAGTTTCACTCAAGGTTTGATACGAGTGTTATGTTATGTATTTCCGTCTGCGCCTCCATGTCTAGTAATGTGTGGCCAAAAAGTATGGTGAAGATTCGTCTTCGAGAGAGGTGTATTCGCGGCAAATGGACTACTCCGTACACTGTACACTGAATGCATTTTCGATACGAGATCCTGCCCTGCTGCGGACTACCTACTGCACTGGCACTCTGTATTGGAGCATTCCAATGCATTCATAGCTAGCATTCGCAAAATAGAACAAAAAACCTCCGAAGATACAAGCGTGTCACCCTTTTAATCGATAAGCGATAGAGCGTGCGTCAACCTCGGCATGTCTCACACCACGGCTCACCTCTCCAAGATACCTACCTACCTTTCCCTCCCCTTCCCTTCCCATCTCCACAAGAACTTCCCCAGGTTTCCTGAATATATAATTAGACCAGAAATTTGGGTTGCTTCGTGGATTGTTTCGTACTTTATTTCATCAATCTTTCCACACCTTCTCTTGTCTCACCTCCCACGTTTGTATATACGACATGACGTCCCTTCCTTCATCAAACACAGGTAGCAACTTTGCCAATGCTACCAAGGTCCAACAATTGACTTCGCATACCTACTCTGCAAACTTTCCCGATGTAAGATTCTTGATATATGCTGCATAAGTTGACTTTATGGCTCTGAGCTATACACACATGGGTTTAAATGATCTTACTCCTGACGTCCAATCTCGCTTTACTGAGGTGCCATACTAACAATCTACGCAGGACTGGTGCATTGGATCAGGTAAATAAGCATCTTACCAAACCCCCTACTTGGTTACCCATCTCTCAATAAATTTGTGGCCTTACCAGAAATATAGTTCCCCATGGCGGCTTCGTAACCGGTGTCTTTCTCAAAGTCTCTGCCCTCCATTTTCGCACCACCTTGTCAGCCCAAAACCAACCAAACCCCATCACGCTCCATCTAGAGTTTTTGCGGCGCACTGAAGCTGGTCCTGCCCTCTTTACCGGTTAGTCTTTCCCATGACTTCTATATATCTAGAGCGTCGTATGAATATCTCTTTCGTCCTATAGACTGGCTTCTGTGTACTAACGTTCTCTTTAGTCCAGGATACCAAACTTGGGAGGCAGACATCTGTTCTCCATGTGACCCTATCACAAGGTGACCGCGTTGAAGTAGTCGGTTATATCACGCACTCTAATACCATGACGGAAGAAGGCGTTTCTTCTCCTCACACTCATGTTCTTCATCCAGCCCCCCTTCCTGCCTCTCTCTCCCGTAAGCATAACCAATGTTTTCATCCAACGCCTTCGTCTTTATTGCCCCTTGCCATCTCCTCTTCTTAAATCCTACCAATTAACCCTCGAGTTTTAGTCCTGAAAACTGGCAACGACCCCAACTATTACCTCGAAGGCATGCCCTTCCCCAACTTCCGTAAAGCTAGCACAAAAGCCCACACTTACTTTCCTCGCACCCAACCTTCTCCCATCATCTCAGACGAATGGATCCGACTATCCACTGGCGAATTTGTAAGCACCGCGTTTCTTTTATAATACAGAGCCTAAACCCCCAATCGCTCCCTCCGCTCCCTTGCCGTATTCTTCTAGCCTACACCCTAACTAAACCACAATTCTAACCCAAATCCTAACCAGTGGACTGACGAAAGTCTCGGCTACGCTTGTGACATGTTTTCGCTCCCCACCGGATTCCTCCCAGAAACCACTGCCCCCTCCGAATCTAAACCCGCCATTCCTGGCGCAAAGTACTGGTTCCCAACTCTATGTTTAAGCATAGATTTCAAGAAGTCCCTCCCATCAGATGGCGTTGAATGGCTCTTCATTCGAGTTGAACGAAAGCAGACCCGAAATGGGCGCATGGATATAGAGTTGACGGCTTGGGATGAGGGAGGAGACTTGGTCGCTATCAGTCATCATGTTGCGCTAGTTGTTGGGAGTGAGAGGAACACGTCGGCGAGAACTTCGAGTAAGATGTGAAACGTAGAATTCGAGTATGAATTTTAGATTTGTGGGATTGGGCATAGAGTGGAGGTATTTGTTATATATATTGCACACGGGCTCTTCAACCTAGACTTAGGAGTCATGATAGAAATAGTGAATCACTTGTTGGAAACACGATAGATGATTGAAATCGTATAAAAAGGTATAGAAGCAGGTATATTCCCAAAATTACGTTCAGTCGTGCTCGCTATGTCTATCCATGCTTAAATCCGACTAGTATGTATAGCAAATCTTGAAGTCAAGGAAGAACCGAAGTGCAACCTAGAAATATCAGACCAGTCATGTCATTAACTCCCCCCCAATCACTAAACCGACCCAAATCCGACCCAGCACCATTTGCTGTCATCTATGTATCAATGTTTCGTCGTGCATTCGTAAAGGAGCAACTTCATCTTCGGCAGGTTCTGTATATGCAGTGTGTAGGGCTCGCTAGACACTAGTAATACTTTTGTACCTGAGTAGGACCGTGTAAAATTCCATTGGGGATGTATTCCCAGTTTTGACGGATGCTGGAGAGACTGAGTTGTGATAACTACAACTGAAGCCCTTTCACATAAAATCATCACTGCAACCCGTCAGTAATTGCTTCGTGGGAGAAGGGGTAACATAAACTTACTCTCCGAAATCATCATCATAGGCCTGGGTATCTTTGCTGCCCATAGTGTCCCTGCTTGCATTCAAGGTAGTCTTGGTTTTCTGTGCTTTAGACTTCTTTCCTCCCTTTTCAGCTGCCTTCTCCTCTTTCATTTTCTCGTTACTCAAAGCCGTCAGTGTACTGGCGATCTTCTTGATTTGATCACTTGGAAGTTCTTTGGAAATCTGCTTAGTGAACTCTTGCAAGAAGATGATGTATTGTGCTTTCTTGGCATTGTTGGTAATAAGAGGGACAAGAGTTTCGCGGAGCTTCTCAAATTGCAGCTTGGTCTTAGGATCGAAAAGTGGGAGGGTTGTCAAATCGACAGTCGCCGCGGGGTTCTTTTCGTCAATTTGCACTGCGTTCGCAGCACTCGTAGACTTGCGAGAGTTGAAACCAATGCTGCCAAAAAGATCCTCAGCGTGCTTCAAATCGGATTCTTGTTCGGTTCGTCTGAGACGTTCTCTTCTTGTAGCCTCATCCTCTTCACTGCTCTCATCGCTACCTTCTGCCAGTTGTCGTGCTCTCTCGGCCTGCTTCTCAGCGACACGTTGGGCCTTTGACTTTTTGTTTGCAGCAGCCAGTGCATCAGCCTTCGCCTTTCGCTCGGCTTCAACCTTTGCTTTCTCGCGCTCAACTTCAGAATCTTCAGCCGCACTCCAGGAATCTAAGACTTCATCGTCATCCTCCTCATCATCGAACTTTCTTCGGTTCGAAACGGCAGTTTGTGCGGGTGTTTGCTCCGACTCCTCTCCGGAGGATTCCTCATCTATGTGGTAGAGTAGCGGTTAGTTAGGGATACTTTGTTTGTGCATCTGTATGGCGGTAGGTCTTCGAACCAAACCTTCAAATGCTCGTCATTCTATGAGACATTTCGCGCAGAACACGCCGTAGAAAAAATAAAATATTCTGCCACTTACCCCACTTGTCAGGCATTTTCAAGACTAGATTTCCTGTGAATGGATTTTTTTATTGATTCTGACTTGACTGTTTCGAATACTGAGCCTGGAGTCTCAAAAGCCTTACTGCAATAGTCTTCACTATGTGTTGTGGTGGTAGAAAGGAAAATATCAAGAAAGAGGGATTTTGGAAGTTTGTCTTTAGGTTTGCGCCCGCACTTGTTAATAGGCAAGTACCCACTGCTGATGGTTATAAGTTAGACCGATCGGAACAGACAGTGTCTAGTAATGTTGATTGGTCCCGAATTTAGTAACCTTGTACAGTTACAAATGTGTTAGCTCATCACCAATTTAAACCTTTCCAGTCACATCCACGACCACAGACTGCAGTATGTACAATAGCAACAAATTGTACTGATTTCTTTATCATAATGGAAACAATAGGTTGCATTTATACGGCAAAATGAAACATCGTTACAGTCACAACAAAATATGGAAGTAAGCATTTTGTCAAATTGTTTCTCATTTTTAGGTATCATTCATCATTACTCTGGCTATGGTATCGCTCATCCCGCATAAGACAGTTACCTACCCAGCTTACTTTTGTCAAAGTATCTTCAGCTCATTTACAAGTTGACGGCAGTTCTGAAGCTGTCTCCAGCATAGACAGCCTTATCACCGAGCTCCTCCTCAATTCTCAAGATCTGGTTCAACTTGGCCAAACGCTCAGATCTAGCTGGGGCACCAGTCTTGATTTGACCAGCACGGAGACCAACAACAATGTCAGCGATGGTGACATCCTCAGTCTCACCGGAGCGGTGAGAAACCATAACACCCCATCCAGCAGCGAAGGAGTCCTTGGCAGCTTGGATGGACTCGGTAAGAGTACCGATTTGGTTGACCTTCAACAAGAGGGCATTGCAAGACTTAAGTTCAATAGCCTTCTTAATTCTGATTGGGTTGGTGACAGTCAAGTCATCACCGACGATTTGGAAATCGGAGGACTTGTAGAAGTAGCTCCAGGCCTCCCAGTCATCTTCAGCGAATGGATCCTCAATGCTGACGATTGGGTACTTCTTGGCGAGGTTCTTGTATTGATCGGCAAGTTCAGTGTAGGTAATCCACTTGGTTGGGTCACTCTCTGGGTTCTTGAAGTCCAAATCGTACTTCTTGGCATCCTCCTTGTAGAACTCGCTGGAGGCAACGTCCATGGCGATGTTCATCTTTCCGGTGTAACCAGCAGCCTCAATAGACTCAGTGATGAGCTCAAGAGCCTCCTCAGCAGTTTGAATATCTGGTGCAACACCACCCTCGTCTCCGACATTACCGGCAGATTGACCGTACTTCTTCTTGGCGAGGGACTTGAGCTTTTGGTAAACCTCAGCACCTTGTCTGAGAGCTTCGGTGAAAGATGGGGCAGCACTGCAGACTATGTTAGCGTATGATCTATTGAATGTGGAATGTGCAAGTAGTAACTTACGAAGGGACGATCATGAACTCTTGGAATGCCAAACGTCCACCAGCGTGGGAACTATGCGTTGTCAGCGGACTAATATACAACTCTCAGAACTACCAGATTGCTTACCCTCCGTTAAGAACGTTCATGAATGGGACAGGGAGAACATAAGGCTTCTTAGTTCCGGCAAGATCGGAAACGTGAGCGTAAAGTGGGATACCCTGTTATTGAGCGTTAGGCAAGCAGACGATTGTAAGAATGCACTGTGACTGACCTTCTCAGCAGCTCCGGCCTTGGCAACAGCCAAAGAAACACCAAGAATGGCATTGGCACCCAACTTGCCCTTGTTTGGGGTTCCATCGAGGCTGATCAAGAACTCATCAATCTTGGATTGATCCTTGACATCAACGTTCTCCTTGATAAGAGCTGGGCCAATGATATCATTGACGTTGGCGACAGCCTTGGTAACACCCTTTCCAGCCCACTTGTCCTTATCTCCATCACGGAGCTCAACGGCTTCGTGCTGACCTGAAGTGCCATCCGATCAGCCTTGTGGGTTTCTAGTATTTGGAGCGATATACGTACCGGTGGAGGCACCAGATGGAACAATGGCACGGTGAAGACCAGTCTCGGTAACAACATCAACCTCGACGGTTGGGTTTCCACGAGAATCGTAGACGGAACGTGCGTGAATCTTAGTGATAGCCATTTTGACTTTCTATCGAGTAGTGGTCGTTAGTATTTGAGCTTATAGACCAAGTTATACAGATGGGGAAGGGTGCTGGAACAAATGGTGGAGATTGAAGAAGAAAATGTCGGTATCGATGAGGATGGTGGGGTGAGAGCACCAACTCGAGCTTCAGCTTAGAGCTTGTTTCTCTACTTATCGATTCACTTTCATCAAGAGATAGAAATGAAGCTTCTGACCGCAGGTAGATGCCCATACACGGACAACAGTTGAAGGGAGAATATCGTCAAGATGCGCTTACCTTGAAATTTATTGAGACTTTTGGGAAAAGAAGGATGTGATTGTGAGAAAGTGAAGATCAAGAAGTTGGAGTCACAGAGAAGAACGAGATCTTTTTCAACCCCTCGCCCCACCAAACGTGCCAATGCGTCGTCCCTTCCCGTACCAGCCTATAATCCCTGTTGGCCGGAGTTACTCTTAGTAAGTGAGTTACGCCGAAGTCTTGACTGGCTCGATTGGATAACGAGAATGTGCTTCCACCTGTGTTTTGGGCACAGTTTTATGCCAATCTTGGGTGGAAATGTATCGAAATGTATATAAAGTGGAATTGTGTTGCACTTGGAAGCTATCTTGGAAGCTGCTTGTTGAAAGTTTGAAACATCCAAGTACAAGTCAGACCTCCCAGACTAACACCAACGACGTTAGGAATGGCACGTCCCGTACTCTTTGGATCTCAACCATTATTGACAGACGAGAGCCGGATTGTCACTACTTTCAAACTTAAACATGGATACGTGTGTCTATGGAGTAGCATCTCAAGCCAATGCCGTGTCTGGATTCTGGCTGTGCGAACTTTGCGAGCTTGTGGTCGTACTATTCACCTCTCCGGTGGCCGGACCCGACTTGAAGAAAGTTTCCCGAGTGCTCTTGGGTCTCGCGTCTAATAAAAAGATGAACAACGTACCTACCTACCAAGGTGACTGACATTCACTGTAATCCGTACAAGTATGGCACGAATGATAGTAATGCAAGATGTCCTAAATGATCACACCATCACTTTCATCACTGTCGTCACTGTCGTCGCCGTCAAAACCTTGAGGTTGGAACAGGACCAAAAACATACAAAGCGCCGAATCCTCCTGTTGGTATATGAAGGTGGTCTCGTATCTTCTATGCATTTTGGGTGCTTTACATCTCCAAATGCAGCACTTGATATCTACTTGCGGGTGATGTTGAGAAGCGTTGGCTGGGTAGGTACCTGGGCAGTTTGACACCATTGTGAGGGAATTGCAGGCCGGAGCATTGGGCTGCCTCGAAGTGCCGTATATGTATCGCCTGGTAGTGAATATATGCAGGTAAACATAGCGATGTAATGGTCAATCAACAAAATGTACTTGGTAGATAAAACATTGGGTTGTAGATTCTGAGGTTGAGGTTGATCTGAATGCTGTATAAATCTAGCATTGATATTATTGGTTGACTTCAAGGAAGTATGGCCTGACTAATGCCCTGGCTGACCTCAGGCATCTAGATTTTGGAGCTCACTCGATCCACAGGCAACAAGAGCTTCGCATGCAACTTAGTTAAGCCATCTTGGTACCTTTACTTTCATCATACACACCTTCCACGCAAATCTGAAAGCAACGCCCACATTACACTTCCGATAATTCAATCACCTTCACCTAATAAAACATCCCATACATACTATCGGACTCCTTGCGACATTCGACATGGCTACCGACGGCGTTATGGAGCGCGAACGTGCGTTGAACACATTTAGGGAAAAGTTATTGGAGTCCAGAGAATGGGAGGCAAAGCTCAAGGCTTTACGGTTAGAAATTAAGGGATTGCAGAAAGACTTCGACCATACAGAGGATAATATCAAAGCCCTGCAAAGTGTTGGACAAATTATCGGCGAGGTTTTGAAACAACTTGATGATGAGAGATGTGAGTAGGCCAGCGGTAATCCAAATCCAACATTACTAACATTAGAATTCCAGTCATCGTCAAAGCATCATCTGGGCCCAGATATGTCGTCGGCTGCAGGTCGAAGGTTGATAAATTGAAGTTGAAGCAAGGAACCCGTGTAGCACTCGACATGACAACTCTCACAATTATGCGAATGTTACCTCGAGAAGTCGATCCACTTGTTTATAACATGTCTTTGGAAGATCCAGGACAAGTGAGCTTCGGTGGAATTGGTGGTTTGAATGAACAGATTAGAGAATTACGAGAAGTTATCGAACTGCCACTCAAAAATCCGGAATTGTTCTTGCGAGTTGGTATCAAGCCTCCGAAGGGTGTTTTGTTATATGGACCTCCAGGAACTGGAAAGACTTTGTTAGCAAGAGCTGTTGCCAGCAGTTTGGAGACAAACTTTTTAAAGGGTGCGAGTTATGCCTGACATCATTTTCACAGTTATACTAACGTGCTGTAGTTGTCTCATCTGCTATCGTCGATAAGTACATCGGAGAATCTGCGCGTCTGATCAGAGAGATGTTCGGTTATGCCAAGGAACATGAGCCATGTATTATCTTCATGGACGAAATTGATGCTATTGGTGGACGTAGATTTTCGGAGGGAACTTCGGCAGATCGTGAAATTCAGAGAACCTTGATGGAATTGTTGAATCAACTCGATGGTTTCGATTATTTGGGAAAGACAAAAATCATCATGGCTACTAACCGCCCGGATACCCTTGATCCTGCGCTTCTCAGAGCTGGTCGTCTCGACAGGAAGATCGAGATTCCTCTGCCAAATGAGGTTGGACGATTGGAAATTATGAAGATTCATGCTTCCAGCGTCGTTATTGATGGCGAGGTCGACTTCGAAAGTGTGGTAAAGATGAGTGATGGTTTGAACGGTGCTGATTTACGAAACGTTGTCACAGAGGCGTACGTATTCCCTCAGCACATTGCACATAAGACTTTGCTAACTTTTCTAGTGGTTTATTTGCTATCAAGGATTACAGAGATGCTGTCAACCAGGACGATTTCAATAAAGCTGTTCGTAAAGTGGCAGAATCAAAGAAATTGGAAGGCAAGCTGGAATATCAAAAACTATGATTGGTACATAGATTTCGTTTTAGCATGGCGCATCGCATAATTGAGGGATGGTTGGGCATACCGCTCGACTTTGTAAGAATACCACATGAAAAAGAACCTCTTTGAAATTCCATGAACCTGTGCAAACGGGACAGCGTGCCATGAAATAAAATTCTTTTTCCAAATTTCAATCGGCCGTAGTTTGAGTGCATCCATTTATTGTCCCCACAAAGCCATCTTCCATGCTCGCTTGAAAAGGGGCCTTCCTCATTAGGTTTTTAGGGTACGGTATATCTTCAACATTGGTTCCTGTGGGGTGATTGGCGGGGAGTTTGAGGGTCAATAAGGAAATCAATATATTGATTCGCCGAAAGAAAATCTACAATTACATAAAACCCAGATGTAGATTACTGTAGCCTGGAGAAGAAGCGCGAAGCACATCATTTCTCGCACCGGCAAAAAGGAAACACATCTGCCCTGCTCACAATCCTAATGGCCGATTAGACATGCGAATTTTGCATAAATGGCCAGCAGTAATAGTGCCTCACACAACGTGAAGCCGCCGTCCCGCAAAAGGAATGTGTGCAGGTCGTTGGCTTAGCTGGCGGTGATACGGTGTGATTTGGTGGATGGCCTGGTAACCCCAAAACGACGGGCTGTCCGGTTCTTCTTTGTTAGACTGATTCACGGCGTTCACGATTAATTGGGTTTAGATTCTGTTGTTGAATTCGACTGTGAAAACACTCGCCGATGTACTTTACCAGTCATTTGATATAGTGCCGGTACTTACAACCGCTGCTCTGACGCCCCCAACACACGCCGTACAGAGAGTTCAGGATTGTACGTCATGGTGAAGCTTCGATAGAGGAAATCTGTCTGGATAGAGTTGTGCCCCCGCGACCCTAGGTACCTGATTAAAACTCCCCTGTGCCTGGAGAACTTGGAATGTTGCTTTATTTAGATTAACAGGTGGGTCAATTGTGTGGCTTATACAGCTTTAGCAGAATGCTCCCCTGTTGAGCATCTTCAGTAATTGGTACATGAACGAGGAAGACGGTGGGAAGAAGAAGAAACTGAAAAGTCTGAGGTCAAAACTGACAAGAAAGGGCGTTTGGATACGGTTCCAAGACTGCGACTATTCGGGATTGGGTTGGTAAGGTAAGATTTCTTTTTGAAAAGTACGAGAGATGCAGCCGCAAAGGGTTCTCAGTCCAGTTATTCCACACTAGCATCCTCGTGGCCGTCACATATTAGTCAGTTTGAGATCCGCAGCAACAGTCAATTGGCCCCGTATCATAGCAGCTAATAGATTCGTAAACACTTGTTACCGCATTTTCTTTTCATTCACTGGCTTGACAGGTCAAGAGGCAAAGGGCTGTGGGGGTGACAACGTGCACGTTTACATTCAGACGAAGAATATCCAACCCACCATTCTTCCCTCCCACTCCCCTTAAAACCATCCACATCCCTCAACGAAAGAAAGGAAACCATACGTCCCATTTTCATTCGTTTTCTTTAATCTACAATCGTTCTTGCTTTCGATACCCTTTCTGCACACCCTACCAATATCTAGATCCCATCGAACACATCCCCTTTTATTGCAACAATGTGGTATGTATATATGCACTGGAAATGCCTGCTATCTTTCGAGGACGAGGACATCAGACATTTGACCATCTAACTGACCATCTTCGCAGTGGAATCTTCGGATACATTAATTACTTGGTGGAGAAGGACAGAAAGTACATTCTTGACACACTTGTCAATGGTAAGATGCCCAAACTGCCCCTCCTTTTGACTGAGGTGTTACATATACCGCCATTTCAGCCAACAATGTCTTTCAACACTCGCACAGCTGCCATCAACTCTTTGGGATCTGCCAGTTAACAATCTGCAATCTATAGGTCTTTCGCGCCTTGAATACCGTGGTTACGATTCTGCTGGTCTCGCCATCGATGGAGACAAAAAGAATGAAGTCTTTGCATTCAAGGAGGTCGGCAAAGTTGCAAAGTTGAAGGCTCTCATCGAGCAAGAGAAGCCAGATCTCACCAAGGTTTTCGATTCCCACGCCGGTATTGCACACACCAGATGGGCTACTCACGGTCCTCCATCTCGTCTTAATTGCCATCCTCACAGGTATGTAAAGCTATTGCAGGATCCCTATACATTGCTGATGTGAGATTTGCAGATCTGACCCCTCCTGGCAATTCTCGGTCGTACACAATGGTATCATCACCAATTACAAGGAGTTGAAGACTCTGTTGACATCAAAGGGCTTCAAGTTTGAGACCGAGACCGACACAGAATGCATTGCCAAGCTTGCAAAATACCTTTACGACCAGCACCCAACAATTGGCTTTACGGATTTGGCAAAGGCAGTCATCAAGGAATTGCAAGGTGCTTTTGGTCTTCTGATGAAGTCAGTACACTATCCACACGAGGTTATTGCTGCACGTAAGGGTTCGCCCTTGGTCATTGGTGTACGAACAGAGAAGCGCATGAAGGTTGATTTTGTTGATGTCGAATACGCTGAGGACGGACCATTACCAGCCGAAAAAGCTTCACAAAATGCTGCTTTGAAGAAATCCAACGTTGGAAATTTCCTCTCCGCTAGCAATGCTCTTGCTCCAGCAGACAAGTCCTTGTTGCACAGATCCCAATCTCGTGCCTTCATGACTGATGATGGAGCTCCAATGCCAACCGAGTTTTTCCTCTCTTCAGATCCTTCTGCTATCGTCGAGCACACCAAGAAGGTCATGTACCTTGAGGACGATGATATCGCTCACATCCATGAGGGTTCCTTGAACATCCACAGACTCACCAAGGTTGATGGCTCATCCAATGTCCGCACAATCCAAACTCTTGAGTTGGAACTCCAAGAAATCATGAAGGGTAAATTCGACCATTTCATGCAAAAGGAGATTTTCGAACAACCAGAATCAGTCATCAACACAATGAGAGGACGCTTGGATGTCGAGAACAAGACGGTTACACTCGGTGGTTTGAGATCATACATTGCCACTATCCGACGTTGCAGAAGAATCATATTCATCGCTTGTGGTACTAGTTATCACTCTTGCATGGCGGTTCGTGGTGCTTTCGAAGAGTTGACTGAAATTCCAATTGCCGTCGAGTTGGCCTCGGATTTCCTCGATAGACAAGCACCCGTCTTCCGTGATGACACTTGTGTTTTCGTTTCTCAATCTGGTGAGACTGCAGATTCCTTGATGGCTCTCCGATACTGCTTAGAGCGTGGTGCGTTGACCGTCGGCATTGTCAATGTTGTCGGCTCCTCCATCTCCCTCCTCACTCACTGTGGTGTCCATGTCAACGCCGGTCCCGAAATCGGTGTTGCTTCTACCAAGGCCTACACTTCTCAATTCATTGCTATGATTATGTTTGCTCTCTCCTTGAGTGAAGATCGTTCCTCAAAACAGAAGAGACGCGAGGATATCATGGATGGGCTTGGAAAGATCTCAGGACAAATCAAGGAGGTCTTGGAGCTCGACCAACCAATCAAGGAGCTTTGTGCCAGAACATTCAAGGATCAAAAGAGTTTGTTGCTTTTGGGTAGAGGTAGCCAATATTCTACCGCTTTGGAGGGTGCCCTCAAGATCAAGGAAATTTCTTACCTCCATTGCGAGGCTGTCATGTCTGGTGAACTTAAGCACGGTGTTTTGGCATTGGTTGATGAGAATTTGCCAATCATCATGATTCTTACTCGTGATGAGATTTTTGCTAAGTCTCTTAACGCTTATCAGCAAGGTATGCTTGCACTCTCAAATTCTTTTTAACTAAACAACCAACGCTAATTTTTATAGTCATTGCTCGTTCTGGCAAGCCGATTGTTATCTGCAACCCCGGAGATGAGGAATTCCAGACCAGTCAAGCCGAGAAGATTGAGATTCCAGCTACAATTGACTGTTTACAAGGTCTCCTCAACGTTCTCCCACTCCAACTTATTTCCTACCACTTGGCTGTTGCCGGTGGTCTCAACGTCGATTTCCCAAGAAACTTGGCCAAGTCAGTCACCGTCGAGTAAATAGGTTTCCGGTATGGCGTAGCTATAAAAGGCTACTAAGCCCCATCGCTTTGGTATTCTGCTGGACTCGGATGCATTGAAAGGAAATGGAAGAAAAGGATGGGCAAGAAGTCTAGCTACACATTCAAGTGTTGTGCTTCTTTATTTTTTTGCGTAGATGTGAGGCTTAGCGAATTGTGGGCACTAAAAACTCGGTTTGGGATCTTTTGATGGAGGGGTGGTATGTGCTTCCATAGTTAGCTGCTATTGTGATGAATGCAATGCACTCTCTTTAGATATCTACTTCTGCGGAAGCGCGGTTGCAATTTGCGTAGGGAAGTCAATGGCCAGACAAGCTCTCTTTTTTGATAGACAATGAAATGAAATACATTGTTAAAATATATTGCTTTTTGGTGCTACACGATATGATGCGTGTTACGACAGTCTGGAGCATTCAGCATAGATTGCAGGGTGTCTGCCATATGCCACAACCTTTATAATTTGAAAATGTGCAAAACACAAAGGAATGAGTTTCATAGAATTCCGAACCAATGAACAGCTTTAAAGGTATATTAACAATATCTATTTCTGACTAGTAGGTATGATACGTGATGCCCCCAATCAAACTTCGACTTCCCCGCTGCCACAATGTGGACAGCTCCAACATGCATGCATGTCATTCCATAATCATTAAACGGGTATGAGAGCATCAAAAACGACTTTTCGCCCGCGTGCCCAGCAGTTTCTCCTACCTTACCTCACCCAACGTATGTACAAGCAGAAGAAGAATTCAGTCAGAAAAAGGCGGAAAGGTTTAAAGAAAAGCATAATACAAGGGTGAAACTATGCAGGGAAAGGTTAATCCCATCCTCAACAAAATCGCTTAGCCAGAATTCATTATTTGCCATTCTTCTTTGGCGTCTTGGATTTTGGTGTCTCCGGCTTTGATGCCTTGGATTTTGGGGTTTTTGATTCTGGCGCCTTCACCTCGTCGGATTTAACGGGAGATTTGGCTTTTGCATCCAAGTCCTCTGGATAGATGCTACCTTCGGCGTTGTCGAAGAGAGTTTGGTCGCCCTTGCCACCCATCTCAATGAATTCATTTGGATCCCGTTGAGCTGCTGGGACTTCTTCATTCTTGTTTCCATTTTGCATCGTGTCTTGTTGAGTTGAGGGCTGGTTGATACAATTAGACTTAGCATTGGGATTTTTGATGTATACCTTAACAGGGTTTTTGTCGGAGTTGATGTGAATGATCTTGGAAACCTTAACCTCGTTGATGTCGCTGAGTAGTGTTCTTTCTCTTACGATCTTACGCTTGCTAAAGTCGAGACCAGCAAGTCCGCCGACTAGACCGTCTGTGCTATCATGAACATTGAGAGTCTTCTGAGTCATCCATGAATGCGCCAAGCACTCATCAACGGTATAACGCTGCTCCGGGTCGACTGTCAGCATATGATCAATGAGATCCAATGCTGGATCACCAATACTGTCCCAGTATGGAGAAGGATAGTCAAATCTACCGAGCTTGATCTGGGCTTTGAGGTCGTAAGGATTGTCCCTGGAATACAATTCATCGGAAAAGGGTGGGAATCCACAGAGGCATATGTATAGAACGACTCCTAATGACCAAATATCAACTGCACGAGTGTATTTTCGATGGTGGCTGTCTTGCAGGATTTCCGGGGCTACGTAGCTTGGAGTACCACAAAGCGTTGTCGTAAAAGACGCTTCTCCAATAATTTTTGAGAGACCAAAGTCTGCAAGTTTTACATGCAAGTCTTCATCTGTCATCAAAATATTTTCTGGTTTGATATCCCTATGTACGATACCACGTTCATGCTATTATTGATTAGTTAGCTAGAATCGACGGAAAGTTATCAAGACAAGCGCTCACCAAGTACTTCAAGCCTTCAAACAATTGAACGAAAACCTTTCTTGTTTCTTGTTCTGTAAGTTTGCCCTTTTTGACAATCCAGTTAAATAACTCTCCTTCCGCTGCGAGCTCTAGGACGAGGTAAGTTCCGCCAGGTTCATCAAAAGTATCTTTCAAGCATAGAATGTTCGGATGACTGACGCCCATTAGTATTGCAATTTCTTGCTGCAAGCCTTCAATTCTTTGTTTTTCTCCGAGGCCGGGATTCCTTGTAAAGACTTTGACTGCGAAACGTTGACCTGTAGCCTTTTCGACGCATAAGTAAACAGTTGCATAATGTCCTGACCCAAGTTTTTCTAGTAGTAGGTATTTCTGCAAGAATTTGCTGGTTTCGCGCAGCTTTGGGTATCGAAAGACAAATCTGACATCATCCACTACTTCTATTTCATCTCCATCTTCGAGTTGGCGACGTTTGTTTCGTCCAATGATACTCTCTTTGATGAAGGTGCCATTGCTTGACAGATCCTCGACGAATGCAACGTTTAGACCTGCTTGATTTTCGGTGAAAATGAGACAATGTCTATTGGAGACCCTGATATCATCGATGTTGAGATCTAGAAAGATCGTTAGTACCACACTTTTGTGTCAGATTGTCTGGGTGTCACTTACCACACTCTGGATGTCGTCCGATCAAGTATCCTCCAGAAGCAATGCCTTTAAATTTAGTAGCTTCATAAGCCTCTTCTTCCTTATTCAAATCTTTACCTGCACGAGGGTTTCCAAGATCACTGTCCTTATCTGGCAAAGGACAAGCATTTCTTCTCCTCAAGACAAGACGTCTTCCATACTTGTAGTTGAGAGGCATCAAGTATCCCCAAACACCTTCCTCTTCCTCATCTTCGACCTGGCTTGACAACGTAGTTGCGTCTCGTTGTGATTGGCTCAATTCTTGAGTTTTTGCTTGGGAATATCGAACAGGAGATGACAAAGCTTGTGAATCCTTATGGAAACGTTCATTTGGTTCTGGAGTTCGGTGCTGGATCTGGCTTGGTCGACCCTCTGGTGGTGTTGCAGTGACATCTCTAAGATTGTCGCTAGAAGAAGAATCTCGATGGGTAACCGGGGAAGGAAGGTGCTGCTTATTCGAGATTGGAGTATGACCCGGTTGTGAGAGTCTTTCTGAACGGCGCGGCTTCTTGTATGATTCGCTCTCTTCGATCGTTCCTGCCTACATTGAGATTATCTGTTAGCCTTTCCGAATTCGACAACTATAAGGAAGGGATTATTTTCCTACCCTGTCGCGCTTCAAATTGCCTTTTCCTCTTTCTGAAGGCATCTTGACACAGATTGAAGGTCGGGCTGATTCTTGATGCGATTTGAGATAGTATATTTCGCAGAAAGTGCACGAGTTGAGAGATTGAAGTGAGCTGAGGTGTTGAGCTTCTGCAGATGTTGCAAATGCGTTAATTCTTAATGAAAGTAACGGTGTACGTAGCAATTCAAACGGATTATCAGTGAGTTTTTCTTTGCGAGGAGTATATTTTCTTTTGATTGGGGAGTCGGATTGACTGATTGATTCATTCTTTTCGATAGGTAATCAGAAGGACTAGGTACTCCAGATCTTCTGTGCCATGCTAGGAATAAGGGCTCGGCCGCTCGGGGTAGAATGAACTAGGGGCCCACCAGCCTTTACTGCCTAGAAACGAGAGAAAAATGTGTCGATCGCATCAATATGTGCACGTAAACCGCAAACCGCAAACCCCGCCAGCTGCAGAGGAGAACATGCGTGAGCATTCACTTGTCATATTACATGCGGTGAATTGGCAGCACCACCACAAAAGAAAATGTCCCCCAGGCAGCAATTCCCACGGTACCTAGGTAGGTATCTCGGGCACGAAGAGGGGAAAGGAGAGGTCCGCATGTTGACTGACATTGGCAGTGTTACTGATGGGATTGGTGTCGGTATTCGTAGCCATGATTGGGTCTCTCGTACCATTTCATCCACGAGTACAAAAGAGCATAAACACCACCAAGCTTCGACGCACGGGCAAACGTTATCATCACTATGTATAAAAATCACTTTTTCCCCATGTTGAAGTGGAACTGAGACTAATAATGAATGTGGATATAAGGTAAATGTATGCCATATGGCCAGTGGGGGTGAAGATTTATTAAGCCACGAGTAAGATGTTTTGGGCTGAAATTTGCATCAGTCTAGATTTTGTCTAGTTCTTCGCCCTCACACATGCAATATCATCAAATATCTCGAGAGCCTCAACCCAAATTCTAGTTTGAACCGATTCCCTTCGAGCTGGGATTAGTCAAATACAATATCTCGTGATATATATGCATGCGCGGGTCTTGTGAATACACGAGTAGTGTAAACAATATCAGAAGGGGTCTGCTGGACCATTGTAAAACATAGTCTCTAGGTCTCTTGTCATCTGATGTCGACCAAGGCTCTCTACCCCGGTACCTTATGATGACGGAACCTCGAGTCTTCTAAGTGTCCCAAGGTCTTTGCTTAAATCTATCTCGTACCTCTTCAGTAAAGACTCGAAGTCGTACCTAGTCCTCAAGTCGAAGCTTGAAACGGCTTGTTGTAGTTTTGAATGGATTTTCATCAATAGGCCGTGAATCTCAACTTTCAAATCTTGTCTTTCTCTTGACGCCTTGCGTGTTTGACGAATTAGGCCTACCCTTATCGAGTCCCGCCATGATTCGTTCGGCAGTGCTTTTTTGTCCCTTTCCATTAATGCTACTGGTATTTGAAATCGCGCTGCGAGTTTCGCCCGAGGCTGTTGCAGGTACGAAGTCCAGAGCTTCCCTCTGGCCTCGAGCTTTCTTTTCCTCTCGTTCCTTCAAGATTTTTTGTTGGCTTTTCGAGAGTTCCTCTTTGTAAGCATACTCGGGAAATCCGGCCGGATTCCATAGATCCTGAGGAAGGGTTGTTGCGTATTGTTCCGCCTCGTCAATATCCGCAAAGTCCATGAGCTTCTGCATCAAACTCGGATTTTTGAGCGCCGCTGACTTTGCAAGCTTTTCATTGAAATGTGTCCCCTGCTTTTTGAGGTCGAGGAAATGCTTAAATTTCGCGTTCGTGCTGGTAACTGGTGAACCTGGAGGTGAAGGGGGAATATCGTAATTAGGGACAGTCGGGAGGGTGAGATCTCGTAACAAAGCTCGGTTCGCGGAGTATGGTGACTGTGGTTCTCCATCGCGTTCCCCGTTCATGAGATCCTCTACTTCTGAGAAGTCCGTCGCCTCGACTGGTCCCAGTTGAGGACCAACGAGTGGAGCGTTTGGTTTTGGATTGCTTGGTAGTTCAATAGTCTGTGGATCTTCTGTAGGCGGAAACCCTCTCGCATGTGGCTGCACATCTTTCAAGCAGTCAGAAGTGCTGTAAGTCTAACTTCTACCGTAAGGTTCGCGTACCTTTTGCTGTGCCATTTGCAGTAGAATTGTTGGATATTAAATCGCCAGAAGTCTATAGCCTATGATGTCAGCGACTTCTATAATGTCAATTGCATTGAACAGATACTCAGCTTACGTTTGAAGAGCTCTGCGGCTTGTCAATCTGAAGAGAGTCCTCCTCGTCGCTGCTTCCATAATCTACTAAACCTGCCATAATGGTTGTATTGCGAGTGGTTTCGATAAGGAAGGATCATTTACATGTACCGGCACACAAGTGATAAAAAGTGCCAGTGCTAGCTTTCCGCGTTCCAGATTGGTTCCCGGGGCTTATTTTCCGACATTTGGCCTCAGGTTGCAGAAGGCGCGTCCCGAGCTCTGCCTGGAACAACGAGAGCTCCTCAAGCTCCAACACTATCAATCAATAACTTTACCCCCATGAACATTTGAAGATACCACACAATACCTTAACAACCCTTCCAATCCCAATAACCCTTCAAACATCATGAATCACCTTCCACAAGCTTGGGGCCGTGTAAGTACAAATATACTCCCAATATGAGTGAGATATGTCCAGGTTACTGACGTTCAAATAGCCTAGAGATGATGTTTATGGCGCCTATGATGCTTCATATCTTCAACAAAACGGACCAAATCAACACACTCAATCGCCCATCGTCACTGGTACATCGGTTGTGGCGTTAAAGTTTAAAGACGGTGTCGTAATCGCAGCAGATAACTTGGGTATAGCCTATAACTATACGCTTCAAATGCATCTCACTAACAATTCCAATAGCATCATATGGTTCTCTCGCACGATTCACAGACGTAAAACGTCTTCGAAAGTTCGCAGATACATCCGTTGTTGGATTTGGTGGCGACGTATCAGATATGCAATACTTGGATCGACTTCTCCAGTCCCTCGATACCGAAGAAGCATACGGCGCATCAGGTCACACCCTCAATGCTCATAACCTCCACAAATACCTCTCGAAAGTCCTTTACAAGCGTCGATCCGACTTCAATCCTCTATGGAACACCTTACTGGTTGCAGGATTGGATGAACATGATAAACCTTTCTTGGCGAGCGCCGATTTATTGGGAACCACATTCTCTTCTCCAAGTTTGGCTACTGGATTCGGTGCACATTTGGCCCAGCCGTTGTTAAGAAAGGTTGCACCAGATGAGGAGGCTGCTGCAAAGTTGACCAAAGAAGCGGCTTTAGAGGCAGTTAAAGAGAGCATGAAGGTCTTGTTTTACAGAGACGCTAGGAGTATGGACAAGTATTCGATTGCGGTTATTACAAAGGAAGGTATCGATTTGAAGGAGAACGAGGAATTGGAGAAACAAAGTTGGGCTTTTGGTAAGATTTCAAGTATCAAACACTCCGTGATGGTATGCTAACAGTCAAATAGCTGAACAAATTCGGGGATACGGGACCCAGGTCAACTAAATGGATGATTTTAATATACCTTGCGCTGTAAACTAGACAATGATGAAATGAAGCATATCAAGTTTTGAGGTTCCTTGCCTCGTGGGTTAACAAACACCATCCATCTCATCCCCAATCTATTTCCTCGGTCGTTTGAATGTTTTTTTGATTTGTGTCGTTTCTGTAGGTGCAAGATATTGTGTCAGATTTTGAAAGTTTAAGAAATCGGTTCTTGCCATGTTTTTGTGGAATTTTAAGAGTAGGATCTCCGAATACGCTGTTGATATACCTAGGTAGGTACATTCAACTACCTCTTCCGGCCTTTTATGTCGGAATGAATGATGGAGCGAAGTTGGTTTAGTGAAGTTCATACGTCAACACTAATGAAGGGGTGATCTACCACAAAGAAGGGATGTAATTGCAGCATTTCTACTCCTTACGTTGCGTTCACACATATCTAGTCAGTAATCACCTAAACTTTTCGAATACTAATAGGCTATCGTTGTCTACATAGATAGGTAGCTGTTTCCGAGAATAGCGATTTCACGTTATCCAAGCAGTTAAGTTATAACATGTGCATGTCCTAGCCCCACTTATTAGCTTCGATACTCCATGAATGTCACCCCTACACTTTCATTGGTCAAAGCTATCCTCGCCAAAAGTGTAGGGAGAAACCGAAGCAAGAGACTATACTTCCTACTTTCTTATATAAAATATGAGGTTCTTACGTTCAGCTGTTTGCTTTTCTTTAAAGATTTTACTACTCTTCAACTTTCTTGATTACTATACTTCGAAAAAGAAGTTCTGTTCTCAATATAAAAAATCTTCAAAGTGTTTAGTCGAGCAAAAGCCTATTCAATATGACTAAAGTCCTTGCCTCCGAAGATATCGTCTCTCCAGAATCTACCAACCAGTTCCCAAGATCTTCCTCGGATGTCCCATCTCACTCTATAGATATTGAGAAGAACTCCCACCTCCAAGATCCATCTGAACCTCAAAATGGTTTCCAGACAGATCACCAAAAGACTTCCCTTTTTAAAAGTTTGGGATGGCTTGATCGGCTCCTAGCTTTATGGATCTTCCTCGCTATGGCCATTGGTATCTTGCTGGGAAACTTTGTGCCTAATGTCGGGACTGCATTGCAAAAGGGAGAGTTTGTGGGTGTTAGTGTGCCGATTGGTTCGTACTTATTTTCTTCCTTTCTGGTCTAGAGTGAAGTGTCACAACAGAGGATGTCGACTTGAGCATCTAATGTAGAGGAAAGGTTAAGACGTATTAATTGGTCTCCGCGCTAATACAATAATGATAATATAGCTGTGTGTTTGTTGGCAATGATGTATCCCATTCTTTGCAAGGTCAAATTCGAAACCCTGCATCTTGTCTTTCAGAAGAAGGATATTTGGGTTCAGATCGGATTTAGTTTGGTCGTTAATTGGATTGTTGCACCGTTGTTGATGGTACTTGGACCTCTCCCATCTATCTTTCACTCTATTACAGGACGCTAACCAAGACTCACATATATATAGTTGGCTCTAGCATGGGCCTTCCTCCCCGACAAAGAAGAGCTTCGATCCGGTCTGATACTTGTGGGAATAGCTCGCTGTATTGCCATGGTATTTTACCTTCCTCTTACTTCATCTTTACAAAATAGTCGACTAATGCCTCTCAGGTGTTAATATGGACCGGCCTAGCCGGCGGCTCAACTTCCTACTGCGCTATCCTCGTGGCCATAAACAGTCTATTGCAAATGGTTCTCTTCGCTCCCCTCTCCGTGCTTTTCATCTCCGTCATATCCGGCGCCGAAGGTCCTGCCGAATTCTCCTACTCAACCATCGCCTCCAGCGTAGCAGTCTTCCTCGGAATTCCTCTCGCAGCCGCTATCCTCACACGTTTTCTCCTCCGCCGCCTCACATCTCCCTCCTGGTACGACACTGTATTCCTCAAATACCTCTCGCCCCTCTCTCTGCTAGGTCTCCTAGCCACTATCTTGATCCTTTTCGCAAGTCAGGGTCAACATGTTATCCAGCAGATCGTTTCGGTCGTACGAGTTGCAGCTCCTCTAGTCGTCTATTTTGCGATTATCTTCTTCTTGACTTTATTTGTGTGTGCCAGAATGGGTTTCGGATACAAGGTTGCCACGACGCAGAGTTTCACAGCGGCAAGCAATAATTTCGAGTTGGCCATTGCTGTGGCGGTTGCGACATATGGTGCGGATAGTGAACAGGCGTTGGCTGCTACGGTTGGTCCGTGTATGTATTATGGATATGCCTTATTAGGAATATCTTTACTGACATTTTTCTATAGTGATTGAGGTGCCAGTATTGCTGGGGTTGGTATATGTGGTAAGGTGGATTGGAGAGAGAAGGGGATGGAAAGATTAGAGTCTGGGGTGGAGTAGACGTTGGATGTACGCGTAGAGAATCCAATTAAGAACATCACTTGCATTATTTGGTGGGTTCAGGGGTTTATAAGAGACGTATTAGAAGGATTGTATACCGGACCTCAAACCTTCCAAAGAATAATTCATAATTCATGATCAAACTATAGATGTAATCCTGCATATATAGCTCCTGGTAATTCTCAAGCATTGGGGATACTAGCCAAGTTACATCTCAGATAATTATTTTCAATCTTCCTACATGCAATACATATTGTTAGATAATTATATGTACACATTATGACCACCATCATATAGCAACACGCCAAGCAACACACCCGGTAACTCCAACGCTGAGCAATTCATAGCAGATCCCAAAAAGGGAGGATGTATGTATGATAATGGCACACTGCAGCTTTATTCATCGCTATCGTCACTATCCACAATTCTCCGCTTGGCTCCTCTCCCCCTTACATCGCCATCCCTCTTCCTCGTAAACATGTTCGGCGTCGCTTTCTTCCCACTACTTAATACACTACTAGATGGAAAATCTACAGTTTTTTTAGTGGTAGTATCACCTCTGACGAGATCTTCAATGGTAGGTAAGTCATCATCGCTACTTTCTTGCGTCATCGTAGGTATCGATCTTTGAGAAGACAGGTTCTTAGCCTTATCTCTCTCCACTGCCCTTCCCAACAATCCGCCTCTTCCTCTCCGCTTTTGTCTCTCATCCCCATCCCATCTCTCCATCTGTGGTGGGCTTGACGAAAAGCTGGACGTCCCTGTAAGAGTCATCTGGGTTTGAATTTGCGTGGGATCGATGAAATCAACCAGACTTCCCAGATCCGAGTCATCACTCGCTTCTAGATCTTCCATGTCACTGGTTCTGTCAACTCTTTCACCCGGCCCTTCTTCTTCGGAATCGGGTGTTGGTTGAGGAATTTGAGACGAGCGGAGATTGGATACCATAGCCATAGATGCAGTACTGTCTTCCGAGTCGGAATTCTCGTGTTGAAGAGGGCGGTTACGACGCGTCGGAGCCTTTTTGGGTATGGCTTTTCTAGATGCAGGTGTTTTCTTGGGCGCAGATGTGGTTTTAGTGACTTGAGGAAGTTTTGAAACTTGTGTGGGCTTAGGGGCTTTAGGAATTCTAGCGAGTTCTGCTTCTAATGGCATCGTTGGCATTTTACCGAGGTCAGATGGTGCTTCATCTCCATATGGTTTGATATCACGGTCCTCAGATGCTTGGGATCTCGAAAGCTTGCTGAATAGATCAACGCATTTTCTGGTGTATTTCCCGTGTGAAACCTTAGCTGTCATGGTTAAAGATCGTTGTGTGATTGTCTGAGCTGTCAAATCGGGCATCTCGACTTCTTCCAGAGCACCATCTGGCACTCTCAAAAAACGGCGATCAAGCTCTGCCATATCCCTCCCACTTAGTAGCACGGAGTCGAGTAAGGGTATTGGCGCTAGCTCGTCGTCATTCAGCTCATTAGGCTTTCGTTTGATGCCGAATATTCTTGAAGGGGGGCCCGCAACATTGCCATTGAGTTTCGAGGCGTTACGAAAACCCGTCTCAACACCATCAGGCATATGAAATTTCTTTGCTGGCTTCTTCCTGGCTTTGGCACGTCGTTTCGGTTCCGGCAAAGATGGATCTTGGGTATTCTCCGGAGGAATTTCAATAAAACGTTTTTCTACCTCAGGTTTAACATCTCTCGGAATGATCCGAGCAGATAAATCATGACGAAAAGTGAAGCGAGAACCAGAACTAATCATTCTTTGCATCTGCTCATAATTGTCCTTCGACTTCTTGTATGAATCTTCCTCCTTCCCGCGCATGAGAAGGAGAACAATCTTGCCAGCTCTCTTTCTTCCTGTACGTCCCATTCGCTGCAACATCCTAATAGGGGATGAAGAAGAGTCATAACAGACGATCAGGTCAACTTCTCCAATATCCAAACCCTCTTCACCGATACTTGTCGCAACTATAACATTTATGCCTCCTGCTTTGAATTTGCGAATGGTTTCGAGCTGTTTTTCCTGATTCATACCTTCTGAGCGCTTCGAGTCACTTTGGCCTACAAAGACAGATGCTTTGATCATTGGCCCATGTTTGTTAAGTACCCGTGCTATATCTTCAGCACTATCTCGGTATTCGGTGAAGACAATTACCCGAGTGCTTGAAGGTGGCATATTGTCACCCGTCAACCCAGCGCCCGCGTCAAGAAAGTGATTCAGCACTGTATCGCACAGATGAGTGAGCTTTGGGTGGCCAATAAATTCTTCTTTGTTAATCCAACTTTGAATCCTATCCATCATCTTTTTAAAGTCTGGATCATTAACGACTTGGTTTTTGTATTTCCCGCCCTTCTTGTTTCCCTCGACCTCTGCTCGGAAGTCCTTGATATTCGAAAAGAACGGCCCGATTCCATGAAAGTTGAGAATCTTTATCGCATGCCCCATACTCGTCAACACAGTAAACAAGGCATTCATCATTCCTTTGACGCCCATGTTCGCACTCTTACCTGCACCAGATGCCATCCACGTTTTTCTAGCTGTAAGCATGCCAAACTGAGTGAGTGACATGGGATCCTTATTGTAATAGGCTTTCTGCGAGCATAGCAAATTGACAAGCGGCTGAAGCGCCTTGCTGAAGAGGTCTCTGACCATAATGATCTCATCGGAAGGGTCTATGAGAATCTCAGTGATATCTCGCCGATGTACGTACTCTTTAATGTCGATGGACTCTTCTGTTCGAATTTCGACCTCAGCAATCTCCAAATTATCAATTACCTCCTGAACTGCTTCCACGGTTGATCCAGGTGTGGCTGTCAAAGCAAGTACACGGAAACTCTTGTTGAATCTTCGCAGAAACTCAACGACTTTAGTATATGCGTATTTCCCGGTTGCTCGATGTGCTTCGTCAACAACCAGAAGTGCGATCCTCTTAGGGTCAGCTATACCAGTCTTCAAATCATTTTCGACAGTCTGTGGCGTCATGAAAAATACTCTCTTTTCATCCCATTCTTCGGCTCTTAAAGCGGGCGTCTGGTCTCCTGTGAGCATAGTCGTTGATGATCTCGGTATACCCGCAATCTCGAAGCAAGCCTTAACTTGCTGAGATACCAAAGGTTTTGTTGGCGCCATGAAGACTATTTGTGAGTTTTTCGTCCACCGGAAGAAGTTGAGCATGATGGTTGCCGCGATAAATGTCTTCCCGAGACCTGTTGGTAAAGCCACCAAGAGATTATTAAAAAGTCCCTTATGTACGATGGTGTATTGATACCGCCGTTCTGGACCTAGGTTATTTGGATACACCCATGTTTTGATAGCCTCCCGGTCCAAAGAATGATGCGTCGGTGGCTCTGGTACCTTATCTACCAAGTAATTATGCACCTTTTTAGCTTGAGTGGAAGATGGCGCCTGGTTCGGAGCACGCCCGCCAAAGAGTGTAGTTTGGCGAAGGCCATTCTGTGGTGCGACCAGTCGCTGAGAAATAATTGATTGTGTAGATTCGAATGGTGGCGATGAGTTTATCGTAATCAAACCAGTTGACATGCCTTGTTGTGGCGGGCTTGGAGAGAAAGCATCGGATGGCAAATCCTCGAGCTCTTTGGAGAAATCATAGGCGGCGGCTGGCGCGGGCTGGGGAACAATATTCTGCTTCTGGGCTTTGGTAGGCCGAAACACAGAAGCCAAAGCCTGTGTGGACTTGGGCTCTAGTTCTGGTGATGGGAGTGGTCTCGGCCTTTTATATATAGGTCCTCTAATTCTGTAAGGACTCGAATCGGGCATTCCATCCGCTTGTGTCGCCCCCATGATGACTGCCGCCGGGACTTCTTCCGCGCCGAGATGTATTCTGTATTTAGACTGCCTTTTCTCGTCTCCTTCATCATGGTCGCTAGATGCAGAGCCTCGCGATCGACGCCGTTGCTGGATTGAGAGACCGTCATCATTGTAATCGTCGAGCTCTTGGTCTGAGCTAATTCGCCTTCGTTTTCTGCGATGAGGGGAATTTGATGGTAGAGTTTGCGATGCTTGGGTCAGTGCTTCAGCCACATCCCAAACGTCTTCATCAATATCTCCATATTCGTCATCCGACATCTCTGTCAAGTTTGAGGTGTTTCCTTGGGGTGTTGGTTGGGGCCATAAGAAAGCTGTCGCGGATATCGATATAGCCAAATCGCGTTCCTTATCGCAATTGCTGATTGGGGAAAGCAAAATCGCGTCTGCACGTGACTATACTTGCGATAAAGCAATATTTTGGCAATTTGGCCTGCCGTACAAAATTCGCTTCAATTGCAATTAATCCAAGTTTCCCTTTCGACCAAGAGACTTCAACATAAGGATAAAAACCAAGCTTGGTGATTCAACTTCGTTGCGCGAACAATATCCAAAGCCAGCATTTTAATTTTAGTGTGATAGAGTGATATTGATAACTGGGTGAAAACTGAGGGATCTTGAGGGTTGAGTTATTTCGGATACCTGTGAATATCTAGCATATATATATATCAGCAACCAACCAACATTCAAGGGTGCCAAATTGACATTTAAAAATGGTCAATTAAAATGTCTACAGAATGATTACTATTTTGAAATACCTTTGTCTTTCATGGTTTCGTTCTCGCGCTATATTATAGGTATCAAATCACCGGAGCATTTTTGAGGACGCGGAATAATTATGGCATCTAAACCTGACAAGACCATTCTCGAAGCCTCCATGGGCAGATATATGAGAGGATTAAGAAATCACAACACTCTTGGAGAGTTTAATGTAGTCTATCCATCATGAAAAGAAAGAAATCTTTTTTGTTCCTTAGCTAATCCAGAAACAAAGCTTTAAAGAGACGTAGGATATTTTTCTAACAAGAAGCGAGACGTGTGGGGAAGCGAGGCATTTTTCATCACACAATACCTAGGCCAACAGCTATTCCATCATAATTAATTTAAAGCTATGACTTAGCAGACTATATAAAGTCTTTGGAATAGAGAAGTTGCCTCAATAACAGGTGCTGCTCACCATTTCAAAGCTTCATATGCAACTTTCCCGAAGCGAATGATTGGAGAGCATCACGTTCCCAGTCTCGCAAATACTGTCAGATTGTCTCTAGCATGAAAGATAGTATTTGTTTGTATGAGTAGAATACAAAAGACATAGCATTCATGATTTGCGTAGGCTCTATATATCTAATTATATTCTATCTGAAGAGCTAGCTATATATAGGGAATGATATACCTTATATAAAGCCTACCAGAAAAAGCTAGTCTCTTTCGCATTCGCTTAGGGCTTTAATATAGTAGCTATTGAATTGAAGGCATTCACTGCGTTCACACCATATTCTATTGATGTTACGATTGATAGCCAATGGTATCCTACGACGTCTAGAGCATTGAAAGAATAGCTGAAGAGGTTCGACATTGGCCAGTCAGTTTCGTATCACAAATTTGTCCTTTCATCAACTCCTATACCTATAAGTCGACAATGACAAAAAGTACGTATATTCTGAGGAACCTATTCTTGTACACTTGAGTCTTCTAGGAACAAATAATCAACATTTGAAAATGTTTCCGTTGTAGTTTTCAACTTTCCGAACTTCAACTCGAAAATAATGAGGCGAACCCCGAAATTCGCTTGGAATAAAGATATGTATGCTAATTTATATTTGCAAGTGGTTTTTTTTCGTTGATCTTATCAAGACTCACCATTGCAGAGAATTTACATGCACAGTATCAAAGTCTAGTGTCACATCCATCCCGTCTTTTGCTGGCGGGTTGATATGGGTTCTAGTCGTTAAATTTAGGTTCCAATATTGACTTTGTTAACAAGCATATGATATTCTATGTATCTTCCCAAGTATTTGGAACGAAAATGCGCCGGAGCAATAGAAACTTCCTCAAGAAGCCCGCTGCCTCCCTCCCGATTTTGCATCGGACCTTTGCACTCGACCGATGGGAGGAGTGAGAAATTCCAGCTCGTTGGGTTATCCATTTGTCTGGTCGCCTGGGCCAACTAGTAGCAATGAAAAGATCCAAATTATTTGTCGTCATCGTCAAATTTTTGTCAGTATAATCGCACTCCCAAGATGCACTATTCCGTCTGTACTCCTTCAGTGAATCCGCTGGAAACTAGAGTCAAATCCAATCCTGTTTATCTTGGATGCAAGACTCCGTCTCCAAGCCGTGATGATAATCCTCCGAGCCAAGACGAGTACGTAGCTACCGGTAGAATAGTTAGTACATTAGGAATCGTGATGGAATTTCCGGTGCTGCGCCAACATCTTAGTCGGGATTTCAGCAATTTGGAAAGCAGGGTCTAGTTTCCTGAGGGCCACACGACCATCTAAATCGGTAGTACCAAGTACTATAAGTTCAAAATGGAATCTTGAAATGGCCCCCAAACACAACATAAACTATCTATATGCATGGAGGCTCTGTGCATCAGCTGCGAATCTTGGCTTATCCTTATCCAAATATCGATGCGTGGTCGCACACTCACCCACATGCAATTAAGCTTTTAATGCATGACTATTCTTCCCGTTGATCTCAATCATAATTGCTTTCCTCGCGTTCGGCATAGAAAGAAGCATGATATGGCCGTCGGCTTTCCGCATCATCCAGTAGTGCGGCCCGTCACTAACGTTCCAAATCTTTGTCGCAAGTCGCAGGCTCCCGATAATTTTCTTCCAAAAAACCAGCCTCGATATTCTCATAGGAAATGTTTCACGGTTGGGAGCAACCGAGGTGGCGTTGCAGGTGACACGAAGTGTGACAAGTCGTGAAAAGGCTGGCGCAGAAGACATGAGCATTGTACCATGTTACCTGGACTGCGTTTTTGGCAGGTGTGGTTTTGACATGTGCATTTTGACAATACTATCTACCAGATCTAAGATTTCTTCCAAATTGCTGCCCAAATTCCAAATTATGGTCCAGTATGCAAAGAAATAATTTAATCACACTGGCGATGCTTTCCAACTTCCCTCTGAGAGCTTCCCGTCAACTCTTGGAATTGAATCATTTACAGCTTTTGATTTCTCTTCATCAACCCTTGCAAGTCCTACTTCTGTAGCCGTTTCTTCTCCGGCGGTATCTTCCTCGTCTGTCTCATCTCGTATTTTGTAAATGATAACTGGCGCTGCGACAACAAGTGAAACAGCGAGAAGGACCCAGCAAATCAAAAATTCATTCGTCGCAGAAATGTTCGAGTTGTTTATGCGGTAACTGATAGCACCACCCGCAGACTGAATACCTTTATAAAAGCCGATATATATTGACGCCGTTCGAGTATCGCTAGTAAATCTTCCCAAGATCCTAGAATATATCAGCTCAAACTTGTTTTCCACTACCAACTCATGACTCACCAATATACACAGTTCTGCCACATGGCGTTGAAAATTCCATAAGCTATGTACAAAAACATCGGTCCAAGGTAATGTGCATTATCAAAATCCATTTTTTGACCCTCAGCGGCAATATCTGTTTGATAATAGTGCCCCTTCTGCCACATATATCCACCTGTCCAGATTCCAAAAGTTAGAAGTACAAGTCCAGCAACAAGCCCTTTTGCCCGAACAGACCGGCTCAGACGATCGTTATCCAAGGTATGGCCCACGACCAGCGCACCTAAAATCTCTGATAGCCAATAAAGAAAGTTGTTCAGAGCTCTGGTGCGGATGTTGAATGTTTTAAGGTTGAATGTGTTGAATTGATATGGATAACACCAGTTTGAAGTGAGAAACATGGGGAATAACAGAACAATAAAATAGTCTTTGCGGACCAGTTTGCAAAAATGCATTACTTCGTTGCGCCAGTCTGTTTCCACTGTTACTGTGACGTGGACGCGAGATCCATCCTTCCTTTTGACATTCTTGGGTTGGCACAGACAAAGAGACAATATCGCCCCAGCGAACATTAAAGCAATGATAGTAATGTATATATTGTCAGAAGCAACATTGCCGGAACTTGTTTGGAGCTCTTGAAAAAGAGTAACCTTGGGACAAACTGTCAGATTGACTTGACTGGAGAATGAAGTTACTCACAAGACTTCCTATTGCAGCACCACTATTATAGATGGCCCAGAACCAAGAGGTAGAGCGTCCTTTCTGCTCATCAGAGGGATAAGATATTAACATAGCCCCTTGCGCTGCCCAGAAGGGCCCTGCGCATAGTCCTAAAAATGATCCTCCAAAGATTAAAAGGCCTCGATTTTCGATGTGTTTATAAGCGAGAAAGCTACCGGCGTAAACCACATATGATATGCCACCAACAAATAGTGATGCCTTGAGTCCAACTACGTTGACTATGAAGCCAGCGAAGAACCCTACAATCGCAAAACCAGCGTAAAGTGCGATATTCGACTCATTTGCCGGACCGGGGGCTACCAATCCAGCTCCTCCAAGCCCATTGAGGGCATTGAACATACCAGGACATAGTAGACAAATGACTGCAACGGTTAATAGCTGAACTGACGGTGATGTTATTGGAGGAAGTTGTAAGAAACTGAATTTGCAAGAATGATGTATTAGGGAAATTTCGCCTGACAGACATGGAATCTCGAGGTAAGTCGAAGTAGCACTATGCTCAGTGCTAGGTCTACTTGTGATATGAGATCGCGTGATACTCATCTTTCAGAACCGATGCTTTAACACGATGACGAGGAGATTGGTGTTCTGAGGAAAGTTTAAGACGAGGAAAGAGAACACCACTATGTTCCCATGATCTTACTATATCAAGATAAGACTTAGCAGTGATCCCCCTCGTACTTGCCTTACATATTCAACAGGGATGTTCACGAAGTGGATAAATCAATATAATCAGTATAGTCTGCCAGTAGGCGAGTAGACATCGTATTTGCATACGTCAATCAGATGAGAGTACAGTTGTATGTATATGAAAATGAGAACAAAGCGCCCATTTCTGTCATGTTGCATATGTCTCTGCAGGATCTTTGCGGGTTGCCCCAGAATAAGCGGGAGTAACGGATCGGCCGTTGAACATCATCACAGTCGCTGTTCCACGGAGAGGGCCTAGCAACTCCAGAATATGATATCGGCCCCCACTATCCGAATGTTGTGTTTTTGTCATGTTGAAAAACTGCTATGTAGCTCCACTGAGACCCAAAATTTCAAGAGAGAAGGAGGAAGGCATAACGTGAAACCGAATACCTGGTAAAGGGAAGGAAGGGCGAGGTTGAGGTGCAGGGTTGAGAGACTCACATCACGTGCTTCCCAAAAATATCTCTCCTCAATCCAATGTTACGTGAAATCGAGACAATCATCTCATCCCGTCGTTTCTTCGCTCGAAATTCTATGTGAATAATGTTAGTACCCCCAAACCTGATGCGGGCTATTGATTTAAGGTTGGGTCCAATTCCATCTCCTTTCGTTGCCCGTTCCATGTACACATGCATCTGTTGATTGTATAGATATCAGCCTTTTAGTTCAGCTCAAATTGGTCAACATTGCTTGAATACGGAGGGCCCGATTATTCTTTAACGTTGAAACAAAAGCCCAGCTATCCTGGCGGTTTTTTTGAAGCTATCCTTCCAGTCAGATTGGTTTTAAAATCACAATGGACTGTACGTATAGGCTGTCTGCATTCTTGAGTAACGCCACTATGGAAGGTGGATCGGGAGAGTAGCGTCGTGCTTCGAAGGATTCCAATTTGTTCTCCACCGACACCTCGCACATATCTTATACTGTACGACGCAAGTGAATCTTACAATAAAATACACATGGGGGTAGGTATCTGGCGCTTGGCACGTGTGCAGATGAATGGAAGCTCGTCCACTCGGTCTCCATCCGCTTGCCATCATGTGGGAAGTAACACAATCACAAATCTCCACCTTATGGCTACTGATCGTAATCCTCGAGCCATAACTCCTAGTATATAGATATCAAGTTTCGATACGGAGGCTCTAGACTGCTCCCGTGTGAAACCCACCTCCACCAACCCGCACCCTCCCACTCGCCCTATCATAGGAACTGTGGTATTGAATTTATTAACAGATATTGGAAAATAGAGTCGTCTAAAAACAAACAGTTTTACAGATGTTAACGGTCCCTTAATTGGATCCTTTAAGTCATGGCGTCTTCTTTTGACTACTTGCATCTCTTCTTATTGCCAGCAGGAGTGTGCCGGCAAAGTAGTTTGCTATTCCCCGGCCCGCCATGTGTCTCCTGTTGATTCTAACAAACGAGATAGTTAGTGGCTTCGTACTTTACTAAATCGCGGCTTCAAATCGAGATAGTTGACATGCATCTCGTGGTGACGCGAGAATCTTGGACGCCGTTCTATCCTAGTCTTCCGCACTTTCGCAGTCAAGAGTATACTAGGTCCCGATGCATTTGAGGAGCTCCCTGTAACTATTATTGTCGCCTCTATCATTCTTTATCTTATAAATTGAGTTACGTTGTCCGTGTCCCGGACTTCCTCCACACCATTTCACAGATCTTGTACGCTTACTAGAATACTTGAAAACCACCTCCTTGGCCCCCAATAATTTTTCGACAACCAGTACGAAAGCCTCTTTTGTTGAAAAAATGCTTCCAGCGATCCTCATCTTGAATGACCGCTACTATCCTAGTTCCACAAACTCCCCTGCTAAGGTTGGAGCGACTGCTTTTGCGCTACAAGTAATACGAGTCCTGGAGGGGGCGGGGCTATTTTGCGGCGTGATTCTCTATGATCGTCAGAGTCACTTAGCGGCACCTGTTGTACAGCTTGTGACAAGAGATTCAACACCATGCGTCAAGTTGTCTTTCAATTTTGGCATGAACACTGTGCAAGTCCGATATGCCTTATGCGCCGCCACAGCTCTACTCATGGCAAAGTTTTCAAATATTCTACCACCAATGCTATATTATCAAACCGATACACTCCTCAGATATCATCCGAAGCGTCTACCTTACTGTGTCACCCACCACGGCCCTTTCTACGACGATTTCACTCGTCACTTTACGAAAGGCCTTGCTGCTGTAGCATATGGCTCCGAGAATAAAGCTTCTCATCTGGCAGTGACTCAGGAGGAGGGCTTGCGATACCTCAAAGCTTCTGATCGTGCCTACGTTCTACAGCACTCCAAAAAACAAGGCGATTATCTCATAGAGCGAGGTATTGATCCTGCGCGAATTCGAGCACTCAACCCCCCGATACATTCAATGAGAATGTATCACCATCATAAAACAGCCAATATCGAACAACTTGTATCCTTTTCATCGAGTGAAAGAAATCTCATCTTTACCGCCGTTGCTCGTCTAGATTATTTCAAAAATATAGAGTTATTAGTAGACTCGGCGGTATCACTCCTCGACCGTGGGAAACTTGTGCGCTTATTGATAGTGGGTGGCGAAGGGACTTCGGATACAGCATCAGCGAGATTGATAGCCCGCGTCCCACAAAAACATAGCGCTCATGTCAAGATCACTCCCAAAATTCCGAAGGATGACATGTATGCACTCTTTGATTATGTACGAACGCATGGAATATTCGTGTGTACATCACGCTATGAGACTCTTGGGATCACCCCACTTGAGGCAGCCCTGAGCGGTGTGGCCACAGTGATGCCTGACTGCGACCTTGTCGAAGCCTCACGTTATTTTCCCTCAAGCTTTCGCTTCGAGCCTACGGTAACCGGACTTTCGCATGTATTAGAAAGGTTCCTTCAGGACGAGTCGGGACAATCTGGACTGGAGCTGCAATGTTTCATTAACAGCTTGATTTCAGAGGAGAGATTTGTATTTGACTTGCTGGCGGCGTGGTCCGATTTCTCACAGCTTGCCCTCAAAACTTTACCCACTTCAAATAGTACTACCTTCAATAAACCCACTCGACCATTGAAGATCAGAGGTCGAAGATATTCCATGTAGCCCATTTCATGTATCTCATTTTTTCTGCTTATCCCGATTCCAAAAAAGGCCTGTTTGGGTGTTTCGTTGGGGGATTGATCATAGTAAAGCTTCGATAAATGATATGTGATTCTGACTCAAGCCACGATGCAGATATTGTTTCCTCTGTATCTTTTGATCGTTGCTGGGCGAGCCCATAATAAATATCATATGTAATGTGGGAATAGATCCGTTCATCATGTGCCAGATCCCCTTTCCGAGGCTGAACCTCCGTCCCCGATCACTAAGCGTCATACTTGGGGACAAATGGCATTTGAACAAAAAGCAGTACGAGCCGTCACTCCAGATATCAACTCTTGTAGAACTAAACGCCAAGAGGAAGGCAGACTGAACGAAAGCCAGATGCCTTTTGTCTGCCACATATACCTTCCAGAATCTTGCAATGAGGATGCTCGGCAGTCTACCCAAGGGATTGGGTAGCATGAAGCTATAGCGGAATGTTGGGATGGGATCAGAAAAGGTTTGAAGCTTTGTTGGACAACATGATCAACTCCTCCATCAAATCACTTTCGTGTTCAAATCGAGGAGGTAAACGTATGTTGATGCTATAAAGCTGCTTAAGTAATTCATAGGGATTCGGATAAAAGTAAGCGGATGTTTCCTTTTAAAGAATCGTCTTTCATTGGCTGTAACATTCCAGGAATTCCAGTCCCCACTGAAAAAGGCCGCTAGTAAGGTGCACCCGTAGACGCGTTCCTAGCTCTATGTAATAAATTGTGTATCTGATGTTGAGGTGGAATTGTTAAACATGACATTCTGCCCTCGTCAATGACATAGGTGAAAACTATGAAATTTATCAAGCCTTCTTGGCTTTCTCACAGCGGTAAGTTTGCCTTTATTGTCTACCGATTAATCTGCCCAAGAACTGGCTACTCGTGTTGTTCTATTGATGTCGCGTTTGGCTAACTTTTGCGCTCAATGCGCCTCGACATCTAGGAGAGCAGAAAGACCACGAAGTCTACAGTCTCCATGTATCGCCCGATGGTAAACGACTGGCGACAGCTGCTGGAGGTAGGATGGAGTATTCTAATTGCTGCATTTGCAAAGACTATTGCTAAATGCTGGAAACAGATGGCCACGTTAGAATTTGGTCAACAGAGGCGATTCTCGGGGCAGCAGGGGAAAACCCACCTGCAATACCAAGGCAGTTATGCCATATGAGTTATCATTCAGGCACTATACATACTGTTCGGTTCTCGCCAAATGGACGATGGCTGGCTTCTGGAGCAGACGACAAAATTATTTGTATTTATCAACTGGATACACAGCCAGCAGCACATTCTGCATCCTTCGGTATTTTTGAGCCTTTGATGTTGCGGGCAGACAATAAGATATATGCTGACGAGTATTAGGAACCAATGAGCCACCACCGGTAGAGAATTGGAAAATTGTTAAGCGTCTGATTGGACATGATAGCGATGTACAGGATCTTGGATGGGCTTATGATTCTTCGATAATGGTATCCGTAGGGCTGGACTCGAAGATTGTTGTTTGGTCAGGGCATACATTTGAAAAACTCAAAACTCTATCGGTCCATCAGAGTCACGTCAAAGGAATTACATTCGATCCAGCAAACAAATTTTTTGCGACTGCTAGTGATGATCGAACGATCAAGCTCTTTCGATTTACCTCACCGCCACCTAATGCTACTGCTTATGAATGCATGAACAACTTTACTTTTGAACACTCAATAGCCGCACCATTTAATTCGTCACCTCTCACGACATATTTCCGACGATGTTCTTGGTCTCCAGATGGTAACCACATAGCCGCAGCAAATGCAGTCAATGGGCCTGTGAGCTCTGTTGCAATTGTGAATCGGGGAGCCTGGGATAGTGATATCAATCTAATTGGCCATGAAGGTCCAGTGGAGGTTTGCACATTTTCGCCGCGTTTGTTTAGCAAGAACGAGTTCACCTCTGAAACTACGGATCAAAATGGTTACAGTACACAGCCTCTGGTTACGGTAATCGCCTGTGCTGGACAGGATAAAAGTTTGAGTATTTGGAATACCAGCAGCTCTCGGCCATTACTCATTTGCCAACAGTTGGCCAGAAAGTCAATTTCTGATCTTGCTTGGTCACCAGATGGACTGTCTCTCTTCGTCGCGAGTTTAGATGGAACAATAATCGCTGCACACTTCTTGAAGGGCGAGCTAGGTCATATTGCACCATTGATGGAAAATGAGAAAGCTTTGAATAAATTTGGTGGCAATCGCAAAGGTGCCGGTGTTGTTGAAGACGTGTCGTCAATCCAATTGGAAGAGATAAGCAGGGCCGATGAACGTCAAAAAACAGAAGGAAAGATGAGCGCCCTGATGGGAGGCTCCGGTCCAGTAGTCGTCAATAATGGAAATTCGTCGTCAACCCCAATGACCGGGGTAATCAATGCAGCCCCAACTTCGAATGGCAAGGCTTCACAACAACCAGAGACCCAACAGCCAGCTCCAGCTGATCCCAATGCAGAAAGATTGGACGCTTTAAAACAACGAGTTACAATTACGAAAGAGGGGAAAAAGCGTGTAGCGCCCTTACTTGTCTCTGCGTCAAGTACAGGATTGTCATCTTTACCCCAATCTCAGCTCATGGCGTCGAGTTCCAACAATGTTCAGAATGAAGCACCGGTATCAATATTAGATTTATCCAAACCTTACGATGGACTCCCAAGAGGTGGTCTTACGGCCATGCTGTTAGGCAATAAGAGGAAAGCCATTGTTATGGAAGGTGATGAAGAAGAAGATGATGATGAATATCCTAACAAGCGATCAGCACCAGCTTCTGGACCCGTTCCAATAGTAATCAATGGGGTTAGTGGATTGGAAAACGCTTTACCGATACCACCGGTCAATGGCGTTGTTCCAACCCCAGAATTCATTCGGCCAGCTGTTGTCAACCCATCTCTGTCGGTTAGTCAGGTACGCTTAGCAGTGCCAAAAATAAGAAGCCACGTTGTCAGATCCCTCAATCGCGGCAACCTTGCATCAGCAAATAGTAACGGTGCTGGAGGATCTGATGAAGGTGCAAAAGTATCCGAGGATGTGATATTGGAGGCCCGGAATCCCATTGTGATAGCCCCTGTTCAGGTCAAAGACCCTTGCCGAATCAGCACCATCAAACGAGGTATCACATTGTGGCAAGACTTTCTTCCTAGGGCTGTCATCTTAGTTACAGGTAACAAGAACTTTTGGGCGGCCGCTTGTGAAGATGGAAGTATTTACACATGGACCCCTGCGGGTCGCAGGATATTCAACGCTCTCGTGACTGAATCTCAACCAGTTATTATTGAATGCCGAGGCTGGTGGTTACTCTGCATTACAGCTGTTGGAATGTGCCATGTTTGGAACCTCAAAACTCTCGCCTCACCACATCCACCTGTCTCCATGGCACCAATTTTAGAAATTGCCATGCACTCATTGGGCACACATACAACATTTGCTCCAGGTGTAACATCAGCCCATCTTAACTCGACTGGTCATATCATTGTTACACTGAGCAACGGTGACGGTTACATGTATTCTCCTAAGATGTTTATTTGGCAGCGATTGTCTGAAGCATGGTGGGCTGTGGGCAGTCAGTACTGGAACTCTAATGACTCCTCAATCAGCCATTTGCAATCTACAGGGGTTGGTCCCGAAAGTCGAAAAGACGGCGAGATTGATAGCTCAAACTTATCAGCAGGGATCATTCCTCACCTGGAAAGACATACTACCGGTGAAGTGCTACTCAAAGGTAGAGCCTACCACCTACAACGACTCATCAAAACCTTACTCTCCAAAGATGGTTTTGAAGGCTTTGAATCAGGTGTCAGCATTGCTCATCTCGAAAATCGCGTTGCTGCTGCCTTGCAGCTTCAGGCCAAGGATGACTTCCGCCTCTATCTATTCATGTACGCGAAACGTCTTGGGGCAGAGGGGCTCAAGAACAAGATCGAGGAGCTTTTACGCAGCATCATTGGTGGAATTTTACAAGAAAAAAGCGATCTTTCCACAGCTGAAAAGGGGGAAGGATGGATGAGTGAAGATGATCAATTGTGTGGATGGGACCGGAAAGAGCTCCTGAAAGGGGTTGTACTAATATTGGGTAATTTTCTCTTTTCTTTGCTCGTCTAATTCTTTCATGGTCTATATGCTAATTCACCTGACAGGCAAATATCGAGATTCGCAGAGACTGACGGTACAATATGCGAGGGTGCTCGATATGGTCGACCACGAAACTATCTGAGCAACATTTTTTCATGGATGGATGGCTTCATTGCAGCGGCGTTGTGGATGGATGATTGGGCTTTATATGAGGGGATATCTGGAATCGGTGTCCTTGGTCTTGGCTTGGCAATTTCGCCTGTGTGCGAATATCATGTAATCATTGATAATACCCTGTATGTGATTATGAAAAGCGATTTGAAAATATTCTTGTTCGGGTGTTTTATAGTGTGAATAATATGATATTAATCTCGGATATGACAGATATGTCCGGCAAGATTTTCAACGACGCCACAGGATCTTTTGTGACCAGAACATCTTGGAGACCATTGGTCAACACATCTCTACCAAAACACTCGGCACAGACTAAGTGGCGGGAACTAGATATTAGACTCAGAACGCACTGCTTTGTTGCACGTCTATATGGTTGTACAGCTAAGATGGCGGGGTGTTTAGTTTGATGTGGGGAGCTGGCTAGTAGCGAATGAGATACTATTATACCCAGTATGAGTTGCAAAGAGAGAGGCATGATGGTAAAGCATACTTACTGCATAAAATACGTAGCTTTCATCAACTATCAATCACTACGAGATCGAACAACTCAAGGCCTCGAGAGCGAAATTATGGTCCAGAACCCATATGCCAAGGATTCGGGGGATCATCAGTGCTTCCGAGTCGAATCATGTCATAAAACCGAAAATAGATTATCACGCATTTTTGGAATATACTCGGTCGTATATCTACATAGTACTACACGGAAATCCCATGCCGAAAGTTTGAATTGAAATGCCGAGGTTCCGAGATGGATATTGAATAATTTCCCTCATGTTAGAATTGTACCGCGATTTTGTTCTTCCCACGCGACAAGTAGCTCACCAAGAAATCTGCCTTACCTTTTTCCACGATGCTGTGAACTAACCTCCATTGATGAGATGTTTTCATATTTGCTGATAGGTATATTGACCGGAAAGAATTGCCCACCGGTCGTGCGTGGATGAAATATTGTAGTTGTCTGTCTCGCGGTTGTCAATCTAAATCTTATCAGACGATGGTGTGCTAGGATGTCGACATCGCTATCAATGATGGACCCATCTGCAGTCAGGATTCAAATACATAAAGTTTCACATTGACTCTTCCACAGTCCGAAGATCCAGAATCTCAAGCTCAGAAGCTCAAGCTCACCTCCAGACCTTCATTCACGGCCGACACAACTAAGGTAGTTCACAATGATTTTGGAATACTTTCATCATTTCATCGCCGAGCTGGGCCTCATTAGTCTCTACAAATCACCCCTCGATACAAAACTGCTATGCCTTCAACGCTTCACCCGAATGTTTGCATATGCCACTGCCACCCTCATCCTCGTTGAATATCTGTCTATACTTCACATCTCCAAGACGAAGATAGGGGTCTTCATGACGTTGACATTGATTGGAGACACACTGATCAGCTTTGTTCTTACACTGTTCGCAGATGCGCTGGGAAGGAAATCTATCTTGGCGGTGGGCTCAGGGTTAATGATGGGGAGTGGTATAGTTTTTGCGATCTGTGAGAACTATTGGGTTCTACTTGCTGCTGCCGTTTTGGGGGTTATTAGTCCCAGGTATGAAACAGCCTAATTTGTTGCTGTTCAGAGGTGCTGATATCACGTTCAAAGTGGAAATGAAATAGGTCCTTTCAGAGCAATCGAAGAATCCACTCTTGCACAGCTTACTCCCTCATCAAATCGAAGCGACATATATGCGTGGTATTCGTTGATAGGAACAGCGGGCCAGGCGTGTGGATTTGTTGTTTCTGGTTGGGTCATCAATTACTTGCGGAATGAGTGCGGCTGGACTGATGTCTCTACATATCGAGCGGTATTTTGGAGCTACGCGCTATTTGGATTCATTAAATTTCTACTTTCAGTAGGACTTAGTCAAGCAGTGGAGATTGAGAGAAAAGATTTACCAGTCGAAGACCCTGAAATTGCTCCATTGTTGGGTAACGGAGCTGAAGAGGTGGTTGCTACGAAAAAAGGTTATTTTGCCTCAAAGTTGCCCGATATAAGTAAGGAGAGCAAGATAGTTGTGTTGAATCTTTGCCTCTTGATGGGGCTTGATTCCTTTGCGTCTGGTCTTGTACCTCTGTGAGTCTGATTCCATTCTACACTTGCCCTGTTAAGCTAATTAGAGGAACACAGTTCATGGGTGACTTATTTCTTCCGTGAGAAGTTTGGCATTGAAGAAGGGAAACTGGGCTCTCTTTTTTTCACTACGAGTATTATATCAGCTTGCTCAATGCTAGTTGCTTCGTCTTTAGCAAAACGTTTTGGAAATGTCAAGGTACTCTTTTTTAATTCCTCTCACGATGCAGTTGTTACTAACACAGTACCTCCAACAGACAATGGCATTGACTCATTTTCCCTCTACTATCTTTCTCGCTTTGATCCCCGTGCCTTCTAGGCTTCCCTTTGCGATAACTTTTCTCATACTCCGACATTCCACAGCATCTATGGATGCAGTACCGCGTTCTGCCTTTATCGCCGCAGTCGTCCATTCCCATGAACGCACTGCGGTCATGGGACTTTTGAATGTCGTTAAGACATTTGCGCAAAGTCTCGGCCCAGTCATCACGGGCGTGTTGGCTGGACACAATCTTTTCTGGGCTGTATTTGTCTCCGCGGGAATTCTTAAGGCTTGTTACGATTTAGGGCTACTGGCTGTATTTGCCGGTCACCAGACTCACGATGACAAGGTAGAGGAGGAGAGGAGAGTGCTAGAAGCGGAAGCAAGAGCGGTTGCAGAGAGAAGTGCAAACCTGGAACGCTAGATGACGCATGGCATTAAGTGTTAAGAAATGGCCAAAGATGATACCAGTTTCATTTTAGTTAGATGTACAACAATAGGCTATATGGGCTGTTTACCAATCATTATCTGGTCTTTGTAGTAAGAGTTCATCTGAACAATTTTGTAAACTTCCACTATAGAAATCTTGGGACCTTTTGAAAACTACCTGTGAACATAACCCCGTGCTTGATACACTCCGTTTGCCCTCTGCTCCAAACAGGCTATAGAAATTCCTTCACGCCATGACAATAAAGTCGAACTTGATTTTCCTTATCTCGAATACGTCAGAAACGAAATAAACGTAGCCCTTTCATTACGCTACTTCTTCGTAACTTAATTATTCATATATCCATTTATTTTTTGGAGGCCTTTATTGAAATTTCCTAACCAACAGATTCTGACGATATTGAATCCCCCCCCGGATCTTTCCCTGCGATATCGAGTGTGGTAAACGTGTAGTATTAGTCTGAAAATATTGTAAAGGTACTTGGAAAGCTTGTAGATGGAGATTAATACCAATTACCATCCCATCCTCTGTCTCTCCGAATCCCCTCATCTTGCATAGGTATCTATATAGTTTTTCTTGGCGAAATCGAGTAACACTTTCAAAATGCTGTGCTGTTACTAAAGCAAACCCTTCCTTTGCTTAATTATTTGTTGAGAAGCTCGCCTCTGACATCTCGAACCCCCTTCTATATTGATTGAACGAATATTCGAGATTGTCGCGTGAGGTAATGCAGATTGATCCCATCCATGCAAGAGTAAGCGAAGAATGGCGAAAAGGGGCAGGAGCGGCTACTAGCGCTCCTGCGAAATATTTTTTGATCCGTTACCTTACAGCTGTTTCACCTTGAACTGTGTTTTATACAGCAGAATCAAGGTTCAGGATATTGAGGCAATTCCAATGTCTTTGGAGGGGGGAGAGTTGAGCTCGTTCTCAAGACTGTCCTCGGGATACCAATAATCTCTACAAGATATACACATGTGAATACCCAAGCCCTGGGGGGTTTTTGCTCCTCCTTTACAATTGATCATCTTGCAGAAGACATCCAATTACTCCAACCCGGTAACCGAAATTTTCTTTGAAGCCCACTCTTCGATTCGTTCCGTCATGTTTCAACTGCCAGTCGCGCTAGAGGCTTTGCGAGACTAAAGTTGCCGTTCGATAACTTCTTGGTGCGAATGATATAATCAATAGCTCTTGGCTTCAAGTGTTGTACAATATGGCGTGCATAAATGACAGCTTTGAAAAGTGACAGTAGAAGAATGTAGTAACCCTGCCGTTGCCTTTGGAATGTCGCCTCACGTTTTGTTTAGGGGGAATACTCTTGCTGCTCACCTTGACCCTTAAGGATCTACAATGCTTACGATGTCGATTTATTTAAGACTCCGAGACAAGTTCCAACGCTGTGTTTGTGGAACGATAAGAGACTGCTTATCGTGGTTCATGCGTGATTCACGAATGCGGGGTACAATACTTGTCGCCCCGCTGTTGACTTTTCTTGACATTCTTGACGTTCTTGACGTTCTTGACGTTCTTGATATTCTTGATATCAGAGAGCGTGGAGCGACGAATGAGATCCTTCGAATCTCGTGTTGACCGTTCCTTCTCGAAAGCGTTCCGGAGGTTTCCGATATAAGAAGCCAGCAACTTGGAAGCCATTCATCCACAGTTGGGCAGCGGTAGTGGCCACCAGCAACGCAGCATGGCTGCCGGCAAAGCTTGGTGTTGTTACACGTCTTTCATGTAATGCCTATGCCACTGGATTTTCCTTTTGAATGCCTGACTCTTACCTAACATGCCACTACCACACATAGCATACCGCTCTTTCTCCACGAAAACTTTTGATTTTCTCCCACGCGCAATTTCCGAAATCGACTGCCAGTGACATTCGGTTTCAATCAATGAGGTAAGAGATTGAGATGTACCGTCAGCATGCAGTTATGCAGCAGCAATGAGAGAGCACCATCTTTGTAGCATCTCACCGCCTTATCCCCAATAATCATTCGGCGTTTGGCTTTTTCCCGGACTCATAGATGCTCCGATCACGCTTGTTGTTCTGACGGCAAGTCTGGATATGGCACAACCCCCAACAATCCCACTTTCTTCACAATCAAGCCACCCGAATTGTGTGACACAAAACAATTTCAAAGTGCAATTCGGATGTGCGTCAATCTCGGAATTACATAACAATTTAACCATCCACGAAAAGGGCCCTGAGAGTTTTGCTCGCATGTTGGCAATTCGACATGCTGAATTAGCATGGAGCAGGAACTGCTGGAACGATGGATGGAAGTTTAACTGATGTATGACCAATCGCTACCGGGGTTTGGGGGGTTTGGGAGGTTTCTTTTAGCAATAATCATGCACTAGAGGGGTCGTGTGTTGTGGGGTTGGAAGATCATGTTTAGATTAGATCATTAGATATCAACATCATTGCTTGGATCTGGATAGATATGTACGTATGGAGCACCTGCTGCCGCTAGACCTATTACTCTGCAACGATATCGTTGATTATAGCTTGGCTAAGTGGCTGAGCAACTTAGCATATGTACAAAGGTCAGGATAGCATCATAACTTGCGTAGCCGAAAGGGGGGCTGCAGCAGCAAGGATCGATGAGATAGCATGTTTGAGAGACGATAAGGAAATGCCGTGCGTTGAGTGGTTGAAAGGTCGAAATAGATAAATAGATTGAGAAATAGATGGGATGTATGGGATGTTGCAAACTCCATAAGTTTTAAGTAATTCTCCAGATGTGTCCAATGAAAGGTTTTGCGTTTCAAAAAATTACGTATAAGATATGTTGATTGGTTGCACTCACGTGGATAGCTCGTCGAAGATGCATATTCATACATATTCTGGTGTCATTGAAACTGTATTCTAAGTATGCCTGGGACTGAAAGTTGATCAAAGCGTAAGCATCGAAGAGTCAAACCGACTCAAACGAGCTTTGCTCGAGTAGGGGAAGCCGGAAAGCTTCCAATCTCTGTGTAGCTTTTCCAAGATTGATGACCAAATATTGGCCAGCAGCCAGGAAAATGCTCATTGTCTGCGCTGTAGACTAGACGAATTGTCACGAACTTACCCAAACCTACGTAGGTGACCGTTACCCAAATCCTTCTAGGGTTGGATGTGGATGTGCCCATCGCACCGGCAATGCAGATGCGAGGTACGGATTAGTAGATTAATGCAAAAATAATTATTTCGGTTTGATAGAGATATCGGTCGGATCTTATATTGGTCCCTTCGCCTTATCTTGCAGCATGAGAAAAAGGACGCCAAAGCTACGTCTTTAAAACATGGGAGAACGTGTTGACAACGCGGGATTGACTAGCTATTTGTCCTGCTAATCATTTAACTTACCTACTCACTTACTCAGTTACCCTTATTATTACCATCTAGTTTGGTAACAGTTCGGCCAATATCATCCGGATTCTGGGCTTCTCTTACGAAAGTACTGTTTCTAGTAAATGCAGATCTAGCTTTCATCTCTCCATATCTCCTAAGCTTCTGATTTCCTTTCCTTTCTTCTCATTAAGTTCTTCTTACCAATATCATTCATTCAGTGTTTCTGAAACATCTAATACGCTCCCGTTGAATCCCTTCCTCATGAATGACGTGGGAATCTATCCATCATCTCATCCTGCTTCACTCACTAGCTGGCACATGCAGTAGTGATAGCCACCGAATCTAGTTCCAGGCCAACCTGAGTCTTTCGGACATACGGGGAGAAGAGAACTCTGGAGTGAACAAAAGACTTTTAATATTTACCATTATCAGTAAACATATTCTATTTGCGGCTGGTTTTACCATACCCAAGCTTTCTTATCTACCCGTTCAACACAGACCGGGAACTTGCAGATTCTCAGTGCAGACGACACCACAATTTTCCCACTTCAAACTCCGATAAGCTCTTTTAAGAATATCCGGATTACGGGACCTCCAGCATACAAGAGATATTTGACAGGCAATAGAGTGGAGATACACATCGATAAGCGTATCTGATAATCTATCCTTCAAACCACTCACATCTTTTGGAGTATCATATCTTCTTCTATCTTGGTGGACTTCCCCTTTTGAGGCAGCTTTATGCATCACTAGGCCATTCCTATACGCTATCATATCCTCGGCCATCCATCGCGCTTCTCCGAGAACAGGGGACTACACCAAAAATCCCGTTTCTCATTCATCTTCCCTGGCAGCTGCAGTATCCGCGGTACCAACCCCAGGGTCTAGAGCAGGTCATCGGGTTAACACAGACTTACGGAACCTGACTGTTGACGATCTCGGCGGATATTGTTCCACTAAAGTCTTATTACGCAGTGGCCATCATGTCGACTCCAACTTCTATAGCACGTACTGCCCCAATTGCCATTGCTTCCAAGAAACCTCATCTAGATACCATTCTCGATACTCCTAACAATTCATCAAACGGCAGAGACATCTCTAGTTTGTCAACCAGTGTGAGTAGTGCGGCATCGATGGATCTAGGAAATAACATGAGAAGTCGAAAGGATAGACCATGTGATGCTTGTAGGAGGAGGAAGAGTAGATGTGTAATCAATGAAGGGCAGTCCACGTGTGTTCTTTGCCAGTTTCATTCTCAGGATTGCACCTTCTTGTCAAGTCCACAGCCGAGGAAAAGAAAATTGAATGCAGATGGGAAGGAAGAATCCATGGCTAAAAGAAGGTATGTGAAGTTATGTTCAATAATTTATGCATTTTCAAATCGCGGCTGACAGGTTCGCAGATCTCCTGATAGGAATTTCGAAAGGTCCAGACCCCACGAGTCTAGCATATCTAGTACTGGTGCTACCAATTCACTGACCGAGGATTTGGCAAACATTGGGGGCCCAACGTTGTTAAAGCGAACGTTGGGGTTACAGCATGATCGATTCAGTCAATACATTGGCCCAACTACAGACTTCGAGCCTTCACTCATTGATTTATCACCGTTTGACCCACAAGACGAGAGTTTGTTATCGAGAGGGACATTAAGAAAAGTGAGCGATGTTGATACGTTTTTAATGCTTCCGGATCATACGACTCCCGGCCACGAACATCAAATTGAAGATGTGGATGCGGTTGAGGATTTGGTGGCGCCACACGGTCCTATACTACTGGATTTATATTTCCGTATCATTCATCCAAACTTCCCCATCCTTCAGAAGAATGTATTTTGGGAGAAGTACAACAGATCTTACCGAGAATTTTCTCCGCCTCTTTTGGCTGCCGTATACATTCTTGCGATCAATTGGTGGGACCACAGTGAAGAACTTGCACATCTGCCTAGGCCCGACCTTAAGGAGCTGGAAAGATTAGCAAGAGTGACATTGTCGGATGCTATGAACAGACCCAAACTATCAACCGTACAAGCCGGACTCTTACTATCCCAAGCCCCAGAAGGTGACCAATGGGCACCAACCGCACAACTCGTAGCAATTTCCCAAGAATTAGGTCTTCATCTCGACTGTTCGAATTGGAAAATCCCGCCATGGGAACGCGGACTTCGCAAACGTCTCGCTTGGGCATTATATATGCAAGATAAATGGGGATCTTTAGTGCATGGACGACCGTCCCATATATTCGCTACGAATTGGGCTGTCCTTCCCTTATCCCAGAATGATTTTCCGGATATCGAACACGATGACACTAACGACGAGCAAAGTGCCGAACACGATCGCGGCAGACAACTTTTCTGTCAAATGATAGCCCTCTCCCTGATTCTCTCCGAAGTTTTAGATACCTTCTATACGCTATCTGCTATGTCTAATGTGGCTAATGCTGGGGCTCAAGGCACAGTCCTTGTCCTTCAGCTCGCGAAGCCCGTGCAGCTCAAACTCAAAGACTGGTATTCGGCACTCCCTGCTTGTCTCCGTATGGACGCTCCTCCCACCTCTTCGAAACTATCCTTGTCCTCCACCGGTTTTCTACATCTCGCGTATTTTGCAACGGAAATCACCCTTCATCGTCGCATCATCCGTTCCTTGACGCCTCCTCCGAACTCCTCGCACACTCACATCAAAATCGAAGGGCAATCATCTCCCGTCCAACCAGATCCTTATATCCAACACATCTGTCGCAGTGCAGCAAAAACCCGCTTAATATCCGCCATGGATTTTGTGAACCGACTCACGACTAGTCATTTGAGGTCCTTCTGGTACTTCGCAAGTAAGACGAACTTTGCGCTGATAGGAACTTTTGGATCTTTGTTGTGGGCGACGGCGCCGGGAAGAGAGGAGGCCGAGTGGTATAGAAGGAGGTTGGGAGAATATAGGTGGACTTTAGGGGTTAGCTGTAAAGGAGGCGAGCTGACAAGATGGGCTATGGGTATGTTGGATACGAGTACAGGTTTATTAAAGGGGTTGCCTGAGAAACCAGCTTTGAGTAGAGTGGGAAGTGTAGGAGAAGGGATGGAGGCAAGTGGAGGCCCAAGAAGAGTGTCTGGCAACCCGTTGGGATTTGTGGGCGGGAGTCTACCTACTGGGTTTGGAAGCATAGGAGTAGGGATGGGACTTGGAGGCGGTACTGGGTTTGGAATTGAAGGGACAGGAAGTAGGATGAATGGGAGAATAACCACTGGTATTGATGAGGAAATGACAGGTCTAGCAGAAAGCAGTGGGTTGGTTAGCCCAAGTACGAGTGTTAGCAGCAGTGAGGAGAGCAGAGGCGAACGCTACGACGGTTACATGTTGCCTCATCCGAGGTTTGTGGATGAGAGGTATCAGGATTGATACGTTTTTCTCTTTGGGGGACGCGGGTTTAAAAAGATTGCGGGTAGGGGTTATTTACGAAGTCATGAACGTTTTGGTAATGCGAAGATGAAGACAAGATGGATGGATCTGCATAAAGTGCGTTTTGTTTGGGTTTGCGAGGATATCCTGGTGTGTTTGCGTATTATAGATTGGACACCACATGCGATGTACGTGCATTGAATCAAATAGCAATTCATTTTTATATAATACTTCATTTCATGCCTGTGTCTTTGAACTCGTGATGAATTATTTGTAACATCCGTGTGGTGTGGATGGGAAGGTAAACCGGGTGTAAGGAAGTGCGAGGTGAAAATAATGCTATTCTATCTCAGAACCACAATTATTACATGACATGGAATATCTGTTATATTTTCTTGTAACAATTTGGGGAGATCATGACCGTCGATTTAATTACATATATATATACATGAATATAAATTGATGTATTAGTGAGTGTAGTTGGAGTGTACCGCGGGAAGAGAATGAGAGGAGATGAATTTGGCTTTTAACTTGCGGGAAAGAAAAAACATGGCGCAGAGTTCAGAGACAATTGAACGAACATGCTTATAACATGTTGATAATGTGTTCATACAAGAGTATGAAAGACTACAGGTATTTGCATGGATGCATCAATCTTCGATGTAGTTTAGAGTGTCTCAAGATATCCCATTCGAATATATTCACTAGACGCGTCGGTGTACCCCCTTCATTGTACTCCATAAGCGAGAACAGGAGGGAATCGATGACATCGCGAATCTCTTTAAGGTTAATTGGCGACAAGGCATTGCAGGAGATCCCCAGCTAAGCCGAATAATAGTCAATTCATAGTTTGGTTGAAATCAATTCGATTTGAGTAGCGAATTTGCAACCCTACTAGTTTAGTAAAGCAATATGCCAGTACTGAACAACGAGAGATCATATGATCATCGCATGGACAAGAAGAATTGCGAACTTCATCTCCCAATATTCAAAATGTTTCTGGTGCGCGGTGTCTTCTCTCTCAATGCAATTGCGCTGGGTGTTACACGCCTTTGCGAGGAGATCATTTTAACCATACCAGTGTACCACTAGGCATTCTACGTTATTAAGTGTCTTCAGATGTATTTGAACAATGCAATTGTAATGGCATAGCTAGGATAGAAATAGAAAAGACCTATCTGCGAGTAGGGGAATGGGACGTACTTGCCCTCCGTAAGAAGGTTAGAGCACGAGGAGAAGACTACATGTATGCTCGTGTTGACACGATTGCTCTCGATTCGTGCACGATTCATAGCGTTCCTCTTCCGAATTTTTAACTCCTGGAGTCATTGGCTGGACGTATCGAACAGAAGTGTAGCTCTGGAGAATTGAATGAGCAAACAAATGAGTGAGTCATGAGGTTGCGTGCTGGGCCGAATCAGTTCTTGGGGACAATAAAAGTATAAAATGGCTGTTCCTTTTTCAAAAAATTGCTTCCCTGCTTGGCAATGCCGGCGCTTCAAACGGGCGACGCAAGATACTGACTGGCTGGGGTCGCAGACACTGGCGCTCCCCGGAAGTCCACTAATTGTTCCTGCCCTGATCGGGCGGGCTAGAACTTTTCCAGAAGTCTGACGATACCCTGACTTGGAGATGGCAGAGATGTGGAGATGATCTCAATTTAGACCATCCCCATACTCCGTAATGGAGGACTAATTATGATATTCTTCACTATCCTCCTCTAAGTCCTCCAAAATGCAAAATTGTATCCATCGCATCAAATCTGGCGAGAACAATTATTTCGTAAAAGAAAGCCAAAAATGCCGGGACCAAGCATATTCCTGGGGAAAGGTAGCTCTTGTGACCATGAACCTGGAACCAATCAGGATTCATGCTACTTGTCATTCACTACCAATTGTCAAAGTCAGCCATGCCAACAGGGTGGAGATGGAAGCTTTAGCAATTGAACCCGAAACCATGAGTTTTAGCGGACTCGAAATAAAATTCGGTAGGATAGCTTTGAAATGAAGTCAGTAGAAACGCACAACACAAACAGAAAGAAGTACAGACTTATAAGTTGGTAGGCCTCGTTAGGTCCGATTTGAGGCGATTTGGACGGAGAAGCTACAACTTGCTCCGTAGGGTGTCGGTGTTGCTATCACATAGTGATTGATCTGGCACATATTTGGCATGGATTTAGCAAGGATGTGCCGCAGGTCTAAGGGTGCACTCACAGGATGTGGTGGATGCATGAAGGAGTAGACACTTGACAGATATATAGCTTCGACAGCCCTTGAAGACTTTGGACATTGTTGACCTTGATATGAGAAGGCTGTTCTGAGCATTAGAGTTCGTTCTTATTAGAAAAGAAGATTTCGAAATTCTAGAGATCTTATCGTCATAAATTACTAGTTTGCATAGATAGCCTTTAGTTCAATAGCTAAAGTTTGGGTTTCTATCCCCCTTATGGGTCCTTATCGGCACTGTGGAGTAGTATGTCCCGCTTACTTGGGCTGATAGCCAAGTTTGCGGCTTCTCGCCTGCCCGAACTCAACTCAACTTAATTCAACTGAACTTAACCATTCAGATCCTTGATGATTGTTCATTTGCGATTCAGACTGTTGAAGTTATTCTTCTCAACTACTTGACCAGCGATCTTACAATGCTAACAACATTGTCCTCCTGTTCGTACAAAGCGCTACTCTTGAGTAATCCCATATCATAAGATTGCGAATATGGCAGCGTATGATACTTTGACCATTTCATCATCAACCTCTCCTCACAAAATTCTACGACTAACAGCTCCGGGCTCAAGGAGTAATCAATTCAACATGGATAACTTCGAACACGATTTAAGTTTCGAGGCGGACGGCTTGTTGTATGTTCAATCTTGAGGCATCCCCAAGGAAAGAGGAGTACATGTACTGACGGCCGAGGAGAAGGGACGATGTTCATATAGGAATGCCCTCATTACCATTCACGCCCTCGTACGAAATATCTGACGCATTTTCTACTACCTTTGAAGATCCTTTTTCCTACAACTCTGGGCCTTTCGAGTCACTACTCGACGACCCAAATCCAGAAAACAATGGCGATACCAATTCTAGCGACCCGGATAACAAATTACTCGGATTTGGCGCACCGATAATGAAAGTGCCGATTTTAGATGACAATGGACAGACTTGGCCAGCAATGAATGCAGAATTATATGGGATGTTCTTTGTGGCCGAAGATGTATTTGGTAGTGAGACTGTGGGGAGACCAATGGAATTGACCTGTTATCGACGAAATCTATTTCAAATTTCTGGGACCATTATCTTATCAAGATCCATCACGAGAATAATAAATGAACAAGGCCAACATGTTCCAATATATAATCTGACTGCGACGATATCTGCGCTAGAAAGCATTGAGGGGAAAAGTACCGAAATTATCAGTGTGCCGTGGAAGACAGCGAATGTGACGACTTCTGAAGATAAAGCTGGTGCAGCCCCACCACAATGGCCCTTGGACTTGAGCATCAATCCGGAGCTGGATCCTACATGTGTTTCCATTCCTATAGCGTGGAAGCGGCTGCAGTTCAAGCATGCGACGGCAAATAATGGAAGGAGGAAAGGACTGCAGCAACATTATGTTATACAAATTAATTTGATGGCTACATTAGCCACCGGGGAACAGATTAAGTTGACAGAGATTCAATCCGGAGCAATCATCGTGAGAGGAAGAAGCCCGAGAAATTTTGACAGCAGGAAAGATGTGCCTGTTAGTGAGAAGAAGGGGGAGCCAAAATCTAGGACTATGAGCAGTGAAGCCGGACCGATGGTAAAAGTTGATCCGACAACCTCTCAATCTTCCTATCGCTTCTACGCTCCGAATGCTGTTCAGGTATATCTCCATATCATTCTTAACCCCTCTTTGAAACTCTTTGTCAAATCTTTGTGGTGAGTATGGAACTAACTATTCTCAGCAACCGCTAGACTTACCTGACTGGCCTAGCCTCACATCTTCATCTCTAACACCCGACCAGCCGCCCACTCCGTCACACCGTACGAAGAGGAATTCATCTCATAATCGTCCCCCTGTTCCTAAAACTCGTTGGAAAACAGATTCCACAAATGTCAAGCCTTCATCCCAGTCTTCTGCAGCACCAATAGATCTATCTCTAGCTGATGACGAAACTGGATTTCCAAACTCTCAGATTCCTTCTAGAAATTCATCTGGTGTTTCAGACAGAGATAAAGATAGGGGCACAGGCCAAAGAGGTAGTTCTGAGAAGGATAGTGGGGTGAATGGAAAGATTGGCTGGTCGAAGAAACCGATCAGTGTGGGCAGCCCCGAAGACAACGAAGAAGCACTTTATGAGTACTTCCCTTTGAGCTTGGATGATTGGTTAGTCTCACATTTTCGTTGCTGGCTCCGTGCCGTCTATCTATCATTGTGTGGTCAAATTTGGCTGTTAATGTTAATCATCAAGCTTCGGGTGGGATTCAAATTATATGAACTCCACATGAACGATGGGCACAATGGGTATCAAAGAAGCATGCTGACAAATATTTATAGGATGCCACCAGTAGATGCGATTTATAGACCTCATGTTGTACATCATACAGTTATCCCAGACGATTTCAAAGCGCAGCAAGGGAAGGGCAAGACCAAGAGATATTTTTCAGCAGATGATTGATTATTCTAAGCATTTGTGAAGTACTTATCTGGAGAATGGGTATTCCATGCCGTTGAGGTCTATTGTAGCCCATTTGCTGTTGGCTAGCCCATATGACTATCATAGTCCCATTTATGAGGGGATTTGACATCTTTATCTCCGTCTAGCATTGCACACAACAGGAAGATATGTCGGTACCACCGCCGTAATGTAGATGTGGAGCCGCATAAAGGTAGTTCCTGTCATCTCTGGTGTTGAATGCTGAAAGAGAGGTGAGGTGGAGAACCCCAGGAGAAAGGGTGTGGCAATTGCTGTGAAGGCCACAACCGCCAATCAACTTAACGTTGAAATGGTTGAGCGATGGGTAGCCGAGGCCACAATCGAATTTCAAGTAAGCGAGCCGTTGAATTTCGTACTCATCACAAAGAAAAGTCTACTCCGAAAACAGTCTCGCCATAAATGTCGGTGCTAGTATTGGGGGAAAAGTTCTACTTCAAAATAGCAAGAGCTGCTTCATGCTTCAAGATTCAGAGTGTTAACAAGCTTAGCCAATTAGCGCAAAACTAAACCTTTTCGTAAATAGTATTGACACGCCTATTCACAAATGATTCATCCACCGTTTGTTCATGAGAGAGACTATTATATTCTCCATTTGCAAGAGAAAATTCGTGAATGTCATAGCGGTCTGTGGGGTTTTGGGAAGAATGTTAATGAGTATGACAAGATTCGACGAATGGATCTACGAGGAACCGGGCCATACATAATTTCGGATCAATTATTGCATGATCGATTTTGGAGTTCCGCATACTTAGTTAGGACGAGGTCGGAGATTTTGATCACTTTTTTTTAGGACATGACAACTCAACCTCTCGCTCTGGCTATTTCTATTACACTATCTGCATGTGTGATTGTTTGTTTATGATGACTTAACGGTGGGTTAGCCTGGGCAATGCATTTTCGGTTCAATGGCTGCGCGGTTGCGAATATTTTCCGGTCGATGCGGTTGATTGATCACCTCTGAGACTTCGATATAGAAGAATGATATGATGTCGATCTCTTGGCTCCGATGAGATGAGATGATGCAATATTTTGAGTGGCTGTGTACAACAATTGTAGGTCGCTTTACACGTTCGAATGAGACTGTTGGAGGGATGTATTTACCAAGCTGCGGAAGACATACCCTTTCTTTATATCAGATGAGAGCGTTTATTATATGAGTTGTGGTTGAGCAATGAGATGTATTGACCTTACATCTTTCCGAGACCAGGCTGGAACGATTTATCAAACTGCTGGAGTTAGTGGCACTTTCCACATATTTTCGCTGAAGCCAATTTTTATAGATATCCAATCGTTTATTCCAACCTTCATTGCTGGTCATGGTATAGTGAGGATTTAGGTACGTGCAAGAAACCAATATTGTACCTTTCACAATCACAATAAATATACTATGATCAAGCATCATAAGTCCTTGGCCTTGGCCTTGGGTGTATTATCAGTTACCTCACAGTAAGGGGCAATTCTCTTTGTGAGACATATTCCGATGCGGAAACTGCATGCCGGAGATATCTTTGTTATGAAAATTGATATCTTCATTTGATCTCATGTCAAAACCTGCGACATTTTCAAGCTTCGATTTTCATCATGTCGCCCCAAAAAGATACAAATGTTACTCCCGCCAGAGTGAGATTACCCCGGGTAGCAAAAGACAAACCTAAGACATCACCTGAACCTGTTCCAAAGACTTCGCCCCAAACAATTAAGAAAATTCCAGGTCGTTCAAAGAAATCCGTTACTGAGAAGATATCCACTTTAGAAGCAAGTTCGGCTCGCAAAGTGAAAGGAAAACAACGAGCAGCAACTACGGGAGAGCCCTTGAGATCTAGTCCCAATGATGAAATAATACATCAAGAAGCAACCTACCCCAATCCATTCTCGACAGAAAGCTCTCGTAAGAACACCGCGGCGTTGCTTTCTCAATGGGATTCCACCAAGTCTCCGGCTTTTAATTCACCAAATTCGGGAAGTGGGTTGGTCAATAGAACTCCAAAGTCTAAGTCGCCAAGATCTGCGAGATCTAAGCATGATAGATCATGCTCGATATTGGATAAAGGACACATTGCAATTCCCTCACCATCTTCGAAAGACAGAGGAGAGCAAACCTCTCGGCTCTTCGATGCCAATAAACAACAACGTTTGAATTCCTTAGCGGATGGAAAGTTCCCCGACCCGACTTACCCACGGGCGAGTATTTCTGAAGGGACAGAGCCTTCTCCGGGGTTCAGTGCCGCTATGGGGTTTAGATACTCTCCAGGATTTGGGGGACCGCATGGCTTCAACACGAGTCCAATAAACCAGTCTATTTTTAATCTGGCGCAGAATAGTTCTACGATACCAGGAACTGGGGTTCAATTATCCTCAGAGAGTACCAAAACAGCAGACGAAACCAAGCACAGTGCTGTTGCTGATGCAGGCCGGAGTTTTTGTGACGATGGAGAAAGACTTGGTATTTTATTATCTAAGAACACATCTACAGTTCCAGCTGCAGGAGTCCTGCAATATTCCTCAGGGTATAACCAGCAATATCCTCAGGCTATTACACAGTATTCCGATCCTACTTCAACAAATTGGTCTAACATAATGGATTGGAATCAGAATAAGTTTTCAGGGCAGTTACACGCAGCACCCCAACCATCAGGACCGAATGGATCGTGGTTCGGACCTGGACACACACGAGACTTCGACCCCGAAAAACAAGGCTGGTATGCTGATTGGATGGCGTCACAGCAAAACTTTCCTTCGATACCAGGCTACCTTACAAACCCGATGATGAGTTACTATCCAATGCCAGATTTCGAACTTGCTTCTACGAATGTTCCGCACCAAGCAAATTTCGGGCTAGAACAGGCTGCTCAGGATACCACAGTGATTGACAATGCAGAGCCCCAGGGTATTAGAGAAAGCAGAATGACACGGGAGAAAACTATGCTTGTACCAGGCGGGAAGATAGTTAAAACAACGACAACAGTATTCACACCCACTGACGAAGAGAAAAAGAAAAAGGGCAAGAATGTAGAACACGATGTAGAGGACAAAGTTGGTATAGTCGTAGTAGACAAAGAGGGCAATGTTGATGTCGAGTCGGGAGATTGGCTAGCAGGATTCAATAGAATCGAAGGATGGGAGGTCGAAGCTTTACTCGGGCAAAGTAAAAGGTGGCGATCTTATAAAAATCGGAATGGGGTTACGAAGAAAATCATTACGAAGAAATCTAATCATAAAAAGCCCACAACCTCGAAGAAAGCTGTTGCTCCGTCACAACAGCCAATCTCACCCAAGCTGCGACCAAAGTCCCCCCAATTTGCGCAGTCAACATCTCCCGAGTTTACAAACCTCGGTGACTCTATGCCTATCCCCATATCACCTACTCTAAATTTCGTCCCCTTTGATCTTCCGCGCCTTGCCAACACAAGGTCCACTCGATCACGAGTCACACGTATATCAAAGCCTCAACCTGTCAAAAAAGCAACTGCAAAGAAAGCCACCCCAAAAGGTAAATCCAAAACACCAACACCAACACCTAAGCCCAAAGTCGCCGCCATCAAGGTTACCAAGCCAATCCTAACTCCAGTTCGTAGTCTTCGTTCAACTAACCCACCTTCCAATGTCAAAATCACTGAGGTTAAACCTGTTGCCAAATCCAGTTCCTCCAAATCCAAATCCTCATCAGGGAAAGAGCCCCCTAAAGCTAAAGCTGCAGGCAAACAAGCCGCCGCGCAGAAAAAGAAAGTGCAGAATGTTAATAACCAGGGAAAATCTCCCAATTCTACAGGGGATTCTACCAGCCATGGCGTCGATTTCATCAACGGCTTTACGCGCAACACTTCAGAGCTACAGAAAGAAGTCCAACGTGATCAAGCTCTTGCCAGTAAAGCAGCTGAAAACCTGGAACGATTTCGTGGAAGAGGCGCTGAGCAAGCTTCCAAGCATTTTGAGAAGCTCATAGAAAATGTTGAGAAAGGGCGCAAGGAATTGGAAAGGCGTAATAAGCAGGCTAATTCATGAAGGAGCCATGTAGGGATATGGAACATGAGAGATTATACAGATAGCCACGTGAAACAAAAATCTTTGGCCGTTAGCTAATAAACATGATATTTTGTCTTGTGAACACTTTTTTTTTTTTTTTGGTTTATCGCTTAGAAAGATTTGGTGATGGCCATCGTGCGAGTCCTTTCATTGATACTACAGTATATATGTGTGTAAAATTATACTATCTCAAGTTTTATTTCAACATGCCTGTCCTTCATGATCTCAGTACATCTCTCTCGAAGCCAAAAGACTTGCTTTGCCTTTGCAACCTTTGTTTTCCTGTCCATATGTGTAAGATTGATTTTAATTACTTGTTTAAATTACTTATAGGATGCATGCATGTGTGTATGTATCACATATCTAGCCTCCAGATTATTCTACGACAAAGAAGTTGAGCACTCTTTTCCAAAATACAAGTTTTCTCGACAGATACTGATGATGTATAGAGTTCAGATATTCCTCCAGCTTTTACTCTAGAACAAATACATGCTTTTGAAGCCAAAATTAGCGTCAAGTTCATTACCGGATACGGTTGCGGAAGATAAAAAAGTGTAAAATATAATTGAAAGCGTTTTACTGAACCACAATGCCCAAAGAGCGGAACTTTTAGATCGGAACGCAAAAAGAGCCTTCGAGACTACTGCTGAAAAGATGAATCAACAAGCTATGTGAAACGATAAACAAAGATCAGACGCATAGCACCCAGAGCCAGAGAAGACCTCATCTAAAGGCTTTTCTCTAAATTAACCAACTCTCGAAAGCCTTCTTTCCACTTCGTCATCTCATCACTAGTGGGATGTGGTAATGGTGCACGACCATATCCTCCGTAGCCCAACCAACTCTCCATACCAGCCTTAGTGCTCACAATACCTCCCTGAATAGCCGCCCAATCACCTTGGGCAACGATTTCCTGAAGTTTCTGAGCTTCCTTGATTTTTCCTTCGTGGTATAACTTTGTCATTTCGATGCAAGCCTTCGGGGCAATATTTGCTAACCCCGCGAGGATCCCATGACCACCCCCAATCAGACTCTGTAGGGTGAAATCGGCACTACCTCCGAGGACCAAGAATGACGGAGATGCGGGGGAGTGTGGCTTGGAAGTCCTTGTGGCTGCCACGATTCGATTTAATTTGCCAGTATTGCCACAAGTCAGCTTCACACCCACGACATTGGGGTGAGCTGATAATTTAATGATAACATCTGATGAAAGGTCTATACCGGAGACAGCTCCCGGATAGTTATAAATTAATAACGGAATTGGAGATTGGTCCGCCACAGTCGTGAAAAACTCGATTACGGAAGCAGAGGAGGGCAAAAATAGAGGTGCATAATACGAAGGTGGTAGAATAAGTGCGTAGTCTCCCCCAGCCGCGAAAGCTTCTCGGCAATATTGCACTGTTTCTCGGACAGATTGTGCGCCACAACCGACGATTATAGGAAGATGTGGGAACCCAGCCGAAGTGAGTGCGGCACGAGTTGTTGCCGTAACAGTCTGACGTTCTGCGTGGGTGAGATTAACGGCTTCGCCGTTAGAGCCTTGAGTAGCTAGACCAGTGACTCCAGCTTTCGCGAGACGAATCGCATGACTAGAGATGGTTTCTGTATCGAGTTCTTCCGTGGCCGGGTCAAAGAAGCAAACTGTGGGAACGTAAACGCCAGGAACTAGAGGGCGAGCCATATGATCGTAGGCTTCTGTTGAGACACTGCTGTATGAAGAACTGTAAGAGGATTCGTTCACTGAATATATGCTATTTTCGTTGCTCGACTCTCGCAAGACAGAGTTTATTGGAGGGTGGAAAGACATGTTAAAATCTGTTGAGAACTCTCTTGCGGGTGACGGTGAATCGTTACTGTGCGGCGCCATGGTGAATATAAGGTATTCGGATTATATATACCAAGATGTATGCCAGAAAGAAATAATAAGGCTATGCTACTTTGGAATGTAGGGATTCAACTGGATTCTATTTGAGAAGGTCAGTCTAAGACAGCATTGACTTAAGGGAAGGCAAAATTCTTGAAATGATATTATCAAGGGCCTCTGTGTGGGTAAGAGTCGGATATTAAATATTGTTTCCTCGGTATGTTCCTGGTGGCGTGTACGAGCTACTGATTTCGTCGCATAGTGTGGGGGGTCAAGAGTTCTCTAGGAGTTGGACCTCGTGGCATGGCTTGTTTTCCCTGGTCATTTTAGTAAACGGCGAATAAAAGTAAGACCAGATACAAATGCAAGATGGGAGATTGTGAAGCGTGGGCAGATACCAGCGTTGCATAATGGTAAAGAAAACATCGTGAAATCCAAATGTTACTTTCCATGTCGGCGACGGCAAGGAGTAGCAGGTGACGGCAACTAACGGCAACGACCCCCTCCATTTCCCGACCAATTACACATCCAACTCAACCGAGCTGGGATTCCTGATCTGGCAATTAGTAATTGATTGACTGCGTCTCGATATTTGACATGCTGCACTCTCCGTTTTTGATCAATGATCATCAACGATGTTGTATTTTGATTTCAATAGAGAACGGCGGAGAAGCCTATCTTGGTGTTTTCTGCTTGCCAAGGACGAAGCGTAAGGGAAGCGCAGTCTCTGAACCCGTATTTCATTACATGTCGGACGCCGTTTGCTCCTTCCTAGACTACTTCACCTCACCGCATACATGATACCTCAGGTAAAGTCGACTGTCTATCCAATAATCTGCTGCCAATTTCAACTGCTTATTTGCATCATGACCTTAAGAGCTTCCGCCTCTCCGAGTGCGACAATGTAAGAGCTTTCTAACGGGTTTGACCGGGGGAAACTCCTGGATCTTGATTGATGGTAAAAAACAAAAGCTAGGAGATGGAGGCTCAGACTCAGAGCAGTCTCACTCAGCACCAACCACACCATCCATATTCTCCAGAGCTGAACTGTTGTATTTTGCCAAAAGCTCATTCATATTGGGCTGAAGAAACCATGTCTGTAGACGAGTTTGTCTTTCCTTCCAGGTGTGTGAATTCACGTATTATGGCCTTTTATCGAATCGTACCTGTCGCTGCAGAGTCCAATGTCTGCTGATACGGGATAATGACCTCGATCCCTGAAAATCGCGGGGTTCATCGACCCTGGTCTTGTAAGATGCTTCCCCAGATGGCTTAGCTGACACAAGAATCCAAGATCATGGTGTTGGTAACATGTTCGGACAGCCGTTTCTTGTCGACATTCAGCGAAGGAACGTGGGGGTGGAGACATGAAGAGGAACGAATCAACCGTAGTTAAGCCAACGAGAATCTGAGACTTTCTATGATATCTTGGCACACATGACATTGACTTCCAATTTCTGTATCGAAGCACCAGAGCCCCGAATCACCTTCTAGGATCACGAGATATCACAGTCGAAGAGATGTATCATATTCTCGAGAGGCGACATTACATAATGACTCTACGAGGACCGGCAACTAGACACCCAGAGACGCCATTCCCAACGTACAGTCAGACCACGCTGTCGCCTCCGGGCTTCTTTAGCATCTGCGGTGATACATGATACATAATGCATTCATCGTACCAATGGCTGAATGGGACCACGATGCAAGAATTTACTTTCGCTTGGTCATTCAGCGCTTTATGTTCTTGCAATCATGTAAACCTCGGCATTGGAAATGGTCTTACCTACGAAATCGAGACGAATCAGACCATCATTGTGAGAAATGCGACGAGAGTCTCTTAGAATAGGCAGCTCCCGTGGCATATTTTTGATGCGTTTCCTTGAATTTTCTCTACCTGCCGAATGTGATTCGCCAAGCAACTGGTACGATAAAAGTCTCCTATCACTATTTTTTGATATTCGAAGCAGCGCGGATTCAGAATCTTCACAGCCGGTAATGCAACTATGACAATCCTTGCAGATTTTCCTAATCTAGAAGCTCAATATTGTTGTCTTCCATGATAGTAACTGTACACCGGTACTGTTCATCTGCCAGAGCAGTGCATGTCCAGCACCCCCTGGCGCCCGTTTTCAGATGCGTCCGAACACAGAAGAGATACCATGGCACGTGGACATTAACCTACAAGTTAGCGCTGTGGGCACAGCTGCTGATTAGCAAGCTACACATACTACAAAGGGGCCTACAAAGCGAATAGACTATATGCGCTGTCTTGACGAGTGCATCCAAACGTTGTCCTACTATCGCGTCTTCTCTATTACACCAGGAAGCGGGCCTGGCACTCTCCTTGTTCGATAACGGCTTCGTCGCATCGAAGACCTCCGACTTCATGAGTTTCCATCAGCTTCAAAGCTTGAGTGATGAGCAACCAAGGGACTTTATTTTCGGCTGGTACAATTACTTGGCTATGTTCATGTCGCAATAAGTACCGGCACGAGCTGTCGAGCTTGCCAATGAGGTCTCGCCGTCTTACGGACACGGGAAGATCTCTAGTACCCACCGAGTTCGCATAGAATGAGGTTATGTATGCCCCTGGTCTCACCAAGCATCTAAAACTAGATTTGTGGATCATTACCGGCTCAGTTCATCCGGTGTGACACGCGTACTGGTCGCACCTCTCGGGCTAGATTATTCAGCCATCTGCAACTAATCCCGTTTATAATGGCGTGGGGAGTCACTTCACATACACTACATTGAATTTTGGTGCCCTTGCTTGTAGTGGGGGTCATGCGGGAGTGAAAGAGTGGCCTTTTCCTTCGAATGGCGAAAATGATTTCCCTTCAACTTGAGTGTCTCAACTCTTTTATCTGTTGCCTACCTTCATGCGCATACTACCGCGCACTGATTTGAATTACAGTGGTATTAAAATGCAATTTGTCTTACTGGGTAATCAGGTATCTGAACTATACAGTGGGCAGTTACTATGGCTTTATTGCATACTGGAAGTTTGATACCAGATTTACCCGCGGCAGAGCGTTGAGCATTATCATCCCTACAGCTCATGCCATCAAGCTTCTACTCTACTATATAAACCCGCCCAGAAACGATTTTCTCATCGAGAGCGCAAAGGCGGCAAACATGCTTGTTTGTTCGGGTCAAAGGCGCTCTTGTGGTGGAGTGGTAACACGCCTGGTTCGAATCGGAAAAAATTACCATCGGGGGTTTCTCCTCCCGCCCCTCTCGTGGGGCGGTAAGGTTTTGCCATTCTGGAGGACACTGTTCAATTTTATTTTTTTGCCTTTGAAAGAATAGAGTCGGTAGGTGAGATTGGTGTCGTCGGCGAAGCAAGGCGACGTCAACATATATTGTGGGGCAACAAGCGGGAAAAAGAGGCGGTCTGTTTAGCTACGCGGAGTTGGGATGAGAATACTGGGATAACCGAATGATAAATATATGGTGAACGTGATGGTGAAATTGGAGATGAAGACGAGTGAATTGCTGCACGTAATAACCAGGTACGGCTGATATATATACTCATCAACAGTCCATATTCTGTTGATGTCCTAGAGCTGAAATGATAACTCTGGCCGATAGCGTTGAAGGCGAGACGGCAATAGCAGACCACTTACTTACTACACGCCGATTTATGCTTTCATCTCATTTCCTGCTACTTGCCATATCTCTTCGTTTACACAATATCCTTTCTTATCCTGGACGGGCCAAAGGCTCTGAGTTCATCAAAAGACGTTTGTCAACCAATCACCGAGTTTGTGAATGCTCCGAGCATCACCAATTGGCTATCTATCACAATAGTTTATGTGTCCAATCTACTCTTCCGAGTTTCTCAAACCCACCATCTCGCCCTCTTTTGCTATTTCTCTAATCTGCATCACCTCTGCAGGCATCATTTTGGAGACGAGGCATAAAAGTGTCTTGATCTTTAGATACCAATCTGAATTTGAACATAGGAAGGAGGTCACTCATCCAGCACTAATATGGCCGTTCAAGTTTAAGTATTTCACTACTACTATTTTTTCGTGGGGATGGAAGAGAAGGACGGCAACGCATATTAGAGAGTATAAGTAAGAAAACGGCGTTTTTGTGAACGAGGGGAGTGGATTATCATGAGATGAATAAGTCCTAGATGAAGACGATGAAGTGAAAGGGAATGATTTGACGTTAGAAATCTAGCTATGTGTAGAAACGAGTGCAGGTATTCCATGAAATGTCATGTAGAGGCTGTTGATCTATGAAGCATATCAGGATGAACTAGGTAGATGTAACACTGTACAATATCGTCAGGGAACAATACCAACTGAAAAGGGTTTCTCAATTTTATTCTACAAGATGGAACGAGTTTGCCATATAGGTAGATGGACCTGATAATCAGTAGGTGCTATTATTAGAATTCACCGTCTCATTATTTTAAAAACTACCTAGTATACACTGACAGAGTAACCACGATCCTCAAGTGATCATCTTCAAGCATCCCAAGCCTCCACTTCTTTTTCCCAGTCATCTACTGCAGAATCCTGTTCTTCTTTCTTCTTTTTCGCCGCCATTTTAGTTCCCAAAACGGTGAAGCTGCTTTTTACACCTATGTCTGGTCTCACTGGAGCTTTGCTTCCGCTGGCTCCTTTGGCCACTTGACTCCATCCGCCACCTAAATGATCATCTTCTCTCCTAACGACATTCAAACTCGAATCCACACTACAGAGAACAACTGTCGGCGCCAATTGAAGTGATTTGACCTTTTTAACAAGACTATGTTGCATAGCACTTAGTGCGGATTCAACTTTCGTGTGCCAAGTCTCGGAAGGTCTTCCACGAAGGACAACTTCACTAGAAGGTAAGAAAGATACGTCGAAATCGAGGCCCGCATTTGCGAATTCAGACGACAAGTCAGTGTGTATTTCATCGATAGTCAGTCCGAACCTAGGATTCGACAATAAAAAGGCATTGAACGGCTCAGCTGTAGCAACCAATCCCTTTGAAGATGTGGCTTCTACGACTGCTACTGGTTTGACTTTGGCACATTGTGCCAGAGTTTTCAATGGTGCAGAAACAAAGCGTGGTGTCTTGAAGATTGAGACATGACGATGTGGCTCAGGATCTTGACTTTCACTATCAAGACCATAATCTTCCGCCAATGAGTGCAAGAATGCTCTCTGATGAGATGGCATGGGCTTAAATCTCAATCTCTTCTCCGATGGATCCGCTGCGAAAACGCGGAATTCGCGCTCGTAGGTTTGACAAAATTTGAGCATGTCTTTAACCATGTCCAACGTTTGTTGCGAGTATGGAATATGATCATCCGTGTGAGTGCTTGGGTCAATGTTCAAGGCTGCGGCAAGCTTTGCATTGCGTTGAAGCTTAAGACATTCGTCGTTACAATCTAGTGTCTTTTTCGAATTGCCCTCGCTGGTTTTCGACGCAAGGCACTTGACTGCTTGCTTCTGATGTTGACATTGGCAAGTGATGAAAGTTTTGCCTTGGCAAGGTAGCGTTTCCTTGCAGGGGTAAGGGGCATGGCAAGCATTGGTACAGGAGTGATCGCAAACACTTTTCTGCCTTCCACACGGTTGATGACATGGCGAAGTCGCGTCTTCGCATTGCCCAGCACGATGACATAAACTTTGACAAGAATGTATACCGCACTTCAACTTTTTGGCACATGGCAAGCCACACCGAACTTCAGTGAACCAACACGGAATGTTTTTCAAAGTTCGTTTGCCACAAATACAAGGCTTCTCTACAAGGAACGGACACTTGGGACAAGCTTCCCCATCGAGATGGCATTGATGCTTAGTTTGTGGATGACCACAAGTTCCTGCTCTTGTACATTCAAAACGGCACTCGGGCGGTTTCGTCCCGCAAGGCATTGGAGGCTGCAAAACGGTACGGCCACAAGCGCAGCTGATTTCTTCGAAGATAGCCTCACGGCATGATCTGCAAGGGCCCTTATGGCAAAGTTCAGCGCAAGCATGTTCACCACATTTGAGTGTGCGTCCACAGACTTTGAGACAGATATGCTCAGCCTCAATGTTCTCTTCTGTCGGCGGAGCATTCAAAGCACGATGCTTTCGTTTTGAGGCTTGTCGTTCACTTGCTTTCTTTTCGCCAGAACAACATCGCTCGCCGCATTCATGTCTCCCACAGTTGAGTGTTGCTCGACATACTCGAGGGCACTGGGGCTTCTTATCCACTCCTTGATGACACATAGTGTTTGATGTTACCCTACCGCAGCGACATGCAATTAACACCGACTGAAAGCAAGGTCGGCACTCGCCTTCATGGCAGATAGCTTGGCAGGTATGCCCGCACTTCAACGGCAATTCACACTTCTCTTGACAGTGAGGGATATGCTGGGTGCAATCGGTTCGTGGGGTTTCGAGGAGTGTAGAAATTGGCGTTTTCCCGCAGGGACAAGTTGTGACAACGTCGGGCGACAATGGACAGTGTGCAGGCATTAGATCTTGAGGGTGGCATCTAGTCTCACAGTAATGATCCGGTTTGCCGCAATCAAAAGGTCTACGGCATTCAGAGCCACAGTCAAAAGATCCAACCCATGTCCTCGTTGCCAAACTTTCACCATCAAGCGTATTGGTTGGTGCTTGGCTTTCACGCTCTTCATCGCGTTCCGAGCAAGGTAGAGTTTTCTCGACTTTACCACAATAGCATGTTGATTCAATAAGAACTTCACAACTGCCACAGAGGCCCTCATGACAACTTCGCTCGCAATTGTGTTCTCCGCAAGGAAGTACATCGTCGCAAATTTGCCCACACCCCCATCCGCTTTCGTACTTCGTATCCAAACATCTTCTTGAAACCGTCTCTTTGCCACAGAAGCAAGGAAGTGAAGGCCCCATATGAGGGCAAGGCGGACACGGTCCAGCATGGCACATAAGATCACATGGATGAGGACAGTGTCCAATCCGCTTTTTTGAACAACTTTGCCCGCAAGAATGTGGTGGTAGCCCAGCTACTGATCGTGGTTCAACCTCCTTCTCACACCAACAAGTATATGATATTGGTAAGTCTTCTTTGGGCAAGTTACAACCGGGACATCTCCACTGTCTCGGTGGTGGCAATTCTCCATTTTCAACTGCTCGTTGTTGATGTGTAGATACTTCGTTCTTCGACCATTTTTTGACACATGATAAATGGAGAACCGACCAACAACTTTTACAGTTCCATACCTTAGAATTTGGCAAAACTTCATTGGTGCAGATTGCGCATTCGTATTGACCATTTGTGATATCTTCGTGTGTTCGAGTGGGAAGATCCGCAGCTTGCGATTTCGACATTCGACGTGCGCGCGGAGCTCGAGAGGGTCCAGGTCGGGCGGCAATAGGTTGTCCAGGTGTAAATGCTGGAGCATCACCAGCAAGAGAACCAGCGTCAGATGTAGGACCAGTATGCAGGTTTGAGGTAAGTTGCCCTCCAAACACTCTTCCATTGGCCATGGGCTGTCCGCGACCACCTCCTCTTCGACCCCCTCGTCCAAACCCACCTCTTCTACCATTACCGCCTCCTCGATTGTTTGCGTTCGAATTTCGTAGATTTGAAGGGGTTGAAGGATTTGAGTCTGGCAGTGGTGCGACAGAAGCCGATCTAAGAGCTAAAGGACCATTTGGTGGCTGTGTTGTTTGATTTGGAGTAGCGTTTGTATTTGCATCTGCTGGTGCAGGTCCAGTGTTCCGATGGCCGCCCCGTCTTGGGCGACGAGTCCGCGTTCGAGGAGGACGATTGGAGCCTGACGCTGGAGATGGTTCTGCAGTGGCCATGATGTGTGAATATAACGAGCCGGTATTACTACACGACTTCTCGATAATTGGTCTTGAAATCGATTGTTGAGCAGTGGCGGGGTCGTTAGTTTTTTGTTTACTGCGATGCAATGCAGACGAATTCCAAAGGCTTGCAAAATACAAAACTTTTGTAAACAACAAGTAATTGCGCCTCAAGATATACGGCGACTTCAGACAAGAAAAAGAATGAAAAGATTAAATGGTAGAAAATGGGATGAAAATACTTTGTGCTTGCAAGATACGGAAGCAGCACTTCTGGCATAGAGGGGAATAAGGCTGATTTTATTGTGGCAATCCATGAGCTCTTTCTCGACGCTAACCTTATCAACTAGCGCTCTTCTGGACTCTTCGGATAAATTTGTCAACTCCAAGACTCACACATGAGAGTTGACTCATACTCGCTCATTATCTGGAACATTGTAACATTTGCATTGCATCATTGCATCATTGCGTCATTGCAGGAGATGACTCCGAGGAGGGCCATTGCGGAAAGAAACTGATTTATGAGTCGAGAAAAGGAGCCACAAACGTATTACTGTCTCCATCTCTCATACGAACGAAGTTATATCAAGTCGTGAATCCAATAGCCTTGCGCTAAGGTTACAAGGCTGGGTGAGGGGGCCTTATTCATAACTTCAGATAGGCACACACCAACCACGCTTCGTGGCAAGTATTGTTGGCCATAAAACTATGCACTGCTGCTTCGTAGGTTTCCTTGAGCCACACGGCATATCAAGTAACTCAGTCTCTCCACCGACAAATATCTCGGTGAATATCTGGGTATTTGTTCCTTCTCCAACGTTCGGAGGAGGAGCTTATCCACTATGGCGGTGCTTAGGATAGATACAACATAGACGCCCGAGGAAAAAATCTGGATATAGCCTCAGTTGTGTAAAGGAATCGCACTCAGCGGTTATCTAACATGTGCCTATAAGTATGTTCCAGACCTAAGTAGTTTCTCCTGTTGGTATTCATTTCTTACCTTTTTTCCCCTTCATAATCCGACACGATGACATGTAACCAATAAGCTCAATTCACTCTACCTCGAACATCTCACCCCTTTGATTCTCGGCTGAGCCATTTTCTTGCCACTTCCTTATCAATTTATCGATTCAATATTTGTTATTGTCCAAAATCAACTCCTCATTCACATTAAGATTCCAGTCTTCAGTTGGAATTCTCCAAATATGCCTCACTCTACCATTGAAACAGATTACAGCCTATCTAATCTCAAACCTTTCTCTTCTCCATCACCACCTCAACCCCTCACAAGCTTCTCACTCTTCCCTTTCCTCCCCCTAGAACTTCGTCTCCAAATTTACACCTACTGTCTCCCATCCCCTCGCATCCTCGAATTAGAATTTTCTCCCCCCTCTCAGACATTCGTTCCTATCTACTTTTCCTATTCTAGCATTCCCGTTCTCCTCCATCTCATCTCCGAATCACGTTCTTTCGCTATCCACTACTACCAATACATCCCTTCTTTGAATCTCTGGTTTAGTCCCTTTAGGGATAGTTTCTATTTTCGGATAGATTCTAGCCAGATCTACAGTCCCTACTATTCGGCCTGGGTTGAGAAACTCGGGAATCTGTTAAGGTTGGGAGAGGATTGTGATGGATGTGGATACGGGCTGCAGCGATTAAGATATTTAATCATTGGAGACGAAGCTTATTCTCACCTGACCGTCTCATCCACTATTCTCGCTTCGCTTCGTGATTTGAAGGAGATAGGGGTAGTTACGAAAGAAGAGACACTCCCTCTCTGGCCGGAAAATGAAGTCATTTTATTTTCAGATAGGAAGACGAGATCGACAAAGGGGAAGGATAATAGCATCAAGGGCCCATCTATCAATTATTCTCACGTTCGCCGACGCTTCAAAGGTGTGCTGATGGGTAATTCAGACGGATCGTTTGTTAGGGAGGAGAAAAGGGACCCTTTTGCAGTTGGCTGGTGAAGGATTTGATCTTGATGCGCAAATTATTCATCGGGATTGGTTATGTTACTTCAATCTAGTCATCTAAAATTCGTTAAAAGCTTCACACCATATGCATTATCCACTGCAAATATTGATTAAAGGATGTACTAGATTTCCAAGCTACAACTCCAGGCTAGATTCGATCCAAATGGGTATTCTCTCGTCCAATCTCCCACCAGTATCCGAAATTTCTATCAGTTATCACGATACGTTCCTTTCTCAATTCTTGTTCATTTTTAACCGGCTCTCGTGTTTGCAATGTCAAGAATCAAGATATCTGTCGCTCCAACGGCCGTCAAATCATCCATGACCACAGCGATCTTCTTCTTCTCTACCATTGAACTAACAGCCACCCAACCTTCCTCCTCCAAAGCGTTGATCGTGGGTGCTCGCTTTCCAGGGGTAATCTTGACTGCATCTGGGAGGGCTGTTCGTTGAACGTTATACTGGCACAGGACGTATTTTTGTGCAGTGATAACACCTCGAATACGGGAGGCAATAAGTTCTACCAATGCTGGGTTTGAGGGTCTTTTGGATTTCACGAGAATTGCTGTACTCGAGACGACTGTATCGATAGCCTTTAATCCTGCTGCCTTCATGGTTTCGCCAGATTCTGATAACATATTAATACGAAATTTCTTGGGGTTGATCATGTCGTTCTTTCACTCACCAACTAGATCCACAATTCCATCAGCGACACCAAGAGCACATGCAGCCTCAACACTGCCGCTGAGCTCGATAATCTTGGTCTTCAACTTGCGCCCGGATACGGCACCACCGTCTGCCTCAGCTTCTAACGCGCGGAAGAATTCCTCAGATAAACTGACAAAACTGGTACCAATATTCTTTCCAATGAGATCTGATGGCTTCGCATATGGTCCCTTCTCTGGCACTTGAACTTGTAACTTGCAAGCACCAAATCCCAAATCCATTATCTCCACACATCCTTCTTCCTTACCCTCTTCAACAGGGGTTGAAGTACCCGATTCCGACTTAACTCTCCTCTCGGTTTCAACTCCTGTGGCATGTTCTGCAACTGTGTCCCGTCCGGTAATACCAATATCTACTCGACCTTCACCAACGAATGTAGGAATATCGGCAGCGGGAAGGAAGACGAGCGCAATTGGTAAGTTTTTGACCAATGCTATGTCAAGTCTTGATTCTCTTCGAAACTGAATATCGGCACCTTCAAGCAGATTGAGTGCTGCCTGTAATAGTCTTCCCTCTAACGATTCGATCAGCCGTCAATTTCGGATACAGGATTCGGTTCCAATGGTGCCATGACTCACTTTTTGGTACTGCGAACAGCAATCTACCTTCTAAGCTTTTGTGATCGTTAGTGAAAGGTTCATACTCTTCAGACTCTTCGTCTGCAATGTATAACTCCTTGAGGACTTTCATTGTAGCTTCTTTGAACGGTAGGAGTTGCTAGGTTCTGCGTCCAAAAATGCGAAACTGACAGCTCCAAACCGTTTAAATAGGCTTCAGTGGCAAGTTCAAGAGCCAACAAGGTAAAAAAGGACAATTCTTACTGATTCACTAAATCCATTCTGTTGAGGGTGAGGAGAGCAAGCTGCTTGTTTCTGTGCAATGTGAAGATATAATCACTCTGATTGCGGGGTATTCACTCGAATCACAAGCAGAAGCGGAGTATGTTGTGTTGGTAAATGATAAGAAATGTATGGCTTGAATAATTTGAAATATATTTGAAGCAAGGAGAATCACGATAATTGGATAATATGGGAAAGGGACAAGACTTCACGTTTAATATGACTCGGAGATGTTTGGCGCAAACTCCATTATTAAAAAAAAGTCACCTAGTACTCAACTTCATCATTCTGCCCCACGTGTAACACCTGGTACTTTCGGTGGTCGGCGTCTTCTCGAAAATGACTAGTCCCGATTGATATTAGCGCAAGGATGCTTCCATTTCAACGCTAAGAATATTAACGAGAATCTCTTGCCCTAAGATTCTGCGAACAGGCAAAAAATTATCACCAAATTCACGTCGACCAGTAAGCCCCAAGTCAATTTATCAACCACATCCCAAAATCCAAGCGCATTAATCCTGTGAGTGACTCAGGAGCTCATCTACGGTTCCAAGATTCTAACAATTTTCAGATCGCAAAAATGGAGGCATCAAAGGTCCCCGTCAAGCTTGTTAAGGTCACCCGTGTTTTGGGCAGAACCGGTATGTCGAAATTTGGAGAATCCATATCTGCGGGTTTGAAAGGAGGTAATTCTGACAAAAACTAGGTTCCCGTGGAGGTGTTACTCAAGTCAGAGTTGAGTTCATGGACGATACCACCCGTTCCATCATCCGTAACGTCAAGGGCCCAGGTACGATTCCACGATTATTTTAAATCCCTCTAGAATTACATTTCGACAGCAAACATTCGAGAAGGGAAATGCTAGGAAGCTAGGGAAGGTGTAGGCTAACATTTCGAAATAGTCCGTGAAGACGACATCCTCTGCTTACTCGAATCTGAGCGTGAGGCTAGAAGATTGAGATAAATTGTTGGTCATACTTATCAAATGATGGGAGCATTGGGAATTTCTTCATGCATTCAGGTGCAGGCTTTTGCTACGGCTATGGGCTGGATGTACGTTTGATGAACATGGATGGATCAGTTCAAGGAAATACTTTCACCACAAAATAACACGATCGATGAATTCCCGGTACCTTATTTCTGCGACAATGTGCAAATCTTGAGACGTGAGAGAATTATTCTTGTGGCCTTGAGGTGATTTGGAGGATATGGATCACGGATTGCCGCAATTTCACACCGTTTTTCGAGGGACTGGAATACAATCATGAATGTAGAGAGTCTAGATTCATGGGGAGGATGCAAGTGCGATTTTTGCATTGCTCTTCACTTCTTGTTCAGCGTGCACCCCGCATTGAAGTATGGAATCCGAATACCGTGTTTCCAATTTTAGGTCTGGGGAATTCAAGCAAGTCTCTTCAATCCACTCAACTTTCATATTTACCCATTTACTTCCCCCAGTGCACCTTGAAGTCTTTGACCCCATTCAATATTTCAGAAATCAGCAACATCTTTCTTTTTTCAATACAATACATGCTATTTTTTCTTCCATTGCCAAATCCCGTATCAAAACTCAATCTACCCATGAGTAATTCCACCTGAAAGTTCATGGCTATTTGCATATTCTAATTTTTGCGATCAAACTATCCTTACGACCTTTTGTTTGAGCTGAATATGATGTTTGAATCCGTTTAATTGATTCAACCACTTGAGCAATTCACTATTGATCAATCAACATGCCCAAAGTATTGATATTTCACTTGACTCATGCACGGCAACTTTCCATTCGCATCCACATATTCCTCAATTCAGCCACCATCGTTTCCTCTTGAAAGGACATACAAACCAAGCAACAGCCTCCTCAACTCCACGTCGTATCTAAATCTAAACTAAAACGACTTCTAACACATCCACCAAAATGTCTTCCCACCCTTTTTCTCTCGCTATTACACTCTCCCAATCCTCTTCTCAAGAAGTTGATGGATTCCAACAACCTCGACTAGACTCCCCGCCTCCACCTCCATCACCTCCAAACACAATGCACGCAATGGTAGACCCAATACAACATTACTATTCCTCTCTTTTATCTTCTCCTCAACTGGGTTCTTCGCCTCAATCAGTTGTGTACGCCCCGCTTCCCTTACAACCACAAGTACAATCGCAGGAGACGCCAACACAATCCCAACAATCCCCCTCTCCATCCACGCCATCTCCCTACTCACGCCAAAAACAACAAGCACTGCGAAATGACACTTCACGCTCTCAACCTCACTCTCGACCAGAATCTCATCATCACCTTCTGTCACCATCCATCCCGTCCGTCTTCCAAACCGAACACCAACAGACCTCGAATGTAATACATTCTCCAAAATTAAATTACAATACCATCTCTTCGAGCCAACATCCAGTTTCAACCCAATTTCCTGATTTCTCAACTCGTCCCTTTCCTTTATTTTCCCCGGGATTACCTGTGCCCCACTGGTCCTCCTCGCCACATACATCTACATCCACACCCGCTTCTTTTTCCACGCCCTCTTCCTTCTCAGCTTCGCATTCCAATGCACACTCAAATTCAGATTCGGATCTAGAAACCGGCATCGAAGACGACAACAGAGCAAGAGAATTATCATGGGACGCACAGCATACCCAAAAACTCGCAGTGCAGAGGGCGCAACACATGTGTGCTTGGTTCACGGGCGTTGTGATTGGGATGTTGGGGGTTGTGGGGGTGGTGCGCTGGGTGTTTTATGGGTGAGGGAGGGGTGTGGAAGAGTAGTGTATAGTACATGGTATATGATATGAAGTGAGAGATATGAAGAAAAACAGAGCAGAGCAGAGGAAAACATAGCACTCTCTACATTTCTACCCAATATCTTGGCTGGGCATGATATGATATAATATGATATAATATAACATGAACGATATTAAACAAGAAACAAGCAGACCACAAAACCAGAGAGAATTCCACATAAACGCAAGTGTAAGTGCGAGTGCAAATGTGATTGAAGTCTAGAAACGATGATGTGTGGATTGGGTGGAAGTGTATCCATCCTGTTTGTGTGCTTGTGTATATATATATTTATGCATATCCAAAGAGGAAAAGAAAGACCTCCCCTTGTCTTCCCCCTCTTCAAATAATATTTTTTTTCTTCTTCTCATAAATAATATCGGGATGTATATATATGCACGCACGCATGTATGTATGTATGTATGTATGTATGTAGGTAGATAGATAGATACATATAAGGATATAAACAAGAATCAGAATCCGAATCGGCATCTTAGATGTTTCTTAAATAAATTTTATCTTTTTCAAAAAACAAAAAAAAAAAAAGATAAACAAAAAGGGATATGCATCATCATCATCATCATCATCATCATAGATAATAGATGACAGGGAGGGAGGGAGCAATTTGCGTTTAAAGTTAGTTACCCAGAGGGAAAGATATCACTTATTATTTATGCTATTAAACGAAAATCGTATATGAACTTGATATCAAGTGTATACAACACCACGCAGCCATTTCCATGTTACATTTACACATCGAGTTACTTTTCCAGCACATTTTTACAAGCGAGATATGGAATACCGATTCCGGAACTATTTTTTCAGAAGGAAGACATTTATTGTTTACGTTTTATTGACTGATTGATTGCTTGATTGATTGAACCCACGAATATCCCCTTCACATTATTACATCTGACTCCCTACTCATCGCATGTCAAGCCAGCACACCACAGCCATTAACGTGATATCCTGGATCCAACCAGCCTGAAATATGTACCTGAAAGTACATTCAAACATAAATTCAATCCCCATACAGCCAGTCCCGTTTAGCCCAGCCCTTTCAAACCCATTCCATTCCAATTCAATTCCACATATCTCGTACACTTATTTATGCCCATCCATCCTTTCCTATTCCGATCCAACCTAGAAGTCAAACCCGCACGCAATGCCCTCATATACATGATTAACAGCATATGCATAAGCATAATCCAGCAGAAAACGTAAACACGATAGATGTATGAACAAGAAGAACAAGAACAAAGACAAGAACGAGAACAAGAATGAAAAGCGCATGAGAAAAGTACAAGTGCAAGTACAGAACAAACAAACAACAACAAAAATCTGCAATCCAAAACATACATCTCAGAAGAAAGAAGAAAATATGGTATCACAATGCTCCTCCTCTCATTTCTGTTCGATCTCCGTTGCGCACCCCGCCCCATCTGTTGGCGCCCCATTTTAATGTGATGCATGTTCACATAAACAAGACGATCTCTCCTCTATCATTCTTCTTCATTCTCAAACTCCTCCAAAGTTCCTTCTCCTCATCCCCCTTTCCCAGTGCTAGCCCAGCAGCCGTTCTCTCGCGATGATATCTCTTCAATGCTTTATTCATAGAAACACCCTTCTCGCTATTGGGGCCCTTGTTCACCATACTCATGAGGAGCTCTGCACGGGGTTTGTAGACGATCATTTGATTCTCGCCAGGAGAAGAATCGCCAGCACCGTTCATCGGTTTGTATTCGAGCATCTTGGGTCTTTCAGATGACTTAGTACGATGCTTGTGCTTACGTTTCTTGGGTCGATCTTCTGAGTGCTCGCGGGAAGTTTGGCGAGTGGTAATCAAGGACATCAAATTGCTACCGAACGTGTCATTACGAGTGCGAGCACGGCTGGCGCGTTTAGATTCCTTGGTCTTCTTGGGTCTTGCGCTAGGCGATTCCTTCTCAGCATCGGCACCGGAATAATCTGGCGATGGAGGGAAGACTGAAGGGCGGGTTTGAAGTTTGCCAATTTCAGCGGTCAATCCTGAATGAAGAACTGGTGGCGCATCATTCATTGGGACATCGCCTTCGCGGGATGATGTGTCAACATGTAAGCGTTTGCGCTTCTTGTCTTTCTTCTTCTCATCTTTCTTGTCCTTTTTCGATTTTCCCTCATGTTCCTTGGCTGGTTTCCACTCAATCGCTTTTGGCGCTGGTGTTTCGAAAGGTCCGTTGGTAGGTGCTGGTCCAGAACCCCATTCGACGAGATTGGTAAGGCTGGGACTATCTGCTGCATTTACTCGTACGAGATCCGTGGAAGGTTTATTCTCTGCTTCGGAACTATCTGCGTTGTCGCTCATGGGTTCGTCACGAACTTGTTGCTCAGGCTCAGAATCGTCCATAACCTCATCAGCTGCGGGAAGATCTAGTCGCGACGCATTGGGTGTTGGATCCACGAGGAAATCAAATACATTGACGGGTGCTGGCGTTGAAGGAGCAGCTTCTGGTACCGGGGCAGTAGCGTGTTGCGAATTGTCGTATTCATCTTGCGCATCTTCGACGTAGGCGTTGTGGGCGGGTGTAGAGTGAGAATTATTATGCGAATTATTTTTTTGGTTGCTTTGTTGCTTTCCCTTCTTCCCCTTCCCCTCTCCTCTGTATAGCGCACCTTGATATTTTTGCGCCTCGCTCATACAGCTCTAAATTGTTGTCAGCAAATGATGCCCCGCGTCGGATGCATGTTTGTTTACATACCGTATGCGAGCGATATTCTAGGCCTTGAAAATGTACCATGCAGTCCAGGCAAGTATATGAAGCCCCGCGACATTGATTTCGGTGAGGGTCGAGTTTCTTCTTCGTGAGGACGTCTCCGCAATTCTATAGATTGTTTCTTGTCAGACAAAAGCTTGCTTGCGTTACCATGGTAGATGTAGATGTAGGCATCAATGTAGGTGCAGGTGTCGGTGTCGGCGTCGGTGTTTCAACAGGACATTGAAGTCGTAGGGATAGTAAACATACCTCGCAGCTGAATGATACCATGATGATGATATATGCAAGTTTTCTTTTCTTTCCCTGCAGGAGTCTCGTGGATTGTTTGCGAGTGTGAAGTATTTGTAGAGGAAATTTGCGAGGGAGAAGATTGATACGAGTTTTTCCTTTTTTTTTTTTTTTCCTTTTGGCGAAGGATGGATAAGTCTGCGAGGTCTGTTCTAGTATCGCGGGGGTGGGAAGGAAGTAGCCAGCTTTTGGGGAATGTGCGAAAAGGGACTTGAGATTGAGATGGTAATGCTGCGTAGGTATACTCCGTAGACAGGTATGTCAAGTGTCTGACATGAAACTCGGGGGAGGGATGGAGAGGGATGGAGGGTGTTTCTAAATAGAAATGTTTCCTCTTTGGATCACAGTGCAAGCCTCTTTTGTCTTGCTGCTTCGATGTTTGACTGGGGGGGAGGGAAGGGTGGAGGGGTATTTGGGATGGTGTGGGCTGGCTCGAGGCTGGTGGGTATGCAGGAAGTAGGCAGGAGGAGTCAAAGGAGGAGGGCTAACAAGTATTAGGTATTAGACACAGCACGTCGACGTCTTGAAGTAAATCAACAACAAGTTGCAGATAAATCAGTAGACAAAATCCGCCCTTGAGATGCTTCTCGGATCGTTTTCACCCTTTTTAGACTTTGGACCTGGGGCCTTGGTATTTGGACCTTGGGATATTTTGGTGGGATTCCATTCAAGGCCTATGCAGGTGTACAGCTCGCGCGTTAGTATTTTTCTGGGTTGCATGAACAGAAAGGCGATGGATGCGTGAATGGAGGGAAAAACGACGGAAAATGTTTGGTTGGAATTTTTTATACTTTGCTTCCTGCGTCCTTGACTGGTGGAGATGCCGCCCACTGGTGCCCTCCCTAGAGAGAAAGAGAGAAAGAGCGAGACTAGAATACGCCCGGAAGCATGTTCAGAATTAGATTCGTGCTACTCGTGTGTGTGTATGTGTGTATATGTGTGTGTGTGTATGTATGTATATATGTATGTATATGTGTGTGTATATATGTATGTGTATATATGTATGCGTATATATGTATGTATGTATGTATATATATGTATACCTTTTGCTTGCTACACTTACCACACCTGCTACACTGTGATACCCACGTACAGATTGTGTGATCCATTGAACAATGTGAATCTGTGAATTTTGTATTCATGCCCCCTCCCTTCCCTCGCAATGGCTTATACCACATTGGCATCGTAATGGTAAGCAACAAGTGGAATCACAGAAGAGGAATGCAATGTTCACCCAACACACATTCACCACCACCACCACCACCACCACCAGGGGATGGACATGCGGCATGCGATATGCAACATTGAAAATTCTCTAGCTTTGGGCGTCAATTGCAAAGGAAGCCGCCTGCTTACCTTATTACCTTACGACCCTACCTTACGACCTGGGCCGGGGAGGTGTCTTCATACGAACAAGTGCCTAGTACCATTGGGTCGCCTTATGTATCATTATGTGATATCCTCACTTCTCCTGCTTCGAATTCATTATCATTGGGCATTGTATCCAAATGCAAATCTACCGTGCCTTTGCGAGCATACCTTGGACACACGGGGGGACATTCTTCATTGGATGGTCCCCTGGTTCCGCCACACATTGGGATCCCAATCGTTGAGATCTTGCTAGGGAGGCACGGGAGGAAACGTGAGATCGGGTATTCTAGGCCGTTAGTTTCGATTCGATTTTTCAATTCCCATGTGTATGAGTGGATTGCTGGCGTTGAAGTCAAGGTGACCGAGTAGACGGCTGTCTCGCTGTACAGTCGTCAGAGGAAAAGGAAGGCGGAAGTGGGTATGGTACGGTATGGTATGGTATGGCATGGAAGATATCCTCGACGGGGCGACTTAAGTATGAGAGAGACAAACTTGGCGTGAAATCTAACCCATGAATCAAATCCTCCTTCCTCTCTCCAGACGTGTGTATCATCTTGGATAAATTCCCCTCGAGGCCCCCAAAAACATGAATCACATTGCTCACACCCGGCTCCGTATCTCGTACCCAACTCATCACCCGTGTTTTATCTCAAGGTGTGAGGGATTGAGAAACTAAAAGTGCATCCCTCTTGAAAGATGGTGGCTTAGAACATGACTTGATAGTTGCATCACTGCTATATCGTGTACTCCCATTGATGCATCTTTCACCCAGATATAATCTAATCACGACAACATTACAGCATTGTCTGCGAAACTGTCACCTGTACGACAAAACACATGTATGGGATGTATCTATTTGATTCCTCATGCTAGTCCGCCCCGAGGAGAGAAATCGCCTTGTCCGAAATACCTTCATTGGTCGGTCTACTCTCCGATTTTCTCCCCCTTCGTCTTGCCGTGTTTCTTCTGCATTGATGGTGTTGGTGCTAATTTGATGATTTGATGTTTCGACAGCCACGATTCCCATTTCTCTCATACAAGACGATTGCCCTTGGGCTGATACATTGCAAATGTATACTTTTCATGCTATGATTAGCTGACGTTTGAACTCGTGCTTACCCGACGATCGCAGACAGGAATTAGTCGCAGGATGGCGCAAGTATGCGAACCAAAATAGATCGCGGGAGGTTTGAAGGGTGCGTAGATGTACCTTGGTGTGGGTGTGGTTCTTGTCGGTGTCTATCTGGATCTCGACCGACCCCGAGGGTAATTGATGTTGAGCATTTGATGTGTTTTTGTGGAGTGGATGGAATTCGCAGTGACGGGATTTGTTGGTGCTTGCTTGCACTCCTGAGAATCTGAGACAAACAAATGGATTTTGATATACAAGAGTACGAACGGAGGGAGTATGTGATGACACTTTGGCGGTCAATCCATCCATCCATCCATCCATCCATCCATCAATCCATCCATCATCTCTCCTTGACTCTCAAAAGGGACCAAGGGTTCAACGGCTCCACGGCTCATAGACATAGAGATAGATATAGACCATACCTACTAATACATAGATATACATATACACATATATATACATACACATATATACACATACACATATATACACATACACATATATACACATACACACACACACACACACACACACATATATATATATATATATATATATATATATATATACATACACATACATACCTATACATACACATATATATACATATACATACACATACATATATATATATATATACACACACACATATATATACACATCAATATACACATACACCATTCATTACCTTTCGAAACAATCCATTATTATACTACTTGCTATCTAGTTCTCCTTCGGCCACTTTTACTACTATTACTACATTCACCACTTCTACCACTTCTACCACTTCTGCCACTTCTGCCAACTCTCCCTAGTCCCCTTTGCACCAATCAAGCAATACATCGTCTTCTCTCGAGCTCTCACTCACTCCCAAGTAATGTCCAACCGTCAAAACATCAATTTCTGAAGGATCCAGATCCATCTACCAATTGCATCAAGATCATGTGTTGCTACGACTGACAATTTGCATCTCAAGTCAATCTAATCCCATTCAGCATCACAACCCGTCTTCTCCTCTTCTCATTTGCATTGGAGGAAGGAAGATATTTGACCCTTTTTGGTCTTTGAGAAACGCATTCCTACCCTCCCGACTACCGACTACCGACTGCCACTCTACTCCCACTCTACTACCACTCTACTCCCACTCTACTCCCACTCTACTCCCACTCTACTCCCACTCTACTCCCACTCTACTCTACTCTATCGTACTCTACTCTGCTGCTGCTGCTGCTGCCTCCTTTTCAACACATGAAGATGTCTACACAAGATTCATCTGGCGGAGGTTATATTGAACAGGTAACTACTGTTACCAGTTCTATCGCAGGTTACCTCAAATTTCCTGTCCTTGTGTCTTCGGTACATTTTCTTTCACACAATATTTGGTGGTCAACTGGGCCACGCTTGTTTTTCATTAGCACTTTCATTCATTGTACTCGTACTCACGAATAATTGCAGGGTATAACTTTGTTACTAAGTTCTCTTCTTTACTTCAAGCAAAAGTATATATTTTTTTTCTTTTTCTTTTCCTTTTCCTTTTCCTTTTTCTTTTCCTTCTTCTTCTTTTTCTTCCATCATCAAATCGCACCACACATCACACACCACATCGTGCACTCATTCACAGCTTCCTAGAACCATGTTCCTATTTAATAAAATACTGATCAATATGTTTCCTCAACCATCAGGTCCTTGATCTATCCAAGTTCCATCCCAAATGCCGCCCGCACCCAAGTTCCACGACCCTCACAATTCGGCATCTCGGATTTCGAGGAGTTGATGATCCCTACACCTGATGGGGAAAAGCTTTCAGCCTTCTACATTCGAGCACCGCTGGCGAGGAAAAGAAAGAATGTCACAGTCCTCATGTTTCACGGCAATGCTGGGAATATTGGTCATCGAATACCGATCGCGAGACGACTCATAAACGTTGTGGGATGTAGTGTCTTGATGTTGGAATACCGGGGTTATGGTCTCTCGACGGGATCACCGGACGAGAAAGGTCTCATGATAGATGCTCAGACTGGTTTCGAGTATCTTCGCAAACGAGCAGAGACGAGAGATAATGATATTGTCATCTACGGTCAAAGTCTTGGGGGTGCGGTATCAATACAACTAGCAGCCAAAAATCAACACGACAAAAGACTAGTGGGTCTAGTTTTGGAAAATACTTTTCTGTCCATGAGAAAATTGATCCCATCGTATGTATACGTCGAACACACACAACTAAATTCAACTACTAATATGCCGTAGTGTTCTTCCACCAGCCAGATATCTCGCCTATCTATGCCATCAAGTCTGGCCATCAGACACATACCTACCTACCATTACCGAAGTCCCCATTCTCTTCCTTAGCGGTCTCCTGGATGAGCTTGTACCGTACGTTCTTATCTTTCCATTTCTTCTTCCCACACACCATCCTTTAGAATGATGACCCAATTTCCATCCACAAAACATGACCTCCCTTCTGGGACCAGATTACACAATACGAGAACTATTTGTCTGACTACCTCAAAACACACATTTTGATTAATGCCACAAAACTGCTCTATACCATACCTTTCCACTGACTCCCCCAACCACAGACCTAGCCACATGCGTCGTCTCTTCGAGATCTGCCAATCCCCCACCAAAGTATGGAAACCTCTCCCGGGCGGTGACCACAATTCGAGCGCGGTCGAGATTGGATATTTCGAAGCCATCGCCGATTTCGTCGGTAACCTAGACACAAAACAAGGTTAACACCATCCACCGTAACTCCACACCAGGGAGCACGATCCAACATTCAAATCTTTCTAGCATGCATTGCGTTGCGTTCCAGCACAAAATTAATATAGCATTTGGCGAGGCGTTGGGTGCATTCCGGATACTCCTTTTGATCAAGCGAGACCTAGACCTTCACTTCACTTGTGATATCCGTATGAGCGATGTATGGATATCTACGAAAAGTTTTTTTTTCTAGAATGGAGAAGATTTGGTGCAAGAGTAGAGCGAACGAAAAATTACATACACTTTATTATTACGAGATTCTATATCATGATAGGCATAGAGAGATGCAGTCAAGAACAAGGGGGACCACGCGCTTTTGAGAAGCCGGTTTTGCATCCTACGAGTACATTCTTTCTACGTTTGATGTTCTACTGTTCATATATATGACAAGACACGCCACGCAAATCACACATGCAATTTAATCATAGTCTAATCAAATTTTGTTTTAATAGAATTCTCATATTTTTCATTCCACACGTGCCATTCCTAGAATTTAACCGGTATGATTTCATTTCTTTCCCTGCTCTCCATATTCATCTCTTCCTACGCAACGCACCGCAATGCAATGCATCAATTGCCCATCTGCATCTCTGCACTTTCTTAGATGAGAAGAAAGAAGAAGAGAAAAAAGCGAAAATTTCCTACACAAACAATTCAATAAACTCCTTCACACATACATAATGATCCTCGGGTATCCATCCATCAAGTGCCTCCCATCTTCCTCTGCGCATTGCTTTTCCTTCTTCGAAAAAAGTAAACAAGAAAAGAATCCATCCTCTTTCCCATCTCTCCCTGTCCCAACCCCAAACCAAATAAAAGACAACAAAAAAAAGTTTCCTCTCTGAGCTCAAGAAGTCAAGTCCATTTCCTCCATTCTCTCCTGTCCCACCCCTCTAATTCTTTCCCCCCTTCCCCTTATCACTGCGCGGTCTGTTCGCCCTCTTCCTCTTTTCTTTCCCCTTTCACACACTCTCTCTTGCTCCCCTGGTATATTCAACAACTAAAACTAAAACTAAAACTAAAACTAAAACTAAAAACTAACTCCAACAAACCAGAGACATCATCACCTCATGCATACAATCATGAGCGCTGCGAAAATCCCATCCGGCTATATTAACAACCCAAACCTGCGGCCTAAACGTTTGGAAATTTTTCGGAAAAAGTGAAAAAAAGAAAAGGAAAATACGCTGCAAATGTGGTTCCATCCCATCCTTCATAAAGAATCGCTCCATAACAGACACTCTAAAAACAATCTTATCGAATTTAGAGATCAAATGAAAAGAGAAGAAAAACATAAAAAAAATCAAATGAATGAATAACTCAGGCTTGTCTGAACGCCCATCCCTAAATCAAGAACGCCCCTTCTTTCCATACAGACCCGAATTGTGTATGCCAGGAACTAGCTGTAGTCAGGCGAAACAAATAAAATGATCCAATATAATCATGTCCTGCCATCAAGATTGAGTTTATGACACCGCCCTATTTGCGCCGGTAGCCCTCGTAAATTGTTGCTTTTCTGTGCAAGATTATTCCGGAAGACGAGTACAGGTAAGCGTCCAAACGCCAAGTCAAGGATGTGTTATTGCTAGGAGAATCGAAAGAAAATGGAATAGTACACGTTGGAAGGGGCAGATGATGGCTCATCAATCCATGGCGAGACGAGCAAAGTGCTTACTCCAGATCCAGCCAACTTGATCAGAGCCATCATCTTGATTTTTAGCCAACCATAGCTCGCCCTTCTCACCAATGACATCAAAGATCTAAGAATAAGTTAGTTTATGAAGAGAAATATCAGATTCATTTATCAACTTACTTCACCGGGTGAGTAGGTAAGATAAGGGTAACCAGCTTCAGTCTTAGTAGCTGCAATATTAAATTCGAATAAACTTGCTGCCAGGTAGATGACATTGTACCGACTTCTATGGGCACGATCCACTGAGGAGGCTCTTGAGGATCGAACGCTATCTTCAGGACCATCGGGTAAAGGCATTGCCGAATGGAAAATGCCAGAGAATGGCCGTTGATCGCGAAGAGGTCCATCCACCATGTATGATGCAGATGCTTGAGTAGAACTTGATTCCCTACGATGTCCCAGATCTGTGCTAATTCTTGACATGCCACCATTATCCGAAGTAATGCTACGTGATGTTGATGGTCTGGTGGAACCATAAAGACGAGGGGCACTTGCATCTGGTGTCGCAGGAGAGCCCGATCCAGCACGAGAATGCCCTACAGAGTAAGCTGCTGGTTGGTATGGAGCATGCGCTGGGAAGCCAGGACCATTTGACAAAATTGGCGAGAATGAAAATTGCCCACTATGTCGCTTTGCAAAATCTGGAGTCGGTAGACATGGAGATGTATCATGTGGAGCTGCCAAGGACAAAACTCGTGGACGAGCGGACGAATCAGATAGCCGGCCTTTTGTTTTTATAGATTCGTTATCTTTAATGCTGGTAACGGGAGTTGAATCCAATCTGTCCAAAAAGCAATCGGCCTCGAGTGTACCATTGATGAGGCGAAGTTCTTGGGTTTGTGCGAGTACATACTTATAATCCCTCTCAAAGGATTGTAAGATGTCATTCTCATTCATTGGTATCTGGTTAGCATCCAACACAGTCTTGACTTTCTCTTGCCATATGTAGTACCAGGCTGTTTGACTGAAGATGAGTTTGGCAAGGATTGTTTGCCCTATCTGCGCCGTCAATACCGAGAGCCGGGGCATATCCGTCTTCAACGTTTCATTCAGAGCATCGTATTCTTTAGCTAGCAATTGAAGCTTTTCGTCAGGCTTCTTGCCATTGGCTTTAACAGCCATCAACTTTTCATAATCTACGCGCCTTTTCGCACGTTTCTTCATGAACTCAGTAGGCCCAGAATACAACCGAATCACGGCTTCGATTGGCTCAATGACTTCTTTTCGGATCTGACCAACCTATGTTATATTAGTATTGATAATGTTCAAGATCACAGAAAAATGCTTACATGGCTTTCCAAAGCAACGCTCCCCATATCTCTCATCGACAGATTAAACTGAGTCCATCGAGCTTCCATTTCTGGGTGTGAAGAAGGGCTGTGTCGCATGACCACTTCCATAGCAGAAAGAAATCTGAGAAAATCGTTGACCCAAGTAGCAACCTGTCGAGTATAGTATTCAACATCACGCATGACTACTTGCAGTCGTAGGTAATCATGCCCAAACTTTTCATGCAACTTGACAAAAACTTCATCGTCATGGGGGCGAACCACGTTAGAAGTCAACTTTTCTGATCGTCGTCCAAATGCCTTGGCGATTCCGAGGCGGACTTCTGATTCCTTGCGTTTTCGACCAACAATCTTCCCGACAACTGAAATGCGTTCTTTGAGCCTGTCAATAGTCTGCAGTAAGTTCAATGTTTCTCGAGCTGCAATCGAAAGAGCATTGAAATCTGGATGATCCTCAGCTGTATGTCTCACGAGGTTGTCGATTAATAGCTGGTATCGAGTAACCCGTTGGACTGGTTTAACCATCAGAGCGTCGAGATCCCAAGCAGCCGTTAAATCCTTTGCGACATTGTTACATTCGATAAGCCATACATTAACCGCAGGATCTGCTGACAAGATCTTCAGGCGATCTGCTGCTAATTCACTGTTCTTCAGAAATTCCGTGTAGACTTCTTGCATCCTCCTGAGATGTTTACCAAAGGTATAGCCAATATAGGTCTTCCGGTCCCTTTCTTCATTGAAATCGTTAAACTCCGGAGGATCCGAGCTACTGTCATTTGGACCTAGCGATGCAGGAGTATTTGCCGCAGTAGTCGTTGTGGACGTAGCCTTACTTTGTCTGGCACGAGCCTTGGAAGTGTAGACAGCTGCCCCAGCCTTCTTCAGGTCATCTAGTAGAGTTGTCGAAAAAGCTATGATCTCATCTGTATTTCGGAATATGGTCTTGATATCGCCAAAATCCAATTTGGGGCATGCTTCTGCTGTACCTTTGTAAATTTCTTCAACTACATTCATGTCTTTCAGATAAGCGGACTCTGTATCAATTATTTCCTCGATAATCTTTCGCCGAGTGAATAAACGTGCGCTTTTCTTCTTGGCAATTGCTTGCTCCTCCTCTGTAAGAGGTAGCAGGGGAACTTTAGGAGCGGGATAACTATTGTTTAAAGATACGTCTTCCTGAGATATTTGCATGCTTGATCTAGGGGTGAAAATGGAAGGTGTAGAAAGTGAAGGCCGCGGCGAAACTATGTCATCGCTTGGGCGTCTGGATTCAGCATGTCGGCTAGTAGTGTTTTGGCTGATTTGATCGGTACCCGACTGTGGACGACTATCTTGCATAGCAGGAGGAGGGGGTGTACGATTAGGGGGGCCTAACTTCGCAATTGCATCCTTCCGAGAAGTATGCTCTGAAATTAGTGGAGGAGTGAGGTCGGACCATACTGGGACGGTTGGAACGCTATAGATGGTGTCCGAGTCGAATCCGAGGCCGAATCCGTTGTGGGATGTCAATGGAGGTAGTTCGAGTCTAGAAGAATTCTCGGAACTTGTGTCCTCGATCAGCCTGAGTGGCCCGGGAGAAGGAGGCAATTTTGGGGGCGGTGTAGGAGCTTTCTGCAGTTCAGGAAGCGAGATTTTCGTGTTTATCCACTTCTGATTCTCATCTTGGGAAACTGGATCATCTGTTGTCGCAACTGAGAAATCGGTCCAAGCAGAATTTCGGTTTTCACGGTGGTAGGTGTCAGATGTAAGATATAACTCGCGATTCTGGTCATAAGATGGCCCATACAAGTCTTCTTGTTCACTCGTATTCCCGGTGTTTCCCGCGCGATTGTCATCAGAACTTTCATACTCGATATCTGTGGGAGTGTATAAGTCCGGTTGTCTATCGTTCTCTAGTGGCGATAGGGACTCGGCAAGTGCAGTGCGCAAAGCTGGCAATTCTAACCTGGGGCCTTCTCCGGAATATGTGTCTGATTCTGAGTGTAGCTGGGAGCTGTCCGTATCTTCTTCAATTCTGATGGGAATATCTACCAGCTGCTGAGAACTTTCGTCGTATAAACCCAAACCGGTAGGCTGAACAATATCATGGTTGATACTTGCAGGAGCAGCTGCCTCGAAGTTCATGTGATGCATTGAAGTCGGATTAAAGATTTCTGATGCCAACTTCTTCGCGCTTGGGAGATCTGTAACAATGTCTTTGGCTTGATCATCATAGGTGACGACATTTGATGGACTTTCAGAGGCTTCTGATGTCAGATCATGATCAATGGACTCTGGCAATGCTTTACTAAAATCCTCCTTTGGAGTCGTTCCTATTGAGGTTTCCTCGACGGAAATTCTATAAGAGTCCGTTGTAATCTTCGCTCGATCCTCAGGAGTCACATCATCTACTTCGAACACTTGAGCAGGTACTGCAACTGAATCCGCAAGCTTTATAGACGGGATACGGGCAAGGCGGGCAGCTTCTGTCTGCGCTTCGTTTTCAATAAAAGTTGTGGCAGAGATATTTGAAATTGCGGACATTGGTACATCCTCTTCAATAAATGCTCCAGGCATGCCGTTAGTGACACCCAAAGTTGGCGAATCTTGATCCATTACAATCTGATGCTCAACTGGTGGTGGGGAAATTTGTGGGTCGAAGCTTGTCAAGATCTGCAATGATTCGGGCCCTGGTGATGGCATATCTGGAATCTGATCTCCACTCGAAGAAGTATTTCCATGTTCAGACTTGGGGCTTTTGTCACCGTTTGTGGCTCGAGTACTCTGTTCGTTGACATGGTGTGCGTGAGATGCTCGAATCTTCTGCAGTTCAGATTCATGGATTGACTTAGTATATGCGCGTGTAATTTGTGCCCGCCGTGCTGCATAGTTAACTGGTTCTGTGTTTGTTGTCTTACGTCCTTTCGTCTCATGAGTTCCGCTAGCTCTAGTCGCTTTAATCCCAGCTCTTGTATCATGTGGCGATGCCGATCCATCCACTGCCTTTTGTCTTGAACTAGCGGTGGTTGCTGCAGAAACAGGCTGCCGAGGACGTGAACTTCGTAATGGCGGGGAGTTTTTTGCGGGCGGTGCGGAAATGTAAGCTTTCAAGCTACCACTGCTAGAGACTTTGTCTGGGCTACGCGTCTTGGCACGGCTGTTAGGAGGTACAGAACGAGTCGCTGATGTCATCGAGCGTCCCGCAGGACTCCATGGTCGATGATCTCGAGGAACCTTTCCATGGAGCGCGCGTTTGCCAGTCAGGGGAGAACTCGCACGCGTTGATGGAGAACTTGATCCATCTGACTGAGTACTCGAGCGTTTGAGTGCAATAGGAAGTCGAGATGACAGCTTTGGAGGCTGAAGTTCGAATCCACCCTCAGCTTCTACATGAGAAGAATCTAGCGCAATGTTTGGATCTGAATCCTTGGCATTGACTGGGGATTCTGGTAATAGAAAAGAGGAGCGGTTGACATTATGCATAGTATTTACCTTGGTGTCTGCAAAATCACTATGAGCACGATTGTGCCCTGACCTCCGCGGCTTGTTTGGCTCTACGTCACCGAGCGATGGCGTTACTCCCAGATACCAGGCGGTTGGCGAAGTTGGAGATATATCGGCATCCGTGCGACTCCGCTGCTCAGTAGAGATAACCGAAGGTAGCCCTGATTCAGATGTCCTTCTTGTAGCAGTTGGTATACCGTAGCCAGCTTCAAATGTACCTTGACCCAAAGTTGAAACCTCTCCAAATAACGGACGCTTCTCCGGCACCGCAGGTGGTGGTTGAGCTTGAGATGCTGGCGAAAGATTATTCATTGACTTCGAAGTTGAACTGGATTTGGTACTTGGTGTATTCCTCGTCCGCATGCTGCGGGCAGAACCCAAAGAAGCATTACTTGATTGTTGGTCCTCCGTCGCAAATCTCGGTCGTTGCATTGCCCTTGTACTGGATGAAGGCGATTTAACTCTGGTTGATCCCGGCTCCCTCATAGTATTACTTGCCCTTAATGTCGAACTCGTAGTTGTAGGTCCCGGGTTACTAGCCACGCGGGCAGAGTATGGATTCGATCGATCCCTCATATATCCGGAACTGATCCCAGCACTATCTTTTGTTCGTACCGAAGGTTTCCGTGGCATGGGAAGGGACTGATCATTGTTCTGATCAAAGCGCTTCAAGAGATCCTTCACACTTGGTTTTTGTGAGGGTTTTCCGTATCCATTGACTAGTGGTTTGGTTGATTGCTTTTGATTGCTTTCAGCATGCGATAGATTCGAGCCGAAGGGTGGTCGCGTTGTGGTTCTTGAGGTAGAAGGGGTTTGTTTTGGCGGGCTGCTGGTATTACTTGATCGCATTGTGGAGGAAGCCGGTCTAACATCTGATGTTGTAGCAGCCATATCTAATAATTGATCCGGCGGGCCGTTTGTCTGTTGAAGCGGTTGATAATCTCTGTAGAAGTCATCTGGCTCACCACCATCATCAGAAGAGTTCATATAGCCATGCGTATTGGTAGTCTGTAACTGTAAATTCGAGGTCGTGAGAAGAGGAAGCTTAGGAGGGTGAGGGGGGGCCGGGTCGAAGTCAAATCTCTGGGAAAAGTGAGGAGATTCGCAAGTGGTCGACGGAGGTATTTGCCGGTGTTGTAGAGTCAAATCCGACGAGTACTGGGATTGAGATTGGGATTGCGCTGGGGACTGAGCTTCTGACTGGGGAAACGACCTAGAATAAAAATTCTGGTCATCTTGAAATCCATCCTCCATTGTGCCTCAACATCTGTTGAAGCTCGTGCTCTAATTGTGAGCGATGGCAATGCTGTGACTGTTTACTGATGATCCATACAATTGTGGCAGAAGTTGAATGGCCCTTGGAATACTTGTAGCTGATTCGATGGATTTGATTTGAGCAACAAACCTTATCCTTGAGCTCTGGGCGCACGAGGGAGAAAATGGAATGTATGTGGCAGTAGGTTGGACGGAAGAATCATCGGACAAGAGTTGGGTATACTTTGAGTATAATGCGGGAGAGAAAGTTGGAGACGGTCAAAGGTAGCGTGGTTTTGGTTATGCAATTGGATGCAATTGCATGGAGTGCAATCAATTATTATGGGTTAGAGGGTTACCGGTAGTCGTTGGGGGTTAGAAAGCTTTAATGGTTTTTCTCCACAACGTCTGTGAAGTTGTTGCTTTTCGAGTTTTAAGAGGGTGAAGGGGTGAAAGGGAGGGAGGGAGTGAGGGAGTGAGTGTGAGAGGGAGGAATTAAGTGTGAGTGGTTGTTGTGCAATAAAAGACGAAAAGGTTACTACCACCTAGCATCCCACCTAGCATGTGTGATGACTTTGAAGTGATCTACGAGGTAGGCAGTAAACAATTCTACCCGATAGTATGAAAAGGTGCAAAAGCACAATACTGGTCAAGTAATGTCATGTAGTGTAATAAAAGTGTAGTGTATTGCATTGTGTATGTCTTCAGCAAATGACAGTGACAAGGCAATCAATCGAAACCATCACACACATCAGCCATTGAGGCAGTTCTGGTCAACCATGGTCAACCAATACCGGGTTCGGAAGGATTTACTTCACAGTCCATTGAGTCAAGGAAAGCTTTTGGTACCGTTTCAACTCTCATGGCCATGGATCTATTCACTATGGTACCCGTCTGCTGCTGCCGTTTGTTTCGTGTTTCCCTTCCAGAGTTTCCTGGCACTATATATACCGGCTGCGATTGGCGGCTGCCGCTCGTGATACCTTCGACTTTTGGCCTGCACTTCCATTCTCATTTTACTGCATGTACAGCCATAAACTATATCGAGTGCTTGTGACAAATCAACAGTGTGAGTGAAGGTTTTGGATTGAATGCTTTGCCATCCATTCTGCCCAAACAGACACTAGACGAAGAAGCAAATGGCCTGCCTCCTTCAGCCACTCTATCTATATCGAATGGCCCACAGCATTAACTCCTCAGACCTGGACACCGACAGAAAAAGCAAATGTCAATATTGATATTGACTACAAGGCTCTGACTCGGGGACTGGGAGTTCACAGATCTATTGTGCTTCAAAGTTTGACAATCAGTCAAGCCTGACTCTAAAATAGCATCTGGCTGTCTAGGTAGGCAAGCAGACACCTCAAGAAAGAATCTGATTGTCAGAACCCTTGAAGGCTTGCTTCATATTGGATTTGACATCGCACAGTCTTACTTTTAAGCCAGCAGTAACCTTAGCCGAGTCTCATTCATGCATTCATACATTCATCAATCATCGTCCCTTCTTCGAGAATCACCCAGGGCCTACCCACAGCCTTTTCGGTTGTGTATAAAACCCAGGCAGGAACCTCACTTTGATATTTCACTGGATGCCCTTCTCCTTCTCCTTCTCCTTCTCCTTCTCCTTCTCGTGTCCCTTGTTTTGTTGTGTGATGCTGGCTCGAGACTGTTCTCCCATCAACATCACATCACATCACATCAAAGTCTTATCCGTTATCGATATCCTCAATTCTAGATTCAATGTCAACATTTGACCAATAAGTAGCTGAATCCCTCCCTAGTAGATATGTGTTAAAGGCCGTGCTTTCCGGACTTTCTTTTCCTTTTCTCTGTTCCGACTTTGTCTTGCTCAATATAATTGAAACAACTCCTTACTTTTTCACAACCATCGATACCCCTTACTTCATCTGTCTATTTATAAATTGAAACTTCGATCATATGCTGTGTTCTCGTATTCGTTGTGAAAGGGAGGAATCCTTTCTTATTGACTTTCCAAAATCAAAGTCACCCATACAATCTGATCTACGATACAGCCTCGCAACTTTGACAAGGCTGCATAAAACAAGCTGCATAGAACTAACAGTCTTCCAAGCTTGCTATATCGATCTTGCTTGAAGATCGACATCACGCCTATGGGTCATCATCTGGGTCATTATTGTCCATTGCAGATCGTCCAACGCTAAGACACTACTTGGTGTGCTTTGCCAAAGATCAAGAATCAACAAAAGCAATTGCTTAAACATGGCTAGAAAGAGAAAGAGAAGTCATGCTGCCACAGGGACTGATACTGATAATCGCACTGGCCTTACAGATCTCAACAAACGTCAAAAGGCCTCTGGAGATACCCACAGAAAGGATCCTCCGGTAAAGCAAGCTTTGTTGGCCAAATACTACCCCAACGTCTTGTGTCTTCGTGATTATTTACTATCAAAGCTTCCAGTATCCTCCAAGGTTAGGAGAAAGAAGTTGTTGTCAGTGGGCCACAAGACTCCAACAAACATTGAAGATCAAGGAGAAGATGATCATGACGAGAAAGATGAAGATCATTTATTAGGTGACTTTCTTGATAGCACGTTGATAGGTGTGTCATCGAATCATGATTTTTCCCAAGAAAACAGGTTGAAAGAGTGGGTTTCTTTCTCTCAGAAAGGAGACATTTCTGTATCGACCATTGCAAATTCCAGTGGTAATGATGTTTACTCTCAATCAGAGGTGGGTATTTATCAATAATCTTCCTTCCGGAATGTTCTTGTCTCGGAATACTAACACCCCAACAGATTGTTGATTTTGTTATTTGGTTACTATTTTCAAAGTCCAAATCATCAAATGGGAGACTGCAACACTTACTTTGTCAAGGATATCGTAAAGATATCAGTTCTCATTCTGTTAATAGGGATGAAGACTTCAGGACTTCTATTCCAGGAGTCAATTCAATGTATCCCAATAGTCATGTGACAGCTATGAAAGCATGGCCATGGCCCCATGTTCTTGCTTTGCTAGGGAAAGCTGGAGAACGTGTCATGTGTGATTTGATTCTTGATTGTGGTGTTTTTGTTCAGATAGAGAATGCACATGGTAGCTATTACCAACTCAGTGGTGGGTTTAAACAGTGTCTGGTTTGTTTAGTCTAGACTGACGACTACAAACAGGTCAGCCCTTGAGTGAACTGACACCCATTGCAATTGCAAAAATTCATGGAGTATTATCTGAGACAGACAACCCTTCCAGGAAAAGCCAGCAATTCGTTGTCTTGCATAATCCAGCGGAAATCAATTTTGTAAGAAATCGGATGCTTTACGCAAAAGCTGCTTTGAATGCAAAGGGTGAAGTTCAATTTGGTTTCAGGCACATCCGTAGGTTACCCTTGAGCTGGCAGCTTGGATTCAAATTGATTGATTGTTCTGTGCAGACGTTTTGAACCGATTTCCATGTCAAGTCAATAATGGAAGTGGTACTATGTTTAGTCGTCGACGGCCTGAGGAAAATATCACCCAAATTCTAATGTACATATTCCCCATGCAATTCGGCCTTCACAATGTCTTTACTTCAGAAGTTGACAATCGAGAAACTGTTCAGCCATTTAAAGATTATACTTTACGTGAAGAAGAAATTGATTCCAAATATCCTGATGCAAAGGCCATCAAAATCCCTAAAAGACTTCGTGGAAAAGCCAGGGATCTGGTCAAAAAATTCCAAATTTTGCACTCCAGGTGCTCATACAATAGCTTGTTAGAATATTATTGCCCGGTCAGTCTCCGAATTGGAATTTTGCGGCTTCTATTAACATTTGCAGAATCGGAAGAATCAAGATGGCAGCGTAGAGGACATGAAGGAAAAGTGTTCTTCTAATTCGACGTCATTCGAGAGCCAGTCTTCTGGAAAAAGCCGCGCCTCCAATACATGTTCATCGAGTGCCCCCTCAATTCCAGCCCGAAAATCAACTTTGATGGACCATGCAAGTTCTGGTGCTGATGTATCTGCTTTCTGTCATGCCGTGCTTCGAAATATCGTACCACACGAATTTTGGGGCACGGGAGATGTGCAGGTACATAACGAAGGCATCTTTCAAAAGAATATGGATAACTTTATTAGACTGAGAAGATTTGAAGCTTTGTCACTTCACGAAGTCACTCAGGGATTCAAGGTGAATTTTCCGTCATGATCGGACTTCATTTTGTTAATATGCAACAGATTGCCGAGATTGAATGGTTGGAAGCACCAAATACCTCGAACCAAAAATTGTCACTAACTGATTTCAACAAACGTCGTGAAATATTCCTTGAACTCATATACTATTTATTTGATTCAGTTCTTATCCCATTGGTTCGTTCAAACTTTCATGTCACTGAATCGAATATTCATCGTCAGCGACTATTCTTCTTTCGTCATGATGTCTGGAAATCTGTGGCTGAGCCTGCTCTGGCTTCATTGAAGTCGAAGATGTTCGAGGAAGTAAAATTGGGAGAGGCTCAGCAGATACTGGGTTCGCGAGTCTTAGGCTTTAGTCAGATGCGACTGATACCTAAGGAGACCGGCGTGCGACCAATCATGAATCTAAGGAGAAGAGCAATGCGAAAAGGTGATAAGCGTCTGCTAGGCGCCAGTATTAATAGTGTGTTAGCGCCTGTTCATAACGTACTCACCCACGAGAAGGTAAGCGTCATTTACAGTCGTTTTTTTGTAAGACCTAACATCAGTAGGCAAGCAATATAGCTCGCCTTGGATCAACTCTTTTCTCTGTCGGCGATTTATATCAGAAGGTCAAATCCTTCAAAGCATCTCTCAACTCATCAACAAAACCTCTCTACTTTGCCAAAGTTGATGTCCAGGCTGCTTTCGACACCATTCCTCAAGCTGCAGTCATCAAGCTCATGACTACCGTTCCTTCCGAATCAGAGTACAGGTTCGCGAGACATGTTGAAATCCGTCCCACAGAAGCCTATGCCACCGACTTTAATGCACCAAATAAACCCATTCGAAGATGGAAATCACACGCCAAATCTCTTCATCATCTCGACAATTTCGATGAGGATCTCGAAAACGATATAGCCATTGGCAAGAAGAACACTGTGTTTGTTGAAAGTGTCGTCAACCAAATCCGTGATACCGACTCTCTTCTCCAAATTCTGACTCAACACATTTCACAAAACATGGTTAAAATCGGCAAGAAATTCTACCGTCAAAAGGAAGGAATTCCACAGGGCTCAGTCCTTTCCTCTTTACTTTGTAATTACTTCTATGCGGATCTCGAAGCCAAACATCTATCTTTTCTAAAATCTGGGGAAAGCCTGCTGCTGAGATTAATTGATGATTTCTTACTTATAACACTCAATCCCGCACATACAAAACGTTTCCTGAAAATAATGCATGATGGAATACCAGAGTACGGGGTGGGTGTAAATCCAGACAAGACACTTACTAACTTCGAGGTGATGATTAATGGTAAGAAAATAAAGAGGGTGGTGGGTGAGAGAATGTTTCCTTATTGTGGTAATTTGGTGGACATGAAGACTTTGAATATTGCAAGAGATAGGGATAGGAGGAAAGATCTAGGTGAGCTTGTTTTGATTCGTTCTGCTTTCTCGTAGAATATATTACTACCATGAAACTGAATGCTAATACGTGACAAGTAATACAAGACTCGCTGACAGTCGAATATTCAAGAATTCCGGGTAAAACATTCCATCGGAAAGTGCTCAGTAAGTATCATTTCCTGATCTCGTTTTTCACAAAACTACAACGTCACAACATATGGAGGTATAACCCCAAACAATGCAACTGCTGTCACATACGACCATAGACTGAAGAGAATTGGGCATCCCGTCCGCTCTGCCATACACAAGCTTCAGATCGGTGGATTAGTAGTTGGGTGGGTGACCACCAGCGAATCCCCACTGTTGTATGTTTTTTTGTTTTGTTTTCTTTTTCTGAAAAGAATCTCAATGAAGCTCTGCATGTCCGTCCCTAGATGCTGCCATTTTTCTCTCCAATATTTATCTTGAATGCCGCCTTCATTTTGCGCCCCGCTTCCCCGCGCTCGCATTTGCTCTCCACTTTTACTTGAAACTTCAAATACAAAATTAACACGCTCGTAGATTCACTCACCCTCCAAACCCACCCTATGTACCTCGACACTTCTCACAATTCTCTTTCCACGGTCCGGAAAAATATCTACACCTCTTATGTTGAAAGTGCAACGAAAATGATGGCATATATAAAATGCTTACCTGTTGCCAAAAAACCAAAACGTGCATTGGTGATTAAGACAGTAGAGGATTTAGTTAGGTTGGGATGGTGTTTAAGTAGACGGGGAAAGAAGAGAAGTAAAAATGTTGACGGGAAAGGGGGTGATCTGGATAAGGATGAGGAAGAGGAAGAGGAAGAGGAAAAAAGTGGCAAGAAAGATCAATATGCAGGTTATAAATGCGAGATTTCGAAGAGGGAGATGAGGAGATGGGGGCTGGGCGCTTTTTTGGAGGTCATGAAGAAGAGGCAGAGTGGGTATACGGGGGTGGTGGAATGGTTGGAAAGGGAGTTGGCAAAATTATGATGGGGAAGGAGAGAGGAGGAGATGGGGAGTTGGGTAATGTATCGATTTGTTCGATGGATCATTTTCCAAAAGGGCATGGGGAGGAGAAGGACAAGCGAGCGTCATTTGAATCGTGGAGGCATTCGTACTTGTACTTTTATTAGTGTCTCATTACTATCTAATATCGATCCATTTACATATGGATTCTAATACGGATAGATACACTCAAACCCAGAAAGTCCATACTCAATCTCATATCACAACCACATATCAATTACGCATGCGATGAAAGAGATGTGATTTTGTATATAATGTATGTCCTACCAACGTGAGTGCCTCTTTTGCGAATTTTCCAAATTGAGATTGAGTTCATTCATTCATTCATTCATGCTTTTGTTTATTCTCGCCTCGCCTCGCCTCTACTGAGTTCGAGTCTGAATGAGATACTGATGTGTGTGTTGCGGGTTGTGGGTTGTAGGTTGTAGGTTGTATATCCGTATCTATATCACTACTTGAGTTTTGAGTCTTGAGTCTTGAAAATTGAGGACATCTTGCGATTTGAGAGGGGAAGCGAGGGGAGAAGGGGAGAAAGAAAGAAAGAAAGAAAGAAAAAGAGGAAAAGAGGAAAAGAGGAAACATCCTTTTCTCTCCCCTCTCTTCACCTCGCCTCTCCTCTCTCTCTCTCTCTCTCTCTCTCTCTCTCTCTCTACCTACTGGAAGACAAGCCCAAGTCCAAGTCCGGGGTTTTTACCCGACTTGATTTTCATTTTTACAATTTTTGTTGTTGAGTTTGCTTGGGTGATGGGTGATAGTAACATTTGTTTATTTGCTTGTACACAAGGGAGCAAACAAACCATACTGGAATTCGAGTCAGTTACATAAAAATACCACATCCAAAAAAACAAACATTATTTATTGACTTTTTACACAGATATCTATCTACACACACACACATGCATGGAATCCTAGGATTAATAAACCTTTCCAATCTCCATTTCAATTTCCTACCTCAACAGATTCAATCATCTATTCATCTACCATCATGCATGATTGCACCATTGTCCCCCTAAGTCGCTCTTCCAGAATTCCAGAATTTCTATGGCCCATTTCATTCCATCCCCCGAATTATTGCACTATGAATAATCGTCGTTCCTCCTAACCCCAAAACTCCCAATTTAAAGTCCTGTTTTCCAACTCCTTGCCAGTGGCTCCAAATTCCAAGATAACCGCGTGCGGCATCTTGTACCGGCAAATTATACATAAATAAAAAAAACGACCATGCCCCTAGGCCCATTACTCCTGCTTTTCCCAAGCGTATACCCATTTTTAATACCTCGATACCAATGTACATACAATACGTTAAGAATGATCAGTTCCTCCGATGCTCGTAATTAGGATGTGAGTTCGAATACTGCGCATGAGGATGGCCGTTACCATTACTGTGAAGATGTGGCGGATTTGGCGGATTTGCGTATTGCGCATGAGAGGGGCCATTGCCGTTGCCATTACCATTGGCATGATTTGGGGCCGCTATTGGAAACTGCGAAGGAGCTGCGATTGTATTCGAATACTGCGCATGCGATTGACCATTGCCGTTGCTATTACTGTTGATATGCGATGGAGTTGCTGATGGATTTCCATACTGTGCGTGTGTGGGAATCACTCCATATCCACCCGTGGGCCAACTTACATATGGCTGTTGGGGCTGCATTCCCTGCAGCGCTGTAGCGGTGACTTGTTCGTTAATAGCAGGCATGCTACGGTCCATGTATGAATCCATCATCGGCGCTGAGACTTGTGGGCTATGAGTAAAGGCATCCGGTCCAACTTTCCAAGGGATACTGAAATTATTCCCTAGAATTAAATCAAAGACGTTGTCAATATTGCTCTGCTGGGGGTTTTCGAATTCAATGTCGATATCAGGGATGGCTTGAACATGAGACTGCATCTGCATGGCATCGTAGTGTTGAGATTGTGCGGCAGTTACATGGTTATCAATTATACCGACAATTTGAGCAAATTGGAAAGATACCTGTGTGAGCATAGCGAAGACTGGACAAAGGCGAATGTTATCCATCGCGTTCCTTACATCAAAGACGGCTTTCCTGCGAGAGATTTCTTCGTCATTGTCTGGCTCATCTTTGGCTAGGAACTCCAACGCGATGACGGCCACGCTGTGATATACGTAGTAGGGATCAGTCCAGGTTACACCATTGAATTGGTTTAAAGTGATAAGATGATAGATGAGCTTAAGAGCTTCCTTGGAAGAAAGGCCGCATTTGGAACTCAACTTGTGTTCTTGTTCACCGAGATGGTTAGCGCTAACGTGTTTCCCTTTTTTCCGAGCTACCTGTAGCATTGCTTTCCGTACTGCGTAAGGCCGAGTAACAAGTGACTGTACAAGATGGAACTGAAGATGAAGTAGATAAATCGCACGCGAGTGGGCTCGTGGAATTCCTTGAAGTCCGAGGCGAAGGTGTGGTGGTAACCGTTCGCGCCATTCGTCCGACTCCGCGAGTAATCTATCGGCCCAAATGATCCTGTGTTTCTCATCACCCGGAGATAGAATGACGTTAGAGGGATACATCATCTTACTAGTACGCGCCATTATTCTTGTCAAACGACACAACTCCTCGACGTATCCCATAGGTACATGTGCACTGCCGTCAAGCAGGTCTTCGTTGGGATATTTAACTGTGACTTCCATGTCGTCAATAGAACAGGGTCTGCCCAGAATAGTGCATGAATTCTGTTCGAGTACGTAAATTGTCCACCACACCCGGCGTCGAACCTCAATTTCGCCTGCATCGAGATTTCTGTTGCCTCCTTCTCGATGCATTCCAAGAGTCATGGCCATTCTCAAAACCGCACCTAGCATCGTCCAAGCTGCGTTACGTTCAGACATGTTATGTAAATACATATGCAAAAGGAGCAGAGCTTGAATATTGACCAGTGTACTGGTATATTGAAGTTGGGACACTCGCGACTGGACCCATACTTTATAATTGTGAATCATTTGCAGGTACAAATCATCCTGTGGGTCGATAGTTTGAGCTCCGAGTACTAGAACCATGAGAACAGAACATAGCCACCCGGCTTCGAAATCTTGCACTTGATTACCAAGTTGGCTCCACATGCTCTCGTAGCGCTGTTCAAAAGAGCGACGTCTAAAAAGCATAAAATCGGGGTGAACATGGTCAAAGAACGACTGAACTAAAACATCCGCGATTTCTCGAGCAGGAAGAAGTGAAGATAGAGGCTCTTTCTCTGATGGATCTTTGCCTGGGACAAGTGGAAGCACGTGACGGCTTCTAGATACTTGAGGATCTCGTTCGAGATCTGCTGGTCCAGGGGCGGTATGTTTTTCTTCGGCCGCTTTGGGCTCTAAACCTTTGCTCCATTTTGACGTCGCGAAGTTTATCATCAACTTCATACTTGGATCGTTCTGGTCAAGAACTTGAGCATATGATCCTACCAGCGCACGAAGATTGAGGGCAAATCCAAAACTTGAAGAAGGTCCAATAAAATGTGATTGTCCCCCCGAAGGTGTGGGAACAAGTGTTTCCTGTGGCGAGCTGGGTAAGGTTGCAGATTTCTCTGTTGGCGTTGGCTCTTCTTTCAAGGCTCGTTGGCTACCCTCGGAATAAGCTGGTGACGATGCCAATTCCTTTGGGACTTGTGCAAAAATTTCCTCCATGCGCGTATCGCCCGCAGCGAGGTTTTCTTCCGTGAATTCGGGTAACGTTATTTTATGCTCTGCAGCAATCTCATAGAGAACGTCGATCTCATTCGTATCCTTATTGGGGAGTAATCCTTTGACCAGCGCATCCAGAACGCGATATCGCATACTAAGCGTCTCAACACTTCCATAGATTCGCGTCTTCCGGGGTAAGGTGGATTTACATTCTACACGGGCTTCCACACAATTCTCGCATGGATCCTCTCCCACTCTAGAACAACGCACTCTACGCTTTTTGCAACGATCGCAAGAAACCAGAGCTCTTTTTCGCAGGTGATCCGCAATACGGACCTTGCCAGGCTTTTTCCTTTTGGACGAATCCATCTTCTGTACGCAGGGAGGGGGGGGGGAGTGAGATCTAACCCCGCAAAACCCAGGGTGTCAAGAGATAGAGTCGTAGGGATTTCGATTTGAGTATCAATAATTTGTAACAGTTATGCGTGTGAAGGGTTATGAAGAAGCATGGAGGTTTATGGATGAAGGTCTTGAGTACAGAAATGAAGACGTATCAATTCATTTCTTCACGATTGTATGACTAGGGAGGAACAATACAGTTACTCGAATGAAGTGCAATTAGTGTACTAGTCCGTGCTAGTACTAGGTGCTAGGTAGTATCTGAATGTGAATGCGATGTGACTGAGCGATTGCCAGATCTCAGATCTCGTGTGTGATACGGAGCCCAGTATAGATGGGGGAAAGATACCATATGGAGTAAATATCGCATGTACGGAAGAAGGAGGGTGAAGAGGTCAAACTTGAGTGATGGGACAGGGAGGGAGGGAGGGAGGTACGAGGAGGTAATCTTATGATAACGAAGAAAGGACAATTCAATAATCAAGGATAGAAGAGATACCCAGCACGTTGATCATAGGTAGGTAGGTAGGTAGGTAGGCCGAGGGGAGATGGGAGATGGGAGGTGGGAGATGGGAGATGGGAGAGAAGTCGATGTTCGTTGCTGATGCGAGTGCTAGTGCTAGTGTGCTAGTGCAGTGCTGCTGGTGCTGGTGCTGACTTATCAACTTTTTTTTCATTAGCCTCTTTTTTTTTCTCGCAATCGTTTTGGGCCAGGGCCAGTGGGTGGCCATGCCATGTAACAAACTTGAGAAAGTGCCGGCGCAGATAGACAGACACGGAGTACACATATCCCTCCTACCCAGACACCTAGGGAGATGTTCATTTGCCTTGACAAGGATGCGTTACGGCCTACGGGTTTGCATATGTTGGAAGACAGATTTCACAAGGACCGCTGCAGAGGCTCCACACGGACAGAATCCATCGTGCGTCGCGTGAGAAGGGCAAGAATATAGTAAATAGAGTTGATGATTTGCCGGTAGATGTCGACATAGGCAATGTGTAGCTATTAGCACTCTCTATTCCGTATAGATACCATTGAAGCTGTACATGTACCAAGGTACCCAGGGCACCTAGGTAGTAAGTAATAGCAGGTATTAGGTCTTCCTCTTACTTCCAAATACTAACGATATTGTACGGTTGGACTTGCACCTGGCTTGAACCTGGACTTGAACCTGGACTTGAACCTGGACTTGGACTTGGACTTCGACTTGGACTTCGACTTGGACTTGCTTGTACTGTAACTTGTTTGCAACTTGCAAGACTTCCTTCCCTAGTACTTGATCAACCCCCGGAAATGTCCTGATCGGAAGATTATCTTAGTGTGAAAGTATACACACCACTGCGGACAGATGGGCAAAGCTGGAAGTTTGCTCATTGGGGATTTAATAGGTTTCAGTGTCAGGTAGATCTCAAACTACCACAAACCCAGCCAAGTGCTAACCAAGATCTCACAAAGTGCATAGTCTATATATCAAATGCAGCCCCTCCTCGCCCCCCAGCTGCTCATCATAGTAGATCCTTAGTATTTAGGTTCTTTTTAGTAGGTATCGTGCATCTCAACTTGGTAGTTCTTGACGAGATGGAGGTTTTGGAAAAAGCAAATCTGATACATGATGTTCACCAGTTGTTATCGTAGATTGAGGGGAATGGGAATCCGTCTGCTCCATGACACCCATCAAATTCTCCCGTCAACCGTATGTATGTGTGGCCATTGTTAGTCGCCTCCAGGACTTAGCTACATCCAGTACATGCAAAGACGAGGAGATCTACCCGAGCAAGCGTTGATGCACCAGGTGAGTGAACCATTCTTATCTTATCGAATTTTATATTGATGCATATTCCAACACGTTGCTAGATAACTGGGCAGGTGTTTCGTTATGATTCATTATTGTGTTGGTACTCTGCTCTCATGATTCATTGGACATCAGTCCTTTCCGAATTGAATTGGGGCTTTTGGTTTGAGGAATGCCAACGAAATGTAACCTGCCATTCATCTCTTATCCATCTCTTATCCCTTATCCATTGACCATCCATTGACCACTTACCATTGACCACTTACCGTTGACCACTGTCTGCTGCCCATCGCCAATTAGCCTTTAGACTTCATTTTCCCCGTCGGTACCGATACACTGGAGCCAGTCTCCAGTCATTTCAGCACTGCAACTTGTTACGAGGATATGGAGCATGCCTAGGAACCGCACCTAGCATCGCTCTATTGGTTGCCCCCCTATCATCCGCACTCCGTATAAATTTCGACGATGTTCGATGTACCTCGTATCTCGACATTACGGTAGAATGATGCAGGTATTTCGTACGTACCTAGCACGGTCTGCATGGTCTGATGTGTGTGAAATACCAAGGCTCTTATTATTAACAAGACTCCGCTACCGGTGGCCGTCGGAAATGACCCAAATCACACAATTCACTCGCTGCTGCTGCTGCTTTTATGCCTTGGGCCAGTGCCGGCAATCCATGTTGCCCCAGCTGGTGCTGGTGCAGGTGATTCGCCTCCAACTACCCACATTGTGCGATTGAACTTGGCTTACATAAGCAGCCGTCTCTTGGCGCTGATTCGCACATTATCCAATACTTTGAACCTCCGCCGTGCTAGATGTTGCAGTTCCATTTTTGATCCACAGAGAGTGCGTAAGATACTTTGCAAACGAGCGAATCAGCACTCACGACACACAGGAAAAGCGGAAATCGAAATCAGAGTTCACAAACTTAATCAAGTTCGGGCCAAGTCTTCACTCAGACGCCCCATTCACGCCTTCCCCCTCGTGCCCTTGTGGTCTGGCTCTCTCTTCTCTCTGCTCTCTCCTCTCTCGATTGAGTTACTACGACTCGTCCTGGCTACGATTACCCCCAACATGTTTCTTTCCCTCCTTTCGTAAGGGACAAGCTTTTTCGTATCCAATACAACTCATTAGCTGAGATTGGCGCTCCGCCGACTAGGTATAAAATGGAGAAAGAGTGAAGAAGAAGAAAAAAAGAAACGAAAAAGAAAAGAAACGAGAGAAGAGTAGATGTGTTGATCGATGTTGCTATGGTATGTTTATCATCCTATCGTTCCTCTCTTCATTCAAGTCAAAAAAGAAAGACATACCGGTTTAGTATTTTTCTTCTCCCTTCTTCTTGCTCTTGCTCTTGCTCTTGCTCTTGCTCTTGCTCTTGCTCTTGCTCTTGCTCTTCTTCTTCTCCTCCTCCTCCTCCGCCTCCTTCGTCCTCTTTTAACAACTGCCGTCGCTCTTTCCTACCTACCATATACCTATCCTACATCAAACGATCCATTTTACCCGGTCATTTTACTTCTTGCGCTGTATTCCTTGTATCAAAAACAGTTGGTTCAAATTTATAAGGTTATTGAATCAATCAACCAATCTATCAATCAATCTATCTATCCACTTTTTTCAATATCCTCAAATCTCATTCATCGTTCGAGATCATTTTAATCCTTACACACACACACACACACACACACACACACACACACATACGGAGTACATATACACATGCAGAGTACATGCTCCGTACATATCTAAACCATAAACTAATCCCAATTGATTACACGATCCCTTGTCTTCGTCCACCTTGTTCCGTCTGCCCTGTCAAGTTATTGTAACATACATTTATTATACATACCGTTGTTTTTACATACCTCCGTGCCTCATCGGTCTCACTATACCATTCTCTCGGGTCCTCTTTTTCAGATCGGATCGTTTAGAAAGAGGTATGTTGTGCCGTCTTTTTTTGTTCTGTTGCTGTACGGAGTACACTTCGTTGATCATTCGGTTATCATCTAGAAGGTTGTTGAAATACAACATGTCGTATGGCACCTCCGTAAGGCTTGTGTTCATTTGCTGCGTTTTCATATAGTTATTATAAATTTATAGTACAAGATATAATACTCAAAACCATTCGTCTACACAAAATCTCCAAGCCGATGCTAACCATATCTTCTTCTCTATATATACTTATATATATTTATACACGCAAGGGAGCTAACGCCCTTTCTTTTCATAGTACAACAATACCAACACGAGCATGTAGTTCGAATTGGACCTCGAAATCTTTCAAAACTCTCAACCCTCTCAAATCTACCTTCACCCTTTTGGACAACCAGCAATCTTTTCATGACCAAGGATAAAGGTCGGCAGTTGTTGTCTTCGCATCACAAATTCCAACATGTCATCAATTCATTCAAATATTGACCAACTTGACTCCCATCAAAAATCCGTCCTTTGTCTGGAGGAGTCAAATTCGACGTCTCCAACCCCAGAAATCAAGCTTGATCAACATGGATTACCATTAGTACCCCAGCCCAGTCGCTTCAAAGATGATCCATTGGTATGTTGTAATTTTCCATCATTACCCGATATTGCCATGATATCAAGATTCCAAATACATCCCTTCATCTCATCCAGATTTCTTCCATTCGATAAAAAAAAGTGCAAAGCTGATGATCTACTAGAATTGGCCAACATGGCTTAAGTGGGCAGTCCTGATTCAAGTTGGCTACATGGCCTTTCTAGGACCTTACAATGCAGCACTCGTTAATCCAAGTTTGGTTCTCCTGAGTGATGCGCTTGATGTTAGTCCAAAAGTGGCTTCGTACAGCACAACTACGGCAATCATCATGGGTGGTGTTTCACCATTTATTTATGCGCCTTTGGCGAACATCTATGGTCGTAGACCTATCACATTGTGTGCAATAGTTTTAACTATTATTGGAGGAGTGACATCGGCCAGTTCAAACACTTTGGCACAACTTGTGGGTACACGTGCTCTTTGTGGCTTTGGGTTCGGTGGAATGATGTCGGTGGGTACCGCTTGTGTAAATGATATGTTTTTTCTCCATCAGAGAGGCGAAGCTACTGGTGTATACTCCCTCTTTGTTACAAACGGTGCTCATGTGGCTGCAATTAGTGAGTCGAGTCATCTTGAGTCTCACACTCTCCTCGAAGACCTAACTAACATACTCAATTTAGTTGGTGGTTTCCTTGGATCATCCCTAGGCTGGCAATGGGATTACTGGATTGGAGCCATCAGCACCTCCGTTTCACTACTTCTCGCCATTTTTCTTTTCCCCGAAACTCTTTTCTCTCGCGATCCATCCTATCTCTCCACACGTACCAAAACCCGCACGTACTATGAACTTCTCTTTGATTTTCGCGGGAATTGTCTCCCTAATCGCTCACTCCAATTTTCCCACTTCTTAGAATCATTCTACATGCTCCGTTACCCTTCCATTCTGTTTCCATTCTGGTACTACACGTGGGGATGGACTTTCATCAACGTCATGCCTGCCATCTCTCTCGCCGCCATCTACACCGAATTGTACAACCTGAAGTCTGGTCCAATAGGTGCCTGTCTGGGTGTCTCACTTATGATTGGTAGCTTATTGGGAGAATTCAGCGCTGGAAAAGCGAGTGATTATGTCATGTATCGGATGGCGAAGAAAAATGGAGACATAAGGAAGCCGGAATATAGACTCTATCTTTGCTGTTTATCAGCGGTGTTTATGCCGATGGGATTGATTGTTTTTGGGGCTACAGTGGGAAAAACTCATTATACTATCCCGCTTATTGGACTCGGTCTTGGTGTGTTTACCATTTATTTGCTTTTGTCTACCATTTCATTCACTCGATATCTCTCTTAGCCCCTCTTTGCTATCCTCGCCTATGAAACCCCCACTTTGAACCCTCTTTTCAAACTTTATTCTCCTACTTTAACCCCACTTCTTCCTTTACCTAACCCTCACTAACATTCTTCCTCAGGTGTCTTCGGTCTTCAAATCGCTTCCACAACCCTATATGCCTACGTCTCTGACTGTTATAAGCCACAAACTCCTGAAACAGGCGTTCTCTTCAATCTCTCCCGCGGTCTCTCATTCGTCGTCGGATATTTCGCACTACCATTTGCAGATGAAGTAGGGTTTACATGGGCGTGGTTTACATTTGCAGTTGTGTTATTTATGTTCTTTATACCAGTTGGGTCATTGATTTGGAAGGGAGAGCAGTGGAGGATGCAAGGGGGAAAGCCAGGGTTCCATGGATGGCTGTAGGGGGCTGGAAGAGGAGGGCATTTGAAAGGGTTTGAGTTCATGGAATATGGACGGCAAGTGAGGCTGGGGTTTGAAATTCTGCGAGATGATACCAGCGTGGGGTGGAGTTTGGAATGGGGTTACGTTATGTTATGGTATTGTATGATTCTCAGTACGGTATAAGGTGGAGAGGTCGCTTGTTGCTAATGCTATACTTTGTCGTTTGTAATGTAATGTATTATACTATTCAATAAAATCATTCAAATACTAGGAGCTGGGAATGTCATTTCTCTCATTCAATAGCCTAACTCGATAAGCTATCAGCACAAACTAAAACTCTCGCTCAAAGAAAATCAACGCAAAGACTAATTAATACCCACTCTATTTTACCCATGCTATCCTGTTATATCTATCCTACAACCCAAAAAACCAATCTCATCACCGAACCGACGGATCGGACCCCGCAGCCGAAAGTTGAAGTGGGTTATTAAAACGCGGTATGTGAGATTCTTGGGTAGAACTCTGATTTTTTCGTGATCGTGCTCGTGATCGCGATCGCGATTGTGAGTCTGAACTTGAAGAAGAAGAAGAAGATGATGATGATGATAATGATGAAGGAGAGCGGTGATGACGAGAAGAGGAATTCCTATACTCAGCGTTCTTTTTCTCAAAGATGCGCTTACGGCTGTCCTCTTCTTTAGCGCGACGACTGGGGAGGTCAGACAGAAGGGGTGGGGCTTGGGTTGTGGGGGAGTGGGAGCGGGAGTAGGAGCGGGAGTGGGGAGAAGAATAATACGAGGAACGATCGGAATGCGAAATGGATGATCCGGGGTTGACGGATGAAATGGATGATCCTGCATCATCGTCCTCGCCATCGCCATCGTCGTAGTCATAGTCATAGTCATTGTCGATTTCGTCATTGGACATGGAGATCCCGGAATCGTGAAAGGAGCTCTGGTCGTGGTAGGAAGGGGACGGGGAGTGAGAGCGATGGCGAGTGTGAGAGCGAGATTTGTGTCGGGGATTTGAACTTGAATTTCTGGAAAGAGATACGGAGGAGGAGGCTCCTTTCGAGGGGTTGGAAGACGAGTTTAGGGACCAGCCGGCGTGGTGCGTTGATCGGGCTCTGGAGAGATGACGATTGGATTCGCGGGTTGAGCGGCCGAGGGAGTGTTGCGACGGAACAGAACGAAGCCAAAAACCATAATCTCCATTCTCCTCTGCCTCCCGCTCATTCTGGTACTTTGAAGGTTCTCCCTTCCCGTTTCCCGTCTCAAGAGTCCTCACATCTATAATCGACTCGTCAATTTTACACGGTGTACAGCCCCTCTCCCAGCGCAATAGTCCTTCTCGAATCCAAGTCCCGACAACATCGTTTGTGAAATGTGTAAATGGACGCTGGATGTTCTTGCGCACTTTTTTTGCGAGCGAGCACGCTTTCTTCACACGGCTTTTGCTGCGGATGTAGCCGAGGTGTTCGAGGTTGCTGGGGAGGGAGCTGGGGGTGGAGAAAGGGAGGGAGACGGATTCGTGGTGGATGGATCTGAAGTAGGAGGACTTGGAGCTTTTGGCATGGGGATTGAAGATGAAGAGGAGTTCGGTGCTGAGGAGGGGACTAGTCGTGGAGAGACTGTAGACTTGGAAGTGGGGCTTTGGCATGGTTTGGGAAAGGAGAGGGGTGGAGAGAGATTGATGATGATGATGATGATGGTGCCAGAAGTTGAGAATGGGGGTGAAGTTATGCGGATATAAATCTACAGCAACTGACTGTGTAATGGTTCTTTCGGAATGAAAACTGGAAAGAAATGAAATAGAAATTTGACAATTGTCAATTCAATGAAAATGAATACTATCTCGGTCCGACGATCCGTCAAAAAAGAAAGAAGAAGAAAAAAGCATCAACACCAACAAGTCAACACAAACACACCAACATATAACTAGCAAAATCCCGCATCGACAAAATAATTGTTGGCGGTGCGATAATAGGTCTCAAAGCCATAGCATAGCCATATCCAACCCAATCATCGAACCGCTCCTCCGTAAGGCATCGAAGCCCCCGAGGAACGTTTTTCCTTCCAGGCCGGTTGGCGGCTGGATTAATGGTCTATCTTTCATCATTCGTTACAACATCGCTAGTCGCGTTTGGAATTATCTAAGGTAGAATTCCTTTGAAACATTTGTTCATGATGCTTTGGCTGTTTCAACATCAAAGGTCGATGAATCCTTCTCGCCGACCTTGGGGGTCGGAGTGGCGAATTTCTAGCCGAGATTGTCAGGAATTGAAAGTTTGTGTGGGAAGAGAGGTATTTTCTTCTAGTTTAATCCAAGAAGGGGATCTTATTGGCTGTTGTTCTTTGTGACTCTATTTTTCATCTGCATTGCCGTTTTGATCAGGATTTGTTATTTGGGAATAGGAGGGGGGGGGGGGTTCGTGTTTACTTTCTGATCTATTCGATGCGAGATTGAAATTATGATATCCAAAGTGCAAACGAAACGTAGTAAATTTTTTAGAATGCAAAACGTAGAAAATCGACGAGATGATGTGCCCTAAATCAAGGATCAGAACTCTAGAAGGCAAGCAAGAAATCGTGTACGGGTTCTCCGCCGGATGATTGCAGCGATGTTTCGTTCCATTACGTTGGCGACGGTAAGTTGCAGGTCTTTATCGTCATGTTACATCAGAATTTTGATTGAGGTGGCTCCAATGAATACCCTGCAATGGACTTTTGTTTTTGGGTTACCTTGTTTTATGAGTAATTGCGAGCGGAGGTTGAATTGATATGAAGAGGCTCTGGTCGTCTCCATTTTTCGTCGCATATTGTATTCAAGAATATCCATTAATCGTGAGATCATCATGGTTGAATCCTCTCAAAAGCTTTCAAAAGTTACGTGCGCCAACTTTGATCAAGATGAAGGTGTTAAAGGAATTCCATGTACTAAAACCGCCTCGAAAGCTTGCAATGGGTGCTTTTTGGTTCAATATTGCAGTAGAGACTGCCAAGTTGCACATTGGCAAACCCATAAGAAAGATTGCAAATCTCCATTCATGAAGAAATCTTGGAGACCACAGTGGGATGTGGAGAAACGACGTCCGACATTTATTCGAGACAACGATGATCCTGCTCTAGGTGATCAGCCGGTGACTATGTTGCAACACGGAAGGAAGAAGTATTTATGGGGTAATGTTCCTGCCATTGATATAATTCAGAGTTGCCAGAATGAAGGAAAAGATTTGCCAGAGCAACTCAAGCTTTTATTTGCGGGTAAGCGTCAAGTCCAAGGGAAAACTGCGAGCTGATAATTTCACAGCATCTGGGGATATCAGAAATGTTGTCAAATCTCTCGTCGAACTTCCAATTACGTACCGGGGTGAATGTGAACTCATAATTAACGACAAGGATTTTGACGTTGTCGCCCGGAATGCAATGTTGCTCCTCACAGCTCTGGTGTTTGACCCCATTGAAGCGGCAGACATCATGATTCATATCTGGTACTCTGCATTCATAACCGAGTCAAACTTGCAGAAACTTCAAGATAAAATCCTTCCGATGATTGAAGATGTTTGTGAAAAGGTAGCTGGCCGCCCTGGAAAATCTTTGCAATCCAAAACTTGGACATTCGGCACTCGTACCATAAGTTTGGTGTTGCCGAAGGCTTCTTGGGATCTCCTTCCTTCGTTTTTCAAAGTTCCAGATGGACTATCAGCTAGCAAGGCACAAAGAGTTATGGTTGAAACCACATTATCGCCCTCGAGAAGAGACAATCTCGAGCGAGAATTGTATACTCGACCACCTGCATGGCGTGTCTGTGCTACGAAGTTCCGCAGTGACGGTGTACTTCTTCCCTTCGGACAGTCTCGCAAGGATTTCAAGATGCCAAATCCGTACATAGCTTCAAGTCCTTTGAAAGCGTACTTGCTAATTCAATGACAGAACGCTGTTCCAGAGCACTGACTTCTGGCCTATGATGGATTCTGCCGACCCATTGGAAGGATGGCCTTTTGAAGAATACCTTTCGAAACCGTCACCTGCTCGAAACGATGTCTATGGCAGCCTTTATTTCTATATTCAAGACCAACTTCAGAGATTTTGCAAGCGAATCGAGAATCTAACAATCCGCTTTCAACTATTTGAACTTGATGCATTGCATCTACCAGGTATTTTGAAGGAGCGTGGCATTGGCAAAGACTATTTCGACAGGATTGAAGTAATTCTTTAACTGCCCGTGAAAGGAGTATAGATTACTGACAATTCACAGGTTTCAAATATTGGAGACCGTGCCTACATTGGACCCCTAAAACTTCTGACGACTTTTGCTCCTTGCCTGAAGCGTAAATCACAGAATCCGCATGCCACACTTCTTGTCTTGTTCCTCAACGCTGTCCAAGAAAGCCGTACTGATAAAGATTACATTGACAGCATAACGACTGATTCTGCAAAGTTGGATCGGTACATGCCAATTCAGCTAGATATGCTTCAACCTTATAACGCAGACTTTTTGAAACACAACGATGCGCGATCTCGGTTTCAAGACGTTGACGAGCTTTTCAATAGGTTTGTGAAGGAGTGTTACTTGTATGAAATCAGTGAAATGGAAGGGTTAAAGATTAAAACCAAGAATACGTTGGTTGAAAAATGGCCCTTTAGGTTTCGAAATGGGGCAAAGCAGGAGGAATTTGATATGTTGATGGCATCGGGACATTTGGGTTCGGAAAGGTATGTAGAATGGGAGAGTTTGATGTAGGATTGACATGAGAAGTCTGGAAGGTTTGAGAGAGGAAAAGAGAGGAAAAAATTACCAAATGAATAAAAAAACAATTCTAATAAGTTTGGACGGCTCTACTCCATCAGATGTTCTTGCTTCGAAGGTCGAGTTCCCTAGCGCAATAGGACTGTTGAGCGTAATCTTATACAACAAACAAACGACTTCACCAAAACAATTCATCCCGTCTCATCAATCACTACCCAACCAATCATACCCATATTTGCGATATAACTTCAAATCATACTCTTGTCCCAAGTTTATCCCTCGTTGGCAGACGCCATCAATTGAGCCATGCTTTACACTTAGATCGGCACTTTGGCAGACGTTCTTTAATCTTCACTCTTTGCCGCGACGGTGAGACATGGAAACGCGTAGTCTTCACTATTTTCAGCACCCATTCCTTTTGTCTGCGGACGATAAACAGTGATCAAGAACTATTACATTCTTCCTGATTACTGTTATCATCAAAGAAGTATTCGTTCGTATCGCTGGATAGTTTCGAAGGCGAACTGGAAAGCAATCCCATTCCCTTGCCGGGTTTCGACATATTCACTATTGCGATTTACGACGAAGCAATACTGTCACTCTCCTTTCATCTTCACAGTTAATCAGCCTAGTGCCCACTTTGAAATTACAAAGTCAACTCAAAGTTTGTAAGAAAAAGTAAGCGTTCATCACACAAGGTTCCACACTTCCCGCCAAAGAAAATCAACACACCAACAACTCTCAAACGCCATCCATCCGACGAGAGGATAAGGCCTCTATGATGTTACCTTGCAAGTACTTCATAACTTCTACTGGGTGCGGCCGTGGTAATACTTGTCAATACAGCCATGATACCACCATCACAACAAACACGCCCGATCCAATTCTTTTGTTGATGTTTGGCAACGAAAACCAACCTCTTGGTCAGAATCTACGTCCTATAGCAACAAAGCTTATCGCTTGTAGGTTCCTTGCGAAAGGTCATTGTCAGAAGGGCGAAGACTGTCCTTTTAGCCATGGAACTGAGCCAGCAGCTCCGTCGCAAAAATCATCTGTCACTCCACTCTGTAGCTTTTTTGCAAGAGGAAGATGTCAAAGGGGTGACAACTGTCCTTTCAGTCATGAGATTGAAGTGGAAACTTCTTCGGAAACCCCGTTCCGCACAACCTGCAGTTTCTTTTCCAGAGGAAAGTGTACAAGGGGAAGCAATTGCCTTTATCTACATACCTCAATTGTGCCCGACCACAAAGAAACCAAGCATCTATATACACAACATACCAAGAAGACTGGGTCAATTTCTTCCACCGCCACCGATACATCATTTGATGCTCTAAATGTACCATCTGCAGCCACCAAGAATTATGTATGACTTGTCCCTTTTTCACCGTGCTATTGTATTGAAGTTAGGACTAATATATCACCTAGGATAATGTACCAAACGGCATGGTTGCACGCGCAATTTCTGGAGTCTTAGCAATATTTGGAGATGGAGGAAAAGTCTACAAAATTTCAGTTCCATCTGACTTTACAACCATCCGAATCACCGGCTTGCCACAGGATACCAACATTAAGTACATTGAGACCATGCTAGCTAGACTCGACCTTCCAACATTTGGATCTTGCATTCGAATTACTAGCATTGGTACTCCGCCCTCCGTTCTTGCCTATCTGCGACTTGAAGATTCCACCGTCGGCTCGGTTTTGAGCGAAGAATTAGAGTCTGGTTGGAGAAGATTTAAGATATACTCCGGATTAAAGGCGAGCCCAATCCCTACGAATTTGTTTCCCGTCTCTGGATTTTCAAGTGAAGTTGACTTCCATGAAGTGTTTTTGTCTTGGTATCGATCTTCTAAGATGGCTGTCTTAAAATATGCAAATGAGGATATCGCAAATATGATATGCATCAACTTCAATGACGGTTACTACAGAGTTTTAGGCAAACATTTGGCCTGCGACTCGCCGATAATCTCTCACATCTTGACCGATCAAAAACACAAATTATTATGTGTCTTAAAAAATGTGCCCGCTTTTGCTGATAAAGAGGACATCTTAGGTGTGATGGATGAGAAATACCGACCAGATGAATTTGAAATTGGCAGACCGAGCTATGAAGCATCTGACGAAGCATCTCGTGAATATGTCAAGAAATTATGCTCAGCCATTGGCCCTGTGGAGTCTTGGAATCCTGTTCAAGATCCGGCTGCTAAGAGAGTTAAAGTAAGAGTTCGATTTCAAGACGAGTCAGATGTCTGGGAGGCGATCGCACAATTGAACAACAAGAACATTGAGATATTGGGAAAGGGGAAACTCATGGCTCAACAAATCATTTCAACTCAGTTCAAGGTTATCACAAAGATATATTTGGCTGTACAATCGCAAGTTGAAGAAGACAGGAAGTCACTGATAGAGCAGAAAATTACTATCAGAGCATACCCAAGCACTGATGTCGCGAAGAAGTTCACAACTTTAAAGATTGAGGGGGAGCCCGGAGAGAATTTTGCCAACGCCAAGAATAGGCTTCAGAAGGTATTAATCGGTACGGTGGCTGTAGCAAGTGGTAAGCCAGTTTGGAATGACTACTTCATGCAACCAATTGGATTGATGAAGATTAAGAGAGTTGAAAACGATTATAACGTTGTTATTGATCGAGACAGAACAAGACAGCAACTTCGGCTTTATGGTTTCTCCAGAGATATCGGCAACGCCCAGCATACACTTCACAAAATCATTACATCAGAAGTAGAAGGCTATGCTATTAAGCTCACTCCAAGTGACTTTTTGTGGGTAGCAGGTGGCGGATTTGATCAAATCGTGTCAGTTCTTGGAAAAGATGTTGCTTCGATTGATATCTTGTCAAATCCAAAGAAGATCTTACTTTCTGGTAGTCCTAAAAACTACCATACTGCCATGACAATCTTAAAGCTCGGGGGTGCTGCTACTAGCAAGATTGACAAGGGAGAGACATGCGATGGCAAAGACAATTGCAGCGTCTGCTGGTGTCCTGCTGAGTGTCCAGTCCGTACCAACTGTGGCCATTTGTATTGCCTTCAATGCTTCGAGCATCTATGCTCATTGATCACATCTAGTGACCTAGAGGTATCTATCAATTGTACGGCTATCGGATGTGATGCTGTCCTCTCTCTGCAAGAGATTGAGCAAAATCTACCATCCAGAAGTTTTGAGCAGGTACTTGACGCATCGTTCACTTCGTACATACATCATCATCGCGATGATTTTAATTATTGTCCAACTGTAGACTGTGAACAAGTCTACCGGGTCAATATCCCCACCAAATCCCGCACTTGTGCCAAATGTCTCGTTGAGACCTGTAGCCCATGCCATGCGTCTCATCAAGGTCAAACATGTGCAGACTACAAATATAAGAAGCATGCTAGGGATGAAGCACATATTATGGATGAAGAAAAATGTTCTGATCATTTGAGCGTCAAAAATGAAAAATTGGGACTTGAGGAAGGTGTTGAAACAGACTTGGTTAGGCTTGATGTTCCTAAAGTAAAACGGGGTATGGGGTTCCACGGTACTCAAATGCTCGAACGAATTCAACAGGAGCTTGGTGGATGGTAAATACTGAGCCTTCGTGAGCGAGATGCTTTTTTTTTTTCAATCTTCGAGGAAACGTAGGTATTGACAAGCTCTCTGAGCTGCCATCAATTGTGTTCCACGAACAAGGGAAAATACGTATTTGCATGATAATATCGGAGCGCTATATTACAGACTGCATAATGAATTCGAGATTATACAAATATATCATCTTTCTTGGGGTGGTTGTGTATGCTTTGATTTGATAATGATAACAGATAGCGAAAAAGGAGGGGACAATGTTCTCAGATTACGACTCCGCAACTCAAAATTCATTCATATATTATCTTCGACTACTTTATAGCTGGATTTAAAACACTCAATTGCCCTGACTACTGCCGCCTTCTCGGCAAGAACTGCAGTCTCCTCTTAGGCCATCTGGGTATGCTGGGAAAGATTTTCTGAGGGATGCCACCGGTGACATAAATGAGGAAGTTTGACCCTACCCATGGTAATGTTACCTGCTTCGTTCCTTCTACAAATAGATTTACTATTAGGTCTCGTTAGTTCTTGCAATTTTTCAAGAGACTTAAATTTCCAAACACAGTACCATTTCTTTCTTGATATTTAGAGATAACGGCAAATATGTTTCTTCTGACTATCTTATTGTAAGACTTACTGGAGCTTCATTCGCTCTTGACATACGGTTATACAAGCATTTTTCCTTTATCAGCATTTCTAAGAACACCTGCGGCATTGGTAGCATTAGCAATACTTTAAGTCAAAGTTGCCACGTCCATATCTCTATAATCGCAATTGCAACAGTAAAGAGGTTGGTGATAAATGGAGATGGAATGTCTGGGGCTAACTTCAACATACAAAGGTAGACTGCAGGAATTTCCTGGTATACATTGATAATATCGAAGCGAAGAGAACAACATGGATACGCCATGGGAGATTACTTTCAGAGACGCCCTAAACTATCTCAATCAAATTCGTGTACGTCATATTATATCACTGAATTGTGTAACGGCGACACATGTTGACTTCTACACCACAGGATGCTTTCCAATACACTAAACCGGGAATGAAAAACGAGTTGCTGGACATCCTGCGTGCATTTGTAATACATCGTTCGCACAGGGCGACGACCCTCCAGTGGACGAACCTTTTGGACGTCAATCATCTTGATATAATTCATGGGTTTAAAGCTTTTCTGCCAGTTGAGGAAGCCAAGCAGCTGGTCGATCTCAGAATCTTGTATTTGTCTTTGCAAAATTGGTTGAAAACAAGCATGGAAGTGGACTGGAGTCATCCGGATTGGTCTCGGATTTGGGATTCGATAGGAGAGTGATGATATTAACCAGGGTGTATTGGAAAAATGGGATAGCGTCTATATTTGCTTTTGGAAGAGCCTGTAATTGATGAGCAGTACGGCCATATGTAGCAAATCGATCTCTCTTGAACCTCGGAACCTTGTCCGTGAAGTATTTGTGATATATTGACATAGGCGATGGTTCAAAGAATGATACAAAGATGTTGTGTCATAATAGCAGTATGCATTCAAACTTGTGTGCATCTTCAGATAAGTGGTAAGCCATTGATTCGTATTACTGATTGCTTGATCTGGAATAGAATATCGGAAATAGTTCCTACGTATATAAATTTGCACTAACGTTTTGGTGTGTCGTTTATATCGCATATAGACCATGTCATATCCGATGGGAATGGCCAGTCATATTCTTGCGCTAAGTGTTTTAGAGTCTAAGTTACTGACTAGAACTCATTGTTCGGACGAAGATGTAAGGGGTGGATAAAGGCAATGATGATTTCTTAGGACTTCCTGCAAAATTCCGTCTGTTGACTGGGTAAGATTTAAGCGGGGGACGCTCCCTCAAGGGGGAGGAAAGACGTCTGGTATATCTGGATAGACCGGCTCGACTGGGTGCAAAGTGTCAATCCATCTCCAAGCCAAGAACGACAGAAACTACATGGGGCCTTGACACAAGCATTGAAACTCAATGCTGGACAAACAGATCTACCGGTACTGCACAAAATACTCGTCGTCCGATGTTTCTGTGGTTGAAAATATTTCCAAATGTCTCAGCTCACTCGGAACATTTAAAAATCCCCGAGAAACTTTTCGCCTCAGGCATCAAGTTTGGAAGAAATCGTTCCCAATCTAGTAAGCGCCCGTCCCCTCATTAATTTAAAGCAATCTATCTTTCACAATTTAGGTTTCAACCACTGTCAAATCCATCCCATCTCGTTCTATCTCAAACCCACATTATCCAAGCGACACGCATCTCTCTGGCAAGCTTGCCTGTCAACGTCGTTGTCGAGATCGTAGCGTCGGTCGTGTTGCTTCGTTTCGAGCAGCTCCGTGAAGAACGTTACCAATAAGGAGAAATCTCGTCGTGTAATCTAGACCTCTTGGCCCGATTTGGTACAGACATGTTCGTTTATTGATGGGGATGGGAAAGACAGGAGGGGGTCGAAACTTGCACGGCATCGATGGGCATAGGAACTATTGTTCCTTCATCTAAAGATCCTCCATGCAGAAACATGATTGCTTGTTGTGTGGGGGATAATAGGATGGATATATACCTAACGCAGGACAAAGTACTCGTTTTTTTTCTCTCGCTATATCTATCGTTGTTCGAACTCTGTGACTTTGCTTCTTCATCGTGCTATCCATTCATTTTCTGTTGCGTGTACAGGTTACATTCGTTCTTTTCCATTTTCCTCTACCACCTACTTGACTTGTTATCTTTTCCTCTATTACCATCTTTTAAGTTTAAACCACGAACATCAAACTCTCAAATCGAACAATCATAGAAAGAAATCATGAAGACCACATCAGGGCTTGTTTTGGCCACTTTGGCAGCTTCCGTATCTGCGGTCCCATTCAATCATGCATATGGCAGCTATAATGGGGGGCATGTAAGACCAACATGGTCTCCTCCAAGTGCTTCATCAGATGCCGCTCCTGAAAACACTGCTTCATCCACAAGTGCTTCCGCCGTTGCCGCTACTTCTGTGGCCTCAAGCGTCGTTGCTGCTTCAAGTGTTGTCGTTGCCTCTAGCGCTGTCGTACTTGCTGCATCAGCAGCATCTCCAACAGTATATATGTGCGGTGATTCTACAATGGCTCTCGGTGGAGGTGGAACTGGAACTCAAGGTAAATATAACTCACCAAGATTCTCATATAGTGGACATATCTAATGACCACAGGTTGGGGTGTATACCTCCCATATTCCCTCACCATCCCCGTCGTCAACGATGCCAAAGCCGGTCGCTCAGCCCGTTCCTACACCGATGAAAATCGTTTCGGCGCCGTCATTGATACCATAAAGTCCGGCGATATCGTCATCATTGAATTCGGACACAATGACGGAGGATCCCTCACTCCCACCGATAACCTCCGCTCCGATTGCGTCGGAGCCGGCAACGAAACCTGCACCACAGACGCTGGTGTAGTCGTCCAAACATACCCCACCTACCTCACCAATGCCACTGAACTCATGACTGCTAAAGGCGCACATGTCATCATCTCATCTCCTACTCCAGACAACACATGCGAGACGGGTACATGCTCATACACATCCCCTCGCTTCACCGGGTATGGCGAGATTGTTGTCGAGAATGTTGGAAGCATGGCCAGCTTCATTGATCACGGTACTTATCTTGCTAATCAGTACGCGATCCTTGGTGCTGCAACTGTTGACACCTATTATCCAAATGACCACACTCATACTTCTCCTATTGCCGCCGACTTGGTTGCAGGTGTGTTTGTCAAAGGTGTTTTGTGTGCGGGTTCTTCTAACCCTCTATACTCCTACATCAAGAACAGCACTGATAGTGTTGTCGGTACCTGTATATAAGAGAGAATGTTTGTGGATGCATGGTGTTGAGCAAGCGATGTTGGAAGGAGGATGAATATTTTACATGTATATATTTAGCTGGGATAAATGTAGATATATCGATAATATACAATGCTTGAAATAAAAAGGCACTTTCGCAATAGCACATCCCATACCAATCATGGGAAAGTATGATACCAACACACATATGTGCATAAAAAAGACCAAATCCAATCTACGAGTACATAAATGTATCATCGACACCATCCTTCAAGATACATCTTACCCTATTCCATAAATTTTAAAATACAAATAACAATTACCTAAACTCCGTAACAAATACCTACCTACTCCTTGCCCCAAACACAAAGTTGAAACCATAAAACAGAAACTTGGGAATAACACTATGTATTCCTTTCATTTTACTCAACTTATTCACATTAGCAGCAGCAGGTAGCTAGCAGAGTAGGTAGTGGACAACACGATGTAATTCCACACGTCATTTTCTCCACCATTCCAAAAATCCAAAGCAAAGTTCCAAATGCTCTCTAGGTACTCTTTGGGTCCCCATCAGTCATCTCGACATCTCTCCCACGGTCCCTCACAACCAGCTCGATCTCCAAGCGAATCCATCCTTGGAAATGAACGAAAACAACTGGATCCGAATAAAAAGTGTTCTGTGAGTCTTGATTCATACACATAGCAACATCCTACAAATAACAATGTCATTCAACCTCATCCAAACGGAGATTCGACGGCCCCAGGACACCGGACACCGATCCCCAAAAGTATCTTCAAGAACTAAACTAAACTAAACCATGGATACTTATTCCACATCTCAAATTTCTTGAAACCCGTATATCCTTTTCAATTCTAGCATCTCTCGTAAAGAATGATTTCTCAAAATCACCTTATAAGTCTGATGAGTTAACCCGTCAAGAAGAACCAATGCTTCTACAAAATACCCATGGTCAATTATTCAACGCACTGTTTACGGAAAAGATCTATTTCTATCGCATGGCAGAACATTGGATGGATGCTAGCTATCATCGCATGAGCAGTAAGATGATTTGCCCAAACTGTTTCGAATGAATGAATGAAAGAAAGTAGCTAACTTGAGATTCTTTACATAGCAGCTCCATAGTCGTACATGGGAGCTGCAACTATAATCATCCAAGTATCAAATCTCAGTACTCTGATTAAGACAAGAACCGCGCCCCGCTAATTCACCAGGAATCGCAATTCGAGCTTCACCAATTTCAGATTCTGCAATAGTTCTGTGATAGCGTATTAGAATAATCTTTACAAGTTCTGGACCGCCTGTTGAACCGCGCGCGCCCTTTCTCTCGCCCGAAGCATTCACGGCCTTACGCCCAGTTTTCCTGTACGATCAATTCATCTGCCAAAGGAAATGGTACCAACCAAAAACAAAAACGAGTATGGTCTTTCGCTGGAGAGAGTTTGCATACCAGGCGTGCCAACGACACTGTGCTCAATCATTGCCATCATTTTGTAGGATTGACATTGTTGGCAGGCGTAGCGCATATGGTACGTCTGATACTTAGAACACCTTTAGCCACGTGAGTATGTCTAACAATATTGGAACAGTATTATTTTACCTGAGCTTGGCACATACTTCAGCTCAACATCTCTCGGGAACCCATCGATACGCTCGCGTAATGGGCCGACAATGTTTGGCATCACTAGAGAGTGGAATTCCCGCGAAGGGGAGTGTTGAGTAGCATCAGATGTTATTCTGCGATATTCTAAGAAAGATCGAAGGGATGTTAGGAATCGAGAAATTGATAGCATATTTTCGTCTTCGCAGACTGCAGATACTGGTGTATTTCCCGATAGGAACCATGAAGCAGCATTTACAGTTGCAATCCCGGTGTGAACAATGATGATATTCAAGATCGTATGCAATAGATAACTGAAATAGCATCGGTTAGACACGATGGACATAAATCGAGAGGCAGGAAATACTGAAGCACGAATGTGCAATCATTAATAAGGTTATGGAGAGGAATCAGGAAGTTCGCATCGATAGATTCTGTGAGCGATGAGATAGCAATCAGAAACAAGAAAAGAAGATATGCAGTCACCAGGAATTTTAGCGCTCTCGCGCAAACGATAATCGTGTGTACTAGATATTCATTTAATCTAATTTTTGGCAGGCCCCTCACGGAAATGACCCGCAATCAAGAAGGCCATTTCTAGTGCTTGTTTTTCGTTCAGTCTTGGATCGCAAAAGCTGGTGTAGTTCAATGATAAATCTTCCTCGGCAAGCTCCTCGCTACCGCCAGTACATTCTGTCACAGCATCACCGGTCAATTCAAGGTGAACACCTCCAAGATAGCTTCCTTCCTCTTGATGGACTGCTAAAGTCTCTTGAAGTTCAGAGAATATGTCTGTGAATTGTCTTGTTTTGATGCCGGTCGAAGTAGATCTTGTGTTTCCGTGCATTGGATCGCATTGCCAGACAACGCTTCGGGCATATTCGCTATCTTCGACTGTTCGAATATGTTTTGGAAGGAGTGTGCGAACCTTTGATGCTCCGTAACGAGTGATGAGTGTTATTTTACCAACTTCTACCGTTGGGTTGAGTTTTCGAAGAAGCTCCAAAAGATCCGCGGAAGAAGTTGTAGGGCCTACTTTGACGCCGATAGGATTGGCTATACCACGAAAGTACTCAATATGTGCCCCGTCCACTTGTCTTGTCCGGTCGCCAATCCAAAGAAAGTGGGCTGAGGTATTGAAGTATGCTTTTCCATCCTTAGTAGGATCGACATTCTTATTGGCGTTTGCACCGGCTTGTAAGTTTTGAGATGGGTCTTTAAGAAGTCGAGTGAGGCTCTGTTCGTATTCAAGCAAAAGACCTTCGTGACTAGTATAGAGCTCAACTCCTCGAAGTTGATCAGCTGTATCGGCACCAATGGTGCGCATGAAACGTAAACTCTCACTGATAGAGTCTACAATTTTCGAGTATTGCTCTTGCAAGCCTGGGTCCCGAACATGGCCGAGACCCCAGTTCATTGGGCTATGAAGATCGGCAATACCAGATGAAAGAGATGCGCGTATGAAGTTGAGAGTAGCTGCGGAGTGAAAGTATGCACTGCTGCGAGTCAGTCAAGTACCGTGATGGCCCCACAGGTATCTGCTTACCTAACAAGTCTCTGTGGATCCAAGTTTCTCTCATCAATTTCGTAACCATTCAAGATGTCTCCTCTGAAAGACGGGGTCTCCTTGCCGTCTACCATCTCCGTGGGGCTTGATCTTGGCTTCGCATATTGCCCCGCCATTCTAGCAATTCTGACTACTTTCTTGTTGGCACCCCAGACAAGAACCAAACTCATTTGAAGTAAGAGCTTGATCTTTGATTCAATGGCATTCTCCTCGCAGTAGTCGAATAGTTCAGCACAATCACCGCCTTGAAGTAGAAATGCTTTGCCCAGAGCTACATCCCGCAAGCTTGCTTTGAGCTGAATGATTTCCGTGGGAGTAACAATGGGAGGAAGACGTTGAAGTTTCGACAATGACTTCTCTACATTCTTGCGGTCTTCATATATGGCGTCTTGTTTGATCGGCCTTGTGGTCCAAGAACTTGGTGACCACGGCTCAACCTCGTGGTGTGAGTCAATGGGTCTGGCTATTTGTGCCCCATCATAACTGATTCCCAATTCTGCTCCAGGGCCAAAGGTTGGCATTTTAGATGAAGCAGGGCGTATGATAGTGTTCCCAGACTGGAGAGTATGAAGCTATTCCGAGCTCTGATGCGATAACCAATTGACTTTGAGTGACAAACGAAGAAAGTTGGAGAAATAATGTGATTGTTTTGTGGAGGAGGGGTTCAAATAATAAAAAATGAACTGTGTGGCTTTATTTCACTTGGCTCGAGCTTGTGGTTGGGTACCCCTCAGCCCCTCAGAGTCTTATTAGGCTATATCAGGCTACCGTCGGGGAACAGGTTTTCCGACACAAGCCTGTTAGCCAGTGTCAGCCCTACAGGTGTGGGATTTGCAGCCCCAATCCTAAACTTAAATCAATGATTGTGCTTGGATCCCTTTAGACGTCACTCTGACAGTCAGTCTTGTCTTCCTTGTGCCAAAGTTCACACAACAATTCTGTTCACCTGCAAATCTTTTTGTTATCGAAATGTCCGAATCCCAACCTCCGACATTAGTTGAAGGTGCAACCACCGGCGATGTAGATGACGAAATCCCTCAAAAGGCCAAGTCGGCAGAAGACCGTAAAGCTGCTGCCGCTCTCTCCTCTCTCGATGCCCCTCGCGAAGACGACTCGGCCGGGACGAAAGAGCTAGATCAAGAGGCTGTGAGGAAAGCTATGGAAAGGTTGGCAGGTACGGGCGCCACGAATGGAAAAGTTGCAAAGAAGGGAGATGAGAAAAAGGTTGTGAAGAAGATAGTGAAGGTGGAAGCGGCCGATGTTAATTTATTGGTATGTCAGTTTTATTATACAGAACTCGGCTATTGAGCATTGGTTTGAATTATATCCCCTTTGTCCAAGATAAAGTCTTTGTTCTTAGCCACCATCACTCTGAAGCACTGCGGTCTGATTTGCTTTTAACAATCACGCTCTGCTTTCTCCTACTCCTCATCAATACTGCTTCCTAGCTATGATTTGATGCTTGATCCTAGTGCTCGAGGCTAACCAAATTTCTATCACAGGTTGAGGAACTCGAATTGACGAAGATCAAGGCCACGGACTTATTGAAGGCTCATGACGGTGATGCCACGACAGCGTTGAGGGCATATATTACCCCTGTGGTATAATGAAATTAAATTAAGGAATGAAATAACGGATTTTAATGAATTGAGCACGGCGTTAAAGCTACAAATATTGCTGGATGGCTGTCAGTGAGCCTTCCAAAAGTTTTCACTCCAAGGTCATAGGGTCTAGTCAAGAATCTGGCCTCAAAGTTTGGCATGCCAAATGTTTCTTCATGTTCTTAACGTGTTTCCTTATACCTATCTGTGCATATTTGACAAATTTAGGAGCAGTCCGGATGCCAGTCTCGGATCATCGGTATCCCGTAACTTGGTCCACCAGGTCGGCGATCCAGAGCAGCGCTACTGTATCGGAGTCATGTAGTGCCAGAGAGTACAAGCTCTACCAGCTCCCCAGGTTTTGATCGTTGTCAGACTCTGTCTTCCACTTAATCGGATCTTTTTGTGTCTCGTAGATCGCTGCAATGCGAACCTAGAGGCTTGCTTGGTGATGTAAAAAAAAGCATGTAGAGGTATGTGACTTTCGCGGATCTAGATACTATGCCCTTGCCTTGCAGAATCGCTCTTGCTAAAGATGACAACAATGTCTTTTGTGTGTCAGCAACGACTCTCGCTACAATCACCAAAGAACTCACTTATTGCGGGTAGCTGCATATTCTTCTTACACAACTACTGCACCATTGCAGTATTGGTCTTGATATGTTTCACGGCTGTGCCAAGCTTCAACGTATGATTCATGGATAGCAACCTGGCAAAATATGCAATTTCCCGCTCGATGATCAAGAGTTAGATTCTGTGAAGTCGAAAAGGGTATGATTCGCATCTCAACTGGTGGCGCAAATCCTAGAAAAAAATCGTTGAACCGGTCAGCAATGGTATGGTAACTTTCCGGAGAACTCTAAGAACTTGAAGAACGGGAGGGGTAGCTTGAACTGGAGCGTGTAGGGCTGCATAACAACATCATTAAGATTGTCTGTTGCTCAACGTGGGAGTAAGATGGCAGCTTGCAGCTTTAGGTCTCGAGTCCGAGATTGTATATGCTTGCTTGATTGCTTGCTTGCTTGGCCATCCAAAGAGCCCAGCGCTGAAGATTCGATATAGATGTATGCACGAGTAGGACAAGATCGGATAAGGTTGTGAGACCTCAAATTTCATCTTGTGGGTTTGAGAAACTTCTTCTTCAGATGATATTTGTCTCTTTTTAAAAAAACATTCATTCTCTATTCCTCTTCTTCTCTCTTTGAATGTTGGTGTTTCCCCTCCCCTCAGCCGACTTCATGAAGAGCCGGAGTGTCAAATTTAAAGTTGGTACTAGCGTCAATCTGGGGATTGTAGGAAGATATTCACCGAGAGGGGCAGAATTTACATATTCACATTCAAGTTCACATTCAACTGATTCTTTCTCATCTTCGACTTCCTTTCTCTTCCATCTCCGAGTTGTTACCTTTCCATTGAAGAAGTTTTCTCTCTGAAAACTTTCCTTCTATCAAAGACAACAACCAACTCTCTTCAGTCAGTGTATAATCATAACAACCAGTCACCACAAAACACAAGTTGTCTGGACCTGAGAGTAAGATGGCTCCTCTGATATTTCCTCGTGGGGATGTTTCTCCATCAAACTCCGAGCTCCTCCATAATACTATCGGTTTTGTGATTCCTTCTTTCATCTTGTTCGGTTTCCGCATGTAAGTACAATCACCTACCCTTCTCGAATCTGCTTCAGATATTTGGGTCTCAATGTCATGGTTTGACTGACACGGTTGTTTATTATAGCCTCAATGCTACCTGGGTCATGGCTAAGATGAGATTTGAAGATTGGCTCATGTGTGTCACAATGGTAAGTTGTATTGATCATCCGTACGTTGCGCCTTTTTACAACTTATATCTAACAAGCCTGCAGTGCTTCTACACAGTCCTCTTGATTTTGATCAATGTTTCTGCTCGTTATGAAACCAATTTGTTCCCCCCAGACCAGCTGGCTTCAATTATGGCCGACCCCGACGACGTGGCTTCGCGAATTTATGGCTCTATCATTGTCATTCCGCTTGAACAATGTATGCTTGCTTCCACCTGGTGCGTCAAGATCTGCATTTGGCTCTTCTTGTGGCGTCTTTGGTAAGTTCATCATTTGTTCTATTTTCAGCACACGTTTAAGGCTAACTCCTTCCAAGTCGCAATCTTCCAAATTTGCAAATGGCACTCAAGATCCTCATGGGGTACATTGCTGTTGGCTACGTTGTAATCATGTTTGTCTACTACGTTGGTGTCTGTCGTCCATTTAAACAATACTGGGCAGTTCCCGTTCAAGATGAACAATGTGCGACATACCAGCATTATTCAATCGTCCAGATGGTTTTCAATATCAGTTCTGATTTTGGTTTGATCCTCATTCCACTCTGGATGTTCTACATTGCACGTCTTCCACCTATGCGCAAAGCTATCTTGATGGGCGTCTTTTCTCTCGCTGTCTTCACAATTCTTGCAGCCATCTTGAACAAGTAAGTTGTTCCCAAGCTTCAACTTTTGATGGAACACTGACCCGTGCATTAGATATTACAATTTCTCTAGCCCAATGACAACGACTTATCAACTTTGGTACATTCGCGAATCTTCAGTTGCTATCTGGGTCGGGAATCTTATTTGCTGCTGGCAAATCGTTCAAAAGATCTTCAAGGCTCGCTCTTTCGATAATCAAAAGGCAGAGATTGATATGCACCCAGAGATGATTGCTCGGATGCAAAACCCTTCAAATTACACTGAGAATGGCAGTCCAAAGCCAAAAGACTGGATGGATCAACTCATTGCTCGCCGCAAGGCACTTGGGGAATTTCTTTCTGTTGCTACCCGTTCACGTTTCACAACCCGTGCTACTGGCCGCTCTGGAGCACCTTTGAACTCTTCCAGCGAGCAAACTGCTCTTGCTAACTCTCGTGGTGATCCTGTGTAAGTACTCACATTCTCATCCATTTTTCCATTTCCGCTCCCTTGATCAATGCTAAGTCTTATCCTCAGCTCTATGATGACGATGGAAAAGGGTGACGAGGACGCTATATTGCCAACTCTAGCCTATAGAGAGAACGAGAAAATTGACTAGGCACCTTTCTCATTCTTACCTACGTCACTCTAGACCTCGACTTGAACTTTTCGAACTGGGCTATGATAGAACTGACCGCTTGGTACACGTTATGATATTTAATGCTTTTACGAATTCGGACGAAAGACGATACATGGTGATGACTAGAAAAGGAGTTAGACGCGGATGGTGGTTCAATTGCTTTACTTCTATAGTTGATGTTTTCGAACTCCCTGTTTTCTCCATGAGGATGTTCCATTGACTCTCCTGTACTTTGTAACTTTAGTTCACGAGTCGCGCGAATGCTCGAATATGGTGGGAATTCCCATGTGTAATATAGTATTCTAGAAATGCTTTATACTTCAATCTTTGCAATATCCTCTGAATGTGATGATCAATAGAATTCTGAATTGTAACAGAAGCGTCCTTGCTAGGATTCGCTGCAAACACAGGTGATGCATGCGGAGGCGAGTGATGACCCAGATCTTTGGTACTGACTGGATAGCTGCACATGTCGGCTATGCTGCTTATGCACCTCCAGGGTTCGATAACATATCTATGCAAGGCTGACACGGCGGGGTAAGCGTGCCAAGAATAGTTTACGGAAATCAAGATGGGCATCTAATCAGTCGTATAGACTATTTACTCCAACACCGTCTGTACATGAGCGACTAATGCACCTGCGACTTTCCCCGAGAATCCTTCACATCATTCACTTAATCTAGCCCCGAGGCTCATCTGGTGCATTCTATATACATCTCTCGGAAATTAGAACCAAATGAGCACTATACAGCGAAATTCAACACATTGGAATTAATCACCACGGAGTGAATCCAAGAGGTTGAAAGCCGCAGACACCGTCAAAGCTTCATAACTCTGCCACACTTGCATCTCATGGTCTACTCTTTCATCTCACTAAACTCACCAAAATATCTCTAGGTATCCCCGATAATCGTAAGCTAAATCCCTGTTTTGTGGATGAGAGCTGGTGGATTGCGGCTGCGGCTGCGGGATCGTGGTTTGTGCTTGCTGTTCTTCTGGGGATAGGCTGCTACGTAAAGCAGATGGTCTTTGATATCTGTAGGCTTTCGCAGCTAGTCTAGACTTCTCGTTTCTTTTCTGCAGTGTGCAAGCTTGTGGTATTGGGTTTGCGCGGGGTTCTTTGAAAAGTCTCATGATGCGAGCTTGTATATATATATTGGTTACTTTAGAAGCGTTGGTATTTAAAGATAGAAGAACAGGATCACTGATTCTAACTCATAATAACATGCGTGCTCCAAGCAAAGGACTTACCATACCAGAGAAGTTTATCGATCTCGATGCGGAAGAGAATTCAGAAAAGATGCAAATAGGAGGAGCAAGCTAGATGCAGTTTGATGATGAAATCTCGCTTAATTTTGTATGGGGCCACCATAGTAAGTTTCAGTATCTGACATTTACCGGCTGCTTCATGCTTACGTATTTTAGGTATATCCATAGTCTGAAGTTTGAGGGAGTTGCGATTGTGGTGAGAGATACTATATATAATCCTCCTGAGCCCTTTATTCATTCTAATTGTTTTCACATGATTGTTCAGTCCCACATTTCTCCACCACTTCCTGTGCTTGATAATGCCGCCAATGATCCATTTGCATTTATTGCTCGTCTCGAAGGCTGCTATCAGGTTTTTGAATTGGTATTAAGCCTTTGAATTGACATCCTTCAGTTTGTGGTTCTCCCCTAGGTATTTCCTAAGAAAGCTTGAAGTCAGTTACTGAAATTTTGTAATCTCATAGTGACGAAAAGAAGTACATACCATAACAACAATTGCCGCCACATCATCTTCGTGAAAGCCTCCCAACTTTGCTTGCCATCAGTCAGAGCGTCTCCCAATGTATGGACTATGTTGCGTCCAGGCGAGGTCCCTCTGCATGCGTTCCTTGGGGCGACGAAGCACCTTGAGATGTTCGCTCAACTCTGGTGCTTGGTCTGGCGCAAGTTAGACCAAGCACCAGACCTCGACAGCCTCCAAGGTACCAACGGAAGTATAGTAGGCTTGATAGCTGAAGCCGCATGCGGAAAATCAGTTTGTGTGTAATGGAAAAGATTGACAAAGGATAGACATACGATTTTCAAGAGAAACACAGAGCGCCTCAGGATAGGAACAATGAAAACTCGTATAGTAGGCTTGATAGGTGTGGGTTATTCCCCAATGCCGAGATTGAAGAATGATATATCATTGTGCAAAGATTTCTCATGTTACTCGCTCTCATTTCCCGAGATTCACATCGATCGCTTGGATGCTGGACGATTGGATCAATATGATCCAGAGGGACTGAGGTGCCATTGAGAGGGTCTGTGGCCATAGTGTTGAGGAGTATCATGGTGATGAAGCCATGAAGACTTGTATAGTAGGCTTGATAGTTGGAGTTTGAATTTCGAGTTCGTTGCTGGCGAAAGCAAACTTGGACCTGGCAATAAAGAAGAAACAGCTGGTGGAGGGTTTGGGGGAAAATAAACTTTGATGGCAAGAAACTTTGTTTATGAATCTATTCATATTTGATGTGAGCTTGTTTTCTGATTCCGTTTTACTTGGATTGAGGATTATGCTATTCCTTTTTCTACCTAAATACCTCAACTGGGGAAAACAAGGCTAGGGCTCGGTCTCCGGGCTCGGGAGACTTTTTAGTTCCGAGATCAATATTTCAATCTAGAAAGATCAGATGAAAACCTCCTACAAAGATTTTTGTTGGGGAAAGTGAATTATGGGGAGATATGTTGTTTTGATGTTGAAACTAGAGAAATCTCAATCTTCTTCATGTTTGTCCTGATCGTTGATGAGTTTTTTTGTTTGAAAGGAAAGTGTTTTTTGTTCATATAAATGATCTAAAGTGAGTCTTTGAGAGGAATTTTTCACAAATTAGATTCCATAGATTCACAGTAAATGTTTGGAGAATTTCCTATAAATTTGTCTGGTTCTTAGACACTTTTGACATACATGATTTGAGAATAAAAGCCCTAATACAGCCTCTCTCATTAATCACTCAAGTTAAAGTAATGATTTAGATAATAGAAGTTAGTGCTAGTGAACTCTGACATGTAGACTTCTCCATCACTCCAAAACAGTCAAGTCAATAAGACAGTTTATGGCAATTTCATGTTTACGCAATGGCATTAAATTTACCAAGAAACTTAAGCATCATAAATAGAAATAATGAAATCAAATTAATCACACATAGTTCCAAAAAACAGAACGTACCTAAGCGTTAAGCTTCATGAGCAAATGAACTCAAGTGAAGATGCAGAAGTGAAAACATAGATCTCCCCCCCGCAAAACTATCTTAGAAGTGGGGCAATGTACGTCCACACCAGAAATGATCGAGGGGTATATGAATTCAAACTGTCAAGAATCTCTCAATAGTAGGCTTGATAGCTGGTTAACTCGAGCTATTACACCTACTATATTACTTTTGCTCATCCTGATTTTTGGACTAGTTTTGCATAATTTTGGGATCTCTGGATAGATACACTTCCTAGAAGGTTAATATTAGTTTTTGAGAATTTGTGTGGGTTTTCTTATTTTTATTGTAGGGGAATGGGAGTGAGCTTGTTATATTTCCGCTATGCAGAATGAGTGTTGTTTTCACTAAACTATAAAGAATCACTCTATCATTAAGAATCGTTTTAGAAAATAACTACTTATATTATAGGACATGGGGATGGATGGGTTTCGAACAGTCAAGTTCAAGAACTCACTATCATATAACTCTCTACTCAAAGGACTGCCCCCTTCGACATTCCAAGAATTATACCTCAACATCGTAAGATGCATGTCATCTTCTAGGAAACATTTTCAAAAATACTGATTTTGGCTACAGCTTGCCTGCATTTGTTATTGTTCACGTTTTGCACAAACTTTCATTTTCTCGAATAGTTATTGAGAGAGTCTGTGGCGGACGTGTTGTATGATAAATCTTGAAGGCTAATAGTGGACACTTGTGATAGAGAGGTATCAAGCCAACTCTTCTCTATGCAGCTCATTCTGAGAATGTTAAAAGAAGCACCGATATGTTTCATACTTTCACGGTTAATTGCTTATTGCTTATAGATTGAACAATCAAATTTTCTTTTGATACCTTTTAGGTCTCTCTTTATCTTGAACCTTACATCTTGGAACTGATTTATAACTCTGACCAATAAATTTATTTTCTATTTGTTTCCTAGAAAATTTACAATATTGGATAGTGAAGTACTTGTGTGCTATTGCTACAGTGCTCAATGGCTTTTGGATGCCATTTGTTTTGCTTACGAAGCATGAGTGGTATGATTTTGGTCAAGCTGTCTGATCAAGCGAGAGGTATCCCTTGACTGAAAATCATTGACAGATATTCTCCAGTACAATTGATACCTTCCACTTTAATAGCCATGCCTTAGAAATAGAATGGAGGAAGATCAAATGCACATCTCAGCTCGTTGAAATCTTTGCAATGAGTGTGATAGCTAGCAGCTGGCCGGCTGACTTGATCCCCTACCCATTGTGTCCTCTCCTGCATAGTCATATCTTCAAGAGCCTCCACCCATATAATATCATTCGTCCTACACTTCCAAGACGTACCTTTACCTTTTTTCACAGCTGTTAACGGCATGCCAAGGTAGTTGTAGTCATAAGCATGTAGTATGGCTCGACCCCTCTTATCTAATCTCGCGTAAACAACTTCCCACCACCATGGATTCCACCTATCCCTTTTCACTCTACGAAAGCCCACAAAGACTCCTAACAATACACCTTGGAAATTCGCATTTTGATGAGGGCCTGCCACGTTTCGTGCACCGGGAAACCGATTCCTGGCATCTAGAGATTTGTGTGTGGCGATAAACCAACCTTGTCGTTGCGGGTTCATCCCTATGTTGTATACAGGAAAAGGACCATTGGATTGACGGATTAACTGTCTGCCCGGATCCAATATATTAGGATGAATGGTATTGTTGTTGTCTTCCTGAAAGGATGGTAGAATACCAGGCTTTTACTTCACGGCGTTAACATAGTCTTGCCACTTCTGAGGATATGGATAAAAGTCAAAGTGTCCCACTTGCGTTAGTGGTTCAAGATCCTCTCTTTGCCATAGTTTAGACAACCACCTCCATTGAGGGTTTGCGTTAAATCGACGATCCCAGTGAGGGCCCCACATAGCGCTGCGTTCAAGGCCTAGCTGCCTTTTCTTGTCTTCAAAGGGTTCCATTGGGTTTGCCATCTGAGCGATGTAATTCGACTTTCGATCGAGGTGTAGATTTTTTCCAGCGCGCAGATCCCTCACAGATAGCATTTCTACAAAAAAGGCCATGAGAACAAAGCACTTTGCGAAGACAAACGAATCCTAAGAGAACATTGTACGCTTTGGGAATCGCTCAACTACAAGCGATTCTGAGGAATACTGTAATACCATGCCATACGATTTAGCAATACGAGTAACGATATCAAATCATTGGAGAAATGGATGGCTGAATGTAAACGATGACTAGACGTGAAATTGAAGTTATGTAGAGAGGCTAACTGCACTTGCAAAATAGCCTCAAATATTTAGATTGGTGTGAATACTGCTGTATCCTCTAACCTTACCATGTCACGCATGTTATATAGGTGTTATGTAGGTGTTGTGATGTGTTATAATGTGGGAGGTTTGGTTTGGCCTAGCAAAGTATATCGCTTATGTAATCATTATTATCTTTGACTGTCGCCTTTTGGGGTCGTTTATACCATAATAGCCAGGAGCCATTGATCAATCAATAATGTGAGTACAGATGGCCTTGATACATCGGAACGATGCGGAAGTAACATCGGTCATTCTGCATGCTGTCGTAACTCTACAAGGGTTTCTTACAAGTATCTCTGACTAAGTATTGCTTTTCATTCCATCCTTCTCTTTCCTATCTCATACCCCTCGTTGTGATTTGTATCGCGGATATCAAGACGCAAGGTAGAAATGTCGTATCCACCTGTTCCTCTTCCAAATGGTAAAGCTCTTAATCCACTGCTGCATCCATATCTAATAAGAACCAGGCCAAAACTTCACAGCCACTCTGCACAAAACTACCTACCCCGCAATCGACTCCGCGACCAAGTCCGACCACAGCAAACACATAGTTTTCATAACAGGTGCTTCGAAAGGTGTTGGCAGAGCTACAGCTATATCATTCGCAAAAGCTGGAGCTGAAGGGATTGCCGTCGGTGCAAGATCGGATCTCTCCATGCTCGAGACAGAAATCCAAGAGGCAGCAAAGGCGGCAGGAAAGACCTCCCCAAAAGTCTTGCTGATCAAGCTTGACTTACTCAATCACCAAAGCGTTAAAGACGCAGTCCAGGAGGTTGAGAAGACTTTCGGGAGATTGGATATCTTGATCAATAATGCGGGATATTTAGCAGCCAGTCAATCAATAACTGAGTCAGACCATGAAGACTGGTGGCAGACATTTGAAGTCAACATACGTGGGGTATATTGGATGACCCGTGGTTTTCTTCCCTTGATGCTGAAGGATGGACTCAAGACAATTATCAATGTAGCCAGTACTGGAGCGAACTCGTTACGACCTGGAGCCAGCGGATACCAAACCTCGAAGTTCGCATTATTGAGATTGACAGAATTCGCAATGACGGAGTACGCAGAACAAGGATTGCTAGCATATAGTGTGCATCCTGGTGCCGTTAATACAGATATGGCCAAGAAGTTACCGGCATATCTTCACGAAGGTAGATTGTATTTTCCACAGCTAATAAGGTGCTAAATAATTGAAGGCTGCTTGCTAATTTGTGAAAACAGTCTTGAGAGATGATCCGGAAGTTGCGGGTGATTCAATGTGCTTTTTGTCTCAAGAGAGAAGAGAATGGTTGGCTGGCAGGTACATAAATTGCACCTGGGATATTCCAGAGTTTCTGAGCAAAGAACAGGACATCGTGGAAAATGACAAGCTGAAGGAGAGGATGTTATTCTAGACAAATCGCCTATATAAAATGACACTCTCTTTGACCAATTGTACTTGGCGGGCGGTTCTCAGCATTGATCAAAGTTGCAATACCTCGGCATCTCGAGCTAGTCATCTAGAATCATTGCTTGAAGCTTGCCAACCAAAGCACGTACTATGCACTTAAAAACTAGGGAAGGTATCCCGATGTCAAATGTATATCAATCCCTTGCAGGATGCCACATCCTTCGTTCCCGGATTACTTAATCCAGCAGTCCGGCTAAGAATGCGGAGAAAGACTAAAAGGTGGGCCGTGGGGGGAAGCACATTTACCCCAAGCTCTAGACATCTAAAATCAACCACTCACGTCTTGTGCCCCTTCTGTGACCATGTTCTTGAAGTTCTAGATGATTTGATAGGCTTATTGCCATTAACCCGCTTCCAATTAGAAGCATTGGCTCATGGAGCGTCAACACACAAAGAACCATGATTATGTCACTGGGGCTAAATCAAATGGCTCGTTATGGCCTTTCCCTGCAAAGATGATATCGATTGCTACATGCCCCGGCCATGCATGGATCCGAGATGCTTTGTGAATCCTCTGAATAAGCATTGGCTCCTACAATTGCTTAAAAGGTGTTGTTTAAGGCAGGCTTTACATACAGCTCGTTCTTCAACCAGTGTTCTTCTAATTTTCTAGGCCTGTACCGCTTAATCATATAACACACAGTTACGCGGCCTTCTCTTCTCAACTATCAACCAGCCCTAGAGCTACTGGAGTCATGCCTGCCCTTCGCAATGTTCATCGTGTCTCGTTCAGATATCTCCAATCCCATCCTCGTCCCCTCACGCGCACCTTCTCTGTCCTCCCACGCCTCTTAAGTCCGCCATCTCAAGCGCGTCAACCACCGCCTGCACCCGATGCCGAAAGTGCAGCACTCAAGAGTGGTCAGCCCTCAACATATCTAGGTACCAGAAAACGTCTACCCGAATTCAGTTTGGTCGATAAAGTGGTGTGTGTTTCTGGGGCAGGTAGAGGATTGGGGTTGGTACAAGCGGAAGCATTATTGGAGGCCGGTGCTAAAGGTATGCAATTTCGATTGCAATTCAAGAATATATCGAGATTGAATTGTTTCATCTAACAAAATAGCATAGTATATGCCCTTGACCGTCTCGACACCCCCTCTCCGGATTTCGATCGCATCGCACAGCGCGCAAAGGAAGAACTCGGTACATCGCTCTCATATCGCCGCATCGACGTACGAGATGTCGAGGGCCTCAATTCTATAGTTGAGGAGATTGCTCAGAAAGAGGGACGAATGGATGGCCTGATAGCAGCAGCTGGAATTCAACAAGAAACTCCAGCTCTAGAATACTCAGCAGAAGATGTTGATCTAATGATGAGCGTTAACGTAACCGGTGTTTTTATGACAGCACAGGCGGTGGCAAAACAAATGGTGAAATTCGGTAACGGGGGAAGCATAGTGCTTATTGCCAGCATGAGTGGAACTGTTGCCAATCGAGTTCGTCTTCCCCTTCTGTTCGACTTGATATCACTACTAACTCGTGATCTTTAGGGCCTCATATGTCCAGCTTACAATGCATCGAAATCCGCAGTTCTACAGCTGGCGCGAAATTTGGCTAGCGAATGGGGTGAACACAGTATCCGAGTCAATACCATTTCTCCGGGTTATATAGTGACAGCCATGGTAGAGGAACTCTTCAAGAAATTCCCAGAGAGGAGGACAGACTGGCCCAAACAGAATATGTTGGGGAGATTGAGTGCCCCAGAAGAATACCGAGGGGCGGCGGTGTTTTTGGTTAGTGATGCTAGTAGCTTCATGACTGGTATGTTACTTTTGAATTTTGGTTTTACTTTTAGGACGAATCACTGACTATATCTTGTAGGCGCGGATCTGAGGATGGATGGCGGACATGCAAGTTGGTAGAAATACTTTGAAATTTGAGGTTGTTGCGATTAGCACGAGGAGCAGGGAGTTCTGAGATGAGCGTTGCAGCGTTGCATTGATCTTAAAGAAATGACATATACACATAGTGCCAAGCTTTTATTCCCAGTGACTAGAATTCATATTGACCAAGTCATGTAAGGTTCAAACTATCAATTCACTACACCTCAGCAGACAAAAAGGTAAGTGCGAGACTTCTGAAAAGCCCGAAGGCTTGTGGCTATATTTTTTCGTTTTTTTTTGTCTTGCAATTTTTGATCATAGGGCTTCTCAGCTGGTTAGAAGTCAAGTTGCACATCCTAACCTCTGTACCAGCTAATCATAATATTGGTGGACGTAGAAATGATTATGATATAGGAGCCCAGGCGCGGGATATGGATTTATTAAAGAGAGATATTCACTATTTGATGTACAGCCGAGTTGAGGTAGGGTTTAGTTGGTAGTGAAGCAGATGATGGTATGGTTTGGTTTACAGGGGATGATAAGTTCCGAGTAGTGAGATATGAATCGCATCAGCATGGCATGTATATACTTTCTGAACCTCTGGATTACCGAACCTTTCAGAATTCATCCTCTTTCTCGTTCATCTTTCATCGAATATGGTATTTATGCAAGCGCAAGAAATAGATATATAAAGATAAACAATTTACATCCTCTCTGCGACCGTTCCACTATCTCAGATCCCCCATAATATAATTAACACCCACACATCTCGGTTTCCACAAATCCGTCTCGTCAATTCCCCATCCAGGTCTTCCGGGCCGATATCCACCTGGTCTATCATCTCCTCTACCAGGCGGCCGATGATATCCATCGTCTGGCTCAGGTCGATCTCCATATCGATGTCCAGGCGGCGGATGTCGAATCGGTCCATTACCTCTCCCTAACATAGGCCACATGGGGATATAGCATTTTTCATCCGCTGCACATTTCTTTTCACAGCTGGTCCATTCACCGGCCCAGCCCAGCCAGGCCATTAGTTCTTGGATACCGTGGATCCAGCGGAGGGTTTCTTTTTTATTTTCACTAGAGGAAATGGATGCGTCTTTTGAGTTTGGAGAAGGTTGTTGAAAGGTTGAGTTCCAGATATTTTCAATGGAAAATCCAATATCGATTAGGATATTGCAGATTCCGGCTTGGGTTTCTTCGACGGCCCACTTGAGAGACTTTTCTTCGGGTGATAGGTAGATACCCAAGGAAGGAGAGAGAAGCCGTGTGTGGTGGTAGTGACAGCGAGAATGGGTGATTTGGAAGAGATTGGAGTCTCGTTTCCAGATTGAAGGGTTCTCTTTGGGAGACGGATATTCGAGGAAGGGAAGAAGAAAGGAGTGAGTCTGGTCCCGAATGGATGTGATCCATTTTCTTTCTACTGATTTATTGGTAGGCGGAACTGACGAATAAGTCTGCAGCGTTTGAAGAAGTTGAGCTAGTGGAGAAGCGTAGGTTTGAACAATTCCGTTGGTCATAGTTGTCCAGTCAATACCGGTACAATGCGAAGATTGGCTGAGAAGATTCTCGAGAACTTTTTCCGAGTCCACTTTCATCATTGCTGCTTCATCTGTACTGATATCGTCTAAATTATGAGATCTTCTCCTTCGCATCAAAGCGTTCAACGCAGTCATTCTTGCGTTTTCGTCCTCCAGATCAGCTCTCCAGAACCCTTCACTTGTCAAGTTCAATGTCTCCCTCTCTACTAAACTTCGCGCCTTTGCTTGACTCTCAAATTTGGGAGAGTAATAGTTCAGGATTCCACATGTTAACAGTTTGACTCTGTTTTCGCCCAGTCCGGGTCCTTGTCCAGAAGATCCGTAATGAGCAGAGGCGCTCGTGAACCAACCCCAGCCTTGACTTCGAAGAAACGGTTCTCTCTCAGAATCATGTCTGAAGTTTGGTGGCATGGCAGGATTATTTTCAGTGGGGTTCTTTGTAGATGTAGATTGCGGCGGCCGAGTTGTTCTAGATGGTAGTGGAAGGTAGGATGTGAGATCCGCTTCTTTCTGTTCATATATATTCTCTGGTGCGTTTGGGGGGAGTAAAGGAGCTGTAACATTCAAATGCTCCACTAATCTTAAGGTTTCGCTCTCAAAATCACACCAGATCATCTCGAATCCAGCATTCATTCTCACAAATCCTTCAACTCCCCAACCTCTTCCACCGAGACCTCGTTCGCGAACCCAGGAGCAGAGGCCTTTTGCCCTATCATACTCTTGTACCAAGCCTGGTCCAAAGTGTCCATTAGGATCTGGGCCAGTTACATTGCCGTAGATGTGGAGCATTTGTGTATCCATTCGACCTTTTCCCATGAGTGTAGCGGATTCTCCGTCAAAATAAACGCATCTTGCTGTGCGAGTAGTCTGAAATGTGAGAAGATGGGAATTTCTTGTAGAACCCATAATCCCATAGGCCATTTCACTGGAGCATGGTCAGTAAATTATCTAACCTAGCATCATTTGTATTTGACGGATTCAGAATGGAGCGTATGACGATGATTATAACACCAGAAGCTATTTAGATTGGTTTTCCAATGAAAGCGAAATGTAGTTACATGAAACCTCCGCCTAACCTCACCTATTCAAACGAGCTAGCAGAAAGACGAATCTTTCATCGGCATTGCAAGACTTGAACATTTCAATTCGTTCCGGAAACTCTCCTTCATTCAACTACATCATTCAGAGATTTGTCGTTTTTCCCCTTCTTCTTTTTCTGGAAGCAGTCCCTCTGGACGCCGCACTCACAGGTTGAGATTATAAGCTCACCGGAAAACCAATTTGGTGTCTATTCAGGGGGAAACGGTTGCTAAACGAAGAACAAAAAATGGAAATATACTCACATGTCGAAAGAAACCCATTCTGGACTTTCAGGTAGAGATTCGCCATCTCTCCGGCCATGGTACACTTTTGTGAGAGGGGGTATCTCACACGGCACAATACTATGCCCACTCGGAAAGAATGTATTTGGCCATTGTTGAAGAAGTCCGTAGACTGATGCAAAATAATGAGGTGCTGATGAAGAGAAGTTCAATTTCCCTTCTGCGTTGTGAGAATTGATAGCCTCCAAAGATGTGAAAAGAGGGTACTGAGGTTCAGCAAAGGCCGTCACAGAATGAAGAATAGTGATACAAAAGACCGAAATGTAACATAACACAAACATTGCTTCAGAAACGATAAAGTACCACTATGGACTATACATCATAGAAAAGAAAAGGAGAGAGATGCATTTTGGACAATTCACTTGAAGATATAAACACAGTTCATGCCGCGTAAGCTCTGTTGAAACATTCGTTGCGGTCGAAGATAAGGAGTCCTAACGCCAATCATAGCCTTAACCTTGCGATTCAGGCTTGAAGTTTAAGCTAGCTTCCCCAGAAATCATTGAAGCTCATCAATACATCATCAAGCTCTCATACACTTATTCATTTTCACCAATAACGTTGCCACCAATCTTTTTTTCCCTTAAGCAATCTGAAATACTCGAAAGATGGGAGCTTCGCAATCAAAAAGTCTAGCAAAAGCTTCTAAAGCAGCCTCTTTGTCGGCTTCAAACACTGCACGCAAATACCCAACTCGAACCCCGCCGCCTTCATCTCCCCGCACAAATGCAGAACCAATTCAACCAACTCCTTCCGCAAAATTGGGGCCGGCTGTTCATCCAGAGGCAAGCTCCTCATCTGAAAAGAACCAATGTTTGTTATCTTCTATCAACGACTTCTAGCCCCTCAATCGAAGTTGACATCTTCTGAGAGGTCTTGAGTTAGGAATTCGCCTGCTAACGTAGTGTCTTATAGCAATAAGTTTCGATGCATCCGATCCAGATATTGGTCTTAATTCTCGTCTTCGTGAACTCGGTCCTGTTACACCTTCGCCCACTCTCTCCAATTCATCTACATTCAACCGAACCTCAGCACAAGATCCTGTCACATCCGGCAGCAATTTTATCCCCTCTGCTTCCACACCTTCGCAATCGATATTTCCGACCGCAAGTAATCCTGCGGTTTCCCTTCTGACAGCGAGATATAGAATAGCAGAAGAAGCAGAGAGGGACTTCGAGAAAATCGGCAGGAAGGGATTTCAGGGAAGGAAATACCTGGACGTTGCGACTATTCGAACAGTACTGGCTTACAGGTCTGAGGGCATGCCCGATTCCGAAATTGAGAAGAGATTAGAACTTAGGAGTGGTATTGTAAAAAGTTTGGGGGGAAATGTGGTGAGTGTGGCAGGTATATAACCCGAGGGAATGAGGAAATCGAATCCTCATATCCAACTTCGAAAACAAGCCTACAGTGGCGATATAATTCCAGCCACAGCATAGGTATTACAACTTGTCTTCGACTGTTCTACTATATCCTTCAAACAGATGCGAAGGTAATGGCCGGGTTGAGAGTGTACAGTATAATGAATTATGAAGGGACTGGTGAAAAGGAATGGGCGACATTCTAGCAGGTGTATTGGCCACTGTAGACAGAGATGTGTATTATATGTCACCAAAGAAGATTGCTTCTCAAGGGAAGGGAAGGCTTTGTAAAGGAACCGAGAATCACTACCAGAAGAAAGCTTTGAACTGTGTGCTATGTGTTTTAATCTCCTTGGAGAAGCTGTTACTACCAGTACTTGGGCGAATCATAATCATCACATAGGATACGGGCTTGACATGTCTTCATATGGAATAGACGCTCCATACGCCTCTTGAGTTTTGTAGCCTCTTGCTCTTTACAAGGCTCAAAGTAACTGTTTGTGAATCGCAAGTAGTCAAGGGTTACAATACAAGCAATACAATATCTAGATTTCACTCCCACAATCCATGTCATAAGCAGATTGCGGGGCATGTTTTTGAAGCTATTCTGCCGGGCGGTGTGAGACCTAGACAATCATCATGAGTACTATCTGGGAATCGATTCCAAACACTTTCTGGTGGACAGTTTCGTTGAAGAACTTGGCCTTCTATATCAAATGTGTTCCAGCACTTTGATCTCTTCAATATGTATGAAATTTGTTCATCTACCCTCCATATATGAATACTCACGCAAAATAAGCACCATCTAATTGGTCGATCACTTCCATGCCGAAAATTGTTCGGTAACTTCCGAGAAATCATGCAAGTTTATATCCTCACATCATCGCAACTCTTATCAAGAGCTTTCGAAGCTCGACAATCACCCTCGCAATGATTGTCCGGTCTCCTATATTTGCTGGTGCTCTACGGCAAAATGGACTGGGAAATGTGTGCCTTTCATGTTCCCTGCGAACGGAATTGAGGGGCATTCGAAGAGCTGAGAGGAATTTCTCGAATACAAATGGTAGGAAAACAACAATAGTGCAAAGATTGGGGACTGGATATTTCTTTGCAAATAGAGACATCTTCGGGAATATAGGAAGGGGTGGCATGAGTACTGCTGTGGATTCACTCAGTAGGAAAGATGTAGACGGGGCAAAAGAAAGCATTGAGAAGAGATCTACGATACCGGCTACTGCACAATTAGAAAACCTGCCACCGCATCGACGAAGGCGGCATAAGCAATCACTTGAACAAGAAGGCGATAAAGAATTCCTTCCTGAGAATGCCTCCACGATCCATGCCGACCGCGCGAGTGCACTCCCGCAATCCTCCATAAAACGACTATTATCCATCCTCTTATCGCTCACCAAACCCCGCCTTTCTATGCTCGTCGTTCTTACCGCATGCTCAGCCTATACATTATACCCAGTACCTTCACTCTTATCCTCGACTCTTCTTGAAACACCCAGTTTGAGTACCCTTACCCTTCTCTTCCTCACGACCGGTACGGCCCTGTGCGCCGCTTCCGCAAATACCCTGAATATGCTTTACGAACCTAAATTCGACGCGCAAATGTCACGAACACGAAATAGACCTCTTGTTCGTAAACTCATCTCGCCGGGTGGGGCTTTACTTTTCGCAATCGCGAGTGGAGTTGTTGGGGTAGGAGGTTTATATTATGGGGTTAATCCCACCACTGCATTTTTGGGTGCTTTGAATATTGGGCTATATGCTGGTGTTTATACGCCATTGAAAAGAGTTACAGTGTTTAATACCTGGGTCGGTGCAATAGTTGGAGGTATTCCTCCATTGATGGGGTGGACTGCTGCAGCTGGACAAACATCCTCGCATCTTTCTTCTTCGTCGACACCTGAATGGCAGGATCTACTCCTTGGACCAGATAGTGCAGGAGGTTGGCTGTTAGCAGGATTGCTATTTGCATGGCAACTTTCGCATTTCATGCCTTTATCCTGGTCTATTCGTGAAGAATATAAAGGTGCCGGATACAGAATGTTATGTTGGGTAAATCCTGCCATGAATGGTCGCGTGGCTCTGAGATATAGTATCGCATGCATACCCCTATGCATCGGTCTTTGCTATGCGAATGTAACTGAATGGACATTCGCAGCAGCTAGCATGCCTGTAAATGCATGGTTGGTGCGAGAGGCCTACAGGTTTTGGAAATACGAGGGCCAAAAAGGAAGCGCGAAAAAGCTTTTCTGGGCAAGTGTTTGGCATTTACCAGTCGTACTTGTTTTGGCAATGGTGGAGAAGAAGGGCTTGTGGAGTAGAATTTTATCAGTGATTTTTGGACAGAGAACAGAGGATGACGAGGAGTGGGAATACGTGGACGAGGATGAGCATGAGGAAATATCTGTGCAGAAATCACCTGTTTCAGTAGCCGTCTCGGCAAACTCAACTAGATAAATCATGCGGAAGAAAATTTGTATGTTTATAGAGATTCTCTTATCCATCTCTACTTTTGTATTTTGTGTGTACAATAGTTTTCGCGTGTGGTTTTGTAGATATGAACCTACCAGCGGGCGTGCAATATTAGAAATATTACTCTATAAATTCGAGATTACGTCTCTCAATCATGAGCTAAATGGATGCCGAAATACGTTCTTACTGGCATATAGTTCTCTCCTCTTTCTAGTCTACCAATAACACGATCTTCACCTCTCAAGAGTCAAGCCTACTCATTTCTCATCTGCACTTCCTATCACCACTTTCTTGTATGTATGTGTTTTGACACGGGGCGCAAATATGGAACTACTCCTGAAACCTCGTTTCAAGGCCTATAATGTTATGTTATGATGGCTCCTGCTGACTAGCATTCAGCAAGATACTGCAGTGCGGTGAATACTGCTTTTCGACACAGTAATGACTCTTTGGGAGATTGGAATATGATTCCGTTTAAAGAGATCAAGTTGAGTACTGAAAAAAACCAAAACATTCGATTCGATTTTAATCGATAATAATGACTCTCAAGAGGAAGAAAAAGTCTTGGGATGACTGTATGAGCATATCAATCTTGATACAAAAGTAACCACGTTCCCTTCTGTGTAAGGTTTCTGACCTTCTACCTGCAACCCACACTCCAGAGCCTACAATACAATTCGAAGATCCCGTTTACATTCAAACACAACAGTATCTTCCATAAGATTGGATTCTTGTTACCAACTGTTCTGATACCTGGCATTTACGGACTACTCTCTTCTCATCAGCATTCCGCCGGCAAGTGACACAACTTCAGAAGATACCTATCTGATTTGATCTTCCCGTAAGATTTCCGCGACGCCATTTGTCGTGCAATTGTTTAACTTGAATCAGTCAAGTAATCGCGCCAATAGACCCGCCTCGAAGCATTCAACATCTTCCTGCCGGCATCTATTCCGGCCACCACAAGATGTGCAAAACAATAGTTACCAGAGGACCGTGCTGGTGCAACGGTAACAATGGCAAGATTGTCAACGTTCGCGAAAAGTTGGATGAGTGCGAGAACGTAAAGAGCGGAGGCTCACATGACGAGTATTGGCAACCTTATATGAACATGGATATTGTTGGAGGAGGCGAATGCGATGAGTGCCGCGGTTTAGCGTTCGAGGCCGAGAGATTAGAAATAGAAGCGCGAGAAGCACAGAAATTGGAGGCGGAAATAGTAGAGGCACAGAGACTGGCAGAAGAGCGTGTAGCCCAAGAAGCAGCGCAAGGAAGTTATCAAGAAGGTTATCAAGGAGGCTATCAAGGAGGCTATCAAGGACGTTATCAAGGAGGTTATCAAGGAGGTTATCAAGGAGGTTATCAAGGAGGCTATCAAGGACGTTATTCAGGAGGATACCAAGGAGGCTATCAAGGAAGCAATCAGAGAAGCTACCAAGAAGCCCATCGAGAAGGTCATTCAAGAGGCCATCGAGGACACAATCGCTGATTAGTATGCAGTATTAGAGAAGCTACAACAGGATGAGGCTGGAGCGGTGGTGAGCTCCATTAACGTCTCGTTTTTTGCCGTCGCGCTGGAGTTATGCGTCGGACTTTCTTAGAGGATATAGACATTTCATCCTTCGCCTGCTTAATCTGGAGCGTCGAGTAGATAAATGCAAACCTTCTATACACTTTGGTCGGGTTATTCAATATGCAATGTATTGCAACACTTGGAGTGTAAGTCTCGACATCTGATTACACTTGTAATCGATTTCATTCACATCGGTCTTCTGTGCATTGTAGGCGTGGAGATGTACTTCTACACTACTCTCGAGCCTCTATATACTCGGCGTGCTTTTTTTAATAGGACTGGATTCCTAGACTTCGATCTAATTATGCTAGAGTGTGCGGTTTCTTCCAGGGGCTTTTCATCTTCACAGCTTCTTGCCTGTCAGTTTCCTAACAATTGTTTTCATACCTCCCGCTATCATCGCGATCGCGTCTTTGTGTTTGGTCCGTGAATCGCAGGCGTCGGAAATCTATATACTAAAACATACTTTCGTGCCCTGAATAAAATATCTTGTTCTAGATGATGGCCCCTTTCAGGCAGCGAGATGGGGGAGGAAGGTCTACGGTGAATTGCTCCCCGGTGCAGAAATGACTCTTTTAGCAGAGGAAAGTCACTGATTTTGAAGACACAGAGTGGACTCCCTTTCGAAAGAATTGGAATTAGTCTTCTTGAAGAATTTTCAGTGACTCCAGAAGGAGAATTGCAGTGGCTCTCTCTCTCTCTTGATAATTCTTAATGACTGTGTGAGCCTAGTCTCCTCGACACAAAAACTCTTCGTTTCTCTTATGGAAGTATTCGATCTTTGATCTTTAACAATATCCAACAATCCACATATCTTCAAACTTGCAAATATTTGAGACTTCGGGAAATAGCATTGCTTTCCGTTAATATCATGTTCCTCTCGATCGTTCCCTGTCTGTACAGTTCTAAGAAATTCTATGCCTCTGTAGTTGCTACAGATTGGCGGTGTAACGGAAACTCCCGCATTTATGTTGGCTTGGAGGAAACTAAACTCGTTTGTGGCAAGGCAATAGAGGGACACCGATGTGGAGAGGAACCCGAATAAAACAAAATCATTTACGACTCCTGGACATACGGTATGCGCTGGGGAGTGAGCCCGGATCAACAGAGGAGACTGCAGGAAGCTGAAGCTGAAGCCCAGGCAAGAGCCGCATGGATCTGATATTCTATCGAAGGACAAGATGTTATTGATGTATCAGTGGTGAGATGGGTCCTAATCTTGTTGTCGATTTCTTTGGTTTGCAATGGGGTTTTTAAAGGGTTATTTGTCAACTCCCCGCCTAATTAGAGAGTTGAGCATTTAGAACAACTTCAAAACCTTTACATATATATGGATACGCGTTGGGCTTTCGTAAAAGTTATAGAAGCCACCTCCTCCACCTGGAGTGTTGAGTAGATGAACATAAACATTTTACACAATTTGGTCCTGTGCTGGAAGAGAAACATGTGATGTATTCCATTGTAGCGTATATAGACATTGAACCCGATGACTTGTAGTAATCGTATTGGCTCGGTCTGTATTGATAGTCCTTGTATCAAAAGTACAGAGATGCATGTTCCAGCTCTACCTAATCTGATTCCAGAGTGTGCCGTGCGGTGGATGATTATAAGTTTCGACTCAAGAATCTACATCGGTTTTCCAAGTTCAGAGATCCTTCGGGTAAAATCACGGCTATTAAATTTTTAATACTCATCGTGAGCTAGAACAGTCATAATAGGGCTTTACATGATGCTCTATACTACTTTTTTTTTTTTTTTTTGGCGAAATGATTTAGGGAGATAAGTATCCCATCCAGTAGAGTAATAGTTCTTTTCGACTAGTAAGCCGAGTACATCCGCGAGGAAATAGGCATGACTCCTCGAGAAGAATAGCAGTGGAATGACTGCATGAGTATAGCACAGTATGCATAAAAAGCGTCGAGTCCCCTGTGGTGTAGAGATTGTATCTTCCGACTTCCTCACGTTTCAAGACAACAAGACATTTCATCAAAACCAAATTACCAGTAGTTATTCAATACTCTGTTACATTGTTTCTACAAATAATTCTCTTCCCTTCTGTAAGAATATCTACATTAAGCTCCCCGTGCCAATCCACGATATCTTCACAGCAAATATCACGCATAATCTAACCGCGATAATATATACCTGCTTCAAATCCACTTGTTTCTCCCATCTATGCGAAATGTGTTTTCTACGGCGTCCATGGAAATATTGCGTGTGCAATAACGCTTGCGGTGACGACAACATATCTCCAATTTGGGTGCCGGAATGCAACCAGATCAAGAAATTCTGTTGGGAAGTAAGCTCGGGTCTACTTGAACACGACACAGAGTTTTGGGAGCAGGCAGGAAATTTTGAATTCGTAGAACGGGAATGTGAAAAATGCTGGTATCGCATACAACATATTAAGAAGAGACAAGAAGAAGCAGCAGCAGCAGCAGAGAAAGCAGCACGGGAAGCCAATGACCAAGCAAATTTGCAAAAAGAAGAAGTAAGAGCAAATGCCTCATTCTTAGAATCGGGCTCTGCTATATCAAGGGCTCGAGGAGATCGGTATGGTATCTGATGTTTGGGGGAACGAAAAATGTCGATGGCAGGCTGGTGGAAAGTCTGGTCATCATCTCGATGGATTTCTTTTTGTTTACCTAGGACTTTGAAAGGGACCGCTTGATTCGGTATCCTCCGCCTATTCATAAAGTTCGGCTTTGGAATGAGTGTAGACCCTTTACAAAATTCATCTTGGATGAATGCGCGTTGGACTTCCGTAGAAGAGTTTAGATATTTCGTGCTCCGCTTAATCACTAGAGCGTTGAGTTAATATGAATATAAACCCTTTACACATCTTGGTCATTCGTAAACAAGTCCTGCACAGCTCCTTGAAAACAGAGTCGCACTTAAGGCTGGCTCTTCACGAATTTCCCTTCAGACTGATTGTCCCGTACAAATGACTTGTTCATACGAAAGAATCATCACCGTTAAAGTGTTCCGAAGGAAAATTCGGAAAGAAAAGACGGATTCAAAATAATTCCCAAAGACCAACAAGAATCATCGCCGGAGCAGTTCAGTCTTTCTCTCACACAGATCATAATGAATCAAGCAACCAGCAGAAGTGAAAAGACGAAGAGCGAAATTGAATGTAAATCATATATTCATATATTCATCTCTCCTATATACTTCCTTCATTATCCATCCATCCTATAGGATTTAAATTGTGACCACAAATCGAATACTAATATAAATTTCATCCTCCCATATTTCATAGCTCATCTGCATTTATTTACTCATAATCCATCGCACTTTTTCGAGCCACCTGACTGATTCTTTGCCACCCATTATCTACAGTCGCCATCATGAAATTGTCCGAAACGCATCGAAACGTGTAATGCTCTTCGAATCGACTAACAATGCATATTCCATCGAGATTCGAAACAACAAAATCCAATGCCCCAAAATTTTCGTAAGGATCGAAAGACCACCTCGTAACATCCGCGAAAATGCCAACATTTCAGCCTAGGAAAACGAAAGACACCGACCAAAACTTTTGGATATAGATACACTCGCGAAGAAAAGACGAAAGCGTACTTTGTTGCAAGCTTGAGGAAAAGCTCTCTCAGCTCTGACCCGACACTGAAGCAACCCCCATCATTACTATCATCTCCTAAATACGTCTCATCAAGCCCTTCTTTCCCTTCATCTCTCTTCTGGACTTGGCCTTCTTTTGTCCATCTCTCTTGACATAGATAACCTCGTTGTCAGGATCGACTTGCTCACCACCGAACTCACTTCCTGGTCCGAAATCAGGCTCACCTCCCAAAGAACCGAAGATATCTCCGATATAGTTGGTAGGAGCTACACCTGCAGCGAAAGTTGAGTTCCAGCCATCAAGAAGTCCCTTGATAACTTCGGTACCGGCGATGTAGATGTTTTCAACAGCTGGTTCAAAAGCACCTTGGTTGGAATACAAGAGGTTGAATTCGACAGATGCACCGGGGTATGGGCGGTCGAAATCAGAGGCTGTGCGCATAATGATGATACGGGAGAAATCGACGATCTTGAAGAGAGCGGCACGCAAAAGAGCAGAAAGAGTGGCGTTATCTTCTTGGGCAGTCATGCAGTAAACTCCCGAACCGTTGGTGAGCAATGTAGTGGTGTTTTCGAATGCTTCTCCGAGGAGGGTACCAGAGTAGTAGACATCTGAAGTTGCGGTGTCACATGTGATGACAGTAGGAGCGTGAGTTGCTGCTTGGTATTTGTTGACAGCGGCTGTGGAGTTGTCTGTTGCGTACAATGCACGGTAGGCGATGGATTCGGATGAATCGTTCAAAGATGCCTTTTTCGCGAATCCTACGGCCAAATCACGGAGTGGTTCGTTGACCTCGAATACTTCGGTTCCGTAGATGTTGCCTGGGTATTGATCTGGGGCATATGAACCTTGGGGGAAATATCCGGTTGTGAAGTTATCGGGCTTTTCTCTTGCGTCGAATTCATATTGAAGAGCAACTTGGATGGTGTACTTGGAGAATGCGACGTCACCAATACTGCCGTGCTTTGGGTTGATACCAGCAATTCCACCAACGAGGAAATAAGTCGAGCTGAGATCGAAAGCGGGGGAGAGAGTCAAAGCGGTGATGGTTGAAGCTGCGTTGATTTCAGATTCACCAGTGGTGAGTTGACACACGGATCCATCGGCAAGACAATGGGCTTGTGGGAAGAGAGGGGAGAATCCGGGCACGGTGATGTTTTTGGCAAGGAGGTTTCCGATTGAGCCTTCGGTGAAGGAGTTTTCATACCAAATGTCTGCTTCGGGTGAGAACTAAGAAAAAGTCAGATGATATGCCTGAATTAAACATAATTGTCGTATCTCTTAGGGCAAGAGTAATGCGAAAAACCTAATATTGAGACCCGTCAAGATGACGTAAGGAGATACATACCATAGAAATGATGAAGACCTTAGGTTTGACCACGCTAGATGTCGAATTGGTAATATCCAACTTAACGTCCAAACCATCAGCTTGAACACTGAGATGGATGTCCTTCTTGTCTAATTTGGTTTTTGGAAGTCCATATGGCTTAGTGGTTGCAGCAGCAGCCACAGATCCTACACCCGCCAAAAGGCTAAGAAGAGCAGAAGTACGCATATTTGCGAGAAGGGTAGCGGGGGATGGGTAGGAGAGAGAAGCACAAGAGAGAAGATCTTGGAATAAGAAGACTTGATGATCTGTCTATTACTCGAGGGGAGGAAGGAAGAGCGCGAGAGAAGCTATAGAAGAGGTAAAGAGAGAAGGAAGAAAAAAATCATCTGCGTGCGAGGTTCTGGAAGGTTAATATATTCCGTGGTACCTGCAGTGAATTGTTAATCAAAGCAAAGAATGCATTGTGGATGACCCATATCCCCACAAATCTCCTCGAAAGCATGTTAATCACACGCTTCGGATATTCACGCATCTGTTCCTGGTTCTGAGGCTTTATCCAATAAACTTTCTCGTTCGGTTGAGAATACTTGACCGATTTGACGGGGGAGCTGATCTTTGATCTTCCTTGCAGATACTAGAGAGGGGAGCTGGATTAGTCTAGCTCGTCTGGATGGATAGGTATGGATATTGGTATGGATATGGAGTACCAAAACGAGGTATCCCACAATACACCCAAACGATATCAAAAGATAGCAAATAATGGTAATAAATCTATTAAATCAGCCTCGCTATCCAAGCCTCTTTCCAAAAATCAGTCCAACTCCGATATCGTTACCAGGATTCATCATACAAAAAAACTGTAGAATTCAAGCCTTATCGCAATGCGTGTGAACCCGCCGCTAAAACCTACGTAGTACATCCTGTAGGCTGTATGTAACCATGTTGTATGCACATAAGCCTTGGAATTTTCTTGGGAATCTCACCGTCATCATCCATTTCAAGACGAACGTCTACAGTATCTCTTCTCTTCGTCACATATACGGGATAGTCTCCGTAGGAACTCGCCAATGGAAGACTTGGCGAGATACCAGAGCGATTGATAAATCCGGGTGATTGTTGTTGTGCGGAGAACCAACACAAACAGGCAGAAATCATTGTTATTTTCAACTTGTCAATATGATTTGATTGTCACGGTATCTTTCGTATATCTATCTACTCGAGCATCGATAAGAGAATTTCCCGCCAAGTCGATGATAAAAGTGGACGTTACTCATTGCCGCATCTAATTATTCATCTAAACTTCGGCTGACTAGTCGAGCTAGTCTTCTGGTATATTTCTCGTTCCTAGATCCATTTACGGGAGCTAACATATCATTTCCTCTTGTAGAATAGGATAATCGAAGAAGAAGAAATTTGTACAACTCAAATGTTGAAGTCTCATTGAGTCATTGTGCAGTAGGTGATGTAAACAAATAACAACCGTACACAATTGGGATTCTCGGCTCCCTTGCTTCAATTCTCAATCATCTAATAATCCATATCAATCAATCGACCATATCATCCCATCCTATCACCATCTTGGCAAAGTCCTCAGATCAATTTGAAGCATTGTAAACAATTTTGATACCGCTCGCAGGATAATCCTCGGTGAGCTCCGCAAGTCCCCGTTCATCCCATCCAAACAGCGCCGCAAAAGATAAGCTCAACCACAACCCCCCCATGCCATCATCCACACCTCCACTTGAAGAAGTCAATCTCAAGTATCTACCCAGTACATGTCTTCGACCTTCCTTTTTTGTGCTAGACCTCACCGACGACGTTGAATTCTTGTCAAAAAGAACCATCCGATTACGAACCATGTTTCTATCCTGGCGTTTTTGTGCTTCTACCAGTCATGAACGGTGGGAGTGGGAGAGAGATTGGCTTTTTGTTCCAATTCTGATTCGATAGTTGTGCTATACTCTTCATTTCTCAACATCCTTCTCGGATTCCAGTCTACATTGAGGCTCATGCCAAGTTTACGGGAAAATAGTTAAAAACTCGTGATAAGAAAGGTTAATCAAGACATATGACAGATCCTGTAATCACCATTGGAAAAAATACCAGATCTAAACAACCCCGTAGCGAAACATCAGAAATTCCTCGTGGTATCCGATTGAGACATTGAGACATTGAATTGAATGGAATGCCTATTCCTTCCCGAGACCAATCAATCAATATCAATAAATTATTAATATGGATTCGATTTGTATACAGTACCACATTGGAAAAAGTTAAATCTATTCCATGAAAAACTGATCAAGCATACAGTCATATTTTAATTTCTCTTGTTCTCTAGATTTTATTCAATTACGATCATGATGACACAAAAGTAACAATTCATCACGAGCTGGATAACCTTCGATCATTGTGAATTGTTCCAGTTGTTCTCCCTCCCACTCTCATCATCATACCAACATTATTCGAGATGTCTTGAAATTCATTAGCAGAACTAGCTCTCCGGCACCTTCCTAGTTTCCCAGTCAACCCGCAGGCGGAACTCATCGGTACAAACCGACAAGAAGTGGAGACTTACGTGCCGAGGAGGCGCGTAACTTCTCTTATCACGCCTCGCAACACCATTATCGCGATATCTGGCGATAGGATCATGATAGTGTCATGAAAATGCTGGTTGAAGACGATATTATTAAACTTGTGAAGACGGGTGCCTCGGGAGTCGATATGTTCCTGAAATACGTATCTATGAATCCTCTCACCGTCGAGTTGGACGACCAGAAACCGTACCGAGGTGAAGTGAGTGTAAAAGTAGGTATCAAACCATGGAGAGAGATATTGTTCGCTCTGGTGAGACTTAACTCTGAGGGCGTTGTCTTATGATTGATCGTGACGACCGCAGGCCTTTGTGGAGACCCTGATGTTACTTCCTTTGGGCATTCTGCTGTTCCAAAATACCAGCTGAAGTTGGGTATACCTCTTCTCCTCCAGACATGTCTCGGGAGCATGATGTCAAATAGATGGCGACACGTTCATCTATATCCACTGGGTTTGACTCGTAAGAGAGGAGAACAAAATTTCTGGAATGATTGGTGCTCGTCACTTTATCAGATCGTCCTCATCGCATACACTTCAAGCATGCAAAGTGATTGACGGTCTCGATGCTCTGCTAATTCCATTTCGAATCCTCATCATCACATTCAATATGATGAACATTAAATGATTCGTTCTCGATTTAAAGGTGTGCCTTTCTGATCCATGGCAGCAACAATAGCAATCGAGATGTCAGAGACCTTCGCAACAGCGACGTGACAATTCTTGGCCGCTCAGTAGCCAAAAAAGTGAAAGCCGCGATCATTTAGCCTGTCGCTATCGTGCTGTCTTATTTCGTATGCTAAATCAATCATTTTGCGGGCCAACTACGATATTTGTCAAAGTTAGTCTCAGGTCCTGCTTTGTCGTAGGTTCCAACCACGGGCGCCGCAATGACATTGGCATTGATCATCAGACCAATCGGCCTGGCAATTCTCAGATTACAGGATATCCGGCGACTGGTCTAGATTCGAAGGCTAAGAAGATGGCAGCACGACATTGTCTTCCGCCACCAATGTTCTTGCCTTTCATGAAGAATTCACGTCCTGGATTGAAACCCTAGGCGCCGATGAATATAGGGGTTAGGAGGTGGGTTCTCTCAGAGTCAGCCAGTTGCCATTTATAGGAACCCTTACTCAGGGGCGACACAAGGCATTTTTCGGATTTGGATTCAAGTATCCGACTCGACACACGACGAAGGTAATTATGCCATCGTATCGTAGAATCCTATACTAGGTAGGTATCATCGATTTTTGTATAGACTCTGACGCGACCTGAGCTAAACATAAGGCTTCTTCCAAGCTCAAGTGTTTCAAAGTATCGAAGTGTCATTTCATTCTTAGCTGCGGGCATGTATACTATGCACCTCCTTTTCGTCATCAATGCTTACATATCGAATCGGTAGCAAGAAGCATGGGTGAAATCTTACTTCCGAGTTTTGGACGCATGCAGGCGCACGGCGGCGTGTTCGAAAGATGTATACAAGGGGAAGTCCAGACGAGTAGCGACATGCGCCGACCTTCGCCCTAGCCGCGGAGAATTATGGTAGCAAGTGGTCGAAGGATGGAAGCTTGTGGGGGCATTTTCGGGCTTTATCGACATCAGATTGCCATCCAAGAGAATTGTAAAGATATCAGCTAGGTTTCTGGTAAGATTCGAAGAATGAGATCAAGAGGTACTAATTTAGTCAGAGGGAGCCTTTCCACATACTGTAACAACAATAATAACATATCTCTACCATATTCCGGTCACTTCAGAAAGCTCATTTCAGCCATGGTATCATGTGTGTCATCTTGAGATCGTTGTGAGAGTGTAGACCTCTCAGAAGATTCGACCTCGTTTGAGCCTTGCTCATGTGAAATCTAGCATGAATCTGTAGAGACGATATGGAAGCATGCGCGTATCTGTGGAAGTCTGCTCTCTAGACCTATGCTAAGAAGACTTATTGTGCCTGTTTGTTCATCGATTAATACTCAAGCTTTCGCAAATCCATAAGAATGGCATTCTAGAAACCTTGTCTGTAGATTTGTGGTTAACAAATAGCACAAGTCCCTTTCGGGGTCAACGAATAAAACCGATGCCAACACAAATCAACGCGGATGGTCGAAATCTTTCTGACCGAATTGAACACAATGTTACGGGCATCATTTCTCCATATTGCGAACTTGTAGTTAAGAGCCTTCGACTGTCCCTCTAACTTTATCAGGGACAAAATCACGGTATGTGACCAGTAGTCCGAGAGATAGACAAACATGAGTTTTTGCTTCATGGTGAGAATCCTCTGAATTACTGAATTTCAGTACTTCGTAGTATATCCAATGAAGTAGGGGTATTCTTAGGGAGTCAAAGTGTGGATTATAATTTGGTCCGTTTCATCTAACGTTGTCGCGTCAAACTTACAGATCGATCCTTCGACACATAGAAATAGACAGATGCGTCAGAGGTGTATGGTGTTAGGGTAGCAAATCCCATAGAGCTTCGGCGTAATATATGCCAGCGCATGTCATCAGATCTGTAGGCCATTCGGGGACCCTCTCCGATTCCGTTGAAGATGGATTAATCATTTAAACCCAAGGCTTAAATTTCCGAAAAGCTAGTCAGGTAGGATGAGGTCAAAGTGAGAAATCCTGGAGATAAATCTTATTGCAGATTATTTGCGGAAAGTAATACTGTGTGATCCTGTAACACGACAAAAATGATATCGAAAGCACCCAAGCACCAAAAGGGTCAGTGTAAGGATGATCTGACCCTATGACACCTTTCGAATTAATATTAGCAAACTTTTCAATGGTTTGACGGTTAATATCCAGAGAGCATGCAGGTACAGGATCACAGGAGAATGCTCATCATTTTCATGCAACTAATTATCAACCTCGTTTTAACAAGGGTGTTGATTGAGGCGCAGTTCCGCAGTACATATTACCAGCTACATACCCCAACATCGAACTGCGCAAAGACCAGATGTTTGTTACTAGTAGTTAAAATAAGAACCGTACGGCACTCTCGAGGATCAATTGAAATTATATCGAGGGGGCACGTACCGTGGAACGTCTCGGAAGGATGATGGCAAGGATTCCGAGAGATGCCCTCCAGATTATCTATCGCATTTGCTGGCGATGGCATCTTGTCAGAAATTCATCATGCGTAATGTAGATAAAAGTGGCGGTAGTGGTGGAGGGATCGTTTGAGGTATCATGCACCTGTGGGTGCGAAATGCATGCTAACTATGCAAAAGCAAGACGAAGCCTCTCCGAACAACTTTGAGCAAAGTAGGCATATTATGCCATCTCGTCGCATTCTGCTATAAAGGATATTCGCCCCCAAAATGGACAACAGTTGAAACACGGGAGAGCGGCGTCTAAAGTAAAACAGATGAGAAAATTTGTGATTGGTCACCCAAGAAAACTATTCTGGAAGAGATAAAAACAAACTGCCCAAGATATTATTTGTGTGCTAGTTGTCCAACTGTTGGTAAACCATTCGTAATTGAGCATTTTCAGATGAAACAAATGTATGTTATGAATACCTGGTTGAAGAAAACAGTTCTCCCATATACAGATAGCCGCCGCTTGCAACAGTGCAGAAAGACAATGGAGAACTCTGGTCCATTGAAATGTTTCAATCACATTCTTTGAGTTTATACTTATACATACCAGCACGTGGAAACTGTACTGCCGCGCGTGATGATACCATTACCGGACTCTTACCGAGCATATCCCATAAGTTCAAGGGAAGCTTGTCAGCGTGAGGATATTATGTTGGCCTGTGTGATTCGGTGCCCATGTATAGAATTGGCACAAGCGTTGGATATTCACCGATGGGGTGAGACAAGAGGAAACCCCAGGCAGAGCGGCTGTTGGCACAGATGATTATCGATTGTGTCCGGGAAAGAAACACATGAAGTCATTTCTCCATTGCTTTTCCCGGGGTGTTGCGGTCGTTGAGATTTCTTCGTCTTGTTGTGTTGGATCCGCACTCCACTCACTGTTGGATGTACGACCTCATGAAGATTTTTTCTGTGGTCCTGGCCATGGCTATGAGGAGGAATATTGAGTCTTTACGTTACTGTGAAGATGAACACTGCCTAATGGATTGAGGCCTTCGATGGCCTTTGTCCGGTCGAATTGTTTGTTTGTTGAAGCATAGCAACAGTGCCTGCCAAACTGCATACCGCTTATCGCTATTAGGCGCCCTTGCAGAACTCCTTGTGACCAGGCCTGGGATGAAGATATCACGATTAGATAAACCGAGATAATCTCGGGCATCTGCGAGGACAGTTCGGTAGATTCCCGAGTAGAGAAATCGAGGTGGAGGCATGCTGCAAGGGAAGCAAATTGTAGACAGGGTATAAAGAGCAAATGCTTGGATGATAGAAACCGAGAAGGAGCGGGTAGAGATGGGATGAGTTGATTTCCCATCTGTGCACCTGTGCATATGCATATCGTGTAGATCAGTGTCAGTGCTGTCTTGGAAGCAAAGATCCTAGTAAGTGAAAGAGATTCATTCGAATTGCCTTGCATTTCCCAAATTAGTCATCCAATCGTTTTGCCAGGCAAGCAAGATATTCCATGGCAATGCTCTTCTCGATTCGGAGCAGGAAGGAGACAGGAAAGGAAGAGGAAGAAGCTCCAACCAACAGAGGCCCAAACATCACCAATTAGGCCTTTTCACGTGATGTCTAGTCCCAATACGGCATTCTCGTGGTACTATTCACGCAGGAGTTACAACCTCGGTAGACGATGTACAGTATGTATCTATAGAGTCTAGACATATCATTTTACACGCGCGCATCAAATAGACGGTTCTTTTCTTTCTTCTAATTCACAGTCTTTCGTCTACGTCTTCTTTTCATCTTTTCACCCTTACCTACCATTTTCAACATCTCCCATTCGTTACGAAACAGGATCATTATGATATGTTTCATTATCATCTAATCTACCAAGATCTAACTATCTTGAAAGGCTTCCTTAGAAAATCTCATACACAGCCCTTGTAAATTTAAAATACCTAGCACTGACCCTATTCTGCCATCCCCCCTGTACAGATCTCTCCCGTTTGATTCTATTTTCGGTACGCGAACGCCTCATCCGCAGCTTACTTGTTGACGCCCACATAATTTACGCGCCCATCAGATATTTCTCCAAAATTCGAGATGAGACTACCGCCCAATGTCCTTAGAAGAGACCGGTATTCTTCTGTTGACCAATACAATCATCTCTTGTTCGTCGCCCCTCGAGCTTTGGAGACTTAATAGTCTATCCGCGGCTACTGCTGTTGATCCTAGTCACAAAATTTCGTGCATTTGCCAACGTTTGAAGGCCCAGGAAACTGGGGTCGGATTTATCAAAATGATATCTAAAATCGGACCCATCTTGTTTCATCATTTAGTTGAGGTCTCATTTTTGGACATTGAGCGTTAATGAGGCTATAGACACCACCCAAATGGCCCCCAGCGTTATTTCTTCCAACAGATAATCGAGCTGGTCAATTCTGTATTATAAAGGTCGGTCGCCGGTACACTGGCTAAGACCTTTCGTCCTCATTCAGCATCAACATCATCTTTCGGCTTCTACGAATTTCCTATTGTCAACTCGCTTTAGATTTCAATTCTCAACATCTGACTCCATTCGTTTTCGTGTCAAGTGTTTTCCACGTTTCCTGCCGGCTGGTCTGCAAGTTTCTTATACATCTAATACTTAATTGACTCGTCAATTGTTTCAACCCCTGTTTACTACTAAGTAGTACCAGCCTCCCATAAACCCGCCTTTCTAGAATGCCAAAGGAACAGCGTTCATACAAAGCTATGGATTACTATCGATCACCACCTCTCACCTCTAATAACCTCGTATATCCACCCATCAACTCTCGACCCATGGCCACACCATACTATGAACCACTGCAACACAGCTACCAGAATATGTCGAGCTATGCAACAGGAGGTCCTGTACAACAACCTCCTTTACCACTTCCAACTCAACATTATGTCCAGAATACTCCGATGCCACCTTCCATTCGACCTTCATCTGGAGCATGGACACCCATTGATGATCGAACTTTGATAGCAGCACGGAAGCAGGGATTGAATTGGCAACCTATCCAGGCAACTTACTTTCCAAGCAAATCAGCTAACGCCTGTCGAAAGCGTCATGAACGTTTGATGGAACGAAAGTCTAGTGACGATTGGGACAATGTTAAATCCGAGACGCTTGCAAAGCATTATATGGATATGCGCAAAGAGATCTGGTCCGGACTGGCCGCCGCTACTGGAGAGAAATGGACTGTTGTGGAGCAAAAGGTATGTATTGAAATGCAGACACCTAAGATTTATACTAACATGAAGAAGTGTATGTCAACTGGTCTCAAAAATATGCAAACGTCTGCCAGAGCTTATGCTCGCCGCGAACGTATGATGGAAGTAGGAGGTCAATCTGGAAGCGCACCATACTCGGACCACAATGATTATGAAGTTCATGAAGATAGCGGGATTAGCATCAACCTCGATGGCGACTATGATCGTGATAATGGCTCAGAAGCTTCTACTAACGACCCGCTTAATCAACAACACTATTCATACGCACCACAAGTTCTCTCCGATGGTCGACCGGATGGATATCCACAGACGGACCGTAATGATGGCTACCCACAATCGGATCGCAACGACGGCTACCCACAAACTGACCGAAGTCCATACCACCAAGATAACCGAGCATCATTTCACTCCCGCTTACCTTCGATGGATATGGGCATCGATGCTATTATTAATCAACCATCTGGTCTCTAACGGCTTGTCTATCCTGTGAATTTAATTTCGAATCGTTTCTATAAATTATCGGAGAAATAAGGGTCGGTACTATGAGGGTCAAATTCCTCAAGCTATCTTTGGAAAATGATACCAGGCGTAATTGATATTTTTTATCCGTCATGAGGAGGGAATTAATGAGCTTTCGGCGTTAGAGAGAAGAGTTTTTCAAAATACACTTCGTTACAAGTGTTTCACACAATCATTTCAAAGTTGGGGCGGGTTTCATTTGTGGGCTGGGTTTTGCGACATGAATATGACCTTTACGTCTTTATTTTATCATGTTGTTGGGAATGGAGTATTTGGAAAGGTTTGGGATTTGTATGGTGGAAGGGGACAGGTTTGGTGGAATACTGTGTTATTAGATACAGATTAATATCACCAGAGGATTATCGAGTCCTCATAAAGAGACGATATTAATATAAAAATTATTTGTCTTGACTGTTTTGTTTTCTATTACTGCATATCGTTTGAAAATCCATCGGAAATAAACTGTCTAGTAGCGCTAGCAACATATTTCATCTCATTTAATCAAGATCCTCTACCTGATCCCAATATCAATGCACGTAAGATATTTGACAAAGACAAGTTTATCATAGTTGGCAGTTGTCTGATAGTATCTAGGTACGTACAATCCTTTTCAATAGCCTCAACCCCACACCTAATCCTCGACCCACGGCCGCGCTACCAAACCTTGATTCAGTAACTCAGATTTCAGATACGAAAGTCTAGAGCCAAGCTTTGAGGATGCCGAGTAGCATTCAAAAGTGGGGCTTGTTGTTTGGCTACCTCACGTACGTTTTATTTCGATAGAAGCCCGTATCTGAGGTTGCTCAATGTGTGCTATTTCTCGTCACTTGACGGTAACATGTTGTTGTCTTCTAAGGAACGACATAACATTCATATATATACTCGAAGTATCACGGGGCTTCACTTAAATATATATATTTCAACGTGTCTAGAACGGAGACATCTCACATCGAAATCTCCAATCCAACACCCACGACAGCATACAAGCAATCATCCACTCTCTCTAACCAACCAACCCACCCACTCAAAAAACACCACCCAACTTCCACATACATCTAACCCAAAATCCGGGCCTGACGCTAGACAGATCCACAAATGCCAATATCGCAATCTCAAGATCCATCCATCCTATCCTCGCGATCCTTTCGCTTCGGGGATTCCCCACATATTCACCGAATCACGGATTTCGACTCGTAAAATATCCTTGCTTTGATCTCTTCCTTCCTTTCGCTTGTATCTTGGTAGGAATTTTGGGATTTTGGATCTTGGATGTTGGAGATGGGGATGGGGATCGAGAATTGTGTACCTACCTAGGGTGCTGCCGATGCTTAGGTCATGCATATGATGCGTGACTTTTAGTTGAGGTACGCTGCGAGTGCGAGTGCGGGTGCGAGTACAAGTCCTTCTAGTGCTGTGCGATGCTTGATCTTCTGGTTATATTTGTTGTGTATTGTATGAGTGAAAAAGTCAAGTCGATGTCCGAGGTAAGTTTGGTATTGAAAATAAAAGCCAGTGTTGACCTTGCTATCTACCCCTCTCTCTCTCTTCATTTCGCAAAATACGCACTGCAATTATTCGAAAATTGGAAGCAATGCCCCCTATTTAAAGAACCTCAATAAACCGCCAAATTCATCCACGAATTTTAACTCAAACCAAGCATCAGGCCATCGCAGATCCGACCTCCCTCTAAATCTATCTCGCTAGTCTTGCAACTAGCACTTCCAGAAAGCCCTAGGAATAATTCTCGAGTAAGGTAAGACTGTGAACAACCTTCTCATATCACTTTGCCAGCTCACCAGTAAATAGACTCTCAAATATCTAACAAAGGGATCTGTCAGTTACACTTCCAACTTTGAGGCAACTACTATCCATATCCATTCATATCCACTACAACAAAAACCATTTCTTCCTCTTCCTCTTCCTCTTCCTCTTCCTCTTCCTCTTCCTCTTCCTCTTGCTCTCACCCAACTCAAGCGACAAAAACACCATTACCGAGTATCTTATCCACGGTGCCTATAAATCTCTCCACAAGCAATCCACAAAAGACACACATATACATAACAAACCATTCCAATCACTTCAGGCACCCGAGAACAAAACCAAGCTCTCCTCAATCAAACAAAAAAATAAACCATACGCACAGATATCTGATACATCCTATCCACCCATGCAGATCCACACCCCGCACTGGCGCTTATCCCGCCTCTTTCTTCTCCCCCCCCATCTTCCCGAATCTGGATATTTCTCCTCCTCTCTATTCTCTGTTCTCTGTTCTCTTTTGAGAACAAAATTATCCAATCTTACTTTCTTTCAGCCTCAAGACTTAACCCCGCTTTCATCTTGATTAGACTTCGGGCTGGGATGTTGATTCCCTGTATATGCTTTGAGAAGATTATTTACATGAGTTACTCATTGTAGAAGATTTATTCGAATGTATGTAAGGATAGGTAAATTACTTTCACGTCCCTCCCTTAGATTCCACACCTGAATAGATAGAATCTACCTTCCCACCATAAAATCCAACCACAGAACCCACACGCAGCACAACACGTACGAGTTTCCGAGCAGAAGATCAATCCACCATATACACAATCAATAAATACAACAAAGCAACAAAGAAGCCATTCCTTGCACAGAACAAATCCAATCATCCTATTCCAGCATGCGAGAATAAACGAAGCTGATGATCTGCAGATACATATATGTGAGATAAAACCTACCTACCGGTAGTTAATCGAGACCCACAGTGAAAAATGAAATATATATAAATAATCCTCCTAATGATAAAGAACCTCCCCAGAAATCAAGCTCCATCCGGTTTTCCAAAAAAAAAAAAAAAAAAAAAAAAAAAAAAACAGCACAAGTAGAATTCCCACGACAAGTATGAAAAAGAATCAAGAGGAAAGAGGAAAGAGTAAATCTACACCCAAAGCTCCAAACTCTAAGAACTCCATACAAACCCCTCATTCCTGATTCGAGATTCCAGATCCACACTTCACGAAATTCGAAACTCGAATCTTCTATTGTATATATATATGTATATATGTATTACCTCACTCATCTTCGTCTTCATCTTCATCTTCATATCCACCCGGACATATCTCCAAACTAAACTTAACTAAATTAAACCCACCATATACTATTTTCAAATTTCCAACACCTCCATATCCTCATCCTCATCCCCTCAAGATATTCATTCACACATCACAACACTCTCATCCCATCCAATCAATCAATCAATCAATCCAATTTTCACATTTCCCCAATCCTGCATTTGAGATCCACATTCTACAATAATATATAGTATACGTAATACATAAATATGAACCAACATCCCACCCCTCAGCATCCCAACCCTCAACATCCCAACCCCCTCCCCTCCCCTCCCCTCCACACAAAACCAGCCGATCCCATCTCTCGCGAACCAGCTCGCTATAGTATTTCCTCCGGAAACCCAGGAAATCCATCGATACGAATTCAAAGAGACGAGTAATAACCATACTCGCTCACGCGCGAATGAATCACCGTCTGACGATTCCCGGATGCTGGAAAATCACTCATTCATTCATTCAGTAATTGTTCGGCACAGCCACAATGGAGTTTTGTCTCCTGCGAAAACGCACCATGTGGCTTACGCAGGGGGAAACGATAAAAGCTGAATCCGGGAAGGAGAAAAGGAGAGGCGTTGTTAGTGTTTGAGATTTCGTTCTGACATTCATGGATGTGTGATTGGAGGGTGTAGAATCGGGGTAAATACGTGTGGTGCAGCTTGTGAGAATAAGCAAGCAGTGAGGATGTGAAATTAAAGTGAAGGTATTTTTGCGGATTGGAATTTGATAGGGTGGTGGTGGGTGTATATTGATTTGATGAGAGAGGACTGGATGCAAGTAAAGAAGTGCTGTTGTTATTATTTCCGGATCGAATAGTTCCATGCAAAATCTTATAACTGACTTTTTTGGAGACCAAATCCCATGGCGTTAGATGTAGGATTTCAACTCAGAAAAGTATCGCTAGACAATTGAGGGGGCATGGCTGATGGTCAACCAGACGAGTTAGTCAACAAGCTAAGACTTTGCGAGAAATCTTTTGTGCTGTTTGGATATCGTCTAATATCGTTTTCGAGGACTTCCTTCGCTTCATCCATCGGCTCAAGTAGCATCTCTGAGTGCCTTTGGGATGTCTTAAGCAATTCTAGAAAGCAGCGAAACAAGATCTGAGTTAATCCTGGCTAACGCGCTGGACAATGACTTCCTCTTCAATCTTGTCAATAGATATGCTACCTGCAACCTGACCCGCGGGACTTTCGTAGAGAATATTGTTTTCGGATATCGTAGATAGCGTATTGCTACTGCTGCAGTCGATATTCTGTGGACGAGATGTCGAAGCCGAAGATTCCATTTGGGATGAAGGTATCAATGATGGTCTAGGCTGAGAGGGAAGATCTCCTGTGCATGTCGGTGCTAGTGATGGATAACTCTCAGTCGAGCTAGCCGTATCCGAGTTTTCAGATAAACCAAAAGTCTCATCCGTCTCATCTGGAAGCAAGAGGCCGGAAAATAAAGAATCCTCAGCTTCCCAATACATGTTACTTATTGCGTCTGAGAAATCTGTAGGATATCCTGGCATAGTTATTGATGATAGAGACGTTCCGAATATACTCATCAATGTTGTTTGTTCAAGAGATCTTGAAGGGCTCGCTGTTTCTGTTCCCGTCACAATAGCTGTACTCAGCACCGCTTGCTGGGTATGAACCTGTAACTGCCCCTGAAGCCGCGGAGCACCATTATATCGTCGCTTTCGCACCGACTTTCGCACTCTCGCCTTTTTCGCTATGCTATTCGTAGAAGTCCAAGCAATGTCACCCATGTAGCTACCTGCGCAAAAGACAGAGCTCATGCGACATTCAGTATCTGCACGGAAACATCGATCGCAGCATTGCTGGTCAGCGCATTCGCGAAGACATCGCAGTTTTTGGCCACGGCAACGATCACACGCAAATCGTCGAGATAAAATTCCACACGCGTTTATATCCATCACTTTTAAGAATATATGAACAGAATGTTGAAACTAAAAATCGCGAAGAAAAGATGTGTATTTTGAATAAGAGAAGACCCAACTCGAGAACAACTTTCTGAGCAGTGAGAATATGAGTACTTCGAACAAGACGAGAGCCAACCCGACTTAAATAACACAAAGAAGCAGGCAGTCATGCAAGAAGAAGGCACATAGCATAGCATACGCCACTTCAAGGAACAGACACATCACATCGCGTCATGCGACCAAATCCATTGTAAACATCTCTATCTCTCCAATCTCCCCTACCACGTATGCCTTTCCAGATCTCCAAGCAGACAGCACACTTATCCGAGCAGAATCACACCCCCCAACCCAACACTCTCATCTATCTTCAATACACAATCCCATCACAAACTCCTCGCTATACAGAAATATATGAATTCCCAGAGCTGAGTTGCTAGCAAAGCAGTGCTCTAACAAACTTGCTCCAACAGTTGGGATTACGAGATATGTGCATTCTATCCATTTGGTTGCAGATTTTACGGCGCAGGTGGCTATAATCGAGCGAGTATCACATGACCACTTGGTATTACATGCCCTTACTCTGATTGGTGCACTCAGGGGCTTAGATACATACACTGACATACACTATCCCCTAGACTAGGTGCTCTCTTCTCAAAATTATATATCAAATCAATCTATCAATATTTGAATCGAAAAATTGATAAAAATGATAGAAAAACATTCAATTTATTATACGTTTAAATCTTGTAATATCACACGTATTTCGTACGAAGAGACGGGTTTGCGGCTAATTTCAGTTTTATATTGACTAATTTGAAACCACTAAAAACTTTAAACTTCCAAGCAAATCCTATCGGATTTCAACAGATTACTAACGCCAGTGAAAGTCAACAATCCCAGATCCCACACTCCATAAGTTCCCATTGAATTACAATTAACCTTAAGCTTAAGCGGCGGCAGCAACCTGAGCTGGAGCGACACCAACACGCTCCTTCGACAAGATGTCTACAAGGAGAGGATTTGGTCTGTTGTCTTTGCCGGCTGGGTAAACAGCTTGGTTCTTCTTGTAACGTTGAACATTCTCAATGTACATGTCGAAGAGGTATGAGGAATCCATTGGTCCTCCCTTAGCCTCAGGATGGAATTGGGTGGAGAAAATTGGACGGGTCTTGTGAATCATTCCTAGAATCTGTTAGCAAGTGTTTAAGAAAAAAAACTTGGCAAAATTTACCTTCGTTGGATCCATCGTTCAAGTTGACGAAGTATTCCTTGAAATCGGATGGGAGAGTAGTCATATCAACGGCATAACCGTGGTTTTGACTGGTAATGTGGCATTGACCGGTGGTCAAATCAAGAGCTGGGATGTTGTGGGCACGGTTTCCGTACTTGAGCTTGATGGTGCGGGCACCAGCTGCAAGAGCAAGCAATTGATGTCCCAGGCAGATACCAAAGACTGGTAGTTGGGATGACTCCATCAATCTAGTCAAATGGTAGACAGTCTCTTGACAATGAGTTGGGTCACCAGGTCCGTTGGAGATAAAGACACCATCGAAATGGTGGGCGACCTTATGAATTGGGAAATCATAAGGGAAGACAGTAACGCTTGCGCCACGGCTAACCAAACTTCTGAGAATGTTCTCTTTGACACCGCAATCGATAACTGCGACGTGCATATCTCCATGGGCAGAGCTAACGTGGAATGGAGCTTTGGTGCTGACTTTTTTGACCAAGTTGATTTGCTCAGGATCAACGAAAGCCTCATCTTGATCGGCATCATATTCTTCTCCGATGGTGATTCGAGCCAAAGAAGAACCTTCCTCTCTCAAATAGGTAACGATGGCTCTGGTATCAACACCAGAAATAGCTGGAACACCCTCACGGGCACACCAATCACTCAAACTCTCCACAGCGGTCCAATGACTGTACTTCTCAGCATAATCTGCAACAACCACACCAACACATTGAATGTTTGGTGACTCGAAATACTTCAGAAGCCCATGCTCATCTCTGGCAGATGATGGAACACCATAGTTTCCGATCAAAGGTTGAGTGAAGACAAGAATTTGTCCACGGTAAGAAGGATCGGTCATGGATTCGGGGTAACCGACGAGGGATGTTGTGAACACGGCTTCACCAGAGATGTTGGACTTGGCGCCAAAAGATTTGCCGTGGAAGACTGGGCCATCCTATCAAAGATCGTCAACTCAGAAATTTCTTCACACGCCAGCCAATGTAACATACCCTGATTGTGAATGTAGCTCGGTCATGGGAGATTGGAGTAGCACGAGGCCGGGTGTATGGCATGGCACGGCCAGCACTTCCTTCAACAGTAGCTAGGAATCGAGTCTGCTGAGCAACTCTTTGGATGCCATAGCCGGTTGGCTTAAAAGCTGCAGGCTTTACGAATCGGGAGAACATGATTGTAGTTGTTTGTTTTTGTAAAATTTAGTAGACGGTAGGGTTTGAGAAAGCTATTTCAGTTGACTGAAGCTTTCCAGATGTGATCTAAAAGGGTGTTAGAGTTTTGGCCGTGGCAAGTAATCGTTAGGGAGGGGTCATAGATAGGGTTGCGTGCGAACCTGAGATATAATCCTGCAAGAACATGCTGTTAGCCAAGTCGCTCTTAGATGATAGAATCACTGTAGATATTTTGATTGATGAAGAGTCACATCTCTCGAGGAAAGAATGGTAGAAGAGTTGGCATCCAAAATTCAAGTCCACAGATAAGAATTGAGGAATTCATGACGTTTGACTCATCCTCCTCCTCCTCCTCATCATCATCATCCACATCCACATCCAGAGACAAAGAAACCGAACATACCTGAGAAGTAAAAACTGACGAGCGACCACTCATACGCGCGACTTTTCTATTCGTATCTGATAGATCAGTAGGAAGAAGAGTTTTGAAGATGTTGAGATGTAAATGTTCAGAAGGAATTCATTGAGGTGGGAAGTTTAAAAATTGTGGAGTTGTGTTTTGGTGTGACAGATGGATAGTCCAAAGTCAAAAAAGATACACCAAGTGGGAAAAAAAGGTTGAATGCCGCTTTGTTCTCTGGGAATCGCGCTAATGTTGTGTTGGAATTATGTAATTGGTCAATTGTGTGGGTTTACGGTGCTCATCGAAAAAAAGTAAGGAAAAAAAGAAGTGAAGATAGAAAAAATTAAGCGAATGGTGATGGGAGTGATGGGAGAGAAGGGAGAGAAGGGAGAGAAGGAAAGATTAGAAAGCCGATGACGGACTTGAGAGCACGGAATAGTAAAAGGGACTAGAAGAACCACCTGGTGAACCAATGAAGATCGCCAGAAGCTTCAATTGTAAAACGCAATTCGATTTCTTAATGCTTTGATTCCCAGCCGGCATTGGCCAATGGCATTATAAATATCACATCTTATCTTTCCCGTTCGGGGATTTTGGGACCATCACACATCACATCGCAACAACGTAGATCCAGGAGACGACGGGGAGGAGGTAAAAGCAGCGTCCCGTTTATACCTCAAAGAGTTTCAACATTTTCTGCGATGGAGATGGCATCAGCATCGTCAATCGGCACGGAGGAGGAGGGGGGCACGTGGGAGGAATGCACAGTACGTACAGGACATTGTGCAGACTGAGTATCATCTAGGTAAGGAGTACGTACCTATTGCTATTGATCATTGATATGCAGACATGTAGCAGAATCCTCTATTGTGCCTTCTTCTTTTCCCCAGCCATACGTGAAAGAAAGCCAAGCACGCAAAGGTAGCATCGCATTGTCATCCGGAAAGAGCACATCGGAAAATTCTACTTCATCATCGACCCATCCATCCATTTCACGTTTTCATCCAGACTCCATAGATCGATCAACAATAACACGCAGACCCGAGAAAATTTGCAAATTCTGCACACGTTTGGCCCCATCTCAACCCATCCCACCCCATCCCACCACTCATTCATTGCTGAGCTGTATTGTATGCACTCTGTCCGCCAAAGAAAATCAGGGGCTGCGAGAAAAGAACCCCGCCATGTGGCTGGGGCTGCTGGGCGTACGAGTAAGAGCAGAGCAAATTAGGTCATGCGAATTACCAACTTCTTCGCTTCTCGGGAATTCCTTGGTCAACGACACACATACTTCCCCAGGTATCCGAGAAACATTACATCCGTCCGAGAAAACTACGGTACTACCAAGAGTCTGTATGTATGGTAGTGGTACAACATTGGTATTATCTCAAGCACCCAACTGATCATAGGTACCAGGTATTGAGAGTCACTGCGAGTATTTTCTATCATTACAATCAAATCATCTTACAACTCGACGGGCGATAGCCCTTCTCATCTGCGGTGAAACTCTCTAGCTATGTATAGAGAACTTCACCTGTTAAAATCTTACTTCTCCTTTGCTTCTCAATAACGTCTATCTTGATCTCGGGGTGGTCCTCTGTAGCTGTCATAAGATCCTCTATCATAACCTCTGTCGTAGCCTCGATCACCCCCCCTACCTCCATATCCATACCCGCGACCACCACCACCACCACCACCACCACCCCCACCTCTACCTTGGTAACGTCCTGGACGCTGATTTCTTGGCCCCCGGTGACCCGATGGAGGTCTGATGCCCGAGAAGATTTCTTTTCCACGATCAACAAATCTGTCATGATCCTCAAATGTATATCTGTTGATATCTTGTCCAGTATGACGTAGAGTATCCTTAGTGGTAATGGCTGCAATTGCATCTAGTCGCCTATTGACCAATTCTTCTGATGCGGGCTGCCAGTACAGCGTTGGTTGTGTTGTAGTAGATTTAAAAAGCTCCGACAAGTTTCGCACAGGTGCAGCTCTTGGACCGCCTAAGCTTCTAGGTCCAGATGGTGCTCCTTCGATACCCCTTGAAGGTCCTGTCGGCGCAGAAAATGGAATCGATTGCTTTCTGGCAGACATCATTTGAGGATCCCCCGTAGATTCCTGCAAGACAGCAGTAACTTGACGATCACCGTCATTTTCTATCTCCTCATAGACTACCTCCCACTTTTTCGTATTCCGCCCAGCGCCGGATGCTTGTTCTTGATCGATCCATTCTTTAACTTTTTCGTCTGGTATGAAATCCACCCACAATGCTTTGCGATTAGGCTCATCAGGCCAGACACGATCGTGCATTACGCTGCGAACTCTTGCTGCGGCAGAGAGCGTTTTAAATTGAACGAGCGCATGAGTGCGGACGCGATCGATGTGGAAATGTAAAATCGCATCTGGATCTGGATCACTGCCAGGTGGAGTAGCCAAAGTTGTGAGATAATCATGAAGTCGAGGTTCTTGAAGTGGCCGAACGAAGTTGCGGATATATAGAGCTGAAGTTGCAGGATGAATAGCGGGAGTAATCGGATTGTATGATGCCTCATCCTCTACAGGCTCTTGCGAATAATGTCGCATTTCTGTGTCTTCATTCGACTTCTGTGGAGGGGAAAATAAATTTTTGAATCTCGAATCGCGTGGCCGTGAGAGTTCCGGTGAAGCTGTCACGAGTTCACCATGAGGCTGAGGCTCTTCAATATCGATGTCCATTTTATTGGCTTCTTCCTCATTTGTATTGGAAACTGCCTGCTCGACGATTACTTCTTCTTTAGAGTCATCGATAATTGTAGGTCCATCTTCACCCATTGTCACCTCCTTCGATTCAACGTTAACTTCGCCTGTATCAACCGCATTGTGTTTCTCCACCCATTCCGCATCCTCATTGGAAGTCGCAACTTCTTCGATATTGTCGCTTGGCCGAGCTCGTTTTCGAGAAATATCAGTGGCTGTAGGCGCTGGACTTTGTGATCTGCGCTTTCTCTTTTGTCGATCTTCAATTGCTTCTCGAGGTTCCACGGAGAGCTCGGCGGAGCGATTACCCTCAGGTTGTTCGGGTGGCTGAGATGTAGCTTGCGAAGGAGGCAGGGAAGATTCCGTCGTATCTATTGGTTGTGCAGGCTGAATTTCCTCTTCTTCCTTTGTTTCATCTGAGGGGTGTTGTTCATCATCTGGAGCCGAAGTTGACGTAGTCTCCGCCTCCTTCAAATCGACAGGCTCAATGGTCGGATCTGTTTGTTGCTCTGCGGAAATTTCAGGGGGTGAGGTTTGGGGTTCGCTATTCTCAGGAATTGTGTTTCCTTGCGATTCTTCTGTGTTGTCAAGTCTGGACTCTGTGCCAATGTCGAAAGATGTTTGTGTGGGTGAAATTGTGTCTGGAGATGTCGTAGACTCTGGGTTTATTTTGCTCGCATCATCCTGTATTGTCATGTCGCTTTCCGACTCATTTTCGTTCTCTGCAGATATAAGTCGAGCGACAAGAGCAGGTTTGAGACCAGTTTGGGGAAGGCCTCGTTTTTTCAACTCTGCCTTCAGGTCAACGACCTTCAATTTATTCCAATCAGTCATTGTAAATGGTGTGTGCAAGTCAACTTAATAATTGCGCATTGCTGGAAAACTCAATTGAATGGGATTTATGTAATTGTGTTCTTGATGGGATACTGTTCTGTCTTCAATCTGTCGTAGAATTAGAAATTAGAAATTGTATCCTGCAAACAATTTATCAAAGCCCGGAATCAAATTCAACGCGTCAGGATCACGTCTGATCCTTGCAAAATGTTACGGAACCATCCGAACTATGCCACATGGATGAGGTCCATTACCTAAGGCGGACTGGTACTTTTGCCTTAAAATCGAGGCTTCACAATCATGGGCACTTTTGTCTTGCGCTTCGATTCCAGCTGGAAGACATCTTGATGGATACCTCATCTCATGAAACCAATTATCGAGTACTATCGAGTCTGCGTAGATATCACCATGCATGTGAATTCAAGGCGCGCCCATTATGGATTATGTATGTCTATTATATTTTACTTTCTTTTTCGACTAAACAGTTATACTGCATGGCCTATATCTTGTCGACTCTCTGTTCTCGGACTGCTCCTCCCTGTCCTCGAACTACTCCTCCCCGTTCTCGAACTGCTCCTCCCTTGTTCCCCCAAATCGCCCCCCGACTCAATTACAGTGACGGTTGTCGTATTCTTGACACGTCCTTCTCTGGGGTTTTGTTGCTCATTTCTCACACTCACTTCTCTGCTTTCCCATATTTCCAGCCTATCATCAACAGTTAGTTCGTTTTCTACCATGTAGACGACCAAGTCCGAAAGATGCAAACATCTGAATTGAGATGTCAAGGACACAAGAAACTTACCCTATTGCTCCATCTGAAATATCTTGTGTGCTCCCGTGTATTATTACATCTCTACTTTCACTTCTATACATCGAGTTGTCTCTTTTATTTCCGAATCTTGAACTGGTCGCATTCATCAAGTATCTCTTCGGAGCCGTTTTGCTCTTTGACTTGGTGCCATCACTAGTTCCAGACCACGATCTCCAACCAAATAGTTTTCTTGCTAACGGCCAACACATCGGTATATTGGTCACAAACATCACAGTTGATGCTTCTCTTATATACCACTTTATTAACCAATATTAGCGTTTTGAAGACAGAAACAGTTAATGGAACTTACGTAGGTCCACATCACACCAAAAGGGTGTACGAAGGAATAATATTTGTTAGCTGCAGCAGATATGATGGCAAATATGCCGAGAGAGAAGACGCTGATGAGAAGAGCTTTCCTAAACATGCTGTCAGTAAATCGCACAAACGGATGACTGAGACCAAAGGAAGCAAAAAACGAACTTCATAGTAGGGAGCTGTGCCTTGATAACCATCGGCATTGGTAGAAACAACATCATGAGATCGGAACTGATGTTGAACGTTGCGTTTACTATCAAGTGATGGAGAGCTGTTGAGCATTGCTCTGTAATCTTCATATTAGTCTACTATCTCGAAAGAAAAGGCATCGCTTCGGACGAACCATTAGGAGTAGGGACTGCCCAATAGTTTGAGAATGGTCGACACCATACCCCAAAATAAAGAACCTCCATGACCAACAAGCTTGTACCCACGTATGTGGCGACTAGTTTTACAATGAAACTGTGGGGTTTAATACCCTGCCTATATCTTTCATTAATATAGCTAACAGACGACGTTGGGAGGGGGACATACATCATCTGCATATACATCAACAACAAACAAGTTTTGCCACCCCAGATCGTCATGATCATTGACTGTTCCACTACAAGCACGAGTTTGCTGCCTTTCACACGAGATGCAATTGATTCGGGAGTGAGCTATTGAGCTACCGTCAGCTCTCCAGTTTGGAAGACTTTGGATTAGAACACGAACTTGTGGAATATCAGATGGTAGAATCAGATTTGTATCTAAATTGAATACAATATTTATAGATATCATGAGAGTAGTGTAGAAGAGCTATGATGTGTGTTAGATTTGAAAAACTGATTTGAAATAGGTATCACTTACAAACACGACGAGCATGACATAATCTTGTAGTTGGTAACCCTTTACCGACCCAAGTTGTAGCCATCTCGAAATACTGAGAAGAAGACTCGTTAGTTCTCACTGTGGTCGGGAGGACAGCATCAACCTCAAAATCACGGTGGACGAGATGCTACTGTCAATGCGTGATAATACATACTATCTGAGGATTAAAATCAGCACCACAAACGGGTACCAAATCGCCGCTTCTACCAATAGTGAATGCATTTTGTGTTTCTCGGTCGTTTTTCAATCACGGTTCCCCTATGCAATATCCCGCAAGAGAATTCTCGTGCATGTACCGGTAATTCTTATATCATGATAGGCTCGAACGAAGGAAGTATTAAGCGCATCCAACGAAATTAATTAAAGGGATGGCGATCGGGACAAAATTCGAGGGAGACAGCACATGAAATGCAAGATGAGAGAATGGGTAAAATAGCCAACTTTCAGTGGGAAGTTTATTCTTGTATACCAAGAATTAACATTTCCGGGAGCACGTCTCTAAGATGAAATGGAAGATCACGAGCAGAGATAAGAGCGCGCTAGAAGCAATTTTGATACTTCTAGCTTGGACGTCAAAAGATTCGCTATGACTTTTATCGCCGAAAAATGTTATTTCACATGGCAAATACTCCTTGCCACAGTGCCATAGGGAGTATGGAATCGCGTCTTTCCTTATCAATGTTCGGAAATATAGCTGTTATGGGTTTAGGCGTCGTTGGCTTGATCGATGTGGTTTCACATATCGAGTTTCATTTGTGTTCGAAGTATTAAATTTGTATATATTCATTCGATCACCCGTCATTCACGTAGATACAAATGTCTAAATCTGTACCTCATCTCCCGTTCTTCTCTTTCTACCCCTTCTTTTACTTTATTCCATTCATACTTTCAACAAGGCCTCACTGAACTCCACTCTCCCCCCCAGATCGACATTCTTCGCCCAAGACCACCCACTCTCCATTCCGCTTCCCCATCACACAATATTCCCTATCGGATTATCCCATCGAATCAGCACAGCCCTCGCGCTCATAATCAGAGACAATACAGATCTAGAAAATAAAACGTAGTTTCAATCAACTCATGCATCCCGCCCTATTCAGGGGTCTTGCTAGTACACAACACGGATTCCCTAACGCTTTCCTGCTAAGCGAGTTGTGTTAGGGAGACTGGGCAATCTGACTGGTCTGGGTATGTAAATAGAACGTAGGGCCAAGCCTCGCGGTTCGTGGCTTACTCCGTATTCCATTGACAGAAGTGGACATGCGGGTATGATGTCGGAGGCGGAGGGAAAGATGGTGTATTCGTGCGCGCTGGAATGACATAAATTCATACGGATTTGTCTTGCGTAGATAACAGTAGCGACGCGGTGTTCAATATTGATCAATAACCTTTTTTGCTAATGACAAGCAGACTCGACTCGAACCGACTCGACTCGAGTCAAAATGTGAACTACACTGAATCATTCTTGGATGCTTCGGATGGAAAAAAGAGAAAAAAAAAAAGAAAACCATAAGGTTCCGTCGGATTTTCACAACTTCAAAATTAAATAGTTCAAAGTTTATATTATTTAAGATTGGTGATTCACAATTTCAGGGCCATGGGTACTAATGATGATTGGTGAGACCCAGGAGAGTTACGAGTAAATCATCGCACTAAATAGCCATACACCGTATAACGTCAATGTAAGCGAGAGGGAAAATACACCTTGATGTATACGCTCCCCATAATAATCAAGCTTCTAAGAGAGTCAAGACATCTCATCAAATTAACAAATTTAATTTAATTATATTGATGCTATCAAACCTTTCTTTCTTGGGCTCTGGATATATGACGATGATCTGGAATTATTGGAGGGATGATTTACAAATTCTAAATAACCTTCTCGTAATGTACGGAGGGTGCCACTATAGGAAGGTGATGTTCAGTAGGGAGACAAAGTTTGACAGTAAAGAAGTTGGGGAAGATCGACGTCGACAAATTAGCTTTTTTGAAAAGTTTGGGTCGCTGGGGGGTATCGGAAGTGGGATGTGTACTTCGGACAGATATTCAACCTACGGAGCAGGACACACTTTTCCAACGGTATTCGGGCAGTGTTGGGTTGGCTTTGGCTCGCGATATCATGTGAGTATTGCGCGTTCATTATAATTCAACCATGGGGTAATGCACAAAGTTTGGTTCTGCGAAGTATGCGATATCAATGAATTGGGCAGAAGGCATAGCATCATCAACAGGGAGAGCTCCTTCAAGCATCAAGCACAGAGCGCTGATTTCGCACTGAATCTATCTCTCGTCATAGATCCACTGAAATGGTGAGGGTAGACTTGATCATTCCTAACTTCTACTCATGTCTAAAGCCCTTCGCCTGATCCTGTAATTCGTACATATTTACACCCATTTTCGTCTATGGTCGTTTCCCATCCCTTTATAATGCGCCTAGTTCCTTCAATTTGGAGATCATTCCATCCACATCGTCGACTTTACCACCTCCTTGTCTTGGCGGTGGTTCTATATCCATGTTGTTAGTAGATATCCAGTATACCCACCCGCGCTCGAAACATCAAATGCCTGCATAAAAGGATTAACTTACCAATGACCTTCAAAGTCTTCAGTCTTTTGGTACCATCCACGCCCCAATCACCAAGTGTAGATTTCTCTAACTTCTTCTTCTTTGCCTTCATAATACTCTGCAAGCTCGCATATCTCGGTTCGTTCAATCTCAAATCTGTTGTAATGACCATAGGCAATTTGCCCCTCACCACATCCGTTCCGCCATCCACCTCCTTCGTAACCTCAACTATATCTCCATCCTTGAACACTACCTTACTCGCCTGCGTCGCTTGACTCCATCCCAATAACCCTGCCAACATTTGTCCTGTCTGCCCCGCATCGTCATCAATACTTTGTTTCCCCAAAAACACCAAATTGCTCTTCTCCTTCTCCACAACCTTTTGTAACAGTTTCGCTACTCCCAATGGTTCTAATTCTTCTCCATCTTTCATCTCAACTAGTAAGCTGCGGTCGGCACCCATAGCCATAGCTGTACGTAGAATATCTTGCGATTTGGTCGGTCCGGCGGAAAATGCGAGGATTTCTTCGACGCCCCCGGGCGCGGATTTCTTCTCACGAATTCGTACAGATTCTTCGATTGAGAGTTCGTCGAAAGGGTTCATGCTGTGTTTGACGCCATTGGTCTCTATGGCTGTCTGGGCTTTGTTGACGCGGGGTTTGACCTGTTGTGTTTGGGTTGGTTAGAACTATTTTTTTTATTTTGCGCAGCGTAATCCAAGGGATTGAATTTGCTGTTAAAAATCCGGAGAGGACAGGAATACGGACCGCATAGTCAATAACCCTCTTTACGGGTACAAGGATTCTTAGGGCGGACATGTTTGTAGTAGGGGCGTTGAAAAGTACGTTTGTCGTCGTGGAAGAATCACAGTTTGAAGCTCTTGATGATGAAGGACCGACCGGTTTCGCTCGGCCTAAGCTTCCCCACACCAACCCGCTTCCTCGGTAGATTAGTGTCACGTGCATGGCGGTTCCTGAAATCTTTATGGCTGTGATTTTTCCTCTTAACTCTTCATTTATTGCGAGAATTACTTTTTTCAGACTGTATACTGGTATATCATTATTAAATTGGTATCTGGTCCCAATATGAAGTTGTTGGAAGTAAGAAAGAAGAAAATCACGGCATTGTTTTTACCCCCTGGCCCTATAGCACCCCTCTACCAGCTGTAAGCTGGAGTATGTTGACAGCATCAATATTCTACGAACGTCTGACATAGAAAGGACTATTCAGCACAGGATAACTCGCAGATGAGGGTTGAATCGTATCAACTTGTCTGGGTGGTAACGTTGGTTCTCACTGAGGTCATGCAACGTAGTCCTTTCAGAGAACTACACTGTGGTCTTGGTTTGCAAGACAGATATATAAATAGAGAATTGATCATTCTAGGATATCCTATGATAAACTGTTTTACGATTGACTAAACCTCTTCAGAAATCCATAAAATCATCATAAACATTAACATTACCATCCCTTCTCAATTTCCGGTATAAGTAAGACAAGCGTCCTCAATTCCTGCCTTTGGCGTCGCATAATGCGTAATCAAAGTACCATTTTGCTTACCTCCCAGTATCTCCACGCTGCCCTCTCCGTATTTAGGCCACCCCGCGTTACTCAGGCCATTCTCAGGATCCCTTGCGAACGCCAACCAAAGATCCTGCATTACCTCACTAGTGTCCTTCTGGAACCGGGTTCCATCTCCACCAACATCAGCATATGTTCCAAATATCATGGGCAGCTCACTAGAATGATACGCTCCCATGAAGGGGAGTGGCGAGAGATTACTGAAGTTGCCGGAATATTCAAAACGGTAGGTTGTTGCGTTGAGGGATTGTCGGATTTGCGCTTCGGCTACGACGCCGCAACGGACGTGTAACGTGGCGGCCAATTCCTTTTCGGGGGCTGGTCCCTCGATGTTAGGAGGGCCGGAGGAGAGTGCAGCGGTGGATGCTCCATCAATCTGTGATTTGACATGTTAGTAGGCCTTATTCTAGAGGGGGGGCTCTTGCTAGTGAGAAAGCAAGAAAGAACAGAATGAAAAAGAGCTTACCAAGTTATGTCCCAAGATTTTGGGTAGCTTTGCGTAATGTCCAGAGAGATATGCCGCGGTATAGTTCGCAAATGTGTTGTTATTATCATTATACGACTGGAAAACCAACGCAGGCGTCTTGCCAGCATCAGTCCAGTACTGAATAAACGCCTCGATATCAGCTTGGGGATAAGTGCTCATACACTCGACCTGACTAGTGGTATTACCAGTACACCCAAGCTCATTCGCCAAAAAGGTAAAGTTCGAGTGAGTGGTATCAGTATAAATGGTATGGACACCTTGACCCTCGACAGCGCCAGAATCTTGGATAAATCCAGTGACAATTGGATCATCCGGCCAACCGATACTGAGGGCCCCAGTCAGAGTAGCACCAGCTGATTGACCCCAGAGTACCATGCGCGAAGGATCACCACCAAATGCGGCAATATTGTCTCGAATCCATTCGAGGGCAGCTCTAGCATCAAATATGTAGAGCCCAGCATTCTCGGTTGGTGTGTTTGGTTGACCGAAAAAGTTCAATCTGTATTGCAATGAGACGACGATATGAGATTGAGTACGTTGGACCCATCGCTGTGGATTCTGGTAAGGCACAGATGAACCACCTGTGGTCTGACCACCTCCATAAATCCAAACGATTACGGGGACTTTGTCCTCAGTTGGGTACAACGGTGCCCAAACGCTGACGCTCAGACAATCATCTCCGTTGACACCTTGGATAAAATATTCACGTCTCACGTCAGTGTAGACAGATGCAGCGGTTGCTTCGTATTGGGGGCAGTTAGGGCCGAATGCATCGGCTTGGATGATTTGTTGCGCTGCGGATGCGGGAAGTGGTTGTGCTTTTCGGAAGCGATTTTTGCCGAATGTTGATTGTGCGTATGGAATACCTAGAAAGTGTCGGGTTAAGGGAACACTTTCGTTGATGGCACCATGAACTTATCGAAATATTAGTCAAATTTCTGCCCGGCTATCTTTTTGATCCATGGTGGTCGCTAAACTACTTACCAATTCCACTGGATGTTTGAACCACAAGCGGAGCTTTAATACTGAAAGTCTCAGAATCACTCGTGCTTCTTGGTCCTAAGACTATTGGTCCTGCATTTGCAAGAAATGATCCAGAGCCAATAGCCAACACAGAAGATACAACTTTAACCAATCCAACCATCTTGTCGGCGTTTTGAATAAAAGATCCAAGAAAAGTGGTATTCAACACCCAAGAAGAAGCTGCGTCTGGTTTGTATAAAACCAGATGATCTGAGAGATGCAGATACAAATGCAGATGGATGATCAAATACGAAATTTATGATAACCCCGGAGACCTTATATACACAACATGAGATAAAAGAGAAGTCGAGCTAATTGCCCTTCGAAGTTGAATCGTCGGCAAGGTTGAGGCATCACAAAAACGAAGTCGGACCCACTACTCTCCTCTTAACAATGGCTGCATTGATACGTCATCTTCATCTCAAAACAAATACGAAAGAAATCCTTATTCGTAGCATGGGGTTACTAGCAATCACGGTTTAGACAGATGTCAAAATGAGATGTATTTCTGCATTCGTCAAGTTGATGTAGGGCATGTATGCAAGTGCATGCATGCACCTAACCAATGTATAGTTTAGAGTTGCAATAGTTACTTTTCGCGACGAACTGACATACCTTAGTCTCCAGTTTTTGAGTCCCAAAAACTAGTTTTTTTGTTTTGATGGACGAGCGGCTGCTCGGTGTTGATGTGTATCTCGCCCCGAATCTACTTCGCTAACAAGATTATGTAGCCATAATCCGCGAGTGATAGGTTCGAAAGTCTATAATTCTCGGCAAGAAGTACTGAAACTTTGATGTCATCTCACTTCTGGTCCTGATAGCAAATCGTTGCAGGAAACATACATTCCTCTGCCCACCATTATGCACTATCAATGCGTTTGCTGCAATCCATCGTAGTGCAGATTTTTACGAAAGACTTTGTGGTTGATTCCCCGCATTCAGTTCTCCGCAAAACCCAACAGCCTCGCATAAGCCGAAATGGGTTCGATGATTGGCTTATGACGGCGTCATGTCAATGCTAGTTGAAGGGTGGGGGCTAGGGGTAAGGGTTGAAAATCCCCACTCGCGTTGACATACTCTAAAATTGTGCCTTAAGTCCCATTATACCCGGTACACCGGTACACTGGCTCGGGACCGACAAAAAAAGAAACCACGGGGAAAGCTTGCTAAGGCGAGAATTGGTTAGTTGAGAAAGAAGGGCCGAAAGCTAACATGTTGTTTACATAGTTGTTGTGCTTTTTTAGGTCCGGAAGTTTGCAGCCATAGGACTGCAAAGTTTATTCCTTAAATACCCGCACAATCAACTTCGCTTATGGGGAAGAAGTTTACTCCGTATTGTAGTTGAGAATACTTGTAACCTCTGAAAACCTTGCACACTTGTTCTATAGTGGATTAGCGATTGATTCTTTGGCATTCACTAGCTGAAAATCCCCGGCTGACACAAGAAGTCCGTCCCATAGTTCTCAAAGTCTCGTCTCGAGCTCGTGTCATCGAGAAACCTTGTATTCTCCGCAATGGCTTAACGAGGAGGCAAGGTAGACTTCAGTGGTATGCTCCAACCCCAACCCCAACCTCACCTCCACCCTTTCCCCATTGTTTCCAAAGGTCTTTGCGTGATTCGTTCGAAGTCGACACGTGGCAGACTAATAACTCCGTTTTGCTCCTATAATTCTATTTCCCTTTTTCGTAGCTAGCTTGATGATACCTAGAAGTCAATATCTGATTTAAGGGGGAAGTCGTCGCATTTTTATCTTAGTATTTTCGCATATTTTCACTTTCCTCTAAGAGGATCATACATGCTAACAGATATCTGCCAATCCTTCAATATGGCATCGCTTGCTCTCCGTGCTGCCTTCTTTCTGTCTTTTGTCCCGTCACTCGTCGTTGTACAGGCCTCTATCAACATCACCACCATTCCCCTCCCCGTTCCGGAAGGACCATATAGTTCTACAATCGCAGTATCAGAGCTCACTGACACGTCACGGGCTAACCCATTCAATGGATCCTCCCCATATCGTCAACTTGTAGTCAGCTATTATGAGCCATATCTTAGGGAAGATTGTGCTAATATTGGCGAAATTGACTACATGCCAGCTGCAGTGGCAGATTGGTTCAATGAGAACGATCTCCCAAGCCCTGGTTTGACAACATTCTCTCAAGTCAGATTTTCTGATATCTGCCTTGAAGCACCAACTACCAAGCCCGATACACCTCTTCTTATCTGGACTGGTGGTTTCTATACCAGCCGTCTCCAGTACGGTGCGATTGCACAAGCAATTGCCAGCTGGGGCTACAGAATTGTGACAATAGATCATCCATACGATGCAGCAATTGTAGAATTTCCGGACGGAACAATCATTTACAGTGCGTACGCCAGTGGAGCACCAACTGACGCTACTAGCGCGTATCTCCAAAGCATCCGTGTCAAAGATATTGAGTTCGTTACGGGTGTATTTTCGAAAACTTCTGAGGTTGTCGGCCTGTATGGACATTCCTTGGGAGCATCATCTCAGACCGCCGTGTTGCAGGCAGATACAACGGGCAAGTATGTGGCAGGCTGCAACTTGGACGGTAAATTGCAACCCCCTGTTGGACCGACTGGACTCGGTAACTCATCTGAAATAAAAAAATCTTACATGTTCTTTGCACATTATAACCACACTATTGCTAGTGACCCATCATGGACTGCATTTTGGAATACGACAGATCTTTTGACGCCGAACGATCCTAGAGTATCCCTTGAACTCTCCAACACAATCCATAACTCATTCACTGATCTACCGCTTGTTATCGATGTGGCTGGCATACGATCAGTCAACGAATCTTACTTCGAGACACTCATCGATACAATTTATGGGCCTCGTGAAATTCACGATATCACGTCGTATGTTCGTGAGTTCTTTGATTGGACTCTTAAAGGTGTCGAGACGCATCCACTTTTAGATGCGTCGAATAGCTCTTTCCCAGATATTCTTTTCGTTCGAAAGGCTGGATATTAGGTCCGAATGAATATTTTCAGGGAGGGATTTGTCAATTATCCGCCTGAAGAATGGATGGAATAATTACTTTGATATAATGGAAGAGATAGTGGCACCACAACTATTAGAAAGTTAGACAGAGCATGGAAGCACTTGCGAAAGCTATTAGCACAATACGTGAAAACCAGAATTGCCAAATTATATGATACCATTAATTCATAAGATACTGACGTTCAAATCTGCTATTTGTCGGTCCAGTTTACGTGCTCAGTCCCTCATGTAGCCACCCCCTTTCTTCGACCTACACTCCCATTATCGCTAACTAGACCGTTTGATTAAGCCCATTAAAAATTACCTAAGGGTACCCTCTCATACTATTATGCTTTATATAGACGCAAAATCTCCACAGGTCATAGTCATGATGTTCAACTTCCAGGTCTGAACACCTTCCCCCGCCAAGCTCTTGGAACATACATTTGTCATCCATAGTTTCCAGTTTCTCGATTCGTCCATTACCTCGCCCCCACTTCATTTTCCAACGGGATAAACACCATGTCTCACCCTAGAGCCCAGGGATGCCACAAGAATAACGAAGTACAGCTCGTTTGGATGGATTATGTTGCGCCTACTGATCCTGCAAATTGGCAACTCTCAAATCCTACCAATACTGGTACAACACCATTCTCGATACAGCAGATTTGTCATACATCTGTGCAAATCGTCGCATCTCTTGCATGAGTTGTGGGGATGTTGTAGGAGTATTGCTTTTCAACGCCTGGTGGAAGTGCGAGATATTCAAGATTCTGCTGCTCTTGACATGTAAAGACTCACCCGCCTCTGTGTTGCGATATTCTCGTTGCGAGATAACAGCGGTTTCAACACACAAAGCCATGATGTCTGACCCAGTATATCGATGTGTTACTTCCGCAAGCTTTTTTAGATCGACACTCCTATCTAAGGATTCTTCTTTTAAGAACATCCGGAACATATTTTCTCGTGCTGAGATTGTGGGGAGTCCAATGTAAATTCGACAAGGTACTCGTCTCAACACTGCAGGGTCAAGCAGGTGAGGTAAGTTTGTTGCAAGAAGTAAAAAGGGCGAGTTTGAATCTTTAGAGAGGCCATCTGCTTCCTGTAGGAGCTGATTGACGAGTTTTCTCTGGTAGATTGACCCTGATCCACCTTGACTACGGGAACTGAATAAAGAGTCCGCTTCATCGATGAAGATGATAGATGGAAAAAGCATCTTTCCAAGCTTGAACAAGCTTGCAACAAGCTTTTCCGTCTCACCGACATATTTGCTTTCCATCTCGGCGCCAGAGACACTAAGCATGATTGATCCAGAGGTCTTTGCAAGTACTCTTGCGAGTTGTGTCTTACCAGTCCCTGGCGGACCGTACAGTAGTGCACCCCCAGCAGATGTCTTAAGAATTCCACAAGAATCTTTTTGAGATTCTCCGAGTGAGATTATGTCTGTAATTCGAGCCTTGATATCTGAGTCGAGTTCGATATTTGACCAAGTTGTATTAAGATCGCCTGTGAATTTTGTAAGAATTTTATTTTATGATCAAGACACGCAATGTGATGGCATAAGTACCTGGACTGACAACAGTGTCGAGCAATTGGTACAAATGCTCGTCCTGTTGACTCTTTGATATCTGTTCCGCTATGCTCCAAGCCCGTTGGGGGAGCTTCGACTTCCACGGCTCTTTTAGATCGTCTTTATCTTCGTGCTTTTCGAGCCACTGCTTCTCTGCCTCATTTCGCTTTTCATATGTTTCCATGACTATCTTCATAGAGTCAATATCTAATTTGCCTTTCGCAGCCCTTCGGGCAATAATCTCTATGTTATCCCAAGGAAAGAAATGGCGGCGCATGGCTCGTAAGGTAGCATCTGGGATGAAAGTCTCCCAATCCACAGTGTAAGGCTGTGCCAAAGGTGACATTTTAGCTTCTGGCGACATTCTAATGCAACGTTGCAAGTGTCTTATATTTTCCTTCAATCTTGCGTTCTCCTTATCTTTTTCGAGAAGTCTATACTGTTCCTGGCTCCTGGCAGTGAACATACGCATGATTCCTTTTTGGGTTTGATTACTGACAGAATTAAGAATATCCTCGTCGTCTCCTCCTAACATCATAACAATCGTGTTTTCTTTTGACAAAGTCCTGATAGCGGCCTGTAGATGTTTGAATACCTGAAGATACTTTTGGTAATTGCAAAACCTGCCAACACCCGAAACAAGAACTACCAGGGCTGGTGATCCTACTTTATTGTTCTCTTCGTGTTTCTCCAGTGTCTTTTTCATCAAATGAGACTCAATAACATTCCTGAAGAGGGTAGTATACTGAAACCTCCGCCTATCGGCAATTTCCATCTCCTCTGGTTTGTCGATAGAAACTCCAGTTTGATGAATCTTCTGCATTCCATGTTTTGTTACCGAGTCAACGTTTTCCAACTGTTCGTCAACAGACAGTAATTCCTCTTCGTCTTGAGATAAAGTTGAGTCCATGTTGTTGTAGATCCTTGACGACATCTTTGACATCAATTTGTGACGGAAAATGATGCTCCCGGCCAAAACAGCAATCACCATCAACACAAGTATCGTGGCAAAAGTCAAAAGACCAAGGTACTGAAGGAAGGAGAAGAGCTTTTTACGAGACCTTCTTGATCCTCTCCTGCACAAAAATTCATATTCCTGCGAGTTTGTCGTTCCAACGCTAGATTCACTGCTATCAGATGCACTCTCACTAGATGCACTCCTTGTAACAGGAGACGACGAGCGTGATGTAGTACAGACAGAAGAGGCCGGGCAGCAAAGCTCCACACACATGCACTGATCATAGAGTAGATTGAGATAGTGATCGTCACCCCTTCTTTGGTCATCTCGCTGTTCTGAATCCTCTCCGTTTCCAAAATGCTCTGCCAAATCTCTGAAGTCGTCGATATTCAATTCAATCAAGTCCGCTTGCACATCACTAGCAAATTTCTTTGCCACCTCTGACAAGAATTCTTGACCGAGAAATGCATGAAATCCACCCGGGAGAAGAAGCTGAACAGCATCGAGCGCAAACTTGGGGGTTTTTTCTGAAGTAAAGGTCGCTCCGAGACCCTCAGCCTGTTGTTTTGGCAAGATGGCTTTGTCTTTTGGCATGACCAGATTAAGAAGCTCATCGTACAAGAAAGAATCCAATTCATATCTTTCTTCCTGAGATTCCTGGCCATTTAATGTCGTATCTTGGACTTTTTCGGTATGATTTGGCGGATTTGGCGGAAGGATGACAATTCGACGCGCTTCTTGGCTCAATTCAAATGCAGTTTTGACACAATTTTCCATAAACCACGAAGGCATGGAGACATCTGAAATAACCTCCTCGGCCTTATTTGCGTTCACCCTGGCATCGACATCTACGGCCATACTTGTTGAGAGGACGGATCGAGACTTGAAAAGACACCGGAAACAGTCAATCTTGAAGGTTGTGATACAAAAAATGAAGAAGAAAAAAAAAGGTGAGAGATATAGGGGTGTGAAGAAGATCATTACGCTAGAAGCAGCGCACCTATCTTTCAACGAGAGGCAAAAGGAATTTCAGCAAACAATATGGCATGGCAGATTATGAAACTAGTCTTTTCTACCGTGAATTCTCCCCACATCTATCAAGTATCTACCTACACTAATTCGTTGTCCATAAGCCCTAGATTCTACTTGCAAGCAGCAAAAGCCGTGCGGCATGTGTAAGATCTTAAAATACTTTGGCATACTATCAGCCCGTGTCTTACGACCATCCGAAGGCATTCGCTGATTTTCTGGTCGAGTAAGAACTATCGAAGGCTGACTGTCGTACCTAGTCAGTTTTGACCGGGAGTGTTACTTCATCGGTATTAGAACACAAGCGCTGCCGTCTGACTATAAGCTAACTCACGATTTCATTCACCGCTGCTCGCTTAAACCCACGACATGAACTGAACTCCCTTTTAGAGCCTCAACTTTATTGTAACATTACTGATCCCCCAAGGATTTTTCGTTTAGAATTGCATAGATATTCTACCCCCAAAATGTGCATTTCGGGATAAAAACATTGTCGAGAAGAAGGCTCGAGGGCCCGCACTGACTTATCCCTGACCTCAATAACCAATCGCACTGCAACACATTGTTATGCACCACCGAAATTGTTAAATCTGGAAGCCTGATGCATTTGACTCACAACACAATATTGTTTCAAAGCTAGGACTTGAGATTATCCTGCCTTGATGAGATGTCAAGATTGAGTGAAGATCCTCAGCCTTCGTTCTTCGAGGTACAGGAGTATTTTTATTCGGATTGCTGTCTCCGGTTATCACAGCATGAGACACGAAGACTCCCTACTGCACATTGAAAAAAAAAAAAACCAAGTGGCTCGCTGCAATGACTCAATTTATCTCATGTTCTAAAAATTACATAATTCGTTAAACATCGTTCTATCATGGCACAGATAGACCATGATAGTTTTTCAAACTTCACGAAATCCTCTGGATCATGGAAACTTAATCAATACAACGATGCAACTGGACTCAAGCGTTAAGAGAAAATTGGAAATTACACGTGGTATCTCCAACCTTCCACGCGCGACACGTGTTTATCATTGTTTGTTCGGTTGACTTTAGGGGTTTAGAACGTCCAGATTCCTTTTCCAATTGTTCTCCAGAAACGGATTCATCATCAGAATCTTCAGGCGCCAAACGGTAATCTGAATGCAATGATGTTACAACAGACTTTGAATCCGAATCCGCATCCGAACATAACAACGTTCACTTCAACTTCCGAATTCGAGTAAAAGTTTCCTCCCTTCCCCAACCGTCAACCCGCTCATTCTGAAGAAACTGCAGATGACCACTTATAATTGAGGATGAAGAAACAGGACCACTCAAATAATAGCACTATTGTTTGGAAACTGATTTAATGAAGAATTATTCTGAACGTTGGGGATTTTCGGGTCTGCCGGTTCTTTAGTTCCGAGTGAGCCTTTTTAAACACAAGGCTTGATTGATCTACAGGGGCTGCCAGGTGTTTTTTTCTTCACCACTTTTTATAAAGCCCTCATGATCTGCTGGTACAGAGTCCTAGATAGTGGAGAACAGAATTCCTCTATCTTGCTGCGACCGGTGGATTTGTTGGAATCGATTCTCTGGTTTGAAGAGTTCATTCCAGAATGGTGTTCTCTATCGTACTCGTCTTCTTCATCGTGCTCGGAGATTGGTGGAGCTCTATATATTTTTTTCATATCAATTTTATGGACAGAAACTCTCCTCTGATCGTGTAGATCTCTACCGAGAAACTCATCCCTATCGTACTCATTGATCTCATCGCAACCAAGGTGTTGGTGCTATCGGTGTCTTTCTTTTGCCTTGACATCTTCTCTGTCCGGCCTTTTGAAAGAGTTCAAAGTGTCTGACCTATAGGTAGGATTATTTGCTCTCATCGACTTCTCGTCGGAAATGTAGATCTGGTCGTTTACCGGCAGTTGGAGAGCCAGTAATTGATATATCGATAGTTTGCTGCTACTCATAGCGAGTCCTTTTTACTAGATGCCCCTCCTTGTCCACACTTCTCCATATTGATCTAGAACAGTAATACGCAGTCTTCACTTCTGAGTATATCAGATCTCACCATAAGAGAATTCGATTTGCTATGAAAAGATGACGCATTCACTATTGATTGATTGAAGGGAGCTAATTTTGACAAGAAACAGATTTTTCATCACATACTTCACTCTATTCACGTGTTTAATGAAACTTTTCAAATTTATATTGATGGTGCAAAATCATATCTATTAAAGGGCTAATAAAGGATAAGTATGTGAGAATATCTTACCACGGTTTTCGTTCTACTAGCAGCATGTATATATACTCACTTGTACGCCGGCCACCAGCATACATGAGTGAGAAAAGAAATGGGAGCGACTTACCTCATAATACTCATGTGAGTTTTTGGGCCTTGGTAACAAAATTATCGTAGGAAGGATTGAAATGCCTCTCGTCGAATTCAAATGAACTCGACCACATGACCACCACCCATGGCTGTCTTTTCTGCTGCGCCCTTTGTTCTTTTCTCGACTCGGACCTTGTCGGATATTAGTTTCTTGCCATAGTAGTATGCTTGAGCTGGGCAACCAAGCCACATGAGATAGTCAACCGTGGTAACACTATTCTCGTCCCCAAATCCAATTGGTCTTTCGACGTCGGCTCGGAGTCGCTCGAAAAGCTCTTCGTCCTTGACGTGGCATGCCTTTTCAACCAACTTCACGCATATGTGAACCCAATGTAAAATGCCCTCCGAGTCAAGAGTTCCAGGGTGCTGACGGAACTCGATCGTGCGTTTTCCAAAAGTAGAACGAAAAGGGGGGGCCAAATTGCTTATGTTGAAGCCTGCATTTCTGGTTCCCAATGCCACACATACCTGTTCATTATCAGTAAGTGCCAAGATACAATTTAAAAACTGAAGGCGTGTGAGCTCAATTTTCCCCCCAACCAGTGGGGACCAATCAAGGGGTTTACAAAATACGTTCTTTAACCGAATCTCAGGCATCAGCAATAAAATCTGACGTTCGTAGGTCCATGCGATGGCCATAAAGTTGCGTAAAATAGGCCATTCGAAACCATGGTATCCATTACCAACGTGAACATGCAACCCTGTAGTTTCGTTAACACGAACTAAGTAATTATATCTCAGTGTTCGCACCACTGTTTCTACGGCCCTTCGAGAGACATCATCGTAGTAGTAGGGTGGTGATATAATTTCCATGCCATATTCAAAATACTTTCTGGTGTTTGAACTTTGCTTACCTGGGTCAACGGTGCAGTCGGTTTTCAATATCCAATTGGTAGCAATGTTTGCAGCCACTTCATTATCATTCCCAAATTCAGACTCCTTCACGGTTGCTAGAATGCCAACTTCCTCCAATTTTCTCTGGATATCATGATTTATGGAATCTTCATCCGCGAGAATTTTTGCATCTACTTTGCGAGAGTCGCTTGGATGGGGGGTTTCACCACCCTCAGGCAAAGTAGCCAAAAGGAATTCGAGTTCGACACCAAAAGTGAGCCGAGACTCTGCTTCTGGAGACGGTCCTGTTGGGTTAAGCATCTTGATTGTATTAATTGACAAGACGAGTTTGTGATGCAAGCATTAGAAGCATTATCAAAATTGATTTCGAGAATCTGACAGGCTTTTGATATAGTCAACAATGGATTGTTCTTGCATAGTTGACTAACACTTATTAAAGGGAAGCAACCTTTCTTTCACAGAATTCCTACAACGTAACAACAGGGTTGGGCATCCTTTGTGAGATACAAAGACAACTAAAACTATACACAGTTGACAAGGGACTGAGTTTTTCTTCCAGTCGTGACCAGAGATAATTCTTTGTTCTTTTAAGGTCGGCAATTTTGACAAAAGTATTCTCGGAGTTGGAGAATATTTAAAGACCTGAAAATTTGCATGAATTGATTCCAACAGTCGAATCAATTTCATCTCAAAACGACCTAATTGGCTGTTATTTATTTTGACCAAGAGCTTTCAAAACAAATAAACCAATTGGAGCTTGAAATGGCGGGTCAATCACGATGATAACACCTTTAATTTAGGAAACAATACCATTTATACGATGGTATCGTAGTATGAGCCCATAATCTACAATATCAGATTAGTTCGGATTTTGAACTAACACTGGCACCAAACCAGCGCTAGACAATCGCTAGACAAAAGCTAGACGATTGGCGTTTGGTTAGAGCTGATTGATATGACAGGGCAAAGCCATTCTAGCGCCGATGCAAGATGCCACACTTCCATCAGATTAATAATTACCGCCAAGAAATTGAATAGACTTTAAATAATGAGTATCAAAAACAAACGTCCTTGGCACAGAGAAATTAGCAGAGAAGCCGGGGAAGAAGGCGTTGGTGATTGAGAACCTAGTGCAGAATGTATATATTTAAAGTTTGACTAGACATGCGCTATACCTTGCGAGAATAACTAGTGGGCAGAGTGATCCCAGATACTTAGGTATATATATATAGTTTCTGCTGCCCAGTCACTCTCCTCAAAACATTCTCCTTTCCCTCTTAATATAGTGCCTTATTCTGCCCATAAATCCTTTGGACAGTAGCTGAGAATAATTCCTACATAACTTTCTACTTCATATACAACTGCAGCAACCCACAACCACTCCTTTCAGATTTCAACCAGTCTATACCATCCTCTGGGCTTGGAAGGATTTGTAGCTTATACAATAACATACATAAGTCATATATCCTTTCGGACAGCGATCAATTACTATTGTTGTTATAGCAGCAGTACAAGTATTGATTATCTTTACAGTCCCGGCGACGTTTACTCTCAAGACTGACAAAGTTCTAGAAAATCAACATCGAAGAGGCCGAAACGTTTCAAGATTATTATCATTTGGATTTGAATCGAACTCATTCAAATTATATTAACAACATCGCAAAATGTGTAAAGAATTGTATGTGTATCATAAGTCGTGCGGTGGCGATGGTATCAAACCATGCATCTGTGATAAGTCATGTCCATACTACGAACCCTACTTCGCAAGTACCTGCAACTCTACTTGGCTAAGAGGAGATGATAATTCTACATGTAAGAGATGCCCCCACAGAGCCATGGACGACGAAAGAGATAAGACCGGACAAATTATGCCTGTCGTCGCGTGTCACAGCTGTCCCGGACATGAGGGTCACATGAAGGGCGCCGATCTACCAAAGGCTAATCCTAGCCATCGGTCAGCTATATCAAAAAGAGCAATAGAAATCAAGAACCAGTTTGAACGTTCAAACATTCCAGCAAGACCTTCTTCAGTAAAAACTGCTGGAGCTTCTCTGGCGAGAGGGCCAGAATTTGCAGAGTACCTTGGGAAAGTTTTGGCCCAAAAGATGTAACAATTCGTGATGAAGTTATTATCAAAGTATTCTAGCGTCAAATGACTTCGCAATCAATTCCAGCACGCCACACTATAAAAGGCGAGACAGAGAATGCTGAAGGTAGGAGGAAGAAAATAAACGAAGAGGAAATACATGATAGTAGGAGAATGAGCGAGAGTAGAGACAAACTTTCTCTATCGAACACCCGAACCGTTTCCTCAGATGACCCTACACAGATACACTCTCCAGTATCTTCAATCTGCTAGATAAATAAAATTGCTTCGATTCACAAGCTCTGGCCCTCAGAACATCGCCAAACACTTTCAAGCAAATCTCCAGAAACGCGGCTTCGCCCCAATTACCTCGGAGTCGAGAGGTTTTAAAGTCACTCAACTTACCCCACAGTCAAAGATTCGACGAAGCTTGATCAGAATCCTGGGCGGAGTGGAGCGAGCTTTTCGCTATGAATAATAATAAGCTTAATCATACCACAGCAAGACATCTCCGATATCAATTGAATGTGCAAGGAGCGCATGAAGGCTTGAAACGTTGTCGTGCTTTATGCACTTCTTTTGCGGTCCTGACTCCCAAAAAGCAATAACATGGACCAGGATCCATCACCGACCTCTCGTTTTACGGCTTGCACTTCCAATTCACGACCACACATACGCAAAACAGCGAGCTTGGCAAGAGAGACCTTTTCATTTCAATACACGCGGGGTGGCATTTGCTTGACAGAAACAAACATGACACCGTTCACAGCACCATCAGAGACCCAGCCTCCAGAAAAGAAAAATTCCAATGTTATCTTATATTACATAATCTTGAATTTGATTGGAGCGCATTCCATTAGAATACGCGTATTCGGAAGGCCCAAGCAAACAGAATGCAACGCCCCACGACCCCTTAAGGAAGCGCTAACCCAATTGAGTAATCTGCATGAGTTTCTGCAAAATTAATTGAACGTATCGACGTATACGTCTTCGAATACGCGTATCTGATACGGCGTAAACAGAAATTGCAATCGATATCTCTGTAGCAATAGTCCAGAATGCTAAAGATGCTGAGGATAAAACGGATTGATAACCTCGAGTTGGAGTTGGAAGTTCATCTCCAGCTCTTCGCTTTTACATCGTACAGTTTTGATCGTTCCTTTTGATCGTCCATTTGCAACGGCCTAGAGCACCCTTCATATCAACACAACTTCACGAATATCAAACTACTACTTCTTCACAATGGCGAAACTCGAACCCTATCGTGGAGATTACTATCTCTGGAACTACATTCCGTCCATAGCTGCAGCTGTGATCTTTATCGTCCTATTTCTCATAACAACTGGTCTCCATACCTGGCGTATTTATAAGACTAAGTCCTGGTTCTGCATAGCGTTTACCATCGGATGTCTCTGTAAGTACCCCAGCATCTCCCTTGAGATTTGAGCATGTTCTAACCTCTACAGTCGAGGCCATCGGTTACATCGGACGAGCGAAGGCGGTCAACAGTACCGGCAAGCTCCTTCCATATGTCATCCAAAGCTTCTTCACCCTCGTTGCTCCAGCCTTTTTGGCCGCATCGATCTACATGACACTCGGCCGAATTATACGATATGTCCACGGAGAACATCATTCTATCATTCGGATCAACTGGCTCACAAAAATTTTCGTCATCGCGGATCTTTTGTCATTTTTCGTACAAGCAGGATCCTCCGGGTTGATGTTCAATGACAGCACTGCCAGTCTTGGTGAAAAGGTCGTGTTGGCCGGTCTATTCATCCAGATCATAGCTTTTGGGTTTTTCTTCCTTAGCGCCCTTATATTCGAACGCCGAATGAGAAGAGAGCCCACGCCGGAGTCTTTTGTTGTTGAAGCAAACTGGATTCATCACTTATATTGTCTATACGCCATGAGTACTCTCATTCTCATTCGATCGATCTTCAGAGTTGTCGAGTATGCGGCGGGCCAGAAGGGATATCCACTGATGAATGAATGGACTTTATACATATTCGATACAGTACCAATGTGGATCGTCACCGTTATTTTCCTAATTTGGTATCCTTCTCAATTTCAAATCAAGCCGGGAACCGTAGCATCTCCAAGTGGGGTGGGGGAAGAGGCGCAGAGTGTTCAATTGATGAATAGTGCAGAGCAAAAGCGCGATAGCAGGACCAAGACAAAACTGTACGGCGCTCGAAGTATGGTATGAAGACATTATGACAAAAGAGGCCGACATCAGATGTCGTGTGGCCAATGAGACAAAGATTTATGGTAAAGGTTTGCCCTTACTGATATGATTTATATTTGGGTTGTCTGAGCAAGACATTTGGTAAATGGGAGTCAGGAGTTATTCATTATAGCCAACTGGATGGAATGGTTTTGTAATGAGAATTGCAATGAAGGATTTTGGAAGATGGCATAGCTGTAGCCAAGTCAAAAGTAATGGGATGAAACTAAATTTCTCGCACCCATTGTCCACGATTTCATGTCCCTAAATAGTACGTGTACATGTTGAGTAATTGTCTTGTTGAAGTGCACCCAGCCTTGAAGCACTGTGAAAATGGGGTCAATAAATTGGGATATTAAGGGACAGATAGCAGCGTTAGGTAATTCTCCAGGTGGATAGAAAGTAAGATGAACAACTCAAACCTTCGATCGCGAGTTTTCCCATTTCGTTATCATCCGACAGTCCCAAGAGAAAGCGCAGTGAAAATATTCATTTTCAATTTGACATCGAACACCCGCAGAAGCAAAGCAACATTCTTGCAATACGATGCCGTTTTTTTTCTGTAAAACCTTCAACCTTATGTTGTAGAATTAATAAATGCCCGACTTTCGCTTTCAACCGAAGCCTGAATGTATTTTTGATTGTTGACCATCACAACTTCGAAAGACTTTTCCTCAGAAGTGTAGTAAGCAACAATGGAGAAGAATGCTCAAGTCGTGGTATATGCAGTCAGATCGGCGTGGTAGATTCAATTGAGGATGTATTTGCTTTCCAGCCTCGTTCACCGCGTATGTCTCTACATACAATGACAACTCATCATCGCGTAATGACTCCGGGCTTTTCATGCGTTCTCACAACTTTCACATTATCCAATAGGCACAAATCACAGTTAGGAAGATAAATTCCAATGCGCGCGAAGAACACTTTCCTACCGGCGACGGGAGTAATCAAGAGATACCATCCCAAATGGTTCCTGGGGCCACACTGGTGATTTTCAGCAGGTGAACTTCGGAATGGCTTCTCTTATCGAGATGAAGGTCTACCTCGCTAGGTTTTCTTGTTGATGGATTTTTGAATAAAATTTCACTGTCCAGAATCTCGACACGCGCACAGTTCTTTGACATCGTGCAAGTGGCAGGAGAGTCAGTGGATTCATGAATTGGGTGCACTTGAACTGATTCAAAATTAGTACCGGTATGTATATACTAGTATACGGAGCAGGCGACGAAGACTATATTTGCATGTGTGTGGATCAAAGCCAAAGCAGTAATGCCGTGCAATTTATGTACTCAACGTGGCTCTAGCTCCTTGGTAACCTTAACCTTATGATGATGGACACTGAAATTGTATCCCTGATCGTTCGTGCACATGTAATGTTTGTGTAATACCTACTCCCGAGCATGCAAGTGAATTGGGCAAGTCAAGGACAACGAGGTGAGTGAGTCTCGAGAGTCATGTTTAGGAGGTTGTCGACGCCCTCCCTCGGACTTTGGAAAAGTACGGACAACGGCAGTGATGGACACGTGACAAGACAACTGGTACGTACCTACTCATAGCTTCTGAACCATGTGCCCCTTGCAATTGCGCATGCGCAGTCACTTCAGACTCCTTCACTCTTATTCCTCCATGCCCTTCAATCCAGACTGCGAAGTGAGTACATCTCATATCTCACACCCCATAGGGCTACTTTGCGTTCGATTTACCCTCTTGATATCAGATATACATGAATCAGAAATCGTCCTATTCGAAAGTAACCTTGCGCTAAATACACCAGATGCCTCAGGCATTGAAAGGGTATTTCAACCACTCGATTCATTAAGAACTTGGACATAATGCGTATTCTATCCTATCTCTAATAATCTATGTAGGGATTGAAGATATATTAGATGTCCGATAGTCTCTCCTTTTTTGTCAATAAACACTTCTATTCGAATGTTTCAGAAACTCCCTTGATTCATTATCTCGATACGGAGCTAAACTGACAAATACCCAATACCTAACGTTACCTCTAATAAATTCCAACACAGCCACGATCACGCACACACAAACACCCTTATCAAGAGCTATCTCTCCAGTTTATCGATTTTTACTTGAATCTTTCACCAATTGAGAGATAAAAATGAACCGCCGATCCCATAGAAAGTCGAGGAAGGGATGTTTGCAGTGTAAATCGAGGCATATCAAGGTTAGTAGCACCGTAGTACACAGAAAGTGGAGCAGCACTCTTCCTTCCTTTTCCCATCCAACCGTCGAGAATATGCAGCTAATGTTGGAGAATGATCCTTCTTGTAGTGTGACGAAACGCATCCAGAATGTGTAAACTGCAAGACAGCGAGTCACAAATGCTCTTACAAGACTCCTGCGAGCACCAATACCAGCAAAGTCACGACCCCAGAATCGGCATTTACCAATTCACCAACTCCAACTTTCCAAAGTGACCCACAAACACCACAAGGGCCCTCATTGCAGCCGGAACCTCCATCATTACCTCCATCATTACCTCAGTCATATGTGAACTTCACACACCTAGAGTTGTTTCAGCATTTTTATAATGATCAAAACTTTCTGTGGGATGGGCAATTTCGAGGCCACAAGTCCAAGATAATCAAATATGCTTATGCCGCCCCGTTTCTCATGTACGAGCTTCTTGCTTGCTCAGCATTGCATTTGAGTACCATTCGTCCTGATCAATTCCAGTTTTATCGCGATGAATCTTCAGTATTGCAAGAACAATCAATGAAAATGTTCAACGAATCGGTACAAGAGGTGCACGATGACAATCTGATCCCGGCCTTTATGTATTCGGGAGTTTTGGGTCTTCATTTCTTTGCAGACACATTCTCTATGCCTGGTTCGGACTTGAATCAATTCATCGACAAACTTGTCCAGGCCATTAAACTGATGCGTGGAGTTCGGGTTTGCTTTACTGGGTGGTGGGATGTTTTGCTGCAATCCGAGATTCGTGATATTATACAATATGGTGATGGAGGTATGGAGCACACTGATGATTTTGTGGAGCATCTGCTCGTACTTCAAGCAAAGCTACCTGAAATTCCTGGTGTAGAGGAAGCGGAACTTGAGGTGTTGCTTGAGGCTGTTCGTCAGTTAAAATGGGTGTATGTATCCAGTCTCTTTAACATTCAAAATGGAACTCCTAGTCCAGGAATGGTTACATCATGGCCAATTACGCTGCCAGTGGAATTCGCAGATCTTATCGATCAGAGAAAGCCCGGCTCGTTGATTGTGCTAGCGCAATTTAGTGTCATTCTACATGTTTGTCGAGACTTCTGGGCAGTTGGCAATGCTGGGAAATTTTTGTTCACGGTGGTCGAAACTTATCTTGGTAGAGACTGGCAATCATGGTTGGAATGGCCTAGGTCAAAAGTCTTCGAAAGCGAAAGTGTTTGAGCTTTGCAAATTTGAATTGAACGAAGAAATGAAGGCTTTCAAGAAGGATCTCATGAAGCGTCGGCGCAAGAATGATTTGATGCGGACCGCACAGAGCGGTAACCTTCATTGACGCCATTGACTAACATGCATGACCGAGAGAACATTTCGAGCGTGTCTTTCAAACCATTTAAATTTGTTCACTAGAGATGTCATGGAACACAGTCCATATGGCCTCCTCGATTCAAGCATTCTAGATAAAGGCCCAGATATTCATGTAGAATCTTTCGTCCTTTTTGCTAAAACAATCCCAATATCAAAAAAATCACAAAACTTGCTAAGACAGAAAGACCATCCGTACAGATGTAGCTCCTTCATTCACTTCATTCTACAACCCTCCCAGATCAACAGTATCTAGAGCCATATATATATATATTAACCATCATACACCTTCATCAAAAATTATTCGCGCACTCAATCTGGATGAGCTGGTAGCTTCAATGATTACAGAGTCGAGGAAAATTGGGCCCGTGGAATAAGCCAAGTTCCAACCGTGAGGGTTTGAGCCCCTCCAATTCGTCAGAATTGACAATCCAGCTTCGACATAGAATAATCGTGTCAACCGATGTCTGGTGCCTTAGAGAGTTTAGAGTTGATATCTCTTTTGTAGATTTGGTTTTTGTCTGGAACGAGGATGGGATCTAGCAATGACTTGTGGGCGATTCATGATCAGGGCGACTAACAGGTGGTTGGTAGCATTATTATTTTTCTGATGTGGTGGACAGATATTTATGCCACCAGCACGTATGTGACTCCGGAGCTGGATGCACATACCGCAAGATAGCAATCTGCAATAGAAATAACCTGGATACCTTTTCGCAGCGGAGTTGCATACTTTCTACTCATAGCCCATGAGTATTCTCTGCTTCCCCAGATCAATCAAACCACACATACATCTCTTGACCGTTTTGTCTTGGCCAGTACGTGAAAATCTAGATGCAACATTTAACTCGATGTAAGAACAGCAGATCTCTGACAAGTGAAAGGGATTCCGGCCCCCTGATATTCTCTATTATGTAAAGTGGTGGGTGGTCCGGATAAAGTTACAAACAAGGAAGGGTAGCTTATCCACCACGCGCATGAAACGTGGAAAATTCCCACGGTCAGCAAGCTGTGCCGTGAGACGACCACTTTCACCACGACGTACTTTGTGAACACAACACCACTTCGACATCTCAGACCAATATTCAATACTTCAATCCCCCATTCTTCGACATGACAACAAGCCTTGGCCGCAAGCAGTATGGTATCATAAGATGCGGACGTGCTCGGCGTGCATACAAAGTCGACCCAAATTATTCAGCTGGAGACCCAAATCCCTGCAGAATCCTTCAGACTGGTGAACCATCGTGAATAGACCAATCATATCCAATGTCAGATCTTAAAATATCGTTGTGCAGTGAAGGATCAGTTTTGGAGCCGCATTCTTTCGTCTTATCTGTGGGTAGCAGAACCTTATAATGCCAGGGCTGAGATGTGGATTACCGACTTGATTGATATTTTCCTTATATCCCATTACTGGAATTCCATGTATGTTGTTTGTTGAAAATTCTGTATTGATTTTGAAAGTTCTTCGTTTTTTCATCTCCCAAGTTCGAAGTATTGAAAGAGAGAACTTTACCACCTATCGTGGTGTGTTGTCTAATAAATAGACAAAATGTCACAACATACTTACGATCCCATAAATACCTCTCCCCAGATCGAAATGTCCAGTCCCATTCCCACCAGCACACTGCCACCCTCTCCACCCATCCAAACCTCCAGCAGTAATCATCTCTCCCACTCCGACAGCGCCGCTACCTTACTTTCTCACGAGCAAAACTATTCACATTTCGAAAGTCATTTTCACAAACCCGAACAATCTTTTACCACCGTTCCTTATAAATCTAAGACCGGAAAACAATTCTGGAATATTTTGTTGAAAAGTTTGGCACGATGGTTGATTACGCTTGTTTTATGTATTGCTTATTTATTGGCGTTGAGGTTCTGGAATAGGAAGGGTACGGTGACAGAAACTTCCAAGAGAATTTTCAATGCAATCACCACGGGCATTAGTATTGCTCTGGGTATCAATATTGCTACTTCCTTGAAAGATATGGCGTTGAATGTGCGTTGGGCAGTTTTACATGCTAGGAAGAGAAATCTTTATGAAGTAGGTGCACAATCGTTAGTTCTGAATTTTGAGTAGTTGTTGATGAAATAGTAGCTTGACCTTACTTTACATGCGGATAGTTTGATGGATCTTGGAAAATTAGCTTTTGTTTCGAAGAGGCCGATGGTTTTCGGTATGGCTATTTCGTGGTTAATATTCAATATTGTAGGTTATGATATTCCCAAGTTGAAAGAGGAATTGAACTAACGAGCAATAGTTTGTACAAGCAGCCATTGCAGCTATTAGTCTAACATATGGTTTCGATACCAGCACAGAGAGCTACTTATTCACGCCCGGAAGTGTTACGATTCCAGATATGAAGCATTTCTCTAACACCACCAACCCCCAAATCGAAGATGAAGAATACACAGCTCACGCTTATGGGAGTTTAGCCTGGAATCTCGGAATCGGCAGCTCAATTGGAGATCTTCCCACTCAAGGAGAAATCTACCAAGGACTAACCAACAACTACAGCATATGGCAAGACGAACCGAACAACAAGATGGTTTTCGTATTCACCGAGTCTTCCTCTTCTGCATCCGCCCAAAAGACCGGTTCATTAAGCGTCTACACCAACCGAACACTCGAAATGGATTACTCCTGTTCCTCCTACAGGGTCACAAACATCGACGAGACAACCGGCTATTTCAACACCAGCAATCCAGACATCAATCCCGTCTATATAAGCTCCTGGGCCCACAACGCCACCACCTTCTTCACCGACATGGCCAATCTCTGTCCAGACATTCCACGCTGTTCTATCATCCAAGCCTTAGAAACCAGCGATATCAATACTCAATGGTACTACACATGCAACATCACACTCTCCAAAACCCACAACGACGAGAAAAACATCTCCTACATCAGCGACGACATGGCATGGATGTCCGCCGGCGCCATTGCAAACACCGGATACACTTATGATGTAAATTACCAGCAAACCAGTTCGTATCCGCAGAAAACCATCTGGGGCTCCCCCCTCCACGGCAACGCCTCTCAAATCGGAGCGCAAATTTCCGCCTTCGGACTCTCCGCCCTCTCAGTCGCCGCGGCGTTTAATCCATCCACCACCTATTTCGGACAGGAACCTCACACGGGCTTCGCGCTCGGAATAAACCATACGTATTTTTTCCTGCTTATTGTCTTTCTCATCCCGCTAGTGCAGTTTGTGATGTGTTTTGTGGTGGCTGTGTGGAGTAATTCTGTCCAGGTGGGTGATGATGCGTATATTGGGATGAGCTTGCTACTGCGCCCGATTGCAGATGCGTTGTTTGGGGTCAGTGGGGGGGTGGATAATCGCGCGTTCAGGGAGGCGAAGAAGAGGGTTTTGGTTAGGTATGAGAGGGGTGTGGATGGGAGGTGGGGGTTCGCTATGAGTTGATCTGGGGGAGGGGAGAGATTATGATTTTCTTTTTAGCTGGTCTGGGAAGGGGGTGTTTGGAGGTTTTGACTTTTGGCGGTTTGCACATTTGGTGTGATTGGAAGTTTGAAGGGATTCAATGGCATGCCATGCAATGGCATGGTATGAATCGGTTCAATTATTATATTACAATGTTGATCTATGAGGAACGCTAATACTTGTTGGTAGCTTCTATATATAAGATACCGTCACTATATAATATACAAATCTCATCTAATAAAGTCTATAAATTATGTATAGTCAAACTACAAGTCATTCTAATGACGCAAATATCTAACGAGATACCACTTCTCTCACTACGCGCCCGAAATCCTGACTCCCGGGATGCAACAACAGCTAGTGATCAGAAAACGGCGAATAGGAAATTCAAGGAAAGTTGACTGTTCAAAGATACGTAACATAATGTATAATATCATGTACATCAATCGCAAGAGACAGACGCTGTTCCCGAAGTGTTCTCGAGTTCGATCACAGCATTCTCTTTCTCGCCGCGCCGAGTTCGCAAGCTACCTGTAGCTCTTTCATTAGAAGTCTTCCCTCTAGCTTGAGAACTCGATCCTGATGTGATAAGATCTCCCTAAGGAGAATTCCTTTGCTTTTTAAGTGCAAATAATGTCCAATACTAATGAAACTGAATTGAGACATTCAACATCAGATAGAGAGTAAAAATTTTGTAAAATGCAAGTATCCAGGTAGGACATCATATGTAGACTCGATAAACTAGTACCTGCCTTGCACTTGGCTACTTTCCTCCCCTTTACAAGAAGGAGTACAGTACATTTGTCGACCCGTGACTGTTATCACATGACCTGACTAGAATTCACCAATCTTACTAGAGTTTACTCAGGACGCGACTAATGAACATACACGGCTTGTTTCAAAATTTTGATCACCCATCATGAAAATCACATAAAAATTATGTGTAATTGGATCAATACGGTGCTCAAAGGCTTCTCGTAGATGTTCTCAAGACAAGATTGTGAAAGATTGGAATTGTTGGGTACAGGACAACACGTGTGAATGTGCGCGTGATATTAGTAAGCAATTGATGTCGCCAAAAGCGGTGAATACTTAAAGTGGTTTTTGACGCGCGCTGGAGGTTTGTCGCGTTTTCTGCCTAATTAACTTTCACTGGCTAGGTTCACCAAGTCATATTCTCCAACCACGCGAGTATCTGCAGGACAAATTACAAATTACCCAAAAACCTTTCCAGTGCTCAAGTATCTTCTCAACGAACAGAAGATGGGTTTCGGTACAGCTATTTCATCTACACGATAGCTGCGATCTTGCAGCCATGGTACCGCCATCTTCAACTACTGCAAAACCAATCAATCCTGAGCCGAGACCTTCAACTCCTACTGAGCCTGAATCCAGTGAGCCGCGACCTTGGTTTCGATTCTTCTTGAATTCAAGAGACAAATCACCCCGAAAGCTTAAAGTTAATACTCCAGAGTCATCTGCGGATTTCACCAGTACACCATCGACGACCAGGAAGAAAGTAGTCTGGTCCGAAAAGTACGATTACAAAGATCCTCCCAAAATTATTACCGATCGAAAGACACTATCTGCAGTTCTATCGCCTTTGACACCATCAGCGGAGCGAAAAGCCACGAAATCAATCCTGAAGACACACCATGTCCCTGACCCTACACAAGATACTGTGCCTTCCGAAGGTAACGACACGACATTAACCTCAAAACCTCCGACACTCGACGGCAGAATGTTGGAATCGATATCGAAACAATTGGCTGGGAAAGACAGGGGATCGAAACTAGATGCATACGCGACCTTATCGGGTGCCTTGAAGGCTTGCGACAATGTTCCGGATAGAAAGGCTTTGTCGGATAAGATGGATTTGATACTTCAATTCATGAAGCGGGATCTAAATGCCAAGCTTGAAACTGGAGCTCTCGATACTCAACTTGTGAAAGAGGCTTTAGTACTCATGTCTAGCTTTCTCTATAAGAAGTCAATCTCAGATATGTTGACCCCCGATTTCAATGGCTATATTGTGGACTACGCCTTGATGACTTTTGAGAATCCTGGAATGTCAAAGGAGATTGTCAGACATCTGATGTTTATAATTGCACAACAAAAGTTCTCGGCAAGGATCATGACAGCGGATAGGGTTACAAAACTGATATCTGCAGTCCACAATATTGAGGATTATGTGCGAGGCAAGAGCATCCTAGAACAGCGCATCAACATCTACCGAACTTTTATTCGACAATCCAGATCTCATATGATTTCTAATTCAGACTGGCTTGGGGATCTCTTCAGCGACATGCTCAGCAGCTATTCAAATATACAGACTGCTGCTATTGCGTTTGGTGAAGAAGCTGGCCTTGAACTTGGGACGGAGAGCAGAATTTCTTCAAAAGTCACAGAGATATTCAAAGGATCGGATGGAAAGGATGTCAAGTATGTGGAATTTCTTGCCGATAGACTGCGAAATATGGCAAAGAAGCCTTCAAGCTCTACACCCCGTATCTGGGCGGCCATCATACTGTTTCTCCGTGCTCGACCTAAACAGCTAGAGCATTGGGTATTTATCAAGACATGGCTTGACGTGATCAAGGTCTGCTTCAATTCCAGTGACCAAAACACAAAATTAGCGGCAAATCTGGCATGGAACCGCATGGTATTTGTGATAACTCTAGAGGAAAAGGTCTCATTTAGTATGATTAACACACTCAGCCAACCCTTGATCTTACAACTTCCAAGAAAAGATGTTCGTAGAATCTCAAACTCCGACAATCTGCACCGCAAGTCAACTCTGAGCAGTATATGCAATTTATTTTACTACTCGGTGAAGCCAAATACAACCCAAGCCCAGCTTGACACATTCTGGGACACATATATAATTCAGATCGTCCGAGAAAAACTCATTCCCACTGATTTCGTGGAAAATCCCGCATTGGCTAAGCAGGATTTGGGTGACGCGTGCAATATCCTTTGTGGTTTGTTCAATGCACATACCCAACGACCCTGGATACCAACCCGGGCTCTGAATGATAATGCTATCACACCTCGAGAGCTTCCAGGACTCGATCCGCGATGGCTACGAAAAAGTGCATCTCGAGTGTTCTCTGTTCTGAGTCCAGTTATGGAGCTGCTCTTTTGGGAGTTTCCTCTTCCCAAAAGCAGAATATCACTTCTATGGGAAACTTACATTTTCTCAATCTCATCCGCAGCGGCAAAAGAGGTCAAAACTTCGAATGATACCATGTCATGCCTTGCTTTTCTTTTCAGCACATTGTACAAATTTTGGCAAAAGGGGCCAGATGGCTTGCATACATTGATATCTCATCGCAAAAACGAAGCAAACTTTTTGGCTAGCTTTCAAGTTATTGTAACTACTGCTATAAGTGGCTTGGGGGTATTACCATTTACCGAAAGGCTCCTGTCTATGGGGCAACAAGATGATTTCATTGTCGTTGCGACTCCTTCACATCGACCCGGAAAAATAAAGGGCGATATTAGGTCACCACTTCACCATCTATTCCTTCTTCTTTCTTGCCCTCCTCCCGGCTTTAAGCATGGTCTAAAATTCTCAGAAATGGCCGTAGCCATACTTATGCCTTTTTTCGAAGCTCGACGTTCGAGTAAGGCTAAAATGGATTTGATCAAGGATCTTTTAGAAATTCTGCCCGCGGATAATACTGAGTCGTGCGGAGCTCTTTGGTCAGTTCTTGCAAAACTTGCTACAGCGGCGATAAATTTTCGAGACGACGGTGTCGTGACCAGCACCATTCATGATTCTCGTCCCCTTGGTGCTGAATATCGCAGTGTTGCAAAAATTCTCGACGTTGGGATTGACCTGTCACCAAAGGAGCCTTTGGAAGGATGGGAAGATCTTTTTCAAGCTTTGGCAACATCTGCTACCACCGATTCGGGGCATGGAGGCAGGGCCATCGTCGTTATTGAGCCAATAGCCAAGGCTTTGGCCTCAAATTGGCGATCGGACGACGAGCATTTTGGTAATAAAGTAGCTTACTGCCAAATTCTAGTCAAAGAAGCATCATACCCAAAAGACCGACAAGCCTTGGACGCAGCTCGGAGGCGTCTTTGGGGAAGTGCAACTGCTGGTCCAAAAATTAACATTTTCGATCCGTATTCCCAACTATACCAATATATTTCTCGGTGCTTGAAGTATTCATATGCCGAACTTTCATCAAATGATCATATCGCCATATGTGGTCTACTTGGTGAGGTTGAAGCGCTTTTAGTACGATGTCCAAAAGTTTTGTTTAGCGAAGCTTTGACCCAGCTTCAGAGTGGGATTGTTTACTGGATAAGCGATGAAGAGGGAAAACTGCATAGTGGAAGTGATGTGTCCCGAACCGTAAGTTGGCGTCTCCCGATCAATCAAATAGAAATGCTAATTATCTAGGTCAATTCTCTTTGGAGTAAGATCTGCTCATTGTTGGGTTCAAACGATTTATCAAAAATGCTGAACGACCTTGAAACATTATTGTGCGCTGGCTTAGGAAGCAAACGTGCATTTATTGCAAACTCAACCATAGAAATGTGGAAAAATGCATTCAGTTCCTTCAAAGGTGAATTGCAGTATCCTCCTATGATCAAAGAAGTTTTGTCTAGACTCCTCCCGATGACGGACCTCTCCCTTGCATCATTATCCGAAAGCTCCGAAAATCAGATATCAAACAATCATAGGCAACCTCTCGATATTTTTGATACGCAGAAAGACACCAATATCTCTAATGAGATCAATCTGCCGAAATTCTCGAACAAAGCTCCTTCGTCCAGTGTAATTCAAACACATAAACAAAAATCGATAGATTCATCCCCACGAGTCATCATTGAAGCCAGCAAGGCAGCATCCCGAAAGAGGTCTCGTGAGACAACCCCGGAACCTGGGAAAAGAAATTCAAGGAAGAAGGGTTTCATCGCTAAGTTACGACATGACGACTCCCAAATTCAATTCGAAGCGATTGCTGGTTCATCTCCTTTTTCGGAAACAACATATGACTCACAAATTTTGACCGAACGGCAGAAAGAGGTCAGAGAAAGACAAGCTGAAGAAGCAGCCATGTTCTCAGATATCAGGTCTAGCCCTCACCCGAGCTCAAAACTAACTCCCAAGCATGTCGATAATGACATTGAACTACCTTCCCATCACTCTGCTTCAAAGTTACTTCTAGAAACACCAGCCAACAGTGAAAGGCAGAGCACCCCTGATACTAAAATCGTCGAAAACCAGGATACTTTCCTAACATCATCGCCTACTCCAGCACGTCGTACACTTTTATCAAAAGACTCCTCTCGCCCTCCTTCTTCGCCAGCTGTAACGGCTGATTTAAAAAAGCGGCAGATACAATCACCTAAAGATAGTGATATGACAATCACGTCATCCCCACCAGAAGCCAAGACAAGGAAAAATCTGCCGCGTAACGTTGTAGATGAAGACGAGGATGAATTTGGGCAATCACCTTTACCGCCATATCGATCAATGTACCAAAATGCTTCGATGCTATCCACTTCGTCCGACGAGTTCAATGTCACCTCGTTTCCTAGTCACTTTCCGGATGAGATTAACAACAATGCAACCACTAATCGCTCATTAGATGCTCCTACACAAGTCGATCCATACGCTTTTGATTTGGGCCAAACCATGTCTACATACAGAAGTTCGCCTAGAGATTCAGATCTAGATGAAGAGATGGACGCAACTGTTGAACTTACCAGTAGCGAAGAGCAGGCAAGGGATGAAGAGCTTCAGAAAATATTTGCTGAGCACAGAACTAGCAAGGCTTGGAGTATCCAAGTTGCGGAGACCTTTATGGATCCGGTTAAAACTGATAGGGCAACCCTACCATCGACCCCAAGGCGAAGTCAACGTGGTGTAGCAACGATGCTGCCAGCGCCAAATAACTCGAAAGGTTATGGTCTTGACACCAGGCCAAGTGTAGTACATTCTGACAGACCTATGAGCGACGATGAGACTTTTGAAGATGCTGTATCTTCTCCACGAAGACTGCCACCTAGGATACAAGAGTTATCGATGCTATCTTCTATGCTAAACGGCAGTTCTTCTCCTCTGAGCGATATCGACGAATCTAGCTATATCAAACTTGCAAAATCTGTAGATCGGGAGCTAGCTGAAAATAAAGATGGAATTCCTCGTCAAAACAGGGCATTAACAGAACTAGCTACCACCCCTGTTCATGCCGAGCCCATTCACAAGATTTTGAGTCCAAAACGTCGCTCTCCAATACGCCCTGTGTCTCAATCGTCGGCTATTCAATCTGTCATTCCTGAGACTCCTGCACCACAGTTTTTGAAAAGCGATGGAAAAGAGAAAGTGCTGCAGAGATCTGCGACTGACGAATCTGAACCCGGCTCTCTTGTTATTGCAGGGCAGCAGCAAATGCGTCCAACCAACACGAGTAGGAGTCCAAAGGCATTCAACCCTAAGAAAACGCCAAACAAAATCAAGGTTGGGTATGGAACTGAAGGAAATGATGGTGGTGTTACTCCAGCGAAGAAGCGAAAATTCGACGATGCCCTTGAAGATGGCAGTTCGGTGCTTGACAGTCAAGAGGCATCCCAGGATGGTACGTATAATATTCTCTTTATGTGGAATGAAAGAACACTAATTGATTGTACAGTCTTATCAGTGCCACCAACAAAGAAGAGAAAGGGTCGTCCCCCGAAGACACCAGAACCTGTTGCAATACAGAGTATTTCTGAAGCCCAATCTACTCAATCTCAGCGGTCTGAACGAGCCACTCGAAGAAGTACACGATCGTCAAGAGCTAGGAGCATGTTTGAGAACAATTCCAGCATTAGTGCATCTAGAGAATTCAGCTCTGCCCCAGATATCACTGAGATTAGTTCGTCGATAGTCGCCGACGACCGCTCTACTATGCCAGTCTCTAGTACTGAAGCTGTTGACGATATCACTCGCGGCAATTCAGAACATGTGGATCAAACAAGTTCAGCACTTGAGCAAGCCGATGAACCAGAGCTAGATTTTGTGGAGGAAACTTTACTACAATCGCAAATAGCTGAGGAGATGGAGTTTGGATCACAGAAGGCTAGGAATGATCAACAGGAGAAAATAGTAGAGCCTGCTACAGTCGCTCCCACATATGAAACTATAAAGGAGAGGCTGCTGAGCTTGGTTAAAGATCTTGATGTGGCTGCTTTGAGCCGCAAAGAAGTTAACGAGATTGAGGATGTATTCATGGATGCCAAATCAAAGCTGTATGATGCAGGCAAGCGAGGGAGAGAAATGGCTGATGACTAAGGAATTTTGCATTGCCATGGCGTTTTGCTTATGGTTGTGGTTGGCTAACACGTGTCACATGAAGACATACATGATATGATTGCATGGAGGAGTTTCGGTGGATAATTTGTAGCTTAGATACCAGAAATAATACCAATTATGCTGCACATATCATATGTATAATTTTTACTTCATCGTTCCTCTCTAGTCCTCAATTACTCAGTATTAGATGGTGCATAAGAACTTGATTTGCCTATCGTACCTGGTAGTTTTCCGATAATCGGCAAGGAAATGATGCATTTGAGTCCCAGTTTGATATTAATTCGCCCTTTATCTTTGCCCTCTACTTGCTGTTCCATTTAATCCGTTCAGCTCCTGCCAATATAGATGAAACCAGATTATATATACCTACACCAAGCAGCATCTCTTCTTTGCCCTCGCCGTCGCCCTCAAATGCCCTTTTGTCCATTTCCGTACATAAATTCTTAGACCAATCATCATTTGGCCTGATGTAGTCCTTGTTGTTGATCAACCCACTTTTAGTCTGGTTTCTATTCGTGCCTAATCTATTTTCAGCTCTCTGATCTTGGATCCCCTGGTCATTCTTTCTTGTTTCAGGTTTCTCGCTTACATCCCACATTTTGGCGTGGTGTACTAGATTGTCTTAGGTAACTCCCGTCAATTGGCAACTCTAAGACTCGTCCCTCACTTCAACACTTTACACCGCACCTGAATAACTTCACAAGATACTCATCTCTCAGCTTGTTATACACAGCTGATACAAACGCGCTTTACGTTGGTTTCATTCCACTTGCAGTTACGTTACACACACAGAAGTATAAATACATCGAAATATCCCACCTGGTTGATAAGATCTCATCCATAGCTAGCTTCTTTCATCGATCAATTTACCCCTCATTTGACCTAACAATACCCAACTCAATCATCCACGCAACAATCTCAACAATGGACCGACCCAAGAAGCCATCTGCTCTCTCTGCCACTCCAGGCCTCGCACCACACGCCCAAATAAATACTACTCATTCCAATTCCCGTGTCTCCGCCGTTCTCCCCACCGGCGAATCAGTCGAAATCCTTCTTTACGGCGCCACAATCATTAGCTGGAAAGATGCTGCCGGAACCGAAAAACTTTGGCTCAGCGAAAAAGCGGCGCTCGACGGTACAAAGGCTGTGCGTGGTGGTATCCCTCTAGTATTCCCGGTGTTCGGAAAGGTAGAGGGCGAGGAAGGTAAAGCGAAGGGTGTCGATACTTTACCTCAACATGGTTTTGCGCGCAATTGTAGATGGGAGTTTTTGGGAAAGAGCACTAGTGAGAGCAGCACTACTAAGGGTGGTGATAGCAGTGTGAAGCTGGACTTTGGTTTGAGTGCCAGTAATTTACCGGACGAGACACGAAAGTTGTGGGGTGGCGAGTTTGGGTTGATTTATAGTGTTACGCTCGGCAGAGAAGGTCTTGCGACTAGCATGGTGGTTAGAAATGAGGGTAGTACAGCTTGGGAGTTCCAGATCTTGATGCACACTTATTTGAAGATCCAGGTATGTTTATTTACACTAATCGCTCCACAGGCGTCATATGCTAATGTGCGATCAACAACAGGATATCTCCCAAATCTCCATCACAGGTCTCGAGAATGCTACATATGTCGACAAACTCACCGAACCAATTTCTACAAACACCGCTCCAACCGATCCTCTCACCATCTCTGCCAAAACCGATCGTGTTTACACTCCTGCCGGCGGTCCATCCACTGAAATAATCGTTTCCGAGGGAGGAAAAAAGAAATACACAGTCGCGAGAGATAACATGAACCAAGTTGTCGTTTGGAACCCTTGGATCGACGCCAAGGATATCGGCGATTTTGCTCCAAAAGATGGATGGAGAACCATGATTTGTGTCGAGGCTGGATCTGTCAGTGGATGGCAAAAATTGGAGGCCGGAGAGACTTGGGAAGGTGGCCAAATTATCACAATTGCTAACTAGCAATTCATGGGTGCAATGAATAAGCTACCACGCATGTAAGCATGTTTTTGGACGAAAATGGGAGTGAGTTTCTCTATTTGAGCGAGCTGAAACTTGAGGGCGCTATTTTGTGCTATGCAACGTAATGAATGCAATATTTGATGAAATGGGGAATCTAAACCGCCTCGTTTGGTAGAGATCTCGTTAGATAAAGGAATCAATTTGGTACTCATAATTTCTAGTCCTCTGCTATCATTCTTGAAGCAAATGTGTACTTTCAATATTTGACTGCAGGCCTTTCGAATCCTAGAGTAGCACTACATCGAATTCCTAAGTGGGAATCTTGAGAGGATAAGTACTTCGAAATGCGGATGCTTGGATAATCCGCTGATGGCTACTATTACACTGTAAAAGGTGGAGTTTTACAAGAGGGTGGGAATTTATAAATTGTTGCAAATTACACGGGATTCGGGTACCTGGAAAAATTAAGGCCTTCTCTGTCAAGATCTTTACCCGGCTCTTCAAGGCAAATTCGAAGGGACTTGTTCCGTGGCATCGGTGAGGAGTGAATATATCCGGCTATTTGAGGAACTGAGAACTATTCTCCGAAGTCTAAATTGAACTGTGTTTAGAGGTTAAACAAGCTTTTCCTCTTGTACAGGAGTTCTTGTCCGTCGTGACTCTATATATGAAGTTCCACAAAGTATGGCGGAGTCGCATCTACTTGCTAGATTGTTGTTCTTTTGGTTCGTCGTTGTCGTTTTGGATGTTTGTGATAAATCTTTTTTTCGTTATGAGGTTGTTTGTGTTTTGTTGGCAATTTTACATTCAGACTACTCTTTTTTATTACTCAGTCTAACCTTTAATCATTAGATTTGAAAAGGTTGATACTTCATCAAGATTACGGGCCAAATTGGTTGGTGTGTGGTATGAAGGGATTCTCTCTTCCTGGCAAGTTTTGAAGTCGTGCTTCGAGCCTTTGGATGACCAACAGTCCTGTTGTACACCATTCCTCATTGTACGAGTATGTGCAGAAGAAATGCCACTTAATGGAGACTCTTTTTACAGGTTGAGATTGACTTCGGCGGTAGCCAATGAAGGGTATTCTCTATCTGCTATAACTCATTGATTTGGATAACACGTGAGCTTAAATCAACTATAGCTTTTAGAATTACAGCAATTGGAAGCATCCATCACCAATTGTGATTAGTCTGTTAAAGCCTAGAAACGTGTAGATCTTAGGATGAATCAACGTGCGAGAAAACAGATCAACATCCAGGCAAAAAGTTTACTCGACTAAGGCACGAAGTCTCGGTAGATTATTTCGCTGATCATTTCTTGTGCTCTGAACCTTGATCAGTTGGAGCTCAGAACTGTGGGCTGAAGTTTGGCAAAGTTCACATTGGGCAGAAGGAAAAGTAACAGTAGCTTGTATGGTTTGTTGACAGCGTCTACTTTCTTTTATCGCCACCTACCTGCGCTTACAAAATGTCGAAATGTAACTTTCACTGTCACTCCAAATATTACGCTATTTGTTTCTAAATGCATGGGTTGCAGAGCTATGATAGTGTTATAGTAGGCTGCGCAATGGGTACCTACGGGGTCAATGATGGCCATGATAGATAATCTTCAGGTGTTCTGTCGGCGGTGTGGCTGAATCAAAGTCTGGGACGAATAATCCACAGAGTGTTTACAGATTATCTGTAGGTACCTATTTCTATATTCCGTAATAGATATATGTTCTCAATTAAGGGGGCAGGTCAGTGGAATGCATGTATTATTGACTATGTAGAATTGTAGTAGTGATCTAAAACTAAACCAGGAAGTGGAAGATATTACACAGTGCACGTGCCATTTCTTTCCAACAATATATTATAATGAACTCGTAGAATTAAGCAAGACTAAATTATGCTCCATATTACGTCATCGTCTATCTCTATAATCGCACCATTTCCATATTTGCAGATTCATAAAACCTTCTCTGATTGGTTTTGAATAATGTATAAAATCGGGTTTATCATGGCTTTTTCGGTTGCTACGATGATTCGCGGTGCTTTCTCTTTCTCTTCTCTTGTTAGATCTCTTAGAAGTGAGATTATCGTCTCACCTATTTTTTATCTCAATAAGCTTAAAAGGGGATAGATGACTATTTATAGGAGGGTAATAAACTCAAGTGAGAGAATCAAAGAAAGTAGTGGCATTGCTTCAATGAGAGCTTGACTTTCTTCCCTTCAATTATAACCCTCTTGTCTTATATAAGCTTACGTCCCCTGACGATTTACTAAGGGTTTATTTGACTCCATTTAAAGTTGAGTCCATGGGAAACTTCAAGGTGAAAACATGAATATAATCACCACAGGATTTACTCAACGAAACTCGACGTTAGGCAGGTGTCTCATCAATATGAATAATAGCTCAATCAAAATGATCACAAAAGATTGGAGCGATTTCGAGAAAGAACAGTTTACGATTTTTCAATAAGACGAGTCCGACAGGACAACCTCAAATTCTCAAGAAATGGAGGTCTTTGCATGGTCTGCTGTTGTGAAGAAATAAATCATTATATTTATCATTAGAATTTCAAAGTACGCAGCACTGTCTTTTGGCTGTAGGATTTGAATTCGCGTGGTACGTTCTATGTGTAAGACATGGCTAAGTCTTTGGCCATCTCAAGGGTGCCATCTTTTGCACATGGCAACACTGACTTGGATTATATCATCAGCCTCAACACCGTTACAGAAGACCTATTGTAACCCTAACTCTGGAAATTTCTTTTCAATGTGCCGATGAGTCGGCAAGGTAGTGGCCAAAAACTACACCCCCGATGAAAACGCCAGCCAGCACACTCATAAAATATCCGACATTCATGGTCATTACCGCGATCATTCTGAAATAGTGTTAGCATGTCTTTTACAGATATATTTCCGAGAGTGGTACTACATACATTAGATATCCCACGCCTGCAAGAACAACGTCCATGAATCCTAACAAAATCGCCTCTCTTGCTCGCCATTGACGGCGAACTGACTTTCCCTCGCGGTGCGGCTCATAGACTATTCCACCGCTGCGGCGGGTATCGGCAGCAGCCAGCAGCTGATAGAAATGGACTCGAATAGCCAACAGTGCTCGAAATATTGCTGCAAATGCGATCAAGAAGATGCATGTGCCTGCGTACTGGCCCATGGTAGCCGGTGTCCAACCCATTGAGAAGAGAGGTGTGGTTGAGGAGGTGAAGAATGTCATTGCCATAGAGTCCATAGTCATCATTGTATCGGATGACATTGACATCGAGGAACTGGTTGAGCTGGCCATCGACATTCCTGACATTGTGCTGGTTGCTGACATCGACATGGCCATGGAGTCTGTTGAACTGGCCATCGACATGCCTGACATAGTGCTGGTCGGTGACACCGACATGACCATCGAACTTGACGAGCTGGCCATTGACATATCCATAGTTGGCTGAGTTTGCAAAATGTTAGAATTCGAAAGTGATTAATCAATGCTTTGTTCGTCTCTACCACTTTTAGAGATTCTTATTATCATCCGTTGCAAGACGCCCAATCCCCACTTAATACCGCTTACCCAGTTATCCTTGTCATAGCTCAGTGATGGATCTTCCTAATCCGGAAGAAACTTGCTCAAACTCCCTTACACCCCTCTTCTTATTGGCGAGGGTCTACTGAACTTGTCTTGAAGTAGAGATTTGATCAGTTTGCGCGAGTTTGAGTGAAATATTACGCGCGCTAGAAAAACTCGACTGACTAATTATTGTCTTCGCTAAATCTACGTAGGACGGGTCGTTATTCTCCTAATGAAGTGGGTTCGGAAGCTTGAAGGTTTCTGATGCTACTTGACTTGACAATCATATTCCTTGGATTAATAAGCTTTTTCTTTCTATTCATGATTTAGGGCCGTCCAGAATAACTCTATCTATTTCAAACCAGGACGACCAAGAAAACGAGCCACCAAGGCAGTCGACGTCTTGAACTTCCCGCAAAGAAAACTAAAACAACATGGCTGCATGGATACCTCAACCTGTTATGTTCGAGTCCGGCCGAGCATTCGATTGTGAAGGCTTTGATTCCGACCAGTGCCAGTATTATAAACACCCGTGGCGCAATTGGTGAGCCCTATACCTTCTACAAGATACCACTCAGCACCAAGAATTTACATTGACAAATGCGCCAGGTATGTGGCAGACTGGACATACGCCCTGCCAACAATAGCACTCTTCATGTGCATTATCGGCATTTTCATAATCGGCTATATCTTGACACAAGTTCTTGCTTTGTCCCACAGACCTGAGCCTTTGATATGGCGAAGGGGCGTTGCATTAACTCGATACTTGACATACCGAGGTTTTCGCATCGAAAGTTTAAGGTGGAACTCTGCGCCAGTGGGTGTGCTATTGTTGGGAGCGATAGGGGCCATATATTTTTTCTGTAAGTTAGATGCTGATTTGCAGCTAGCTGAGAAACATAAGGACTGATCTCTTCTAAAGGCATGGACTTGATACCATCTCCATATTATTGGCCAGGTTCGGACACTGTTTGGGGCGGCTCGCCACCATTAGGTACCAGGTCTGGCTGGCTGGCGTTAGCTTGTATGCCCTTCGTCTTGTACGTCCATCTGATCAACGATGCGAAGCCATACTAATGATGCGTAGTGCAACTGCAACCAAGACGAATTGGATAACATTGGTGACCGGAGTACCCTATGAGAAGCTCCAGGTCTTTCACCGGTGGTCTGCGTATGCTTTCCTCATCCTGGCGTTGATGCACACATTTCCATTTATTGTTTGGCATATTCATAATGGCGACATGGTCAATCAGTTCACTGTGAGTAACATCTTCGAATATTGGACCGGCGTTGTTGCGCTTGTATTCCAGGCGTGGCTCACATTCGCATCTTGGGGTCCTATTCGGTAAGCAACCTTGATATAAAATCATTCCACAGACGATTAATCATTTACTAGAAATCTCGGCTATGAGTTTTTCAAAGCATCACATTTCTTATCGGCTGTAGTGTTTATGGTGATATTTTTTTGGCACTGCAGCGGTACACTAACATCATGGTATGCTCTGTGAAGCAAAATTTATCATCAAGAATTTCCTAACAAACTGATAGGGACTATTTTGTCGCAACAGCAGCAGTGTACGTACCTTGTTGGACGTATCCTTGGCTTAGGACCTTGTTCGAATACGGTACACGTCAGAAAGCAGAAATCTTCATTGAAGACAATGGATTCACACGTATCACAATACCAGCCAACTTTAAATGGCAACCGGGACAACATTGTTTCTTGCGGTTCCGCGGCTTCGGTCTTCATGCTTTAAGCTCTCATCCATTTACCATCTGCTCGCTACCATCTACATCCATTAATAAACCGTCCGAGCTTACTTTCTACATCCGCCATCAAGCAGGCTTTACAGCAAGGCTGTATAGCCATGCAATGAATCGCCCAGGCGTACAGGTACCTGTGTTTGTTGATGGTCCCTATGGAGGTATAGACAATCAGAAATACTTTAGCAGCGGTCGTCTTATTGTAGTTGCTGGTGGCTCAGGAGCTGGATGGATGCTTCCTTTTATCGAGCAGTTCCTACAATATCAGTCTTCGAAGGGGGTTCCCGAGCCTCTGGCTGACGAAACGAAAGAGGACAAAGAGACCTCTGACAAGCCATCAAATCAGCGAGATCCTCGTAGCCCCCAATCATTGCGGGTCATACTATCAACACGAGACATAGCGACTCGCACATGGTTCCATACAACTGTTAACAAGATGTTATCGGACTACCAGTCGCTAGGGACACACATAAGTGTCGAGGTACACGTGACTGGCGAAGCTGAGCCTATGGGGCAACCTCCAACCAAATCTGCTCCAGAGCTCGAACGGTCCGATCTTTCATTAACAGAGAAAGACATCATCAGTAAGCATGCAGGAGCATCTCGAAATTCCGACGCAAGTGATGAACCGAAAGATGAAGTGCGCGGGCGCCCAGATTTACCTTTGATCATCCGAGAGGAGTCCGCGACAGCGAGAGCAACCGGACAGACAGTAGGCGTCTTCGTATGCGGACCGCTTGCTATGCAAAATGATGTGCGCAATGCTGTCGCGAAAGAGAACTTGAGTATTGTAAAGAGCCCAAGCTCTGGTGGAATATACTTGTATTCTGAACACTTCTCGTGGGCATAAGAGAATATAAACCGACAAGCTCGGCATCTATAACTAGTTTTTCATCGATATCAATCACTGCATAATCTCTCACTTCTTAAGGGCATTCCTTGTTAGAGAAATGAGGATGGACACTACCGTACAGCAGCCATTAAATCCAGTATATACAGGTACTTTTTACTCTGACTTAATTCCACTTCTCAAGTCTTGATAATTCTCTGCTGTGAAATTCTCGGCACGAAGTCCACTTTCGATGATGTCCTCTTTTATGATTGGCTATTTGACCTCCAGATACTACTCCCATAACCCATGGGTCATTTTCAAGATGCGAAATGTGTTGCTTGTCGAACAATCTGCAACCGGATAATGGTTAGGTAGGGCGTGTTTCATGCTTCGATGGCTATTGTAGTTGTCTTGAAGACCATTGATATCTCCAAGTAGTGTTTTATGTAATTTATCTCTCTGCTATCAAGACATATTACAGAGCGTGTTCTACCAGTAACTATGTTGGATTTTTTGAAACAGATCTGGTTATAATAACTCATTAAGGGGGGGGGGGGGGGGGTGGATGAATCTTAGGCCGAATTTTTCTCTCCATATGGTGGTTTATCAAGGCTACCTACTACATGCAGGATTTCAAAGATAATGTAGGACATTCTATTCTCAGAAATCTAAATCGTTCTAAAGTCAAGGCAAGGAATAACGTAATACAGCATCAAAGTAAGTGAGACCCAGAGCGCTTCGTTCCATACTATTACATTATGGTTGTCTACCTTGTGATTGCAAAAGCGCAATGCGATCGGTCATGCCTAACAATTCGTGGCATCGCTTAGCAAGATCCTTGTGAGGTCTTTGTGCCCGCAATGCACTCAAATATGCTCTATTCACAAACATCCGAGATTGCCTACTGAAAAAGCTACGGTGACTTGATATCCTATTATTCGAATCAGCCGTGATAAGTAAGACTGTTGGTGAGGAAGTCTTATATTGAAGTGTTGAGCTGCATACTCTGGATGATCATCCCACTTCTCTTTAATCTCATCATGGATACTCGTTACTTACCACTTCCAAAGCGAGTCTTGTCTCCCTTTGAATTAGAAATCCCCTGGCACAGACTCAAAGGTCGAGTGTACTTCATGTTGATAGAAGCTCAACTCATTATAACTATCATCTGTTTATTTCTTGTGGGATATCCTGCGGCTACCCGGAAAGCTCTTTGGGAAGAAGGTGGAGAACATGGATTTAATTCGGACCCTAAAATGCGCATCTATTTTTATGCAAATTATGTGCAACCGCCAGAAATTCCCTACATCTGGTCTCGACGGTATGTTGTGTTGTTTCTGATTAGTTGGCACGCCCCAGCTAACACCTCCTTTCTTCTTGATTGCAAAAGAGATCTCTGACAAAATTATTGAGCTCAGATGTACTGAGTTCAATCTGGCAGCTGGGATATTCGCTCTGTGTCTATTTCTCACTAGGCAGCTACTAGCAATGGCAGTTTCCATCAGCACGCGAATGGAAGTCTATCTGCTCAGCTGCGTGCTATTGTTTTGGACCATGAGCTGTATTGGCCAGAGATCACCCGATTATAGTGACGCTGATCATCCAAGTCGAATGCCATGGTATTTGGAACATAGCTGCAGTATTGCAAGTACGAAAAATCAAGCTGCGTGCTATGTTGCGCAAGCCTCATATGCTCTAACTATTGTGTTAATGTGAGGAAGTTTCTATCTACGTCAGGAAATCATGTCAAGGACTAATTGTTGGTTTTTGAGAACAGATTGTGGTACGCATCTTGGATTTTGATACTGGTTCTATATGAAGTCTTTGATTGCAGCATTAAAACATGTCTTTGTACTTCTAAGTTGTTTCCCAACGACTCGGCCTCTCACTTCTGCGCTGAAGTAGAAAGAGAACTTGATTCTTCCGACAGCGAAGGCCTATTGATGAGGGCCTGGGATGATTTTTGAGAGAATTGCAATGTTAACGACTGCAGTTATGTACAGGTTGCAAATTGATCTGAAAGATTTAGCGTATGAGATTTCATTTGTGTGATGCAAGGTTAAAGGTCGATCATAGAGAATTAAGCTGCGGTTCAACACTGATCACTTGCCTTCAAATAATCCGCTAGCTCATTTTAACTCTTTTTATAAATTATTTGACTTCTCGGAAGATGAGTTACTCAGAACGAAGTAAGGATAACACATGAGTAAGATATATATTTTTACTGGTATATTTCGACGGGTTATTGGTGATTTTCCTGATTAGACCTTCTGGGTGTAATTGCTTGCCAGCCATTCATTGATTCTTCTATATACCTTCTGAACTTTTATTGGCATTTCACAACTAACATTCAAAGAATGTCATTCATGTTCAACTCATAATACATCTCAGCTTCGTTCCTCCCCACCTCCCTCCATGTAGTGTCACCAGAATCCGATTAACGTCGGCCATTTCAACGTTTCAACAATTTGACTAACCACAGCAGACAGTTGCCTCTTCATTAACATTAGGTCTATTTCATTGTTAGCTCCCTTTTCAACCCAATTGCGAATGTGGCTAACCTTAAATCTATCGGTTCCCAACTGAACACAAAAGCACCTAGGAAAGCTCCAATTATGATGCTGATGATGATGTATCCATTATAATACATAGCCAACAACATAACGAAGTATGCGACTGCGAACTGCATCATATGAAAGAATGCTCTAATAGTCTGTTGCAAGAGATGGGGTCGAAAAGTTTGCGTATTGTTTTGTGAAGTAACGACAGTTTGAGTTGAGTCAGGGCCTGGTCCGTTTATCTTAGGGTCGATAGCTATAGCTACGTCGGACGTGATGTGCTGGAGTTGATTTCGTGCTTGACGGACGATGTAGCGATCGTATTCCCGAGACGCTCGACGAAGAAACTCGAGTGACATGACGAGTAGTATCACGCCAATGCAAGAGCCGGCAAACATTCCATTAGAGGTGATTTTCCATGTACTGGAGATAAAACCTGCAGAGTCGTCAATGATACTGCAACAGAAGATGGTTTGTAGTTTTATTATCTGTTCACAGGTATAAAAGGCAGAAGGAAACTTGACGTACATGAGTCAATGGTATACCAGTTCCAAAGCATCTAGATGAAGGTTATTAGACATAATTCGCATAACACTCGAAATGATAGAAAGCAATTCATAGGGTTCTCACAGAAATTTGACATCCGCCTCCCATATCCATGGCCGCAGCAGTGCTCTCTGCAGCCATCGTCCCAGTTGCAGTAGCAGTCGCCATCGCACCTCCCATGTCCATGCTTGATGTTCCCATGTCCATATTTACTTAAAAAGCGTTTCCCTTTGCCTTTTCGCTCTGCAGTTGTGTTGTATGTGAAAGCTTTGCGGCTTTTAGAAAAAAAACAAAAAAAAGACTAGACAGTCACCAGCATTTAAGAGAAAAGCGAGGATATCACAGGTCTCGCCGCGAGAACTTTTATTTCAATAAAGAGAGAATCTTGTCATAAGCGGTTTACCTAGCCAATCGGCCGCTAATCACTCGTTGGGTGGTTCAGGTTGATGCGCCAGTTTGAGCAAGATTTGATTGACTGTCGTGTTCTAAACGCCTGTATCAATGAGGCAGCCTTCGTCAGAGCAAGGGACTAGAACTCCAGGCTCTAAACATGATTGGCAGTTTCTGCCAAGAAATTGAGCAAGATTCTTCTGGCTCTGCTGTTGTGGGTCAAGGAAACCTTCTCAGCATTTTCTTTTCGGAGAAAAGATTCTCAGTCTATTCGTTGGCCAAAGGAGGGTATACGATTTTTTTCAAGCTCTGGATGATTCCTTTTGCATCAGCTATAGAGGTTAATGATAAAGCTAGATTCAGCTAGAGCGATGGTTTAACGAAGTTCTTCACTTGTAGATATTTACATGCGAATTATATTGATACGCCACCATATGAAGAAACCAGACACATCTATTTTCAACTATGAATGCCAATGTGTGATTTCAACTGACATACAACTACTAACCTGATCCAAACCATTAAGGCCAAAAACTGATAATTGACCAAAGATATATGAAGAATGAATGACTACAGGCTTTCGAGTGTTGACTTTTCGGAAGATGGGAGTATTTTTGGGAGTCAAGATACATGGAAAGAGATGTCAGTGATGAGACGAGATATGAAAGAGATGACATGCGAAATATTGGATGCAAGATAATAAGATGCTGTACTCAAAACTCCAGGCTAAATGTTTCAATCTAAAGTGTGCCATCCAGGTATTGTGACATCTAATCACAAAACGAAATACCCCCAGAAGTAACCGCCCTTAACCGTCTAATCCGCTAAGCGATCTATTTTCAATAGCAATATGATATTCTAATTTGAACCTCCCGGCGCTTTCACAAATCAACCACAATATCCACTGTCCCTTCGCCTTTCAACCTTTCAACTTCCATCCAGCCTCCCTCTTCAACACCTACAATCAAGCCATCTACACAACATCGCCTCCACTTGAAACCTTCTCCGGATTCCTCAAAATTTATCCTTAGCTTCTCGATACTTTCGTACCCAACTTCCCCTTTCTGGCCATCCTCATCCCATTGCATACCAATATGGCTTCCGTCTTTGTAGGCCTCTCCCATAACCTTCATTGTTTGCTTACCAGTTGCAGCTCCGAAGTGTATGACTCGCAATTGGCCATCCAAGGGCTTACTTTCAGGAGATATCGTGAAAGTTCGCTCAAGATTAGATACAAGTACTGAGAGAACGTATCCGTGCTCTTTTCTTTGTATGACTTCTTCTGTACCATCAGATCTGGTCAATGTGACAGAAGCTTTATACGCGTGTGGTAGAGCTCCATCTTTTGGAAACAATAAATCACCAGCCACCAGGTGAAATCTCTGGTCTCCATGTTTTCGATACTCGACTGTGTCGCTGTCGGCAACTAGAGTTGCATGTAGGCCATAACTGGCGACAACCGCACCATAGACAATATTGTTCGTGAGTGGTGTCTCTGTTTGACCTTCGTTCGTAATGGTTCGTGCTCCGGAAGAGAATTTCACACTGAATATCGGAAGTGGTAAAGGGGTACCACGAAGTAATGTCCGTAGACCCTGTATATATATTGACGGGATTGGAGAAGGTCGATGCAAAGAATGGAAGAGGGCGTTTCCTGTTCCAAGAGGAAGTTGAGATAATGTCGGTTTTACATACGACCTGTGCATAGGATGTTAGTAGTGAATAGCACAGATAGGTTGTGCGGAGAAGCCCACCTTGATTTTTCTCCACTCTCAAGCAATCCATTTATTGTATCCACCATCCCACCATCGCCACTTAACATCAATATCGATTGTTTTTTTCCCTTATTTGCGCCCCCCAGCAATGTCGAGCTTGCAAAATCCTTGACGGAATCTGCATTATCTGTTCTGATTAAGGTGTAGCTTCCTTCCGGCAATCCGACAGAGCCGAGAATTTGGTATAATACAGCGTCGTAAAAGTCTGGCGCCAATCCCGTCCCGGACAACGTTGAGATCAAAACGTATATCTGCGTTTCTGCGGAGCGAAGATAAGTTGGCAGACTCCTAACCAGATAACTTTCGAGACATTCTTGGGGAAGGTTGGTGGCAGATGTTGTCTTCAACTCGAATGGAAGTTTTTTGATTCCTCCTTCTGTTGGAAGCAGACTGAAGATTGTGTAGCCCAGACTACCATTGGGCCCCTCATTCTCCGTAACGCAAATCACATCTTCTCCCTGGATTTTCCCACCAGATATCCTGCCATCGATTCCGACAGCTCCTGACCATGTGAGGTCTCCATCCCGATAAGAGAAATGCACAGGGTCATCGGCGAGATAAGCATAGGTCGTCGCACTGCTATCAGTCACTTCGGTATCATTGTCGGAACTATGTGCAGCGTCAGAGCTAGAGGAAGGGATAGAATTTGCCATCTCGACAAGACGCTGAAATGAACCTGAAGGTTGTTAAGGAATGCAATGCCATGATGAATAATGTGAGCAATCCCGATTAAGTTTTGAACATGGGGGTGTCTCTGTCGTGATAGCAGATGAGGTGCTCGGCTTATTTATTTGGGTGGGGTTGAACCACCAATAAGGTGCTAAGGTAAGCCGGCCCTAGATTGGCCTATCATAATCTCTCTCTCTCTCTCTCTCTCTCTCTCTCTCTCCCTCTCCCCCGTACATCTTGGTCCATCATACCAAAATGAAATAGCAAGGCTTTCTGATATTCCCTTCAGTTGACGGTAAGTAAAGGGGTCAGCATTGCTAGGTGATCTTTTTCACCAATTTGCCGATCGTTTCCATTCTTACACGACGTGCGATGACCTCTCTTGCAATCCCGGGCAGTAAGTTGTCGATCTCGAACAGTTCATGCAACACGGCCTTTTACATTTGTCTACTACGAGATGTTGAGATCGACTTGCATATATGTCGTGAGCGCCTTGCGGGCGGGATTGAAATGTGTCAATTAGTCGAGGCATATTGTGTTTCTCACGAAGTCAATGGGTCTATTCCGGGTCGGCAGCTTTGCGCATGGGAGTGAATGGGGAGGAACCCAATTTTGAGGCCGAGGATCTTCCTGGCCCTTCGAACCGTTTCATCTGTTATCTAGAGGTTCTCGATGATGGTGTGCATCAGAATTGGTGATGGCCGGGATTGAGCTTAGTGATGAGTGTATCCTCACAAAACAGCGGCAGTCTTGCTATTCGTGCTCAGCATTGAGGAATGTCTCAATATTTATGGTGGCTTAGGAAGCTCTCCTTATTCTCTCGAAAGGGTTCATAGTGAATTCATTGATCAAGACACGCGAAGGTGCTCTTGCCAGGGGAGCCGTGAGCCCCTTTCAATGTGCATGCGTGGTTTTTTGATTTGGAATAGACAGTTTTGGGCTTGCAGAGTTCGGTTGATAAATCAAATGCGAAGAATCACGAATAAAAAGTCACATTTTGACAGGTCTCATATATGGAAAAACTTGTAGATAACGGAGGTGCTTATTAATTTCAAACAGGTCTTAATCTCATTCCTGGATCAACACATACTTTTAAACCTTTGAAACTTTCTTCTCCTCTGAGGAATAGAATAGAGCTGCTCCAACGATGAGCTGAACATAATTAGCACCATTGCTACAGGTCCTGTTTGGGGAGTACAGTTCTCTGAACCGAGAGGATGGGCTAGCAGGGGAAAATGAAGTTATTAGATAGGCAATGATATCAGTGATGGGTAATATCGAGCTTACCATTTGAATTACAAGACCGCGATCAGCCTCATAAAAGATCTGGTATTTAACCCGCTTGTCAACCGGAGTGCTAGGTGAGAGGGTACTAAAAAGCTACAACTGGCCGACAAAAAGACTGAAGCGAAGGGACCTACTGTATGATTTACTCATCATCAGTCCATCCATCATACATCTCGTCTAGAAGATTTCTACGCGGGATATCGATATTGAAATTATGGCTTTATCACCTTTATAGTGATCCCAGACTAGAAAAATGATAAGCACAGCCCCCAAACCGTAGAAAAAACCGATTATCCAGGAATCATCCCAAGCGAATACAATACCACCATTCCAACAAGCAAATAGAAGCATAAGATAGCAGGAGTAAGTATAACAAAGCTAGAAGATCCAGGTGTGTATCCAATGAACGAAAACGGACATGGAACGAGGTCTCGGATGTGATTGAGAATGCGAACCACAATCATAAACACCACTCACTACCTCTCCACCATCGGGAAGATCGAGGTGAAAGCTTAATAAGTTCAATATGCTCCAGAGCTTTGATTATAAGAGAAAGTGAAGGACTTACATCATCTCTAAGTGGCAAAGTCTATCAACAGGCCACCGAATAAAGAACCGCTGGTTAGCCCTCGCCACGGGACTAAAATCCTGTCCGTACCACTCAATACCATTCAAAGAATGAAAATTATCGGTTATGCGAGGAACAGCAGCGACAATAATGGTTCCAACAAGAAGCATGATGAAAAGAACTAAAGCTACAGCAGTCTTGAAAGCCCAATGTTGAAGGCCATTGGCCCAAACGGGCTCTGAACATGGATTCTGGATATAAAAAAAACACGCCAGAGGTTTTTTTTGCTTCTGCGCTCTGAATGCCATCAAGTTTTTCTTATTGGATAAAAGACTTCGAGGATGGATCTCCCTCTATCTTTTCTTGAGACTGGCGCATTAGATGGTTGCTTTAAAGAAGCTCGCTTTGGTGCCTCTGCTGATGCCTCTGTCGATAAATTTCTATCTCAAGATCAAGGATCGAAATTTTAACAACTGATACTTTCCAAGCTCGACAGAAGAGCGCTGATAAATACAAGAGAGCATGGACAATATCGCATTAAGCTTCATGACGTTTATATCCCTAATAGAGTAGTATAGCAATAATTAAACTATAATCAAGAAAAACGTCACCTACTCGAACTCTTGATTTCTCATTCAGTTTAAGCATTTCTTGCAAGATCAGTTTCCTTTCGTGTCTCGACTCTCTCTTTGAGATACCTCACATTCCTGACTTGTGAGAATGGACCATATACCCAGGAGTGGAGTAGATCATACTCAGATCAAAATGTTCACTTCACTCATCTTGAGGCCCACGATGACATACTTGACATGAAACTACCCAGTCAAGATAAATCGTCCGTCGATCTAAGGACGGGACCATCAGAATTGCTCTTAAATAATGAGAATTTTGTTTATACCCATCATATTTCTACAGCAACCAGGGTAAATTTTAAATCTGGTTGGAATAGTACAGCTGTTGTGAGAGACCAGCTGGTAGTGCTAATATTAGATGTTGGCTCTTGAACTCGTGTTGATGAGATTTAAGGGTGCTAGCTGAGAGCATGTGGATTGAATTAAGTAGTCGATTTGTGTTCCTACTTTCCGTGTATTTTCACGGGATGCTTAACAAAGATAAATCTGTTGTGGCATACATCTCTCTTGAATATATACCAAACTATTTCCTTGCAGAGCGTGTTGCCACAGATGGCAGGGTATTGGTGCATGTTACACAATTGGAGGATATCGTTGAGCAGTGAACATGTCGATAATTGGCCCAACCTGTCCACAGCAAAACAAGGTTGCGTACAGAATGTCTTGTAACGTCTCATAGATGTCTGGAGCAAGAGAATCAATAGCTATTTTGGTTGAGAAGAGTGCATGTAATGAATGCATCAGGACGTTCAGTTAACGCACTGTGTTTCGGAAGGCTGTGGACGAGAGCACTTGCGCATCAGCTCACAGCTCCGACATCAGTCATACACTGAAAGTCAAGCAGATTCATGGTCGAAAGTATAAATCCGAGTGGAGGAACCGCTAACCCCCTAACGTTGGAAAGGGAAGCAAAAATTGCGAAGCACGAGTTTGAAGTCGGTCATTGTCGAGTGGAAAGTGTCATGGGAGAAGCTCGGACTGAATAGCCCCATCGGCGTAATCTAGGACGTTGACAAGTGTTTGCATATAAAGTTATCTTTGATTACCTCTGTCGAAAACGAGAGTGATAGTCGGTAAACGTCCAAGTTAGCGGAACTTTATTAGCGACATGTGACTGCTCACTGATTGTAAGCAGATCATGTCGACTTTGATGTCCTGGGGGTGCTCCAATTGCGGCAATGATACAACACAGGTTCAAACGAATCCGTCTTGGGATCATCATTTAGCTGTGGTGGAATTTGTATGTATGAGCTTCTTGGACAATTGCTCCGTGTCATGAATTTGAGGGGTAGCTTGTTAGCCAATTGTGACTAGCCAGGCACGTGTCAGGCCAGCAAACTCAACGCATTCCAATTCACGATATAGAGTTTGAACAGGTCTCGGAATTGGCCCGAGAAAGAAGTGCTGTGTTTATATTTTGGCTTTTGACAGACTGATAATAATGATGATAATAATAATAATAGTTGCTTTTGGTGGCGTCATTTGAATCACCCGCACTCTAACCCAGGAATTTCGTGACTAAAGCTTGAAAGTATGTTAATTAACTCTTGCCGATTACCTCGTAATTGCATTCAACTTGTTTCCCCATAATCAATCCAAGACAGCGCGTTTCACTAATGCAGTTTCCCACCCGGATGTACTGTTTATATTGGACCTTTCGGGCCTTTCAGTCTGACCTTTCTTCTCCAGGTATTCTTCTCGTGAATCCCATCCTGATTGGGATATGTCTGGGGAAGAGAAGGGGAATGAATGGACGTCTTTCGAATTCTACCATCACGTACTGCTCTAAGTGGGGCGAACACGTTTTTGTCTGCTCTGCTCTGATAATCATCGTCGTTCCTGCATCGACTATAGGAATGATATACTTGCTAGCACACATACTACTTGACATCAGCACCTGCCGCGTTGCAACTCTTACTCGTGACATTTCCCAGATTTGCTCTCCCATCTCTGTTCCAACAGTTCTTGCCTAAAATTAAGTCTGAGATTATTTTGATTAGACATCTCGAATCCACGCATCCTGGGCAACGGCAGCGGCAGTCCTGATCGGCGCCAATGATAAGCAGTTTATCAAAACGTTTCGAGAAGATCGTCAGTATATCTGAGGAGCTCTTATCGTAAGCCCCTACTCAGCCCCGCCGGCTCTCACCCATAGAAAACGTGATTTGTCCACTTGCTGAGATTGTCGACAATCTTGATATTAAACGCTCCACAGCCGATCAGGAACTTGCAACTTCTTGAAACATGGGTTTTGACATGTTGGTGAGATTTACCTAGGAAGACCACGACATACGAGGAACAGATTTCTGATCCTAGCCGTATTTTCTTCCTCTAGCTGGACTGTTGGCATTAGTTTGACAGCAATGGGCTATTATTGTATTCGACAATTCGTGAAAGTCAAGAAGCTTCACGAAATGCTTGGTTAATTTAAGCATTTCAGACCTTGTTACACCTTATTCAGGGCTCAGGCAGGAGCAGGCATATTCCCAACTACCGCCTTGGCACTTGCGTGTCCCTAATATTTTCTAACAGAAACTCTCGAGGGTCTCTGGAAACATCTCTATGGGACCTAAAATAGCAGCAATTTGTATCAAACTAACCTTTAAATAAAACTGACATGACAGTCAGTCAGTCTCGTCGTCTCAAACCAGCGTGCCAGCCTCAATCGATAGTCTGTCTGATCATAGATCATGCCATCCATCACTGATCAGTGATTTTGCTTCATTTCCTGCTTTTATCCCGCTAATCACGAACTGCTTGCTATCTAGACATTGTCTTGTGGATCCCTATCACTCAAATTTACCAACAGATAGAGCTAATTAAATAAATCACCCTGATGGCCAGTCATTTCTCGATAGCAATACCACGTTCATTTGTAGAACCTTGAATTCCTTTCCAACCGCCCTTGCAACGAGGTGTATAACTTTATTAGATTCGCTGGTGGTCTCTCTGCACATGGGGATGCTCATCTTGGGATGCCTGGGTAGGCAGATCTACTATTTCTATCTGCTACATTCATCAATCCTCAGAACTTAGACGTATATAGATCCACTGAAAGCGACCCCCTTTATATGAATGAGCATAGTCGATGATTAACTTGAAGCACCTCGAATTTTCCAACCTTGAATTTTGGATTTTCTTTACTCTAATTTGATTATTCCCCATGGTTTAATTTAATTTACTATCTTGCACCAGTGCCACCAGAGACCAGGGACTATCAAACGCTTCGTCATCCTGTCCGAATTCATTCTCCATCGTCTCCACCTTTCTCCTATTCATTCAGCTATTTTCTCTCCCCATTTCCCACCTAGACCTTCGTCCGACCTTTTCCATCAATCTAGAATTCAGTCCTTATTCTTCTCTTTTCCTTCCTTTCCTTTCCTTTCCTTCACACCTTCATTTGTTATCTTGCGTTCTTGCTTTGCGGCTGCACTGCACTGAATTATATACGACACGAGCGAGTATACTGTTGATTGGGTGTCACTACGATAAGAGTCGCTAGCATCTACAGGAAGTGATTACCGAAGCCCAGGCGATAATCTCCACAAGAGCCCGACGAGAGCCCCCAAAATGCCTAGAATGCCTGTGCACCGCTTTCTCGCGGTTGCGACGATAGCATTTTTCCTCATTTTATCATACTACCACGAAAATGTTTCCCAGACTTTCGTACCTGCCTTTAGGGAAACGCCACAAGAAGAGAATGTAGCACCGCCAGAAAAGTCACAACCAACTGCAAAACAGGTTGCTCAAACTCATGAAACACAACAAGCTCAAATTGCACCAGTGGAATTAAACATCACGGATGTTGACGATGCTGCGTTCTTAGAAGATGTTCTAGCGAGGAACAATGTCGAGATGAACATCAATTATGCGATGAGAACTATACGATATGTCACAGACGCGAAGGAAAGACCGATGTTGACGAATACCAGCCAAGAATTGTTTCCTCGTGGGTGGAAGAAGATCAAGCTTTCAGATGTTGAGAAGCTGCCGGCGGATACATTAGAGCCTTTGGAAATTCACGTTATGAAAACTCCACGACCAGACGAAATTGACGCTTCCGAGTTGTTGTTTGGAGTTTCGACCACTTACAAGAGATTCAGTGATAAAGTTGATGGGCCTGTCAAGGAATGGGTACGATGGCTCACAGATGGAAATGGCACATCGAACGGAGCTGGTCTTGTTTTGCAATTGCACGATACCACCGATGATCAATTGGCAGCTGCTCAAAAATTGCTTACCGGTGTTGGAATTGATGCAACGGTCATACACTCGGATCCTTCGCTCGATATGCCGGGTAGATATGTCGATTTGGTACCAATTCTTTACAGCCATCCATCAAGGTCAAGCAGAAAATACCTGTCGTTGATTGACGACGATACTTTCTTTCCCTCGCTTGGCGCATTGATGAAGGAGTTGCACAGTTATGATCCTAACGAGGAGAACTATATCGGTACTCTCACAGAGCGGGTGGATTTTATTATGCATGATCGAGTTCCCATGGTAAGAACTTAAAATCCTTCTTGTCAATTGCCACTAACAAATCGTAGGCTTACGGTGGAGCTGGTGTTTTTATTACTGCCCCTCTCGCACAAACTCTGATTGGACTCCCCTGTCTCGACGTGGATCCTTCCACGGGCGAATATACCGAATCCGGGTTTCAGGGCGACCGACTCCTCTACCACTGTATCAAAAACCATACTTCCATTACTCTGAACTATCTCCCCAGACTTAACCAGCTCGATCAATGGGGCGACCCATCCGGTTTCTACGAAGCTGGCCATCAACCCCTCTCTTTACATCATTACAAATCTTGGCATCATGCTACTCCTGAAGTATCTCACATTGTTGCAGATGCTTGTGGTGAAGCATGTGTCTTCCAAAGATTCGGTTTCGACGGAGTAGGATCATCAAAGTGGGTTCTCACAAATGGATACTCTCTCGCCGAATATCCAACTGGTATTCATTGGGACATGTCGAAGATGGAAGGAACATTTGATCTCGGCGATTCAGATGTTTGGGCTTCTGGAAAGGAAGATGTGCGGTTAGCTTTTGCTTATGGCGCTCTTCGTGAGGGGTTGAGTTACACGGGCAAGAAGCGAGCCTGGGAGGCGCTTGGAGGAAGAAAAAGAGCTGATGGTGTGGTGGATATGGTTTACGTCAAGAGGCGGGGTGACCATAGATGGGTTGGTGAACATGAGAATGAAGAAGATAGGGAGAATGTTGTGGTTTTGAGGTTCATTCCATAAGTTGGACCTCTTCTAGTTTAGGAGAAGGGCTACTTGCTGTCTTCTCTATTACAAATCTTTCTGGATATAGGTTTGCTGGATTTAGGGGATGTTTATATTCGTGTGTCCGCAGACAGTCACATAGGGTTCTGTTGCATATCGGCGTTTTTGGGAAAATGGGGTGCGGATCATCTACGCATTGAATGCTAGTAGATTCTGGCTGGCGTTTTGGACAGATTCTTTGCACCGAGAGATGAGGATGGCGAAGGGTATCTGATTGAATTGGATATATGTGTATATGGCTGGAGATCTACGGTGGATATTTATGGATGAGACGAAACTTCGGTTTATAGAAATATAGATAGACTGATGATAAATTAAGTGTACAACAAAAATACCCTGGAGCATGATGCAATCTTTTTTTTTTTTTTTTTTTTAAACTTTGACTTTGGAGCTATGGGCATTAGTGTGCTTGGTGATTATTTGTCTGTGTGTTTGTAATTTCTTTATGCTTTTTTCTATGCTGATTGATATTCTATTTCCATCCTTTCATAATGTGGATAGTGGAGCTCCGAGGCAAGGTACTCGTTATGGAGCAACTTGAGTGATGGAGTTACATCAACATACATCAACATACATGTTCATATAGCAGTGATTGATCTCTGCTCTGGAGTTACAGCCATCTAATTAAAGTTCCCATTTCATAATATCTTTTCCCTTCGTAGCGAATTTATATCAATGGATTGATTGTATACGATAAGTTAACATACAGTTGCAAAGATAATCCTAGCCCCCAAGACCGTTTCAAGCTCTTGTTTCACGCGAATCCCTGAACTAGAAGGATGTTCTAATTGGTACATATTATTCCTGCGGCTGAGTCGGGTGTGCTGTACTGTGGGGACACAGATCGATTTTGTGGGTGTCCAAGGAATGGAGGGAGGTATTGGGGGTCGGAGATTTGATGTTTTTGTAGATAGAGTATTGTTTGTTTGACCTGGAGCCTTTGGTTGTTGTAAGATAGTATGTTGTGCTCCATATACAGAGGCGTACATCTATCATCTAAACATCAATTCTCCGAGAATATTCTCACATCTGCAAACCCTCGTGTCCAAACTAATCATGGAAATCTTCTCTCTATCTCGTTTATTCTCGACTCTGTGAATGACACTTTGCAGAGACCCGGTTTTATCTTTGGTGAAAAGCTTTCCCAATTGGCAACGAATCATCAGGATGAACGGTCGCTTTGAGTCAATTTGTCTACTCTTATAAATGACGCTGGGCTTTTCTGTAGGTAAAAAGCACAAGGGCTGAAGTGCAGAAGAGCCCAGCAAAAAGGATCTGCATGAAGCAACGCTTCTTCATCTGAGATCAAATCGGCTTACCGTTCTGTGTATGTGTAGACTTTATCGAGAAGGATTAGATGGGTCACAAAAGAATTGAAATAAAAGTCGTGGTCATTGGAGCAGACTCTCAAGGCTATTGATGACTGACTACTTTCTTTTGACTGATATAACTCCCACTTCTTGTTAGTAAACTGAATTCTCAAGTGGACCCAGCTAGCTAGCGGTTCACATTCCCAAACGCTGCAATCGCTCTGATGGATTCACGAAGTACATCTAGCTGCTTTTTCTCGTCCTCCAACTCCGATTCCAGCCTTTTCTTTTCTTCCCCCAGTTCCTGGGCTCTGGCGATTTCAGCAGTAAGTTTTGATTGTAGACTTTCGCCATTCTTGACCTCAGAGCTTAAGTTTCGATTCGCTTCGTCTAGGTCTCTTTCAAGACCTTGCTTCACAGCATCCATTTCGGGAAGTTTACTATTTTCTAACGTAGACAGCTCGATCTTCGCTATTTGTGCTTCTGCTTTCAAACTTGTAACATTCGCCAGCAGGGCTTGGTAATCTTGGGCTAGCTTGGCCTTCTCTTTTTCCAATTTGTCTGCCTCTGAGATTTTTGCCTCAGTCTTAGCCTTTTCATTACGGAGCAGGCCTTGCAAATTGGATTTTTCCCTTCTCGCCTCCCCGATCTCAGCCTTTCTGTGTTCGAGCTGCTCCTCCAAATAGGAGACTTTCTTTCTCAAATTTTGCGGATTATTTTCTTCTCGCAACCTGGTGTTTTCCGCATTCAATCTCTCAATTTCAGCGTCTTGATCATTCACCTTAGTTTCCAAAGCAACGTTTTGCTCTTTGCAAGTATCCACCTTCTTATTCAGCAATTGAATAATTTCGTCGGTTTCTTTGTTGACTACATGACGTCTCTTTATTACTTCGTTAACATCGTTTGTCGTCTCCTCCCTCTCTGTATTTGGTCCCTGGGATACTTTGCAGTGTTAGCGTAGTAGAATGATTTCAACCTGTGATACGAACGATTGGGAGTTTTTGTGCCCCGGGTCTGCGAGCCATGGTTTATTCTTGAAGCTTCTGCTTCGTTTTGTGAATATCCACCATCGCGATATTGACTGAAACTTCGCTTGTCGTTATAAAATTGTTGCAGATGTGGAGACGGCATATCTCGTAGTCTTGGAAACGAAGCTCAGGAATATCTGCGGCCTCAAGTTATAAATGAAGGCTGATATTGAAGTATGAACTAGGAAACGGAAAACCAATAATCTAATTTACTATTTTTTTGCATCTTTAAAAAGATGGAATTTAAAACCAAGATGTGCATCTGTATTGGTTAGTGGCAAGTAGCAGTAATTTGGAAATGGAAAGAGCGATGTTTGAAGATTGTAAGAGCAAGCACGTAACTCCTGGGCAACATAACCATGACAGCAGTCGCGCATCACTAAATAGCATCGTCGCAGGAACAACTTCATTCTTAATAGACTTAGATCCTATCTTTGAAATAATTAGCAGATTATTAGCAGATTAAACAGCATTGAATCATATCAGCTCATGACTCATCATCCCCCCCGCTCAACACCCTCCGCATCTGAAATCTCCAATCTTCAAGCTTCGTTAGCTTTGCAGATTGCTTCTCCATCGTTGATTCTAGCTCCAAGTTCCTTTGAACAAGCTTTGCAATCTTATTCCTCTCTCCACTCGATTTATCAGCATCCCCTCTCAACCTCGCAATCTCATTATCTCGTGCTGTAACATCTTCCTTGAAATATGCTATTTCTTCGCTAAATGCCGCTGCCGATTCTTTCAATGCCGTCTCGGCAACTTGCAGCTTGGCGCGGAGTTCTGCTGTCGACCGCTGGTGAGCGATGGCCTTTGTTTTGACTGATGTCAGAAATTTTTCGCCCTCTGTTATCGTACTCAGCAGCGTTTCGAGTGGCGTGTTTCTGTCTGGGCAACCTGATCAGCGTTTCTCGAGGGCGATGAAGTAAATGACAATCTCTATCTAAAGCATACCCTCTTCCGTGCTTTCTAACACTTCATTGTGTTCTTTTGCCAAGTCTATGATGTCGCCTGTTGTTGATTTTGATTTATTCTCAAGGGAAAACGAAGGTAGACTTGACCGCACAGAGATATCTTTCTTGGATAACTCGAAGGTACCTATGGTGGCTGGGAGCGAGACTGCGTTGTATATACTTAGATTGACTATGTCTGCAAATTCTTTTCTACTTGGAAATTTGAGCTCTTACATTTGATGGTAATCTGGCCAACTGCATCGAGATGTACAATCGCTCTCTCGCCGTCTTCGTTTGCTGTCTCCGATCCATTTCCTTCTTTGAAATCCAAACCAAAACATGATTTTTGTTTCAAGATACGCGGTGAGCGTCTAGGTTCTTGCATGGCAGTATTCATCATTGAAGTAGGAAACATATGGGAGTGATAGTTGCTGTGTTTTCTTGTAGAGTAAAGATGTTCTTGATTCCATGAGTAAACGGAAACATAGCTACGTTCATGGAGTGAGTAGATCCATTAGCAAGCATTAAATCCCATTCCTATTGACCAGACCCTGGTAATCTGGCTAATGGAGGGTGGTGTTGATACCTGATGTAGTTTCTTTTCTTGACGAATCAATGTTCGGTATTCAAAAGCCTTCAGGGGTCTCGGCAGTCTGCATAGATCTACGGTGGGATTGGTTGAATGATACGCTCGGGTCTCTTTGCAAACCGTCTCGCTGTTGATAGCCAATAGGATCGTTAAAGTAGACGTTACTGCCTATGATAAACAGCATTGCTATGGGTTTGACCCACTTTGCGTAACATACAAACGGCTACTGTTCATCTAACTTAGTTTTTTTTTTATATCTCTCTTCTCCTTAAGTGTTATCAGGACTATGAGTGACTGTCTATCGCATATCTTTCATCGAACAACTGGCATGCAAAAGGACGAGAATTCGTCGATTTCAAATAGAAATATGGTGAATCTCATCTCAAGTTGTCAGAAATACTCTGTGGTTTTAACATGTCGCGTAGAAATCTTTGCCATATCCAAATCCAAAATCATTAATCCCCTCGAAAGAAGAAATGGTAGATTCAAGGATCAATCGTGAGTGTCCACAAGTTCCAAAAATCCCTTGTCATAAATAATTAGATTTAACTAACATTCTTAAAGGCAACAAGAGAGCAAGAACCGACGCTCCGGTTCAAGACGATGTTAACGACGATATTGACAATGGCAATCATACGAAATAGATTATTCACCAAAGCGTTAGAGATTGAGAGTCTCGAAGCACGAGTTGAACAAACGAGCAAGGATTTCAGTGCAGCCATGTCAAGATTCTAGCAACTATCCAATGACAATGCAGTTCTGGAGGAAGAGAATGAAGATCAAGCCAAGAAAATTGAGAAATATCGATTCCAGTTGTCAAGCATCAGGAAAGAAATGGAGAAATCAATATTTAGGGCGGAAGAGAGGTGTAAACAATTTTCAGTTTCGAATGCCGAGAAAGACGTGTTGATAGCATGGTATGAGGATAAAGTACAGTCTCTCTTAATAGATAAAACTTCATCTATAACAAGAGCCAAAGAACTTCACCAGCGAGTAGCAGAAGGATGGGACAACAGGGCAGAAATAAGAGAACTCACAAAAGCTAACTTGAAGGAACTTGTTGGGAAATAGGACTTTTGCTCGGATACCCTATTTATTCTTCATCAGTTTATTATTTATGTTACGTATGCGAACTTATTGCTATCGTCCATCAGCTAAGGTAATTTGATACTAGAATAATCAGCGGGTCGAATATTCATGTAGCCTACAGTCTTCCCACGTTTCTCCAAAGTGTACACAAAATACATCTAAAAGAAAATCGAAGTGATGACTGTCAAATCAAAAGTTTCCTTTCAGACCTTTTCCAATCTCTCCAATATCAAAACGAACCCCCATTTATTTCTAAAATTCTGTGAAAATACATACAAACGCAGGGTGAGATGTTCATTACTTTCTGTGATGCCAACCCCTCCCTGTGACTGTCCTTGATCCGCCTATCCTTTCACTTCCCGATTTCTACTATCATTTCTCCAACGCCGAATATCCACAATTCAATATGACATATAAGAAGAAGTCTTCCAAAAAAAAGCCACCTTAAATCTAGAATGACTACCAACAAGAGAATGGAATTTCTTCCCCAAGAAAAGATACTATTAAGGTATGTCAACCAGATGGCTCAAATTGATTTGCACTTTCTGATGGGTTTCTAAGATTTCACAACCACTAGCGATGCAGAAAACTAGAACAAGGAAACTCCCAAAAGATCCCAAAGCCCTCACAGTAGTAAAGCTACAATTCGAAATCCAGTCCCAGTTGAAAAACTCTATCGAATACATCGATGATTTTGTCAGTAAATAATTGACGAGAGCATATTTGCTTTTGATCTTGATGATGAGGCCCAATGCGGGGCCTACTATTAAACAGCTTGAGAAGCGTTTTCACCTGGACCAGATGAGAGTCCTGTATCAAAATTACAAAGAAGAAAGTGAGACGAATATTGTTGAGATTTATAAGAGAAATGAAAAGATGACGCAAAAGACTCGTGGATGGAGGGCCGAGAGAATCTGATCCAAGTAGACAATGAAGTTTGAATAGATAGAGCAAATACTGGCCCTGATTGGTCCTACTGGAGTCTGGAAGAGGTTTTAGTGAAGATACTGAAACTATACGAGTACAGGAGATATTCTGGTTGGAATTTTATGGAATATCAATCAGCCACTGGAATATCGATCTCTCTGAAAATTTCAATGGAGCTTTTTTTCTTGTTTAATCCGTACGCTATGAACAAACGTTCTAACCCAGCTTGACGACTCTGACTTCCGGGATAATAGTCACACACAGCCGACTCCATAATCCAATTGATTTCCCTATTGGCCCTCTAATAATACGTAATACGCCCAAAAGCTGTGTCGACCATGACTCTATGATACAAATCAATCTAGAAACAAGTACTTTAGCATCCAATTTCTGGCATATGCATGTCCGCATTTTTGGCTGCACTGAAATCATCCAACCCATTCATTCTCTCTATGCATACTGTTATAACTCCATGGCACATCTACGCTAGTTCTTGTCTAATCGGCTTTTCTGCAGCTTTGGTCTGACTGGCACTTTATGTCATATTTCCTCGCATAACGAATCTTGTCCTTATAGCTGTTCTTTGTTGCCTAGGTCTCATAACTGTTTCATGGTTCCGGAATTCTAATTCTAGATGTTCTTTGATCTCGCCCTCCTCGATTTCAGAGTCTGTGTCGTATCGTCCTGAGCGCTGGGGACCTGTTGGAATAGCCTAGGAATGCTGCAGGAAATCTCTCTCTTCAGGTTTCGAGGAACTGTCCACATGATTTGCGGAGCTTCCTGTGCCAGACTTGGAGCGGCGTCTCGCGAGAGCGGTCTTGAGTTCTTTGCAAGCTTGATCCTATGGCTCACTAATACCCCGATTTCTCTTGATTCCACTTGTCTTGTTGTTTGCTTGCTGCAACCTCGCGAGGAAGCTTTGTAGATTAGACTGCAAGAATTTGGTTTGGAGAGCAGCTAAGTAAGCTTCTTGTGCCTTGCCCAATTTAATCCGGGACGCTTGATGATTCCTCTTGAGTAGTTTTATTGTCTCATCCTCTGCAACTTCAATTTGTGTTAGGAAGTCGTGCTGGACAGGACTCAGAACTTTTGCAATATCCTCATCTTGTCTTTTTTGGAGATCTCAGCAACGGTTCATAAGCCATTTTATCATCGTACTATCTATTGAGTTGGCTTTGAGTTCTTTCTTTACTGTGCCAAGGGATTGATCTTGATCGCCGCTCAAATTTAACGTCTCTCTAATCTTTTCGCTTTTGTTGGGCTTGGAACTAACACTATTGCGAGCGTTTACTAAAGGCTTCTCTGTTGTCTTTTCTGTATTCTGTTCTACGTCAGGATGAATGATACATGGAACACATCGTCGACAAATCAAGCCACTAGAGTTGGGGGTTGCAATTGTCGCATTGAGTGATTTTGTACAACTCATGTGATATGCACCCGAACATTCTAAACAAAAAACTAGTGACTCGGATGTTCCGCTCATGTAATCCTCTTTATACAGCCTATGGCATATCTGACAGCATTCCTCAGAAGGTGCCCCTAAAGCTATTAACATATATCATTGTTTCATACTTCGACATGGAAACGTACTGAATGCTCTAAAACAAGAGCATTTAGTCTCATCAATGTGCTTCTGAATAATTTGAAAGGATTTGCGAACAGACTGACGGAGTTACAATGATGACGTTTCTGTGAACACGCGAATTGCAATGAAGGTTCGGGGAATTTTGCACTGTTGACATGCGATGTAGATACAGCAAGCAACAAGAACTGCTGGCAGTTTATCCATTGTTTCGTCCAAACGAAGAGAATTGTAGTCTGCAGCAGCCTGGGAGAGTATCTTCCAAAGGTATTTTGCTCTGTTAGAAACGTTTGCTGGGAGATTCCCAGACTGACAATCTTTCTCGATTTTTTTGCAGCCCTCGACATCGCTAAATCGATATTTATGTTGCGGGGTATCATATTCCGGGCCCTAAAAAAGGTGAGAAACTGTGCCTACTATTATGCGAGTTTTGGCACACGGTATGCCCTACGTTGCTATTCCATTGGCTAAAACCAGGCCTCATAAACGGAGAGGTAGAACGCGGTAATATATTGTAATCATCTTGGGTATTGAAAGGCTTGGGTTCATCCAAAGGACTTTCCATGTATTGAGTGTAATCGAACAGCGGTGGTGTGAGCGCATGGAGAATCCGTCGACTGGAAGCTTCAGGACTAGGCGATGTTTGGATTACAGGCATATCTACCATATGAATGGCTATTGCTTTCTCGTGCTGGGAATGAAAAGGACTTGATTCTTCTACCGGGAACTCTCCACCACGAATACCTTTGTTCTGACCCAACGTAGGCCTCAAAGATCTCCCTGAAGCTTTTCTCCAAACTCTGGAATAGGTACATTTGATCTTTCTTGATTCCATCCAAGGTGTGGCTTTACGCTCAAAATGTTAACCCAAAAGTAATGATAATAATTGGACGAGAATGTTGTTGGGCTAAGACAGATATGTGCAATGCGTACGTAGATTTTACACATGGATTCAATCGATCGCAATTCACAGTTTGTTGTAGATAGTGTATGATCGAAGGCGCCTGCCCTGAATGAATTGTCGTTACTATGGTCAAATGTATAATCGTGCTACGCACCTTCCTCTTAAACTTCACAAAAGTCATCTTTTCAAAATCGATATTCCACTCAAAAATATAAAATCGGACTTGCAACTATATCATCTGGCAATCCAACTGTACTACTCTCGAAATCACCAGACAATAGAATTGATCATCCGGCTCATACAAGATATACGTTGTTGGTTGATATCCCTTCAAGTCGCATCTAATCACCTCGAACCGGACTTCTGAACTTGATTTGGGGTCTCTGGAAATGACATCTCTCATAGCTCGGTGTGCTTTCATTGCAATCAAGGTAACAATAGAAAGGAAGATAATGAACACTATTGGAGGCCTGCAGGCTTCAAAATTTCTAATTGATAAACCTAGAAGCACATAGCGTCCGATAGAAAGTTGACCGAGAATCTGCAAGAAACAAGAGAGGCTATTCATTACACCACAAGTTCAGTTTGGGGCATATTATTTCCATGCATAAAAGACACAAGAGAGAAAAAAAAATCGAAAAAAAAAAATCGATAGAGCCTTAAGTGTCGTGTCCACTACAGCTGCACTTTTTCAGAATATTGAACGTGCCAGTAATGGGTGAACTCTGTACTATCATCAACAGCTGTAAGGAATTATTCTACCAAAGTGATAAATGACCATTCAATCCATTCAAGCAAACCATACCATTCCCTAACCCGTTTTGGTATATGTATATGGATGAACCTATCCATTTCCCCTCAAACAATCAAACGAAACCAGAATCTTGGTATTGTTGTGCCCCTACCGCTTGCCCATGCCCGCTTGCCCCAATGCCACAACGCCCACATGCAAAACTAAACAATCTTCGGACCCCGTGAAAATAACAAAGGAGACTAAATACAGAGGTTTGGTCCCGATGACCCGATGTATGGCGCATGGATGGTATCTGCGCTTGATTCAAACATAAAAGAAAACTTGTATTAAAAGATTGTACGGTTTATCGGTCCGCTTTTGGTGGTGACCAACCATTGAGATATGCCATTAATCCCATACCAACCATGACAACGCCAAGCATTGAGACATAAGGTGTTGAGTGGTATAATAAAGGATCGTGGTTGACATTCTTTGAAACGATCGCACGTGTGAGCGATGCATGAAGGTCATCATTTTCCGATGAGGTATGTTTCATACCATTTGGTCGTCTTACGGGATGCAGTGTCAAATCACCTCCATTCGCAGTCCCGTTGACATGTTTCTCAAAAGCCTGCTTCGATGGAGATCGGGATCGGTCGGAAGCCAGTTGTCTCAATTGCTCATCTGAGCGGATCTTTTCAATCATCTCTGCTAAGGTTTTTCGATCGGTATCCCTCTCCCCCTCGGCGCTTTCTGCTCTTTTCTTGTATGACTCCATTTGGGATCGCAGCTCCTGCATATCAGAAACCATAATTTCGAGGCGCTGTTCCAACAAACGAGATGAGTCGGCAATACCAGTAGCATCTACTTGTGTATTGGCTTTCTCCTGTGGCGAAATATCATCCGAGGGTGGCTCAAAAGCATCTTCGAGTATTAATCCTTCCGTCCCAGATCTGGCGCTTCCGTTCAAACTATTGTCTGGTGCTTGGAGCTCCAATCTTTTAGCCATTTCTTCAGCCGTTTCACGGGCCTGGCGTTCCTTTTGAAGCATTTCTTCCAAGTCCCGCATCCGAGCACTTTGAGAATCGATCTCTTTCTTTGCCGATGCCAATGCCTCCACTAACGTGATTATTTGACTACTGACTTCTCTTACAGGAGATCCATTCGCTAAAGACCTCTGTTTTTCTGTATTAGATCTTCTTAGAGAGGCATTGGGTGATGAGGGATCGAAGTTATGAGAACGAGCAACATCTGGCTTTTCAGGAAGAGGTTGTTGGGGCGGCGGCGCGGGAGGATCAGAAAATCGAGGTTTTCCTTCGGCCCTAAAAGATAAAGCGGAACCGTTCGCGGCAGGCTTTGGTTCTACATTTGGCGCACCCTCAATTTCTTTCACATTATCCTTAGATAGCAGGCCACCAAAAAAGTTATCTGCTCGTCCAAGGTCCGAGTTTTGCAATCGGGCCGTTCGCATCTCGTGCTAGATTGTATGTCAGTTGAAATGAATCAATGTATATAGATACATAAACCTACAGAAAGCCTCTTTACTATCTGCTCTGTTGTAACGGGGGTTAACCAGAAATTCATCGGGCGCTGCTGGCCCATCATGCTCATCTGACTCCCAGCTACGCTACCTGGTAGCCCCATGCGACCATTACTACCCATTGAGCTTTGGCTTCCAGTTCTTCCCCTCATCATTGGGCCTTGCGACGGTAACATCATTGATCCATTGGCAGGATTTAAATCACCAAAACTCATGTCCAAAACGTTGTTAGTTGAGCCTGCAAAACCTGCATGTTCAACTTTTGCAGCTACTTTGTGATGTACAACAGTCTTTTGATCTTCGCTAACGATATCTATACCAAGCTCGAGATGGTCTTGCGACTGCAACTCATGCGGATCTGAGTCCTTGTTTTCGGCTGATAAGCGAGCTCCGTTGACGAAGGTACCGTTTGATGATTTAACATCTCGAATCCATATCTTCCCACTGCGATCTGCCCAAATCTCTGCATGCTGTCTCGAAAGGACCTTCGAATCAAAAAATCCATTCGCAGGCGATGGTACTGTTTTAGCATTTGTTTGACGCCCAATTCTTAAGCTATCCGGATAGAACGGTACTGATATTCTCTTGTGGTCAAAGGTGCCGTTCATGGATAACAAGTAAAGCATTGGCTCCCCTTCTGTAGGTTGGCCTTGGGGTCTAATCTGCTGTGATCCATTTGGTGTAACATGTTGGGATGGTACCATGGGAGCCGGTTGATGTAATGGAGTCATGGATGAACCAGAATTTCCATTTGTCAATGCCGATGGAGGTTGTCGTGTCGTGTGGGAACCAGGGTTCGAGTCTGATTTATTGTTCCATGGCGGTTGCACTCTTGGGGCCTTCTTTCGTGCCGCTGCCGTACCCCAATTATTTGATTCATTAGGTTGGGACATCGGTACACCATTAGTCTGCGGGGTCTGTTGCGATACCGTCGAGTTGGATGAAGTAGAGGAAATTGAAGACAATGAAGTTATCGACGAGGATGAGTTGGCACGCTGAGCGCTTTTCCGTGGCATAAACATTCTGCCCACTTCGTCGCCGTTAATAGCATTCATTCCTCCTTGGTTAACACTAGATCCCCATGCCGACCTGTTGATCTGCGGGAAACTTGGTGGATTTGCGACTGCCGTCATCGGTTAAACTGATTATTGGCTGTATTTTACAGTAGATAGGTTTATCCCTGACGATGTTGATTGAAGCAGATCGTTGGAATGTTGTTGCTTTGCTCCCCCCATTCAACCTCAACTACAACAAAGATGCTCCGCCTCAATGACCCTCTGGTCTATATTGTGGATGCTAAGTGTCCGCAACTTTCTGTCTAATGAACTGGATGGAAGAGATATCGTATCGCACTGGAAGTTGTGATGATCGTTAGTAGATGCCCACAAAGTTTTGGCGCCATGATGACGAGTGATGGGAGATGAGAAAGGGAGCGCAAAGAAAACTGGAATGCATCACGAATCATACAAAGTGGATTCTAGGCTTGAGGCAAAGAATAAGAACACTTACATCTATGCAATGCAGGTATTGTAGGACAATTGCTGGTGGTAGAAAAGGAAACCTATTTCAATTTGATGTTGCCAAGGTGGAAAGTTTGGACATTCAGGTTGAGACACGCGAGGTCTATGTTTAGCCAACCAGAGTTCGAGATCGGGGATAAGAGCACTTGCGCACGCGCTCTCTTGCAGATACAAAAGGGAGGGAGGGTCTTTGATGGGTGAAGAGAAGAGAGGAGAGGAGAGGAGAGAAGGGAAGAAACAAAAGGACGAGAGGAAGAGGTTGACTGTCATGAGAAAATTAAAGATTTTGTACAAAAGCTATCGCAAAGACTCTTTTGTCTGCGAAGTCGGTATTTTTAGTATGAACCACCACAACAATGTCCATTCTCCAGAATTCCAAGCAGGAATCATTGGAGTGAGAGGAATATCACGTGATATAGGGATCCTTTTTCGCCGCTGTGCCTTAGAATATAAGGCCACAATGTGCTTAGAGTGTGGGGGAATATAGTGTGCTTGTGTGTGGATGGTCTGTGCTTTCGGCAAATGCCGTGATCATTTTACAATTTAGTACTTCGAGGTAGATTTGGACATTTGGATCTTTGAAAGCTCCAAGCTGCGAGATCTAAGCTGATGAACTCTGCAACTGCGCGATACAGATAAATCAATAGAATCTTTCGACATCGCCAAATATGCCTCCAGTACCACAACCTCAAGGTCATCCCGGTGGCCAAACTGTCTGGAATAAGCGTAAGACTTTGGTTCTACCCCTCTATCCAGGATTTTTACTGACTATGCATGGTTTACAGTCCAGATGGGAGCTATGATGGGTGGCAGTATGCGATCATGATCTCGTTCATATATATATAAGTTACTGACCGCGTTCAACAACAGCTGTCGGCGCCATTTTGGGGTTTATGTATGGTATGTTGAAGCTGGAGGGGGGATAAAAAGATTCCATTCTGACAGGCTCAAGGCACACTTACTATCATTAAATTTGGTCCTGGACCAAATGGAGTCTGGAGGACTCTGCGCACATACATGCTCACTTCCGGGTCCACTTTCGGGTATTGTCATTCCCTTCTGTCAAATCAGTTTCAACGTGCTAATGAGTTCTCACTCAGATTTTTCATGGCCATTGGCAGTACCATCCGTTCAGATAGTATCGCATCTCCAGAAACGTTGGCAGCATTCGGCCGTGCGAACCGACGTCCTCTGATTATGAATCGTCCATGTCGTCCTTCGCGAACATCATAATCAAAAACGCTCTATTGGAGTTGGAAGGGGAAGCCCATCTATCTTTGGGGAAGATGGAACGGGGCGAATGCTTTGTAATTCAAAGTATATGTTTATACATAAAGGGCAGAGAAATTTCAGTTGTTGATCTTCGGGTCTCGCCGCTCAACTCTTTGCATAGGGGTGGAGTTTAATGGGGGGCAATCTGTATCAACAAAGCCTCGCCCAGCGTTTTTCTTTTACTCGAGCCTCCTGATGAGCTCAATTCAACAATAAACGAATCTTACTACTTTATCATTGGTTCATCGGTGTCATGAAAGCTCGAATTCAGTGTTGTGGCAAAGAGGCTTGGTGCCACTAATGTGAGATGGTCACGAAGCGTTCGTGTTTTATGTTACGCCTTCGATTATCTGAAGGGGCAAGCTACGCGAGCGCTGCTCTTGACCTCTTATCTTGGCCTTCCTTAGGGGATCTTCAACTATTAAGTGAGGGATCTAGATATAAACCTTGTTCGCAGTATTATTTACTCCTAATCGAGACACACATTCTTGACGGATTTGCAATCGCATTCTTGAAGGCATACGAAACAGACGCAGTGGGTGGGTAAAATTATTTCAAATTTGTTCTCGGCATAACGTGTGTACTCTTCAAGCTCGCGCTTTCGGCCTTAAATGGTGGGTTGGGCCCCTCTCAGCGTGGGTGGAAATCGAAGTCTTCTTATGAGGTTGACGTTGTACCGAAATTCATCAAAGGTCATGGCTATGACAGAAGACAATTTCAATCCTGGATGTTGATCCCGATCCCTACAATTTAGGAATCCGACGATAGCTTTTATAATGGGCCCCCAGCCATTACATGGTGTATCAAAAGACCATCTTAAAGTGAAATTGTATTCCTCGGTACGGCAAAGAGTATGGGCTTTACGAAGTCTTGATCAGACGAATTATACTGGTTCATCCACACGAACCAGTATAGTCAAGTGCTTTGGTTTGCTTTGCGGCTGACATCGACTTAGCTCTGTAGATAGGTAGGCACTCGCCACTGGGCGAGGTACTTGGTCCTTCAGTTCTCATGGTGAAACCCCACTTCGACTAACGGCCTTGAGCAATGACACAGTACCATCGAAAGAATTTGAGTTGGCTTCAGCTGAGATTTATGAAGAAAACATTTGAATCAAGCTAATTTATGCTTGTTGAACCGATGAGAATTCTGAAGTGATCATGATCTTTACTCGACTCATTTGGCCGCATCAATATCACTTCGGAAAGTAACATGTCCGTACAACTTGATCATCATCGTCAAATAGTATCAGAACTCAATTACATCCACCAAGAGATCAGCAGTGACGCTCCGTCGGGAAGTGATCATTCTTTCGGAGTGCTTGTCCAACTAAGAATATTTTCCGGTTTGCAATTGTTCCTTGGGCAAAATGTCTACTTAGCGTGAAGTACGTATCTTTTTTCGCTTGGCACGTCTGGGATAACTAACAGAGAAAAGTATTATCCATGTACATGTCTGCAACCTCTAGTTCTAGAACTAATTGAACCGTAAAAAGACTACTTATGATGGTAAGACACCGGCAGCGACGAATGACAACATCCATAATTCTTCAAACTTCATCAATTGTGTATTACTATCGAAAGCGGAAGTTTTCACAACTCCTTTTTTGCATGAGCTAACGATCCGGAGTTGCATGCGAAAACCACGACGTTGTGTACTAATAATCAACGACCACGATTGTTGTAACCAATTGATGACCAATACTGGTACTCAATAAGCTGTGTTATGTGTTACTATCATGGCCTTATTCCTTGACGCTTCTACCGTTAATCGTGGTTACCTCGTGTCAATACTGACTTCAAATCATCTACAGGCTCAATTGCCACCAAATCCTTCAGCCAATTGAGTAAAGCTGACCTCTACGGGCCCTCACATTATCACGGCTAGCAACACATCACTGTATACAAATAGACCATGAAAGGTATCATTGTTAGTAATCCCTTCTTCACTACTCGACTACAACGAAATTTCTGATTCCCACGATATATTGCATAAAATCCACATGTTGGCTGATACATACCTCGGTGGTACCTGATACGGACAGCATTATTCAATCACTCAATGTAAATCTTGATATTTACTCAGGTACCCACTGCCGAATCTGGACATGACTTTGTTTCGAAACATCTTGAAGATCTGCACTATGCTTCTTTTGAATAATGATCAACCGGTCATCGGAATATTGTTTGAGATACATACGGGAATGGTCACTATACACAAACGAGATTTCTCACATTGGGATACGAAGTGGATCGCTCTAAGGGATCCTTTCAATCCTTCAAATCAAATAAGAAGTCAAGGAGAGGGATCTTTTGTTTTTTTTGGTTTTTCCCTTTCTCTTCTTTTCCAATCCAAGGGATTTTGTTTCAAATTAGAAAGTTCTAATATACAGAGTATAGCGGGAACTCGATTAGCTTCGCTTCGTTGAGGTTAGTCCCTTTGCCGTCTCATGTTATCCCTTCATCGCATCTCGTTAGTGTCACTCGGTACCGTCCATGCGTTTTTCGTTTGTGGAGCGGAGTGGATCCCCGAGTAACCTTATCTGCAAAGCACCATTCACAACCTTTATTGACGAGGTACCTAGAGGCTATGTAGGAACTATGTAGGTACGATGTAGATATGATGTCGGTACTCGTTAATACTAACTTAAATTTCATACTTTTTACCAAAGTTTAGAGAGAGATTGCGGCAGTACAAGATATGCTTCCCAAGTTTCCAACTCTATTAGGAAGGTAGGCTAATTCTGATGAACCTCTTCCCGTGTTTTGTTATTGCAGCATTTCTACAATTTGCGCTAGATGTGTCCATAGTTAGAACGATCTTGCCCAGCCTTACATCAGTCTCTTCTTTGATGACAAAGTACAGAATTATTCAATCACTCTACCCTAGACGTCAAGCCCCAAATAAAATGTAGGGAACATCTGATCTTTTTTAAGTTACACGGAGAGTTAAGTCTGTGCAATATTATACTAGAGTAAATCTTCGTCAAATTAGCGCACCGGGGAATAATGGGCGCTTCGGGAGCCTTTTTTCTTTCATATCTATATAGTATCATCACTTTCCCACATCTATAATCGATATCTACACATCATCTCACAGTCTTTATTCAATCTTGCCACGACAGTCATTTCAAAATGACTTTTTTTGGTCTCTTCGCTGGCATCTTTGCTGCTGGTGCCGGATTTATCGGCACTTTATCTCAAACCGCAACTAACGGGTGAGCCTCAATCCTTCAGTCGAGGAAAGTCTATGCTTGTAGTAGTCTGTTTATTAACTCTTATCTAGAAATTCTGTTTGGGGAACTCTACAAGCTCCAACTTATCCTCCCTTTCTCTCAAATAATCCTCTTCCTTATGGATATCCCTGGGGTTCAATGACTGCAGGTGGGAATAATCCATACACATCAGCTCCACACACAGGGGCTGTTCGATCCTATGACTTTACCGTCACAAGAGGCCAAATTTCCCCGGATGGTTATTTAAGAGATGTTATACTTATTAATGGCCAATATCCTGGACCTGCGATCGAGGCAAATTGGGGTGATACCTTCGTGATTACAGTACACAATAATATCACTGGACCTGAGGAGGGAACATCTTTCCATTGGCATGGATTATTACAAAAAGGAACTCAATATATGGACGGTGTCCCTGCTGTAACACAATGCCCTATCGCCCCAGGAGCTTCTTTCACGTATAATTTCAAAGCCGATCTCTATGGAACTTCCTGGTATCATTCGCATTACTCTGCTCAATACGCTGGTAAGACCAACATTCATTACATTATATTTCTATACTGACATTCATACAGGTGGACTTGTGGGACCTATGATTATCCATGGCCCTAAAAACGCACCCTATGACATTGATCTTGGACCAGTTTTCTTATCCGATTACTATCACAAGGATTACTTTTCGATAGTCAAATCGGTTGTCGAGAGCAATGGAGATGGTAAACCATTTTCAGACAACAATCTCATCAATGGAAAAATGAATTTCGACTGTTCTACAAAAGCTGAAGGAGATAACACAGAATGCTCTGATAATGCTGGTTTATCGCGATTCAAGTTTACCACTGGAAAAACACACAGATTGAGATTAATCAACGCCGGTGCTGAGGGAATGCAAAGATTCAGTATCGATGGACATAAGATGGTTGTTATCGCCAATGACTTCGTACCAGTTGTAAGTACCGCAAACTTCTCTGATCACTCGAAGACATACTGATCAATGCAGAAACCATATACCACCAACGTTGTCACCTTGGCAGTTGGTCAAAGAACCGATGTTCTCGTCACCGCCAACGCCGGGTCATCTGACTCATCATTCTGGATGAGATCAAACATATCCACAATATGTTCTTTAGCCAATCAACCAAATGCTCTTGCCGCAATCTATTACGACAGCGCCGACACAAACTCGACTCCAGCAAGTACCGCATGGGATGTTCCAGATCCAGGAACTTGCACCAACGATGAGTTAGACACCACCGAACCCTATTATTCCCTCTCCGCAGAAACACCTTCCACAACCCAAAACCTCGATATCAACTCCTACGTCAATGAAACTGGAACCTTCCTTTGGACACTTGGCGGAACGTCTTTCCGTGCAAACTATAACAGTCCAGTCCTCTCCCTCGCCAATCAAGGAAATTTCACCTACCCCGATGAATGGAACGTTCGAAACTTCGGCAGCAACACTACCATTCGCATCGTAGTCAACAACCCAACCCCCGCATCGCACCCCATGCATTTGCACGGACACAACATGCAAATCCTTCACGAAGGTGACGGAGATTGGGACGGCGTTACCATTACCCGACAATCGAACCCTCAACGACGAGACGTGCAACTCGTGCGAGCAAATGGTCACTTGGTCTGGCAAATCACCACGGATAACCCGGGCGTCTGGCCTTTCCATTGCCACATCGCGTGGCACGTTAGCGGAGGTCTCTATGCCAATATCTTGGAGCGACCAGACGATATCAAGAATGACGACATTTTCACCTCGACGGAGAAATCGTGCACGGCTTGGAATGCATATTCTAGCACAGCTGTTGTGGATGAGATTGATTCGGGACTTTGAGTTTTTGCAAATGGGGCCCGGTGTTTGGAGAAATTTTATCATATCCCTGCTGCGTTTGCCATGGAATGGAAAAGCCACTTGATTTATTCTTTTTATTTCTTTTGTTTTTATTTTTTCTTTCTTGAAACATTTGTATTATGGGGTTAAGGGGATTAGATGCCATGATCGCATGGAAACAAAGGGCGTCTATATCAGTGATTGGGGACTTTTTACATTTCTAATGATTCATGAACATAGTTGTTTATTTATAGACTTTACATTTATAAAAAGTTATCTTTATTCTATCTTCTGCGATATTAGAAATCATTGTGCTTGTTGTGAAATGGGAAGAGACTCAGATTGTGTAATAACTGTGATAGCCATTGCGAGGTATGAGACGGGATTTGGTGATTACATTGCATGACAATATGATCCTCAGCATTATCTCTTGATAATCTGAAGAATAACCACGAAAGCTTAACGCAACATAACAAGCAGAGCACATATATCAAAAAACCTCCTATCCCATGATATCGAAGAAGAGGCAAAGTCCCCCAACACAAGACCAAGACGCAAAAAACCGCTCCGTTCCTTTTCATCAGGGACATCTGACTACCTACACACTTCCACAAGATTAGAATAAACTTTACCCACATCCTCGCCACCGACGATATGTTTTTTTTTTCTCCCTCGCAGTCCTTCTCAACACGACGATAGAGTTTCTCCTTGCCATCCAACCCGCCACCGCACCCATTTCCAAAATAACATGAACCCCAACCTCTTATCATAAAACTCTATACTTATCCTCCCCTTATCTCCACGCATACCATACCAATCCACATTCTCCCTCTCCCACCCACCGCTCTCGTTCCCCTCATAACTCATAGCTCACAACCCCATAAACCCTAATCCCACAACGCCACGCACCCCCTATCAAAGACTATTCCCCGCCCATCCTCTCGCTTTCCAAAATCCAGCTAGTCCGCGAACGCACTACCCAACCACCCCAGCCACACCGCTCCAAACCTTATTTTAAGCACCACCAACCCCCGAGGAACCATTCCATTCCAAAACCCCCCCCAAAAAGCGCCAACGCCAAAATAAACAGAGTTTACTAACCTCCGAGCGTCATAGTCTGTCGATCTGCCGTATTATATGCAGCTTGTGTACCCCTGTAGATGCATCGAGAATTAAGGTTGAATTAGGGTTGGATTAGGGTTGGATTAGGGTACCTGCGGCTTGGGCGTGGCTGGTAACGTAATCGATGTAACCTTATCGTATTCGTATTGGGTGTGTGTATGGGATTTTATATATGGGATGGGATTTTGTATATCGTATTTATTGTATGTACGCGATGTATGTCTGATATGACGAAATCGACTGCGTTTTTGGCGGTGGCGAATTGGTAGGCAGATGAATGAGTGTCTTATTCGTCTTTTTTCTTTTTTTCTCTCGAGGAAATGAATGCTTGGATTTGTTGGATGGGTTTTGTGTGGCGATGTTGAGGAGGGAATGTTGTGAATACATTCCGATTACATAGAGGGCAAAGTTGGAAGACTGAGATGAGAGATGTGTGAGGATCTCAAAATGGTATGAGAGATATTGATATGTGATACGGTTGAGCTTGCTATGCATTGCACGGCATGATTGATAGATTATGGACCTTTACATTGTGGTATGCTGATTTTTAACTACGGAAGAGGGGAGAGACGGTCAATAGATGAGAAGGCACAGGCTATGTAGGTTTGCAGATACTCGTCTAGATAACACAATGAAGGTGGACACAAAGCTATCATGGCAATTCAAAACGTAGCCATAATTTCGAAAGCTGCGAGGTATTCACGAATGATCTAGCATGGGCTTTGATAGAAGATCTGATATCAAGAGCGATGATGTTTCTACTGAAAACTCCTAACATCTATATTGCATATCCCAACCCATCAGATGAGTACTCGAGTTTCTCTATATTTTGATGGCACAACTTGAGGGGTTACAACCACTGTCTATTCTCAATCATCTTGTTGCATATCTTATGTTCGTGGTTGAGTGTCCTACAAATTGCCTGGAGCAGGTGCTAGCTACAAAGGGTGCGTGATATTAGCAGACAGTACAAAAACAAAGAGACAGTTTCGTGGTATCAGATTTGAATTTTTGGTGTGCTAAATTTAGATATTGAAAAGTTGGATGTATATATCAGTTCTCTGTGGTATTAGGCGATTATTTTTGAGCAGTAGAGGTCATTAACTTTGTGTATCTTGAAATACGTAACCGGCAAGAACAATGCTTGGAACAGGAATTGTACTTGGCGACCTAGGATATGACACAATGTGTAGCTGTATCAGGCAAGTAAAAAGGTATCAATATTTCAGTCCGGGGAGGAGGAAGAGATGATGTGTCTTGTGGCCGTTTTCTTCACATCTTTTTTTAGATCTTGAAGTACATCCGAGGTGTAAGTTTTAAGCATAAATCAATTCAGCTATATGTTGTTGGGCGGCCATACTTTTGAGTCATGGCACTACTGCTTGACGTTTACGTTTATGATAAATGTTCTTTCTCTGAAACTGTCATTTTAGATTTCTTTTTATCAGACGTCTTCCATTGGCGTCCCAGCTCTAGAGATTAAGTCTCCCAAGATGTGCTTGTCATCGGATATTTTTACTGCCAATGTCGACATGTCAGCAACAAGGGAAAACGGCATCAACGGCCCCAGTGATTTGTAAAGATAACGAGGCGCAGTCCCTTTCCAATGACACAGAAAAGTATGTCGATCACTGTTGAATTAGCCCAGTCGCAGGTTTGTTTCAGAATACCTAAAACGCTTCTCCACACTTTTCATTCGTCCATTTCCTGCGAGGAGAGGCAAATTTAACCACAAGCTTAAAATTTATCGCACAGACGTGAGGTTAAAGATCACTAGATCGTTTCGTAACACATCAAAGATGGATAATTTTCCGAATTTGAGGCTCCTTTACACACTCTAAGCTTGTCTCAGTATTGGATAGCTCCCAAAAAGTCTCGGCTTTTAGATACTGGATTGGCCGGATATAGATTTCATGACGGTAAAGCAACTCCCGCATGAAGTCTGACATCAGATATTCTGAAATTCGGTTCCGTAGACTCCAGTTATGCTTGAACAGATGAAAATTCGATTTGGAATAGGAGGAAGAAAGCTTGAAAGTCTGATGCGAACTGTCTGATGCTGACGCTAGGACTTCCAGGGCTGGTCATCTTCCATTTTCAAGTATGCATATATAACACACAATCCCGACGTTTTCTATAGTTTGCCTCTTAATGCTACTTTTCACAAACTAATAACCAATCACTTGCCAACAAATAAAACATCATGTACTTCACTCAGCTCTCCGCAATTGCTTTGATGGCAGCCAGTCTCGTCGCTGGTGGTAAGTTTTGTGGATCTGAATTATAGGAATCGCCAGCTAACAAACTCCAAGTTCCAACACAAGCACCCAGTGCTGCAGATGCAAAGGTTCATACCGTTGTGGTTGGTTCAACCAACACTTCTCTTCTTCTATTCACGCCACAAGAAATCACCGCGAAGCCTGGTGACACGGTGGAATTCCAATTCCACGAAAGGAACCACACTGTCACACAATCCGCCTTTGATTCACCATGTCAGCCAATGGCCAATGCAATTAATAGTGGCTTCGTTCCAGTAGCGGCAAATCAAAGCATGATCACGACTTTCACTATGACTGTCAATAGTACAGATCCGATGTTCATGTATTGTGCGCAAGGAAAGCATTGTCAAGCAGGAATGGTATTGACAATCAATGCATCGTAAGAAACTCCTATCTCATGAGCATTGCTCCACATAGAATGTGACTGATTTATTATTTAGGAATGGAACCCAAAACTTCGGGACATACAAAGCGGCAGCAGCCAAAGCAGCCAGCAATGTTCCAGCTGCCGCAATGGGCGGCGGTGTCATGGGACAAATTGCGGCCGATAAAGCTACAACAGTTCCTCTGCGACGAATTTGAGGAGGAAAAGACCGTGAGGCAGGTTCCTTGTTTGAATGCGTAATGTTAATTGTTTATTCGGGTTTGAGATGAGCTCTCAGCTCTCCCATCGGTGGTTCTGGTAACCACGTGTCATATTTCGTTTACAATACCCATGGTTTATTTCATCTTCTCTTTAGCTTTGTCTCTTTGCTGTGTGCTGTCCGTTGATCATGTCTGGAAGTAAAGGCTTGTGGTTCTAGAGGTGGATATGTATATTAGTTCGCAGCTCACGCTTGAGTCTGTAATAAATGTTCTCGGGGGTATTGGCATTTACCAGAATTCCGGAGTTAAGAAATATACAGGAGGTTATTTAGTAGAAATTTTCAACAAATGTACATATATATTCATGCAATAAACCATGTATAACGGGTTGCAGTTTCAAATTGAAATCCACACTGATCGAGAAAGAGGTAGCTGCTCTGATTAGTCATTGCCCAATGCCAAGACTTCTACCTCCTTCCGAAATGTCGTTTGACGTGTGAGGTATTCCACTGTAATGCTCGTTTTTGCAGGAAACATGCATCTACATATCAAAAAGAACGAAAGACCAATAAGTCTGTTTTGAGGAAGCTGCGAAAATGATTTGGAAATAATCAAAATATACCATCGAAACGAAAGGCTAAAACACGACCACCAACGAAATGTTCATCCACTCGGGCCGCTCCGCCCCATTACCAAAACCCAAAGCCAATGTAGTGATTAAAAAGCATCCTAATATATACAATCATTCCAGCATTCACCTACCCCCCTTCAAATCTCTCTCCTAAATCTCCTTGTCCCGGCAGCCGTCTCCGAAGCTGGACTGGGCACTCTCTCCCCATTTTCATCCCACCCACTCGGTTCACTCCCCAACACAAACTCCATCTTTCCTCCCTCTTCAAAAATATCACTCCACACCACCCAATTCTTATCCCAATCGACACCATTAACCTTCAGACTCTGCACATAGTAATTAGAATCCCCATTTCCGTCACCACCTGTACTGGTTATGGTAAGTGTTTTGCGATTGCTAGCTGAAGATCCGTTGGGGCTTAAATCTATAGTTATGGATTCGAACCAGGGGGATGTGATTAGGAAGTTCGGAGTCGCGGTGATGGGATAGAGACCGAGCATATTCCAAATGAGCCACGTTTGCATGGCTCCTGCGTCAGAATTGCCGGGAAGACCAGCCGGAGAGAGGTTGTAGGTTTTGGCTACTTTTCGAGATTGGTAGGTTGAGCGAGATTGGTTATTGATGAAGTTGTAGAGGTATGGGACATTGAATGTGCTGCGTTTTGTTAGTTGCTTGCTTTAGTGTTTTTGTTTCGAATGTTATAGAACGCGAGATACGTACACTTCATTTGTGCCATCAAAGATGATACCCCCTGGGTTGTTAGGATTCGCTCCAACGGTAAACATCGTATCCAATCTCTTGTAAAATGTAGCGTCTCCTCCCATATATTCAATAATAGTATTCATATCATGAATATCGCCAAAAGAATAATGCCATGAACTGCCCTCATAAAATGGGTCACCCCAGTATCCATTATTGTTTAACGGATCCACAGCAACAAAGGGCGTTGAAGAGCCTGCTGCTGTACGAGGGACCACAAACCCTGAGTATCCGATAGAGGTTAAATTGGGATTCCAGTGATTTCTCCAATTTCGTGAGCGAGCTAGATATTTGGCTGCATCTTCTGTGTTTCCCAATCCCTTGGCTACCTGATAAAGCGAAAAATCATTGTATGCATAATCTACTGCTCGAGAACCGGCACGACTATACGTCGGAGTAATATAGCCATATTGTTTCCAATCGGGTAAAGCACCTCTTCCTTCCTTTGTTGATGAGTCCGGGGCCATTGGATCAGGTGGAACGGTGTTGTTAGGTTGGACTTCGGCATCTTTCACCATGGCTGCGTAGCCATCATCCCAATTGATCTGACCTCTTACACCCTTCACATAAGCATCGGCAAGAACATTGTCTGCATTGGAACCGCCTTGAGTTCGACCATTATAATTCGAAGAGCGAGCATCTGGCATGTAGCCATCAAAACGCCAGATATCAATCAAGGAACGTATATATTCTTCATAAGCAGTGGGTTGGAGAACGTGGAATAAAGCTGTACCACAACGGAACAAATCCCAAAGAGTGAATATGTCTTGATAATATGGTTCGGTGGAAGTCCATCCTGGATTTTCTCCTGTTTGGTTTGTTGGAAGAAGACTCATGAAATACATAGACGTATATAGCAATCCAAGGTTGGTCGCATTGGTAGAAGTAGTTGTGATTCTTGATAAGACTTCATCATTCCAAACGGATTTGGTGTCGGAAACCGCATTTGAAAATGTAGTATCATCTGGGATCTCATTGTTGACATTCTGGCACGCCTTTTCCTTGGAAATCCAAGAAATCCCAACTCGTGATGCAACAACAGTTGTGTTGAATGTATAGAGCCCGCCAACAGCAGTGTTCAAATCAGCCGAAGTGGCTGATTTACTGGGCTGGATGACACTACCAGCACCAGTATTGGCGTAGACATTCGATGCAGAAGGTGTTACGTTAAAATAGCCACCTTAATCAATTAGTATATATCAGATATCTTACGATAAAAATTAGACTTACATGAATATATCGTCCAGTCAGGAGATCTATTCCATCCATTGTTGTAAACACCAGATGCCTCATAATGGCCATCTGAGAATATTTGAAAACTTCCTCCATCATATGCTTGACCCAATCCTTGACCTCTGAAAGATGGCACCACATGGCTGACATCAATTAGAATATTGTTCCCGGTGCTAGTGGGAGGAAACGTGTATTGGTATAGTCCGGCGTGCGATGTAGCGGCAAGCTCGACAACAATATTATCACTCGTTTGAGCCCGGTAGTAGCCCACGGAGCCTTGGTCAGGAACTGCTCTGCCGACAGTTATACTTGACAAAGGATCGGTGATTGTTCCCACCAAAGGTAATTGGGCAACCGTTCCATACTTTGGTGCACCTCCAGTACCTTGCTCATGCATCATACTAAAGCCTGAGAAGTTTCCATTAGGAAGATAGCCAGAGTATGAGTCGGTACCCTGAACGAGTAGGTCGGGACCAAGCTTGACCATACCCCAAGGTCGAGCAACACCGGGAAAATCGTTTCCTCCATTTTGTGTTCCAGTACTTAGGTAGTTAGAGACTGTTTGCATCGAAAGAGTCTTGTGCACTTACAACACATTCACATATTGTGAATAATCGGGTTGGGCTTGGACAATGTCCAATATGAGAAAGAAAAATATCAAAACTAAATTCATCATTTGGTGACGCGCTACGAATAGCTTGAAGAGAAGGAGAAAAGACTTTGTGGTTACCTGAAGAGGTTTTATAAGAACTCCACAACCATAGTGTACATGGTTCTGAGAATGGGATGTTGTGCAGGTTGTTTAAAGAAGGCCACTTGGAAGGCTATGTTTAATGTTGAGCGCATGGATAAACCAGAAATATGAGACTGCATGCTCTCTTGGAGGGGGGTATATAGCAATTAATGATGCAGTACGACCTAAGACTTCTATAGAATACGTAACTTGTGAATGGCAAAAGACAGGAAGGTGATTGGAAGTAATGTTACTCTACCAGTGTGCAACTAGTATATGCTGTAGAAGCAACACGCCAATTTTCTTCTATATTTGGCATAGACTAAATTCGAAGCCATCGAACAAGGCATGTTTTAGGGTGCCGATCATATACTCTACCCAATGACATCGTCACTTGATTGTCCATAGTACGGTGAATCATTTTTAGATGGTCTTAGTATCAAGAACATCGACAACACTCGATAGTAAATGTGAACCTCGACATCTACCACCTGGCCACACGTGCGAAAGACGCGAGACTTCATTGTAGTATTGGCGATTGTTCTCCTGATGTCTCGATCCAGTTAAATACCAGGATAATTATGGGTCGTGGGGTTAATCGGATAACGTCTCTCTTTCCGATGCAACACTATCCAACCACGGCAACGAAAAGGACCTCATGGCAGTCTTGAAGATTTCACAGGTGAAAACATTGTTTAAGGAACACTGCAGAGACATGCATCAAATACTTGGTAGAATTCGGACCCGATCGAAGCATCAACTATGATTTCCAAATCTCAAGTCGTAACGAGATGGTAAGAGGAAAACATGTTTGTGACTTCCAGTTGACCTTTTCTCGAGAGTTTTGGCGGGCGGCTATGTCAAATTAGTGTTGTCCGCTTAAAGCCACCTTTGAGGCGAATTTAGCGCCGTGAGACTATCTTCTTGGGCGTTTAACCTTTATACAGAGCCACAAGCCACAGGTACGAATATCTCCGAAGGTGAGTACTTGTGATGCTGTGTACTTTGTCCATTCCTCGAAACCACCGCTGCTCAACTCGTCCCGGTGTAAGAGCACGGTTTTTCTTCGTATCTAATGAAGTTGTAATTTTATATTCTTTCCGCCCATTGTCCCCTTTGGAAGCAATCTAGCCCTGCGGCGGCAACAGATGAAATTAACGACGTCATTGCTACCCACAATGTACTGCACCTGTTCGTTGCCGATTGCCGAAAGATTGTAGGTTCTGGAAGCTTTGATAGTGAAAGCAAATTGAGATCGCCAAATCCTTTCGCGAGCCAACCCCATATCGAGGTATACATCGCGTTTAAGGTCGTTAGGATTGCAAGATGGTCCACTTTCGTTTGTCTTGTCATGATTTGAAGGAGCATATTAGGAAATCTCAATTTCTATGAACTCGAAACATGGGATGCACCTATCAATATTGCTGCCTGGTAAGAATCATCATATTATCCCGGGACAACTCGCTACATTTCTTTCCCAGCTTGTTTTGCTCGGTCTGTTTTCTTACATGTGTCATTTCCAATCAAGATTGACCATAGAAAAGTACCTGTCGTATTAGACTCAAGCTAGATTTCGTCCTCGTCATTCGCGCAGCTAGTGGATATCCCTGATTTGGGTAATGAGATAAATGGCATCTTCGCGTTAGAAGGGTGGTATTAATCAGATAATTATCTATTAGGAACAAATATTTCCAATAAACAAATGCAGATATTGTGATTCTATCTTTTCTTTATAGTTCCTCAATAATGTATGAACAAGCTTTAAGGGGATTTTTATGCAACGTGTATGCTTCAAACCATTCTAGTAGAAACTAAAATGAAAGTATGAACACAAATGATTGAATTGAGATGTTTCAAATTTATGAAATCGCAATAATGGCGGTGAAAAATATGGCATCTCAATGATTGTTTTGCCGCAGCCAAGTATCTCTCCTTCTTGCATCTCGAATCGGCGTGTCTCTTCCAGTATGGAATTCTACCTCATCGTAACCAGGAATTCTAATACCCAACCCACCTTTGTGAGCATCGCTACTAGCGTTACTACTAGCCTCTCCAGCATCATTCTCTTCCTTCAGCACCACTTTATCCCCCGAATCATCTCTAACTAAAGTCCTGAATTTCCCCTCGACTTTATTCTTCAACTCATCGAAACCACCACTCTCAACTATCTCTCCCTCTTCCATCACCACGACTCGTCCCGCTATCTTCATCATTTCAGCCGTATGACTAACAACCAGCGTGGCCATTCCTTCTCTCTTCTTCAACTTCTGCACAGTCTCTCTTATCACCTCTGCACTACCACCATCTAATCCACTCGTCGCTTCATCTAATATCAATAAAGTTGGTTTTCTGACCAGTGCTCTTGATATCACAATTCTCTGGGCCTGTCCTCCCGATAACTCTTGTCCTCCATCTCCTACCATAGTATCATAACCTTGTGGAAGCGATGTGATAAATTCATGGATCCCAGCATCTTTTGCTGATGCAATAGCAGATGGAAGACTAGCACAAGGAGAAGATTCTGGGAGACCATAAATGATGTTATGGAGAATGGTAGCTGGAAATAGAATCGGTATTTGTGGAACGAGTGAGAGAGAAGCCCGGAGAGACGGAATGTGACAGTTACTTATGGAGACGCGATTGAATGTCAACGGTGGAGGTGTTGAAGTATCTGGCGGATAGAGACCAATGAGCAGAGCAGCTATTGTAGATTTTCCGGAGCCGGAGGGTCCGACAAGTGCAGTTGTTGAGTTAGGAATCAGGGAAAGAGAAAAGGATGATATCGTTCGTTTTTCAGGACGAGTAGGGTATGTGAATGAAAGACGGTTGAATTTGATTGGAAAGATTGTCGAAAGCCGTTCGGTTCCTTTATTTTCGTGGGAGGAAGATGAATCGAGATTGGCTAATGCAAGCATATGCGTAGCTGTAACGCGAGAAGAGTTGATTTGTGGTATCATGGCCAGCATATTCGTACTATTAGAAATACCAAATAATAGAAGATTGACAGTCTGTAGTGCAGTCGCGATACTGATCTCTCTCTTGGTAATGAGAACCGTGGCATAATAAAAGATAGTTGCAGTGATGAAGAATGACATCGCATCTGTCAATCCCCACAGCAATCCCGAGTAGTTTGCTCGTATTAGTCCAACTTTATAAAGTTCTTCTGTAGCTTTGGTGTGTTTTGTCTCAAAGTAAGTTTCCAGAGTAAAAGCCCGAACCACTTTGATGTTGGAGAACGTCTCTGAAAATATGCCAGTGGTCATTTCAGAGGCGTAGTTGCACTTGTTTTCCCATTTTCCACTCACGCGATTGAACGTTTTGGTGACAGCGTATATAACTGGCCCAGTTGCCATCGAGACTAATGTCAGTTTCCATGTATTCACGAAAGCCCAAATGATTGATATCAATAGCATAAAAAATGCTGTGAATACAATACCAGCAAAGCGGCCAACGAGATTACGCATTTCCTCAGAGTTCCTATCCAAAACTTCGTTCAACCGGCTAGGTGAATTCCTGGATTCCTCAAACCATGACTTCGGTTGTGCGAGAATCTTCTTTAGTGCTTCTACACGCAGAGCACTAACCCAAGCTTGTCCAGCACGTTCCAAAGCATAATGCGAAAAGAAACAAGATATGCCATCAATGATGGCGATTCCGAGTAAGACAAGTGACCATTTTAAAGCATTCGAGTTGCGGTTCTCCTTTTGGTAAAAAGTGTCAAGAAGTTTGGTATATATTATAGCAAAAGCTGGGGTTGATACTGCCACAATAAATGCTGCGGCAAATGCAACCGAAAGGATTGTGCGTTCCTTCTTGTTCAGCATGGGCCAAACAGTCTTTAAGATCTTAGTTAAAGTATCGGGTTTGAGATGACCCGTTTCGTTCTTCTCTTCAGAATCGCCCGCATTATCAGCAGAGTCATCTGAGTGTTCCAACAAAGAATCCATAGGCGCGACTTTAGAGTCTCGATTCTTTTCGATTGATACCAAGCTGAGAGGGCTTTGAATCAGAGGTTTTCTATCAAAGCTTGGCTTGTCTGAGGGATGTTCTGGGATCGATTGGAATCCTGCGTCTTGATACCTTGGTGGCCTGATAGGATGTATAGACTGCCTACTAGCCGACTCTTGGAACTTCTGAAACTGTGAGGTAGGTCTTTGCAAATCATCAAACCTTGAACGTGAACTGTCAATTCCAGATGTCCAAATGTTATCTGATTGTAGGTCATTGGCATAAGCTATTGAAGCATATCCAAGAGATAATCGTCTGTTTGATATATCCAAGGACCTACGATTTGCTGCATTTGGACCATAGATTGTAGACTTGGTAGAGAAACGAGGTTTCAATTCTTGAACAAAGTCTTCAAAGCTTCCAGTTAATGGTGTTCCAGGGTCCGAGTTTCTTCTGATGTTGGACAAGTCTGTCGACTGTTCAACGGGCAATCCCGGGAGTTGCGAAAATGTAGCGAAAGTACCGTTTGCTTTCGCAGAAAGCTTCCTACGATATCCTTCCTGGACAACCTTACTCTGATCCATAACGTAAACGTAGTCATCATCCAATATCTGGGAAATATCATGAGTCACAATAATTGTCGTTTTTCCTTTCCTCCATTCTCGAATATTATCCATGATTTTGAGTCGGTTGGTCAGATCAAGAGCACTAGTTCCTTCGTCAAGAATCAAGATTGGTGCATCTCGTAATCTAGCTCGTGCCAATGCAACACGTTGTTTTTGTCCACCACTCAGTTGTCTCTCCTTAGAGCCAATCATAGTATCAAGTCCATCAGGAAGATCGGCAATTACTTGTTCTAGATTGGCTGTAGAACAGGCGTCTATGATATCAGCTTCATTTTTTATTCCTTCCTTGCCAAATTCTATGTTTTTCCTAACCGTCTCGTTGAATACCACACTCTGCTGCAGTACGAGAGTGATGTTGCGTCTCAGCCAATCGGTATCGAGATCCTGTATACGTTGGCCATCTATCAAGATACTTCCCTCCTGTGGCTCGTAAAATTTGAGCAACAAGTTTCCCAATGTACTCTTTCCAGAACCACTTTTACCAACTACAAAAGTAGTCTCGCCAGCAGGAAAGAAGAATGTTGTTTTTATAAGAGCATTGTGCTGTCGATTGGAAGGATATCCAAATGTAACCTGATCATGATTAGTCTTGATGGTTTATCGTGGCCATCTCTACTTACATTATTGACTTCTATATCACCGTTGCAGGTTTTAGGTACCATTAACCCTTCTGGGTGTTTTGCAACTCCTCCTCTATCCACTTGGTTCATGATAGACTTGAGAGTCGCTCCAGCGGACATTCCTTTTGCTAAGACAAGCCATTGTGGTAAAACGACTTCTATAGCCATCATCCCAGTCAAACAAGCATAGAAAGTTGTAAGAACCTTTCCGGCATCTAGTCCATGATCGACTAACGTGAGACCATACCCAAAGCCTTGAACAAAGATGGCCACCATGACAAATTTGGTAATCCCAAATTGAAATGCATTTGACCTGGCTTGGATCATGTAATGAACTGTTGATTTTTTGATTACTAAGAAGTATTGCCAAACTTCCTGGTCCTGTCCGTTGAATGCTTTGACAGTATCGATGGCTGTAATGGCTGTATTTGTAAATTTCGAAGCTTGCGATAGCTCTCTTTTCTGGGCTTCGATGGCTGGGCCCATGTTTCTAGAAATTAGATAAAGTATTCCACCGGCAATTGGAAATGTCGCTATAATGACAAGAGTCAGATTCCAAGAGTAAAAGAAGGCAGTCCCAAGAGCTGCACATGCGCTAGCAGTCTCAAACAGGAGAAACCCAAGAGGCTGGGATGTGGATAATTGGAGCTCTCGAATTTGTCTATTGTTCAATCAGTATGTTTTCATTTCGACCATAAATGGATTCCACACACGTTTCAATTCGAATTAATAATGATCCAATGCCATCTCTACGCAGATCAAACCATTCCAAATCCTTCTCCAACATGCCGGCAAACATTTTCTCGCGCACGCTTCTAGCCTGGAGCTCTCCAAATACCATCCACGAACACAGAAACAAGCCTTCGAACAACCATACTGCGCCCCCAAGAACAGTTATAGCTATGCACCATTTCGAGACATGTTGTAAGGTCTCTTGTGCGGTGAGAACACCGGACCCAAAATTTGTAAGAGTACCAAAGATATTTCCGTAAAATATTGCCGATATAGGTTTTAGAACGCCGCTAATGATTGCAAATACTATACATGGAACTATGGTAGATATGTGCTTTTTTGTTGTGAATGTGAATAGGGATTTGAAAGATGATTTGATTTCTTCATCGGCGTGGTAGTCATTGATATTTCGCAATTCGATGGACGAATTCTGATCATCATCTGGCAATCGGATGCGTGAGGTAGAAGTAGAATGACTGTATTTTTTGTGACTCTTCGAGCCTTTGCTTTTCAATATTGTCATTGAAACAGATTTTGCGTGCGACAAATGGTGTCGAAAATCTCAGAGAAATTCGTGCAGCATGGACAGAAGACATCAAGCAACATTGCAACTAGCATGATCCCAAGTCATGCAATTGTAATCAGACCAACATTATTTCGGGTCGAGGATCAATTCTGGTGCTTCCCCTTAGTATTGTTGTTTAAGCGAAGCGTGAAGAACAATACGAAGATTATTGAAAAAGATAACCTTTGAGAAAAACATTGTTCTAGAAGTATCTACTTATTATTTTCTGGAAGTCTAGGAGACTAGAGATCTAGGCATCGTATGTTAACAAATGTATCCATGATACCAACCATGACAATGACGTAGCAGCAGCTCGCAATATAGACAAATATGAAGAAATCTGAATTCCCAAAGCCTTGCTCTAGAAGCATTGAGTTTTTCTCAGAACAAAGCGACAATGGAACTTCAAAAACATGGAAGGTTGTTGCAATAGGGTATCATTGCTGAGAATTTCAGATCGTTCTAAATTGTTTGAAGATTCTCGAACATGCAGTCAATTGAGTTTTTGACTATCAGAGTCATTTTTCAAAAGACTTGAACAATGATTGAGGTGATCTTCCAGGATCGAATCTTGTTAGTGCATCTCATTTTACGTCGGAGGATTGATACTCGCCATTGCCAGTATAAGCGACAGACGTGCAGTGATATAACCGGCATAGAGTGTGTAGTGAGCCTCAGAGTTCTAGGAAATTATCTCTCGAACTCAGTTCGAGCATCTTTGCCTTAACCTTCTCCTTTTATTACATTTGTCCCAGACTCAGAGAAGTCTTTGCCAAGTCTTTCCTTTCTACGCATATCAATGGCATATATAGCTGATGCGACCCTTTGGTTTGTTCGAGGCTTCAGAATTAAATAAGAGAAACAGCATCTGGGCGAATGATTTTGACGCTACGCGGAGATACTACTGTTTTCGACTCTGCTTTCTTTGCCGCACTTCCTTGGATAATCATTACAGATTCGATGAAGATGTATTTCCGGATCCACTACTCGAAGGAAACACAATCCTTTGTGGCCACCTCGAGCTAATGCTGTGTGGAATTCGAAGGGGACTAGGACCACTTTTGCGCTAGACTATTTGATGAACTCTGATTAGTCGTAGGTCTTTTGACTTGATTGCCTGCAACCCAGAAGTTTTAATCCCCGGCTTGAGATTGAAATTTGTAGTTACAAAAATCGGCCTGGGCGTTACGTTCGAAAGCGAATCGTTACTATTCTCCGGGGCGTATATTGATGCATTCTGAGCTGTAAAGTGTGTTTCTGGTCAGAGGTTGATGATGTTGGCGATGTTGGCGAGATTGGCTGCAATGCAAGGGTTTGAGAGCGTTGGTGAAGGTCACGAGATCAATTGGCAACCGAGGCTTAATACACGCACATGCACATCATGCACACTTCAGCTATCAATTTGATCCTTATCTCCTCGTACCAATACCTGGTACTTACCATCGAATCTTATGATATGACTTGGATTCCAAGTGTCAAGTTACCTCCATACGATCTCCCAATCCTGTTCCTTTACGAGGACGCCATCGCTCACTTTCTCAGATATGAGGAACATTCAGCTTGCGTGGAACTCACACTTTGATATATCAAACCGACGTGAGGAATCTACGTGCTAGTAAAGATTACATGGATTGCAGTACATTCATTTCAGTATCCTATCAACTCAATTCTATTACGCTAGAGTTATGCACATGTACAAATACATTGCAGGAATGAGTTCTTCATATTTACCATTTTAGCCTAACAACCCCCCATTCTCGCAGATGGTGGGTGACTTTGCAAGAGATATTGGTATCAATCAACCATGTCCGAGTTGCGATACAGATATGTCAAGGAGTCACTACGGTTGCAGCCGGTCAGGGGGTTAAATCAACGACCTGCCAAATCTAACAGTCTATTATCAAGAACAGGTTCCCCGAGCTCCACTGGAATGAGACTCGAGCTTATCCATGAATGCTTAATCCCCCGCATTATCTATTGGACAGGCATTATCAATACAGCAGCAAGTTTGATTGACTTCCTAAGATTCAAGCGAAACTATAGGTTGTACAAAATCTTGTCAGGGGATACAATCGGGTGATGACACTGAAGAAGAAATTGATCAGCGAACCCCTCGTTACATTGAGGTACAAGCGATGCTATCATGGTTGAAAATTACCACGCGCGAGTACTTCATCGGTCCAAACTTCCGTTAGAATCTTCAATCAAATGTTTTTCTGCAAGGTCAAACGACGGCACGTGTAACAACGATGCTACTACACGAGCCACACCGATACGATTATTGTTTTTGGATGATATATTATCTACCTGCTATCATCCTTTTACTTATGTTTCTTTTCTTGCTACACTTTCGCTCCTTGGTTATTGATCATGTCGAGGTTTGAATATTCACAGGTCCCGGTGGACGAAAAACTGGAGAATGAACGACCAGAAACTCCTCGCAAAAGATCTCTAGCAAGTGCAGTCTTCTTGGCATTAGCTGGGGTTGTTTTGTTTACTGCATTTACTGCATTAGTTGTGGGACTTACAAAAATTGAAGACGTTCAGCCAAAACACAAGTCTTCTAATACCAATTCCGGATGGGCAAACAATCATGAACACGAAACTCGAGCAACGGGTGACCCATATCTCATTGGAGTCGGCAAGGCCGATATTACTGGGTAAGGCTTGAGCTCTTTTCCTACATCTTCCTGTTTTACTGATGACATTCAATAGTCCTGTTGTTGAAATAAACTTTATGGGCTATGCTAGTCTCCCACAAGTCGGAACAGGGTTGCGTCAACGAATTTACTCCCGAGCCTTTATTGTCGGTGATGTAAACACCCCTGCCAATAGATTTGTCTACCTAGTTCTCGACACAGCATCTGGGGACACTGCAATCAGGTATGGCATTCTTCAAGGATTAGCCGCTTTGGGGCCGGCATATGCAGTCTACGGGCAAAACAATATTGCCGTCACGGGAACACATCAACATTCCGGTCCCGGAGCATACTACAATTATCTTTTACCACAAGTCACTTCATTAGGTTTTGATAAGCAAAGCTACCAAGCAATTGTCGATGGCGCAGTTCTGTCAATCAAAAGAGCTCATGATTCGCTCACCACTGGATATCTAACCACCGGAGACACAAATATCACAGATGCAAATATCAATCGCAGTCTTTATGCATATCTTGCCAACCCTGCAGCGGAAAGGGCATTATATACGGACAATGTTGACAAGACTTTGTCCATGCTTCGATTCCAGCGGGCTTCAGATGGATTGAATATTGGTGTTTTGACATGGTTCAGTGTTCATGGCACTTCCATGTTGGAAAATAACACACACGTCACTGGTAAGTTATTCAAACACCCTTGGGGATTGAAAGATACGTCTACTGACTAAGCACTATAAATTCAGGTGACAACAAAGGAGTAGCAGCTTATCTTTTCGAGAAAGCAGCCTTAGCAGACCCTAAAGCGGCTCCAGGTTTCGTCGCCGGTTTCTCACAATCAAGCGTCGGAGACACCTCACCAAACGTTCTTGGCGCCTGGTGTGACGATGGTTCTGGCCAACAATGTACTCTGGAGAACAGTACTTGTGCCGGTATCTCCGAGACATGTCATGGAAGAGGCCCAGCTTTCCAAGCATTGGATTTGGGAACTCAGAGTTGTTATATCATTGGGCAGAGACAGTATAATGGAGCTCAAGCTCTTTATGTAAGTCTTCTCTTCCCTTCGTGAAGAGTGATTTAATCAAATTCTGATTTGTGTAGAACACGTTGGATTCAGTCGGTACTCCTATCGTGGGAGGGAGTGTCAAATCATTCCATTTCTTCCAAGATATGCAGTACTATGACTTTCCTCTCGCAAATGGATCGATTGTCCAAACATGTCCTGCAGCATTGGGATATTCGTTTGCAGCTGGTACAACCGATGGACCAGGTGCCTTTGACTTTGTACAAAATGATCCAGGTACACCCTCAAATCCTCTCTGGAGTCTGGTATCTGGTCTTCTCCGAGTGCCAACCGCTCAACAGGTATGCTCTCAGTCATGTGAACGTTGCTTATTCTAGATCCAGTATTAATTTTCTCTAGGTTGCTTGTCAATATCCCAAGCCTGTTCTCCTAGATGTAGGTGAGATGTCAAGCCCTTATGCTTGGACTCCCAATATCGGTACGTCATTCTTTCCTGAGCCTTCTGAAAATTTACCTCAAACCACTTTCTCACCCCCATCTTCCTCACATCATCAAACTTACCCTCCCCCGCTAATTCGCTCAAGTCGACGTGCAACTCCTTCGCGTCGGACAACTAATCATGATCATCTCCCCCTCCGAAGCAACCACCATGTCCGGACGACGCTGGAAATCCGCCATCTCGGCCGCAGCCGTATCATCCAAAATAACCAGCGCCACCCCCAAAGTAGTTCTCGGCGGTCCCGCAAACACGTACGCCCACTACCTCGCCACCCCCGAAGAATATTCCATTCAGCGCTACGAAGGCGCTTCGACTTTATTCGGCCAACATGAATTAGACGCTTACATCCATCTCACCACATCCGCCATCGGATATCTCTCCGCTACCAATAGCAGTCAGCCTGCCCCGGGACCCAGTCCACCAAACAATGTCAATTCGAGTTTAAGTTTCATAACCGGAGTAGCATATGATAGTGGATCATTTGGAAGCGTATCCGTACAACCAGCTGCATCTTACAAGATCGGATCTGTAGTAAACACAACATTTGTAGGCGCTAATCCTCGCAATAATTTAAGATTGGAAGGTACATTTACGGCGGTTGAACAATTGGGCTCGAATGGTAATTGGACAACGGTGAGAAATGATAATGATTGGTATTTGGTGTATACGTGGACGAGAGTTAATGGCTTGACGGGTACTAGTAGTGTGGTCGTGAGTTGGGAGACGGGAACTGGAGATGGAACGAAGGCGGGTACCTATAGGGTTAGGTATAACGGGGATTCAAAGAGTGTTTTGGGCAATATTAGTGCCTTCACGGCGGTCAGTAATAGTTTTACCTTGAGTTGAGAGTGGTTTAGAGGAAAGGCATAATGGGGCGAAGGGGGGGGTGTATGCGGATGAAATGTGAAATTTCATCGGTATGAGAAATGAGGAAATGAGCTTTTTACATTCAGTACTTTAAATCTATACTTCAACTATTTTATCATCATCCGAATCTGATGCAGGGTCTTCTGCATCTTGTGATGCCCAACTTCCGGCAATACCATTCGCCTGCGACGAGAATGGTTTTGGCGAGGATGAAGGTTTGTCAGATCTTCGGGCCAAAGTTTTCATGCCTGCATCCACTTTCTCCTCACCTTCCTCATCTCGCATCAAAACCTGTACTAGTCTCTCACAGGCTTCTCTCATTTCATCGTGATCAACCTTCAAGTGCAATTCCCTTATGATTGGGTAAACCTTGATCTCTCTCATAATATCTCTTCCTTCTCTTGTGGTTGTGAGTAACATCAATGTTTCCACATGTGTTTGCATGATAACGGGATCACTATCCCTCTCCTTATCTGGCGGTAATAGTTGTAGATCTGGTAGCATTGCCATAGTTTCCTCTTCATCGAATTCCTCATTTCCCATAATAGGTAGCAGTAGATATGGTAATATATTGATCTCATCCTCTGACAGGAATGAAGGATGTGATTCGATTTCGAACGCAACATTTTTTATCGTCGATGCAACTCCTTTTCGACGAATGTCTGATTTGTGTTCGGTGAAAACCGTCATTTTCGTGAGAGGTACAACCCCATCGTATTCTTGTTTTGTCAGGAAGTATTTTCTTCCTTCTTCGTGCTTGGCTAGATCTGCGAACAAATATGCGAGGTAGTCATAATCTGCATCTTTATTGTATGTTCCATCTGCACCCTTCACGAAAAGGTCCATTAGTTGATCGATCGCGCGATTATTCGAGGTTAATTCTTTCGGCGCAGGACGTTCGAGGGCTATGATATGCTTCAAGTCGTCCCATTTTGCAAGATTCGCGAGTAGCATAGCAATGAGATTTGCATTTGGTTCTGCGGGGTTCTGGGGACGAAGAACTATTAGATGCTGTCGGTTTAGAGACTAAGAAAGGAGATTAACGTACTGTCAACTTGTTGAATAAAGTATTGATGAACTCCTTGTCACTCGCAAGATATTCCAAAACTTCCTTGTCTGTCGACAGGTTTATGAGAATTGTCATTGCATCTTTGGCAATTTGCTATACAGGCATTAGTCGCGCCTCTACCAACGATCATGTTTGCGAGCTTTGAGTCGTACTTTGTAGTCGCGGACCAGTAGTTTTAAGTCCTTTACTGGCAGAAGCTCATTTGTTTTGAATATTGAAGGTTGCGATAAAGAATATGGAATCAAATTCTCGACGGCTGTTATGGCGCAAATCAGTCAAAGTTTGAACGGATGGTTCAAGTATCATAAACATACCGATCGTCCGCACTTGAGTGTTTCCATGCGATATAAAATCGACAAGCTTCAAAACTGGTTAGCATGATTTCAATGAATAGAATAGGAGCTGAGTTCTACCTCTTCTAATTCAGTCGGCATATTGATAATATTTCGAGTGTTTCCAGTGATGTCAATGACGAACTTCTTCAAAAATATTTTAGAGGGGCAAAATGCAAGCCTTCTTTTCTGCCGCTCTGTTGGGGTCACCGCTTTCTTATCCCGCCCCGCTAAGTTCGAATAATTTACTACCGGTGAGCTCTACATGGTATTTTATATTGTCTTCGTATGGTGTCAAATGAACCTATTGTATCATTTTCTACCTCCCACGATTTCTATTCAATTGTATATTTTCAATGCATGTTCTTGATACTGTCACCTAATCAAAGTTGTGTCAGATTTTTTTCGTCGTCATTGATTTATGATCTCCTCGCCGTCACAAGAACCTTGTGCCGAAGAACATATTTCGGCCATCAACAACGATTACTGAACAACTAATATACTATTTGCTTCGTCTCTCCTAGCCTTGCCCAGGATCCCAGCCCCCCTCAAGCACAATTGATACCTAGCAAAGTCTTATTTACATTCGTACAAGTCCACGTTGCAGTTTTCTTGCTCGGCGTTGTGACGTTGATATTCTGAGCCGAGATGTTTATGCAGGACTTCTCATTCGTTAGTCAAGAGTAATTGATAGGCGGGTCATGGTTTTTGAGAAAGGACTATATGATTTGTGACAAGAGGGATGTACTCACAGTAGCACTACTGCACACCAAAGTTCCGACCTTAGGGTCATGTTTTTTGCTTGCGACACCGACAAAGTTCTTGAATACTACATCTTGTATTGTCATTTTCGTCTGGTAGAACTGTTAGCTAGCTGTCTCGGACTTCTTGTGAGCGAAAAAGAGGATGATGGATGGATTACTCACAGGATAGGCGTTGCAATTTGCAGTAGTTTGCATATAGCAAGAAGTGAGCTCAATCGCGTCTACCATTTCTCAATTAGTAATGGAAATTGACCCAACTTCTAATAAGATGATGTGAAACCTACAATCAACACTAGAAACCGACATCTTGTCATATGTGATATTCCTCACCACGCCACTACCTCCACCTGCTCCATAAGGTAGACTTCCATCCGAATTTGGTACTGCGCCTGCCCAGACCTTGATCCTCGCTGCATCACTGGCATTACTTAATGTGTTGTTGTAGATGTAGACATCTTCAACGATATCAGTGACTCCAACGTATTGTCCTAAACTGCCAACGGATATGCCGTGAGAACCTGAGCATGCCAAATTCTGGACGATAATGGAACTGCTGTTGGGTTTGAAGGATACGCAGTCGTCGGTATTAAGGATGGTTGAGTTTTGGATTGTGATATGAGAAGAGAGGTAAGTGTCCCAGCCATCTTCGAACATTTGTTAGTCTCATGTGTAAACCAAAGATTAATGAAATTCGGCAAAGAGTAGGGGGGAACGCACCAGAATTCTTGACCGGGTTAGAGTTACTTGTTACTGCCGTCAAAGTCATCCCACTAATGAGTACATCCTGACTACCGGTGATAAGATTGAACCAATTTGGTGGACTCTTCATTTTCAACCCGCTCATACTTCCTCCCGTCACTCCATTCATAACAAACAATATCGGCCGCGCAAGAGTACTATCTTTTGCAAAAGCATCCCACCATGGTTGCCCATTGCCATCAATGGTTCCCCCTCCATACCAATTGATGTCATTTCCACTCCATTGCCAAAAGGAACTGCTGTTTTGGAAAACATACTTAAAGCTATTGGCTGTCCAATAGGTTATGTTAGAGGAGAATTGAATGGTACCTGAGATGTTGAAGTCGATGGATTGGAGAGATTTAATGTCTAGCGCGGTGGAAATCGTGTAGAGGGTTTCATTTAGTTGGACAACTCCGCCGTTGTTGCAGGATTTGATGGCGGCAAGTAAGGCGGGAGAATCATCGCGGCCAGAGCCCAGGGAGGAGACATGGCAAGTGCGGTTTCGGGGCGTAGAAAGTGCAGTAGTTGCCAAGTGTGCCTTGGCAGGTTGGATGGGAGCAACTATGATCTCTGGGCGTGAAAGGGATGAAGATGCGGTTTCAGCACAAGAAGAAAGATTAGGGAATGAGGAGAGCAAAAGAGCGGAGAGAACATTGTAGGAACGGGAATTGAGATGCATTTTTGCGTGTCTTCAATTTTCGCAGATATGAGAGGAAGACGAATGAAGTTCAACGAGAGAAGGAGAATGAGAGAAACCAGAGATATCTTTCATTGATCTCAAGTACCTACCTCTTAGACATACCCCGGGAGGGGAAAGTTATGCATTTCGGACTCCAACTCCACCGAGAGAGGAGTCACGATGTTCATGTTGGCCACTGCTGTAATATGGCCAAGTAGATCTACCACCTTTTTAACCTAAGCTCCATCCGAGAGGAGAAGTTAATTATATCAGCCTAGATTGAAGATTGCCAAAGCATACAGGCTAATATTGAAGGAAAACAGCTCTCGAAGCGCCACGCAAGGAACACGCTTCTCGATAACGAGACATGCTCTGTTATTTCACTTGAGAATCGAGGGTTTGCATTGGAACTCGACGAAATTCTCGGCGTCTCTAACATTGAAAGGAACAATGTCAAAAGGCTGGTAGAAATCCTGAGGAACTGTCTGCTCACCAACTGTTCGTTGTAAGATTGATGAAGCTTACAGACTTGAACCGTCACGGGAACTAATGCACGCTCCAGCCGTCAGTTCCTACGCTAGTTTGCGGTGGGGAGAATTATGATCCACCAATGATAATACTTTCCATTTTCCATTTTCCATTCAACATTCAATAACCTTACATGCGGCCGCATGCATGATACATTGGTACCAGAATGCAAGCACTTCAAATAAGAATGACTTTTTCTAAAAGTACATTCTCACGCCGCAAATTTGAGCCTCGTCGATGGTCTTGAACCTAGTCCCCCATACTTCAAGCTCATCATGACCAAACTTAATACTTACACCAACCCTATTCTCCCCGGAAGCCATCCCGACCCCTCCATCATCCGCTCCGGCGATAACTACTTCCTCATCACATCTTCCTTCGAATACTTTCCTGGGATACCCATATATCACAGCACTGATCTGATATCGTGGAGACTCATATCTCATGCCTTGACCCGTCGTTCCCAGCTTGATATTCGGACTCCCGAACCAGGAGGTGGAATATGGGCTCCGACTATCCGGGAGCATGGTGGCTGGTTCTATATCACAGCTGCGTGCTTTGATAGGTATAGACCACAGGAAGATCAGAGGGTTTGGCCGAGAGGATTTTATGTTAAGTGTAAAGCGGAAGATGTTTTCGGGGGCGAGTGGAGTGAACCAGTTTGGTTTGATGAAGTAGGATTTGATCAAGATGTAAGTGCTCATTTTGAGCTTAGATATTAGCTGCTGTCATTCAGATGAAAAGGAACAATGATTTGGATGCTAACAATCATGGAAGCTGTTTTTTGACGACGACGGAAAAGTCTACTTATCAACCACTAGACGCAAGCATGAGCGTACAATTGAAAAGCCTCTCAAAGATTTTGCCATCCACATCACCACTATTGATATTTCCACTGGGGTGTCTACATCTCCTCCCCAAGTAATTCGCTCCTCTCCATCGGGTATTGCAGAAGGATCTCATCTTTTCAAGCGTGGGAAGTTCTACTATCTATTTACTGCTGAAGGTGGCACCGAATCGGGACATTGTGAATGGGTATCGCGATCATCAACTGGACCCTTCGGACCATGGGAAATCATCGATGCTCCATTATGGAAAATCGGTACTGTAGGTGACGAAGTGGTTAATACAGGCCATATTGATATTGTTGAAGACCAAGAAGGAAATTGGTGGGCAGTCATGCTTGCATGTCGGCCTATAGTACTAGCTGACGGAGTCAAATCTTCTGTTTTTGGTAAGATCAGAAAATTAGCTGCCTACGGGTATATCAGCTAATTTGGAAATTCAGGAAGGGAGACCTTTCTCGTACCTATGACGTGGGAGAATGACTGGCCAGTTGTAAACGAAGGCAAGAAAATAACTCTTCAAGGGAAGGGTCCTGGACTATATCAAACACAACAACCCACCAAGTCGCGTGATGACTTTACGAGTCCAGAGTTGCAACTTGGTTGGTATCGAAAGAGTAGGCTCACCTTGTATGATCCTTAACACAGCACTCAAAAATTCAAACGCTCATGCCAATTGAACATGCTGATCATTGCTCTAGATACTCCCCAAAAACAAGACTTCGAAATAACTTCCAATCCATCTAGCTTACGTCTATTCGGAAGTCCATACACACTCGGTAGTCCAGCTTGCCCTACCGTGTTCTTCCGTAAACAAACATCTCGCATAGGGGTTTGGTCTACACGGCTCTCCTTCAATCCCACTTCTACCCACATGGAAGCAGGCACTGTAGTATACTGGAACCATTTAACTTACGCCCACATCGGAATCAAGGGCAGTCCCCAAGAATCTTGCAGACAGGTATTCAGTCATATCTTCATCAACGGTCAGGCCAAGAGACATAACATCGACGACCTAAAAACCAAAGGCGACGTAACACTATACATCTGGTGTACAAACGAAGGATACAAATTAGGCTTCAAACCAAGCGATGAACCCACCATAAAAGCCATAAAATGGATAGGCGAAACAATAGTCGAGGAGATAACGGCCGATCCCCCCATCGGTGCCGCGTTTACAGGAATGATGCTCGGAGTCTATGCGACTGGGAATGGGGATTCGGGCACTGTACCTGCGGATTTCAGCTTCGTGGAGTTTGACACTCTTTCGAAGCCCGAGTCTTCGATTCCTGGGGATCAATGAGCTCTTGACTATTTAATTGCTGATAATTAATGATATTAGAATTATAATGCAGAAATCAAGATTATCTCAAACATAAACTGAAATCCTCAACCGTTAGTAAATTTTGAGAATTTAGATGAGAATAAATAATCCAAATATCATTCATTACTCATATTTTATTTAGAAAGGCACCCATATGTTTGGTATCAAAACACTCGCTAGAAAGATCTTGATTGGATTTCAAATTATCAGGAGATTTTAATTTATGTGTGAATGGATGAATGGATGGATGAACAAATGAACTGTGCCGGGAGCGACATTTAAAAATCAAAATTTTAACATTTTCAGAGCTTATGAGAAATAGCCAGGCTAACTTAAAAAAAAAAAAAAAAAAAATGGTTACACATTCTCCTTCTATGTTAAGCCATACATTTCCTCGATATGATACGATCAAATGGCTGGCTGGCTGACTCGGTAACAATTCAGACATCAGAGAGAAAATGAGTCTGTAGGGTACTTCCTTTATATCTACACGGACACTCCCACGTCTAATCTCATGTCCAAGAGCTTTCACACAACGTGCATTTATTTTTTCCACCGTGGGTATAACATAACCATTCAGCAATACAAAAAGCGTGAAAACATTACTCGAGATAAAAAAAAACTCTGGTGATTAAATGCATAAATGCATAAATACATAACATTATCTCATATTAACTAATTCCGCATCATAAGTAGGCATGTAGGTTAATAAGTAAGGTACAAGCCCGTCATACCCCCAAACCCAATCATAAAACCCATCATCATACCAATGCGCGAGTCCATCCATCTTCTAAAAGTTCCAAATCTCAAAAACGCATTTATCAGACCCCGCTTCTGCGCACCTAAACCTTCTCATGCATAACCACATTTTCGCTTTCCACGCCCGCGATATCCGCGCCTTCCGTCTCGACATGCTGAACATGCGCATGGTGAGTATCTTCGAGGCCAAGCTGGGCACCTCCTTTCTCAACATGGTTTACGCCTCCGAAGAGCACGTCCATTTCTTCCAGCGCAATATTTCTAGTTTCTGGCACGATGAAGATGACGAAGACGGCGAGGAGACAATTTATACCGCCAAAGAAGAAGAATGTGTAGCTAGAAGAGGGGATGTTAGTTATGCGTACAAGGAGAAGAGGAAGCAAAGGGGTGAGAGAAAACTTACAAACTGCACTTGGCCAAGAAAACGGGGAAGAATTGATTGAAGACCAAATTCGACACGTTTTGCCATTGACTGCACATACCCACGGCCTGGGCTCTGACATTCATACTGAAAATTTCAGAGGTCCAAATCCAAGTTGTGGCTCCCCAAGTAGGTTTATAGAAGAAGATGAACAAGAAAAGTAAGAATGTGAGTGCGATTCCGACGGGTTGATCTTTGGTGAGTGTTTTCGTTGTCCCGTTCATATAGTAAGCGTCTGGTGTTGCGATTCCGACGGCTGCAAAAGCGATCATGCAGAGAGCCATTCCGAATCCTCCGACGATGAAAAGGAATTTACGTCCATAACGATCGACGGTCCAGACGGCGTTGAGAGTGAAGATAATACCACAGGTACCGTTGATAGCGTTGATGAGGTTGATAGTTTCGGCATCTTTGTAGATTCCCTTGTAGATAGCTGATGAATAACTGTTGAGACTTCCCTGACCAGTAAGTTGTTGACCAGCATTGACGATAAAAGCAATCCACATTCTCTTGCGGACAGATTTATCCATCCACAAAGCCTTGTAAGAGCTAGTAGATTTCTGTTCCCTTTCATACTCGAGCGCTTCTCTGATCTGGAGGAGTTCATCTTCGACTTCTTGCTCGGTGTCGCGGACTTGGAGAAGGGCATGGCGGGCTCCTTCAACGTTTCCATGTGAAATGTACCAACGAGGGGTTTCGGGGATGAAGGGGAGGAGGACACAGATGAGGATTGGAACCATCATTTGGAAAATGACAATTGTCTTCCAATCCCAATCTCCGAGAGCAGCGGTGTGTTTTCCGGTGGCGAAGGCAATCCAATAGGCGAGGAATGAACCGACTGAATAGAACAACTGCCAGAAACCCATGATTTTACCACGGATCTCGGATGGTGCAAGTTCACCGATATAAACTGGTCCAGCGGCTATGCCATTGTTAGATGTAAATTTGTACAATGTTCTGATCGGTACATACTCAAAGCAATTCCCTGTCCAAGACCAATAATGACACGACCTCCAATGAATGCATTCAAGTTTCCTCTTGGTGCAAAACATTGGACGAATGTAGCAACAATGGTTAAGAAACAACCGATTCCCATTCCCCATCTTCGTCCAAGTCTATCGGCCTATAGTCATGTCAGCATCTGAATCATTTGTCAAATGATGAATATCCTACGTACAATTGGTCCACCGAAGAAGAATCCAGACACGATACCACCGATGTTATAAGATGTGTTGACGAGACCGAGGGTATATGTACTCTGAAAAGTGTTAGCATCTAGTGTCTAGTCAATTGGACGATTGTGCTACTCACGGGGTGATCGAAGTATGCAACCCAATGTTTGGAGTTTTGACAGGCATTGAAAACGGAAGCGTCATAACCGTACAACACCATGCATGCGGCTGCCACCATAGAGATGTACCTGTAGACAAATTAGATTTTCGTTTGACTGTTGGAAATTTCGGGATGATACTGACCAATTGTACCATCTCTTGTTAGAGGTGTTAAACATCTTGAATTTTTCTCCTATTCACAACGCCGATTGACTCTTCTGGTGATAAGGCAACGGACACAATTGAAGCGAATTCCTCCTCAATCAATTGACTTCTTCTGCAATTGATAGCAAGCAAGAAGTTACAAAGGTACAATGAATGAGATAGAACTGACAGCCAAGTGTAACCTCAATCAGGGGGTTCGAATTGTATATATACTACTTATCGTATTTTCCCCATGGGACTTTGATAGCTGTAACATGGTCTACTGCGCCGTACGATCTTCTACACCGTTCCCAAGGGTTTACTTCCACACGGAAATGATTGAAGTAATAATTGCACCAATCCGCACCGAATGTTTTTAGTTGTTTAGTTGTGGCGTTCCAATAGAGACGCTCGCCTCACGTTGGTTGGCATTGATCCTGGAGTAATCCTGGAGTAGTCCTGGAGTAATCCTATAGCAATCCCAGCAATCCTGGAGTAATCCTGGAGAAATTACCTGCACTTGTGGGGGACTTTTTCCATATCCGTGGGGAAATTCCCCCAGATAAGAACTCGCCGAACTTTGTTGGGGTCATTGGGGTAAACCTCCGCTCGTGCGCGAGTAAGCATACATGGGGGTATGAAAAATGCTGGTACAGCATTTCCAACCCTTCGTATTGATGAATCAAATCAAAAGATATCGAGAAAATCTGGAGCTTCCAATATGCGGGGAAGCACAAAAACAATATTTACAATGCGAACTATCTTTTGGTAAAAGCAGGGGACCAAATCCGCTTGGATTCTTCACGTGGAACTGGAAGACTAGAGTTAATCACCAACAAATCATGCATATTAGTACTGTTCATTAACAAGAGCTAATCCCCATTTTCCATCTGATCATACAGTAATCATCTATCTCTTCCCCAAGAACGCCAAGTGCTCCAGTTTTTCCGTCCGTCTATCCTTTGTTCGACATAGCCTGAGATGTCCATGTCGCACATGGAATTTTAGACGTTTCCAGCCGCAACCACCTGCTTTTCCCATCCGTGAATAGTATCCAGTAGAATTTGTAACTCAAATTTGGAGTCGTTGGGAGAATCAGGAATCGGATCTAGAAGTCCATCTTTCGATTGATATTTGGTTCCAAGAGATTTGATGATACCCCATGCACGCCTAAACTCATCTCGAATGGATACAATTCCATTGTGAGTCACAGTACGTGCAATATTATGCTCAATCTCGAATGGATCTTCAATTGCTAAGAGATACCGATGACGAACCTCCTTGATTTCTTCCATAGTCTTAGGAGCCTGTTTGCCTTCTGGCGCCGCAGATAAACTATTAGCATTCTTCTTCGTAACGTTTGGGGTCGAGATAGTCGAAAACGCTGGCGTTGTAGGGGTAGGGGGGGCTGCGATTTGCGTGGTTTCAACGACCGTTCTTGCGCCAACCCATCCTTTCTCGTGCTTGCTAAGGATGCCATGGTTTGATCGTAAACTCAACACTTCGCGACCCCATTCGAATCCTCTTCCTTGAACCGTTGTCATCTGTTGACTCTGTGCAAAGTATTCAAAGAATCCCCGAAGCAACATACCCACAGAGTCATGATTATGTGTTAACATCTTACGCTCTGCCAAAGATCTGATCTCTGTTTCGTTTCTCCAAAATCTCACATCATGACCATCACAAGTAGTCTGGGCTTCTTTTTCGGCAGGAGAAAGATGCGCAGGTGGCTCTTTATTCATGTGCTGAAGATTGGGTAAAACCGGAGGTTGGGCAATATTCATTAGGTAGTGTAGAACCATCAGTACGTAGCCGTAACTTCCAAGCGTACCACGATATGGAGTGTTGATTCCTCGAGTCTTGGCCCAATGCTTCACAAATAATACTACAATCTTGACTCTTGGGTCACAGATAGAGTACAGTCTGAGAAGTAATGTGTTATGCAAAGCCAAATGATTTGAGAAATTGATATCGCATTGAATTCCAACTTTGTCTTTGGGGAATTCAAGATGATCCTTGTATCGGTCTCGAGGTTTGTTAGGTGATATTTGAGTTGGGTCGGGAAGAGTACGGATGATTGCTACCAATTCTGCTTGTGAATAATCAACAGAAAATTGTCTAGTAGCTAGGTCTCGTAAAATTGGAATGTATCTTTCAATGTGAGGTTTTGATTCCTCGTCGTAGAGATTTCCTTCAAGAGCATGTTCATAGTCTTTCGCCAGTTGCAAAATTTGATGTCGGCGAGCTACATCTTTTAACGTCACTATTCCCTCCATACTTTGCAAGGTATCGCGAATTTGAACATCATGGATGCCATCAATGTAGTGTTTGATAAACTGGCCAACAACTTCTTCTTCCGTTAAGTTACGCGGGCGAATGAGGTTTTGGGGCAACCCCTTGCCTTCAAGATCTTCCTTGAGTTTCTCGACTCTTGCGAGGTATTGTTTTGGACCCTCAAACATCAATTGGTCAAGATATGCGAAGCGTAAAGAATGGATCCTCTTCAAACGTTCGGTAGCGGCATGCAATTGTCTATTGTAAATATCAGACTCGGTAACGGGCCCTGTTTTATTCCGTAAAAGGTTCCATGACTCGAGAACAGCAAGAGCATCCGACTCTTGTTTATCAGTTGCTTCCAATAGAACCCGCTTATCCCATGCCATTGCTAGTCTTTCTCCTTCGATTTGTGTGCAAATTCCATTCAGGGATCGCTGTACAAAAGACACAGCAGGATCAAATAATGGGGAGATGGAAGGAGAATCAGATAACCGCTTTGATAAGTCCGCAGAATGCAATCCTTGAATAAAAGCCCGACAAACTTCATTGAGAATCTTTTCTTCCTTCGCATTAAGGTCGGTGGAGTTCACAGATAAATCGCGGCCGCCATGTTTTCTCAAAGCACGCTTCGCACAAATATGGTAGTCAATAAGATTCTGGTGTTCTTTTTGCTTCAAGTTGATACCCTTCTTCTCGGTTTGTTGTGCTTCTCCTTTGCTATCTGATTGGCTTGTGTTGCTGATAATTTTGGTCAATGACTTAGCTTTCGAATGTGTCTCTGTTGGGGTTGGCTCAGGAGACTTTGTCGTGTGACTGTCCAAGTGCTTATCGTCTGCATCATCATCTTGACCTTCGCCCAAACCACCCTCCCATTTATTACGCTCCGCCAGAAGATCTGCCATCAACTTTGGGAGTGGTTTCTCGCAAAGCTTGATAATAGGAACCCTTGTTCTAGTGAGTAATCGTGCGCCATATCCCAGGCTGAGCAACCGCTTTTCCAACAGCCGCGGTATTTGAGACTCCGAAGACTCCGCAGATGGATTCGAGAATGGTGTTAGAATCGCAAGATCCATATCAGATCCTTTGGTTGCAAAGCCCGAACTCAAACTTCCATAACATTTCAATTGGACAGTCGAAGAATCAAATTCTTTGTTGCCACTGTTTTCTCTCTCATGCTCTGTAATTGCTGCTTTACAAATCTCCTCAATATGAGCTCGGAACTGCTCTTTCTTTTTTGCCTCATCGACATCAATCGCTATTTTCGGAACACACTCTTCAGCCAATTTGTCCAAGAATGCACCCTGTCCCATCATTTCATCAGTAGCTGCTCCAAAATATCGCCTTCCTTGTCCACTAGAATTCGAAGGACCTGGATGATACAATTGTCGGTTTTGTGGTGGAGGTCTTTGGGTGAAAGAACTAGACCCGGGGCTTGTTTGATTCATATTTTGCCAAGAATGCTGTTGATGTTTTTGAGGGTACACAGGACTCTGAAACGGAAGATTGGGACTTTCTTGATTCGAGAAACCACCTGATCTAGGAGAATTATGGTATGCCATTTGAGGAGTATAAGGAGACCGGGTTTGTTGATAAGATAATTGTGGAGAGAATTGTCCTTGTTGATAAGCTTGTTGCGGTCTTTGATTGTTCCTTTGATTGTTGTTGTAGTATTGAGGTGTGGATGGTGTTGAATGTTGCTGTCCTGAATGAGGTGTGTAGTTTCGAGGTGATGGGCCTGTTTGCTGATGGTGCTGAGGTTGTCCAGAGTTGACTGGAATCGAAAGTTGAGCATTCATCTGTCTTCTTTGTGCTTGGTTCATTCTCTTCTTTCCAGGTTGGGGGGATAATGGAACAGTGCTGCCGGGGGTATGCTGTAATGATCCAGTAGCTTTGGAGGCCATGTTGGAAAGGTATTCTTGTTGCTCTGATGGGCTGGCTGTGAGCATGTGTGGTGGTAGTTTGGCACCAGTTGCACCACTTGCAGGAAGGGGATGCATATTGATGTTTTCATTGTTCGTGACAACATTAGCATTATTAAGAATGAGACCCCGAAGACGATCCTCAAGTCCATTATCACCAAAACCTCCTCCAGGCAGGTGGCCGCCTTGATCCTTGCCAACTGGGAACATCCTTATAAACGTACGGGGACGAGTTGGTTTGAAGTTTTCCGGAAGAGAATAGCAATCTATTGTTAAAGATTGATGTGTTGGTCGATGCCTCTTAGTATATCTCTAGATGGTGACTACAACCCAGGTAGCAGATATGTTCTGTATTCTAGAAGTGAATAATAAGATCAATGAAGACTAATCATGTGATGATTTCTGGAAGCCTGATGTTCACTATCTCGGATGGTCTTTTGAATTGGATGTGAAGAAAAAGTTGAATCGGCTTGAATTGACGCAAATTCCTGGTCATGAGATAGCTTTGTATAGTGAGATGGGACGAAATATGTCGTCGTCGTTGTTGCTGTGGTGGTGGTGTTGAACAGTTTCCATATGTCTTCGTTTGGTTGATTGATGGTCTAGAATCTCTCTTTTCCTTCTCTCGGGGGCCCTCCCTCTCTAGATCCAGAAGTGGTGGTTACGAAGAGGTACGTGATGGTGGCAGCTGGCAGTAGATGTGGGATGTCAGATGTGAATGAAAATGCGAATGCTTCAAAGAATGTGTTTCATGGGCAAAATGTGTATTCCCCTCCTCGAGTGAATGTGATGCAAACAAGATATATCAATCCGACCTGCACAAGAAGCTTTGGCTTTTGGTTTTGGCGCTTGGTACTACGGCCACCCTACCACTACCACTACAAGCACTCCGTACACTGTGCACACTTTCTTCAACTGAACAGGGATGGTCGATCCGGGACTCACCATACGACTTTAGGACTAGTGGGGTTTAATGGCTTGTCATTGCAACAGAACCGAATTGTATCTTGGATGGTAGAAACATATCAGAAAGTCAACCAAGTTGATCCACAAAGCAAATTTAATTTCAACAAAGAACATCCAACTCTCACTTTGGAGGATCAAACTGCAAGTCCTCGATACCTACTCAGATATACATACCTACTCATATGTACACAACTCCAAGATCAAAGATACCGGTTCTTCTCAGCTTTTGCGACAGAACATATTTCAACCCTCTGCCCCAAGGCAACAGCAACAACAGCTCTCAATTCTATTCAAAGGGAGAAGGAACTCATTGGGTCTGTTCAGTCTAGAAGATTTCTATATCAGCTGTTCAGTCTATTGTCTCGGTCGAACCTCCATCATCAAGCATCTAGTCACTTTCCGAAGAATCGCTCAAGATGTCTGCCTCCCCATCTGGCATGTCGAATGGTCGAACTCCTACCCCAACTCCCAACAGCGGCGGCGCACCACAATTTACACGTAAAGTCAAGGCTGCTGATCCTCTGAGACCACGAAAGAAGCCTATCCGCAGACCAAATCCATCTTCCACACCTGCCGGCGCGAACTTGAATGGCTTGACACCAGCTACGCCGAATGGGCCTACATCTTTAAACTACCTTTCTGGTCCACGCGCACCTGGTCCGAGAGGGCCAATTCCTATCAATGGCAACACTGCGCCTAGACAAACATATGGTGGCTGGACCCATCCTCCTAAGGGAGAAGTCACGGATTATCCCCTCTTCACTACTAGGCGGGCTTTGCGCGATGGAATTCGATATCATGCAATGAGATTTGCTGGGAAGAAAGAGGTTGACCCCACAAATCAAGACGAGTTCACGCGACCAATTTCTCTTCATCGCAGAGACCCTCGGCAACCACCTCCGGGCAAAGCATTCAAGGATGAAGATGTAGTTATGGAGGACGCAGTCGATTCCAAGGAGAGAGAAAGACAAGAAATATTAAAGGCTGAGAAGGAGGCGCAAAAAGCTGCAGATCGTGCGCAAATAGCTCCTACCGGCAATAGTGCCAATGCAGCAGCTGCTAAAAAAGCTCAAGCTTTCCGAAATGAAAAGACAACTCAAGTACATCGCCTAGACAAGACGGCAGAGCAAAAGAAAGAGTCTGATCTTAGATATGAAGAAGCTTTACCTTGGCACCTGGAAGATGCTGACAACAAGAACACCTGGGTTGGTAACTATGAGAGTGCTTTGTCAGAAGTCAACGTTATGTTCTTTACAGAGGGAAGTGCTTTCAAGATGATCCCTGTCGAGAAGTGGTACAAATTCACCTCGAAAAACAAATTCAACACGCTTACAATCGATGAAGCCGAAGCTTTGTTGAGTAAGAAGACTAAAGAATCCAGATGGGCTATGAAAACCCAAGAGAGAAACGAGGCTCAACGTGCAACCCAGGAAAATATCCGAGGGATGAACAAGCTGTACACTGTCAAGACAGAAAGTGCAAGTTTCAAGGGTTCTAGCAGAAACGAAACTAGAGATATTGATGAGCTTGACTTTGATGCCGATGATTTGTTTCAGGATGATGATGAGCTTGCCACAGTTGAGCCAGATAGGGATGAAGATACAAAGGATGCTCAGGAAAGAATCAAGCAAGATCAGAGAGGTGCGAACTTGTTTGGTGAAGCAGATGAAGAAACCGTTGAGAAAGACTTCATCAAAGAGGAACAAGAATTGGAGGCAAAGAAGAAATTGGGAAAGGGTGTCCGAAAGGCTTTAACCAAGCGCGAAAAGAATTTCATTTATGACAGTGATTCTAGCAATCCATATGCTTCTTCAGATGTATGTATTTTGAAAAGGGCATTTGATCTACCTACTAACATTTAACAGAGTGAAGATGACACATCCGATGAAGAGAAGCAAAAGGAGATTGACAAGAAGAAGGATGAAGAGGCCAAAGCCAAATTAAAGGCTGAAGCGAAGCCTTCAGGTACTTCATCAAAGGGCAATAACACACCTTCCGGTCGACCTAAGCACACTGATCCCTTGAAAAAATCCAAGAATCTCAAGAGATCTGGATCCCCAAACCTTTCAGAATCTAGTGGAAACGAATCTTCTAGAAAGAAGCATAAGAAGAAGCATGTCAGCTCATCGCAACCTACAGGTGCATCTACTCCAATTCCAGGTCAACCTCAGAGAAAATCATCTATTGTCAAGATGTCGGTAAGTCCAAATGAACTTTCAAGAATTAGTTCTTCTGCGCCAAACCCGCAAACTGCTACAAGTGATGGAGAAGCCACAGGTGGCGAAATGTCAGATGGCGCCGGTTCAAAGAAGAAGAAGATCACTCTTCGTATGGGAGGATCACCAACGACTTCAAGACCTGGTAGTCCAATCCCTGGTAAATCGAGCGGTAGCCGTGCTGGCAGCCCTTCTCAAGGAGCTGGTAAGAATGTCTTTTTGTGCTCAACTTCCGGTGATTTTTTACATCATAGACATTTACTGATATCACTACAGAAGCTCCATCGCCCTCTGGTTCCGGACCAATTACGCCCAAAGATATTGCTGGTCTTCCATCAACAGGTGTCTCCATTAGTCAAATATTGGCATACTTCCGCGGAAGAGTTGGTGATGGTGAAGGACAGACCACTAAAAAGGAGTTCATGGAAATGATCAAGAAATATACCAAATATGGACCTGACAAACTTTTGCGACCCAAAGTTTAGGAAGCATGACATCATGATTGCTTAATTATTTATGTAGAAATGAGATATTCAAATATAATTGTGGAGGGGGTCTAATGGTGGATAGTGGGTGGGAATGTGAGATGGGAGGTGATTTGATACCTTACGAAAAAGGGTGGGTGTTTCATAATATGGATACGAAAGGAGAGTACATTGATCGCTATGGTATATGCAACGAATTTGTTACAAAGGCATGATGATGGATGCATCGGGGTGGGAAGAAGGGAAATATCTTTCGAATTGGCGAAGATGAGATGATGTTAATTGCGAATACCAATGAGGAAGGGATGAAAAGATTTACTAGTGGTGCACAAGTTTAATATGCATGTGGTCTATTAGGCCATGTGCAAAGTTTGCTTGATGTTCTCAGATACCATTCACAGCCTGTTTAGAATACCTACATAGATCAGGGAAAGAAATGACAATATGCAGAAATATATGATTGTCATGTTCGTATCGTGCATTATCATTATCTGAACTCCATTGATCGTCGCTTTCCCGGGGTATACGTAACTGGCAATTTGTAATATGTAACATAGGCTTAGGTATCCATCTGCCATTGAAAATCCAAATCCTTATTCCTCACCCTCCTATTCTCCCCTTTGAACCTCTCCGCCTCCCATCCATTACCCCTATCTACCCCATCCCAACGATGACCCGGTCGAATGCCATATCGATTCGGCGCCGCCGAACCTTTGTATAACGGTTTCCCCGTCCTACTCTTTCCCTTCTTCTCTTTGCTCAAAAATTGCATTGCGGGATCATTCCACCGCTCTACTTCCTTCAGTTCCTCATTCATCTCCACATCATCCACTCCTCTCGCCACCGTCATAAACTTCGCTTCATCTAATTCCTCTCTTCTTTTTGCCTTTGCTAATAATTGTATGTCTCCCTTTTGCGCCTCTTTTTCTTCCAATTCCTTTCGTGCTTTTTCGTCCATTTCTTTCTTGGCTTCCGAACGTCGCATACTTATGTCGATTCGTCGACCTGTTGCATCTCGATAGACCGTCTCTTCCTTGCCCTTACTCTTGCCCGAACCAGATTCGCGCGCCCATTGCGCGGCTTCAATTCGTTTTTTCTTCTCGGCTTGCGCGGCGGCTTCATCGCGCGTCTGTAGCCCGCCGCGAGTTTCTTCAATAGTAGGTTCTTCGTCGGCGTGGAGAGCGGCAGAGTTTTCGGCGGCGGCTTGCTGGATAATCCGATCGGCCTCGGCGGTGTCTTCATTTTGTGGTTGGAGGGCCGGTACGCCCACGGTTTTCCATGATGATTTTTTGGATTTGCGGAATTCAGAAGTGCTGTGGTTGGTGATCATGGGGGTATCGTCGTCGGAGGCATGGTCTTGAGAATTGGACCAACCGGGAGCATCGTCATCGGCGATTATGAGACCGGTTTGCGCGGCAGTCTTGCGTTTGCGTTTTTTGTCTTTGGAGGTACTGGAAGAGGAGGTGGAGGCCGTAAGGTAATTTTTGGCAAGATAGGAGGAGAGTGACATGGCGGGTGGTGTTGTTTGTGCTGTGATAGGAGTGATAGGAGACCGATCGCTTCGATAGCTGGAAAGGTATTAGATAGCGCTCAATGACGCGGGTGTAGAGACCACAATGCGGAAAAAATGCCTCGGTCTGACCACCAGCTATACTCGATTCCGACGTCCTAGTATGCTTATTTGCTCAGCTCCAATATTTTGTGATTATAAATGAAGTACCGAGAGAACGAGAGGGCTTCGCAAATTGGATGAAATTCCGTACTTCAAGATCTAGCCTGTGTGTGCGTCAGTGCGAGGCTGAGTATAACTTTTAGCCTCATGCGACATCGCGGCAATTTCGCTTGACATGTACGCTAAAACATTTTAACGGGTCTAGCGCACAATAGCCTTGTCGAGTCATGAAGCGGCCACCATGCAGATCTCATACTTTGGTATGAGTGATTGCAAATTGGGGCCACAAATTAGAAATGTCCCCTGGTGGTCGTATCTATTCTTGGGTCCTTTCAAGACCAAATATACCTTGATGGCGGAAGAGATTGGATTGTCAAAAGTGTCCAATGATCAACTCCTCATGGCATCTTTACTGCTGGTTCGTGAGAAGATTCCCAAATTTTCACGACTGTGAGTACGTACTAATGGTTGGATGCATAAACAAACAGATGAACATTGCCCCTTTCAATCGACTCTCAGACTCTAACTTTGAGGACACAACCATGCGTCCAGGGACATGCCACTGCCACTGCCTCTGCCACTGCCGCTATTCTACGGAACGGTTCACCGGCATCGAGTTCTTTAGCAACTTGCAAGCTATTCTCAACACTATACTACAGATATTATAGACAGCCACCGTACAGAGCGTATACAAATCCGGCTTATGGAGCCTGGAGTCTTTGACCTGAAACATCAAATCCATTCTAAGGGGACGTGTCAACCCCACTGCCAACTTTATGCTGCACAGTATAACTTCCAGGGGACTTTCCGAGTATGGCAATTCATTCCCAATGAGTATGAAAGCTCGTGCTTTACTGTCGATCGGTTAATTACCAGTCCGGAAGTGCTCAGAAATCTCTCGATATTCATGTCCCCCATTGCCTTCCAGACCTTTCTCGCAAGGTTATATTCAATTGCTCCAGGTGCTTTGGCACAATGCTATTTTATGTTATCCACATTGGGCTTATTTTTACCTCGAGAGTAATCAGATCAAGTCTGTGAGTGCAAAGTTGCCGTCCGGCTTCTAGAATTTCGTCCGATGGTACCCCATATTTTTACACAAAATATGGAAAATATGGAGATGGTGTTTTTTTAGGTCAGGTACGGAACAGGGGGCTCCAGTATGAAAGACACTTTCATTTCGGAGAGTAGATCTACCTTTCTCATTCGAGATGATCAACATGATAGCTTCAATGCGTTGCCAAGATTCAAGGGGTGAGAACGTTATGGTCGTCGTCTTTAAAAGATGTTCTCCTGTCCATGTTTATTTTTCCTCTCAAGCTTGCTTTGCATTCTTTACCACTCTCTTTACGAAAGGTCCTTCTAGGCCTATTACAATCTTTTTTTTTATATCTTTTTTTTCATATTAAACACATTCATTTTCGTTTATTGTTATTCTATCAGTCATGTTTTCATCGTCTCTCGGGACGGCCCTCGTTGGGGCAGTCCTCGCTACAAATGTAGTGGCATATCCACCAGCTTATGCACCCGACAAGTATTCTGATCGTATAGATTCCGTTCATACCGGTATTTCTGCCGGTGTACACTCTGGTGTGTCTGCAAGAACATCCCACAAGCAACTCTGCAGTCATGATATTGGCTGCTCAAAACAGAATGAGGTCTTATTAGATACGTAAGGGTTCCCAAAAATGATACCATGTTAGGTTTGTTGCTAACATATTTATAGTGGAGTCAGTGCCGCATTGGATGTATTTGGTCTTCTTGACCTTGGTCTCGGTGCAGATATCGGGATCAGCTTTGGAAGTGCATCGGGATGCCAAATCAAGTGTGTTGATTGTCGAACATGGGGTACAGCCGTCGTCAGCAACACCGTGGCCGAAATTTCCAGCAACATCATCGAAGAGGTGATCGAGTTCTTGGAACATCCTTACGAAACCATTATTGAAGCCGCAAACTTGGAATGTTTGATTTCTTTGGAGGATGTTGGAGGACACATTGAACTCAATGTCTTCGCCGCTGAATCCGCCACCTACACTCTCAATATTTTTGAAGCTGGTCTTATTGCCGATATTTCTCTCCTCGATACTGTCTCGGTTGGCTTAAATGTTTTCCTCGATTTGGTCATCTCCGTTGATGCTCAAGTTGATCTCTCTGCTGGTTTCGAATTCTCCTTCCCAGAGGGTGCCTCCCTTACTGTTGATCTCTTGGCCGGTGCTATCAAGGACTACAATTTCGACGGAGCTATCATGAATGACCTTCCTATCGTTGTTCTTGCTGGTGAAGCCACATTACAAGCTTCTATTCGCTGCAGAGTTGAGGCCGGTACTACCGTCTCTCTCTTGGGTATTGGATATGGCTTTGAACTTGGTGTCTATGCCGATTTGCTTCAATATGTCACCCAAATCGGTAGCACTGATGACTGTCCTCTCTCCATCTCGGGTTCGTGCGATGTTAACATTGGTGCATATGCCGCTTCCGTTGCAAGCATCGACTTTGCTGCCTTCGAGATTGCACCAACTGCCGCTGTTACTGTTAATGCTGCTGCTCTCGCAGCTGTTTGCACCACTAGACCAACTTCTACCAGGGCTTTGGGTTCTATTTCCACTGGATCTGCTTCCAGCGGTTCTGGTTCCTCCGGCTCTGGTTCCAGCGGCTCTGGTTCCAGCGGCTCCGTTTCATCCGGCTCTGGTTCCAGCGGCTCTGGTTCCTCCGGGTCCATTTCCATTGGTCTTGGCGGTGGGGTTTCTATCGGTCTTGGAGGATCTGGCTCTGATTCCGGCTCTGACTCAGGCTCTGACTCTGATTCCGCTGTACCTAAATCTGGCTCTGGTTCCACTCCATCTGGAACTGGACATTTCTCGAATGGCACTATCCCAACTGCTTCCCAATCATCCGGTTCTTCCGCCACTGGTTCATTAATCGGCACCATTACCGGTGCACCATCTTTGACCACATCTACAGTTTATGCTACCCAAGTTACCACCATTACTAGCTGTGCTTCAAATGTTATCCACTGCCCAGCAACCCTTGCAAGTACCACCGTTGTTACTCAAACCGTCGTCGATTACACTACTGTTTGCCCAGTCACTGAGGCCGGCAACACCGCATCAGGCCCATTGCCATCATTTACTGCTACGGCCCCTGGCAAGGTTGAGCCATCGTCCATTCCTGGCACAATCATTCTTACCCCAGTTGCCTCAGCGACCACGTCTACTTACGATGTTCCAAGCTCAACTCCTATTGCTGTCGTTCCTGTCGGTACTGGAGCTTCAAGCACTAACTTGGCATCCATTACCTCCGCCTTGTCCAGTGAACTCGCGGGCTCTTCTCCTTCATCCAGCGTGATTGGTTTCGGAAGTAACACTGCTTCAGTTCCTTCCCCAAGCAGTACTGGAGAGCTTAGCGGTGAGACAACCTCCCCAAGCGGTTCATCCCCAAGTGCATCAGGTTCTGGAAACTCAGGAAGTGGTTCATACCCAAGTGCTTCAGGACCAAACGATTCTTCCCCATCTGGCAGCGCTGCTGCCTCTGCCCCATGTGTCTCATCAGGTGCTCTTCTCTCCGGTCAAACTGCTTGCCCAGTTTCTGGCTCCATTCCAGCTCAAACTAGCACCGATGAACTCAGTGGACTTTCAACAGCCCCTGCTGGATCTTCTCCATCAGGATCTGCCGGATCTGGTTCATCCCCAAGTGCTTCAGGACCAAACGGTTCCTCCCCAAGTGCTTCAGGCTCAAACGGTTCTTCTCCAAGTGCCTCAGGACCAAACGGTTCCTCCCCAAGTGCTTCAGGCTCAAACGGTTCTTCTCCAAGTGCCTCAGGACCAAACGGTTCCTCCCCAAGTGCTTCAGGCTCAAACGGTTCCTCCCCAAGTGCCTCAGGACCAAACGGTTCTTCTCCAAGTGCTTCAGGACCAAACGGTTCCTCCCCAAGTGCTTCAGGCTCAAACGGTTCTTCTCCAAGTGCCTCAGGACCAAACGGTTCCTCCCCAAGTGCTTCAGGCTCAAACGGTTCCTCCCCAAGTGCCTCAGGACCAAACGGTTCTTCTCCAAGTGCTTCAGGACCAAACGGTTCCTCCCCAAGTGCTTCAGGCTCAAACGGTTCTTCTCCAAGTGCCTCAGGACCAAACGGTTCCTCCCCAAGTGCTTCAGGCTCAAACGGTTCCTCCCCAAGTGCCTCAGGACCAAACGGTTCTTCTCCAAGTGCTTCAGGACCAAACGGTTCCTCCCCAAGTGCTTCAGGCTCAAACGGTTCTTCTCCAAGTGCCTCAGGACCAAACGGTTCCTCCCCAAGTGCTTCAGGATCAGGAAATGGTTCATCTCCATCTGGCAGCGCTGCTGCTTCTGCTCCTTGTGTCTCATCAGGTGCTCTTCTCTCCGGTCAAACTGCTTGCCCAGTTTCTGGCTCCATTCCAGCTCAAACTAGCACCGATGAACTCAGTGGACTTTCAACAGCTCCTGCTGGATCTTCCCCATCAGGATCTGCCGGATCTGGTTCATCTCCAAGTGCTTCCGGCTCATCCCCAAGTGCTTCCGGTTCATCCCCTAGTGCATCTGGCTCTGATAACTCTGGAAGTGGTTCATCCCCAAGTGCATCTAACGGAGCTTATCCATCTGGATCTTCGCCAAATGCTTCAGGTTCTAGCAAGCCTTCTGTCAGTGGTTCATTGCCAGCCGTTTCTTCCAATGGTTCTTCTCCATCTGGATCTATCAACATCTCAAGCCCAACTGGTACCTCCGATTCCAGCGGTGCTAGTGTTACTGGAGGCTCTTCTCCATCTGTTTCCTCGTCCGAAACTGTTTACACCACCGTTATCGTTGATTCCTACACCACTGTTTGCCCTGTTACCATGACACAAACTAGTGAAGGTGTAACAAGTCTTTTGACCACTTCAACCATTTCAACTGTTTACAGCTCATCCACTATGACTGCCACCAAGACTGTTGTTGTGACGCCATCTGGTTCATCGCCATCTGGTTCTGCTCAAATCACTGGCCCAGCTGGTTCATCACCATCATCATTCTCATCTGAGACTGTTTACACTACTGTTATCGTTGATTCTTACACTACAATCTGCCCAGTTACCTTGACTCAAACTACTGGAGGAACCACCAGCGTTTTGACTACTTCTAGCACCTCCACAGTCTACAGCTCATCAACCGCTATTGGTACACGTACTATCACTGTTGCACCCTCCGCAACTACTGATTCCGAGGGCGCCAGCGTTATTCCATCTGGTTCTGCTCAAATCACTGGCCCAGCTGGTTCATCACCATCATCATTCTCATCTGAGACTGTCTACACAACCGTCATTGTTGACTCTTACACTACAATCTGCCCAGTTACCTTGACTCAAACTACTGGAGGAACCACCAGCGTTTTGACTACTTCTAGCACCTCCACAGTCTACAGCTCGTCAACCGCTACTGGTACACGTACTATCACCGTTGCACCCTCCGCAACTACTGATTCCGAGGGCGCCAGCGTCATTCCATCTGGTTCTGCTCAAGTTACTGGCCCAGCTGTCTCTTCCCCAGCTCAATCTTCCGAGACTGTCTACACAACCGTCATTGTTGACTCTTACACTACAGTTTGCCCAGTTACTTTGACTCAGACTACTGGAGGAACCACCAGCGTTTTGACTACTTCCAGCATCTCCACTGTTTACAGCACCTCTACTGTTGTCGGTACTAGCACCGTTCCATCTGGCTCTGCTCAAGTCACTGGCCCAGCTGTCTCTTCCCCAGTTCAATCTTCCGAGACTGTCTACACAACTGTCGTCGTTGACTCCTACACTACAGTTTGCCCAGTAACCCTTACCCACACCAGCCAAGGTACAACCAGCTTTGAGACAACCACTAGCTTGTCCACTGTTTACAGTACCTCTACCCTTCTCGCTACTAGCACCGTTGTCGTATCTCCAGTAGCCTCCGTCCCAGCTGTCTCCCAAGGTGTTTCTACCGAACAAATTTACAGCACAGTCTCCGTCCAATCATACGTTACTGTCTACCCAGTTACTTTGACTCAGACAAGCCAAGGAGTTACCAGCCTTGAGACCTCAACAAGCTTTGCAACAATCTTCCAGTCTTCTACCATCTATGCCACTAGAACTGTTGCCGTTCCTTCACAAGGAACTTCTTCCCCAAGTGGTTCTGTCGTTGTTCCACAAGGTAGCGCACAAGCATCCGCATCCGCCCCACCCTCAACATCTACTTTTGACAATTCTGGTGTAACTGTTCCATCTCCAGCTGCTTCCGTTGTTTCCACCAACGGTATTCCTGTCGCTTCTACTCCAGCTTCTACACAAACTGGATCTAACTCAGGAAACTCTGGAAATGGATCTCCATCTCCATCTTCCGCTATCAACACTGACAGCGGAGATGTGTCTTACAGCACTGTGACTGTTGTTCCAGTTGCCAGTCAAGCAGTCAGCTCAGCTCAAGGTTTGACCACATCTGCACCAGTAGCAGGGTCCTCTCAACCATTGACCTCTGCGGTTGGCGTATCTGGAAGTTCAGGATCTGAAGAATGTTCTCAGCCATCTGTCATCACCATTTCTGCTTCTCCTTCTATTCTCACTGTTGTAAGTTTTACTTTCTAATTGTTCTTAAGATCTACAACTAATAAAACATAGACTCAATCTGCATCTGTCGTTACCGTCATTCAAACCGCCGGTGCTAGCTCTCCATCTGGCGTTGCTTACCCAGGGACTCCTGAGAACTCTACCGTCTCTGGTCTCCCAGGTAAGGCTGTTTCAGTCTCATCCGTTGAGGGTATCACCATCGCTTCATCGACCATGATTGTTCCAGGTTCAGGCGTATCATCCACTATCGTTGTACCAGGAGCTATTCTCCCCACTGGATCTGAAGTTTACCCAGTTGGCTCATCCACTGTTGTTGTACCAGGAGCTGTCGCTCCCACTGGATCTCCAGTCTACCCAGGTGGCTCATCTAACGGTACCTCCGGTCATTATGCTAGTGGAACCAGCATCAACAAGCCCACTCAACCAACCTCCTCTGCCACTGTCACTGGCATCACCGCCGCCAGTGGATCCGCAACTGCATCCCCAAGCATGATTATCACTGGTTCTGCTAGCCGTTCTAGCATCTCCATGGGATTGATTGCTGTCATTATGGGTGCTATTGCTCTTTTGTAGATTAGGTGACGAAGAAAAAAGTGGGTGTATATGAGTGGTATGAACTGAACTCGAGGATTTCCTATGTCTGAACGAGGTATTGATACCATTGAGTATCGTGTACAGTATTTTAATGTAATTTTAATTCAAAAATAAATTACGGAGAGAAGATTTGTCTATACACTTCTTTTCGTCCAGTAGATAGTCAATACATAATTGACAACCTGTACCATCATGATCTTGTGGGTGTGTTTTTAGTGGCTGTCTTACTTTTGTATTGTATTGCTCTTACACCTCGGGCATTGCCATCTTCAAATTTTCTATGCTCGCCTGAGAATTTGACTTTTCGATTATTATTAGTCTCTACCCCTTTTAATTATTACCATCTTCATCATTGAGAGATTAGCTTACATTCTTTCACAAGGTTCGATAACAATTTGAAAATTTTGAGAACCCTAGTTTCACAATTGTGAAAAAAAATACTCAGAGTGATTTGTCCATCGAATTCTTGAGACTTTTAAATGTTACATCAATTCCTAGCTTACTGCTCTGCTGTTAAGGCGAAATATTTTAGAGCCTACAAGGAAATTATCGTGTCGAGATTTTTATGGAATCTTTGGGTGTGGTGTATAGGTAATGTTTTTTTTATTTATGGTAGGTCAGACTGAATTGTATGGTTGTATGGTGGATTATGTGGTAATGCGTGGAAGTATGAGTGTGATTGTATGGTATGAATTGGGATATTGATGGGAACTGGAATACTGATACCAATTAGAATAATCATGGGACCGTGAAAGAGGGGGAGCAATCACAAGGCATTTTCTCATTGTATCTATACTCACATTCTCACTCCCGCACAAAGACTCCATAGGGATGTACTGCGCACAATACAGATTCCCAACATGGTTACGTCTTTTCACACATAGTCATGTCTGCTCATGACTTGGTATGTGAACACTCGATAACAATATTCTACGGAGCAATTTTCTCCCTTCCCAGACTCTCCAGCATTACTTTGTAGTCAAAACCTTTATCGGCACTGACAAGTCGAACAATACCATACTTGAGCCATAGTTTGGAGCATCCGGGCCACGTTCAAGGTTTCCAGTATTTTCCGGGATAATTTGGAAATATCATTCTCGTGTTAACATGATGGAGTTCTGCCGGGCTTCTCGGTGTGGACGAAACAGCCGAGAATTATATCCCCAGTGCTCCTGGTACCGAGTCTTTCCTATGGACAAAGATGACTGGAAAATATGAATCCAAATATTCAACTAAGAACTTATATATTGAAAATCAATATAGGTGGAATTGTGCAGTGTAGTGTGTGATGATAGCTATTAAGGCTGATGATACACTGCACTTTACGACTAGATGTTCGACCAAGTCCAGGTTTGCTGCAGGCTGCAGCCGAAGTCAGAATCGCTAGATTGATTCATGACTTTGTTAAATGGTCCATGATGCCGGTGTGTTTTCTATCCTGAACGTTAAGAGTGACTTTATGCCCATGATTCGCGGTCAAGAAGATTGTTATGTTCTGACGAGTCTCGCTCGGCTGAGAAAAAGAATTTGTAATTGAAGTTTGTAAAGTGGTGTGCTACTTTTTGTCTATGGTATACACGGGCAAGATTGAATGCGTACTCGACATGAGAGATTTGAGAAATTGGTGATTTGATGGGGACCGGAAGGATGAGCTGAGTAGGAGGTTGGATGCATCAGATTCTTAGATAACGCAGTCTCTGTATTCTTGATCTCGAGTTTTCATTTAAACACCTTGTGTTTCATTCCGGCTTCACCGTTCGGCCAAGTCGATGTTAGAAAGGTGTGAGTTTTAATTATACGAGGAACAATCGTAGGGTCGGTATTCATGAGTTCGTCTCCAGTACATTATCCATCTTTCAACAGCTCAAAAAGCTCGGTGAGATTGGTTTCCGTGGGTTGTAATCAATTTCCTCAAAAAAGCAGAACCAATGACCCGGGGCAACAGAACAACTTAGGATTTCGAATTCCCACAACGGATTCAACACATGAGATGGACAGATCTTTGTGGAACAATCTGGATACAAGAAGAAATAGGTGGCATGGAGATGGTCCAAACCCGAGTATTGGAGGGGGGAGGGGGGGTTTGCAGAGGTTGACTGAGAAAGGTCGTGGTGGAGGAAAAATATAGTGAAGTGATGGGTTCTTATAACTTATTGTGGGTGGACAAGTGGACGACCTTGAGTTCACATGTATGTTCTGGCCATCGTGTTCCAGTATCTTCAAAATCTGTGAGCATTTTTCTCTTACTTGATTTATCAATCGTACGATATAGTGAACGTTTACTACAGGAGATCAGTAGCGTGCTACAATATAGAACTTTATACTTTCCAAATGAGCATCGTACGATCGACAAGGGGACGTGATATCACGCATGTACGACGCCGTTATTTGCGGAATCCATCTAAAGTTTGTTTAGATTATGGATATGCTCCGGACGGTAATTGAACATTCCTCCGCAGCGATAGGGGCAAGTTTAATGCACTTGCATGGGAATTTTGATGGGAAGCTCGATAGACTATGTTATTTTGCAAGTATCTCACTTGGGATATCTGCAAAATCATGGTGATGAGACGGAAGAATGGTAGCGTGGGGGTACACAATATGGATACTGTGGTATCAAAACGCCGATCCTAATGGTGACTTCCTATTCTAGAGATATCTATCGTCTCGGATTCTCAAAACAAGGCAGCTGGGAGGACCTGATAACAATCTACCGTCGAAAGCGTAGGAGGTGCCTCTAATTTCAAAGCTCCTGGGGAGCATGAGGGGGTTAGATTGACAGTGGACACACTGGTTTGCCCTAGATACCTCAGACTACTGAGCTTCTCAATACAGACTATGTTAAGTCTAGACTCGGATTTTGTGCGCTTTGGGTATTTGATACGGAATTAAAGTGGATTTTGCAGACTTTCTTTCTGAACGATGTGTCTGTCGGGTCAAGTTTTATCAGAAATCATGATTTCAAATTCGACGCCTTGACCGTTTGATATCTGCAAAAGTGTTAGGATTCAAAATTCTATCCGTTTTCATGATAGTTATATTTGCATAGTGGGGATTGACATTCGACACCGGATTGCAACGGAAACCTACTTTCGTCACCTCTGGATAAGGTTTAGGTCTTTTGGTGAGTGACGGCATTTGAATGCTATCATGCGTGATTGAAGATTGTAATTGTATTTGGAATGTGACGAGGAGATTTTGACATCAGCCACGTGCATAAACAGGATTCATGTACTTCGTAGGAAAGCCACTGATGAAAGGGCTTATACTCTGTACTACTATGGGCGGAGTGATAACATGGGGTACATTAGCAGGTTGATTTATTGCTCAAATCTGATGCCTACCTAACATAGTCACATTGGTGATCCAACCCACTAACCTTACGATCACTTCATGACATTTATCTTTTGAGCCTCACATAAATTTTTCCCAACAATTCCACGAGATTTCAAACACCATACTTTGCTGACAATCAAAATAACCAAAACGGGGTACGAATTTTTGAAGGAGGAAAACTATGTGGTGTAGGGATAGTTCGGAGATTGCTAGGTTCTAATAAGCATTTACTTACAAATGTACGGACAAGTACCGACCGGTAAACCCCCCATTTTAACGAATTAGCGCAGCTTAACGTGGAGAGACCCCTTGGAACATACGTATGCAATCTGAAGAGAAATTGGAAACCCAAAATCATCCGGAATTCGGGATGAATCATTACTGGCTTATTCTCTGGAAACATTACACAAAATCTAGATAGGTCAGACATACCAGACCGCTAAATTCTCCTCGTGTAATAGCACTGCCGAAACCTGGAATATGGATATCTTTATTTTCATTCGCGGCCTTTTATATTCTGCCGTCTACTTTATTATATCTTGAGCCTTGAAACAAACCCATGATGGTCCGGTGGATCCGTGGTTTTCTATTCAAAATTCAATCCGCGTCGTTGCTTGGAGGAATCTGTTCGGCAGCTATCCAGATGTTTTGACTCCACCAATCGGTGCTTTGATTTATCTTTGCGATCTACACTTTACCGTCCTTTTTGGCATATAATGGAATTCTATATGGGTTCTATTCAGATTCTGGTACCTGTTAGTGTTGAAATATGCATGTGGGTTTTATCGCTTTTCCTCCTGATCGTACTTGTAAGTGGGCAAAACGGCAACAGAGCAGTGCCTAATAATGACACCACTACTACTGTATCCTATACACATTGTCACATTTTCTTCAATTGCATGTTTTCAATATGTACAAGTCTTACAATGACATCTGGAATCATCTTGGCTGCAAAGGTCTAAAGAAATTGGCATTGTGGGGATTCCAATGTTAAGGTTCATCATGGGTATTTGGGCCAAGAAATGAGGGGATGGGATTCTTACGCGTCCCACCGAATTCGGCTATAGTAAAATCCGGGGAAATTGTAACTACCGGTCTGGAATGGTCCGATCAGTTGTATTTGCGCTGAGCGTGGCAGGGAAAGAGGGTCTGTCGCTCATATTGTGAAAGTCTCAAGGAGTGCTTACGAGATTAGATCCGGAATAATTGATTCCTTTTGCTAAGTCCATTCTACCTAAACCTTTTGCACTTCTGAGCCCACCCCATTCTTCAGTGAACCTTGGTGGTCTGGTCAGCGGTGGATAATGCTCTCGATAGATCTTTCCTTGTTGTTCAAAGATTGGTCTAATTGACAACAAGAAAAGTAACAATGCTACCTTGAGTCAAATTGTCGTCTGCAGTGGGTGCAAGTTTGTCAGTCTAGATCTTCCGTTCCCATGCAACGAACTGGGATAAGAAGTAAATATCGCATTGGAGATTCTTCCAGCACTAAGAATGATGACTGGGGGGTCGGGAGTCTCAAGGTCAAGCTTTCTTCCAGTGGGTTCCCACATGGTGCCAAGAAGATGTATAAGAACGCCAAGTAGTCGCTTCCAAAGCCAAGAAGCTACACTGTTCATCAATACACTCTCATCTCTTGGCTCATCCTAAAAATGGTTAAGTTTTCTGCCTGTCTCCTCTTGGGAGGGCTTTCCGCTTTGGCTTCGGCTCTTCCCGCCGCAGCACCTGCTCCAACGGCTGCTCCAGATCTTGATAAGCGAGCAACTACCTGCACTTTCTCCGGCTCAGGAGGAGCTTCATCAGCAAGCAAGTCCAAGACTTCTTGTTCAACCATCATTCTATCTGCACTTGCAGTCCCATCTGGCACGACCTTGGATTTGACAGGTCTTACTAAAGGAACTACAGTAAGTTTTATTCAAAGACCCTGAAGTTTGGACTCTACTGACTGACTGATCAATAGGTCATCTTTGAAGGTATCACCACCTTCGGCTATGAAGAATGGTCTGGTCCTTTGGTCTCTGTTTCGGGAACAGATATCACTGTTACTCAAACCACTGGTGCTTACCTCGATGGCGGCGGAGCTTCTTACTGGGATGGAGAAGGTTCCAACGGAGGAAAGACGAAGCCCAAATTCTTTTACGCACACAGCTTAATCTCCTCAACTATTGAGAACCTTTACTTCTACAACCCACCCGTCCAAGTGATGAGTATCAACAGCGCTACCGATTTGACAGTTTCCGGAGTTACCATCAATGCACAGGATGGTGACACTGACAGTCTTGGTGCTAACACGGATGGTTTTGATATTGGATCCAGCACGACCGTCACCATCACCGGTGCTAATGTATACAATCAAGATGACTGCGTGGCTATCAACTCCGGAACTGTAAGTCGATACTTTGTCAATCTTTGGGGCAAGGACTAATTCATTTGTTAGGGCATTACTTTCTCAGGAGGTGTTTGTTCCGGTGGCCATGGTCTCTCAGTTGGATCTGTCGGCGGTAGAGATGATAACATTGTTGAGACTGTCTTGTTCGAAAACTCCGAGATCAAAGCATCGCAAAATGGTATGCCATCTTCAATTGCGAGGTTAATGACCTTCCTTCTAACATTCTCTAGGTATCCGTATCAAGACCATCTCTGGTGATACAGGAACCGTCTCTGGCATCACTTACTCAGGCATTACCCTTTCCGGTATCACCGACTACGGTATCACAGTCAATCAAGCTTATGATGGAACGTCCGGTGAGCCAACCAATGGCGTTGCCATCTCCAAATTCATTCTCGAAAATATTACTGGAACCGTTGAATCTACCGCCACCAACATTCTTATTGAGTGTGGAAGTGGTTCTTGCACCGATGTAAGTTATCTTCCTCCCAATCGATATCCTCGTGATATAAGAAATACAAGATTCCTGACTTTGAACAGTGGACATGGACCGATGTTTCCGTGACAGGCGGCAAGACGTCATCCTCTTGTCTTAACGTCCCAACAAGCGGCGGTGTCTCTTGTTCCTTGTAGACACTTTCAAGTAAGACTCGCGCACGTAGTCTAAACATGACAACGTCATCCATTTTTGGAAATGATGATCCATGATCACGTGTGCCGAGGAGGAGGAGGAGGTCAAACTTGTTATTTCCAATCTCACTGTCACTTCACACCTGTACATACTACCCTTCGTTAGTGTATATTTTCGGAGCTTTCCGACCGATTGCAATATTGAATAGTTGTTCCTTCTTGGCATGTGTTTGTATTCGGGTCCTGCTTCACGTGATAAAGATAAGCGTTTGCGTTTGGGGATCACATGTGTGTGCTACATTCTCCGTTTGATCGAGAGATGATATTTGTCTCAGTGCCATGAGGCGTGTGAGTATCAGTTGAAAGCATCATTATGCAGTTTAAGAATTATGCCTGTGTTATGTTTGTGAGGTTCTTATCCGGTGTCTTAATCTCGATTCGATGGATTGCATTGGATCTCCTGATCATGGGGCCAAGTAAGTCGAAGCAAGTCCTTCCCGCCTCTAGGGATACACGATATACCTGTTGCATTCCTGGGACGTGATCAAAGAGAGGTTCATAACCTCGGTTTTGTAGGGCTGTGAAAGCTGGGAAGGGTGGTTCATCCTGGGGAGAATCAATCGTCATGATGTAATGCTCTCTTTGATTCATCAATGATGTGAGCCGGGACACATACAAGACAGACAAGACAGATCTAATAATACACTATTACATACAAACATCACTGCTTCCTTGCTGCTCGGCCATCTGGGCACGTTGTGTGTGTTCACTCTGCTCGAACTTTGCCAATGAGCACCAGAGGATTGGAAGCATGGAGGGTGCCCGCCTAGTAAGCGCCGAGGTGTCTCTAAAAGATTATGCAGGCACATGAATACGGACCCTCATGATTATGCAGAGCGATAAGAGTTCCAGAGGCTGGTGCACCAGTGATGGCTGTTGTATTGCATGCGATTATGGAGATAAGAGATTGGACTCGAGCTCCCCCGCGCGCAGAGCTTTTGACCAACTCAGCCAACAAGGTGTCATCCGGTTTCATCCCCTATTCCTACTGCTCGCGGCAAGCAATCGAAGAGGAGAGGAGGAGAGGAGAGGAGAGGAGAGGAGAGGAGAGAAGGGCAGAGACAAGGAGAGAAGAGAGGAGACAAAGAGAAGATAGGAGACAAGGAGAGAAGGGCAGAGACAAGGAGAGGAAACAACGAGAGCAGGACCAACAGAGGAGAGCAGGTGGGATTCACAAGAAGGCTTCCCGCTGTATGTATCTTTACTAAGACCGAGTACATTTCCCCATTATTACTCCAGGTCCGGTGATGGCCGAGGGCAATCTAGGTCATACGCCATACGCTCATCTACCTGGGGCTAATTGGATCAATGGGAAGGAAGGGATGGGATTGTGCCTTGTTTGAGTGGTTTGTGTGTGTGTGTGTGTTTGTTTGTTTGTTTGTTTGTTATTGAACGTGGCTGGAGGCTGGAGTGCTGGGTAATGCTGGCGGGTACATGATGGATGTTCAGGTAAGTGAGAGGAGGTGGGTGGCAGTCTTTGATAAGCAATGAAACATGTCCCATATATCTATCTTCCTCTCTCTCCCTTCTCCTCCTCCTTCATCCATCATTCAAAGAACTATCCAATATCAATAGCTACAGACTCCAATTCTCTTCCATTTGCCTCTTCAATCACAGTATCATTATTCATATTTACATTTACATTTACATTTACAATTTCTACCTAATCCATAATCAAGCCTTCCTGCAGATTCCTTCGTTGTCCTTCTTATCCGGATATCAACATCGGATATCAGCCTCGTCCTCATCTGACTCACTCCCCGAGCACATCCTCCTTTCATCCAACACAACCTTTGCATTTGGATTCAAAGGACTAACAAACCAAATTGCAACATCCACCACATACAGACTTCCTGCCCTTCACCACTTAATTGTGTTTTGATTCGCAGTTGCTCATCTTGGAACGTGTGACTCGATTTCCCCGTGCCGCAACTACTCGTTACAGTCATCCGGTCAAAGTCTGAATCATCATCTTACTCACGAGCCTTCTGCTTTATTCTTTAATAGCCCTTTCTTTCTCTTTGATAAATTTGCCTCTGCGAACATCCTACGAATCTTCTACACGGCGCTACATTCTTTGAAATCAAAGAGTAAAAGCGATACAGATACGATAAGTACGTGAACGGAACGGAAAGGAAGACATCTCTATATCTATTTAAAGGAACAAACCAACACAAAGAAAGCCTTGCTGCCACGTTTTTTCTATCTTGGCTTCATCTTCTGTTACAAGAAACGTCTCTCAATAGGCATTCCAATCTTACAATCTTGCGTCATCCCCGTCTATCAACCAAAGACAGGAAAGACTTACATCATGTCTGCCATTACATCTAACACTCCAATCTCTCCTATCCAACACCGAGACATTCGATCTGAGGCTCAAGCCTTCAAACGTGATAAGGATCACTCCCAGAAATGGGTTATGGGGGCTCGCCCACTCGCTGGCGCGAACAAGGCCTTCACAAGTTTGACTGATGGCCCCAGCGATGAATCTTCCAAGGGAAAGGAGAAGGTTAGACCTCAAAAGTTATGGAGTCAAGTGTATGTTTGCTATCCTACCTATATAAAATACAAGAAGCCCAAACTAATCTCATGTTCCTTCAGTGGCAGCTCCGACCGACATTACCGCAACAGTTCCCATGCTACTTCAAAAGCATCCGGGTCCCCATCTTACAACCACGGTCTTACATCTTCTTCCCGTATCGCCCGCAAAGTCGATGCCCATGTTGAGGCTGCAGATAAGACCTCCCACCCTCTCTCTAGATCTTTACTCGACCTTCTTCCTACACATTACAATAACACATCTCCATCCATCGCCACCGCAATCATGAATGCCGGTGATGAAGGTGTTCTTTACTCTTTCGATAGAACAGACACACCAAATAACAGAGTGGACTTGGGTGGGTTAGTAGACCTTGCTGAGCAGAGATGGGTCAATGAACAAACCGAGAAGATCGTTCGGGGCGAATATGAGGTTTTGGATGCAGAAGGAGAGACTGTTCTTCAAAGACAAAGAGGCAGAAAGAGTCCTAGATCCAAGGCTCTTTCTCGTACTCGTGGAGACTCAAAGGCTAAAACTCATAAATCAGAGCCACTTGAGGATGATGGGTTTGAGCTTATCTAATCCCGAAACCCGACATGAAGTTGGGAGATAGTGATCTCTCGTTGATCGTTATGGTTACTCCAATATTGTATTCTCGTACAGCACACCTTGCATTGAGCCACAGGCTTTCGGAGTTTTTTGTTATCTTTTCTTTACATCTGGCATTTGGCGCGCGCACAAGCATAGGATACCGGCAGGCAGCTTACTCTGGAGTCTTTGATACACAGAGAAGGATAGCTAGCCTTTGATTTTTGGTTTCAGTTTCTGCACAGGCATTGATAGATTGGCCCGGGGCCTGATTTTTGTATCTTGTTCGGGTGCATTATGGTTATTGAGGTCTGCGTGGTGCATAGCATGGATAGCTTACCGGTCTGGGGATTGGGAGGATAGCTTGGTGCTTAGGTGATTCTTTTACTAGGGATTTTTAATGAGTTTCAAGCTGGATGGTGTGTATGTCAGGAATGAATGGGATGGTTGATACATTGCGTAGTCAATCTCAATAGTTTTGATAAGGTTGAGACGTTATGCGGAGATCGCAATATCATACCTATTAGCCACCAGACTTTATTTGAAAATTCTTGTGCTATGTTACTGTGATTTCTTTGCTCTATTATTCAATGTGCTTATTCGCCCAGTGGTGACCATGGCTTGTATCGAGCTAATTTGGATGAATGTGGTGACATTGTCTGATTTAATTATTTCACAATTGTAAAATGTAGAAATGGTTATGAGACTCCTAGCACTCATCTTGCCCTGCCTGTTATCAAAGGTTCTAATTTGCGCACCTGCATTAGAAATGAATATTTTGGGAGTTCTCTGAATCCTTGAGTGTGAAATCTTATAAGTTATGCCGAGTTCGTTCTGCTGATAAGTATCTTTAGGGTGTATAAAATAAGTATTATTTGCGATCAAGACTAGAACTTCAACTGCAGTATTACAGTGTTCCTAAGGTGTTTGAGTATATCTTCCAACACATATTTTTCACCAGAATACCGATATAGCTATGGGGTCGATGAAGGACGAGAGATTATCAGAGTGTATTAGGTTCAGTATCATGGATCGCGTGTCACGTGCGGGTACGCGCGTTGGTTAGCAACGTGAACGTGTCTTTTTCTCTGGTTCACTTGAATAACTTGATCGAAGAAGAAACACCAAAAGTGAAAGAAACATTGAATTCCGGAAAGGTCACAGGTTTTACCTATGTAAGTATAAACTCGAGGTCTGAATTGTATGACACTTTTTGAACGGCCGCATCACAAATCTATCTCAATTGCATAGCCACCTCGAATCTGATAGTGTCTAGGTTAAAAATGGTTCGCTATCTTGCTCAACGATTATATAGAAACGGGAGTGAAAGTGCTAAAAGCATTTTTATATTATATACAGATATATACATTTCATAGAACCATTCTTGCCACTTTCCATCAAGAGTCAGAGAGAAACGGAGGTGATGTTACGGGCATGAAGCAGTTAAGCCGACCCGAACTGCTCCCCGGTCTCAAAACCAGTGTAGTTGAAGCCGGCGTATACGGCGCCAATGTCGTCAGCGCCACCATACAGGTTCAAGTATAAAAGGTATGTTTGGTAATCGAGCAGGACGGCCGAGCTGTTGGCAGAAGAAAGCGCTGAGCTGGCGCGTGTGATGGCATCATCAAGTTGGGTGTAGGCGGCCTGGGTGACCCATTGCTTGGTAGAGGAAACATCAGAGCCATCGGCACTGACCGTTACGTTGGCGAGTTCGGCTTTGGCCTGGGCAATGGCCCGGGTAAGGAAGGCGCCTGAGTTGCCGGCGCTCGTCATACCAACGGGACCTCCAAAGTCTGAGGCATTGGTGACGGGCACGAGCCAGAGGCTAACGTTGAGACCCGCGGCCGTGTCGTTGGTCAATCCGAAGAATTTTTGGGCGTCGGTGAATTCACCGGGTCGGTTGGAAATGGGTAGGTTGTCGCGGGAGAAACGCATAGCATCTTCGTAGACGACACCACCGACGTCGTAGTCAGTGTGGTCAGCACCGTCGATAAAGATTCCGAGAATTTCTTGAGCGCGTTTCATGGCCCAGCCGTTGGGGCCGTACCAGAAAAGAGCGACGTCGCCGGACTCGATAGCAGTGTCGAAGTTGGCGGCTGGGATAGGCATTCCACTGCCGTCGAAATTGGCGGCGTCGAAGATAGTACCTTCGTAGGGAGTCTTGTTGGCGACGTCGATATTACCGCGGTAGACCGAGTATGTGCCATTAGCGTTTTGGGTAACGGTATCGATAGTAACACCCTCGAGGTAGTCGGCATCGATGAGGTCAGTGTAGCCATCGCCGTTGGTATCCCAGAAGCGCACTTCAAGACCTGCAACAATGTTTGTGACGAGAGAAAGGGCAGCTGCGTCGTAGCTACTGGCCTCGGTCTCAGCCTCATAACCACCCCACCAGCTCGCGGTCGTGGTATTGTAGTACAACCAGGGCACTTGGTTAATCAGGTAGCCGTCGCTCACACACTGGCTGGTGTTCTGAAAGGTGGCCTCGGTACCTGGAATGGCCCACAGGTTGACGTAAAACTGGCCGCCGGCGATCAGAGCTTTGACGCCCTCGAGAGCGCTACCTTGCTCAAAGTACTGATCGTACTGGGCGGCAGTGACATTGGCGGCGTCTGTGCCCAAGTCGAGCACAATAGCGCGGAGTAGTGTGCCATCGACCTTGCTACTTGAGTAAGCAGCACCACAGGCTGCCAAGCCAGTTGAGGGCAGCATAGCCAGGATCGAGACGTCGGAGAATTTCATTATTGCAGTGACTTCGAGGGAGCGGAAGATAGGTGCAATGGAAAAGAACGTTAATCAAGACGGGGAAAGAGTGACGATCCGTCGTTGTTATATAGCTATCCTCTTCACATACTTGATATTTATCTTATTTCGAATTCAAAACGGATACTTAATTTCCATATCCCTATCATGCGCATCTAGCTCGGTGCCGGGAAAAAGCGTCGGTACTGAATCCTGTGCACTCAGATATGTGGGTACGGCTTGGGCCCTGTCCCCACCGGATTTTCGACAATTTGAGAATGTATACACAATTATACCTTGGTTTATTACTCCCCTGAGTCTTCTCCTTCCTAAAAAAAAAAAATACATTATATCGTGGGCTCATACATTTTGTAGCCACTTATCTGCGGCTAACATTCGAAAATCCACGGCGTTACACTCATTAGTCAGAAGGAGGGAGGTGGGGAGAGAAGTATATCAGAATTATCAGATACCCCACAAGGACCTCTCGGTCCCGAGATTGAAAAGCGATAAAGATGTCGAGAATCTATTTCGGAGAACTACCGCTCGTGTTATACACGACTCAAACCCCCCGCTTATGAACCGGATCAACCATCCTTCTTCCAAGGCCCTAGTCTCTAGAACTTAATATCTTCAAAGCACTGAGAAGGGTCCAGTTGGAATGCACCTGCCCGCGGAACGCATGCGGAACGTACCGGCCCACTGAACGACTAAACTTATTTCGAGCGATACTTTAGTAGAATTTTCCCTTCCGGAGGGCTTGGAACTCAATCGACTTTGTTAGAACGGATATCGACTACTCTATAATCATCATTATTGATGATCCGTTCCGTTGGCAGGTGGGCCCTTTTAGTCCTCCTGAGCCACTGCTCCGATGCGATTGCTCCTAGTGTTTCCGATACAAACCATAATTAATTGGCGTCGAGGTTGTACCCAATGGACTCCTTCAGATTCTGTATTTCAAAGGATGTTATGGGTGTTTTTTTAAGAAATTTTTACTCTGTAGAGGTAAGATTAATTGTTCGGCTTGGAGAAGATGAACCCAGAAATCTAGCCTAACTCTCTCGGTTACTGGACATCACTTCATCATACACTTAGCTGTAGATCGTAATTAACCGCCCCAACCTCTTCACTCATGAGAAGTGCTGATTGTTCTTTCATAGCAGCCTGCGGCCTGCTCGACTGTGCTCTGAATGCTTGAAATCTCGAAGGCTCTGAGTGCGTCCCTCAAGCTCTTTTCTTTGAGAGTAGAAAAGTGGGTGTTTTGGAGAAGTAATCCTGCATCATATACATCCCTCGGTGTATGTTCCGTGATCCAGAGTCTGGACGGCGGTGATGTTCTTGAAAGTTTCCATGTCCTGATCTGGTAGCTCAGGGATCCAATAAACCGGACTGCAGTCCAACAATATAAGGTTTTGAATGTCCAAAAGCTGTTAGAAATCTGAGAATGGTTCGATTTTCTAATCAAATCCAAGGTCTCAGATGATTTGAATGTTCTGATTGGTTTGGAGATTTGATAATCTTCATTGTAATCTTCATTGTCGGACTGCAGTCCGAACTATTGGACACCCTGCTTTGATTCTGGCTGAGTAGGTTTGTACAGTCTCTCAAGGATCTTCCGACTCAGCGTTAGCCCAATCCGTCTTTTCTTCAGCAAGATATGTTTCCCCACTACTCCGTAGAGTTTACTATTGGCGCCAATGGCACTTTTCTTATTGGTCGTCAGAAAATTGTTACAGAATCAGCAAGAGAAGTTAACGAGCATCAGACCACCGAAAATTCATTGATCCCAGAAAGACTTCAGCTAATCGAATTTTCATCATGTGGCTAGCTAATTCAGGTCCTCGATAACCCTATCAGTCTGTCAGTCTCAAGAGAATGATTGATATGATATCAACTTCGATAGATACAGGTAAATTTGGCTTGAATGCGCGGATGCTGAACCGGTGCGATGGGCATCGATGATACAGGTAGCGTTCGAAATGGACAATGTGATGGAAGATGGAATTGATTGATAATCGACTGTAGTGCCTCACCGGTCTTCTACCACTATCGCCAATGACACCTTCTTCCTTGCTTAATATCGAAAAAAAGAGAAGTGACACTCCTTCTGAGAGAACGGTCCCGAAGGCATCCCCTGTCGTTAAAATCACGATTTCGGCACCGAGATCCAAAACATACTTTTTGCGGATGTTTCTGCGAATGTGCTCGCGTAAACCGGTATACCTTTCCTCGTGTTTGCAAGCCATGGTGCCATCTGTGGCCATCTCCTTTCTTACATAGGTAGCTAAAGCATCTGGCCCTCTCGTTTCCGAAAACACATGTGTGTTCTGGGCTCCACCAGACTTCTACCGTGCGTGAGACCCTCATCTGTAACATCTTTTGTTTTTCGTCCCGATCTGCCACATACCTATCATATATAGTAGGCGTCGTAGGCCTTCTCGTTGGATTTTGTTGAGGGAAGGGGTAGCAGTCGATATGCTGCGAACTTACTGACGACATCTTGTCAAGACAGTTGATAATTCGCATACTGTATGCTGCGACTGGCTTTGAGGCAGAATACATGTATAATATTTTCATTGGGACTTGTTGCATTCAATCGTATCTACATGCCGTCCGTCAATCTGATTATATATCTGCTTGAGCTGAAGCAGATAATGACTGATATCCAGAGCTGAATGCACACACTTTACGCCCTTAACGTTCACAGATTTGACAAACAAGGATTGTAGTATTGATTCCTTCGTTGCATTCTCGAATAGCTATCCGTCAGTATGTATCGTTCCTCTCCTATTTTATGGAGCGTACTGTATGTTGATTTTGCGAAGTAAAATTCGAGCTAAAGGATTGTTTTCATGCTTTTTCCATTTGTGGTCTATACTTATATATAATTTGAGAGTATGTCTGATTGTATTTTAATTTCATTTCGTGAATTCTTTGTGTGTTCTGTGTGTACTTATTTTTCAATGTTAACCAAGTCATTTTCATGTCCCATACACAGACCATGGTTGTGGTCCAGCCAATGAAAATCGCAAAGCTCTTTTTTTTCTATAGGTAATGGGACCCCGGACAAAAATGCTAAATATGTAGCAATATAACCCACCTTTCTTCAACAAAACTGGCGTCGTGACGGAGTGGTTAACGTGATTGACTAGAAATCAATTCCTTTCGGGGGCGCATGTTCGAATCATGCCGACGTCGAATACTTTTGACTTTTTGGAGGCTGGTGGGTGTTTCTCCTTTTTTTCCTGTTAAGTTTTCTTTCTTTACATCGTGTGCGTAGGATTTTTATTGTATTTTGAAGTTTGAGGAAATTGTGGTGTTGGGAATTATTTTCATGTGGAGTCGTTTAATGGAGTAACTGGGGATTGGCCGATGTATAATTTTTTATGAATATATATGGACACGTATTTGAAGTTTGTGGTATGGAATCATGAATTTTGTATTTGGGTAAAATGCAGAATAAGGGTATGATGGTAGTTGATGCAGATGTTGAGCTGCTCCGTACATGTCTAGTAAATTCACCGCTATGGACTACATCGCGAACAATGTCTGACATGAATGATGGACTTGTCTGGAGAAAGTTCTCTAGTGTTTATGTGTTCAAGGCACTGGGGTTTTTGTCGTGGACTTTCATGGCTCTCTAGTCGATATTTATGGACTAAATAGGGACCGGTATGTCTGGTGTGTGAGTTTTGGCCAGCATTCTAACTACATCTAAACTGCAATCCGGCGTTAGCCTTCCCCGTTACCTCCAATCTATTTGATACACAAAGTGCGAGATCTAAAGTTGTATGAGAAAGTGTCTCAAGAAAGGAAGCAAGCAAGTTTGAGCTTCGATGAATGGCAACCGCGACTTTCTGTGGTAAATTTTGACAGTTGTCCCGCCCTTCAATTTTCTAGAAGAGGGAATGCTCACTCTTCATTTTGTGTTGATGTGATATGAAAGAGTTTACATTCAAGCATCTTTTTAAAACAACCTGCTCATTCTTGGAAAAGTTTCCTTCAAACTGGAGCTTGTATTAATCCCAACAGAGGATGGATTGTAGTCGACGTTACGCTAAATCCGTTTAAATTTGAGGTCGAAAGGTGTATAGACTTTCCAAGGCATGGATTTAAGTGTCTAAGTATGTCAGTGACAAGTGAGAATATCTATTTCCTATTAATTCTGGGGCGGTTCTAAATTTTGATGTTCTCGATATTATATATGGCAAACATCGTTGTGTTGCGCGCGCTCGCAAGCGTTGGAGTTACACGCTCAACAAGTGATGTCGGCAAATCACGAATACCCCTTTTTCGGATTAGCATCGTAATTTGATATCTTCCATTACTTTCACTTCTTCAACCTCCAAGAAATCTTTTCCAATCAGTCCATTGTACGAAAATTTTAGGATAAGAGAATATTCTTTCTTTATGTCCTCGCCTTATTCCGGTAAGGATGTCTTTATCTCTCCTGGGTTGCCTTTTCATTCAGCATCCAAAAACGTCAAACAGATTTTGGGCAAGGGAAAGAGAGTTCTTTATCACTCATTAGGAGAACATAATATAATATTCAATATACACGGCCACCAGAACGTTGATGGCGGATTCGAGAAATTCCATCGCATTTAAAAAGAAGTAGTAATATTTTTCGAAATACACAAGTCTGGTCTCGTACCTACACTTCTCAATTTCAACACGATGAATGAAGAACAGCTCGCCCGCGTCCTTAGACGCGATCCCAACATCAACGTCCCCCGACCTCAATATCGAAGACCCGAACGAACCCAACCTCTCAGATGGGCTCGAAGCACTCCCCACACCTTGAAGCAAAGAATATTACCACTCTACAGGACGATCCGTACAACCGAGCCCCTAAAATGGATCCCAGATGAACATTTAAAGACCGCATGGCCATTCCTTCCTAATCGACCCCCCGTATATCCCGAGCTTCCCGTGAAGAAACACGGTCGTGAAGAACTCGAGATTGAAGAAGCAAGGAAGAGGCAAAAGGCGGAGAGACGTAGAGCCAAAGCAGAGGCAGCAATCGCGAAATTAACTGCTCCTCCAGCACTCAAGCCCGATATCTTTCCTCTATCTCCACAAGCTGCTCGCGCGCCCAGACCGAAAGATCCATCGACGGAAGAGATACGCAAAAAATGGCCGGGCCCTGGAGACTTTGAATTTAATTGGAAGGATAATCCACACAAGGATCACAGTATGGCGGTAAGAGACAGTATTCCGAATGACATGTACGAGCCTCCAATTGTCAGGGCAATGCCCAATCGAAAGCCTTTGAACAATTCTACGATAAAACTACCATTCGTGGAAGATGCCACCGTCTTTTATCCGAGTAAAATACCTGGGAGTGGAGATTGCTTTTTTGGTGCAGGTAAGTTTATGATACATTATTGTTACAGGGTATTGATCGGGTCTCTTGCTAACAATCTCAGTTTCCATGGCTTTGTATGGAACAACCATGTATTGGCACTATACAAAGTACTGTCACTTGTGGTTCTTTCGTTACGTGCTCACACATCCTGCGCATCCGCGACATAGCTTTTATTGGCATATAAATTCTATTGGGGACGCTAATGGCCAGATGAATACGTGGCACCGATTGAGTACTCCACATGTAAGCCAGTGCTCGTACTGACCAATATGTTGATGCGGCGACTAATCATAAATCTCACCAGGCCTGGCAATTAAGCGCGCTCTTCAATGTCACAGCCGATATCTACAACCTCTTTGTAGTACTATACGAGGCACCCCAAGCGATCGATCTATTTGGCCAATACAACGCGACGCACGTGTTCTTCCACCTCATCAATAGGAATCATTATGAAAGTTTGATCCCCAAAGATAATGAGGTCCTATTTCCATTTCCAGATGGCATTAAGATCAATCCCAGGCCTGGAAGAGCAAAGATACGGCCTCCCAGCGGACACGGCAAAAACATTGTGCCGCCACCTATTGCACTGCCAATCATTCCACGCCCATCATTGATGGATATGACTCGGGTTCTTGGAATCAATACGAAAGGTGGAGCTCTAGATATGGATGTAGTCAGAACCGGGCTCAAGAGAGAGAGAGCGTTAGCAAGAAAGCTGAATGATCCTGGAGAGATCAAGTGGTGGTTGGCAGCCGAGGCCAAGGAAAGGAAAGCAGAAGAAGATGAATGGCTTGCCATCATAGGAAAAGTGCCATCTTCAAATCAGGGCAAATTGCCGACGAACGAGGAATTGGCAGCAAATCTCTCCAAAACATTGGGAAAGGGGAAGAAGCCGGGGCCAGGAGAGGTTCAAAAGGAACCTGAGGGCGATAAGTTTACACCGGGAGGAACGAAAAAGAAAAAATTCACCGGTTTCGGTCTTGATAGCGATGACAGTACTGATGACGAAACAGAAAACCCGACAGGTGGTTAGTCGCCGAAAGGGAAGAACAAACTCCCGTAAATCCGGATAAGAAGCCTTCTCTCAAGACGCCCCACGGTAAGGGAGCAGGGGAAAAACCACCTAGATGGTAAGAGATAATATCTTGGATGCGAGGGGTACGGAATCCACGGATATTTTTTTTTTTTTAAATAGTATTGGTTGATGGATTGTGCTTTGGCAAAGAGATGCTGGAGTTAGTATATATGGGTTTTGTGGAGTATGTTGATTGTCTTGTAGAAACTTTATTTTTTATAGTATAGTATCCAGATTTCAATATTGCTCATATCTATGTTGTTCTCGAGTCACTAGATGAGGGGGTATAGCCATCTAGTTATTTGAAACGTGAAATTTGGAAACTGTCCATAAGTGATAAGATAACAAACGTGATATGTAGATCTGGAAGAGCTTTAATGGAAAATTCGACGAAGAATCGACGAAGAATCGAAAACTATCTATCGTAATTCTAAGCGTTGTTCACGTCTGATTAGTCCTATACACTTGTTAGGTTGCGGGGATGAAGTATCGATTTCATCATTAAGTTTAGTGCATTTCGAACAAATAACATTGAGATTCGAAAATGAAACAAATCGCAATCCTGGAAATCGTTTTTACATTCGTATTCGTCACAAAATCTCCCAGTACAATTTCTGCATGGTCACATGTACTAGACTTTCTATACACAAGCCCCTTTCCCTCTACCTTCGCAACATACAGCATAAACACTGACCAATACCACCCCCTAAAGCTCTCACTCTCTGTATTCTTTATCCTAACACCATCAAATCCGGACTTGGACTCTTCTTTGTTCAACACCCATTGCTCAAGCACCATCCCCCAAGCAACAAAGACCGCTTTATCCCAAGAAACCGACCATAGATCAAGCATTCGACAACAAGCAAGCGCAATGATTAATTCCCATCCCAACTTCGCATTTCCCCCGTTCATCCACAAACGTCCCCAAAAATGGCCGCAGAATACGAACCCCACCACACATTCGACAGCCGAGATATGTTCCAGCGCCCCCCCACCGGCGCCGACATAAGCGACTACATCCCCCTCCAAGTCGGCCGCGAAGACCCCGAAAAACTCACACCCTTCAACGTGATCCGATGGCTCTGCGTATTCTTCGACCAGCAAGTTCCTCCACTCCCTGTCATACCCCTGAAGGATATCGAGGAAATTCCTGATCAGCAACTCCAGGAAACCATGGATGAGTATCGAATCTTCACCCCGACAGTGAGGGGCGTGAAATTAAACCCCTTTACCGAGATTGGGATCAAGGGCTTTCCGTTGATTGAGGATACGGTATTTAATGTCGTGCGCAGCTATCCGGCCGATGAACAGTATAGGGGTCCGCATAGTTTGATTTGGCTGGTGTCAAATTCGTATTGGAGAGCGGGTAATTATATAATCTATTTAACTCCTCTCTCCTTTCCCTCAGGAAAACAAAAGAAAACAAGCAAGAAGGCTAACACAACTCTAGTGGCCTGGGCCATCTTCGGCAACTGGGAACTCTGGCCGCACGTAAAAGCCCAACACCGCCTCGTATTCCAACAAGTACTCTCCACCCCCAACCACCCCCGACATACGCTCTACCGGGGCCTGAACGAGAAGTTCAAAGGCCACAACAACCTCAACATCAAAGATCGTCTCGGAATTCCCTACTGCGCCATCCGACACGACGACATCCAGCAGGTCACCGCCGACATCTACGGTATCTTCCTCGTCATATTCACATTTCGACCCGAGGGCCAAGGGGTGAATTTTCTTGGCTATCAAAGCGAGCTATCGGAACGCCACTATGCGCCCACCCTCCGCGGCGAGTTCAACCGCCCGCATGTACTCATCCGGCTTTCCATCAGCACCGTGCCCGAAAAGTTCGAAGATCATCCCGACGCGAAGCTGCTGCCCCTCTGGGAGATATACGAGCCGCTCATGCTCAACATGCCGAATTTTCGGCACGCGGATTTCAAATACACACTTCCGACGGTTAAGAATACACGAAAATCATTACCTCATGAAGCGACTTTGCGGCCCGTGGATTTCAACGGGGTGAAACATCCGTGGAGAGCAGTGAATGTTCCATGGGAAAAAACGCATTTGGCTCAACAAACAGGGATTCCAAATCCGCTTACACAGGTGTCGAATTGGCCCGGCGCGATTCCGATAAAACCAATGTCCCTGACGGTTGCGATGGGATGTATACTTTTGGAAAAGGGAGATCCGAAGGACCCAAAGTCTTGGGCTTATCCGGTAGATACTATCAAGTGGATAAGGCCAGACAAGAAATTGCCAGAGGAAAAGGTAGAAAGTGCAGTGTTGGGATCGTCTGCAGAAGCGGAAGCAACTATGGAATCCGTATTTCCCGTGTAATTAGCAAGGAGATCTTTGTAATATAAATGTCTGCTCTGCATTTTTAGCAGATGGAAAAAGTATCTTTACTAGTGTTGTCATATCATGACCAATCGTATAATACTATTTGGCATGATGAATAGAGTATACTCCGATTGATAATCCTCTCAAAGGAACTTGTTTAATGCCTCCTTTTAATCACAATCAAAAAATTCCGTACACACGTCTATAACTAATTCCCGACAATGTTATGGACACCGCATAACTGAAATCTCACTTTATCTAAAACAAATCTCCACAAGAAATAATTTGTATAATTCAAGGCGTTCATAATGATTGACATAACTATTCACGCAGGAAAAAGCAGTTGGCGGATATGATCTGACAGTGTAAAATGATCAGATATTCATTTCACAACCTTTATCTTCACTTGTCCTTTAATATCATACAAGAGCAATACACCTTTAATTGATCAACACAGAGATCCACTTGGAGTATACATATACTTGTGACCAAATAATCTATGAGGGGCATTGGCAAATTAAAATACTTGGATGAATTAATGAGACTGTTAGAAACCAAACCCGATAAACTCAGAATTCAAATAGTATACACATATTCCGCATCATTCACACACTCTCCATTCTTATCAAGTACTCAAAATATCTCACTCACAGAGTCCTCCAAGCCATTCCTTCCTAGCATCTCAGTAGACCTACACGTAACAGCACTTGCGTAAATTTATATCTGCAGTGGGGCTAAGAAAAATATAAGAGGGGATTGCCCGCACATGCAACTGCAGGCTACAGCCCCATGGGATCTGACTGTACATATCCAAGTGTGCTGAAACCTACAGCGGTCTCAATATGATAGGATACACGAGATTTAGGAGGAGATGAAACGAGTCGGGGGTAACTGGAAAAGGAAAAGAAGGAAAGCTTGGGAACGAAGTAGAGAGCACTTACAACGTATACTCATACTCGATTTTACATTATTGAAGTTTCACTCGAAACGTTACATGGTAGCACACAAGAAAGAAAGGGGGAAATATTGAAAAGAAAAAAGTTTGGGGAGGGGGGGGGGGGGGGGGGGGGGGTTCGTTTTTCAGGAGGGTTTTTTCGTTTCGTTTTGTTTTTGGGTTTCTGAAATGAATAGAAATGAAAAATCCTAGAAAATCCTAGAAAATCCTAGAAAATCCTAGAAAATCCTAGAAAATCCTAGGGCATCCTAAAACAAATGAAATGATGAAATCTAAGTATTCTCATGTTGCATTACAAATGAAAGATGGAAGATGTTACCATTGTGTTCTTGTATGTTCATATACTGATATCGCGAGCAGGACTGACATCTCATACGAGCTTAGGCGTCGCTTCTTATGGAAAGTTTCCTGGGAGCAAAATGACCTTCAGGGACATCTTCATTTTCTCCCTCTTTCCGTAGCTTTCCAAACTTTTTTTTGAATGAGTCCAGCCAGTGAGCGGATTTCATGTGATTTCTTAGATTCTGCGCGAGGCCTTTGAAGTCATGTCCACATAGCTTACAAACAGCTTTCGGATGAGATTTGATCTCATGGATGCGTACACTATGAGCTCTCATACTCGAGAGATGGAGGAATTCCAAAGTACTTGCTTTGATTTTACAACCAGAATAATAACATGGAAAGGCTCCATGGTAACTGTTTTTATGCGCGTTGTAAGTCTTCACACTTTGGTTTGATCTCTTTTTGTATCTGCTCGGTGTGTTTGATGAGGTCACTTTTCTGGAAGAAGTGCTCGCCACAATGCCATTGCATTTCTGTAAAAGAATTTCCTTGTTCCATGTCGGCAACAGAGACAGGCTCGAAAACTGAACAATCCCTTGTCAGGAATTATGATTTAGCACGAAAATGTTCATTGGCTAAGCTTTACTTTCTGCATAAAAATCAAGACGATTGTACATTTCAGTATGTATAACGTACAAGATGAGATCTTATGCTGCTTCATACCCCACGTTCAACTAGTAAAAGCTCGAGCAAACATTTGCAATGTTCGTCGTCATCTCCATCAATGTAAAACACATCACGTGATGGTTACTGCATTTTCGGGAACACAACCCCAGATTGAGGAAACGAATCGAACTGCTTTCGTCCGATCTGTAGATCAAACATTGTGAGACATCGAGGGTTCATCCCACCTATTGAGAGGATTTCTCTTTCCATGACTCCGTGGATGAGTGCAATTGGACGCATGACACATGACGAGGTTGAATACTAGATATCCATATTAACAATCATGCCAGGGATTTCAAAAGAGAAGCAAGTGATGCTAAAAAGAAGAATGAGTGCAGCAGATGCAAGAATAGCAAATCAGTCTCGTGAATTCATCTCAACCTGAGATGGTTTGATAAATGAGCGCGAAAACTTCCGACACATCATACGTTTGAGCAACCACACGCTTTGTGCAATGTGGTCTCAAGTTGGACGACCCCTCATTACGACAATATTGTTTGATCTGAGGAAGGAAGAGATGATATGGAAGGATTGGACGATGGAGTTTGGAACCAAGCACGGAAAGTTTTAGAGATGCGCAAAAGGGCTGTTTCGAGCATTCGGAGAAATGAAAGCAATACATGGCGCAGCATGGATTGGAAGGACAAGAAAAATAACATTATTCGCCAATTTCAAGCTTCATTTTGAGAGTTGTAAGAGTTGTAAGAGTTGTAAGAATAGCATTCTCTTGATCCTCAATAAGAATAGTTTCTCCAGAATGGAGCGATTAGTGAGTATCAAACATATTCCTTTTATTCAGGAAGAGGATTTTTGAGTAATTGGTGAGGTGTGAGTTGGATTGAGATCTCCACTCGACCGCTCTTCAGCCAATAATGACTCTTTGGGATAAAGTCGAAAGGATCTTCAAGGCTGCAGCAGTGCATTCGGGGAGAGTTGGTACCTTGAGTATGGTAACGTTTAACCACTCCAGATTGATGGCATCTTATCTCATCTCATCTCGTTTCATCTCATCTCATAAATATAGATTTAGGAAGAGGCTGAGATGAAGATTGAAAGATAGCAACTGGAGAATGATATGAATTGGTAGCATGGAGGAATTTGGAGGGAAATGCTATTATTTGAATATCGGAAATTTTCTCTTGCTGCGGTGCAAAGGAATCATTTGAATTAGATGCAAGAGACCGACGGGAAGGAGCATTTTTGGCTTATACACGTGCAGAAGTGAGGTAAGTAGGTAGTAGTAGTAGATCTAATTGTACGCAGGAAGATGATAGAAAGAATACATTACAACCCTACCAACTACCGACCACCTATTACCTACTACCTAGCAGTCAAGAGTCATGAGATTTTCTTTTTTCTTCCATGAAAGATTCTTCCTGATGCCCGGCACGTGAAGAACGCGAACTGCGTGAATCGGATCCTTTCCTAAAACTCATTAGGAGTGAAGAAAGGAAAACGAACTGCTCCAATGAATGATCTTCACGTGGTTTTTACGGTCCTTTTATCGATTCTATGCAATGTGTTGTCGTGTTGTCGTGTGGTCGCCGGTGAGCCGAGTACAGGATCGTATCTAGATTCGACTAGGGTACGAGACGGTGCGGGACACGTTGAGTCGTGAGTCGGTCGGGTCAATCACGTCAATATGCACCGTGAAAATGCTTTTAATTGAATTTTCTTTCTTCATTCTAGTCAGGTACAGCCCATTCTAACTTCTAAGGCTGAAATTCTATTGGAAGTTCTCACCACAAATTAACCGTTAACCATGAATTAACCGCCAATTCAGGTTAATTCAGGTACCGGGTTTTCCCAAGGGATCCATTTAAATTTCGCTTGTTTTCCGAAGCGCCTATAAAACGAGATTTGTCTCAAAATGATCCTTACTGCTTGTATATCGAATCCTGGTCGCATCCTTGGCCGTATCCTTGTCTTTCACGCTCAAATTTAAGATTACGGCTGTTTGTGGGGATTAGCTTTAGCTTTTTGAACTCGACGAACCGGACGCTGTTACAGTAAGGATGAACTGGCTAACTAACGGAAACACGCTTTCGATCTTGTCTTGACTTTTTGCATCTGGACTCTGGACTGTGAAAGTCTTGACTCTCTCTGCTGGACTCATTACATGTGAAGGAAGTGTAACAGAAGCGAAGCTTAGCACTGCTCGATGTTTTAGAAAGTGCAAAGACTGAAGTTTGAGGCGACAAGAAGATGTAAGTCAACAGGAGCAAGACTTTCATCTTTCTTTCAGCATGCCAGGCGATGTCCTTTACAAATCACGATTCGAGAATGTTCAAAGTCAAAAAGGAAATGAAATGAAAGATGACGATTAGCCATGGAGATGAGAAGATACGGTGTAGCGGTACTCCCGTGTACATACACCGTACAAACTTAACGGGCCAACTCAAAATCCGGAGATTGTTAACGTTCAACAGAACAGACTTCATTTTATTTCATTTGTATAACTGTATGACAGAAACTTACCTCTTCCTTGTTCATATTAGATTTCCCCCCATTCTGATGATATTAGCAATAGGAGAAAAGAGTCATTTGATTAGATCGCTTAGATTAAATTTTATATTGTCAATCCAACTTTATATCTTCCATTGCGGTGTATTACCGTGGGAGATCTTATGGGTTCCCTCTTTTGGATATAACGATTGGGATCTGGATTGATGTGTTCTAGGATTATCTGTGGTACAATGGACCATTTTCCACTCATTTGTCAAGCATATCAAGCAAGTCAGGCAAGTCAAGCATGCACTTCAATTATTAGCCGGACCAAGCTTTTCTCCTTCCCCTAGTCAACCTGCGAAATCCGCCGATTCCAACGTGGGAAGAAAAAGAGGAAAAAACATACCGTTGTCAATTTACCCCCCAATCCAATCACGAACCACCTTTGGTAGGGAAAACCGGAGATCCACTTCTACTCGACCGCTCGCGCTCGCTCAGATATCTTCTTCATCTTGCGCCCCAATACTTCTTCTTCCTTCTTCTCTCTCTTCCAACAACACACACCTTCATTATCCCAATACCTGCAGCTTGCTCCAGACAACTCACAATCAGACTTCGTTGGCAAAGTCTACACTCATTCAAAGTATATTGCAAGAAAACATACTCCAGACATCTATCAGATTCACTCACCATCATTCGATACCTCCCCATTCACCAAATACAATATCCTTTCTCCCTAGCTACTGCTCAAGGTTTGAGTCTATTGACCTAAAACACTCCACTTTCGAAACAATATCAAACATTATCTACGCTTTGATCAATATCTTTCTGATATACATCTGCCGCCTCCAAGCAGCTACCCACCAACGACCACTCAAATCTATTTAACGTTGGTCTCGATCCTCCAAAACTATAACACACATTCCTCTCACACAATTACTTTCTTGTCAATAAATTCAAAAATCTATACTCAAGAACCTTTCGCCAACCACCACATTCACAATGCAGTTCCACGGTCTCACAGCATTGTTGCTTTCCCTTTTTGTCGCATGCGTATGCGCACAATCAGTTACCTCCACCACAACCTTCACATCTACATCCACCCACACTCGCACCATGACAGTATCTGAAGTCATCGCATCCGTCACCTCCACCTACTCCACCCACAACACCACTGCCATTGCACCTACCGGATCCGTTGGAACCGTCATCGCATCCACCACCTCAAGAATTGGCTCACCATCAAGCGCTCCTCTGCCAACCAACTTCTCCGGTGCAGCTTCAAATGTTCAAGCAAGCTATGGCGTAATGGGATTGTTTGTCATGGCTGTTGCAGCGTTGCTGTAAACAAACAAATGATGAGACAAAGAATGCGGGTCCATCTAGACGGCGCCGATCATGCATTTGATTGATCGTCATTCCTGCCCTATGGCATCTAGATCTTTTTCAGGAATGCGTTTCCAAAAATACCCTCTCTCTTCATCTTCTCAAGGAAAGAACCAAATAAACAAATCTTCCCACCCACGAAATCTTCGATGCGACATCTCCTCACCTCAATTATACTCTTCAGACTTCTTTTATTTTATCTTACGAACCCCCCCCTTTTACGGCTTGACGATACCTTTTTTGTTCTTTTTTGATTTATTTCTCACGCCTGAAAAAAATTCTTGCTCGCTTCTTATTGATCTTGGCTTCTTTTTTCGACGGAGCACGAATACCCCCGATTAACGATTAAAATATACCCTCACACATATCTTTGATTCGTTACCTGGAGTTCTTTTTTCGATCCATCTTCTTTCTTGGTTATTCTCTCTACCCACACCTCGAGATTCCGATACGTTCAGTCCATGCGTATGTTGCGATATTGTCACTTGTGATAACTGGAACACGCACTCGTTATTATGAATACTGGTCATATCACAATGACTATTCACACTGTCGAATACGTGTTATGGAATTGGTATAGGTGTGGATAATCAAGATTTGGTTGATTTGGATCCTTTTTGATTTTTGATTTATGGATGGGTGGCTTGATTTGCATTGGCGGTCATTGGCATGGAACAATATTTAAACCACCCTGTTTGTTGTCTACTCGCCGCTGATCGGCTTGAGAATCTTGAACGGAGATGACGGGATTGGATAGAGAATTCTTTTCTTGACGAGACGCTTTTATACCTTTAGTTGTGCATAGTTTTTGTGGTGTGGTTGGTGTTTTTTATGGTGGCGGTGGATGAATGCATAAGGCATGAGTAGTGGATGAGAAAGATAGATAGAAAAAATGAGAATTCAAATATGAAATACGTTGTTATTAATTATCTGCTTATTTTATTTTATTTTTTCTGTGAAGAACGTTGATGATTGATTTGTAGGTACGTGTTGATGTAACCGGATAAATTGCTACTCATATATACTCATCAGAAGTTTCGAGTGGAACTCTCTTTCTTTCTTCCTTTCTTTCTTCGTCTTGTATATAAGTATCTTATCTGCGCGTTCATTCCCACTCATTTCTCTAGCCTATCTACCTGTATGATACACAAATATGGAGGAACAAGACATTCGCACCTTACATCGTCGTGGTTACTATTATTATACTCCAAGAGGTGTTACATTTACATTTACATCTACATTTTTACATTTGCTCGCCATCCCATCCCGTCTCGAAATCCACACATCGACATTCTCGCACACTTCCTCACTCCCTCAGCTCCAAAACACCCAGCCCATCCATCCATCCATCCATCCATCCATCAAAAGCTCATCAAGTCAGATGGGGAAGATCCAGCGATTCAATCCGAGTGAGTATACCTATAGAAGATAAAAACCATACTTTCCAGCCGAAAATACCAGGCTATTTGTATCGCTTCTTGGATAGCTGGTTGAGTGATGATGATGATGATGATGATGATAATGATGATGAGGGGAGAGGTATTTATTTAGAAAGTACCTGACCTTTAGCTTTGGAAAGGAATAGAGAGGTAGATCTGGGCTCTGGCTGGACTACCCAACCCACCTAGCTATCAAGGTAGAATCGAGGTTGGGTGAAGAACCACGAGAGAGGGGAAATGGGTCGAGGTGAATCAATTCACTTGCGGATAATTTCCAGTTATCTCTGTACGCTTTGCATCTTGGCCCTTGGGTGAATATTTCCTCATAACTTTGAGTTCCCGCAATCGTGAGTTTTACACAAACCTACAATATCTTCTAAACCCCAATCTTATTAATCTTGCCTCTCGCTGTGCCGATTGAACCCTCCAGCTACACTTAACATGCGATTACTTGTCTGAGATCTGAGGAATGGGGAGCGCGAGGAGATGTTTTTGGTAGGTACTTTTTGGGTAGCTGTGATGTTTTGTTTTTGCCGGACTATATTTTTGTCGTCGATGATGATTGATTGATTGATGCTATCGTTCAATACATACATACATATATATATATTATCATCAGATCACTTAAAAACAGAGACATAAAATGCAAAACACATATTTATTTTCACACAACTCAGAACGCAACAGAACACAAGACTAAACAGATGATTCTCGATTGATTCTGTTCATGTGCGATTTTATACCTTCCCGTTGATTGCAATGGTGTTTTACGATCGAATTAGCAGTGTCTTAGATATCGCACCCTGAAAAAGATTCTAACGGAGAATTTTGACATGGAGCTCAGGAATATCTTTGAATTGGTGAATCATGCAGACGGCTTAATCACCATTATAGCAGTCTTCTACAAGCTCTGTTATGGAACGCACTCGAGCGCGCAGGGCATTCTCTCCTCGTGCAAAAGAATCAGGTGTTCTCTGAAAATCTGCCATTCTGTGGTATTTAAGAAGGGGCTATTGTGTATTCTAAAAACTGTAAATATTTCACCCGCACGTCTTCAGCTGGGTAAGTGGGGGGGGGGGGGGGGGGGTCTCCTTCGGTGGTGAGAGATATCAAAACCAGAAGATGGTAACTCGATATTGAATGTGAGAATTAGAGATATTACTTCTTTAATATGAGAGACGAGATCGGGGGTTGGTTTCCTCTGGAATTTTCATGTGCTGATATTTTGCTGTCATTAAAAGACAGATGATACGATTATTATCGGCAAATCCCTCATCATTGTCAATATTTCTTTTCCTTGTACGTATACTCGAGTATCTAATTCCCCGAACTCTGACGACAATTAAGCTAGATAGATAGGATATCTAAGCGATTTGAGAACTTTCTAAACTAGGACAATAATTTCATTTTTTTGCCACGGGGAGTAGAACAGAACAGGATCCTGCCACTTAGCGTCAGTGTTGGCCTCAAGATTTACGGCTGCAAGGAAGGTTGACTGGTCTCTCAAATAAGTAGGAAGTCTAACAGCGAAGAGACGTTTGAGAGGAACTTCGAGCGAGGTAAATGGCATTTTGGGATTGTATATATACTATTGGAAAAGGAGGGAAGATGATCAGAGGGGTAACAGGACAGGTCTGGTGAATTATACGCATGTATTTAATACAAATAAGTAAATTATGTTTGATCTAGTGGGTCAAGATGCACTAGTCCGCACTACTAGCAATCCAGGCCCGAGATCAAGGGTTACCTATTTAAAGACCTTCTACTTCCTTTGATATTCGTCATAAATCAAGCCCCTGGCAGCGCGAACTGTTCACAAGTTTGCGGCGAGACAAATGTTCCGATCCGAGAAGTATTTTCCTGCTGATTTGATAAAGTTTTAATCTATATCTCATTTTCACGAGCATTTTACTATTGGAGAGTCTCAAGATATCGCTAAATAAGACCCCTTTTCGTTATAAAATATCAAATTTATCATGCTCGTTGTCTATGCTCATATCCATACTTCAGATGACAACAAGAAACAACTCAAAAGTTGGGACTCAGCTAGCTGAAAATAACAACTTATTAGCTAGCGGTATTATTAGATTTTAGGGAAATTGAATACAGCATGGGAATTCACCTTGCCCGTGTGTCTCGGTATGCCAGTATTGTAGATTTGAAGGACAGAGGAAAATATTCAACGCAGGTTTTTATACTACCAGCTTTCCTTTTCCATGATGATCATTGAGAGATGAAATTTCAATGATTTAAAGAGTAAGAAAATGGGACTGAGTGAATTGGCGCGGGGTAAAAACTAAATTATAACTCTAAGGTGATGTGACCACAGCCAAATGAATCCAGAACAAATTATTCAAAGATCGTTTCCCAGCTCGAAGTAATGTAAAGCCCCAAGAACTTTGGGAAGAAGAAATCATTGGGATATCAGGATTCGCTTTATGTGTGGTCTTGTTTTCGATGCCTCAAAATGTGCGGAAATACTTTATTATAGCAGTAATTGACACAATACTAGTGAAACTTCACTGTGTCTGAATCTTCGAAGTTGTCAATCTCAAGCCTCTCCCTTTGGACTATTCTTCGAATTTTCACCAATCTTATTATCACTGCAGATAATGATGTATACAACACAAGATTGTCCTAAATGCTTGGATTTAATTACCTTGAACCAAACTGCTTGTTATTGGTCTTGGTGCAATTTCAGCAAAGCTGTCCCCACTATACGAAACTATATGACCTCCTCATCACCCATTGTTATTTCAGTATCGAGACATAAGAAGGTATGAGTACGAGCTTATATAGCACATCTACTATTCTTCATAGTATGATTTGTGTTCGCGAAGAACAGTGAGCTGGAGCGAAAGCGGGGGTTGTGGATAGCAAGTAAAACCCCAGTTCTTTTGCTCTTCGAGCACACGCCTGATAGTCTACAATAAATATGTAACTTATGTAGAAATGTCGAAGACCTCGTTTTATCTTTGTATGCCCTCGGGGAAGATATTTCGCGCTACAGTAAGTATATTCGCTTAGCATCTCCAGGTAGTTTCACGTAATCCTTGGACCTTGCGTAGAGTGATTTGCAGATGTATATTCTGCGGGGTAGAGTAAGAAAAGAATGTGTAGATGTGATAAGGTTGTGATTTAAATGTGAGCTAGTGGTAGCTTCTGTTGTAGCTTCTGTTTTAGCTCCCTACTATCTCTCACCTATTCGACGCCCCTTGGAAAGTCATCAATCATCTGTCTATGACGAAGAATACAAGCAAATGAGGTGATTTTGCCTTCAAAATTCCATTCAATCGAAAATGCAGGTCATCATGACGAGGACAGTAATCCATAGCTATATTCTGAATAGACAGAAACAATACTTTTACCACAGCTCGCTCGCACAATGCTAGATAAAAGCAACCACAATATATCAAATCTTAAAAAAAGCGTCTACCAATCAAGATATAAGAGGGGTAAAATATAACCCAACATCAGGCACGTCATATCAAGTACCGACCGATTAAATGCGAAAAGAAAAGCGCACCAAGCGCGCAAACAAGCCATTCTTTTCATTATCATGATTCATTACGCAGCGTTGCAGTAATTTTACAGGGGCTGAATTATATCTTACCAGAATAGTAATTGGATGCAATCGTGCGATGCAACGAGGTTCTAGTCCACAAATACCCAACAACCCATAGATTAAACTATTGAATTCTTTCCGCATTTGAATACCCATATTTTCTGACTAGCCAACTCTCTGTATTGATGTTTGTCAATTTGGGTTGTTGCTAATAAAAGCGGAAATTCTTGCTTGCCATTCTAGTCCTTAAATGATGCCAACGACTAAGAATTTGTGAACTTTGACGAAGCATGAGTTTGAGATCTTGTCGTGGTATCGGAAGCTTCAACTTTCGTACGAAATTCAAACCCACTGATAACAGCTGTCCGGTTGTCAATATTATCCAGGGTCTAATCTTTAGTTGTGGCGCTAATCTGCATGGCAGATGCAAGAGCAGTGCCAATTTGTAATGCAGATTAAAGATCGTCTCATCACGTTGCATTGAGTGCTCTCGCCGCACACGTACATATCAGAAGGCGGGAAAGTCTTTATTATCTAACACTGGTATTCAAAGACACTCGAAAAATGTGCTTCTCCCATTTTCTTTTGAAGGTTGGAGATTTTGGAGATTTTCATGATTCCGTAATTCTAACAGTTAGAAATGACGAATTTATTTATTCTTTTCCTCTTCCTTATCACAAGCGAAGCAATCACTATATCTAAACCTCCACTTCATACACCCGTTTCAAGTGTACCAGTTCAATTGAGAGCCCGTCAAACGACGTCATTTGCTTCACTTTGCGGATATTCAAATGGTGACATTGAAATTCCTCGGACAGCTGAACCCGGATATGCTTGTCGTGAAGATACTGTCAATAACTTATGGGGTTTTTGCCCAAACACTATAGCTGAAGCTACCAATTGTGATTTTGTTGGCTACTGTGTCGACGATGGTACTTGCTCTACCGGCTGTGGGAGGTCTAGTCTGACACAACTTCATTGGTATGTACATCATTTGGCTGTCAAACAAATACCCTGTCACTTGAAGACTAACTTTACTGTAGTACAAACGCGATGCCTTATTGTTCAACAGCTTTATTAGTTTCCGAAGAACAAACATATACATATCTAACATGTGCGACATCGCCAACTACCAACTTTTATCTGGTCAATCCAACAAGCAATTCTGTCTCGACAGTTTCGTCGGCTTCGACATCACAAGTATCAACAACGCAATATTATTCTACGATTGTTGGCGCAACTTCCTCATCAGCTCCTAGTGCTCAGTCAACTAGTGCGCAGTCAACTAGTGCGAAAGCTTCACCAAACAATGTTGGAGCTATAGTTGGAGGAGTCCTTGGAGGTCTTGCTCTTATTCTCCTTATTGTGATTGCTCTAATATTCTTAAAACGATATAAACCATCGACTTCACTGAAAGGCGAGAAAGACACGAATGGGGAATCAATGGCTTTTACAGGACCTATTGCCGACAACGGCGGAATACACGAACTTTATGATTATAGAAAAGAGGCTAGGGAGCTTGATTCTACCACCTCGGTAATGAAAGGAAATTCAGATTTGAAGTCTGGAATTTTGACTGGGGATGAGACAACAAGAAGAAATCCTGCTGCGGTTGAATTGGATATATCGCCTTAATCCATTCGATAGATCATGTGTGTTAAAAGTTTGAAACTATTCTTCAAGTGACCATCATCTGGCGACATCAACTCTGATTTGGCCATTTTTGATGCAAGAGAACCATTATATCTCGAGATTCTTTGTTGGTTGCCTGAACGATCCTGCAGTATAAGCTATGAAACCGAGCCTCAGAGTACGGTCATATTGAGATGGCCATTGATTAAAGTCATGAATGCATCGTACAAGCAATGGTCAAACATCAAGGTATCTTGGCATCAGTATTGTCACTAGAGCTAGGAGTGGAACAAAGCGATAGTGAAATACCTACTTTGAGCAAATCGGGATCTTCCAGTAAATGAAGTGGTTCAAATTCTGTATGGACTGATTGAAAGAAGCATTGCTGGTCAGTAACATTCAATTGCATCCAGCCATCGATCGCGCAATGTTGATAAAGTCGAGGTTGAAGTTTTCACAGACGGACAGACCACTGGAGGACGACCTATGAAACTGCTCCATGAATTTGATTGGAGAAAATGTCAATATACACGTGATCGAGTTTGTTTTGTTGCATGTCTCGGCTTGGGAGAAAGTTTTGGGTAGGATTCCCAAAACCGTCAAAAGATTCCCCCAGATTCTCGGGATTCCCAAGACCGCCAGAAACGATTGTCATATTTGACAAGTATTGATCCAAGTTTCGTATTTGTCCAAGTTCATTCAATCTTGACGAAAATAACCTCCACTACTTGATTGTCAAAGTTGATTCTCGGATTTTATCGTTCACGTCAAGTCATGGGTGATGCTGACTTGTATAAAGTTTAGGCCGGCTTCTTCTTTCTCTGCATGCTCTCTTCCTTCTCTCAACGCAGATATCACTAGTCCCTCTACGTTACAATCAAAACTACCCGCAATGGAGGTTACCTGACTCTATCGCACAAAGCTGTTTCTGCGGAAGCAAAGGCTTGACGCAATGATTGAGGGCCTGTCCTTATAATGGCAGTCGCGATGCGCAATATATTCGTATCGTTGTCGTGAATAGGTAATCTGGAGTACGATGACCAGATTCGGGGTTGCTATTTCCTAATTTGGACCCCCTGAGGAAGTTATGTGTAGGAAGAAAGTTCTTCATTTCAAAAGTCCTTCGAGTTTAAACGTGAGACACACCCACATGTATGGTCTTTTCTTCAATTCCTATCGCTCAATCCTCAAATCATGGCTTCAAGTCTCACAGTATCTCTCGTGGCAGCCTTTCAAGCAAGCATGGCTGTACTCCTGGTGATATTCTACGGTGCTCTATCGGTATACATGAAGCTTCTCGATAGCAAATCTGCCAAAATGATGTCCAAAATCTCAGTCAAATTCTTTTTACCGGCATTAGAATTTGTCAAGATTGGCAGAGAATTACATGCTGGAGGCGGTCATCGTTACAACGTTATTTTGGTGTGGGCATGCTTAACACATACGATATCATTCTTGATTGGTGCCGGTGCTCATTTTGTCTTCGGGATGCCAGATTGGATTACGGCAACTATTATGTTCAACAATACGACGAGTTATCCTTTGATGTTGATTCAGGCTTTAGATCAAACTGGTCTTTTAAACCCTTTACTTCTAGAGGATGGAGGAACAGGATATAATCCAGTCGAACAGGCAAAGTCATATTTCCTTGTTTATTCGGTTCTCTCAAGCTGTCTGACATTTGCCATTGGTCCTCGTATGATGGATACAGAGTTTGCAATTGACCCGCCCGATGAAGAAGATCTTTTGTCTGCACTCGCGCAAGTACAACAGGACAGGGAGGGCGAGAGCGAAGATGATAGTGAAGTATTACACTTTCCTACCGAACACACCAACCTTCTTTCACCCCATCACAGACCAGCAATTTCTAGCAGATCTACCTCCTTTTTCCCATCGAGGCGCGCTTCGGCTACTATGACACCTCCTACACGAGATACAAATCGAGCAATCGTATACGAAAGACGTCCTTCCTCTATTATAAGTAGACGAAAATGGTTTGAGCTTAGTGATCGAGTTAGATGGTGGTTACTCTTCTTTTACGACTTCTTGAACGCCCCTCTTCTTGGTGCCATAGCCGGTGCAATCGTCGGACTGTCACCAGTTCTCCACCGAGCATTCTTCAACGAAACAGTCGACGGAGGAATTTTTACAGCATGGCTCACTGCATCTCTCGAAAACATTGGAGTTCTTTTTGTCTCCCTCCCTGTCGTAGGTGCAGGAGTATCACTCTACTCAGCCGTTACCAAAACTAGTGAAAAAGGGAAAGGCAAGGAACCCACTAGTACACCCTGGTTTACAACTTTCTACGTTCTTGCAGTACGATTCGCAATTTGGCCTGTTATTTCTACGGGAATCATTTACTATTTGGCGAAAAATACAAATTGGCTTGGAGAAGATCCAATGCTTTGGTTCTCTATGATGTTCATGCCTTTGGGCCCACCGGCTGTGAAACTTATCACGATGGTAGAAGTTAGTGATGCTAAGGAGGAAGATCAACATAAGGTTGCTAAGTTACTTGCTGTCAGTTTTCTTGGTCTCCCTGAAGAATAGTGACTAATTCCTAAATAGATTTCCTATGCTATATCTCCAGTCATGTGTTTTGCGGTTGTAGGAAGTTTGAGCGCATGCCAGGCAGCAAGAAATTAATGGTTTCATCTCATGACTTTTTCGTATGCTCATTAATGGAAAGAAAATACGGGATATCTTTGAAGCTTTCGGGAAGCATTATCAATATTGCGAAATATGAAATTGAGATGGTTTGAGAGGGACTGGCATACAAGATATGGTGCTTTGCATCGTGCGTCAAGCTATTTGTATTTATCATTAGATCTTGATTTTCATCATACTCTAGCTTAGATCTTGGTTCGTCGAGAGAATTAACAGTTATGGCGTCTTGTTTTGACTTGTGTGAATGTTTTCGCACATTCTGCGAAGCTCCTAAGATATCGTATCCTGAGATATAGCCTTCGACTATGTGATGAAAGAATGGAGTAGAGTATCGTTGGATATGGTAGTGAGTACAGCTTCAAACGAAATGACTGCAATGAACTTAATACCAGGTTTACCATATCGAAGCTTGTGTTGGTCTCCAACATTGACACACTTAATGGGAATATACAACTTTTTATTTTCTTTTCTTTTCTATAGAAGGAAATCAAAGCGTCGAATCTAGAGATTGGGTATGAGTAAATTCTAATTCACATCTCGATTGCAGAATATGTGATGTAATGTGGTGTAATGGTGGGTATCGGAGGTAGTGAATGTGATTTCTGGAGAGTAAAAATATCATGTCGAATGATATGTGGTGGTGGTGGTTTTTTTTCTTTTTTATAAAATCAAAAAAAATCTCGAGTTGGGTTTGTTGTTTGAGGGTTGATGTTTGAGGTTTGTTGTGAGGAGGGTTGTGAGGAGGGTTGTGTGTTGTGTTTAAAGTGGTTGGGTGTGCTATTGGTATTGGTATTGGTATTGCTGCGCGTATTACCTTTCGAGTGGAACGGAATGGAGTGAGTGAGTGAGTGAGGGAGGGAGGAAAGGGAAGATGAAAGAACGAAAGAATGGGCGGGATTTGGAACTTGGGATTTGGGACTTGGGACTTGAGGTGCGACTGAGGGGGTTTGCCGAGGGAGAGAGAGAGAGAGAGAGAGAGAGAGAGAGAGAGAGAGAGAGAGAAAAGAGTGCATCACCGAGGAATTTTTAAAATTGCGTTGCAGAAATACAAAAGGGAGAGGAAAGAGGAAAAGATAGGAGATACAAGATGAAGCATACCCGCTCCACAAACACAATCGAAGAAAACTCGTCAAATACGCGAGCGAGGGAAGTTCATGCCCACCCGAGTGTGGGTCTCAAGTAGTGATTTAGGAAAGGCGTGTGAGGGTCTATAAACTGGAATTCATTCTGTGTGCATATATATGTATATATTTCACAATGCGTGCGATTCATCATCCATCTATGCATCCATCCGCCTATGAGCAAAGAATCGGATAAAAACGGGAGTTTTTCTATTGCTGATTGAAGGAAGTCATCGATTTCTTGCAACAACAAGAAGAAGAAGAAGAAGAAGAAGAAGAAGAAGACACCTAGACCAACACAGCACACCATAGCACACCACAGCACAGTACGTTACAGTACAACACATCTCGCTATGTAAATAATGAGAAGGGAAAAGAAGAGAAGACTAAATACCAAAATAAACAAACAAACACACAGATCAATCAAACCCTCAAAGTAACATGCATGCAAGCGGCGGCGCGGAAAACATTCTTCACAACACCGTGTGTAGATATTAGCAGGTTCTGTCTACTCTTGCATCACTATCGATGTGAGATTTCCTGGATTTCTGGATTCTTTTGATCTTGTATTTGAAATGAAGAAGAAGAAGAAGAAGTTTTGAATATATTAAGAGAGAGAGAGAGAGAGAGAGATGCAATATAGTTTTATTTCATCTATTTCAATGAAGCTTTTCAGTTTCTTACCATGATTGATTTCATTTCTTCTAGTTTTATCCATCACCTTTTCACTATTTGCTGATTGATAGTTTTGCAGTGGCCATTGGTTTTTCTTTGGGAGCGGGAGATCGAAGGATGGGGTGTCTTCACACGTCGAATTTAGATCTCTATTTTCTTGGCATCGCTAGATATTATTCTTTCTTTCACTGGCCCAAGCAATTGTACCTCAGATGTAATTCGCACAATTTGTATCAAGAGATCACATCGCATCAACCAACTTAAAAAGGGAAAATATGCAAAGCAGTATTATTCTCAACACCAAGGCCCGATATTTTTTGACGACTACCCGACTCACAGAATTTCTTGGTGTATACCAAAATTTCATACTGATCCCGGACGAAAGAGCTATAAGTCATGAAAGAAAAGCAGTCAAGGGCTATGATTATTCGGTCTCCAGTCCAACAGTCCAGTCCAACAGTAGGTAGTTCTTGATTTTGGGAATGATAATACACGTGGACTGCAGTGCATACATCCTAGGTACAGACCAAGAGAGACCTTTTGATTAGTTAGAAATCTTAGTATTCCCTGCGCCTTAATTCTGAACGTTCAACGGCCAGCGAATAGAGGAAAGTGTGAAATCAATACCTAGAACTTTGAGCATTGACTGCCTAGTAGTAATGCGGGGTAAGACATGGCATGGCATCTTGGGAATTTAGCTGAAAATTAAGTTTGGGGATTTTGTTGTCAATGCAGCTTTGTAATTCACTCCCTCGAGCTTGCAAAATGCGGTTCATCGCGATTGTCAATTTTAACAGGATAGGTTCGGATTAGGAATAGTTTGCTTTGAAATGTTCGACGGTGAATTACGTGAATTTCACGTAGCCACCTTGAGAAATGTTGAATATGTTAAGGAAAAAGACTTTGGTTGAAGCCTTGCATCTTGAGGACACCAAAATGTGAAAGAAGAGAAACTCCATTTGTGTTGAAGATTTTTGAGCACACAAATCCTTACCACTTGGCCCCAGGAGTATATTCTTAGGCCATATGGCCAAGTTGACACTGATGACTTTACACTAGAATCAAGACATTCAATATGAAAGCAATGCGAGGGAATATTGTATGAATATAAGCATGACTCAAACTCTTTTACGCATGAGATAAAACTAACCAAGAAGCCTCATGTCTCGAGAGGCAGTGTTCAATGAGACCCTTGAAGCATAAGGTTTGAGTTCTTTGTCGGTCAAACTCAATAAAACAAACGAAGCTCATACGATGATCTTATTAGTAGTCCAACACTAGATTCTTCATAATACGCTCAGCTCCATTGGGTTGGATTCGGATACATGCCCACGTACCGACAGTCCGAAGATTGATACCAGAGATATCTTTCCATGTCCTCAAGAACTCTCTTTTACGTGCAACACTTGGCATGAAAGTATAACCGATTCCTTTAGGTTCAGTGTCGGGAACAAAAAGATATGCAGATAAAGAATACTGGTTAGTGTCAGGTCATGCGGATGCTTGACGGTGATATCACGTGACCGAAAATGAATAACACACAAAGAAGCCTCCCTTTCTTTCCATTTCAACTCGGACAGAGCACTGGATCACCGAGAATCATAACAGATCATGTCGTTGAACATGAGATTATCTAGTTGAGACAACATTGATGACTTCATCTAAATTCCATTCCCTTTTTGAAAGGATTTTCTACCTTTTCGGCACGAGTATCATACTCCAAAGTAATGATTGGATGGCTGTAAAAGTGCCTTTGTTGAACCACGAGAAAATGAGGGATTGAGGAATCGAGGAATCGAAGCTTGCATGTTAAAAATGGAAGCTTTTATTTATCGATGTTGAATTCGTGCAATCAGAAGCCATAGCACAACGTTAGAGGGGTTTCTAACCTCGCATTTCGAGCTTCGGGTGGCTTCCAAGTGGACACTATTGATTCGTCACAACATTTAATTGTCGCTTCGCCTCCACTCAAAGCTTGCGGTTGTCTCGGAAAATGGCAATCATCGACGAATTCGACATTGATCTTCTTGGGGGCCTTTGATGATCCTGAAGATCGAATGGAATATCTGGCTGATGTATATGAATTAAGGAGTCGATTTTCCCTTGTTGTTGTTTCAACAAATTGGATGAATGTGTGATGACCCTTCATAGCTTTCCATGCCTTTCTCTCGGCGTTTACTCTCGATGTGGAAAAGGACGATCATTCGTCATCGTGGGCAATGCTTTTGATAGCAACGGCCCAGAAATTGACAAGAAAGCTTAACACACCATCCGAGAGAAAGTATATGAAGTAGATATGCATACTTATGAGAAGCTGCATCGATTGGATTGGTGCACCGTACAAGAAATCCACCAGGCGTATGCAAGATTATCTTGTCCAGGCGTGTGAAAGATTCCCTGGACCACTTAAATCTGGGGAAAGGTCCACCAAAGCATGTAGTGATTTTTTAATAGATGCCACACGGCAGATGTAGAAAAGTGGAAAGTGGTGAGTGGAAAGTTGAGAAAAAGGAAGGGGGCAGTTCTGGCCAGCAGACGAATGAGAAGAAGACGATATGCTGTGTAAAGCTTGCAAGGCCTTGTCCAAGCTGATTGAAAGTTTTGATGGGGGTTCTTTGTCGTTGCTGATCTCAATCGTGAGCAATCAGACACAATTCCAAGAACAAGCACTGACTAGTGAATGCATCGACCCCACGGAGGATGGGAAGATCAACGCCAACCCTTTTTAATATGGGGAGGAAAGTGGAATTCAAGTGGAAATTCAAGTGGAAATTCAATCAATAATCTAGATGATCTGATGAAGAGCGAGAGGGAGAGTACGCGTATCTAGAAGTCATGAGCATTATCAATCGGATGTTGTGGCTTTCGGATAATGCCGATGTGATAATCATCCTACGGCCAGGACCCTCTGCTTCCTCAGGGAACAAACACAAGAGGCCTGCAGATGAGTGAGTTCATGGGAAAATCCATACGATTAATCGTACTGTATATCCTCTATCGACTATAGTATATACGGGTAATCACGCAATGATACGCAATACGACCGAGATGATGCAGAATATGTGGTCTGTCGGTAGTTATTGAATGTATCAATAACCTACCTAGGTAGATATTATCAATCATCTAATAAGAATTCGCTTCACGTGAGAACGGTCTCTTTCGGTAGATAGATGGATGCGAATAGATCAATATGGAATACACATGAGACAAATATTAAACAAATGGATCAATCATGGCCATAATCATAGTAATCGTAGCAATAATGGTAATCAGCGACAATCACAAGATACAAAACAAAGAATATGATGATATATCTATCCCAAGCTCCCTCCTACTCTCTACCTCCGACATTCGCACAGAGACCGCTTCCTTGCGGTTCCTTGTCCAAAACGACGTCAGATCCAGATCGGGCCTAGTCTTCCAGATTTAGCACCCTTTGGCATGATTCTCTTTGCGGGGAAGGCCTTAGCGACTGCAGACTAGACAGGGATGGCGGGTCTAGCGTCCTGTGGGCAGTGTGTCCTTCGTGGTTGCTGTGAGTCTGTGAGTGAATCACCTTAAGAGCTTAACACCGCAACCCCTTCCTCTTCTCCCCCCTTCCCCTCCCAGCTTCATACTTCATAAGTCGATCGGATCCCTCTCTCTTACGCCATTTTATATATCAATGGACGAGTGAATCTTCTTCTTATCTCTTCCCTCTTCCCTCTTTCCCTCTTTCCCTCTTTCCTATAAATCCATCCACACCAAATCAGAACACTTTTCTTCATTCCCCAACAGACAACTTCTACTTCACACCTTCCTTCTTTCTCCCTTGCCCGTCTAGAATTCTCTCTCTTTTCCACACACTCAACTCTACTGTTTCTGCACTCCATACATACATCATACACTGTCCGTCACGTCCATACGAAAGATCGAGATCTTACCCCACCTCACGCACATCCATACACACACACACTATAAAGTTGCCAACCATTAGGTAGGTGACTTCAACGGAGAAACGAGAAGAAAAAGAACAAAGAAACGAGTGAGGATAGCTGCGTTGATATCAATTCTAAGTAATTTCAACTTCATTTCATCAACGACAAAGAAATCCTTATCAAACACAACACAAATCGAACATATCAGCTCACCCGTCACTCCGAGGCTGAGAGAGCAGCTTACGGCTATCCGGAGAATCTCTCATTCAATACTCGTCTAGGTTCAACAATCATACCATCAACATCGTCGACCTGATATTCGTCCAAATAAATTTCCTACCTTTAAAGCTCCAGTCCAAGCGCAGATATGTCTTCCAACGCCAATAGCAACAACGGCGGCACCACGCCTCCAAACGAATCCTCCTCTAGACCCCGTCGTGGTTCCATCACTGCACAAACATTCACCAATATCTTTCGTTCAAACAGCACATCTGCCGGAGGTCCGGTCGGTCCATTCCCGGGTCCTGTTAGCACAGGCGCATCTCATGATCACAAACGAAGAATGTCGATTTCTACACTGGGTTTATCTGGTGCATCTCCTACACAATCGTCGGCATTTCCTTTTGGTGGTCGACGTGGTAGTGTATCAACTACAGCTTCCGAATCAATTGACGAAAGCGCCATCGATGATGAAGATGGACCTTCCAGAGGCACACCAACTACTCCCTTTGCACGTCGTATGTCATTTGGGGCTCAAGCACTTCGAACTGTTCGTACGGGCAATGGTAGCCCTGGCACAAATGGTAGAACTCCTTCTTATACTACTTCTACATTATCCCCCATTCCAGCAGGTTCAAAAGGTGGTGGTAGAGTAACCCCTCCAGGAACTCAGTCTCAACAGGCAAGCACGCAATCAAAACCCAGAACTCCCTCTGACTTTGCTTCTTCTGCTCGTCCAGGTGAAGGCGGTTTCAACTGGTCTGAGCAGCTTAGATCTCGTGCCGAGAGTCAAGTCTCTCAATCCCAACGTCCGATCATGTCGACCTCTCCCCCAAATAATCAAAGATTCAATGTTCCAATGCATGAGCGAGCTAAGAGTATTGGTGACGCCCCAGCTCCACCCACTTCCGCCATTCCTCCCGTCGCAGCACCAAAGCCCGCTCGAAAGCAACCAGATGCCTTCCAAGAACGTATTTTGAAGGGAGATTTCTACATGGATTGATTATTATGGATACGCACACAAATTTCCTTTTGTCTTTCTCGAGCAAGAGCTTGAAAATGACCGGAGTGGGTCTTTCAAAGTTATGGCGTTTATTGATCAAATGATTAAAAGGAACAAAGAAATTTCTTTACAACTATTGATTAAAACCATCCGCAATTGCTTTCGCTACAATATAACATGGATACGGAATGTCGGATCTGCAGAATTGGAGTTGAACAGACACAACGATGGAAACAGAAATAACGAAAATATTCACCGCTCTCGATAGAGCAAGAAATGGAAATAATATAGGATTAGGTGATCAGATATCGGAGCGTACGCTGGACGTTTCATTCTCGAAATTTATTTTACTTCTTGGTTGAGGTTCAAGATGCTAGCTATAAGGCTTACTGGGCTCAGAATATGCTCGACGGAGCAAACGATACAAGCAAAGAGAGGATTACTGAGCAGACTGGCGCTCTCGGACAGATTTGTGAGATGGAATATATGGATGCCTTTAAAAGATCCAGATTGATGATTGATGAAATTCTTTGTATTGCTGGCGCTTGTACTTCGCTGGGATTGTAGGCGGATGGTTTGGCATGGCTTGCTTGCTTGCTTACATGAATGAAATGAAACGAAATGTTGTTGGGGATTGGGACTGGGAATGGGATGGAATGTTTAGTTTATGCGTTTGAGCCTTTTACGCAGCTGGCCTTCTCCTTTTTTCCCAAATTGTACTTTACATGAACAAATTAGCTAGCTGTTCTCGGTTGACTTTCACAACGTCGACGAGTGGATGGAATTCAAAAAACATGTTAAAATCGATATCACTCTCGACCTAACTTTTTGAATTGTGACTTTTATGCAGATGTAACAACTTCCTTGGTGTGTGTGTCTTCATCTTTGCAAGCTTCGAAATGGTAAACCATCCATCACAAGTCTGCCTATCTCCAGATTCTAAATAGATGGCGATAATAACAACCAATCCTGAACAGTATACTGCTACTATTACTACCACTCACCTATAACGTATAATATAATGTATAATGTATAATAACAACAGTTGATGGGGGCAAGCCCCCAAACCCCCATTTGCTCGCTGCGCTCGAGGTTTTTGGGATTTGGTTAGTGAGTAGATACCCAGGGTGTATATGTATATTTCTTACTACTTGGTACTTGCTACTTACTACTTGGTACTACACCTGGGTGATTATGACTTAGAGATAGAGAAGCAAATATACATACACACTTACATATAGGTAGGTATATGAAAGATGAGAGAAATTCGAATGCATGAATAATGATACAATGATAGGAAAAAGTCATAGAGAACCGAGGACTGGCGTCATTATTCACGAGTAAATTCTGGGAGTTGTATTAATTTTGTTTATTCTGCTTTGACTCTGAATCTAACGTCCTACATAGATATGAAGGGTTGTTGAATGGATGTAGGGTGCATACTCCTCAGTATGGTACGGTATATTCTTGCTCGTATCTGCCTTTCCCCTTCTTTACCACAGGAAATCATGGCTGCAAGAAATTGGTATAGTTATAATGTGGCCTTCGCTTCTTTTTCTCTATCCCTTTCTATCCCATGTCTGCTTTACTTTTTGGAAACTCGAACATTACGTTTACGATTTAATCATGAAAATCTGTTGAACGATTAGTATTTAACTTTCACAAAGTAGAAAATCCCCTTGAAGCAACAAGAATACGAACCTGGTTCAAACTCGCAACATCCATACTAGCCATCCTCTTCTGCGCAATATGTCGAGCTCGTATGGAGCGTATACCCATTGGCGTTGATCTTCCACTACTTTCTGAGACTATTGGTGTACTTTCTTTGGTTGAGGTTTTGGATGTGGAGGGTGATTTGTGTTTATCCTTCTTAGATTTCTTGGAGGATTTGGAGGTAGAGGATGCTTCTTCTGTGTCCGCGCCTGCTGCTTCTTTTTCTTTTCGCTTCTTCTCTTTCTTTTCCTTTTTGCGTGCTTTCAAGGCGGATTCGTCCAAGGTTTCATCTTCTGCTTCAGAGGTAGATTTTGATTTTGACTTGCGATCTTTCTTAGATTTTTTCGATTTCTTGGATTCGGATTTGTCTTTTTCGTCCTCGTCTTCGCTTTGCCTCTTCTTACTCTTCTTTTCCTTTTTCTCCTTTTTCTCCTTCTTGCTCTTCTTACTAGACGTCTTCTCTTCGTCTTCCTGTTCTTCTCTCTTACGTTTCGATGACTTCTTCTTCTCGGCCACGGGTTCTGGTGATTTCTCTTCCTCCTCGTCTGAGCTAGAATCGCTTTCCTCACTACTACTCTCTGCTGCCTTCTCTTTGATCTCCAAAGCCTTCAGTCTCTCCTTCTCTCCATCAATTAAATCTTGAATCTTATCACCAATCAAAACACCTCCCTTGACAAATCTGATACTCCCCCATTTCCTCTCCGCGTAGATTGCTCTCTTCAAATCCTCCCTCCCTTTCTGTTCCTTTTCTATTTCCGCTTCTTCCTTTCCATTCAACCTCCCTAATAAGTTCTGGAAAACATCTAAACCTGTGCACTCCCCGTGCCCTACTCCACTCCCTATTTTCGCACCCAACCCTAACGTATTATCTTTAATCACCACACGAATATGCGAAGCATTAGCTTCGGTATGGAATTCTGCATGCGCGGCATCTTTTGCTCCAAGATATTCACCAGGTGTCCAGCCCTGTGATTTCATCATGCGATGGCCGAAACTGTCGGTATTTCCAGACCATCTTGTATTATTTGGATCGTGGGAGAGTTTTATTTTGCTAGAGAACCGTCTGTTAGTTTATAATCCATGATAAATAATCGACCGATAGCAAGCAATGGAGGGGCAACACACTTCTTGGGAGCAGCGAGACCCATCTTTGCGGTGGAATTGGGTGCGTTGGTAAAGAGTTGAAAAGCAAAGAACGTTTAATGTTTTGGTGTTGATGGATATCGAGAAATTGGAGAAAAAAGTGGTCGGGAACTTTTTGTAAATTTTAGTGGGGTAGGGATATCAAGACAGTAAGCTAGTGTCTGATTGGCTGTGTTGGGGAGCTCGAATTTCACATGCATCTCATCTCGTTGTCGACTTTCACTCTTCACTCAAACATTTATTCATCCATCCATCCTCAAGAGCTCTCCACATCCAATATCTCAAATCTCCAGATCATCAAGAGTTCCTCGTCTCACTTTGGTACACACAAAATATCAATTTCTTCAACATACGATCCTCACGTTCCAGTTCAATTCACCATGGATGACGATGCAGGATCCCTCATTTCCTCCCAAGATTCTGTTCCAGATATGGATTTTGTTGAAAGAGCCAACCGGATGATGGCTGATGTAACGATGCCTTTTTATATCTTCCTTATACTTGAACTAACAAGATATCCAGACGAAAAAACGCCGTGATGCAAAGCGTAACAAGATTGAAAATGAGCGTGGTCAGCGCATCAAGGAAGTCAAGAAGAAGCTTGGTGTTTTGTATGAGAATAAGAGAATTCAAAGGTGTGTCTTATTCTCTCCCAATTCATCATTTGTTTAAATCCTTACACGGGATGTGATCTCCCAATCACAGCTGTCGAACTCGAGCTTTGGCTTGCACGAAGAACTCATATGGTCTATCACTAACGACCAGATAGAGCCAAACTTCAGAGAGCTCAGTGGAGACAACTTCATTCACTGGATAAGAAACGCCAAGAGCTTGAACGTCATATTCTAGACAGCATGAAAATCGTCGAAAGCAATACTTTGAGCATAGCTCGAGAATTCAACGCTGTCATTCTTAAACGTTTGAGTGCCATGGAAAACCTGACCGATACCCAGGATGCTGCTTGAAGATATACTCGTGGTGTACACTACGTTTTTGTGGTAGTTACTGATATTGTCATGGACAAGGTTGACGTCTAAGATTCAAACATTGCTATTCATTATTGCTACACACATACTCACTCATAGAACACTTACTTATTTTAGGGCGTTGAACACATGGAAAGGGAAATCTGGGTTGGGAGTACGGTCGGAAGATACCCCTGAGAGCTTGCTTATTTATATTGCACATTATTACCACAATTCAAACAATCATCTTTTCACTGATATGCAGAGTCCAAACACTTCCAAAGTCCCATTGAATTTTCCTTCCATAAATCTTACAATTCCTCATGCCGCTACCTTGGTATCTATGCAATACTATTTTACAATCAAAAGTCACATCCCCATCCATCAAAACCCCGTATCCTCCTTCCAAAACCCAACAATCCTCCCGAGTTCCGCAATTCCATTCCTGACCGAGTCAATAATAACCTTAGCAATTCCCTCTCTCTTTCCCTTTCCTTTTCCAGCTCCTTCTGGCATATTCGGTTCCTCACTCCCCATAGTCGGCAACACATTATCACTCGCAGACAAAGACACAAAGAGTGCGAACGGCGTCAACCATACACACAATCCGAAATACGAAGCTATCTGCGTGAAATCCGGATATCCAGACGTATCGTAGATAGAAGTTGGGGTTTGTATAGGACCTGCAGCGAAATGGCGGAACCAAAGATAGTGGTTTACTATCACCAGAGCTATTGCCTGTCATTAGTTTTCTGTCCGAATTTGAGAATGGGAAAGGGGGAAGGAGAACATACCGCAAGAAATGAGAAATAGCGGATTGCTCAGATGGACCACTGGGAATCGCCTCATGTTCCCCAAATAGACCAGATGAGAAAGGATACTCATGACGCTTAATTTGAAACTGAATCCATCGACCAGACATAAAAGGGCTTGGATTCCAATAATCGCATATATCATTCGAGTCAAGAAACGCTTTGCCATCACCGTATGCTCTTCGACGAGCTCGGAAAGATAGTATAATCCGGAGGCTACATCATATACAAAATCAGCATTTACACATACATACATACACAGATCAAAAAATAGCATCGTCAATGAATTCAGGAGACGCGTTCCAGAAACCCAAGCTCGAGAGGATAGAATAAACTTACCAATAGCAGTAGTCAGGAAACCAAACCCAACCGCCACGCCCAGATATCCGACAATGGGTAAGATCCACATGATGTTTGAAAAGTGACAATGAGATGTTATGAGTGCTGCATTCTGTTTTCCGATGTAGAAGTGTAAATAGGAGGGGTTCTAGTTAGCTGTTCTTTACCTACCCCAGATCTTCGGTTCGGTTGATATTCGGCACAGTTTTTCTGGTACTAGAATTTTTATCTTCTTATCGCATTTATTCGGATCGAGAATTGACAAATTTGTGTGCGACAACTCAATTCACTTTGTTTCTTAGAAAGTTCAACGTCACCTCTGGACAGTAATCTTTCCTTGGGTATATCTCAAAGACCAGATAAAATCAAAGTCAATCCCCCAACACAAAAATGTCTCGCCCAGAAGATACACTGTAAGAATTCCCCTCCTCCCCTCGCCTCTATGCGACAATTCCTCATTCCCATCTGTTTAACACACCTCTAGCCCCCCCGACCTCCACTACAATGACACCGAAGCGCGCAAATACACCACCTCCTCCCGAATTCAAAACATCCAAGCGAGCATGACCAACCGCGCGCTCGAGCTCCTCGACCTCACCACTCCCTCCCTCCTCCTCGACATCGGCTGCGGTTCCGGTCTCTCAGGCGAAATCCTCTCCGCCGTGCCCGAAGACGAGGGCGGGCCACATATCTGGGTTGGAATGGATATTAGTGCTTCCATGCTTGACATTGCATTGCAGCGAGATGTAGAGGGCGATTTGATGCTCAGCGATATTGGACAGGGCGTTCCTTTTCGAGCCGGAAGTTTCGATGCTGCGATTAGTATTAGTGCGATCCAATGGTTGTGCAATGCGGAAAGTAGTGAAGTGTCAAGTGCAGGACGACTTTCGAGGTTTTTCGGAGGATTGTATGCTTCGCTGAAGAGAGGAGGAAGAGCTGTGTGTCAATTTTATCCAAAGAATGATCAGCAAAGAACGATGATTACTGGTGCCGCTATCAAGGCTGGTTTTGGAGCGGGTATATTGGAGGATGATCCAGGAACGAAGAATGCGAAGTTGTATTTGGTTTTGACAGTTGGTGGAGGAGATGTCGAAACGAGTAATGGAGATATTACGGGAATAGTAAAGGGAATGGATGGAGTTGATGTGTTGGATGCTAGGAGGAAGCATAGAGAGAAGGGTAGAAAAGATGTTAAGAAAGGTAGCAAGGCATGGATTTTGGGAAAGAAGGAACAAATGGAAAGGAAAGGAAAGGTGGTTAAGAATTCAAGTAAATACACAGGTCGGAAGAGAAACATTGCTTTTTAAAGGGCTTGGGTTGGAAAAGTTCACGCATGTATTTGCATGCAATGGCGTTGGGGGAGACTGGGGTACGGAGTGTCTATGATATCAGTTATTTTAACAACAACGAAAGACATATTTTGTGTAATAACAGGATCCGAATGATGGCGACGATGATGCTATGCCCATATTTCTAACAATCGAAATCCCAAGAATCTTGCCATCTACAAGTTTTCCTACCTGGCCTAGTGTATCACTCTTGAAATAGCAGAATAGTCCAAGAGGGATGTACAGATAGACAAATCCTCACTGTACGTACTCTAGTCTACCCTTACGATAGTAGCCTTCGAAGGGCCAGCGGAGCGTCATATTTCATTGATGCTTTTTTATTGATAGGGGCAAGCCCCCAAACCCCCATTGCTCGCTACGCTCGAAAGCCTTTTATCATTGGCTCATCCCCCATGACTTTGAACTTAAAGACAGGGGCGATTGGACTCTCAGTGAAATAATGGGGAGGATGTGGTAGGGATTGGAGGAGGTTCGAGATAAACAACTAAATCTCTGAACCTATATGCCACTCTTTCTGACTCTCTTCAAAACAAGGAGTGTAGATTAACTCTGTTCTCTGCAATCCCGAGCACCTTGATACCTCTGTTGCTAAAATCCATGACTAAACACAAACATCACTTCAAAGTCAACGTAAATTTGCGGATATAATGATTTTTTCATGCACTTCAACCCCTTAATGTACACTCCGATCCATATCTAGGGTATTCTTTATACAGTCTATCCACCAATCTATGCAGCCAACTCCATCTTATCCAAAATAGCACGAGTGAATTGGTTAGTTGAGTTGTTTCCTCCCATATCACGGGTTCTAACGGCTCTAGAGGAATATTAGCAACTTGTAAACACTCAAGTAATGATTGAGATCACTTACCCTTCAGCAATAACGTCATAAACAGCCTTGGAGATTCTGTTAGCGTGGTCATCAAGACCAAGATGTCTCAAAAGCATGGAACCAGAAAGAATCATAGCAGTTGGGTTAGCTTGATCCTTGCCCTTGATATCTAAACCAACGTGACGGCAACCAGGTTCGAAAACAGCAACTTCACGTCCCATGTTGCATCCAGGAACAAGACCTGGACCACCGACCAAAGCAGCACCAACGTTGGACAAAATTCCTCCGTACAAGTTAGGCATAACCATAACATCGAATTGTTGTGGTCTGGATACACATTGCATAGATGCGTTGTCGACAATCATATCGTTGGTCTCCAAAGTGGGGTAGTCCTTAGCGACATCGTTGAAGGTTTTACGGAAAAGACCATCTGCAAGCTTCATAATGTTGGCCTTGTGAATACAGGTAACCTTCTTACGGTTGTTGGCAAGAGCAAAGCTGAATGCGAATTTGGCAATTCTCTCAGACTTGGCGCGGGTAATGATCTTAAGAGATTCAACAACACCTGGAACCGATTGATGCTCTAATCCAGAGTATTCTCCCTCGGTGTTCTCACGGATAATGCAGAGATCGACATCCTTGTGGCGAGTGTTGTAACCTGGGATGTTCTTGATGAGAACAATGGATGCGTAGATATCGAGTTCTTGTCTGAGTGCGACGTTGAAAGATTGGTGACCAGATCTCTCGACAGGTGTGTGCAAGATACCCTTAAGACCAAGCTTATTTCTCTTCAAGGATGCTATTGACTCCCGGAACAAGTCCTCGGAGTGCTTGTCTCCGGTTTCAACACCAGATACATCAACTTGTTCCCATTCGACCGGCACATTGTCTGCTTTGAAAATTGTCTTTACAGACTCAGCAACCTCGGCTCCAATACCGTCACCAGGAATTAAAGTAACGGTATATTTTCCACCATACTTTGTAGGCTTGAAGATATCGGATTGAACAGTTGCGAAAGTTCTAGTGGGAGCGACGTGGGCGGTTCGCAAAAGGCTCTGATAAGAAGTTGGTATTAGCTTGTGACAGACTAAGAGAGAGACATGGACATGATCTGCGAATGAAGAATATGCAATTGAGAATTCTGGATTAATTTACATACTTGCGCCGACCTGACAGAGTTTCTTGCCAGCATCTTGAAAATGAGAGAATATTAAGGATTTTTGGTAGATTGATTGTGTTCGAGAAAGCCGTAAATATTCAGTTGGTCGGAATACCCGTGAAAAGGTAGAGTTTAACCCGGCTGGAGAGAATCAGCCTTTACCTAATTGGGAAACGGCATGTGGAATCGGTTTGTCACGGAGCGGAATTTCACGCTTCACTTGATTTTTTTCACTTTAATTAATCTTCGGAAATTCTGGCTAAGGACCAACATGCACCACCTACGTCTACAAAGCAGATGCATATAATTCGTGCATATTGTTTCTTGAATGTTAAGTATCGTCCTACTCATATGATATGGCAGAGTAGATATCGGACCGTATTTTCTTATTCGTTATATAAATCGACACAGCTATCGACGCGGTTCAGCACTTGATGGGAAATTATAAATGCCATTACGTTTACTACCTATCGAGGTATCTGGCACGTGTCTGCGTAGAGTGGGTGCTCCATTGAAATCCAACATGACGCTCCTCTGGGCCACTGTCGTGGAGGTGGAGGCCATTTCGCTTTGCCCTAGTTCTAGAAGAGTATCTGTTCACACGTTAGAACTTCAATCTATTACACTCTTATGCCTGTTATACGCTACGATCAGTATCATCGAGGGGTAGTCTCGCCTTGCGGGGAAAGCTCGGGCTCTATTCCCTTCAATAGCCATGATTTTTATGCATGGCGGAATTGAAAGGAGACAAATTAGGCCCCTGGTAGTCTCTCTCGTTCAACTTCAGTAGAATATTTGATATTCCCAAGTATCAGTTGATGTATTAGAATACTGGGTACTGGGTAATGGTAGTTTGGGTGAGTAAAAACACAGGATTGTGATAGCATGCGCATGTCTCTGCATAACACCTAAAAATACTGGTTTAGACAGACGTACTGAAATTTAGATCTCGAAAAATTTAGAGGATTCTGGTTGTAAGTTACACCATGAAGAATTAGAAGCTTAGTCTTCTGAGCATCTAAGTCCCGACTTCTAGAATGTAGTGCGAAAGATTAGTAGAGACAAGTTCACAAAGCCATTGTTCTCATAATTCATGAAACCGTTCCCAGCACATCCCGAAACGGGGGATAATCATTTCTTTGATAATTTAGGTAACCTTTCCAATTGCTAACGACATAACGTTGACCTGAAGTTCTATGAGAGAACTCTCAAGATGCTCATCACTCAAACATGACAACTGAACCCAAATCGACACCCTGCGAATTAATCAACACCTACCATCAGACATGTAACCATGTTACAACATCTCTTCATCATGCTACTCGCAACATACCATCCAAATCCTCCGATCCTAAGACATCTGCTTCCTCTGACCAAATCATAACAACCTGTCCGCAAGCGATCCATAACCTATCACTTCCTCCTCCACTAGATCAACAGCAAAAATCTAGCACAACACTTTGTCCCTCGATCCTAGGACGTACAGTCATAAATTCAGGATATGGATGTCCAGATTGCGAGCCAGAGTATCATCAATCAACCGATTATATCACGGCGGGACCAAGTCTTCGGGACAAGAAAGTGCTGGATAAAGAGAAAATAAAGAAGAAGAGATTCGAGTGGTGTATGCTTGCGATTACGGAATGGGAAGCTAAGAAAAAGGCAGCGGGCGGCGAGGGAACATCGGAAGGGCATGGCTGAATATTCCAGGAAGAATAGAAGATGATGAACCGGATTTAATACTTCACAATAAAACCAAATACATCTGCCAAGATCGCAATTTTGAGAAGTTTTAAGACTCTGTAACAGTGCTGTCTCCTTATACGTAGACTTGGATATTTTCAACGACGGAGTGTGCTAGCCCCTCAATAATTAACCGACATCAAACGAACTTATATACCAACTACCGCGAAAGTCTATTCAAAATAATGAAGGACCAACCCGTTTCATATTGTATTTCTGATTTGTCATAATTGTGATAGCTCACAAGCAATCTTGACCTTCTATCCGCGAGGATCTTCAGTTCTAGGCAACGATTTGTTACATACAAGTTTTTGATCTCCCTTTCCATAGCTCCATATCGTTGGTAGGATCGTAGTAGGAAAATCGAAGGCTATGCTAGGCTTGATTACTGGCAAAGGCAGCTGGTCTTAGAAGCCGAGTAGCAACATGGCTTTGATAGTCTAAGTGTTCGGTAGGCAATACCATAAATGGCAGTGATGACTGAGTCGGAGGTCGAGTGGTGAGATGAAGTTGATAATCGAAAAATAATAATAATAATAATAATAAATCAGTAGGTAGTACCATTGGCGGTACTGGGCTTGGGCTTAGATATACAGAGCGATAATTCGAAGGATGGCAAGCCAAATTCAACTCATGGCTAAGCTGAGCCATTTATCTGCTTCGGGATTGCTCGCTTTTCAGGCCACTGTTATGTGACGATGCGCTCGCTGAAGAGAGTCGACCCCGACCTGTGCTGAGGTTGAGCCAAATATTCGCTTGAATTTCCTCGGATTTCGAGATAGCTGATTTTGCAAAGTCTGGTTGTTGCTGTAGTTGGATCTAAGTGGGTGCAGTGGATGAGAATGTGACATATTCTGGAAAGTTGCGCTTAAGATTACACAGGTTCCATATGGCTTCGTCTACAGACTTCAGAAGTGATTCCGGAGGAAGGGTTCTTCGTAGCTGTCCCATCTCGGCGCAAAATTTCTCGATTAAACCATAAAACTTCACAGTGGGGCCTTGCTTCGATGTATTCTTTAAATCAGGAGAAAACGGTGCCAATCATTGAAAATCTCCCACTCCACCTTCTCATCCTCAAATAACAGCAGACTAACAAGATTTTGAACGTCGTTCTTTTCACGTCCAATGGCTAGAAATACTGCCGTGAAAGTTTGATAAATATGTTGAATTTCTGAAATCAATCAGGATTGTTTTCGCGCAAATGAGAACGATATTAGCATCACAAGCACTGATTTCATATGCTGCTGTTTCAATCATGAACCGGAATAACTCAACACTGTAGCAAATATTTGAAAAGAATGACTTGTTCCCTCAAACTATGTATGCTCGAGAAGTTCTCCTCGGTTTGCATCTATTGGATACGCAGTTATCTAGCTCCAACAGGAGCATACCCTTGTTGCGTGTCCCCGAGTCCAACATTTAAGCCCTTTCTTTTATCAACAACTTTTCTCACCGCTGCCCAACCAAGCAAGCCTAAAGTACCAGCAATGAAAGTCAGTACCACAATCTGATCCTTTCTGCTATCTCGTTGAAAGCACGTTGTGAAAACATCTTTCTCCTCGGCCTCTTTACATATTGGTAGTCGCTGAGCGAGACAGAATGCTCGATTACACATAGTACATGTTGCAGCTGGGGCACGAGAGTCGTGCTTCGAGTCTGATTTATCGGATGAAGAGCTCGAATGTGAAGACAATGGAATGATGGTGCTATTCGTAAAGCAGGTACATTTGCAAAAAGACGGCGGTGCTTTAGAAACAATTAGCAAATAGAGAATCAATAACATTGAGCAGGTACCTACAGTCCGCTATTATTGAAACAATCAATGTACACAATAAAAGCAAGAAGTATATGCCCCTCATCTTTGTTATCTAGGGATGTATCAAGCACTTCAAACCCTGGATATTTTGAATTGCTCAAATATTGATGAGATTCCTATTGATAGATGAGAGAAACTCCAATCAAATCATCTAACAATGACACCTCTCGTTGTCACAATTGATTTTCTGGTGAAGTTGTTACTATCATCGTTTTGCGATGCGATGATGCGCTTCCCCGGTTGTAGGTCTAAGTCAAGTGTCTGCACATAATAATCCTAATAAGCTAGTACTCTTAAGGACTAGCTCGTTTTGATCCAAAAAGTTCAAGCTCAAAGAGATATCCAAATAACCTCGTTGGACTTCAAACTACCAATCCACACACAATGCGTCGAATATCGAGAATAGATAGGTCGGTTGACCTCTTACGTACCCGGTCTATATCCCAAAATCCGTTCGCATATCGTTGCTCAGCATGCAGAAACCAGGCTTCTTCATTCTCAACTTCTTTAAGAGGGGCAGACAAAGAATCACTTGGCCAGCGAGTGCGACGAAGTCTATTCAAACAATCCACCGCCACATCTTCAGATCCTTACACCGGGCCTAGTCAATTGTTGGCGAAAGAAGCAGAATCAAAGCTTGAACGAAAAGAGGCAGGACCAAGGGCTGAACGGAAAGAGATAAGAGCAGCTGAGGATGCCGAAGATTATCAGCCGGCAGACAATGGGAAGGAATTGGAAACTATTGGTGGCTATGAGGCTTCTTGGGGCGAGGAGTTGGATGCGCAGTATCCATACAAACTGTTTTTTCCAGAAGAAAAGATCGAAAGTTCTGCAAAAGCGACCGCGGCGTTACATCGTGCTTTAGTCGAAGTTTTCGCCTTGAGACAAGCTGGAAGGCCACTGTGGGAAATTTCTCAGACTCAACCCGGTATTGATCTTACTGAGAATGTACAGATCAATCCTTCGGAATCAGGTGCTATCTTACAATTTCTAGAAAATGGTTCCCTAGAACAGATTATCCAATCACTGGCACCCCCCATGGCAACCTCCAAAAAAGGCAAGCAAAGACGTAAAGCTCGTCTCGCTGCAACATCCTCCATTGATGAGACCTCGGAGAAGACTGCGCCCACAGAATCTGAGGAAGATGTAGCTGCCGACAGGTCGCCCATAGATCCGTTACACCCAGAACCTACACCAAAGATTGACGAGACTGTGAAAAAGGAAAACCCCACCGAGTCGGAAGAAGATGTCGCTGCGGATCGTTCAACCGTGGATCCATTGAAGGACAGCGCTGAAGCACTGGTCGCGTCTTGGGGAAATTCGTGGCTACAAATTTCCCTCGCTGACCCAGCCATTAAATTTGCTGTAGGTCACATCATGAAAACATTTAATGAAGCATTTACTGATAATCTACAGGTTGTTAAGCGCACAATGCAATTAACAGGTCAAAGAATACCCGACCATGCCATCAATCATTCAAATACTGTCGAAAAGCTCTTACAACATCTCATCGCTCCACCCAAACCTCCAACCCTGAATAAAGCCTTGGAAGAAGAAAAGATCCTGTCATTGCCAAATGTCAGTGTTATTGGAAAACGTGTTACACCAATCGATAAAGAACGAAATATTGGAAGGTTGAAGGTCATCAGGCAAGAATTCAAATCTCGAGGGTTATCACAATCTCAAGAAAGTGGATGGACTGGTCGACAGCGTAATAAGGAAATATGACCTGTGTAATTTGTACAGTACTCTATCATGACAAAATGTATTCTTCCACAAGATCATGAGAGAAAATCAGGCACATGTACTATTCTTTGCTGTGCATTGATTACTCTATTCAGACTTTTGCTTCTGGCTCCCTCAGAATGTTTTCTTCAGTCGAGTTTGTAACTGTATAATCTTTTGACTTCGTCATTACTTGCAAATGTGAATTTAATTGATGGGATATAACATCTGAATGGTAAAAAACGAAGGTAGCGGACGGCGAGTGCTCTTGCTACTATCTTCGTGTACACCAAATGCTCTAAGCTTCAATAGGTGTTGTTTATGCCTCGCCGGCCATCGTCACAAACTCCTACCCTACGTTCTGCAGTAGGCGTATCTTTCTCATTGTTCCATACAGTGACACTCTGAATTTCTCAATTTGCAGTGAAGATTTCATCCAGTTCAACTCTTTTTTGCGTGTTGATGTAGGTCCAAGCACAATCATCATCACGAGCAGAATAACAAAGCCTAAGATTGTGTTGCCTGGTTTGTGCATTTCGGAAATGAGGTGATCTGAGGCAGCTAGCGAGCCCCTATGATTTTTCTCTCAAGGGTAATCATAGGTTTTTGTTGCAACGCTCCAGAAATCAAAACTACTCCAGCTCACAGGCCCATCATAAATAGGATAAGGCATATACTTGTTTAAGTGCATACAAGAGTCCTAATGATATCTTGAGAAGCGACAGCCCAGTCCCTGACACTATACTTTGTCTTCCACACTAATACCATCGAGCTTGATTCGACAAGAGCATATTGAGGGCCTAGGTAGTAAACATTCTCAGGTCATACATATTTCGAATTTATGCACTTGTTTCATTCACCAAACACATTACGCGGCACAGTATTCAATGATTCTACTTGCGCTTTTGATTAAGACCTACACGCTAACTCGGTTAAAGATACAACTTTTACCTGGTGACAGGATATAGCAATATGGTTTAGAAACCTAAAGGAAAATTCATGTCATTTCCTCCCCTTCATACTTATCCGAGTTACGTTACGTTACACAGCGGTCTCATATCCTCGTTCGATATTCGTTATCAGCAGTCATAGCGGAGCTTGCTTTGGATATCCAGCTCTTGGAAATGGATTTAGGGGTCCAATTCTTGTAATTCTTTTCTAGTGCCTTAGAGTCGTTTTTTGTGGTATGATTACAGTCTGGTATATGAATACCTCACCTGGTGAATATCATTGCGAAGAAGAAGAGGAAGAAGAATTAATGGTTGAAAAGCAGTTGAGGTACCCCATCATAACATGACTCATCTAAATAATCAATATAAATCCAATCCTATCAGGAATCTAAAAAGCCCATCTATCAAATTCCATCGTCAGAAGACTCCAACCCCAAATCCGAACATCCCCCCCCCCAAAAAACAAACTCGTGTCAATCTTTCACAAAAGAGAAGCTACAAAGTAATTAATATTAAATATACCAAATGGTCAAGCAAAGCTACAAGATACATTCCTTACTACCTACATCCCAGAACACAATCTCGATAAGTAGAAGCTCGACATAAAGAGAAAACAAGATGCAAGTACCATATAATATCACATCATATCGCGTAGTATCGTACCCGCAACACATATGCAAAAAGTGCCAAGTGCAAAACACGAGCCGGATGTTTGTGATCACAAAACGATATAGTCAGTGGGCTTTGGCTTGTGAGGAAGGATATCGAGATCTGGAAGAGGTGGGTAGGGGATACTCTTCATGTAAATCATATGTTCCACTTCGTGAATCAATCCCTAGTCTAGCATGCTGCTACTGTGTTTATAATATGCATCGATCACATCACTATCGTTGCATAACTCAGATCAGCATTATCATATAAACACACATCTCACATCTCACATATCACAGCTAACATCACACCACATCCATCACATCACATCACATCTCACAAAAATCCCCAACCCATCAATATCAAAAAGAAAAAGGACCAATCTGGGGGAAAAATCATAATAATAATAATAACCTGACATTCCCGAAGCCTCAGCACGAATCTCTCCCTCCCTCTCAGAGAAAGAAAAAAGACCCCAGCCAAAACCTTATCAGAAGATACATCATCCCCCATAAAATAAATAATCGAAACACCACAGCCAGCGCCGTATCCTAGCCCGCAAGAAATCTCCTCTCTCTCTCTCAAGAGAGAGAGAGAGAGAGAGAAAAGATCCCAGCAAGACTACTCTTAAGCTCCAATAGTACTGTATTCGACATTGGGGTTGAAGAAAAAAAAGAAGAAAAAAAGATAAGTCGAGGAAATCTTGCCTGTGTGAAGATTTCTAAAATCTTATCTTTTGTGTTTTGTTTTCCCAAAGTGTGTCTGCCAGCCACATATCGATATCCATGATATGATATGACATGACGACGACGTAGAAGTGAAAAATATGTATTTTTTTTTTTTTGGTAAACGAAGTATACACATGCATGTATGTATGCATACCTGAAGAAAAGAAGAAAAATAAAGAATCGAAGTTTTTCCAACGGCGCAAAAGTCTAGCGCAATCTGTGTACTGCGAAAAGTCTAGTCTAAGAGACAAAGGTAAATGCAACAAGAAAGAGAAGTGTAAGAAATGCATGGATGGAGATATCGCTACAATCAGTCGAACCGAATGCTACGAGACGAAAATCTTCGTAAGCAACGCGTCATCCTTTTCTCGGCGCGATATCCTAGGCAATGGTGTGGAGCCCCTTACAATTGCGCAAGCGCAACATCGGCAGCATAAGCCAAAGCAAACGCATCTCTCTTGGCCTTGCGGCAAGGTTGTCCGGGACGTCCGCACCAAGCCTCAGCATTGGCCTCCGCCTCAGCAAGAGCTTCGCGCTTGCATGGTTGACCGGGGCGTCCGCACCAGGCCTCCGCAGTGGGCTCGGCAAGCGCCTCGGCAATAGCTTCAGCAGCACGCTTGACGGCACGGCAAGGTTGTCCGGGGCGTCCGCACCAGGCCTCGGCTTCGGGATCCGCCTCACGCTTCTCCTTGCATGGCTGTCCGGGGCGTCCGCACCATGGCTCAGCAGTACGCTTACATGGTTGACCGGGACGTCCACACCAAGCCTCAGCTTCGGCGAGAGCCTCGCGTTTACATGGTTGCCCGGGGCGTCCGCACCAAGCTTCGGCCTCGGCAAGAGCTTCTCTCTTGCATGGTTGTCCTGGGCGTCCGCACCAGGCCTCAGCATCGCGCTTGCATGGTTGTCCGGGACGTCCACACCAGGCCTCAGCCTCGCGGGCAACGACTTCGGAAACCTCACGGGTCTCGATGTTGAGGGATCTGAGGAACAGATCAGAATCCTCAACGGTCTCGGCAGTAGCCTCGGCAAGATCTCTAGCGAGTCTCTTGGCCTCGAAGCAAGCTCCTCCAACCATGTTGCATCTCTTGATGGCAGCCTCGGAAACATCGGCTTCGGCATCACGTTTGCAGGGTTGTCCTGGGCGTCCACACCATGGCTCGGCGAAAGCCTCAGCGACGGCCTCAGCTGCGCGCTTGTTCTTGCGGCAAGGTTGTCCTGGACGTCCGCACCAAGCTTCGGCCTCGGCCTCTGCGAGAGGAGTACGTTTACATGGTTGTCCGGGGCGTCCACACCAGGCTTCTGGGAGAGCCTCGCGCTTACATGGCTGTCCTGGGCGTCCGCACCATGGCTCAGCATCACGCTTGCATGGCTGTCCGGGACGTCCACACCAAGCTTCGGCTTCTGGGGTACGCTTGCATGGTTGTCCTGGGCGTCCGCACCATGGCTCAGCGACAGGGGCAGCGACGGCGACGGCCTCACGTTTGCATGGTTGACCGGGTCTAGAAGTATAAGTTAGCGATGAGTTCTGTCAAGAAATGCATCAGGGGGAAAGGAAATGATCTTACCTTCCGCACCATGGCTCTGGGACCGCAACAGCGGTGGCAGTAGCAGCCAAGATGGCGAGAGCAATTGCGTTTGTGAACTTCATAATGAATGTAGTTTGAAGTTAATTGGTTTTTTTTTGAGTGAGTGTGGGTGTAAAATCTTAAAGATTGAATATGGGTAAGGAGAAAAGAAGAATCGTATCAAAAGCAACGAAGTTGACGTGATTTATAGATGATTGGATTTTGCACTGTTCAGGATAAACAAGAAGATAAACCGGGAACTCCGTACCTGCGGGCCCAAAGGATCTTTGAAGAGACGTCCTTCTATTGGAGGTTGAAAAGGAAAATTTCCTGTTGTAGGTCTCAATAAGTTTGGAGGCGAGAGAAAAAGGGTGCAGAGACGACAAAGGCTTAGGAAACAATTTCTTTGGAAGATTGATTACCTTATATCCACGTAGTGGGTTCGATATGAGGGCAAGAAAAGTTGCTTCTTAACTCCCTGTACAGAGTTTTCACGGAGTTTGGAGAAGCAATCTTCAATTTGATTGCAAAGTAAGCATGTGATATTCAAAGTTAGAATCGATTGTCATCTCAAGATATGGTGTATTGAGCCGATGATAATTCCATTCGATGTCATGTGTAGATATGCATACCTGAAGGACTGAGGGCAACGCTTCCTAAATTCCCCGCCAGATTTACTCTCCTTGCAGAAAATTTCTTCTATATCAAAAGACTCTTCTGACACTAACAGAGAACCTATTCAAAATTTCAAAGACCGCTTCAGATTCTGTGAGGATATAATAAAGAGCATATATCCCGTGACTTTAATGGGAAGAAGAAGTATTCTATTGAGTACTCTATTGAGATCTTATTGAACACCCCTTTCGTACTCGCTTAAAAAGATCAAAAAAAGGCAACACGGATTTTTTCATTCATCCCATCACCCCATCTAATGAACTGACATATATCAACAGAAAGCAAATACGAACTAAAGGGATTCTTAGACCAAAGATGAAGCTAGAAGACATCAAGAACATTCTAGAATGGGCTTATTACTAGAGCTGCAGGAGTTTGTTTGTTGCATAGTAGACTAACTGCTTTCTTTACTAGAGTGCATTCAAGCCAAAAAGGCAAACATGAAGACAAACATGAGGAAAATATACGATATTCTTTGATAATAGGAGGTTGACCAGTAAAACCATAATAACAACTCTGAAAATGCCGAATAAATTGCGACAAAACTAAGGGGGGCTAAGAGACGGCCTAGTCACGCTGAAAGTTTCGATCGGGACGAGAAGACAAGATATCAAGTTCCAGAATTGGACTTGGCTAGACCTATGGGCTTTTGTGAATTGCGTATGGAATATTTTGGAGTGAAAGAGTTATGGTTAAATTTGTACAATGCTTCAAAAAAGCCAAACGGACTGTAGCCACCGACTCACTTGGCGTCTCCTTACTGCAAAGGTAAAATGTTGAGATGTTCAAATGCCGAGGATCATGCCCCAGGGGTAATTGCAATCATCAATATGAAAACAGGAAAAGGTATGCATTCAAAACAAAAGCCATGTGATGGGATATTCAAAACCAGCCATTGACTTCAGGGCTGCGGAGCTAATTGCCTCTTAAATTGAAATCTGATCAAACTTTTTTCTAAGCTACAAATATTTTGTTACATCATCTACCCAATATGTTACTATGCTCAACGACCATTCTTCTTATTTCTCCTTGTTGCTTTACCATTGCCGTTGATAGCAGTGGTCTTAACCTTTTCAAGAACTTCAAAATCATCAGCACCGGAACTGCTAGATGCTTCTTCAACCTCTTCATATTCTTCCTCGACTGGAGTTTTGTTCAAGACACGACCAATAGTTTTGTTGAAAGCGAAGATTGGTAAGCGGAAAAGAGCAGTTTCTCTCATGGAAGGGGCAGGCAGCTCGTCAAGCTAAATTGTAAGTTAGTAAGATGTTTTGAAATAAATTAAGGAGTGACTTACATCAAGCAAGAATTCTTGGGTTTTGCCATCCTCGTCAGGTTGTTCCAAGTAAACATTATTGGCAGAATCAACCACGAGAATTTTGCCATTTTCGGCAACGACCCTCTTCTTTGGTCCAGTAATAGTGGTTGGAGTTCCGGGTGCTGATGCCTTAGCCTTCTTGACTTTCTTGTCAGTCTTGTCAGTCTTGGAGAATTTCTCTTGTCTGCGTCGCTCCTTTCGGTTCATTGGTTGCATAGGATCGGCATCACCATCGGTATCGGTTCCAGGTGTAGAGACTCCATCAAGACCAGGGATATTGAGGTTGGAATTTCCACCCCATGCAGCATTTCTTGCAAATGTGATGTATCTTTCAACGAACTCGCGCTGTCTTTTCCAACTCAAATAGAGGGCGAGATAATGGCCTCCACCGCCAACAAAGATGAAGAGGCCTACAAGCACTGAGCCAAAACCAGGACGGAATCGAGCATAGTAATATCCAGTGCCCTTCCACTTTGGGAATCCATTCTTCAGAAAGTGGTCATAACGTGCGCGACCTTCTCCCAAAAGAATCTTGTTTATAAGACCCAAACGTGTAAATCGATCGCTGGCTTGTTGGTAATGTGCCTTGATTTCAGCTTGCGAAGGACCCTTTGAGACATTGGCCCCAGACTTCTTGTTCTTAGACTTTTCGCCCTTTCCTGTAGATTTATCGGCAACGAATTGAGCCTTGACCTTATCAGGATGTTGAGTACGGGACTTCTTTTTGTACGCAGCTCTGATTTCCTCTTGGTTGGCCGATGGTTTAATATCGAGGAGATCGTAAAATGTAACCTCGGGGCCGTCATGGGTAGCAACTTCGTTCTGCAGACGAAAGATTTCTTGATCTATAATTTGCCATGAGCTGATTGATACATTCAAAGTGTGCAAGACGTAGTTCAGGTGAGGAATTGGGCCGAAATTGACAAATATCAATGGGGTGGGCTATATAAGCCAACTCACCTTCTTTACTCCATGCCGCAACAAAGGCCAAAAGACAGGCCAATATGGCGAAGGTATAGAAAGAACCTCTCATCTTGGCTGAATTAAGAAAAAGCTGGGAGTATCAATTCGAAGAAGCACACCGACGATGTGGCCCTTCTGCTATTAATACTTTCTTCTTTCTTCCTTTCTCACTTTACCGGAACGTTCTCCTGGTGAATGGAATTATATAAAGATGACAGCGAGATTTTTAGGATACTGCCAAGGATGGCCGCTTAGTGGAATTCTGGACCTGGGGGTAGACTCGGTGTGTACCTAGTATGTAAATGCCCTCTGCTTAGTCATTCACCTTGCAACAATTCCATAGGTTGGCCGATGGAGGATTCTCATGGTTGCGCGGAGTTGTGCATTTTGTGCATTTTATGTATTTTATGCACTCCATGTGTAAAATACATGAATCCCAAGGCCCCATGCCTTGCTGTCTCCAATTGTTCATTGGATCGTCCTGGGATAGCTTCATGCATCATGCAAGTACACGCTTTTCCCATCCGCACGCTTCTCTCTTCATCCTTCCCACCCTCCCATCTCTCTCTCTGCCCTTCCAAGTTCTCCATCGGTGTTTTGGGGGCGCCGATTTACCCAAAGCTTCACCGCAACCCATATTAAATCGGTGCTACGGATCCCACCTGGAACTTTTCATTCATCTTCTTTCCTCCCCCCCTCCCTTCCTCCCTTCCTTTTCCTTCTCCAACTCTTGATCTGCTTCTTTTCTAGAAGATCTTTCACAGGACGTTTGAAGACAGAACTTCTCGAATCTGCATGTGTTTCAGATCCCTTATTTAACCCCCCTGGCTGAGCGCCCGGACTCTTCCTCTATTGAGGCTTTTTAAAATTCCTAATCTTCCTCCCCCGGCAGCTCTTGCTGGGGATCGATCTCTCACAGAGGGTGTAAGGGGCCAATCGTTCGTTTGTTTCCTCAAGGGATAAATTAATCACGAAACTTACAATCTCGACGCAGCTACAGTCGAGTTCATCTATCTATAAAAATCTATCCGTTAGATCTTCAATCGCTTTTACACTCCCGTACGCAACTCATTCGTAAGTCTTTTCCATCATGACCAATTGGTATCCATTCCTTCATTCGTGCCTTCTACTTGGCTTGCATCCATTATCTCCTGCCTATTTGATGACGAATGCTGACCAGAACTTTTTTATATTGACAGATCTCTTAAACAAAGGCACTTCAAGGGGGAACTTATTTTCAAACGTCTCACCAAACCTTCTTTCTTTACAAACCCATTGCAGATACAAGAATCTTGAACAATTCTTCAGCGATTCATAAAGTAGCCCTCTACATTTATAAAAATTTCTTCAAACGTTTGGATTCTTCTCACCAACAGACACAATGTCTCGGATCAACATCCCCTTCGACGTTATTACGTCTCGATTCAACCTGTCCGACAGATTTTCCGGTGTGCGATCACAATCTTTATCTACCAGATTTGCCAATCTGAAGCCTGTCAACGAGTTCTTCGACTTCAAACGCCTCTCCAAACCGGCAAACTTTGGTGAAGTTCAGTCCAGAGTTAACTATAACCTTGGACACTTCGCCAGCAACTACTTTGCATTATTCATTATGCTTAGTATTTACAGCTTGCTCACCAATCTCCTACTCTTATTCGATATCATTCTCGCTGTAGGAGGAATGTGGGCTATCGGAAAGCTCGAGGGACAAGATTTGAACGTTGCCGGTTTCCAAGCTACATCCTCGCAACTTTACACCGGTCTCTTAATTGTCGCAGTTCCTCTTGGAATCATTGCGTCACCATTCACAACACTTCTCTGGCTCATTGGAGCAAGTGGAGTCAGCATTATAGGACATGCCTCATTCATGGACAAACCAATCGATGAGGCTTTTTCCGGGGAGGCGGTCTAGACGGTCGGCCGCAATCTCCCAAATCTATGCCCCAATGGGGAAGACCACCAGGGGCGAAGGGGAGCAGGAGGAGGAGGCAGTGGGAGCAGGATCAAGGTCATTGGCAACAGTCGCGTGTCGAGGAGCTTGATAGCGAGGGTGATACAGATACACAAGGCGTTGGGTTACATCTGGGCGAGAAACGATTTGCAAGCGATCCACTTCATTTCACGGGTATAGATATTTCTTCAAACACAAGGCCTAGGCGAGGTTATTCTTACGATGAGGCCGAGAGATCTTCCGAGTCCGATTCTGAAGACTCCGACTATCATGATGGTGGTGACAAACAATTAGCTTTGCGAGGGGATAGCGAGGAAGCAATAGTACAAGGTGCTCTAGCTCGTATTCGACGTGCTCAAGAAAAGGGTAGACAAGATGTGAAGCTCACACAAGAAGAGCTTGATGCCTTGGAACGCCGACGAATTCGTATGCAAGCTGCTGCTGCCGCGAAAGCTGCCAAGAAAGGAAGCAGTGGAAGTGGAGCTGAAAAGAAACGACGAAGCGATCGAAAAACTGTTGATATTGCATCTCTCATGGACCCGAAGCCAGCTAGTGATCCAAAGAAAAGAAAGTCGAAAAGAAAATCTGGTAGTTCTTCACACAGTGCTGCCGCGGGACCTGGAATCCTTGTTGATGGACCAGATGGACCTTCGTATACTCCAATAGGTGGTTACCATCCTTCGGACAGAGGCACATCTCGTTCTCGTTCATCAGCACGTCATGGCCATTCACCCCCAGGTACGAGTCGACATTTCTCTGACGGCATGCGTCCTACTTCCCATAACAACAGTCCTCGTCGTTCCTTACCCGAAGAAGAAAGCTGGCATTCCACCAATAGCAAACGGACTTCTCTTTCTTCTCAATACCATGTTGCTGATCCCTTTGATTACCAGGTTACCGCTGATCAGCCACCACCCGTCCCGCAACAGTACGCACAATCATCTTCTGGTCGTCACAATTATTCCGGTCCTGCCGACATTTCTTATACTTCCGTTCGACGCAGTTTACCACAAGGCTATGCTGCTACCGATAGGATCCCTTCTGATTCATCCCTCAGATATCGAACTTCTCCGAGGGGAGAAAGAGAAGTCATCACTATTCCTGATAGTAGTGAAGAATCCGATTCAGCCGATGAGCTAGCGAATGAAGTACAAGTTTTTCCGGAGGAACGAGAACGAGTAGTTTCTAGGAGACCTGCACCTGTGAGTGGGGGTGGGAGTGGAAGCGGGAGAAGAAAAGGCAAAGGAAGATAAAAATATGGGAATCTCGTTTATGGAGCTGTTCAATAACTAGACTTTAACTCTTTGCTCTTCAATGAATTATTTCTTGCCAAAATTGTGCTCTTTTTATCTGATTTGTGATTTTGTGGGTTGTGTATGGTATGGTTTCAAGGCAGTTTGTTGGTGATGGGATTATGCATACATATACCACCTACCTAGATGATGCCCGCATCTTCGGAGTTGATTGAAGACAATAGAAATACTCGAATCTCTAACTATTATGACGCATGAATTATAATGCATTTTTGTGATGGATAAGTAGATGGCATACAGAATGGAAGATGGATGAGGGGATTAATAGGCAAAGTCTCTTGAGCAAGATATTGTATTGTGTGTTGTGTATTGTGTTGTATTGTATTATATTGCAATTATATTTGTATTGATTGGCGTGAATTAGTGTCGAGAAGTGGGAATTATTGTGCGTGCCTATTACCTATTACCTATTCCATAATTTTGCACTATTCATTTCCCTCCCTCTCTCTCTCTCTCTTTCAAGATTCCCTCAAGCGAATTCCCCTTCCCCTCTCTCTCCCACCAAAACCAACCCAACCCAACCCAATCAAACACACCCTACTGAAAACTCATACCCAACACAGCACCCACATCCCCACCCCTCTTATGCAAATCCAAAATCATCTGACCGAACAGCCCATTCGCCCAGCTAAACCACTGACGCGTCCACTGGTGCTGATCAAACGAATTGATCGATTCGTGGATCAGACCTAGGCCGTCGGTGCTGCTGACGATTTCTTTGAGGGTGCTGTAGATTTCGGTTGGTGAGGAGGTGGTCAGGATGCGGATTATGCTGGCCATGGGCCAGGCGTTGCCGGGTCCGACGTGTGGGCCGCCGACGCTGGTGTGGGGTGTTAGTGAGCGGAAAGGGGAAAGAGGAAAGGGGGAGGGGAGAGGGGAGAGAACTCACGCGTTGATAACGGGACCGCGCATGAAGTAGGGGTTGTCTTTTGAGAGGATGAATTTGCGGGTGTTTTGGTAGATTGTGTCGTTTACGCTTAGGTAACCGAGGAAAGGAGCTGCAAGGAGAGAGGGAATATTGGCGTCGTCCATGCGGTTTGCTGGTGTTTGGTTTGGTTAGATAATTGATGGGTCTTGGTTTGAGGGGTTGAGACGCGGACGAGTGACTTACCAGAACCGAATCCATCGACCTCGTAGGCGTATACTTTTCCGTAGACGGGATCATTTACAATACCGTATTTGGTGATGGAGGCTCGGATGCTGCTTGCGAAAGTGTGCATGTGGTCTGAGAGCTCTTTTTGGCCGGAGATTTGGGCCATGATTTTACTGCACGATTCGAGGTAGCGGGAGAACATCATGTTTGCTGGGATGAATAGTTGATAGATGGTTCTGTGGTAATATGGTAAGCTTTTGTGACATCTGTGGTTTCTGGAGACAATACTCACGCATCGTCACTGGGTCTGAATGCAGATCGGATCAGTCCAGTGCCTTCTTGAACAGGATTTCCAGCTCCAGTGTTACTCAGTGTCTCGGTTGAACTGGTTGTTTCTCGTTGCCATGTATATGGGCTTGTGTTCACACTGCCATTTGCAGAATATGTTCCGATCAAAAGCCCTTCCGTTGTGGAAATGATGGTCTCGATAGCATTAACCCAATTGAATTTTTGGAAAAACGTGATATCACCCGTAGCATCGTAGTAGTCGCTTGAGATTTCTAAGAATGCAGCCAAAGAGTCTAATTCATATTTACACTCAAAGACAACACTGGTGGGTTCGGCGGGGGTGAAGTTGTCTGGGGTTGGTTGGTTTTGTTGTGGTGCAATTCCACTTTCGACGGGTGCTTGGAAGGAATTGCAGTATGGCGCTTCGAGAATGTATCGAGCTTGAAGATTGATGACACCTCGATAGAGACTTGCAAGGGAATCTTGAGACGAATCATTTGTCAATAATGGCAAGTAGCTCTGCATCTGGTTTGCCGAATCTCGTAGCCACATAGCATCGATGTCTCCAGTAATCAAGAATGTCAATTCTTCTTCCGCGTTGTCTGCTGCATAGCCTCTCCACTTCACAGCTGTATCGAGAGAATTGGGAAATGAGTTTTGGAATATGCGGTAGAGATCAGGGTCCGCAATCACCGACTCCATATCGCTTATGGTTTTCTCTACAATTGAGGAGTTGAAAGTCCGACATGCGGGTTCCGGTCTCATCCATGATAATGCATATCTTCCGCTGCTAAGAGGTGGATGTTGTGTGAGGGAATATTGAGAGTAATCTGGACATTGTGCTTGAACTGTAGAGAGCAAGAATGTAGCCGCAACGGCGACATTGTTAGACAAGACTTTCATGATAGTATCGGCACTCTGAACCTTTGGTTTGAATGGATGGCCTAGACTTGGAAGGAATTGAAAGAAAATTGATGCACTTATTCCCTACAGTAATAAGTGCCTGTGAATCTTTAACCCAAGCAACCTCCGAGGGGATATGATCGTATATACATGTAATAATAAGTCTGGCCAACATCGGTTAATCAGGTACCAGATGTATTGAGTTGTTTACCCCGCGATCTCCTCTCAATTCACCACACAACCATGCCGGTGTAAAAAGTATTCACTGGCGCGTGAGATCATTATGCTTTTGTGAAGCTCCATGCGTGACTCAAAAGAGGAAGGTGTAAAGTATACGACCGGACGATTCGTTGCAAATTCATCGATTCGTCCATACCCTTGTCAGGGCAGATGCGGACCCAAGGTCATTTGCTATCCATCGGATAATGGCATAAGAGACTGACTACTGAGCAGTGAACACCTTGTTTGCACAACTGCACTTGCTTGTTGTCATATTGTGGTGCTCTTAGTCAAAAGGTTGTGATCTGCGAGAGTTTGCGGGGTTGTGCTTCCTTGGCGTACGAGCAGACTTCGCGGTACATCTGCCCGAGCCGAGATGTTGGCGAATGGTGTGGTCTAATTCCCGAGAAAGTCCCGATTGATATTTTGGATTTTTATTATTAATTTGTACCTACCTTAGTTGAAAGCATCTGGCATTGAGAGTGTGAGGTGGTGTCTCAGGACTGTGATAGGACGATATCTACTGTATATGTGGTTACGCTTTCACGACAGTGGTCTGTACAGTGAAGGAAAGCATTGATGGCTGCGGAAAAGAGACAGCGGTGTCTACAGCTATCCTAGTTTATACTAACAAGTTGCACTCCTTTACAGGAACCGTTCATTATGGATGGGTGCTTGTATGCGTATCTTCATTGTCATTGCCATTGCCATGAGAGATCTAGTGGGAGCTGGTGTTGTCTGTCTGCATCGTTGTATGGGTGCACCGGGCGGTAGACGGCTTCTATTGAGTCGCATTGTCGGTAGCGTAGAACAGAACAGGGATTATTTTAACTGCATACTTCTTCGAAACCTACCAAGTAGCTCCAAGTATCTAGTATCTGTCTATTGATTTTCTATTTGCACGAAAAGACAACTCTCACACATTTTCATTTTCATTTTCATTTCCAATTACCTCTCTTTACTGATTGTTTTATGTATACATCTTGATGGAGTGATTGACTAGACTGAGGAAATTTATGCTTCGCGACTTTATATGCTCACGCGTAGTGGGGTTGATATATCAAAAAGATCTCGAGCTTATTGGCATATGATTTTGACTAACATCGAATATGCGGGCAAGATACAACATTCGCAATTGCGGTTTCCACCTTGGGCGCCGGTTGGTGCCCTTGCGTGTACCATCAAGAATGGTTTCAACACAGGCGGAGCCCGTCAGCGGAAACCAGCGATTGAAGCATGAGAGACTCGCCAACAAAATCGAGCAAAACCTGAAGCGTAAGAAGTTCGTCCAATCGAACGATTGGGTCGATGAGACACCAGCTGGACAGAGAAAGATTTTAAAGCCTTTTGATGACGAATTCCACAACACCTACTTGCCCAATGTCGTCGAATCTTCCTGGTATAGCTTTTGGGAGGAGCAGGGACTTTTTAAACCACAAATAGAGAACGATGGCAGTCTTAAAACAAAAGGAAAATATGTTATTGCTATGCCACCACCCAATGTGTGAGCTGATATATGTATTGTTCATATGGCTATCTGCTAACACCAGTCGCAGGTTACGGGCAGATTACACATTGGGCATGCCCTAGCAGTCTCATTACAAGATACTCTTACCAGATTACATCGTATGCAAGGTCACTCAGCACTCTATATTCCTGGCTGCGACCATGCAGGCATTGCGACTCAAGCTGTCGTCGAGAAGCAGCTCGCCAAACACCCGAAAGATGGAAAGTCTAGAAAGCAGGATTTTACAAGGGATGAATTTGTACAGCTGTGTGAAGACTGGAAGGAAGTTTATCAAGAAGCGATAATCAAAACGATACGCAGGCTGGGTATCTCTCCAGACTGGGACCGTATTGCCTACACAAGGAGCGAGCCATTTTCCAAAGCGGTCAATGAGAGTTTCGTGCGGTTTTTTGAAGAAGGCCTCATCTACCGAGCGAATAAGCTTGTACATTGGTCATGTAGCCTCTCTACATCTATATCGACGCTTGAAGTTGATCAAAAGGAGCTTCAAGGAAGTACCAAACTTAGTGTGCCAGGTTATGACAAAAAGATCGAATTTGGAACATTGACATATTTCAAGTATCCAATTGAAGGGTCTGATGAGACCATTGAAGTTGCAACAACGAGACCAGAGACAATGCTGGGTGATACTGGTATTGCCGTCCATCCTCAGGACGATCGATACAAGGATTTCATCGGGAAGACCGCACAACACCCGTTTATCCCCGATAGAAAGTTAAAGATTGTCGCTGATGAATATGTTGACAAAGAATTCGGAACTGGCGCTGTCAAACTAACACCTGCTCATGATCATAATGATTTCGATTTAGGCAAAAAGCACAATCTGCCATTCATCAACATTTTGAACAAAGACGGTACTCTCAATAGCAATGCTGGTCCTTTTACTGGAGAGAAGAGATTCAATGCGAGATATGGTGTTATCAATGAACTCAAGAAACTCGGCCTCTACACGAAACAAGAGCCTAATAAGATGGTTGTACCGATTTGCAGCCGATCGGGGGATATTATTGAGCCGTTCCTGATACCTCAATGGTGGATGAGAACAAAATCATTGTCGAAAGCTGCAACGGAAGCAGTTGAAAATGGCGAAATCATTATCCAACCAAAAACACAAAAGGACCTATTCTTGGAGCGATTGCAAGACCCCGAGGACTGGTGTCTGTCGAGACAACTATGGTGGGGACATCGAATACCAGTCTGGGCAGTCAGTATCGAGGGTGAGGACTGTGGAAACAATGCTGACGATGAGCACTGGGTGTGTGGCCGGACAGAACGCGAAGCTCAGGAAAAGGCAGAGCAAAAGTTTCCTGGCAAGAAAGTGACACTCAGGCAAGATGATGATGTGTTAGATACCTGGTTCAGCTCCGCACTTTGGCCTTTTGCCACCCTTGGATGGCCAGAAAAGACGTCAGATCTCGAAAATTATTTTCCGACTACGACTTTGGAGACAGGTTGGGATATCATGCCAGTCTGGGTCAGTCGTATGATCATGTTCTCTCTGAGATTGACCGGAAAGGTGCCTTTTACTGAAGTCTTCTGTCATGGTTTGGTACGCGATAATGAAGGCCGGAAAATGTCAAAGTCTCTTGGCAACGTTATCGACCCGATAGATATCCTTGACGGAATTAGCCTAGAAGATTTGCATCAAAAGTTGCTCCATGGTAATTTGCCTCAGAATGAAGTCAAGAGTGCCATCAAGTACCAAAAGAAGGCCTTCCCACAAGGTATTCCGAAATTTGGAGCTGATGTTTTGCGGTTCTCGCTCATAAGCCAAACTCAATTATCTGGTAGCGATATGAAAATCGATATGAGAACGATGACTGGCTCCTCTAGATTCTGTAACAAGATCTATCAGGCCACAAAATATGTCCTTGGAAAGCTTGGTAGTGATTTCGTTCCTCGAGAGAGCAGTGCTTTAACAGGAATTGAGAGCCTACCAGAGCGATGGATCTTAACAAAAATGAACACAGCTGTGAAACAAATTAATCAGGCACTGGAAGAGCGTAGGTTCGGACTATCGACTAAGATTAGTCAACGGTACTTGTACGATGAGCTGTTCGATATCTACATTGAGAACTCAAAATCGATCATTTCAAATGGCACACCGGAAGAAGCTCGTTCAGCTATGGATACACTGTATACCACAATTGAATATGGCTTGCGACTTCTATCTCCATTTATGCCCTTCTTGACTGAAGAACTCTGGCAGCGGCTACCACGCAGACCAAACGACAACACATCTTCAATCACAATCGCTGAATATCCGAAGTATGAGCCATCCTTTCATGACACGAAATCTGAGGTGGCTTATGAGCTTGTCCTAGGCTGCTCTAAAGGTATTCGTTCACTGTTAGAAGACTATGCTGTTAAGGACGAAGGCGTGGTTCATATCTCCTGCCTTAATCAAATGTCATACGATACTGTGTCGGCGCAACTCCCCACGATCCAATCACTCTGCGCAATCCGTCGCAAAACACCAGTGAAGATCAGTGTTGCGAAGGCTGGAGAAACCAAACCTACTGGCTGTGCAGTTTTCCCTGTTTCAGCTGATGCAAATGTTTATCTTGAAGTCAAGAATCGCATACAAGATGCTGCGAAGGAGGCTGACAAGTTCAGAGTGAAGATAGATGAAGCAAGAAAAGAACAAGTTGATGTGCATGCCATCAAAGCAGAGCTAAGCAAAGGTTCTGATACTATTCAATTTTACGAGAACCGGGAGCGAGATATTGACGCAAAGATACAAGCATTACAAGAGACCGTAGAGATGTTTGAAAATATGAAGTTTTAGGCTTTGTGGCCCTGCTGGCTGACAGCATGACCTAAAGTACTACCTCATAACAGCATCTTACCAAGCTAGGATGCACAAAGAATTCGGATGGAGAAACTTGAGGTGGCCGGGGAGCTACAATAACCAAGTGGCCGCACTTTCACTAGAGCATAGTATGAGGGGCTGATGTTCGCCGTATGTTGGAGATGTAGAGCTCTCTGAACTCTCTACTCTTAATCAATGTGAAATTAATAACTCACTTCTTGAAACGCGATGTGATTTGTGATAAATGCAATAGATTACTTAATATTTTCATACTTTTTAATAATATGCGCGCCAAATGTGCTCTAATATTCACATACCCTCTTCAAGATTCTATTTACTATCCACTAATGACTTAAAGGCTTGTAATAGATCATCTCTCAAATCTTCCCACCCCTCAATTCCTACACTGACCCGTAACAATTTCTGATCAATAGTCGCGTCTGACATTGCCCTCCACTCAATCAAACTCTCCACACCACCCAAACTCGTAGCATGATGGAACAAGTCCAACTTGGCGGGTAGCTTCTTTGCAAACCCCACTTCTTTTAAAATGATGGAAAACACAGGTCCAAATCCATTTGGCATCTGCTTCAATAGCCACCCATCCTTGATATCCTCCTCTTGCAAACTTGCATGCTCAATTTTAAGCACCGTCTTCCTCACCACCTCAGTTTCAGGATCATTAGACTTCAAAGCCTTGTCTAACCACGAAACGAGATTCTGCGCCGAGGCCGATTGATGCTTGACGCGAATTTCCAGCGTTCGAACGCTGCGGATGCCGAGCCATCCCTCCATCGATCCCATCACATTCCCCAGCACCACTCGCTCGTTCTGTAGCCCCTGGAACCAACCATCTGCAACGTGTTTGGGGTTCACAGTGAGGATACCGCAGAGCATATCGGAATGTCCTCCGATGTACTTGGTGCCGCTGTGCATGACGATGTCTGCACCCCAGAGAAACGGATCCAGCAGAGGCGGCGGCGCAAACGTCGCATCGACGGATAGGAACGCACCGCGAGAGTGCGCTTTCTCGGCAAAAGCAGCGAGATTGTAGGCGGTGCCATAGGGATTGAGCGGGGTCTCCACGTGGATGATGTCCCCGGGATGGAGATCCTCGGCGGGACAATCGAGAGGCAGTTTCTGGAGCCCGGTCAGTTTGGTGTGCACGTTTATGACGCCGTGACAGCCGTGGTAGCCTTCGCCGATGGAAATGCGTTTGGGGTTGAGATAGACGAGCGCGGCGTGGAAGGCGGAGAGACCGGATGTGTATGTGAGGGTGGGGCCTTTGAGGATGCTGCTCAGGATTGCTTCGAAGCGGGTGGTGGTGGGGGCGCTCATGCGGGAATAGATGTGTCCATCTTGTGGTGCTTGGGACTGTCAAGTGGTGTTATTAGTGGTGAGGTTTGGGAAAGGGAGGGAGGGGTGAGATGGGTAGATCATGTGATTGAAGTTTGAAGTGTTTGGATAGACTGCGGGGTACTTACATCTTGTTCACTTACTGGAACGAGGTCGTCTGGGTTATTACTGTAGCGGAAAGTGGTGGATACGTGCAGAGGTGGTGCAACATCTTGGCCTTTGTTAAGGAAATCGTCGGCGTGAACAGTTTGGGAAGAGAGTGATAATGCAGAGAGTCCTTGATCGGGGGTGTGATCTTGAAGATCCTGTTGACCATTTAGACCGGGCTGAGAGGTTGCCATGTTTTTTGGGTCTTGTAAATGTCCTTGAAGTCTTTACTTTCTGTTTGTGTAGGTATGTAAGATAGTTTGGTTTGAACAAGTGTAATGTGATTCGAGAGACTCGAACGATTGTTTGTAACGATGAAGATTTATTATTGTTGGATATCTCTAGTGTCAAGTCGATGAAGTAAAAAAACTGGAGCTTTGAAATGAAATAACCGCTCCCGCTTGCAGACTTATTAAATCATATAGCCAGTTATCAGAATCAAGAATGAATATTCTGAACAAAGTATTTACGGATTGACAAATAATTACATATGTATCTATAGTTGCAATACTCAGTAACAGATACCACGGCGTAAACCATGAGCTTTTTGCAGCTAAAAGTCACCATCCTTTCTCTGTACGCCCTTTACATTAACAATCACAATGGCGCAATTCACACCCTTGACAGTGACAATCACATTATCGATGCTCCACAATTCGTTGCTTCAGACCTGGGTATCGCTAAGACTAAAGTTCCCCTTTTGATTCTAATGCTACATACATTGCACAAGTTCGAGGGAACGATGAACTTCCAGAAAGGGTCGAGAAGCTTAAGATTTAGCTTTTTGAGATTTTAACCATACAGTAGTTTGAAGCTCACCTGGAATACAAATAGGGTATTTGATGATAAGAAAGAGCAAAATGCTCAATTCATATTCGTCACAGTTGCAGCTTGCAGTTTCTCTACAAACAGCTCCATTTCTTTCCCCATAATCTTCTTGTCCTTGCACCGTTCTGCAGTATCGAAACTTACCAAAACCGCTTTACCTTGCGATATCAAAATCTTATTCTTGTCTAGAGAACCATGTATAATCCCCAATTTGTGTAATTGTCTGATGAGGGTCTGGCAAAGAGAGAGGTCGGCAATTGTAGCTCTTCTGCCTTCAACATTTTCCGTTAGTAAACCTATCACGCGTCCACCCTCAGTTATATACCCAAGAAACTTGGGGATGAGGATCTTGCGATTATGCAGCCAAGAATATACTTGGATTTCGGCAATGTAGTTTGTTTCCCAGTAGAAGTTGGCTACTTTCGCAATGACTGGTTTGTCGAAGGCTGGGGAGGATACCAAATGCACATTTGGCTCTAATTTTCGAATGAAATTGAGTGAGAGATAGTCAATATGACTTATTGGCTTAGCAAACCATGAGCTATCAATTGTAGGAAGGGCAGCTTTAAAGGCTTCGATCACAGTTGGAAATCCACCTACTAGAGCAACTCGGGCCAGATTCCAACTTTCAGCATCTCCTTCGGATGGAAATGGAGGTAATTTCTTTAAGAGAAGAGAAGGGAAGCAGAGATCCCTTGCGAGATACGTCCCAGGATCGATTGTAATATATTTGAAACGTTTTCCATCCACTAGAATCCGGAAGTAACTAGGTAGAATGTTCTCGATATCGATATCTTGGTTCAGTATTTCGATTCGAGGATGAGACATTGGCAACGGCCAATGTCCATGGTGTGATGAAACGATGATGTCTCGTACTGCGATGGATTCGATCATAATCCTGTTTGCCAACAACTGTTACCGTTTAACATTGAGTCTTCGACCAATGTTTCCTTCTGATGGCTTCATATACTTCAATTTCAATGCTTACCTAGGCAGTAGAAACAATCCTACGATGCATCGACCTGTTAATTGACATGAAAGGAATTGCCTTGCCACAAAACTATGGATTGGTGTGTTGGTGGAACTGTACCTCCTGCCTTGTGCTTGGGCGACCATATGAGAAATGGAAGATATGTCATATACTTGCACATGTATGATGCACAAGGCAAATTGTCATTATTGTAGATGGTCGGTCTGATGTTTGAAGTTTCGATATCATGTATTGTCAAATTGTGGAGACGGCGCTAGTCCCCGATTGATGGAGAAGTTATGATTTGTAAGCACTTCACCAATCTCAATATCTAATTTGCTATGCAACCAACAACATCGTAACAAACTCAAGCACCATCAAAATCCATATCCTGAGACCATTGATCAAATCCTCAGTAGTGCTGGGTTCGTTTCATGACAGTGTTGGTTTGATTCTATTTCTGTACAACAGCCTCGCCACATCGGGTTGTTGGCCCTCGACCGGCGACCACCACAAGGCCAAGGTCAATGAGGACAACAGCTCTCTCTAAGGCTATCATACCATACTCGCGCGGTTATTGCTGCTCACAAGAAACTACACGCGATATATTCACGATAAGATAGGCAGATGGCTTGAAATCAACTCGGCGAGGCCGCACCCATATATTATGGAGATCTCCAGCTGGCTTTCTTCTTGGTCTGACTTTCTCTTTCAGTACATATCTTGTCAACTATCCAATCTCCAATAGCCAACATGGTCTTGGGATGGTCTTCCAGAACTGCTTTACCACCCACAGTTGGGTCAACAGATGGAAGGAATGGTCATGATCACACCTCTCCACACTGTGTTTGTGTGGCCCGATTTCTTTCTCTTCCAACCCGTGCTCGATAAACATGTGAGTCAACTGCGCCCTCATACAAAGCTGTACATTAGGTAGTTGTTTCTTGGATTTAAATTTAGTTTTAACATCTAATTTCGAATCTTATTCTCCTCGGTACGATTCTAAATTAATTTCTCTGTGGTCAAGGACAATCCTCCTCAACTTTCAAAATGAGTTCCCAAGATTCAACACCCAAGTCACCAAGACTTCACCACATAGATACATCATCTAACGGCGGTGTCTCTGGACCTTTCTGGGACTCAAACGAGCGTTGCTTTTGGCTGATGAATAATCGTCAAGTCTACACGCATCCTGAAAATTACAGCGGAAGTTCCGCATGCGCAACTATCGCGTCCGCAAACCCTGATTCTGCTTACCCATCTGGCTGGTCCAGGGGTCAACGCACACGATCACTATCAGGTTCTGACAATTCACCGAATTCAGCATCACACGAATCCAAGCGCATTCGCCCGGAGTCCCTTGGCAGTGCACCCCCAAAGAATGCAGAATCCAAACAGCCTTTGCGTCAGGGTACTCCGGAACAACAACGCAAGTTTCCCCAATACGATTTATCCAATCTTCCACCCCCACCCCCGTTTCCTCCTCAGAGATCCCATTCGGTTCGTTTTTCCCCAGATATATCTTATTCGGATGACCCTGTGAAGAAACATAACCCAGGAGCTTCCGTGCCCAGCTTCCCTCAACGCTCTCAATCCGTCCGCATCTCAAACGAGCACGATCAAGGCTTCACTCGCTCCAGAAATCCATCCCCCTCCTCTCCCCCATCTTCCTCTTCACATCCCCACCATAAACCCCTTCCCACCCGTCCCCAATCATTCCCCGCCTCAACCTCAACCTCAACCCCAACATCAACATCAACAAATCCACCCACAAAATCCCCCTCCCCTCTCCCCACCCACTACAGCACGCATCCCCCAACCACCCGCTACACCCCACCCCACTACCTCCGCGACCCCGAACACGAAGACGAAGATTTTTCCTCTCCCTCCTCCGCATCCTCCGCCTATTCCTACTCCAAATCCCCCTCCTACTCACACCACCGCGCCCCCTCTTCCCGCGACCGCCACGAATCCCAACGTCAGCGCACACACCACCGCCGCATCGAATACGACTACGACACCGATACCGACCTCTCCGACCAGAAAGAAAAGAAACTCAGAAGACAGAAACGCACGCGTGAACGGACGCCCGACGAGCAGAAGAAACACGAGAAAACTCTGAAAAGTATTGGAGAGACGGGAAGAGGAGATATGGGGCGAGCGGTTTTGATGGGGGCCCTCCCTCTCGCGTGTTTTTTGGCGAGATTAGCAGCTTGATGTTTTTTTCGCTCCTTCTTTTTCTCTCCCCTTTTTCTCTAGCTCTCTGGCTTGCTCACACTCGTTTACGTATGATTGGTTGGGTTTTGGGCTTTGGTACTAGGAGGTTAGGTTTGACTTGGGATTTATGAATAGATTGTGGATTAGCTGGCGAGGTGTTGGAGTTTGAGTGTGTCTATATAGTCATCATACAGCAACCACTCTTTCAGCGATTCAGAACAACAATAGAAATTACATACTTATTTCGAAGAACCTAGAATCCTGTCTTGTAAAATCTTTGTATATTATCACGTTGATTCATTCTTTCAACATCCCAGATGTGCTCTATCTTCGCTACGTATCCAAATCTATGTACCTAATGTAAAAATCCACAAAGAAAAATAATTAAGAAAACCTAGTGATCATTCAGTGTCATTATGTCATTATACTTTTGTGCATATCTCCCATCCCATCACATCCCGAAAAGTTCCCCTTGGTTCCCCAATCAAGAATGTAAATATGATTCCACTCGCGCCTCATATTAATCTTCAATCATTTCATCACATAACTATGCATTTTGCCGCACTCTTTTTCTGCTGCGGCTGCACTTCTGCATCTTCTACTACAATCGCTGGTGAAGTAGCAGGTCGCGAATCCCATGTTACGTCTGTCCAACCTGCACTACTTGCCGCATCACTTTTGTGCTTAGTTCTCTTTGCCATCATACTCTTTCTCCAGCCATTTTTCTTGGCATTTTTGACGTTTCGTGACGCACTACGCTCCGCTCTACTCGGTTGTCTGGTGATAGGTATTGGCGGTATGTTGTAAGGTGAGGTGACTCGAGTAGAAGTTGCGCTGTGGATTGTCTCAAGACGTTGTAGAGGTGGACGTAAGCTGTTTGGCGATGCAGAATATCTTTGCGAACCAAGGCTGGTTCGTCGAGAAGGAGAGCCATGACCAGAAGGAGGACGAAGGCCTGTATTCGGACGAGGAGGACTTGCCACATAAGTCCCAGCAGCTGCACGGGGTGGTGTAGACAGACGATTCGATTGCTCAGGAGCAGTATGAGGAAGTTGTTGAGATTGGTTGCTAAAACCTTGCAGTGGTACAGAGTCTCGAGGGTTGGAGCCAGAACGACGCCGAGATGGATCCTTTAGGGTGTCTGGACGTCCACTTCGACTATTGAATCGCGCTAATAGATCGGCACTAGGCATTACTAATCCAGGGACTCCGCCCACAGGAATCTCCACAGGTGCAGAATTGACTCTTCTCCAAATAGGGATAGGTTTATCAGTAGACTCTGAGAGAGCTGAGCTGGAAGGAGTGTCACCCGTCCGTGGAAATGTTGAGCTCTGCTGTACAGGTCGTACATCGGGTGACCCCTGTGCTGGTACTGTCGGTAAAGTAGAATTTATTCGTGGAAGATCAGAGTCGTCTCCTTGTTCTCCGGCTACAGCGGTTGTAGGTCTGCTATTTTGCATAAGAGAGACTTGATCATCAACTGTTGTGGTTTCCCAATCTAGCAAGCGCCTGTCAAGAGTTGCACTCATAGGCTGAGGAATGGGGGAGACAGGCGATTGTAACGTGGCTCTCATAGACAAGTTTGGGTTATAATCGAGCGTGCTATTCTCATCATCGTTGAGTTCTACAGAACGTTGGGAGATTTGCTGGGGCAAGGGCCTTGTAAGGCTTGGTTGTGGAGTACCGATTGGGGAAACATCATAAAGGCTGTCAAAATCAGAGGTCGTAGGGCGTTCATCAAAGTTTGCAATGGAAGGACTTGTCACTGGTCGAGCCACTTCGTCATCTACGGGACTAGTCATAGAAGGTGCAGTAGTTGTATCGCTAAGTGATCGCCGAAACGGGTATCTTTGCTCCCGTAAAGCTTCAGGAAGAGGTCGTTGAAGAACTGGAGCATCTAATCCTGGAAAGTCAAGGACTGTAGCCCGTTGATTGTTCGTTGCTTGCATAAGCCTTGCATGGTCTGCAAGTATAGATCTCTGAATGTGTTCAGGAAGTGGAGGGACCGGGTCTTTTTGATAAGGAGGAGGCGGCGGCTCCCAATTGTCTGCATCACTTTCATGTGGATGCTCCTCCCGACCATCTGCACGGCGGTACTCGATATGTTCTTGTATCATAGAGCGAGGATGTAGTCTTCTATTGACCGCAGCAGCTGTTGCAGCGCGGCGTAGAGTCGTGCCTGAGCGAGGTGCGGCATTCGCATAAGGATCATCAAAAGCTTCCTGGTCATCATCAATAGAAGCTGTCTCTGCTGAATCAGTCGTATTTCCTAGGCTGTTTATTTGTCTAGGTAAAGGAGGAAGCGGGATGTTAGATGAATTGCTCAAATTAGGCAGTGCAGGAATTGGCGGTGGTTCCGGGCGCGTCATAGTAGTAGCTGAACGAGCAATACTAGCACGGTAGCTTCTTCGCTGTGCTACTGTTCTTCTTCTAACAATAGCCACCTCTGTGTCTATGTCCCTGTGCTCTTCCTCTAGGATTTCCGGATCATCTCGTTGGCCCACCTCTATAGTTGTTGTGGTTTTCTTGCCATTGCTCGTACCACAGGAAAAATCTAACACACAAATACGGCCGCCGTCTACCGGACTCATACTATCATCCTCGTCTATGATGCATTGGCGTTTTACTCCTGGTGCAACAGCTACAAGTCTTTCACCGTAGAGCTGTTTTGATTCTTCTTGGACCCAGCTTAATGCACTTACTCCGTCTAAAGTGGTTATGTGATAGCCTTCAACGAATGTATTGCGCGACTTATCGCAGAGGAGTTGCCATTGTGGAATGCGAATACTGCTGTGGTCCAAAGACCTATTTACAGAGCGTAAAGATGGAGCACTGTTTCGACGTCCAATTTGACTCAGAGGTGTGCCTGGTGCGGTTTCTGCATTACTATTCGAGCCCGCAATGGCAGGTGTAGGATCCAAATTCTCCGGAATTCCCCAAAGCCAAACGCTACCTCGACTATAACCAACCGCTGCTAGATCTCCAGACTTATTTGCTGCTGCTTTTGATGCAGGAGGTTCCCCATTGGGTCCAACAAAATGAACTTTGCCATTGCGTAAATCATCCATCCTTACTGCCCGAAAAGTTTCAAAAACTCGATCATATGTAAAAGTCCAGCTTGCTTCGTCATCATGAGGACTGGGTAACAGGACTGCATGACTACAGTCCCGGCTACCAGTGGGGAAGAGTATTGAAGTTGTCCAAAGAGCACTTACGCTATCTTCAGGAGAGACGCTCCCGGGATCATAATAAGGCGCTGTCAAGACGACAGTACTAGGGTTTCTAGACTGTAATGTCGTGCCCAAAAGTAAGTCAGAATCGCGAGAAAAGGTCAAAGAGTCAACGCCATAGGCCTTTACGGCGCGACTCGTACCATTTTCGCGGAGAGAAGTCAGTTCTACTCCAGAGCTATGGGCGGCGAGTTAGCAGCACTTCAACGAGTAAGGGGCAAGATAACAATGAAAGATATGGTCAACACTTTCTGTTATGTTTAGAAAGAGGAGTAAATGGCTACAAGGAGCATAGTAGGAAGAACAATTTAGCAAAATTTATCAAATGTAATGCACTTACTCATAAGCCGCGGCAAGAACTTGTCCAGTTGGTGAGAGAGCGATGGTCCTTGGCGTATGATCTAGTGTTACAGACCTCGTATGCTTTGGTGGACGCACAGTTAGGTCGTAAAGGTTGACCTGAAGATCGGTCGACAACACAGCAAGTAGAGATCCATCATCTGTGATTGTTGTTGCCGCCGGTCGTCGCAAGATCTTGAGTTCTCGTATGATGTGAACCTCCGGGGCTGTGACATCTATTATATGAATTCGAGATGAATTATAGGCTAGAACTAGAATTCCACGAGGAGAAATGGAAAAATGACAGGCTTCACCTCCAGGCGCGCTGGATGAGCCTATCGATGTCGACACTAAATTGATGACCGTCTCCTGAGGTCGTAAGTATGCTTCGAATAAATTTCGCCTGACCTCTTGGGCAAATAGACCCCGCAGACGTGGAAGACTATCCTTATCTTCGAAAACAGGATTTGTTTTATGTGTGGCCGAGTAGGAAGGGCATTGGGCGAGTTGGTGCGAGTAAAGATAGGCTTGTTGCGAGATGCCCCTCCATCTTGAATTCAGCAGAACGAGGGAGGCAAAGGTATTGGCATTGGTCAGAAGAAGGATCCTAGAAAATGTGGTTAGAAGTTTTACATAACATTTCTGATTGATGCGCTCACTGTAGAATAATATCTTCCGGTAGCCTTTCAAATGCGGTCTTCTCCATCTTGGATGTTTCTGACAATTGTTCCTCAGAACCCACACAAGGGATTGAACTTATCGACGCGCTTCTATGCGACATTTTTCTTGGAATTGAAGTCTATTGTCGTCAATTCATTTGCGCTGAATTAGAATTGCCGGAAAAGAAAAGCATCCAAGAGAGTAAATCTGGCTCGCAGATTCGCATGCGCAAATACGAGTTCGAGGATCTCGACAGGAATATTAATCGAGCTTAAAGCTTAATGCTTAAGTTTAATGTAAGATTGATGTGATGGAAAAGCTCGCCTGAAACATGGTTGTAGCTAAGCCTCCAAGGCTATCTTCTCTCTCCGAATGGATGTTATTAAATTCAAGCGCCTTCACAGTGATTGAGGGTGAAATAAAATCAATGTTGTAAGCAGCCAAAGATTCCCTGGAGATCAGGAATGATCGACGTCGCATCAACAATCGAGGGGGTCCAGCTTCCAATAATAGCACGATTAAGGATTGGGGCAGAGGAACTTTTCTTTTGGAGTTTTGTACAAACAAACACGACGGGTGGTGTGAGGGGCGAGAAGTTGATATCTTGTGAAGCCGAAGATGGTATTGCTCGTAAATAAGGGAGGCAGGCACATATTCCATTGCCTAGTATCGATCTATCTATCAATTCCATCTATGCTGGAGCCCCTGAGCCTTTTGTCTAACAACGATCAAAGGATCAAAAGACCTCCTACCCAGCACCTCGAACGGCGAGAACGGCAAATCGAAGGATCTCCATTTCAGGTACAAATCAAAATCCTAGACGCTCGGGAAAATGGATCTATGCACTCTTACGAATGAGAAATCGCATGTAAAAGCTAGTGGCACGAGATCCCGCCCAATTATGACATCTACCGCCCAATAGCGTTTCGGCTCGAAGCTTTTGCAGGTGGTGTTGGGTGCATGTGTCTACTGGATACCTGGTATCTAACAGTTGGTCAACATACATATCACCAATTGTTATCCAACCGACGACAAGCCATGATATCGGCTGGAGCATCAGAGAGAATCACAATACCTGCTGAAGTATACCAGACGACGATGCTGTGAAGAAGTGCCTACGTTAGCTATCTACGTCTACTTGAATATCTAGATATCTACCACAGGAATAACTTGTAGCAATTAGACAAAATATCGGTATCCGTATCCGTATCTTGCAGTACGCACGCTTATTACGGTGGCCCGTACACACCTCCATACATTCTCGCTCTTCTGACAGTTTATTACTATGTACGGTAGAACCCGCAAGCGCCAACAATCGTGGGGAACCTCAGACCCTCACCTGATGCATTACATAATCCATTACTCAAATCCCCTTATTAGTCATTTATATGGAAACTTTCATCACTAGACTGAAGCTAAGCTCAAGCAAATTTTAGTTTCGCGAGGCCCTTTTCTTGCTTTCCAATCTTCGTTCCATCTTCCATCTTCCATCTTCCATCTTCCCACCTTCCCATCTTCCCACCTTCCCATCTTCCCACCTTCCCATCTTTCCATACCTACACATCTTTTTCATGAATTTTACCATTTCTTTCTCATTCTCTCTTTCTGTCTGTACATCATGCCATTGCAAGACCTTGATTATGAGGAACTTACCAATACCTTAATTAACAACTTTAATATTTTAGCAGATGAAGTTCAACTTCTAAGTGATAGAAAGACAATTCTAGAACACAAACTGCGATATTCGCATTCTCAAGTAAGTTTGAATATTTTCTTTGCAATTACACCCCCCCCATGTCCTTTTAATGATGTACACAAATAGCTCTAGAACAAAGTTACTTGTTGCAAAGTAGCAATGCCGATAAACTACCAAATTGTCTGAATTTTTTTGACTCTCAACGTCATTTTATCACTTTGGAATTAGTTTTGCGCGAACAAGACTAACATTTCCTTTTGTAGTATCAATCTTTGGCAGATAAATATGCCCCCTCAGACCCTGAGATAGCTAGTACACTGGCAAAGCTTCAACTTCCGCCAGATTTACAAGTAACTGTTCCTGATCGTGGTGGGTTTGTTCCGTTGCCGCTTCGTAAGCAGCCAACCTCAAAGCAGCAGACTGCCGTTGCAATAAGGGACGGAAGAAAGGCAGCGCAGCGTCTTGCGGCTTTATCTGGAAAGTCTGCCGGATCTACAACTAGTAAAAGTATATCCGGTGGGAGTAGTAATATGAGATTTTCACCACATCGAACCTCCCTTTCAACTGTTCTCGAACAAGATTTCACTGTGCCTGGAAAGAAGAGTTCATTATTGTGTCCATTTGTAACTATGCCTGACGGAACGAAATCCATGAAGAATCCAAATGCTCAGGATACCAGCACTGGTGAATCCGATCAACCTTTGACTCCTGCCGATAACCAAGACCCCACTCCCCACCACTCCTCAGATCCTATATGTGCGCAAATGTACGCCGAAACGATGTCGTCCCCGCCCCCATCAGCATCAGGCCCTGGAGCTCAATGTCCAATTCGATATCTTAATCAGCATTCACCTGAAGAGATAGCACGATACTTTGAGGTTCACAAACACGAGGTTCCCCGCAGTCATGAAATATGCGTCAAGCGATATCAACGAAACGAGGATGATGTAAGGATGCTAGATGCAAAATATGGAAACTTAGTGAGCATGATTCAGGGCCTGGGTCAAAAACATCAGCCAATGTTACCTACAAAGGAAGAGCAAGAAGCATATGAGGTCGAACGTGCTTCCAATGAGAGAGTGGAGAATTGGGCAAATAATGTCAGTGTTGATGGGAACGATTCGCTGCCTGGATCTCAATCTACTTCCGCAGACGACAGAGAAAGCCGCTTCGATAGGCCAATGAAGGAAGTTAGGGTTGGAGAGTCTCCAAGCAGACCATGGGGAATCTCTGTTCCAATCTATGATCAACCACCAGACCATAGACCTGTGTCTCCACCACCAGCGCCTGTATCGGTTCCCTTGGACAATTTTTCAAAACCTCCCGGAAAATGTCCATTTGGGCACACGGCTGGATCAAATACACAACCAAAATCAACACAAGAATTACCAGCGACTCCAGTTGATGCACAAATACCAGCAGGCTGCCCTTTTAGCCAAGGCCAAAAGGCTAATAAAGAAGAAGCTCCCTCCACAAATTATGATGCACCTCCCATATTACACGACCAACCAACCTTCATCCAGCCCGAGCAACTCCAGATGCAGGGGAATGGACCAAAGATGATATTCACAGGGCCCGTGTTTATAGGATATCCGATCGAACAGGCAGTGGCCTTCATGAAACAATACCAGGCACAAAATGAATGAATATACGATTTGATGACGAATTATTGATAGCGAATGGTTTTGGGATTTGATTTTTAGCGATGGCGTTTTAGTGGTGCATATGGAGCGGATGCAAATGGCGTTCTCTTGTAGGAGTATTGTTCTATTTTCTGCACCACAAGGTTGCTTTTGATCAAGGCAGGCAGGCATACATTAGGTTAACTTCATAGTGAACAAGAGTCATGAAACACTGCGAATTATCAACATGTTCAAAACAAATGACATAAAGATGCTACAGAGCAAGTGAATGTTTTCTTGCATCTTAAGTGTTGGTGGCATCAAAAGTTTTTGTACTCTTTTACCTTCTAACTAGATATCGTCGTCTTCTAATACAAAGAAGACATGCATAAACCATACACCCTTTAATCATTTCCATCTTCCGAACGCCAAACTGTGGTGACACAACTAGACCCAATCAAACCCAGTACGTATCCAGCATACATTTCATACAACATGCCCCATCATGATTGACATACCAAAACCCCATACGCGAAATTTAAGTCCCCGCCGTCTTTCCCTTCCCCCCAATATTCCCTTCCTCATCTAAATCTCCACTTGCAAAAACGTCTGCCTCGTCCTCATCTACGAAGTCCGTGTATCCCGTCTGTGCATCTTCGTTGTCCCATAAAGAAATATCATCATCGTTCATTAATGCCGCATCATCATTGTTAGCATCACTGTATTCTGCGGCAACTCTTCTCCCAGCAGCCACGTCCCCATTTGCCGCTTCGAGCTCTTCAATCTCGAGTTCTTTGGCGCGCGCCATGGTGCGCTGGTAGATAACATAGCCGACGGTGGCGCCGAGTCCAGCTCCAATGATTATGCTGGCGTAGTTGATGAGTTTGGTGGAGGCATCCATTTCTTCGTCGCCGGCGAGTGAACCCAGACGACTGCCAATGAAAACGTGGATGAAGAGTTTGGGGGTTACCAAGGCGGTAGCGAGAGCATAGTTGAGGGGGTGCACGGTGGGGAACGTGGCGACGGCGGCATTCGAGAGGGAATATGGGAGGGGGCAGAGACGGATCATGCAGAGAATCTTGATGCCGTCGTGTTTGAGAGTCAGAGCGAGAGCTTCGAAGCGTTTATCTTTCCCCACGAGACGATGTACATAGCTTGAGAGGATGGTTCGGGAAGCGAGGAATGAACAGAGAGAACCGGCTACTGTTGCGCTCGCCACAATGGCCCAGCCTTTGGGAACGCCGTAGACAAATCCGGCGATGGTGATGGTGGAGGAATAGCCGATGAGAGGGGGGAATGCGGCGACGAATGTCATGGCCCATAGAATCATCCATCCTCCCCGCATGTCCCGCCAGCGTTCTGCGAATGGAGCAAGACTGGCGAAGATCTGATGTTGATAGACTAGAAATAGAGCGATGAGAATAATGTTTAAAACCGCGGCTCCCACGGCAAGACATTTTTGTAGAGGAGAAAGCTTTTGCCATGTCGAGACGAACTTTCGTTGTAGTTTCTCGGCCTTGCGGAGAATTTGGTCTTTGAAGGATGTGGTAGGCTGGTTCGAATATGGCGAGGCGGAATTGTTTGCTCTTCGCACATTGGAAGATATGCGTCTGGACCATGGTGGCCTTTCTACGTGTTGATCTGGGGAGGAAGGCGTCTCGAGAGGACTGATGGGCAACGCCAATGCTCTCGCGGTCGAGCTGTAATCGGCGGGCATTGTCGAGGTGGACCGATTTGTGCTTGGAACACGAACCCCGAGATGGTAGATGGCTGGATAATAATTCGGGTTCTGTACCTCACGAATCGAAGGTTGGCGTGTGCAAAAGAGCTAACGTGTCGTCGCACGATGCATTGATGAATGCCGACAAAGTGAGAATGTGGTTTGGGAGATGGCTTCTGCCCAGCATGTATGTATGGATGGACCTTCTAGTCGAGTAGGCACGTAGGGTCTCGAGGGCTGTGCTGATGGATTTTTTGAAACGGCGGAAAACGGAGATGCGTTGCTCACTAATAGCGTGGGCTCGGTATTTTAGGAAAGCAAAGGATGGAATGCAAGAATCACAGAAATGCACTTCTCACAGTATTACAAACATGCTGGGTGGAAGGATTGCCTAGGAGGAGGATTAAGTGGTGTGTGTATTTGTGTGTGTATGTGTGTGTGTGTGTGTGTGTATGTATCTCATCTTCAACGCGACGCCGCACTCCTGCTTCGACGTCACTTTTGTCTTTGCACATCCATCCCTACCATTGATGAATGCCTACCTCCGTCGCACTCAGGCTTTTTGTGAGGGGTCGTGGAGATCCATCACATGATGAAGGGTTTCGCAGAGCAGCTCATTGTGAAAAGGGGTTGTGTACCTAGGGAGGGAGATGCGAGGCCTGTGTATGTATGTATGTTCTCTGGGACCGAGCTGGATCGTTCGAAGCTGAAAGGAGATGTGCATGGCGAAGGTGGTGTTATTCGTATTTGTTATTGTTATTGTTATTATTATATAATGTGATAATCATAAGAAGTGTTACAACAGGGGCTTCTCAGGTGTACACTATGCACATCCCTTGTAGTTTACAGTTAGAAAGCTTCGAACTTAAACTTGAAGTGTGCCTGCCGACCTACCTACCGCGAACCTCAGATCGTAAGAGTTAGCCAAAAGTTAGACCAATCCCTATCAACGTCAATGTGCTATACTCAAGTAGTAATGTGTTTTATTGCACTGTGTCGCGCTGTGTCGTCTTGTCTTGTCTTGTCTTGTCTTGTCGTGTCTATCTTGTGTGTATTTCGTATTCCTGACTGATATATGCTCCTTGACGCTTCTGCTTCCGCTTCTGCTCCTGCAGCTACGTGCTTTTTCTCTCGCCTCACCGCTTGCATGGCCGTCCTGTCTAGTCAGCACATCGACATACACACCCAATCCATTCGTCGTGCCTCTCCCCTATCCTTTCCCTGCGTTGGAAGATATCACTGCGACGGACTATATTTTGCTTGGCTGGTTCTTGCTGTACAAATCGGATCGATCCAGCAGTCGAGCCAATGAAAGTCCACTTCTTCTAGAAACTAAAGGAAACCCCGACCCCGATAGGCCAGCCTCATCATCTTGTGGAGAGCTAGAGGTGCTGTCCGACATTCCAAAACCCCACGAATCTACCTGTCGAAAAACACCATTTGCAGATAAATCCCCTTTCTTTCTCTTTGCTTCCTTTTCTTAAATTAAATCCATGTTCGGTCGGAAAAAGAAAGGTGTAATCTCTCCCATCGTTCATCTGACAATGTAAGAGCCTGGTGCCTTTGTTGTGTCGAGCCTTGCTACGGATCACCGTATTGTCTTGCCTTACTGCGTACATCTTTCGAGGTGTCTTTCCCTGATCGAATCATCAATCGCGAACTCCGGTCTCACCTACCTTACATTTCTTAAACCGCCCCCCCCCCCCCCTCAACAACTATCCTTTTTATAAACTTTCTGCACTTTCATTTCTTGCTTCTACTTCCTTCGAAATACGCCCTTTCTAAAAGCCATACAATAATCTAATCCGATCGTTGCTCAAAGACCCTTGGCGAAAATGGTGGCCGACGATACTTATGAGATCTGCCTGCCTATCCTCGAAGATGCCACCCTTGAGGACGAGGACAAGACGGATAAATTGGAGGACCTGCTAAAGAGTGAAACTACCATGACAGGAACAGTGTTGGAGAATGCTGTATTGGATGTATTATGGCGATATCGCGAGAGCGCTGCGAATGCCGCTAACTCACCACCCGCAATGCGACATACGGTTCTGCGTCGGCCATCCCCTGCTCCATGGCAGATCCCACGTGTCGGAACACCATTATCTTCATCCCCTCGTCTTGGAGTCAGTCCCCTCGCTCCCCATGGATTTATGCCACAATCGTTCTCTCGAACAAAGTCTATCCAGGGTTCCCCTTTTACCTCACCGCGACCTTCCCCACGACTCGCATTTTCCAGCCCTGCGATCCCTCATAGTCCAAACCTGAATGCATACGAGTTTCCGACTGATACTAGCCCTACGCAAGACATATATGGGGATTATGGAAGTGAAAATGTAGACTGGCTCGTGAATGATGATGCTGTTAGTATTACTTCATCGTCCATCGGAGGAAGTGGCCTCAACGCTGCAGCTGCTGAATACATTTCCCCGCAACAAAGCGATATGAGCTCTCATGAAATGTTACGGTCAATTTTTGGCCCCTCCAAATCAGTTGAAGAAATCGAAGCTGCCCTTGCTTTACACGGATATGACCTGAGCGCTACGATTGCTGCTTTCATGGATAGCCAATCTGCCGAAGCTGCCGTACAGGCAGATGGAGATGGCACAAAAGCTATTCTAATTGGTAAATCTATGGCAGCGGATGTGCCTCGGCCGAACACTCCTGCTGGACAACAACGGAGTGGTGTCGTCTGTCGATTTTGGCTGTCTACTGGACAATGTCTACGTGCGGATTGTAGATTTAGTCATGATTTGAGTAACCACATTTGCAAGTAAGTTTCTTTCGATTCCTATGGATTTACACCCCTCATTGTTGTGCAGGTATTGGGTTATGGGCAACTGCCTTGCAGGCGATACTTGTATCTTCAGCCACGATCCCTCATCGTTTATGAGCCGACTCTCTCTCGAAGGGGGCAGCACACCTCCAACTTCAAATGCACAACCTAGTTTCCAGTTTCAAGATTATAATGCATTCCCATCTTTACAATCAATGCAAGAACAGTGGCCAAATTCTTATTCGTCGTCGAATGCTTTCAGTAACTATCAACAGGGCGGTTTTACTCCACCGCCTGGTTTCAAAAGTCTACAAGGTTATAACAGTGATGGAAGTCAGCGATCTCGACCAAGCAGTCGGGCTAGAGATGCTCCCATAGCCCCAGCTCTTGATGATACGGAAGCTTTTCCATCGTTAGGCGCTGTGAGTACAAAGGGCAAGAAGCATCACGGGAAGCGAGGTGGTCACGGGCACAACCACAAAGAAAATAACAGTCCAAGCTCCCTTGCGGATGTGGTAAAACTATCGCCTTCGCCAGGTCCTGGTATGATGCAAGAAAAGAAGAAGATTGGCAGAAATGGTAGCTCCAACAATGTCCGCAATGGCGAGAACAGCGCTGCTGCACAAGCTATCTCACCCCCTCAACACATTCCGTGGTTAGAAACAGGAGAAAGAGCCAACAAAGCATACCTCAAAGCCAGACAAGATGCAATCAAGCATGGTGGTTTGAGGAACAAATTCTTACAAAGGTTAGTCACGAATCACATAACAAAATGCATTTTTATTAAGTCAATTTAGTGCCGCTCAAGCTTGGAACCGTAATGATGCACGTGCTGCAAAAGCACTTAGCCTTCGTGGTCAAAGTGAAAACGATCTTATGAGGAAAGCACACCGAGAAGCGGCTCGTGAGCTTTACGAAGAACGCAACAAAAGCAACTCCCCAAATGCGGAGCTTTACGTCGATTTACACGGTCTCCATCCCGAAGAGGCTGTTGAATACCTGGAGCGCGTCCTTCTAGATAACAGCAAAGAATCGAGACCCGTTTATGCTATTACAGGTACAGGTCATCATAGCAAAAACGGCAAAGATAAGGTTGGCAAAGCCATTCGTACATTCTTGAACGAATGGAGATATGCATACCGCGAGTTTTCAGTCCCTGGTGATAGAAACAACGTAGGTGGTATTTTGGGCATTGACGCTAGATCTTATGACAAGACATTGTCTAGGGAAAGCAACGGCGTAGATGGTTCAAAGGAAGAAGTTGATATCTTGAGTCAAGGTCATGAGATTGGTGGTGGTAAAATCAAGCTTCTAGTGCGAAACCAAGATCGAAGTCAAGATGTTCCTAAAGGACCTAGCGGTAAAGGTCGATGACCTAAAATTAAAGAATAAATAAATTATTAAACAATTTTAATTATCTGTCCTCTCTATATCTTTGCTCCGGATTTTTCTTCTTTGATTTTATTCCTAGCATCAATGATTTCTGCAACTGACACGTCCTTTTTTTCTTCGAGATGACCCGTGCTTTGCAATTTAGCAATGAGCTCTTCATCCCCAACATGAGCGTTATGCTACATTATGTATGAGTTTCAAGTAATAGAATGCATGAGCGGAAACTTACCTCGAATTCTGGCTCTTGCTCGTATGCAATCCTAGCCGCATCTACATGTGATCAGTTAGTAACGGGCATTCAATTTGTCCTCTATGCCACTCCAAATTCTCAACTCACCAACCAGCATCCTCGCTGTCATCCCCCATACTTTAAAGCGTGCCAAACCCTTCTCTTCCTGTTCCTCGAGCTCTTCAGCAATAGCAGCCTGTCCTCCCTCTCTAACCTTCGGCCTCGATACCTTCTGGTTGGTAATCGGCACATAGAAATTATGCATCCGCCACTTTGTATCATGCCATTCATGCCAAGCTCCACTATACCAATCACTTTTCTTCCCCGGTAATAAAGATTCATCTTCTTTCCTCACTTCATCTTCCATGCGCAAAAAGTTATGAAAAGGAGCAGAAAACACAGCCGCTACTTCTCGGGCATCGAGCCGCGGCATCAAATCCTCTTCTACACTAGCTTCTCTCTCACTCGTTGCATTGTCGGCGTGGAGAAATGCAACGCAGGGTCGCACAGCCAATGCCGTTCTAGCCAAGCTAAATGGAAGCTGGCATAGATGTTCTATTCTAAACGGCGCCGGAATCTTGTGATCGTATCTCGGCAGGCCGATTTCCTCGCTAGCTTCTCGTCGGGCAATCTCAAACGGCGTCTCGGAAAGCGCATCGGCTTTCCCGCCGGGAAACGCAGCTTGGCCGGAAAAGTTTCGGAGGGTGGTCGAGCGCATGGTGATGACGACTCGGAGGTCTCCTCGGCGGTCTGCAAAGAGCAGCACGAGGACTGCGGCTCGGCGACTTAGGGGGAGGAGATTCCATACTGTGTCGAAGGGTGGTGGTTTGTAGGCTCGGAGTCGGGCTAGTGCTCCCTTAGGAATATTGTGTTAGGGGGTTTTAGAGTTGCGTGCTATGCTCATAAAGTGTCTACTGGGTGTTGAATGTCATGTGGAGGTACTTACTATTGAAGCTGCGGAAAGCGGAGCCATGCTACTTGCATCGAAGTATTGGTGCTTCTAAGATGCTTTGTTGAAGTTCTGCTACCTCATTATCTTCTATCTGAATTGAGTTTTCTGGAGATAATTTCGAATCTTTTGAAATTTCATTCATGCTCTTTGATAATACCTAGCAAGTAGGTATTTCAGTACATGACGACAAGCCGAGGTCGAGGCAATGAAGTCATTGAATGGGTGTGGGGTAATGCACAAATACGAAATGATAACATAAATAATGCATAAATGGTACAAATGCTTACCTACCGCTATCAACCTGGAACCTACAAGGTTTCCTACGACATGTTGATATAAGGGTGGCTTTTTTCTTGGGCAAACGTTCCTGTCATCATCCACTTTGGTAGAATTGTATGGTGTGATATACACGAATATGATATGATATCTGAGCTGCGCATCTCCATTGGTACCCCAGATTGCGCCATCCTCTTCCGGTCTTTGAAAGGAAGAATCAGCGGGATTCAGTCGAGATAGCTTGAGATACACCGTTCTCAATTGTTCTCTCTTGATTTGTTCATTGGATTCAAATCTGTATAAAGATGGACGAATGAGCCGGTTGCTAGCCATTCAACAACCTCCACTGATCGAGTACAGACAGTACATAGCTAGGTCTTATCTCGGCGTATTTGAGTCCATTATCACATTTGCAAACGATAGAGAAATAAATCACACAGTCATGCCCGCTGAAATCCCACTCACAGCAGCAGCTTCAACTGCTCATACTACGCATTCCGAGACACCCATTCAAAGAAACCTCATTGAATCCAACAAAATCTACGCCACAAATTTCACCCAAGGTGATCTCGCCCTTCCACCCGCCAAGAAATATGCCGTTGGTACATAAACACTTTCCAAAACCCCTCTCTTCAACTTCTGAATCTTTCTAACATACTTCAGTAACATGTATGGACGCGCGTATCGACCCTTCTGCGGCCTTCGGCATCGCCCTCGGCGACGCCCATGTAATCCGCAACGCGGGAGGTTCAGCACGCGATGCCTTACGCTCGCTTGTTATCTCCCAGCAATTGCTGGGGACAAATGAGATTTTGCTGGTTAAGCATACGGGATGTGGAATGCTCACGTTTGGGAATGAGGACGCGGTTAAGCTTGTGGGGGAGAGGTTGGGGGAGGAGGCGAAAAGGGAGTTGGATGTTTTTGGGGGCGAGTTTTTGCCGTTTGCGGATTTGGAGGGGGAGGTTAGGAGGGATGTAGAGTGGTTGAGGGGGGTGGAGGTTATTCCTGAGAAGGTGGGGGTTAGTGGGTGGGTTTATGAGGTGGAGAGTGGGAAGGTGAGGAGAGTGGTTTAGGGGTTTGCAAGGTGGATTACTCGAGGATTGTGTTTTGTTTATTTTGAGTATCGAGTATTCCTTCCTAATGTTACAGGTATTCTACAGTAATCGAAGACAGACAAGACAGACACTAGTGTTGTGATGTTGTTCGTCACTTCGTTTGTTTCAAGAGGAATTACACTTCTATTTCGCTGGCGATCTTGCTTTCAACCCTCCAAGTTTCGTCAGATGTTTATTGTTCCGCACCCGCATTTACACTTCGAATGTTTGGGAAGGAAATTATCAATGTCTGCCGTTTATCCCTTCTTTCAGTCTTATCATTCGATCTCCTCCTGTCTTATCATACGTCCCTCTAATCTGTGAATGTGAAATCAAAATTTGATCACAACGGAAAGGCGGAAAAGAGTGACACTCAAGCTTGTGTATACCGTGGTAGTAGCTGAGTGAGCAAGGAAGTAACTACTCGATTTAGATGTAGGAAATAATCCGAACATCTAAAGAAGTAAGACCATTGAGGAAACACTATGCATAAACAGCAATTTTATACACACGTATATTCAGGCTTTTAATATTTGAACCCATCTTTATTGTTCTTTTGGACGTAACAGATATCCTTTCCCCCACCAATCTCACCGTCCTCATGCCGGTACCACTTTTGCCCTTGTTCCTGGGCGTTGTCGAAGCTCTATTGAAACCAAATCTGGTCATCGCGGCCAGAAGCCATAGCAGATGGCTAGAAGTTTACTCCATTACAGTCGTTCAGCTTGCTAAACCAATCCTACTCGGTGAACGCACTGGCCCCTTTTTCTTTCTCTTCGAGGACTCTTTCTATCAGGCTCGAGATCCGACTACTCTTGCTACTGTCAACTTTCCTTTTCCAATAGAGTGGCTCTTAGCAATCTTCGCAGCTCAATCGGCTCTTACGTTCCCTTCGACTCCTGAATGTGCAGGAATATATCGTAACTCGACCTCAACCTCAAGTACGCTCAAAGCTTCGGACGCAATGATCCCTGGTACAATCAATTGCTCTGCATTGGGAAGTTTGTCCAATCTTCTCAGTGAATTCCGAAACTGATCAAATAATCTTAATGCACCAGGGCAATCGCTGTAAATCACGATTTTACTCGGCTTTCGTTCAGCTCCTTGATTGCGGCACATGTCCCATCCTATCTCAAGAGCTCTGACGATAGCATACATTTCGAGAAGATAGGTCGAAATTTGGCCTCGAATACGCCAGGAAAGATCGTTCCATACATACTTGGAGGAGTGGTAAGCAATGCCTATTCCACAATCAGAGGACTCGTTGCCAGAACCATCAGTCCAAAGAACTAATCTATCTTCATTCAAATAGGAATCAACCTCTTTTGCCGCGCTAGCGAGCGCAGTTTCTCTGGGCTCAATAACAACGACTCCTTTGAAAAGTTTATTCTTCAGATCTCGTTTGGTTTTACGTCGTAGGGAACCTGTTCGCATGCCGTGAATTGGTTTCGGTGCCACGAGACTGCCTATGGTTGACTGGCCATAACCAACAACATGTGTATCAAGTAAAGTTTGCTTGTTGGCACCACAGTCTCTTGATGATTGTCGAGCACCCTGCGCCCCACCCCTGTCCTGTAGTATACCTTGCTGTCGCTCATGTTCCCTTCTGGCTCTTCGAGCAATTTGAGATGGGCGGACCATTCTGTGGGTAGTGGGGGAGATTCAAGTTGATTTTTTGTGTTTGATGTCGGGATTTGGTTCGGATACTTGGTGAACTCTCTACTCTGGTAAAGCTATTTTATAATAATGATTTCTTACACGCTTGAGAGAGTGTGTCCGATTGAGTTTGTGATTGTACTTGCACCTTTGGTTGTAAATAATTGTAAGTGATATATGGTATTCCTGATTGAGGAAGGATATTGGTTTCTGTGTAGAATCTTTATATATGAGTTGTGTGTTATTCTTCTTCTTCTTCTTCTTCTTCTTCTTCTTCTTCTTCTTCTTCTTCTTCTGACAGTTATTAAAGGGCGTAAATTGATTGATGTTCTTTTATTATGTCGATGATTATTTTGATTAGTGATGGATATATAATTATTTACTTGTTCAGGAAAATTGAGAAGGCGCTGCCTCATGATCGTGGATGGAAAATGAATAATAAGAATGGAGAGAAGATAAATTCCGGATTTGGTTGAAAGAAAGAGGGTATGAGAAGACACAACACATCATGTATATATGGGAAATAACCACACTAGATACTTATTAAATTAGTCAGAGCTGAACTAGTTCTACTAGTTCGACGATAGTATAAACTGGTTTAGTAAACGAAGCTCATAGAGTGGTGCTGTAAGGGTATGAATTGTATAACTAATCAGTTATGAGATGGAACTTCTTTTAAATTATACACACTTTAGCTTCGATCCCCAGCAGCTGCAGACTGTAAAGTGATGGATAACTTTGGTCCTTGAATTAAATATCGAATTCAGATCGATCTAGCCTATGACGATTTCCCTATCGTAATTTACTCTAATAGAATACGAAGATTTTGTTTGTTGTAAACCCCCAGTAATATCTAGACAATGTTGCTGGTCGTTAAAAATAATGTCGCTGTAAGTGGTAAGTAACTAAGGGGCAGAAATGAATATCTTCAGAGAGTGCTTGCAATTCAATCGTCACCTTTGAGTTCTATCTAATGCTAGTTTATCAGAAGATATAGCTTACATAGTAGCTACCATTTCGCTTCATGTTTTTGAACTCTTATTTATGATTCCAGTCAATCAATAATAGGTCGAAGTCCTCAAGTTAAATGCACACACTTGTATACTTCGCTTACACAAAGGGAAGATGATTGCATATCTCGAGCATTATTACCGATATAGTTTTACTTTGAGAATATTCAGACACATACGACCATAGACTGAAGAGAATTGGGCATCCCGTCCGCTCTGCCATACACAAGCTTCAGATCGGTGGATTAGTAGTTGGGTGGGTGACCACCAGCGAATCCCCACTGTTGTATGTTTTTGCGTCATTTTTGCTCTTTCCGGTTGTTGTACGAAGGAGGGTGACGGTAGGGAACGATTGCAGGGAACATGTCTGACGAATACTGATATTTGGTGGGTAATTTGTGAGAAGCGGCTTGAATGCCGTTTCCTTTTGTTGAATGAGCGCTCAACTTTAATTCTATACAACCTGTCGAGGTCATCATAGGGTACATTTTATCACCTGCAAGTGATAATTTTTGGTCATTCACTGAGATTCCTAGTTACAAAGACTACGGTCCTCCTGTTATTCGTTACAAACTACTCTAGTAGTAAAGTTCGTGATTACATTGTTCAAGTCAAGCGGGAAAAGATTCAACGGACGTAAACCATCCATTTGGTTGACTGAAATTTGAACTTGTTTGGGACAATGAGAACAATTCTAACATAGCAATTCTATTAGTTACTTTTCCAGTTAAAAACGAACGAAGAAGTGAAGGCAAATCCACAGACTTGGATAGATACAGGCTAAGTTATGCGTGCACTCGGAAATGTAATTGTTTGTATCAAATTGGTTGATAAGTGTAAAGTACTTTAGTCTATCATGGTTGTAATCTTTTTAATCATTACTATCTATAGGAAGCTAGCACTCATATAAGAAAGCGCCTCGCTAGCCAAGACAGCGACCTCTTATGATCGCATGATCGATACCTCGACAGTGATAAATGAATGTTGACTTCCTCCATATTATCAACACCTCGCCTTCTGACCCCTACTGCGAATTCTGGTATCCATTACTGATCATCTGCAGATACGCCGACTTCCTCCACAAAATTCCGAGCACTCCAGTTGCCGTCCAGGACTTCTCTCGTGAGCTCATTTCCAGATCCAGCTTCAGCAGTAGATCGATCTCCAATCTTTGTTGACGGAGAGATAAGCTGAGAAATTTGACTTGGAGACATATTCGTGATGTCATTAGTTGTTATTATCATGTTTCCAGAAGCGACGCCCGAGACAGGCTGCGCTGCCCCCTCGGGAAAATTGGCTCTGAATCCAGTTTTTGTAACGAATGTGTATTTGGGACGGAATTCAACGTCGAATGTGCCCTTGTAATACAATGCCGTGATTAGATATTTCTTCCCTGGGGGAACTTGCATCGCTGCGGAGATATCGGTCGTCTTAGTAATCGAATAAGACGATGATTCACTTCTCTCCTCGCTATATGTATAATCTGTGCTGGCGTCGGCACCAATCCCAAAGACCTTACCTGAAACACTAACAGATATTCCCAAGCTTTCTCCCCACGTCTTGCTGGTGGTTACAGAGCTCGAGATGGAGACGGACTCGCCAATGTTGATACTAGCATCACGCGCCCCTTCTTTGTTGTCCTTAGTCACTCGCACCACCGACACGTCGCTGACCCCTCCTCTTGGCATCATCAAATAATTCATATCGACAAGGCAACTTTGAAGATCGTCTAACATGCCGAATGAGAATCGATCAAAGTCCCAGCCAAATCGCCCGATAACACCTACAATGAAACCACCGTGAACAGGTTCCCCGTATGATTCTGATACAGGTTCGCCCCCCGTGAATGACCTCCCTTTGTCTGTAACTATCCTGAAGCCCGCGGGTGCGTTATAACTATTATATTGAGTAATATTTGTTATTCGCTCCCCATATTCTATTGTGAATGAACTTAAGTTTCCCTCGTCTTTGCCAATCAATGGTGACTGTGCTCCACTAACATGGGTGATTCTAATACCCCTGAAAGGCTTGTAGAGGGATTTATTGGCCCAGACTTCAATTTTTGAGACCGGATCATGTGCTCGGACGTGTTGGAATGGCTCCCCTCCCATGCCACCGACTGGAGTATACCACCAGGCTGTTGGCGCCATCGAATTCAGTTGCTCGTTTTGATCTAATTAATGAGGCAGTAAAGGTGCAGGCTTCGAATTTTTGAAAAGGCGTTGAATTTCCTGAAGGAGGAATACTCCTCAGAGTCTCTCGAGTACTTATATAGCATAATTCGAGTCATGTAGATGAAGAGAGTGATACAAGTAATATCACATGCACATTATACCTGTGTCATGAAACTACATTGCATATTCAGAAAAAAAGCTAGCAGCATAAGTTCAAGAACGCTCATTTGCAAGTCTCACTCGAGATTGACAGATCCTACATGTCGACAACGCAGATTCTGCGTTGGCACTTTCTATACATTGTGATGAAGATCTTGTTGCCACCACTAATAGGTAAGTATCATCGTCATAAATATAAAAAGGGAGTTTTCAATGATTAATAAGTCTAATCTAATACTGTTACCTTGCGAATATTTCTGATTTCTTTGGGATTTCCTTGAAATCTGGGAATTTTTCAAAAGTCTTTCAATTTGATGAACGATGAGAGTCCATAAAATGTACACATCAGAGTATTAATTCCTAGTTCTTGTAATGTTGCTGTGTGGTATGATGATAAAGCCTATAGATGAGGCATGATATACTCGAGTCAGCTCTTGATGCGATTTCCCCTCCTTAGCCCAACTCGGCTAGCCCTCCCCACTTCTTCAGCTACCCCTCACCATTCACTCTTAAGTTGAGTACCCCACTTTCGGACCACCCCTCTTTTGGACCACCTAAAATCTTACCCCATTTTAAGCACTACCTCACAACTTCATCTTTAATAAATCAACAACCACATATTCAATTGATATAAGATTTTAATACATTATCAATTAAGCTATGACAAAGCCTTATACTGAAGATGATATCGCTGCAGCACTTTTTGCGATTGCAGGAGGCATGTCTATGCGTAAGGCTTGCTCAGAATATGGTATTCCCCGCACCACTTTACACAACCGTATAAATGGCCACCTTTCACATAAAAAAGGTGCACAAAACCTACAGAAGATAGCTCCTGTGCAGGAGAGAGCTCTAGCAAATTGGATTTTAGTACAGGAAGCCCTAGGAACTAGCCCTACCCATCGTCAAATACGAGAATTAGGAGAGTCCATTCTCAACCTCGAAGGAGGTGATTTATCTCTGGGCAAGCGATGGATACATAGTTTTTTGGAAAGAAACCCAGAGATTAAGACTAAAAGGCAATATAAAATCGATAATGCCCGTATCAATGGTGCAACTACCGAAATTATAAGCAAGTTCTTTGAAAAGTTGGATTTACCAGCAATTAAGCATATCAAGCCCGAAAACAGATGGAATATGGATGAAGCTGGTATAATGGAAGGCCAGGGTCTCAATGGTATGGTACTTGGGAGTTCAAAGCGACGTTTTATTCAGAAAAAGCAACCCGGTTCAAGAACGTGGACCTCTTTTATTGAGTGTATCTCAGCTACGGGAAGAGCACTTTTACCTTTGGTTATATTCAAAGGTAAAACACTTCAACAACAATGGTTTCCCATTAAACTTGATAACTATGAAGGGTGGGAGTTCACTGCTACAGATAATGGGTGGACTACGGATTCTACAGGTTTGGAATGGCTAAAAGAGGTGTTTATACCACAATCAGCACCAACTCGACCGAAAGAAGCAAGACTCCTTGTTTTGGATGGGCATGGAAGCCATGAAACCACTCAATTTATGCTTGAATGCTTCAAGAATAATATACACCTCTTATTTTTACCACCCCATACATCGCATGTACTACAACCTCTTGATTTATCAATATTTTCACCTCTGAAAAAAGAATATCGATACCACCTCAATACTCTCGATTCATTGACGGATTCTACTCCCATTGGCAAAAGAAACTTTCTTGCCTGCTATCAGAAAGCTAGATTAAAAGCTTTAACACTTCGAAATATCACTTCTGGGTGGAAGGCTTCAGGTTTATGGCCTCAAAACCGCGCTAAACCTCTTTTGTCCAGATTATTGCTCGAAAACAGTAATCAAGAGGTTGTATATCAAAATCCTGTTTCAGATGATGATCCCGAGCTTCAATGGAATATACATTCATCTTTTATTGCATGGAAAACCCCTCAAAAAGGAAGTGATATTCGAAAATATGCTGATATAATGGAGAAAGTTGATGAGACCGATATTCCAACTCGCCGGCTGCTTTTTCGAAAGATTCAAAAAGGATTTGATGCTAAGGACTATGAACTTGTACAGTCCAAGAAACGAATAAAGCAATTGGAGCAAAAATTAGAAGAGATTATACCTAAAAAAAGAAGGATGGTAAAAACTAGTCCAAATTCGAGGTTTGCAGGGATAGAAGCTATATATCAAGCTCAAATTGAAGCTGGTGATCGGGAAATTGAGATAAAAGACTCTGATAGTATTTATGAAACTGACACTACAGGGGATTGTATTGAAGTTGAATAGTGGTTGAGTTATTGAAGTTTAAAATTCATATATATATATATTTTTAGGTGGTCCAAAAGAGGGGTGGTCCGAAAGTGGGGTACTCAACTTAGCTCTCATTGCTGCGAAACACTAAATTCTTCAGCTCTAGAAGCTCTAACTCAGTTCACTAACGCTTGCATTGCCGTATCTTCTAATTAAATGCAGGAAGGAACGGGCCGCATTTTTAGTCGACCCTACCTGTCACTAACGAAAAATGTTTTAATCTCTCATGTGCGCAACAGAAATACATGGAGGGATTCATATCAAGGTCTTTTTCATCGTTCTAATTGGATATGATATCTTAGAGAGAGCAACGTACTGGGACCATTACTTTAGCTTTCGACGAGTAAGTTGACATGACTCAATGAAAGCACTCAAGTAGAAAGTTTAGATGATCAAAGTTCTAAAGGAACGCACACTTATGCAATGATACCACGCAAGAAGACCTCGAAATTAACAGGTTGAAGGTATGTATGAAAACATCAATATCGACTAAAGCATATATGGTGGTACTGGTGGTACCTTGAGAGTCGCCCACTTTAGAGGAAAGCACTGGCACACTACCGAACAGAGCCATTTTTATGGCCTACTAGCTCAATATATATCTATGATGGCAGTAAGTAATTGGCCCACACAGACGCATCTGTAGGTCGTATTTCATAGACTGATACAGGTATATGTCGTTAAAGTTCAAAAAGGACATAAGAGAGCTGTTTTTTTTGCAAGAATTTTTGGGTAACCATTAACAGGGAGATTGGGAAGTAGCTGAATGCTTAGTGGTATAGAAAGGGTGCGACTACATAGCTTGATGAGTTGCAACAGAATCTATCATCAAGCTGAGAAGATGGTGAAGCGTTATATCCGGGAGCTACAAGATACGACAAAATTTTGTTTCTGCGATTTTATATCCGATTCTTCGTTGGAGCTAACAATATAAAATCACTTGATTCTTGAGCTCCAGGGGAATATTCACTAGGATATGTATGTATGTATGTATGTATGTATGTATGTATGAAAGAAGATAGCTAGCGCTATATAGCAATGATTGGCCGGCAGTAAGGGTTTGTCGAAGTTCGTTTTTGTGATTTTATACATAATTCACCTTTAATCGAAAACAATGACAGTCAATATCGAAATTCTAATCAAAATGAAGTGCTTTGGCATTTAAATTCATAAACTAAGCGGAGTAAATTAAACTCGTCTAATACTACAATCTGGTCGTGATCGTCGTTAAAATATGGATATCTCTTTTTGCCTGAACATGAAAGAAACAATCCATAGCCGTAGCTATGGGTTCGCTAAATGCATAGCATCATTAATCATCATTAAAATGAATCAGGAAAATCGTCGAAGATAGAAAGAAAAACAAAGAGAAAGAAAACATAAAAACACATAGTCCAACCATCACCACTAAACCCAAAGGGTATCAATCATCTCATCACCACTCCCATACCACCCAGCCCATATCCCTTTCTATTCATTTCTTTAATCCATAATTCCGGGTTTTTTTTCTTTTTCTCTCAAATAACATTATTATCGGGCATACTACTCTGCAAACTAGCAGGAGTTCGGCTTCTATCACTTCTCCTATCCGTATCCACTCCACTAGCTGGACTATAAACCCTTCCCACTGGTCCCTTGCCCATTCTGGGTTTGGCAACCAAAACCTGAGCAGGACAAACCACGATTTCCTCATCGCCTTGTCCTAAATCATCACCCTTCTTCACCACAAGTGGAAAGAGTACAACTCTGACGACAGCCCTTTGTGCCTCGAGCTCCTCATTGGAAATGGTATCTCCGCTGCGTTCATTCATGAGTGCAGCGTTGAAGGAGACTTTGCTGGCGAGATCGCCATTGGCATCGTATTCAGGTTGAAGCGGTGGTAGCATCATGTATTCTGCGCGTTGAGTGCGCATTTCTATGGAGAGATCAACGGCAGCTTTTATAACACGTTTGAGTTGTTCCTCGATTTGACCTTCAAGGTGACTAGGCGGAGGTAAGATCTCTGTTAGGGTCTCGAAGACAGCATGCACCACAGCCAAAGTATCTTGTTCTTTCTGCCTGGCGAATGAATCTCGTTTGGATAACAAGGTCAAAGTTGTAGCACGCCATTGGTGAACTGCTGATGGTGGTCCAACTTCAGACAATACCTTCTCCAAGGATTTGAGCTTTTGTCTTTGTTCTCGATCCATGCCAAATAAGTAGCGCGTGAATATGAATTCCCACACCATTGTCATCGTCATTGACATGAAGACGTCTCGTCTCCTCACTCTATCTGCAAGATAACTATCCACATCTGAGCCATCTAAAATGGCATTATCAAGTCGATCAATGGTTTTATCGTTGTTGATTTCGCTCGTGAGTCTACAGGCTCTCATGTCAGAGAACTTTGAGAATCTAAGTACCCATTGCTGCACATGTTGGCAGAGTTGTTGACAAGCATTATCGAAATAGTCCTCATCTCGGATGATTAAGAATTGAGCGTCACCAGCTTTGGCAGTTAGAATTTCCCTCTGCATTGCTCGAATTTGTTCCTTGGCCACATCCAATTGAGATCGCAATGATGCAATTTCCTGGTCCCTTTCTTGTATAGCATTGTGTATGACGCCTTGTACTTCGCTTTGCAGGTTGTGATGTGCCTCGCGGGCCTGCTGGAGTTCGCGTGAAGTTTGTGCATGTTGTGATTCGAGTGTGCCATATCGTGCATTATGTTGTTGACCCAGTGTAACAGCCGCGCTAGAAAGACCCGCATTTACTTCAGTCAACCTTTTGACCTCATCTTGCATCGATGAGAGTGTTCGTTTAAGGAGATCGATTTGCGCATCCCTTTCTACCAAGGCCGCAGGTGCACCTTGGCTTGATCGGAGCATATGTTCAGCATGAGCTTTAGATTCGGCGAGCGCGCGATTTTCCGCAGTTAGTTGATCCAATTTTGATTCGAGTTCCAAGACTTGCATACTTTGGCGTCGTCGCATACTGTGAGGTCGAGTTGGGGATCGTGGTGAGCCCATGTGGCCTTCACCATAGCCATCCTGCATTTTTTATTAGTGGTGAAAAATTTTCAGCTTCAGATTTGTGCCAACTTACGTAGACATCGGCCATATCTTGCGCCCTGGCTCGGCCCTCATTTGCAGTCGGATTTGCAGTATTTGTTAAGGTTGACGATGTAGCGGTATTGACGGAGGCTGGATCAATTTCCTTAGCGAGATCAATGCTACTTTGTTGACGGAGCGATCTTGGATCCCCGCTAATTTTTCGGGCGCTACGACGAAGTGGCGGTGTAAACGAACGATTGGTCTTAGCGCTATCGGGCAATTGTGGCGCTTGAGGCGCATCTAATGGAATGGGTGTTCGCAATCGAGTAACACTGATATTTGAAGCGGATCTTTGACTTTTGTGACTTTGAGCACTTAAAGGTCGGCTTTCTTGACTTAACTTCCTTGCTGCAGCAAAGCCCGATCCTGCTGCTGCAAGAGCTGCACTTCCAATTAACGATGGAGAACTCTCAGATTTACTTCGCTGCTCACTTCTAGGAATTTTTGGAGTTTTAGCTAGTTCAAGGTCCCCATATTTGTTTTCCTTTGGTTTGCGGTGCTGGAGGTCAGGAATTTCAGAACGATGGACACGATGTCTTGTACGTTCTTTTTCTGGGGTCACTGGTTTGTTGATTGATTCTGCTCGAGGAGGCTCAGATAGCTTTTCCTTGGATTTTGTTTGAAATGCCTTAAGTCGTTGGGATCGGACAAAGTCTACATGATTCGCTTCTGCTAGTTCTCCACGACTCAAAGAAGTTTTGCGAGCAAGTTTGTGCTTTTCTTCATTAGGTGAACGCGCTCTTTGAATTGCCTGCGTTCTATGTAGATCTGTATGCCTTTCTTCTTTGTGTCTTTGAGATGGCAGATCATCAATTTCATGACCTTGACGTGCTAAGTCCTCCACAACTTTTGGTCGTTGCGACTGTTCGAGATCGACCGTCCCAGCATCTTCATCCACGGAAGGCCACGCCATGCTATCGATAGCTGCATCGGTTGAAGACACGGGAGCTCTAACACGCATAGAAGGTGAATTATCTCTCAAATGAATGCCACTATCACGAATGCCTTCCTGTTTGTCTGCGAAATTTCCTTGAGGAATTGGTGAATCGCCGATAAAAGCACTATCTCTCTTGTCTAGTTTGAGAGCATTCTCATCCTCTGATTCTTCTCGTAGCATTGTCAAGCCAGGTGTTCCAGGACGAGATGGAGGACGGGATCTAGATCTAGCTCGTTTAGCTCGTTCGGCTATCGGAGAGGAGATTGGTGAAGGACTGGTTCCTCTAGCTCGGGGCTCAACAATAGTATTCCGCAATGCTTCTTGGATTGGTGCCGGCAAAAGATCGAGGGTATCGTCAACTTCGATTGACTTCTTCCTTCTCTTCTCGATATCCCTTCTCGATGGTCTAGAGAGGTACTCTTCTGGCAGATCTCCTCTTGGTTCTCGTGCAGGTGGTGATCGTCTCGGGCTTGAAGAACCGCTCGAGGAATAGGTTTGGGCAACTAGTGCCATTTCTTGAGTTTTGTCGTCATTGGGATCAAAATCGCGAGGTGGCGTGGGTGTTGTACTTTCACGATCTTCCATTATCAAAGGTCTGGTAGGGATCTGCACCATTGATTCTTGAGGGACTTGAATCTGCTCCGACTCTGGTACGATTTGGCGTTCTACAATCGTAGGCTCGGCAGGAACTTGTGTCGTTGGTTTCTGATCAGTGTCCATCTGTTTTCGCTCTTGCACAATGCTGTTCTCATCTTCTGCATGCTCAATGGGAATTTGCATCGTTGGCTTCTGAATGGAGTTGGACTCCTCAGGCTCATGTAAGATAGAACGTTCCACCTTGTCTGACTCGGATGTTTCGGCGAATTCTTTTTGCTGCATTGGTTCTATCTGCTTCGGCTCTTGAGTAAGTCTTGCAATGTCAAGAACGGGACTAAGAGACCTAGGAGTTATATTCTCTTGAGCTTCTACAGCGGCAGATTTGTCAGATGTTTCAATCCTCGGATTCTGATTGTTCCCTATCTGCTCTGGTTCTTGCACGATCGTATCCTTTTCTCGAGATTCATCACTGTCATGACCGTCACTCTTCTTCTTTCTCGATCCAGCCTTCATCTCTTGAAACAAGTTTGATTGCTTGTTTCTCCACAATGCAAAATCATTAGATACGTCATCACTTGATGCTATCTTGCCCATGCCTAGTCCGCGCTCTTCCTTCCCAGGTAGCTTTTTCATCATGGGGCGGCTTTCTTCTCCCTCAACATCTTCAAGTTCTGCTTTCTTGCTCTTGCTAGCCGAAAGTGCTGCACTAATAATTGCTGCAGTAGCAGCTACTGCAGATGGCATCTCTTTGCGCTCCTTCTTTGGTTCAATTTTTGATAAATTTTCCCCCATGGACAGTTGGAAGTCTTTGATATCGGTTGGTTCTCTTTTCGTATTTTTCTTTCCTTTCTTGGCGGGTGGTCTGGAAAATTCGTTTGCTTCGGTTTCTCCGACCGTGCTGGCAATATGAGAATAGAATTCATCTCGTCCAATATCTTCAATGACTGGTACAGCCCTGATAACTTCTGCTTCGGGAACTTCACCTGCCCAAAAGGTTCGTTGACCATCTTTTGGCGTATCAAGATTTATTGTTGCTTGACGTTTTCTCTTGTCTTTTTTGAAAGGAATTTGTACTAATGCAGTAGAGAGATTGTTTGACTCATCGATAACCGGCTGAAGTGGAGATGGCGAGGGAGATGGAATCATATCTGGTTCCGCAATTGAGTTCGATATTGGAACGGTATTTCGTATTGGAATAGGGGAAGTCAGGAGATGGTCGCCAGGCCTGACATCTTGTATATCGGATACCGCGACGGTATTGGCCAAGGCTGGGACTTTTTGTTCTGGGTCGAGTTCTCTGTATGAAATTTCATTGCCCTTTTTATCGTTCTTATCGTGTGGCATGTCAAAAGGATCATGCTCGGAAACAATTTTATCAACCTGTGGAATCTGGAAAGATGTATGAGTATCAGGTACGTCCTCAATAGTTGGAAGTGGCTCTTGAAGCTTTCCAGAATTTGATGGAATATCCTCAGGAAGCTCAGTAGCAACATTGGGAACCTCGGGCTCCAATGGGGTAGACAAGGTAGATTTAAGTGTCTCCTTGTCCTTTATCGATCTCTTGCTAGAAATCGAACCCCATTCGTCCTCGGTTTGTTGTTGAACTTCCTTTGGCATCTCTCCAGTGGGGATGGCCTTAAATTCATCGAGTGTTATCTCTGTAGGTACTGGCTCCACAACATCCGGTACTCCTATTTGGGTGTCTTTGGGGATAAACTGTACCGGTGAAGAAAATCCAAACTCACGATCATTTATATCCTTGGAATTCTTGGTCAAGACCTCAGTGACATCATCATCTGCTGGTCTGTGCTCTTCCTGTGGGTGCTCCCCATTTAGCATCTCTCGTGGTAAATCAATTTTTGATAGCTCATCGACTGGATTTGATTTGTCCTCATCCAGTGTAATCTCTTCATAATTAGGAAACGCATCATCGTTTTGTTGTACAGTCTCAGGCATAGGGGCTGGAATGAATTCTTTTTCGTGAAGCAGCTTGATAACTTCCGGGATGAACTGTTCTACGGGCTGTTGAGTAAGTTCTTCAAACTCGGGCTCAACAGCCTCAACGGGCTCTCGTGAGGCCCGAGGGGTAAAGTCCATCGGAGTATCGTCTATGGAGAAAGATTCAACAGCATCCAAGAACATTTCTTCATCGGTCTCGGTTAGATTCCCGTTTGCTAGATCTTTTACATCGTCTCCCATGGATGAAACATCTGTGATATCAAGCGGCGTACTTGTGATTTCTGGGGTTTGAGATGTGGTATCAGATTGCTCTTGAATTGATGGCAAAACAACATCATCCTTCTCTCCCACCTCTTTTTGCTCCTCAATAGACCAGGCCCATTCATCTCTTTGTGTTGGTCTAGTCTCAGCAGGGAAACTTTCGGCAAGAGGCTGATCATTTGCAGGGCCCTCAAGTGTTGAATTGAACAATGCCGTCTCAAGGGCGGGATTGATAGTTTGTTCAATGGCGGTTGGTTCTGCATCAATAGGCTCGATGATAGAATCAGATGGTGTTGACTCGGAGACGATTTCTAACGCTTGATTTTCTGGCACTTGAGAAGTAGAAGTAAAGTTGCTGGGATCTCCGGAGGTTTCCGAAAAGTCCAAGTTATGTTCTCGTTCCTCATTGTCTTTTCCAGATTCATTGGGCACAACAGGTTCGAGGTCCGGAATTGACACATTCGATTCTAACTTCGTTGGCTCAATCGATGATTCTTGCGGAACTGGCATATCTTCCATGGGTCTTGACTCGAAAATAGGATCTTCGATGTTGACCTCTAAAGGCTGACGAATTGATTGCTCGATTGGTGATTCTTGTGAAACAATAGATTCTTGCCCAGAGGTTTTGGAATTGGTATCCTGTTCTTGAGGGATGAGCGCCTTTCCAGTTATGTCCGGGTCGGTGGCATCTTGTGGAAAGGACAATTCCTTCTCTCCAGTTTCTTCTTCAAATGGCAATTCTGATGAATCGCTCGGGAATGGATGATCTCGTGACTCAATTATAGGCTCCTGTCGAAAAAGGATTTCTGGTTCAAATGATTCCTGTTCAATCGGTGATTCTGGCAAGGCAATTTGCTCTGGCTCGACAGTCTTTTCTTGAAACAGCAATTTTGATGAATCGCTTTGGATTGGATAATCGTGTGACTCAATTACAGGCTCTTGTCGAAAAAGGATTTCTGGTTCAAATGATTTCTGTTCAATCGGTGATTCTGGCAAAGCAATTTGTTCTGGCTCGACAGTCTTTTGTCCAAGAGGCAATTCTGAATGGTCAACCAATTCGAGAATTGAGCTTTTCGGTTCGACATGGTGCTCTTGTGAAAGACTTGGTTCTTCAACGATATGATTTTCAGAATCGAGCTCCTCTTGAGATGGAGTTCCTAGTTCGGATACTTCCCGCTCGATTGGTGATTCCGGCAAAGAAATTTGTGCAGGCTCAACTATCTTTTGCTCCGGGGGCGATACTTGTGGAATGACCAGCTTAATATCCGAACTTTGAGAATCACTTGCACGATCTTGAGCAACAGGTGCTTCTTCGATGACCTCTGGCTCAGTTAGAGGCTCCTGTGGAAAAGAAAAGTCTGGCTCAAATGATGTTTGCTCAATTGGTGATTCTGGCAAAGCAATTTGTTCTGGTTCAGGAATATTGAGCTCGACGACCGGTTTCTTTACAACAATTTGCTCTTCCTCTGGTAATGGCTCAACGACCGAGTCTTGTACAAGACTGGGTTCGAGATTGGAGATTTTTGGCACAGCTTCTAGCTCTTGATGAGAAATTCGCTCCGAACTGATTCGTGGTTCAATTGTTGATTCTTGCGGTATAAAGCTTTCTTCGTCGCTGGCCTCTGGCTCGAGAAATCGTTCATGTGATTGAGGTGCCTCCTCATTATTAATGCTTGAGTTGATCATTGAATTTTGCGGTAGGAAAGTTTCCTCGTTTACACTTTCCGGCTCAATGATTTGATGTGGTAATAAAGATGGCTCCTCGGTGCTTTTTGATTCATTTGACGATTCTTGATGTACAACTGATTCCTGTGGTGTAAGATCATCTTCCTTGAAATTTTCAGACTCGACAATTGGTCCACGTGTCGGTGACTCAGATGCAATTGACTCGATTATTGGGTCCATAGATACATGGGGATCTTTCTCTGTTTGTTCCTGCACAAGGGCATGTTCTTGAAGTGCTATTGGTTGCTGAGCAGTCTCTCTGGCAGTCTCCCCAGGTTCTATGCCATGAAGTTCCTCTTCTGGAGCTTGATTGATTGGCTGGGAAAGTTCATTCATTTCTGGCGTGCTGTCTGTAGGAAGCTCAAGTGTTGGATTTGAGTCGAGGAATTTGCGCTTTTCGTTGTCCCCTTTAAATTCTTCGACTGGGGCACCCGAAGAGTTTGTTTCTGGCAAGTCCGCGATATCTTTAGACACAGATTCAAGGTCCTGTTGTTCAAGAGGGGCATCCAAACCAGACTCGGGAGTGTCATCTTTCTTAACCTCAACATCGTTCAGAGTGGGAATCGATATATTTTCGTTGGCTGTTTGCACGCTCCCTGGAATTGGTTCGATGGAGTTCGGAAAGGTTTCTTGGTTTGTCACATCGATGTCCGGTTGAGTTGGTAAAAGTTCCGATGAATTGTGAGGACTAATATCTTCAGCGTCTAGAACAGGCACTTCAGACTCTTGCTGCTTCTTGTCTTTCTTGGCTGGAACTTCAGCGGGTGGCTCGACAAGTTTGTCTTGAGAAACGTGTTCAATCTCATCTAAGATGCTTGGAGCTGTGATGTCCCCCATCGACTCGATGCCGTTCTGTTCAGTCTCTGGATTTATCATTCTTGAAACAATCTCGTCTTCCCGTGGTTTGCTAAACATCAATTCTTCTAAAGGTCCAGAAATTGGAGGGTCCGAAACAACTAGTCGTGCTTCTTCCGGCGTTGGCTCGATAGCTTTTGTTTCGCTTTCGAGGAGTGGATCTGACGAAAGAGACTCTTTCTCCACACCATTTGAAACCGATTCAAGTGCTTCCGCAAGTTCATAACCTTGATGCTCGATGTCCTCCGGCAGTGGGATAGATGCTGCATGCTCAGAATAATCTAAGTTTTCAAGACTTTTGGGTTCCTCGATCTCTGGATGGACAATGGTTTCCTCAAGAATTGGGACTGATGGATTAAGGTCAAGAGATGGCTGTAGATTCTCGAAGTTTGTGGGTTCGTCAAGTTCGATGGCCTCATTGACATTATCATCCGGAAGCGGTACAGCAGCAGGTTCTAAGAAATCACGACTTTCTGGCTCGATGGTCTCAACTAGTCTTTCGAACGGCTGCTCCAAGGCCTCACGATTAATTGATTCCGTAGCATCAAAAGGCTTCTCTAAGATTTGGTCCTCGACAAGAAGAGTTTGTTCAGGCTCTTTGGTGACTTCGATTGGCACCTCAGGCTCTGACTGGGACTTGTTCTTACTCTTCTTATTTTTCTTGCTTTTCTTGGACTTCTTAGTTTCGGGTGAGGTCGGCACATCTCGGACATCCGTTTTCTCAAGATCAATTTCGCTTGGTGGTTGAACTGTTTCAACTTTTGCTGCAGGTTCAGTGGATAAGAGACTCTCTCCATCAGCATGGCTTGGCTCGAAAGCTTCCAGAACTCCCGACTCCTCCTGTGAAACAACTTGATTTGGTAAAGACTCGTCGGTACCCTTGCTACTTTCCTCGAGAAGTTGCTCTCGTGGTGAGAAAGACTTATCGAAATTATGATTTGGCTCAGTAACTTCAATCTCTCTTGAATCTTCCTCTGAGGCAGCGTGACTTGGCAAAGGAAGCTCATCAACAATGCCTGGCTTATCAACTTCAATAGTATTGTCCAACTCTTCAGAAGGCGGTTCAACTGACAATTCAGACTCTTGAAGACTTGTATCTGGATCGACATACTCGACAGATGCCATGATATCATCTTGGATCGATTCATTTGGCAAAGAAGATTCATCAACCAAGCTTGGTTCAGAGATATCGACATTCTTCGTGACTTTTTCGAGAGTGTATTCATTTGGTGAAACCCCATTACCAATCGTGCTTGGTTCAGTAGCAAGGTCAAATGGTGCTTGTGATACATTACTATCATCCTGAATAACCTCAAGAGGTATCTTTGAGGGCTCGTTTGATCTTTCAAGAATTGCTTGCTCTGGAGTGTCCTCCGACAGGGGTTCTGGCACGAAAATGCTCTCTTGGTCAATTGCGCGAGGAGACTCTGAAGATTTGCTGGGGCTCTCAACATTTTGTTCAGGGATATGCTCAGACTGTGGCGGTGAAGTATGAGGATCATTCTGAATAGCCTCACGATCAACTTCCTCGGACTCCCTAGGGTTTTCGATAATTGGTTCAGGGGCATCTCTAATTGACACTTCGGGAGCTTGAATCTCTTCCAAGGTAGGTTCGTGTTGAATTTCAGAGGGCTCGCTACTGCTTTCAACAAATGGCTCGTTAAGTTCCGGCACTTGAAGCTTAGGTTCCTTCTCAACAACATCATCCCTTGATATATCCGATCCTTGATTGGCTGATTCCCTAGCTCTAAATGCTTTGGAGGCCTCTTCGGATATGAACGATTGTAAGCTGTGACGCTTCTTGCCCTTTTGTCTTTTCGATGTTTGGTCGTCCTGTAAATCCTCGGTCGATTTCATGACTGATGGCTCCGTGATTTGTTCAGCAATTTCTTCCTTGGGCTCAATGGGTAAAGTTTCTTCCTCGATGATCGTACTTGGCACTGGTTCAAAATCTTCGCTCGCGAACTTCTTGCCCTTTTTCGAATTTGTCTTGAAGTTTTCGTCTGCCAGAGCCCATTCCTCAAGTTCCGCAGTAGGCGACGGTGCTTTGACAGGTTCAGTCTCGGTGGCCTTTAGCATGGCAGACTCAGACACAATGCGTGGTGTAGACATAAAAGATTCAGATGAAGCGCGTGCTGTAGATGGTCTTGGAGGGAGTCCTTGCTCAGCGGCGGCAATTGCAGCCCTGTCCTTCTTTTTGCCCCATCCCAAAGCTTGAACCATTTCCAAAACACCCTTTTTTCTTCCTGTCAAAGGACCCATAAGGCCAGAAAGTCCTGCTGTCATTGGTGCATCGTTGAGAGCTGGCTCTTTCGCGGGGATCGTAATGATTTGTTCCACGGGCATATCGTTTGGCTGTTCAATTGGCATTTCAATATTGGACGATTCGCCAGTAGTTTTGGTGTCATCGGCAACGGTATCATCTTCAACCAAATCCTGTACTTGCTTGCCACGCTTGTTTTTATCTTTCTCGGACTTCTTGGGAGGTGCAGAAAATTCGATTCCACGGTCTACAGTAGAAGGCTCCAGGGGTGTGTTTGGAAGATCTTGCCTAACATCAGCAGATTCTTCTCCTTGTGTCTTCTCTTCCTCATTGTTGACTTGATCCAAATTATTGGGAATAGAGACTTCCTCGATGGGTGTTAACTCATTCACATTGTCTTGGCTCTTATCAAGAGTAACGGACTCCGGTTCAGGGTCGACGGCAATAGAAGATTCATTGAGACTTTGCGGATGCTCCAGCTCTAGTTGCTCTGGGAAGGTATCCACAGGCATCTTTTCTTCCTCATTGTTGACTTGATCCGTATTCTCGGGAACAGAAAATTCCTCGATGGGTGTTGGTTCAACCACATTATCTTGGCTCTTATCAAGAGTAGCGGATTCTGGTTCAGGGTCGACGGTAATAGAAGATTCATCAAAAATTTGTGAGTGCTCGGGCTCGAGTTGCTCTGGGGAGGTATCTACAGACATCTTTTCTTCCAACGTGCCGGGTATCATGATGTCTTCGGAAGGATTAGATGCAAGCGAACTATCGCGTTTCTTCTGTTTCTTGAGCTCCTCGCTTTCGGTCTTTACCTCAGGTTCTAGTGTTAGAATTGTCGGATCAATAGGTGCCTTTTCGGTCGTTGCTGGCTCTGGAAAGTCCTGGTCGATATGCACATTTTCGATAGTCTCTGGCTCTTGCACAGGCGTTGAGGTCTCTTCCAAAGAAGTCTGTTCCTTGACAACGTCCTCGACAGGAACAATGTCCTCGGGCATTTGTGGCTTCTTGTCAGCTTGCTCAGTCTCCTCTGATTCTTCAAGTACAGGCTTGATAGTCGGCTCCTCGATAATCTCTGTCTGAGATGTAGGGACATTTGTTGGCTCGTTCAAATCCTGAATATCATTGTCTGAGGAGGCGGTATCAGAAGGAACCAAATGGTCTTGATCTTGATTGGCATGCTTTTCACTTTTCTCGTCCTTGGCACTACCAGATTCGAGTTCCTCCTTCAGATCCTTAGGAAGCGCTTGTTGATCGTCTTGATGCCCAGCTTCAAATCCAACCGGAGTTTCAGTCTCATTGGAAATTGGTTTCTCTTCTCTTTCTTGAATCTCAATTGTAGGAACTTGATCACGTTCTTCTTGTGGCGTATGATTCTCTTCAATGCTCTCTTCGATCTCTGCAGGTAGTTGGCGAGGGAGAGATGATCCGTCTTCTTGAGCATTGACCGAGAGTCCATTGGATTCAGTAACGTCCCTTTCAAGCCCCTTAGAAACATCCTCAATCACAATTTCTTGTGGTTTCGATTCCTCTGGTAATGCGTTTGCAAGGCTAAGTTGATCATCTTCATGTCCAGTACTAAGGCTATCAAGTCCATTCTTATCTTGAGAAATATCATCGGATTTCAATTGTTCGAAACTAGGCATAGTATCTTCGGCAGCAATGATTGGTAGTATTGTTTCTGCAGCTGGAAAGTAGTCCTTTTCATTCGAGGTAGAGGTTTCTTTTGCACCTGCGGTCCATGGCGTAGCGGGAGTGATTGGCCAACCACCAGGTCCAACCATTGGTGTTGGCTTCTCTGTTACGCTCTCTGAATTAGGACCAGGGATTAGCGGCTCCATGGTTTCCTCTATGTCTGCAGTCTTACCATTTTTATCCTCATTTCTATCCTCCATGGAAGAAGAGGCGGTAGCGTGAGTAGTATCATCGAGGACCGGTGTCTCTTCAAAAGCAAGAGTTTCTGGTAGTTCCTTTTCTTGCGGTTCAGGTACTTGCTCCTGCTCCTGAATGGCGTCAATTGAGTCCTGCTCGACATTGGCAATTTGTTCCTTCTCTGTCTTTTTCTTGTCCTTCCTGTTATTCTTGGAGTTTGGAGTTGAGAACTCTTCAATTGGCTCAACATTGACAGGCTTAGTTGGTTCTTGAATAGTTTCTTGAATGGTTTCTTGAGACAAATCTAGAGAATTTCTCGTGCCATCCTCAGATTGGGAAACCTTAGACTCATCGAGCTCGGGTTGTACCACAGCTTGTTCCGGTTGTGGATCAAGAGGAATTGGCTTAGATTTTTTTGACTTCTTCTTATCTCTCTTCGATTTAGGGCTAGAAAACTCGGAAACTATGGGCGTGATATCACCAGAATTTTCAGACAGTACAGAATCATCGAATGCCTGTGTCTCAGAGTTGGCTAGAGGAGAAGATGGCTCCGAAATCTCGCGAGAAAGCTCTGGCGATACCTCGAGTGATCGTTCCCGCATTGGAACTTCAATCATGGATTCAACAACTGGCTCGGATATAAGTCCTTCCAGTTTAGGAGTGTCAGCTTTTGCCTTCTTCTTGTCCTTCTTCCTGTCCTTCTTTGACTTGGGAACAGAAAGTTCCTCGATCGGGTTGATCTCAGCTGAAGGCAAAGTTTCTTCCGTTTGACTAGATTCCGGCACTTGCTCTTGCAGTTCCTCAACTGATTTATAAATTGAAGGGTCATCATCCATAGGTTTGAAAGGCTCTACGCTATCCACATTTTTTGTCTTCAATTCGGGCTCCAAGGATAAACCATTTGTGTCTGCCTTCTCGTGTGCTTTCTCTTCTTCGGAGTTCTGGGTAGGATATTCAACGGGTTGAACCTCGGAGGTAGCTGCTTGTTCGATAAGATCTCTAACCGGTCCAGTCACGTCATGTGGTTCACTTGAAGCATAGTCGGATTTTGGTCCTTGGGTATCCTCTTGACTGGGAATTTCGCTTTGGAGTTCCAGTTCCGGCTCCTGAGATAATAAAGCTGTTTCATTCTTACCCAGGCTGTTCTTGGACTTTGGAGTAGAGAAGTTATCTACGGACTCGACATTTTCGGCCTCAATTGGAGTGGAAGGTTCTTGCATGGGCTCCGGAGTATTCTCGGCTTGATCATGAATGTCATCTGATTCAAGCGTCAAACCTTTGCCCTCATTTTTCTTGAAATCTGACAAAGGAAATTCTTTGGTCGGCTCGACCTCCTCTTCAATACTCATGGTTTGGTTGCTCGAAGTTCCACTTAAGGTTTGCAATATCTCCTCCCGTTCGGAGGGTGTGTCATGTGACTCAGATGGATATTCTAAATGGTCGTTTCCACTCTTGTTCTGGATCTCTTGGGAAGATCTTGGTTCCTGCTCATTGCTTGTATCATGAGATACAATAGCAAGGCCGGCTGCAGTTGCAATTCCTGCGGCTCCAATGGCTTTAGCTATTGATTCAGATGAAGATTGTTTATGAAATGCATCAGAAGATAAAGTTTGCTTTTCTTCCACTGAGGGGAAAGAATCTTGAAGAAACTCCACTGATGGCGCTAAGTCCCTTTTAAAAGTAATCGCAGTCGGTGTGGATTCTCCGGAGGCGTGATCATCGGAGGGGAGGTTGGTTGAAAGTGGGTCTAGTGAAGGGCGGTGAAGGTCCAATTTTTCCAAAAAGCCCGATTCGGGTAGATCCGCCACGTCAAGCTCTGAATTGGTTCGGGACGGCGGTAAATGTGGGAGCGGGTCAATTAACTCTTCTGGTACGAACGACCCACGTCTGTTAGTCTCTAATAGATACAGGGGCTTGAATTCCTTGGTATTATCCCACGACATAGGTCTTGATCTAGATCTTGGAATTGTGGTTGACTCTGCAATTGGAGAGGGATGGAAAGTATGAAAGGGCGTATTACCAGTTGATCTCGTTATAACAGGTGACGCCGAATTGGGTCGGTTTCCCATGACGAATTTTAATGGCACTGCACTTTGGCTTGGAGATTTTACAGGAGTCTCCTGCAAACTCTTACGATTTCGCGGAGTCTTCTCCCTTGGCGTACTTACAGTCCGTTTTTCAGATTCAGGTGTTGTAGGTCGACTTTCTGGGAGTTTGGGCAGGTCATCAATTGGTTCACAATTAGGTGAAACTGAACCACTTGGCGGCAATGGTAAAAGATCTCCATATTGAGGGTCAATTGAGGGTCTGATTTGTCGTTCGATAATCTCTGGGTCCAATATATCTTCCTCTCTTTCCTGCTTTCCCATCTCCCCCGTACTTCCCTCGCTATCATTATTATTAGCGGCATGTTGCTGTTGGTGCTGAGCAGAAATTGCAATTGCACCAGCAGCAAGGCCGGCACCCGCGCCAAGGATGCCGGCATTATCTAAAAAAGAACTCTTCTTCGAATCTGAACTTTTACTCCTCTTCCTCTCTCCATCATTCCTAGAATCTTGCACACCATCCTCACCGCGTGTTTTGTGGCCATTAGTTTCACTTGAAACCAATTGGGAATCACTGAAAGATTGACCCTCAGTTATCCCATCCGATGTTGAACTCCGTTTTTTCTTTTTCTTCTTGACGTCGTCAGGATCATCACGACTTCCCTTCGTTAGTTCCTCCTTCGCTGCTTCTGCTTTTGCACCGCTAAAGAACCCAAACAATCCACCACTCTTCTTCGGCGTTGCTTCCTTTGCCTTCTTCTTTGAATCTTCGTTATCATCACGAGTAGGGTCCGAAGCGATTGATCGTGTAGCATCATCGTTTTCTTTGGTGCTACTGCGATCTTTTCGCTTTTTTTGCGGCGAATCTTCTTCATCCACCTTTGAGCTACTACCAGCTGATAAGATTGAACGGGATGAAGCCCACAGTGGATCATCACCATCTCGGCGTGATGGTCGGTCTGGCTCTCTTGACAGCTCCATATCTTCATAGTTATCAGCGGCTGGTAATGAGATTTGTGAAGGATCAGGAGAATCATAACGTTCGCTCTTGCTTCCCAATTTCTCCTTTGACTTTCTTCTCAATGATCTGCCAGATTCGGAGTCACCCTCTGCAGGGGGAGGTGAGTTAGAAGGTGAGTCAAATCTAACACTGTCGCGCTTCGACTTTCTGGGTATTTTTGATTCGTCGCCATTTTTGATATCATCCATAGAGAATGTTCTGCGACTTTCACGCAAAGGAGAGTCAACTTTCCCATCGTAAGTTGATGAGCGCTTGCTAGGTTTCCTTTTTGGCTTTGAATCAAGGTCGATATCCTCATACGTAGATGATCGAGATGACTTTTTTGATTTCTTGGGAGTGTCAACAAGGTCAACGTAACTTTCCGGTTCATCGACTAATTCGCGGTTTGGCAGAAGATCGACAAATGAAGATTCTTCCCTCAAAAGTGACTGTGTTCTTGTTTCCTCCTTGTCACGTCTCTTTTGTTCCTTTCTACTCTGCCTAGATGAATCAAAATAGCTTTCGGGTTCTTCAACAATAACATCAATGATTGGCGATGATAAATCACCACCACTTCTTCTTCGTTCTTTGTCAAGCTTTCTCTGTTCTTTCCTGCTAAGATTGGGTGATTCCTCGTTGGAAGGCGATACACTTGACCAGTCTTTTGGAGTTTCTGGCACCTCGCCCATGACAAAGCCACGATTTGAAGAGCTTTCACCAGGGACGCTTGAAAGGTCGTCGATGGATTCTGCCCATGGCGTTTTGTATTCATTAGAACCAGGTGGAGAATCACGTTTTCGAAACGCGAGGTTATCAATCACGAGATCAGGATTGAAGCCAGTATCTTCCAAACCAGCTGCCACTGTTGCAGTGAAATCTAAGTCGTCGTCGAAAGCGCCAGGCATATGTGGAGTCTGTGACGGAACAGGCTTGGGGCCGACGCTTGGTGGGCTATCTCTTCTCGGATGCTGAGATAAACTTTCCCTCCTGTTATTTTGAGGTGGACTTTGACTTCTCATTTCTCCGTATGGACTCTCGGGCTCTACAGTCACGCCTCGGTAGATACTGTCTCTTTCGATGTCTCGAAATGAATCTCCGTATGGACTCTCAGGCTCTACAGCCACGCCTCGATACAGGCTGTCTCTTCCCATATCTTGAGGTAGACTATCTCGCCTCGGTTCTCCGTATGGACTCTCAGGCTCTACCACTACGCCTCTGTACTCATAAGGCCTTTCATTGCGCTCCTGTTCCCTTGCTTTCAAGATTCTAGCAAGCTCACTGACTTCGGCACGCTTAGGAGATTCGGGTCGCTCACTTTCCCTAGCTTTCAAGATCCTGGCGAGTTCACTTACCTCGGCTCGCTCGGGTTTCTTAGGGGATTCAGGTCGCTCCCTTTCCCTTTCTTTCAAGATTCTAGCAAGTTCGGTAATCTCAGCTCGCTTGGGAGATTCAGGTCGCTCACTTTCCCTGGCTTTCAAGATCCTAGCGAGTTCACTTACCTCGGCTCGCTCGGGTTTCTTAGGGGATTCAGGTCGCTCAAGTCTTTTAGGAGGTTCACTCGAGCCTGCTACTGCAGCACCCATGCCTGCACCAATGATACCTGCTGCCATTGCGGCCCATCCGCCCGGAGATTTTGGTTCAGTCTGTGACTCCAATCTTGGTTCCTGATATCTTGGCTTCTCGGGGGTTTCTGGGGATGATTCAGAAGTGTACTCGTCCTTTTGTTCGGTTGGACTTTCTACTTCGAAGTGTTTTGTCTCGTTTGGACCCCAGGTAACAGCTTTTGAGACCGTTGATTGAGTGGGAGATGGAACGGGAACATCAGATGACCGAATAAGGTCTCCTCTTGGGCCAATAATGATGGGAGGAATATCTTTTCTATCACGCTTTGGGCGATTTTGATCATGCGACTCATCTTTTGATTGGTGTGATGGAGTCTCTTCGCGGATCTGTGCGGTTTCGCTAGGCTTGTCTTGTGATCGATATGATGAAGTTTGTTCACGGTCCTCAATTGTATCTCTGGGCTGGGTTGGTTCGTCTTGCGATCGTATAGTAGCTTGTTCCCGCTCTTCAATTTGATCCTCAGTTTTAGAATGACGTTCAGGTTCAGGTTCAGGTTTAGGTTCAGAACGGCTTCTTTCATCTGGGCGATTATCCGATCGATTAGAATTATCCTTTTTCACATTTCCATTCTTAGCCATAGAAGAAAACTGTTTCTCGGGTGATGGTGTTGAAGTAGGAGTGGGCCGGATCAAGTTCAAGAGAGGTCGAGGCAGTCTAGCATCCGCATCTTTTGTCATGAATGGACCCTTCAAATCAGCTTGGTCAACCTTGTATCGCCTGCTTGGAATGCTGTAGACTTTTAGATCTCTAGGCGTCATGATATAATCAAGCTTGAAATCAGCATTTGGTGCATCATAGGGACCTTTCTTGCGTTCATGCATGCCGGGAGGAGTGACAATGCGTGTTGGTTCTTCTTCTTCTGACTCTTCCTCGTATTTGTTCATCACTGAGCGCTCAGGTGATGGAGTGCGAGAACGGCGGACTTCTGCTGCAACTTTCCTAGCCATGACAATTTCACGATAAGCTCGATCCGCCTCTGCCATAACTTCATCGTGAGATTTTTCCGGACCATTGGCGGAATCACTGTCTTTTGAAAGATCCTCCGAGTCAGTTCTTCTCTCTCCTCGTCGTTTCGATGATCTTGATTCTCGGCGAGTTTCCCGAGCCAAAGCAGCAGCGGCGGCGGCAATGGCTGCTGCCTCAATAGGAGCTGTAGAATGTTCAGTCTCATCATAAATCATTTCCGCATCATGAAGAGTTCTGGAATGTTCTTTGTATTGTTGTTCCTTATCATCTTTGTCGGAAACTTCGGTGCGTGGTTCGGAGCGGGAGATGGAAGATGGTTCATTAAATGATGAATTTTGATTTCGATTGAATTCTGGTTCGCGTTCGACAGTAACAACGGTAGGTGTAGATTGGTCTTTAGCTTGACGGCTAGAGCTTTCCTGGCGAGTAGGCGAGTCTGCAACCTGATATTGGAATGGATCCGAGGATGTGCGAGCCATTGCCGATATTTCTGAGAGTACGTGGGCTCGTCGCTCTTCATAGTTGTCTTCAATGCGATCAGGTGCACGTCGTTCTTCGCGTCTCTCTCGTCGTCTCCTCTCTCGCTCCTCTGCAGCAGCATCAGGATCATCACGACTCTTTTCTCGATTCTTATCACGATCAGAATTAGAAGTTGAGCTTCTAGAATCATCTTTTCTTCGCTCCTCGCGACGCTTCTCTCGTTTTTCATCCCACGTAAGGTTACTATCAGCGATGGAAGATTGATCATAATCACGACGGCGCTCCTTTCGGTCTTCATCACGAGGTCTAGAGACGCTGCTATCGGCAAGTGAGTATTGATCCTCTTCGTAGCGTCGTTCCTTTCGGTCGCTATCTCGTCGAGTAACGGCGCTTTCACTATAGCTCCGGTTGTCTCTTCTGTCATCATCGCGATAGTTATCCTTTTCATCTCGACGACCAGATGCAATTGCAGCTCCAACAGCGGCTCCAGCTACGCCAGCTAAGGCCGCGCCAGCTAAGGATTTAGATCTGCCAGTGGAGCTTTTCAAGATTCCGCCAGACTCTGAACGAACGTAGTTGGGCTCGTGATAAACACTCTGAGAAACGGGAGTGATGGGTTGAGGTTGCTGAATTGGAACTGGTGCTGGTCTTGAGGCATTGTATTCCGACGAAGATGCTCGCGCCACATCAAATCGAGAGGGATCATTGGTGGGGACTGGGAAGACTTCTTGAAGAGGGGTCTGCGGACCACTTGCAACACTGTGGGTCCTGCTCACCCTTACCCTTTCGTGTACATACAAAGTATCCACCTGTCTCTCTGGATGGCTGTAAGGAATGTAATTGTGTTGACCAAAATCACTACCCGACTCCCATTGCACGTCTTCGAAACCAACAGCTCTATCTGATAAATAACCATTGAGGGAATTCTCTGGCCCAAGGAGTCTTGGATCGACCACATTACTCTTTCGACTCTTTAGGCTATGGGTTCTCTTGCGCCCGAAGAAGTTGGATTGACTTTTCTTGCCAGGATGACTACCACCTCCGAACGCCAAACCGGTATCAACACTTGAATCCGACTCGTCATCAGAGGCTGATTCCCATCCTTCATCATCATTAGGGTCGGTCTCGTACGGAGTAGCCTTAGAAGGGGGGAGGCCGCGCTCATCCCTTCGACTAGAAGTAGCGGTTTCAGGAACACCGCGTCCGTTCTTACCGTTCTTGGCGTCTTTTTTGCTATGATCGAGTGCGAGTTTAGCAAGTCCAGCGAGTCCAGCACCCACAGCCAAAATGTCAGCATCGGTAGTTGGTCTTCTCGAGCTTTTAGGTCTGTCGTTCGTGGCAGGTCGGGTATCTCTCAAGCTTTCCTTGCTAGACTTGTATCCTATGGTTTCCCACTGCCTGTCTCTTCCATCCCTGGCTCTCACACTCCTCTTCCTTCTGTATCTTAGAAATCCGGTCCCAAAAGCTAAATCTTCATTCAAAGAGGAGCTTGATGAGGAATTGTGTTTCGTCAATTTCTTAGCTTTCTTCTTCTCCTTTTTCTTTTTAGAATCAGACTTTTCGGATGGTGTCGTAAAGAAAGACCTGAAACTAAACCCTTTGGTAGGAAAATGGCGAGAGATATCGAGGTACGAAGAAGTAGATGATCCTGATGTACTCAAATATTCCGTGGTTTGCGGCCCGCGTTCCATTCCTGAAGGTTGGCGCATTCCACGTTCTCGTTCTGATTTCTCGCGCTCCATCATTTGTCGTTCATGTTCTCGTGCCCGTTCTGGATCATAATATTCTGCTACCGTAATTGTATTTTCTTTATCATATGGTCCTGTTCGTGATGGGTCCATTGACATGGTAGTTGCAGTCGTATCATAATGAGCAGTACGTGGCGTATCGGGATGCGCGATAGAGCTTTCCATACCCGGATCGAATCGACCAGTTCGCGGTGTGTCAACAGACATAGTGCTCTCAGCAATATCATACCTTCCTGGCCTAGGAGCGCGACCTTCGGGATAATTTTCTCCGCCATTAAATCGCCCGGGTTGTGGTGTGCCACCATTATAAGAGCTTTCTCCGCCACGATAGCCTGCAGCTCCTGGTGTAACTGCTGGACGTCCCCCAATCGCACTCTCTCCCCCATAATAACGATCGTGTCTCGGCGTATCTGTTGAAACGAAACTCTCTCCGCCATCATATCCTGCAGTTACTGGTGTGTAAGGGGTGTAGGGTGTGAAGGGCGTCATGGGCGTGTTTGGGGGCATAGACCCAAATCTCCTATCATTTCGTTCCCGACCCGAAACTGAGCTCTCCTCTCCATCAAATCCCAAAGTTGGAGGCGCGCGTCCATTATATCCTCGTCCCCCATTACCATTTCCACCGCCATATCCATTCCCTCTCGGCGCAATCGATGGATCTCCTCCCCTGCCATATCGATCGCGTTTCTCAGCCATTATGCCGTACCCTTAGGCAGGGACTTCTTCTCAACTTCAGCTCCGGGATTGGTATTTATTCGTGATCATATCATTAACATATCATCCAGCTTCGTAAATGATTCCTTCAATCGGAAATCGGAAATCGTCTCGTCGTTGTGTATCTTATCCAAATTCGTTATCAATTGTGCTCTTATGGTTCGGCGATTCGCAATGGTAAAATTGCCTAAGTTTGATGCTCTAGATGATGAAACTAAGGAGGGGATGGGGACGCAGATGATAGCTTGTGATAGTCCAAGATCTGGCTCCTTTCGATAAAATTTAGAGATTGCGTTTCTTTAGCTAGGGAGAAAAGTAGGAGTGGAGAGGTAGCGTAGCCGTGGTGAATTGTGGTAGACGGTTGACAGTAGACCACAAGATGGGGCGGGCTGTAATTTTAATTAAGAGGCTGGAGAAAAGCGCCAAATGGAAAACAATCGGGGATCAAGCGAATCTCGACTTTGGTTTTAGTGACGTTTAGTGGTGTACCGCTGGGCAATCCTTGATTGAACGCCACAAGTAATGTTGATCTTTAAAATGATTTTTTCATTCAGCTGAAGTTTGAATTTCTTGATACGAGATGCGTAGATTCGTGGTGAGGGAAGATAAAAAAGGGAGATGCCAATTCAAATGGTCGTTGATGGAGTGAATCGTTATTGCTGTTGTTGTTGTTGTTGTTCTGGTCGTTATCGTTGTCGTTGTCGTCGTCGTCGTCGTTATAACACACAAAAGAGAGAATTGTCGTGATCAAGGGAGGTGGGAGGAAAACTACCAAGTACCGTATAAGTATTGTAGCAAGTGGCCTTTCTTCTGAGATGGAGTCTGTCTCTCGTTCCTTAATACTACCTTTCCATCCCTTTAGAGCTACATTGTTGTCGGTGGGTTTCCCTCGATGGATCCCCCAGGAGACCCCGATTATTTACAGTTTTTAATGTCTGAGGGCGGTGAATATCAAAGCCTCTCATTGACTTCTTCGCCTTACATGAGAAATGCTCTTGGGCGATTGGACTCCGAGTTCGAGATGACGAACTTGCTTCTTGCCTCTCGATTGAGTCAAGTTGCATGTGTTCCATTCAAGCTGAAATATACATCCCATCAGTCAATCCATCGATCAATCAATCTTCGCATCTCCCTCCCATACATGTTCGAAACCATTGCAAGTTGCAACTATCCGACCCATTATTTTCTACCCGGCGCCAGTGATGCATCTCTACCAAATGTGGCAATCACCTCTCTGTCCTCCCCACCATATTGGACCAGCCAGAGCTCCTCCCTCGTGCAGTGAGTAAGTGCACGGAATGCAACAATAGTGGATAGCGTGGGTCAAAGTTACGACTCGGTGTACTTTTATATTTAACCTCAAACTCACGATAACCTCTCGATTACCTCTCAATTGCCTGCTCAATTTCAACACAATCAACCAAGAACCAGCCAATTTAACATCTTACAATCAACTACCAAAAAGTCCCTCTAAAGTCAGAGCGTATGAAAAACCATGAATTGGGCATGATCTACGTCTACGTGTCAGTTTATGCACAGGATGCACAAAATATGCACTGCAATATTACCGAGCTCAAAATGCCAGCTCATAGGTTAATGAATATGTGAGAGGATTCTAGATTGTACATCTGATTGTACAGAATTTAAGTGGAATTCATTTGTCCTCCGCCCAATCGTATAGTTGGGAATTAATACTTCTAATGCAAATAAGTTGAGCTGAAATATTTTGCTTCCTGCGGTTTTACACGTCTATCGGTCAAGTGCTTGAGATTGACACTGAGGTTTGTAAGTACAATGAAGTTTGAACAGACTTGAGGCGGGGTGACGTTAAACTTTTGAAGACTTACCATTTGATAATATACACCTTTCTTCCTTAACAACGCTGAATGATCTCCCACTTCCAATACCCTACCTTCACCCAACACAAAAATCACATCTGCATTCTGCACAGTGGCTAATCGATGGGCTACGACAACCATCGTCCTACCTGTTGCCGCCCGTTCAAATGCTGCTTGTACAAGCTTCTCGCTCTCAGAATCCAGACTAGATGTTGCTTCGTCAAGAAGAAGAATCTTGGGATTGCGAATGAGCGCACGAGCTATTGATATTCGTTGTTTTTGTCCTCCTGAGAGAGCAACTCCTTTGTTGCCGACATTTGTATTGTAACCATCAGGGAGAGACATGATAAAGTCGTGAATCTCGGCATCACGACAGACTTCATGGAGGGTCTCTTCTGGAGTCGACTCATCGACACCCAAATATATGTTCTCTTTGATGGTGCCTTCAAACAAAGTAGGCTCCTGTGCTACGAGCGAGATCATTTTCCGGTATTGTCGGATATCGAGTTCGGAGATATCGGTGTCGTTGCATAATATCTTACCCTTCTGGACATCGTAGAATCTTTCAAGGAGACTGACTAGTATCTAGTTTAGTAAATTATATATCAATCGACAAATGTGAAATTACCAATTGATGTTTTTCCACAGCCTGAAGGGCCAACCAACGCAGCAAATTGTCCTTTCTTGATCTATGATGGTCAGCATCCTCATCAACTATGCTACAGATTCGACTTACCGTGATATTCAAACCAGTAAATATTGGAACATCACGAGTAGGGTACTTGAACCAGACATCTTTCAATTCTATCTTCGCCCCGCCCTCTATATTCTGGATTTGCGGTGCTGAATTTCCAGTTGCTTCTGCCGGTAGTCGAAAACTCAATATTCTGTTTGCTGCTGCTGATGCTTGTGCAATATCTATCGCGATATTAGCAACTAAGAACAGGGGGAGTTTACCAACAGAGTACTAACTAGGGCCAAAACTTAAAAGACTTCCAGCGCTCTCGGCACCATTTATTATAGCAATATAAACCACAAAGAAGTTGACTGGACCATATTCTCGAGAAGCAAGGAGGGTGCCGCCATACCACTACAGGGCAATTCATATTAGCTTAGGCTTCAGACCAGTTCGGACCGCAGTACAACAAGAAGAATCTCTTAGATTTAAGGGCCATTTCGTGCATCCAACCCCCAAGCTTGGATAACAATGCAATAGCACCCTAGATATGATAAATGAACTCACAAATGATAAAGCCATACATCCCAGTCCAAAGCTCTCGCTAGCGGCAAAAACGATCGATGAGTATCTGCTTTTCTTGGCGTGGCCCTTTACATGCCACTCCAGCAGTTCCTCGTAACGGGTGCAAATCATATCCTCCAAGGTCAACGAGGTAACTGTTCGAAATGCAGAGATTGCTTCAGCGGCAAATTTGGAACTTTCAGCAAAGACTGCTTGGTTCATCTTCTCAAACTGAATCTCATACCGAATGCGATAAAAACTGCCACAGATCAACAAAGGAAGGGCGACGAAGGCCACCACACAGGTTAGCTTCCAGCCAAAAACAAAAGCGATGATGATGCAACCAGTAATATTACAAATTGCCGTCAGTACCATGGCCATATTAATGCCAAGTAACTGTTGAAGTTGGGTTGGGTCATTGGCGACACGACCAGTAAGCTCACCGCTGGAGTTTTCCTCTGCGTCAAAAAAGGCAATCGGCTTATGTAGAATACTCTCAAAATACTCTTGGCGGTATATGGAAGTAATGTGACCAGATATTATGGTCGATGAATAACCCATAAGGAACCAAGCTAAACCAGCACCCAGCCCAAGAATGAAGAACATCAAGGCGTAGTGCTCTGTGGCAGCCTTAAGTTTGGGTCCGGTCAATGAAAACACTGAAATGATTTGTGCAAATAGATAGGCTTGAATGGGATAGGCGGCGCCAGCAGCTATAGCACCTATTATAAGCATCAAGTACCATTGCCATCGAGCGCGTTGCTCATATAGGAAAAGTCCGAGACTTCCGGCGAGACCCTTGGGTTTGTATGCCACTACTTCTTTTTGTTCCTTTTCCTTTCCCGCTGCGCTCATTTCCTGTATTATGGGGTCCATTGTCTCCACCAAATTCGACTCCTCTTGATAGATCTCCCCTAAAGATAATTGTTGGGCATTAACGAGAGCACTATATGCGCCGTCCGGGTTAGAAAGCAATCCCTCATGAGTTCCCTCTTCGATAAGCTTTCCCTTCTTCATGACCACAATCTTGTCGGCTTTTTTGATCGTCGAAAGTCTGTGAGCAATCGTAATGGTTGTTCTACCCTCGCTCACTTTATCCAAGGCTGCCTGAACAATTCGCTCTCCTCTTACATCAATTGCACTGGTAGCTTCGTCTAATATCAAGATCTTTGGTCGCTTGATAATACTTCTAGCGATGGCCAATCTCTGCCTCTGTCCGCCGCTCAGCTTAATACCAGCATCGCCAACTTGTGTATCATATCCCAAGGGCAATTTTAATGATATATTCATCAGCAAAAGCTTCTTTACAAGCCTCTATGACAAGCTTCCTCTTCGTTTCGGCACTTTCGAGCTCCCATTCTGAACCAATCAAACCATATTCAACGTTTTTAGCTATCGTATCATTGAATATGAACGGCTCTTGTTGTACAAGGCCAATTTGTGTTCGCCACCATCTGAGGTCGAGGGATCTCAAGTCGTTATTCCCACATGCAATAATACCGGATAGAGCAACTGAATCCTGTTTCTCGTCGTACTCCTCGGGGCTCTTTGATCTTTCTTCTTCTCCCTTCTTCTTATCTTCTTTCTCATCTTTCATAGCGCTTGGAGGTATCACAATTCGTTGCTCCTCGAGATTGTACCATCTTTCTAAGAGACCTAGTAGTAGGACGTCAATAATTTGGCGAATTAAAAAGTGTAAAGCATCGAGAAATCTAATCCGACAAGAAAAAATACACATACCTACGATAGTACTCTTGCCAGATCCAGATGCTCCCACAATGGCCGTGATTTTACCAGACTCAAATCTCATCGATAGATCATCGAGAACTTTCACATGGGGTCTACTCGGATAGGCAAAAGTAACAGAGTTGAGAGTAATATCTTCACGGGCAGATACATCAGGCTCTTTGAGCCCACTGGTATCAGGCCTAGGAGTGTCGATTACAGCGAAAAAGTCTGTTGCTGCTGTAGCTGCTTTACCAGCAGCCATGATGGGTGCAGCTGTTTGACTCACTGCCATTGCAACCATCACCACGGACATCAATACAATTAGTATAATCCCAACATTCTCCAGGTGGCCTTCTGAGAAGAGCCGGAAGCCGAACCAAAAGCACAATGCCATTGTCCTGGGATCAATGATTAGTTTGATGTCGCGCATGCGAGTAGAAGAAATGTGGTTGGAAAGATGAACACTAATCGGCGTCAAATTATTGAGGAATCAAATACTTACGCGTAGATAGCAAACATGACTGAATGATTGTTAGCAGGTAAATAAGAAAGAATCCCATTGGGGACACGTACGTGGTGAAAATTGAACACCGACCCAAGGGCTCATTTTCAATGTTCGCTTCCGAGATTCTTCAACCCATCCAGAATACTTTTTCGCAATCCTATTTTCAGAACCACAGGCTACAATCATTCGTATTGACCCAAGCACTTCACCTGCAATTCCAGAAGCTTTCTCGTCGGCATGCTCGATATTCTTTGACATTTTCATGACAATTGGTATGACGGTTCCTGTTGTCATCAGCTTTGGTAACGTAAGAGGGGCAAAATTATCAAGTGCACAGAGCGAGCTCAGTATAGGAGAAGTCGAATCGCTTACCATAAGCTAAAGCAACAAATATAAGAACTGAGCTAGTTACTAAGGTCAATGCCCAACTGTAGGTAAATGCAACTACGATGGCTGTGATTAGCATTGCCAAATATTGTAAAATAGTTCCCAGTTTTTCCGAAATGCCCACTTGCAATATGTTTGCAGTAGTTGTGATTGTATTCGAAGCTTGTCCGCTAGGTAGAGTATCAAGGGCACCAACGGGTAAGCTGAATAATGCCTTTAAGTAATTGAGTCGTAATTTGGCGGATATTCGAAGGCCAACCAGGCGAAATGTGAACATCGAGATATAACTCAAAACCCATCTTGCGATGAAGAGATAAGTAACGAATAAGCTTCGAATAATTAGTTCGATTTGTACTTCCTACTTGCGTGTTGCCTTGTAGAATTTGAATTCCACATATATAAGCTTTATAAAATATATCATGGGCCTGCACTGGTCTAGAATGCATTTTGACGGCGATGAGACATAACTTTTAATGCCCGTTTACCACTTGAATCTATGTGATACATGGGAAACATCTGGTATATTGAGTCTGCTCCAACACACCAAAGATCTATGGAACATTCAGAGGTTCAATTTCAGATGTGAAAAAAGCTCTGTACTATTGGCAATTCCGAGCACTTGCTCGTTCTAAGAATAGTATTCCACAGACCCCAAAGGCATTTGAGACATCGAATAGAGACGGATACGATGCAGAAAGAATTGGAAAGAAGCGAAAAGAAAAGCGGTTCACGAACGTAAGGTTATTGAGGGAACTGGTGAATTCGGCCTTGGTAGTAGTCGTACCAGGTACAAAGTAGTCTGAAAAATTGCCCACCAATTTACCTAACATAGCCTTTAGTTGATAGTTCTCAATTGAAGCGAACGTATATTTACCAAAAACAATGTTCATGAGTGGTAAAGTCTATCCAAATATCAATCAGTCAATCGGTCTTCAATGAGTATCCAGTACTATATAAACATACAACTCCAGTCCCAATTTGTGCAAGACAAGCAATTGTGAGTACGAGCTTATCAGCCGAAGTCGAATATGAAAAAATTCTCTACCGAAATTCATTAGTTTTGTGTGATTGTGAGGAACTTGGCTACAATTTACCATAAAATCTTTAAATGATGTTTGATTCTGTGCTTGACTTGAATATTTATCTTTGGCCTCATCTTCGTTACTCTGCGTCGCTGCATCCCCGTCACTCTGTGTCGCTGGGAAGTGATCGGTGTTGATTTTCTGTTTATCCATGTTGACAATCTATCATATCTCGAGCTGAAATAAATGAGGTGTCGCAAGCTTTTCTTTTTAACGTGACTGTCGCCAAGAAGTAAAGAAACAAAGAAGGAATGCAGAAAGCAAATCAAGATGATAAATGCAGGCAGGCAGGCAGGCAGGCAGGCAAACTTAATATCCGAAGAAAAGAATGACGGCTTGAGACGTGTCAGAATGAAATGATCTTTGACCAAGCAACGTATTCAATTCTAGATAATGTTGTCGTCGTCGGTGCCTATGTCAAGATACTGGGCAGAGTCAAATTATGCTCGACTCAATCGAGGTGTACGGCGGGCGACCTTTTGACGATTTGACGAACGAGAACTTTGTCGGAAACAGAAAGAATAATAAACTACTATTGTATATCAGGATATTCACTAAGCAACAGGTAAAAACTGGGATTGAGCCGAAAAAGCTGAAATTGAAGGGATTACATCTCATTTTAATTACTGCAGCCAGTTGAGTGTACGTACTGATCAAGCCCACCGTCTCCACCTTACCCCCAGACTTTCTGTAGACGAATACGAAATCCGAAATCCGAAATACGATCCAATGCGGGAATACGCTTCGCTCGATGCTAGTGTGGAATGTGAGTCGATGCGTGCTTAGTCATTCACGTCAGACCACGTGGAGCCACTCTCGACATAATCGAAAGGAACTCTCGTTGAACCAGCTCCATCACGTTCCTTGACCTACACAAACCAGCATATTCATCCGTGAGGTTAATACAACACTCGCGTCTCCGCAGAAACGCTCTATATATATACACCCCAAACCACCATTTACCAAACCAGTGAACACAACCCGACATTCAAAAACGTGCAGATAGCATCCCCATCTCATCTCCCCATCCATGAAACAGTTTCAAATCCCTCAGACACAGATACCATTTTCCACATCTCACTCCAATTGCCATCTTGCCAGTACAACTTTAGTTATCTTCGATTTCCTAACTTTCCCCACGATCTGTTTATCGTGTAGGTAAGATCAACCTGTATCCAAACCAAGTTCCCACCGCAATCTGCATTCTCGTGCTTTCCAACATACCAAGTAATCCATATGGAGTCTCCGAACTGTATATACGTATTTAGAATCTTCGCGGCACACGTATGATCTTTCCTTCCTTCCCACATCCGTCAACAAGATATAAAACACATATGTATATCCGTGAAAAGTACCAAAATCCATCCACCAAATATGGAAACGCAACCACAACCCAGCAGAAACAAACCAATAAAGAATCCAGACAAGGTAGATAAACAACATGGACAAGAGAAAGAAAGAAAGAAAGAAAGAACAATCACAACAAAGAACCAACCAAAAACAACCCACACAAACTCCCAACCCACTCCAAAGCAGACCACAAAAACACAGCATCAAGATTCCAAAACCTGATTATCCCCACCCAAATCAAAATCAAAATCCTAAAAAATACTCTCTCCCCGATCTACAAAACTTAAATACCCCTCCCCTCTCCTCCCCTCTCCCCAATTCCTCTCCTCGCTCACTCTCCCCACTCAATCCCTCAATCCACTCTCATCCCATCTCCCCTCCCCTAACCTAACCCCAAACCCAACCCCAACCCTCACAACCGCAGGTCTCTGCACCCCCCCTCCCCCTCTCCTACTAATCCTTCTCCCCCAGCTCTACAGCTACCGACACCCCTCGCCGAAGCACAAAGATGCGATCAGCGATCAGCGATCAGCGATCAAGATACCGATACCGATAGATGCAAGCGACACATCGAGGGACGAAGAGCGAAAGCGACAGAGAAACAATACGAATGATATATATGGATTTAAACATTTCCATTTCTTTATATTCTCAAGCTGGGAAAGGGAAGGGAAGGGAAGAGAGTAAGTAAGTAAGTAGATACACAAAAAGAAAGAAAGAAAGAAAGAATTTCCGGCTAGCCGACTGGAAGATTCTGATGAGGAGGGTGGGGATGATAATATATATATATACATATCTATCATCACCTAGTAATTAGATACATCTTTCATGATGAGATTTGCCTGAGATTCGTACCAGATTACATAAAGGCTGACGAGACCGTCACGCGAATAGGTGAATCGTCAAAAGAGTATAATTAATCGATCAATCTGATCATGTAAAGTTGAAGTAACATCCTCATGTACCAGTCAAGAAAGCAGTCAGTCAGTGCCTTTTCACGAGCAAACAAGTAATCTAACAACATATCTTTTACAGATACAATACAACCTCTCATCTACTGGTATATATATATATATAAAACGAAATAGGCAACACAGTAGAATCATACATCCTGCCTAGGGACAGAAACCACAAGAGAGAGAGAGAGAGAGAGAGAGAGAGAGAGAGAAAGGAGGATACTGCATCCAATTATTCGCACCAAGCCGAATCGATTCACCAAGCTGTGTTCGAAACCTCTCATAAACACGGAAAAGTTGTATATGCTTTCTCACTCTGCACCCCCGGAGCAGCAAGACAAGTAATGAACTTGGACATGTCATCCGGAGACCACGACTGTATTTCCGACGGGGCGAAACAAACCCAACGACCTGATTGATTTTGTACTGACGAGCGGAGGAATCGCGAGAATAAACTGAGAGAGATACTTGGATAGACGGTTAGAAGAGATAGGGATTCAGATGGAAGGGAAAGCGTGGAAGTTCGGATGAAGCATGACCTAAAGGAACCTAACGAGAGATGAGGAGGTATTTTTGATAGGATGACGGTATAAGTTTGCTGCAGTGAGCTATAGGTAGAGATGTCAGTGAAATTGGTTAGGGTTTTTGAGAAGACATAAAATGGAAAGACGGACGGATGGACGGATGGATGGATGGATGGATGGATGGATGGAGGCAACATTTCCCCTTGCACTGATGATGTAAAAGCTCAATGTGATATACATGTACGGAGGTGAAAGTTTATTCGTGGACCGAGAACATTCGAGTCGATTCGCAATATCGAATGCAATTTTTTGGATTTACCATATGTGTCTATCGAGAATAACAGAATACGATAGTTGGTGAACAGGCAACGTTAGTCTTTGCCCGTCTCCAACTTTTTTTTTACGTACGACTCACAACGTCGTCCGCAACATCGCTTGACGATTGGATTTACTTTGCCTCGACTTTACCTGATTCGATTTGTCTTGGGTTTGCCCCGCTCAATCCTGCCTATCTCATTCTTGCAGCCTCGTCCTGGACTCTACTCGGCGTTGCCCAACCCAGAGCTTTGCAGAGCGGAAATCTTGGTATGATAATTCACATCGATATTGCCGTCAGAAACTGAGCTCCACACACATCGATACATATGCAATGAGAAGCTCTATTTACAAATGCCTCCACTATCCAAATACGCATCGCTTTTTACTGGGCTATTGTCGATTGGATGATATTACAAGAGTAAACATGACTCATTACTTCCTATCATGACTCAAATTCGAGCCTTGTCATTTCATCAAGCCGCTTAGCTGAAAATTCCCTCATTCCTTTTGTACAATGCAGGCCAATTTCTGATAGGAATATAAATTTCTTCCTCGTTTTTGATTGAGTACGTATGAAGGAATTGGGTGGAAAGTGGCGTTGTTAGTGAGTGACGCTAAAGATGTACCGTTCGGCGCTAGCTTACTTGGGTAATGATATTTGTCGATTCTTTCAAGCATTCATTCGAGGGTGAAACGATTGAATAGCTCAATAATATTCACGCGGTATGCTTTAAGATTTCGTAAACAATACTGGTGCGAAGTGGAATCATGCTTGGGTAAGGGGCTAATATCTTCGTTGTAGCGCATAATAGTTCTTTCAAATCGTAAGTGATCAAGGTGGATTCAGTTGGTAGAATTCACCAGAATATTCAAATACTTGCGCTTTCTATTCCAGTGTCAAACTCAGTATCAAACTATCCAGCTCAACCCAACATAATGCTGGTGTGTAGCTCCTTCCTGGTAGGATACATACCTACCCAGCACATCACGAGATCGGTTTAAGATAGTGGCGAACTTCCCACGGGTCTCCGAAGAGGTCAATGGCGATGGAGTACAATTTTTTTTTATAGCTATATGATAGTCAATATCGCTGCAACTCATACGTACAATGGAAATGCTCATGTGTGGCAAATTGAGATCGCATAGAAAATGACCAATTGTTATTGGCAAACCTGAGTATGTTCAATGATTATCTCATTGAGCGCATATAATCCGGGGCCATAAGGATTCCATCCATGAAATGCCGCATAATGAGAAACTTATTAGGCTTCTGAGATATTTGTCACCTTGAAGTTGTACGAATCTGATGATGTGTCATCTTGGGTACGCAGCTAACCTCACCGTTGAAATTGTGCTCGCCTATTTGAAGAACCACATGTTTGTTCCCAGTTAGAGAGTGATGCTGTGTATTTGAAGTGGACAAGAGAGGTGCGACTCAAGAAATAAGAGTTACGATGATTAGTTCTCAGGACTTACTGCCATCTGAATCAATCGATGATGAGAATTTAGGGGGATTCTCATTGAAATACTGAGTACAGTTTGTGACCCTTCAGATTCAACTGCATCAATCAAATCTTTCAAAACCACTTGTTTGAATAATGTCATGCTAATTTAGCAGTTTTAGAGATGACAGGTATCTCTTGATGCAGTACAAAAGTAAATGTACCCCTCCTTTGTGCGTGATGTCAAACAATCGATTATTGTACGAAGCAAACCCTCAAAATTTCCGAGGTAAATGAAGATACTCCGGTCTCAACTCCGGTCCCAACTCGTTCGAGAACGGAGACAATCGCAATTGTGAGCACTGACTCAACGACAACGTGATGTGAGCAAGTACTCTTTGGCACGGGATACCCTCATTTTGGATACCCCCCGCACTGTGAATCTCGCTTCATTAATTCGGTTGGACCGGTGGAACCCGCCCCTCATTTCTTCCTGCCACAAAACAAGTTTAGCCGTTTGCCTTTTGACCGATCAATAGGGCGGGACGACAGACACATCCACCTGACTGAATTGTGATAGTGACTGTGATAGTGATAAGCAGTATCTCAACCGACGAAAGAGTATATTAGCAAACACGTGAAAGATCTTCCATCATATTCAGAGGCTGATTTGTATGAGGCTTAGTAAGAATTTAAGAGTCATCAGCCATCTGTCTCGAAACCTGGACCTCAATTTAAGAAGCAAAGCATTTGCCTTGTCTCGCCCGGCCACCCGTTTATTTGTATCCACGGGTTGAGGCTGAACAAGTACCACGCTCCGAAAATGCTGGATAAGATGAGTCAAAAAAGACATGAAACGCGGGTACCCTATGATCCGAGGGCACTCCTCCTGTTGTATCACCTATCATATTGTTTGGCCCCCAAAACAGCGAAAAATTGACCCAAAGCATGATTTGTGTGGTAGGAAATGTCTCATGAGGCTGACACTTCAAGCTCCTAAAGTTGCGCAATAACTTTTATTGGCTGCGTTTTTGTGACTCTCAATGCGCCTCTTGAATCCGATGACCCTTTCGAAGTCCAGAATTTGCGCCCACAAGTATAAACTGCCCAAACGGCTACAGCAGGTAAATTTTCTTCTTGGGCAGAAATGAAGTGCCATCGTCATACCCACCAATAAGCATATTTTATTTAATTTTTTTTTTTCCTTCTTTGCGGCAAATGTAAAAATTAATCTCTTTGCGTGATGGAACGTCTGGCTTCTTGAGAAACTGGAGGGGAAGATAAATCTTTTTTTTTCTCTTTCCATCTGGGCTCTTTCGACGTTCAGTACGTCATTCAACGTACATATTGGGCCTTCCGTTGTACGACACGTGTGCATAGACCGCCTTATACAGTGTGTGGGTGTGTGGGAAGAAGCCTTATTATATGTATGGAAAATTGAAAATTGATGCTATCGATGCAAGTGAGAAAGACTTTTTCTCTTTAAGCAGTAGGTCAATAATTCGGGTACAGGCAGCTAAGAGATCTAGCCAATGTTTGTACATGCAGTACTTTAGAGTACATCTCAACGGGAAGTGGCACAGGGGTATGTATGTTCTCGCTGCTTGATCCTGTACAACGTTGGTTTCCGCACACAAGGGTTCTCTAAACGAATAAGATCTGAGAACATGCAGCAAAATAAAAGAGAGCTCCGGCCACTCATGATTCAGAAGGACAGAAGTAGAGAGCCATTTGATGCATGTCAGTAAGGGAGTCGATCAAGTCGTGAAAATAGAAGATGTGCTCGAGACGGTGAAGGAAAGTTTGCATCAAACTGACTCAAATCGATCAAATTGATGAAGATGCGTTCGCACACCGAAAGTTTGGGTGAAAACTCTGCAAAAGTTAATCAATCCAAGAAGCAGGCTCGCAGGGCTGTTGAGACGGGGTGGTGGAAAGATGGGGAATAGAATTCAACAATTGATTGATGGGTATCACCGCCCCCTCGTAGTGTGTATTTTGGTGGTGGATGATTGTGGATGATGGTGGTGATGGTGGTGATGGTGGTGATGGTGGTGATGGTGGTGATGGTGGTGATGGTGGTGATGGTGGTCATGGTGGTGATGGTGGTGATGGTGGTAATTGTGGTGATGGTGGTAATTGTGGTGATGGTGGTAATTGTGGTGACTGTGGATAACAACTGTGGATAACAACTGTGGAGGGTTGAGGAGTTCTGAGGAGGGGTAGTAATTTTATGTACAAGTAGCAGATGCAGATAACCTAAGAGGGTAAACGACTGATCTAATGACGACCGAGAGAAGGCAAGTCACAGGTGTGTGTGGCTCAATATACCGTATTCATTCGAAAAATCGTCTACTCACTATTACTGACTATTTATCATGGCCACTTTCTCGTCACTGCTGCAGCCAATGTGGTGATACCTGCACTTCCACTTCCACTCCCACTTGCATTCGCACTTGCATTCGTTTTTCATTAGGGTTAGGTCTAAATTTCTAATGCCTGTGTGCATTGTGAACTATGAGCAGTAGTTCTGTCGAGGTATGCATGCACGAAGAACCCGCCGCAGTGGAATTTTCAATTCATCATTGTCCGTTCCAAGTCTCATTTGATGTTAGGCCCGGCAACTCTGCAGATGAAATGCATGACAAAAGCATGTCGATATGCATCCCTGCTCTAGTAAGGTTCTGAATGTTTTCTTTTTCTTGCCCGCTGGTTGCCCATAGCTTATGAACTGGTTGGATTCTGGTTCATTCAACAACCCTGCGGCCAATTTGTGACCAAACTTCCATACGGCAGGCAATAGACATCCTTCGCATCATGGTTTGGGTGGAAAGAAAGGCCGAGTCGTAAGTTCTCAGGGAGCAAATGAGGGGGTTGATTGGCGGAATGATAAGTAAAATTGACTTCCCTGGCTGCCCTGGCTTTCCTGGCCCTTTTGGCTTTTCTCACTCTCTCACTCCGCAAGGTTTAATTCGATATCAATTAACTCATAGACGGGTCCCGCCCCCTCACAACCCTGCTTAATACTACCTACCTGGGTACTGTACATATCATTCCACGAAACCCGGAGACGAAGGGCATTGCTTCCGTATTGACGAACATGGAGGAGATGGAGGAGACGGAGGAGATGAAGGAGATGGCAAGAACAGTTGGGGATTATGTTCTGGTCCGAAATTGTTTATCGTATTACCAAAAGCGGAGGGTGGTGAGCGAATGGACGTGGAATTGAATGCGAATGCCTGTGAAGATGCTTTTCCATGTGATATCCCGAAGGAAAGTCCGGACATAGTCAGACTACCTAGTACCTAGGTACTTATTACATTCGAATACTGCATAGACAATGGGAAAGTGCTTTTCGAGACGTGAAATCATGGAGGCAGGGACGAGAGAGGATGGACGGGGCAACCTTCAACAAAAACCTTGATGCTCCTACCAGTTTCGCATGTGTGCTTCTCTTGTTGTCGATGTTGTCGCTGTTGCAATTGTAGATGTTGTAGATAGCGCACACAGTCATACAAGCACCATTCATTCAAAACATCGAGAACTTCAAATCCCCCTCGAGCTTCCTGCCCAACATACATATTACTTAAACGGGCCCCTCTTTATTGTACTGAACCTGCATGCATGTAAGTGCAATCCATACCATCATCCATACCATCCACCATCCATACCGTGCACCCTCGTATTGTACCAAGGAGTCTTTTCCTCCTCCATGTACATCCATCCCCATCCAGTCAATCCCCTCGGACCCTATCAGCCTTCCGGAGGATGCAAATATCGGTGTAACTTTGACTTGAGTGTCTTGACCCGATTCACTGCGCGTACGTCCACCTGGCGGTCCCAAAGGGTTCTCAAGTGTGGCCAGCGTCAAGGTCGTGCTCAAAGCTCAAAGCGCAAAGCTCACAGCAGAGCATGTCTATCCACCGGCGATTTGATTGTAACCCCTCGTCTTATCAGCTGCTGACCTTGGACTCGACCAATTTGCCTCTTCCTCGAGCAATCCTTCAGTCGATGCAGCATGTACCGCCCAAGGCACGGTACCCAGTAGACAATATTGCGATCTTCATAGTAGAAAAGTCGATATCAACCATTACAAATCGCCCAATCAAATTTGCCACGCTGAGACGAACGGATGGAAGAACACACAATAAATGCGTGGTCTGAAAGGTAATCGCCCTCACCCAATATATCCGCCCCCTCTCATGCTGAGAAGCCTTGGACGAGGACACCTTTAAGAGATCCAGATTATATCACATTCTGTACATCAAACTGCACCTACACACTGCATACATTCACTCCTGTATTCGATCCGTCAGAAATCTCCAAGCCAATCACACTCGTCCCAACCTCGTCTTCCCAAGGTTTCCCAGGGTTTCCCAAGGTTTCCCAATATTCAATTTCCTCCAAATTCCCAGATCCTTGAAGGTTCGTTCCTATCCACAATTTCGATCTTCGGTTTCTCCGCTATTCACTTTACGGTATCGCGAGAAGCCGCGGCAGCTAGGTGACTTCTTCCCCGTTGCACCGTTGATAGAATCTCTGGCGTCTGGGTCCCTGGATCCCAAAACAAGTTGAAGCTACGAAGATCTGTGCGTGGAGCAATTCCTCGCCGGCGTCACATCCATCGAAGGTCTTCAAGCTTCCAATTCTGCTTCTTTTTTAGAGTTTCTTTTTTTCGAGTAGCGCAATCCACATTGTCTCTCTTCAATTTCGCTACAGGGGGACTTTTTCCTCAGATAAGACGACGCTGCCGGGCACAGACTGCTTCCATCCCGCTCGAGAGTCAATCAAGACGCAAGCTAGACAATCTAAAAATCTAAAAATCTAGAAATCCCAAAATCCCAAACTCTATCAACTTTGCGCCCCAGGGGTTCTTTCACACACGACGCGCACGATTGCCGATTGCGATAGAGGGCTGTTCTAGACATTCCGAGAAGCTCATGCGCACATTCGCAACCCAATTGGAAAACAATTGCATCAAAATCACCTCATTCGTCGAAGAAGGGTCGAAAGGGTGTTTGTCACAGCAGGCGGTAGTACGCAACACGATATCAGACAAACCTACGCAGCATCATCGCTATCACCAACATCAACAATATCAACGAGAATATTGTGAAAAGTTTGCAGGAAGTGAGGAAGCCATTTCGAGTTGCATTGTCGATTTGATATTCCCGTTACTTAGGTATGTGATGTGGTTGACTGCTTTCTTTCTTTCTATCACCCCCTCCCCCTCCCTCTCCCAACCATCTGTGCCGGCCTGTTGTACTCGTATCCATCCTCACCCTCATCACACCTTACCAATCAATCTCCTCACTCCATTTGATACACACATCCACTTCGTTCCACCAACATCCATCTCATCGTTATTACTCGCACGCCGGCTTTCTTCTGTTGTATCAGCATTACTCACAGCTGCTATCTTTATCGGTTGAATCCACTCATCGATTCATCATCCTCCACTCTCCAGCATCCATGACTTCACTTGGAAAAGGGCATCTGTCCAATGACCCTCCAGAGAACAGTGAACAAGCACAGCACAGCACAGCACCGCCTTTCCTCTTCTTTGTTTTTTGCTTTTCCCTTTTCTTGGTTTTTCCCCTCGACGCAGGACTCATCGCCCCCCCCTGAGAATCGATTATTTCATCGACACACGATCGCATTCCTTTCCGTGGCCTTGGTCGGAAATCAAGATATTTTTAATACTAATTCCAGTCTAGGACGAATTGCTAAATTAATTGATTAATTGGTTTTTTCCGTGCCAGGATATTCCTGTCCACCCTTGTGGCTGATGAATGAGCACACGAACCTTGTCCTGCACTCACTGCACATTTTCGGGTAGAGTTGGGTTTGTGTGTTGGCTGCAGAGAGGAGAGAAAAAAATAATTTCGCTATCCCTGGCTAAGAACCATACTAGGCTTATACACACAATTCCTACCCACCCTTAACCAGAATTATCCGCGCACACATCTAATTCATATTAAAATACACGAACTCCCCCAACCTCTTACAATCTTCTTTTCGATCGAACTTCTACTCGAATAAATTTTTGAGAGAAAGAGAGAGTGTGTGAGAGTAAAAGGAAGACGCTTTTGGCCCCCCCAATTCCGAACGAGGCGAAATACCCATATACACATATACACGATTGATAATATCTCTTTCAAACTCAAGCTGTCGAACTCTATTCGTCTAGCTTCTACTAGAACATTCGAAGTCGAAATAATTATTTCGACTCCGAACTCTTCGCACAGATATCCTTTTGAAGGAATCAACCGGCAGTTATTGACATGTGTGGATCAACGATAAAGGTCTCTCCTCCTTCTTCTCGTACCGACTACATACCAAGGTGACGGGCTTGTCACATTCTATCGCGTCTTCGATCCATTGGCGCGAAAAACTAGACCTTTCTCGCTCCTCTTCTATTTCCTTTTCAACCCTTCTCTCAGGGTATTCTTTCATCTCTTCTCAAGATTTCATCAAAACATACATAATAGGATAATATGTCCTTCTCATACACTACACCTCCCGGCCATCCGGGCGCCGCTTACTACGGCTTCTCGACCAGCGCTTCCCCTTCGCCTGCCGGCTCGCCATCTGGATCCCCAGGATACTCTTCTTCACGACACCCATTCCGAACTCATTCTCGACATACAAGTTATGCAGATACTACTACATATAGAGCGTCCACTACTGAGGCGAGGCCTTTCTCTCCCAGATTTACTTCAAACGGATACTACGCTACTGGTGCTGGTCCAAATGTGAGTCGAAACAAAAGTTCTTGGTCATCACCGCCGCCGCGTCATGAGACAGAGGCTCAGTATTCTTACTCCCACCGAACCCCTCATGGGGGTGCCGAGGACGACGAATATTATGAATATTTAGAAGATGTAGACGGGACAATATATTTGTGCAGAGTGCCTCGTCGATCGGCGGCGCACACACCTTACAAGTATAGTAGTCATGGTACTGATAAATATTACAACCAGAGCCCAAAGTATGCTGAAGATCCTGAGTCGTCATACAGACATCGTCGAAATGCTTCAACTACAGCTACACCTCAACGACCAGCGACCACTCGACCCGGAGCAACTCGTCCTACGGCCACTTCAACTAGGACTAAACCTCAACCACCCCCGGAAAAGGCCACTGAAGCCGATGCGCGCCGACACCACATCCCAGCCGGATACTCTCTTAAGAATTGGGATCCAACCGAAGAACCCATCATGCTCCTCGGCAGTGTTTTCGACGCCAACAGTCTTGGCAAGTGGATCTACGACTGGACTGTCTACCACCACGGTCCTGCTACCCCACTATCCGATATGGCTGGTGAACTCTGGTTACTACTCATTCAATTAGCCGGCAAGGTCAAGCGTGCAGAGGAGTGCATGCCACGCATTCGACAACCAGATAATAGAGAAATGGTCGACGATTTCATTGAGTCTGGAGAACGCTTGACAGACAAGTTAAAGAAACTCCTCAAGGCATGCGAAGCACCTATGTTGAAGGCAGGTCGAAGCGGAACCAAGTCGGCAACAACACAACTCGGCAAGAATGCCGGTACTGAATTTGTTGACTCGATCTTTGGACGCGACAGACAACTTGAACACACTGAGAAGTTCATGGCATCAGTTCGATTATGGAATATGCGATTTGACGCCAACTGCGAAGAAATTCTCCGCAAGCCGGGTCAACATGCTTAAATACACTCAACACATGTTTCAATACATCACACAACAAACAAAAAAATATTATGGATCCATACACAAACGGATTAGAAGGAGGGAGTTTGTTTATTTCTTCCATCATCTCGATTTCTTACGAATCAAACGATACCCATGGGACCATTATGAATGTGTTCTCATTTGCTTTACGGGGCAGTCATTGTAAGATAAAAAGGATGGTTTACAAAGGGAGGCGCAAGCCAAAACTTTCCGGTTCAGTCAGGCATTGGGCGGGATTTTTCTAAAAGATTACATTTGCATGTTGGACAAGGCATGTTTATTATAGCGGATTGGGAAAAAAGTTTATGCATTTTCCATCGGTATTGGAGATTGTTAATTAAAGGGTAGTAGCTCGATGGATGGATTGTTTTGTTTGATTTTTATTTCTAAGATTATCACGGTTGTTCAAAGACATGCGGCGGGACTTTTATTTTATTTTACGCATTTATGGGAAAGGAAAATGGATTGGTAGGGTTCAATGGCGATGGCAAATTTGTAATAGTAGTTTTTAGTAGCTCGACGGGGCATGGTTGCTTGCTGGCTTTGGCTTTGCTTTGGCGTTTGCCCATCACACGGCACGGAGATGATTTCGAGAGATCGCATCGTCTGGATATACCCTTCATATACTTCTGTTTGAGTTTTAGCTTTGTCAATCATTGGCTGCCGCGAATAGTTTCAATTCATGGAAAGGACATTTTCTCTTCTTCACATTCGCGTCGCTTTGAAATTATGTGTATATGCATGATTTGGCAAGTTTCTGGATGTGTTATAAATTTGCGAGCATTGTGACTAATCTCTAACATTGTACTTGTACGAACCCCCTCTCACGTAAGGTACGAAACTGACTCATGCATGTAATCGCGAATATTTTTTGGGAGGGGTTGATGACTTCATTTTCGAAGCAGATATCGACCAGTTATGCATGTGTCATGTATGTATGTACATCACTTCGCCCCCCCTTGGGTTTCAAAATAGTAACAGTGAGCACATACCACATAGTTATATTAATTTAATGTCTAACTAAGCTGCAAAAAGGAATGATGATGATTATGATGATGGTGGTGATGAAGAAAAAGAAGAAGAAGAAGAAGAAGAAGAAGAAGAAAGAGTTATAGATTTGAGAGGAGGAGGAAGAAGAGAAGGAGGAGGAGGAATATTTGTGTTTATATGAAAATGGGAATGTGGGAATTTAAGTTACATGGAGGGTAATTTGTTAATAAGTCTAGTTATTAGTGTGAGTGCGTTGATTGTATTATCTATTGATTTATCTGTATATCTGTATATCTGTATATCTTTCTATTTGCCCATCTATCATCTTGAGACTTGGGGTATAGGAGTGTAGGAGTATGGACGAATAGATGACGGATGGGGGAAAGATGGGGGAAAGATGGGAGATAGATCTTATATGCTGTATAGCTAGCTAGGTGGGTAGGTAGGGAGGGAGGGGGAGAGAGAGGTGCTTGCAGAGAGGGAGGTTGAATCTTTGGGGGTGGATGGAATGGGGGTTTAGCGAGTTTGGGTGTAGATTTGGATTTGTGGTGCAGAGCGGGAAAGGAGAGGAGAGGAGAGGGGAGAGTGGAGAGAGAGGTATATTGATGTATTAGTGTATGTGGCTTTACTAGAACGTATGTAGAATAGTATAGTATACATGGAAAGCGAATAATCAATAATGATAATGATAATGATGATGATAAAAACCATAACAATAATAATAAAAACAATAAACTTTTTTACTTTTTTTAGTTGGTTATTTAGTAGATCTATCTATTTCTTTATGGATTTTCATTTTTTTAATATTTTTTTAATATTTTTTTTTATTAAAAAAATTCACTTTGTCTAGTGGAGGTATGGTGTTGGTGTTGATATCTACATGCCTAGGATGGCGTGGGATGGGATGGGGATCTTGAGATGAGATTGAGGAGATGGATGGTTGGATATTTGAGATGGAGGTTTAAGTTGGTTAGATGGTTAGATGGATGCTTGCTTGCTTATTCGATGTGATACGATGTGGAAATCAAATGGGGTTCGTATTGCCATGCGACGTCTGTCTGATATGCGACGCGGTGCCGTATGCAATGTCGATGCGCGTAAGTTGATTCTTTCTGGAAAGGGGTGGTGGTTACTCGTGATGTTGGGAAGGGGGGAGGATAGAGGATAGAGGATAGAGGATAGAGGATAGAGGATAGAGGATGTGGATCAAATTCTGGAGAGGGGGAGGAAGGAGAGAAGAGAGGATTGTGTGGAATGCAGGGGTGGAACACTTTTGGGATGTGACGGATGAATGAGGTGGATGAATGAATGAAATGATTATTTTCGCTTAATTTTAGTTTGGTCATTGGAGTGTTATCTCACATGGATGCTGCGTTGCATTGTATTGTATTGTATTGATTGAGTGTTCGTATCTAGGATCTTGTACCTATCGATTAAATATACTAGGTTTGGTTCGATGTTCAATAGTCAATTATATCATATGTTTCCATGGTTCACCTGTTGTGAGTAGATAGATAGATATTTAAAAAAGGGTCTAGGTCCAGGTCGAGGTCTTAGAATTAGTCTATTTTTCTTCTTTCTTTTCTGACCGTGTAGATTTGTTTGCGACTAGACAATACATGCATACATACATGGGATACAGTTGCGCTGCCCTCAATGCAGCTCGGAGGGAAAACACGGCGATGGGTTGGGAACAGAAACAAATCATGATTCGCATGGTCCTACCGAATGCCGACTTGGTCCTAGTCTTTTCTGAATTTTCATTTTCTTTCACCCAGAACCAGTAGTGTTCCCGTCACATGTAACTGCGAGGCTGCCCATTTGTGACGACCTTTGCGGAAAAGGGTGTGGTGTGGTGCACTATCTGTCGCTCACCATTCCACACAACATCTCTTGGGAAATGAACTCTTTTGTTGGCGTCCCTTTCTCCCCCCTCCATCTTCTTACAGTCAGCGGAGTTGGGTTCACATTCGTTGGAAAAATATTTATATATGACGACCCACCCTCCTTGTAAGCGCAACTAGCCATGTACTGGGTGGGAATGGTATCACCGATATCACCTAAGATTTACCTTTTCCCAGATGGGTCATTTACACAATAATTTCAATCTTTGGAAAACGATAGGAGGACTGGGTATTGTCTCCCCCCTTTTCTCAGGTTTTATTACTTTAATGCGGTGTTCTTTCCCCAAAATGATGTGTGCTTCCCCCTGCCTCGCCGCTTGCATTCTGAGAATGCGGACGCAATGATAAATGCAAATGTAGATGTAAATGCTGTGAAACCATTTTATTTTTTCGGGCCTTCCATGCTCGGGCTGACTATCACTATTGTAGAGCACGAACGTTATCTGTGTAAGCGGGTTCTCAAAGACGAGATGATATCAAGATATCAATATGTCAACATGTCAACATGTCAGATCAGAGTATTTGATGTTGATGCAGCGCTTAATAAAGCTGATAGTGGGATGCAGTATGAATCATCGATGCCCGAGGAGTTGGGTTGGCGCTTGATGAATGATGATTGATCTATCTCTCTAGATACGGGCTGAGCAAAAGTACCGAGACCAGCGTGGACAACCGTTATAATGTTTTCAGCTGTCGCGGTTAGATAATGATATGATTGGATTATCTAGGATTTTCTTGCAATCTTTTCCTTTTCCCGGCACCGTTTGGGTTTGGGTTTGGATTTGATGACGAGACAGCCCTCTCTCAATCATCCAATTCGTTCCTGGAGCATTTTGCGAAGTCATAGAAACTTGGATTTGTCTTGCGCCAACCCCTTCGATATCACATGCGCATTTAGGCTTCCGTTATTTGGCACCCTAAGCATCATCACGGCATTATCTGGCTTGATCTGGGATAAGACGAATTGGTAAAATGAAAATGGAGAGACGGATGATGGTCAGGTCAGGTCAGGTCAGGTCAGGGTAATTGGATAAATCCAAAAACACTCACATACCACCATGCTGTGCGCTTACGGTCACACAGCATCCGATACCATTCTCAGTACAGTATCACACACACACCTTCTCAAAAAAGCTGTGCCTCTTCTCTCAACGCTGCGTCTGCGCACATATTTACCAGAACGAACTATTTATAGTGCATTCATATGGTAGAATCGCAACAGCCACGAGCTATGCTCCATCCAGAGGTAAGCGACGGAAGGGTTGCAGAATCTGACCTGCAGCAAGGCGTGGTAGAAGAATTACATGTATGTAACAGCTGGGAGAGAAAAAGAAAGGAAAAAGAGCCAGCCCTGTCAAAAGTAGATTAGAGTGAGATCAATAAGAAACGGAAGGATTCACGATTAGAAGTTCTGACCTGACCATCCATCCATCCATCCATCCATATAACGACCAGGTTGTAGATAATCGAACTTGGAAGGAATTTAATTTTCAGGGGGGAGGGGGTGGAGAACGGAAAGAAACGAACGAGGAAGGAACATGGTCCAAGCCAAAGGCCAAAGCTAAATTAGCGTGAAGGGTGGGTGCGTCGATAAACGGGAAAGGAAGAATTTGAAACGAGGGGGAAGATTTGCCATGTTTCTGCAATATAGCTGATATGCAATGCGAAGAATAATATATGCCCATTTTCAGTACGACCTAGTCCCCTTGAAGCATCTCGCCATTCCATATCCACACGACGTACGTCAAGCATCAACGCAACGGAGCGAAAAGGTTAGCTGCGGAACGTGGAACGTTGAACGGAAGAAGAGAGGAAGAGAGACGGCGTAAGTTGTGTGAGAGAGGCTTAAAACCAGGGATTTTCTGGGAGTGGTGCAGGAGATTGAGTCTGCGGATTGGATGCTTTGTTAAGTTTAAGGTTACTGTTACGACCAGCGCGCACAAAATTGCACACGTACTGTATATTGCGGTATATGTATATGCAAGAAGGGAAAACGTTAAACGGCGACTAAGACAATCTCTGGGAAGGGTATCTGTGGTGATAGACGGGAGTTTTGGATTGAGCAATTACCGTGCTGGGCTGAGACATACATATCTACATACTGGTTGGTACATGTCTGAGCCGTACCGTAGGAACAGAAGTGTGCGATAACGATTACGAAAGTTAGAAGTTCGAACGGAGGAGATTAGCCTCAAAGGCTGAAGGATTTAAGCTATCTCTCTAGCCTTGTCTAGATTCCTACAAGGCTGCTATATTTATAGTTTGCGGATCGATCTTTCCTGGAGGGAAATCCCATACGATATCATGCATTACATACGGTTATTCAAGCAGCCTCGTCTGCTACCTATTGCATCCTCCTCCTCGTCTTCCCCTCGGATACTCGCTGCGAAGATTACCATCACCACGGATTTGGGGGAATCGTATTTGATGTCCGATGTTAAACTCCGTGCGGAAGTAGAAGTCGATGGGATCAGTCTTGGGAGCGGGAAAGAATATATATGGAAAGGCACGAATGGGATGAGGAGTTTGGAAATCCAGATACCGATAAAAGTACAGCGTGGAGTGGAACAATGGACGACGATGATTGTGGGACCCGCGGACAATATATATGGTGTCGATTCTTTTGACGATGTTTTGGGAATAAGTCAGAACGAGGGTGGAATCGTGAAGGTGAGAAGTAGGAGTATTGACCTGAAAACTGGAGCCACGAGATCAGAGGGTATGGCCGAACGGGTCTTCAGTACTGGTTTTGGAAGGCGGGATAAAATCCACATTTGGGAAGAAACGGGAGAGAGTATCGCAAGACATATCTGTAGGTTTTTCTCGGGTTCAAGGTAGGTGGAAGTTTTTTCTTTTGGAAACTAATGCATATTCATGATGTAGGGGATGCGGGTCTAGTGCTCTCATCATATCTATCATCTCTTGCGAGTTCTCCTCGACCCGCTGGCTCCCTGCCTACTCTAGAGAAGTTTCTGGGCACGCAACAAGATATCAATATTCTTGAGTTGGGAGCCGGCTGTGGAATCGTAGGTATCACACTCGCGAAGGTCTTTTCTGATCGAATTAATAAAATTCTACTCACCGATCTCCCCGAAGCCTCGGAGATCCTGGAGAAGAATCTTTCTGCCATGACTCCAGATTCAGATGTCTCACTCTGCAACTTCTGCTCCCACCAAGTGCTAGATTGGTCGGCCCCGCTCCCGCAAGATGTGCGAGGCGAAAGGTGGGAGTTGGTCGTGGTGGCGGATTGTACGTATAATCCTGATGTCGTACCCGATTTGGTAAATACATTAATCAAAGTGAGAGATGGGAATCGAGAAACGCTTGTTTTGCTCGCGATGAAAGTGAGACATGATAGTGAAATGGTGTTTTTTGAGCTCATGGAGAAAGGAGGGTTTGGGGTCGTGGAGAAGTGCAAGGTACCGTTGGGGATGGTGGGGGAGGAGGACCAGGAAATTGAGATATTTGTTTTTAGATGATGGCGAATGGCCATTAGTTTCAGGGATGTAAATTCAAGTCTATGATTTGTCGTTTACTATATCAAGAATATTTGAGTCCTTCGCGCACTCGCTTTAGTCTGTCGATTTCATGTCTATATCTCTACAACCAGATTCATACAACTTCATTTCATTGCACATAGGTACTGCTTCTCATACGCATTGTCCATCTACAATCCTTTCGCCATTCTTGTATATGCATGTGACACAATCAATTATCGTTTGCACATGATTCTGTCAATCTAGAATAAAACAGAACGAGAGAGGATGAAGATGAAGACGGTTAAAATAGTAATCATCTCTTCTTGCTATGGTTTATTCACCGACCCTTCTAAATATTTGCACTCCCCATCACCGCCACATCCCTCTCACACCTTTTCCCACGCCTACGAAATCTCGCGCATACTCTCTGTGGCCACCTCCTGCAGATTTAGACCCGCGCCCCCGTGATCTGACACTATCCACTTTCCAGGCCCATTCTCTTCCTTTGCCTGTCGATAACTCATGACTAATTCACCACCTCCTTTCAACAAATCCTCAAAGAGCGTGCGTCGCATGACCGCCATTTCCTTCCCCCTATTCTTCAATAGCTCACTAACAAGCACCAGCGCATTTTCCCGATCAAGACGTGCCATTTCCGCTGCTTGTGCGTGAGGCTGTACGGGTTCTGGGTCGGGGGTTTGAGGCTCGAGACTTAGGGTTCCGGAAGATTCACTTTGTGGGTTTGATGGAGATGTGTTGGTTGTAGTGGTAGGCTTGTATTCGAGGAGCGGTTTGCCGGTGAGCATTTCGACGAGAGGTTGGAAGACGGTCACATCTTGCATCATATCGCTAATGCATTGTGCACTATCTGGGTATCTCGCCATGAGGGCGAACACGAACCATCCTTCGCTTCTGACAATTGGCCATTTATTTTGAGAGACCATGAAGCTTAAGGGTCGTCCGATGTCAGGATGACGAAGTAGAAATTTTCTTCGAGTTTCGTTTAGTTCTTCAGCCGGTCGACCTTTGTAGGCTGTGAAGACTCGGCATACAGCTGTAATTAGACGCGAGATTTCCATTTTGATTGGCTCTACATCTGTACGATCGAACAAGGCGATTAAGAGAGAAATGTTTGAACGTTCGTGAGCTGGCGAATCTTTATCTGTTGAGAGGCGTGCACAGAGTCGTTCGACATTTTCCATGGAACCATTGACAAGTTGTCGAGCAAGAGATATGGATGACAGTTGAATTGGTTGTAGGATGTCAAGAAGCCAAAGTCTAGGAAGCACCTCGAAGATACCGGAGCTTCCTAACACTTCCTTATTCTTCATAGGCAACGCCAAGTTCTTGAGGAATCCCAGCGCCGCGTGAAGTAATTGTGAATCGTTAACATCCCTGAGTATAGGTACGAGGGGTAAATGAACCCGAGCCGTATGTACAAATAATTCACACGCTTCATTGTTACGAGCAAGGTTACCTAACATAATACAAGCACAAACTTGTAATTGTATCTGTTCGCTTGATAACCATCGGCGTAGTGAAGAAGAGAATGGAGATATAACTGGGCATGCCTCTTTAAATTCAGGTAAGGCCGAGATATCGGACAGGGCTGAATTCAGGTTGATGCGCATTTGCGACAATAACTTTGCATCGTCCTCGTGTGGTGTCGAGGGGCCGATTGATGGATGAGAATCGAATCGTGTATACGAATTAACAAGAACAGCTAGAGCGGTATCGAGCGCCTGGGGAGTTTTGACCAATGTTTTCTGGAATTTTTCGTGTCCCAGGTACGCCACAGCGGTGTTGACAAGAGCAATATAATCATCCATGTCCACTGGGTTTTCTCGATCTGAAGCCAACTTTAATAGAACAATGGGTGTATCATCTGGTGCCGTATCTGGTTCGGAAGCTATGTGCAATTAGTCTCAATATCGACCGATGTCAAATATAACACTTACGTTGTTGTACTAGTAGATCGAGTAGTTTACATACGTATCCAAGGAAATGCACGCTATCTTTGAATCGAGGGCTTGCAATCAGTGCAATGAGTTCCTTGCTTAAATATGCACCGGACGCCTGTTGTTGAGCAGGAACTGAAAATGTAAGTGATTGACCACCAGTTCAAAATTTACATTGTACTAACCATAGTCGACGCAAACATTATAGAGAACTGGTATTGCAAAAGCGAGTAAATTGGTATCCGATAGCTGAGTAATAATCAAGGGGATACAATTTGACGCTACGACACGAGCTCGGTTTTCATCTATCTCAATGTCAGTATGATAGAATACTATACGGATGTCAAGCTTACCTGTATCTGCACAAGAATTCCCCACCAAACGCAAGATTTGAAGTTTGAGAGCATGGCGTAAAGTATGTGCACTTAACAGCTCAAGAAAGAAATTCAAAATACCGGAGTCTCCGAGAGGTACTCGCCATTTGGCTACTCCCAAGTTAGAATCGTGTTAAATCACTGAATGCACATTTCAAGAATGTGTTATCACATCACAATAGCCACTTGACCACGTGAAAATGAATCTCAAGTAATAGACATGTTTTTGTAACTCAGAGGGTAACTCACGATCTCTACTCCCATCCGCCAATTTTTCTGCAGCTTCATTGATTGCTATTGAATCTTGCCACCATAAATGCACCAACTTTCCCAGTGCCCCCTTTAATCTTTCCGTCCTTCTCTCCCTATCCTCTACGTCCACCACCTCTTCGGCATCATCATCCATATCCACATCTTCTGCACTTACAGACTGCTCCTCCAATTTGAAGATGTCTGCAATTGATGACGACATGTCTTTCTGTTCTTCCTCAGTCAAATGTCTCTTCTCCCCATTGCCATCTTTAAAAGGTGCCGGACGGGCCCTCGTATTTGAGTCCCCATTTACCGTATCCATTGGATCGACAGATCTCGTCCGATTGCTAGATTGCGGGCTGGTGTCTACTCTGTCCTCCATGATTGCAATTCTACAGACTCGTGAATGCAGGTGTAGGGGCTTGAGCCTTGGGTTATGTAGAGCCAAGAAATACTGCGCCACAAACTCGTTCGCAACCTGACACGGATAGAGAGGAACAAGTGATACGGCACTCGATATACAAGGTTGTGAACGTAAGGTCCTGGCCTGTAACTTTTGATATGTGTTTTGATAGGGTTGACACACGGTGAAATAATGTCCCAGAAGATGCTAGCGGGAAAAAAGTGGACTGGGACAAGGAAGATGATGAATACTTTATTTTGACGTGTGATTTTGAGGGATAGACATTAATAGAATCTTTGTTAGACTTGGATTGATAATCTAGCATCAAAACATGACAACCTTATAAGATGTTCGGAGGGTTGAAGGCCGAAGTCTACATCGGTTTCAAATATGATCTGGTGGATTGAGTAACTTGCTGACAAATAGTGACATTCACCAGCCTCTTCGGCGAAGTAACAAGGGCCGGAATGGAGGATTCAAAAATACGCATTGCTCTGGTGGTGTGCACGGTTCTCATTTCGGCCGCCTTTTTCTCCCCCGAAGAGCCAGCCATGCCAGCCTCATCTGATTGTGGGCGAAACTCAAAACTAGATTATGCTTGAAGAATACGAAGAATACGCATAGGACCCATGACTGACTGATATTTATACCAGGCACACCCATCTATACATCTATGTATCTATACATCTATTTCAATCTCTCAGTGAGCAACACCTCTAACCGACTCAATTCCTATCAAGACTAAATATGCATATATCTACTTCTAAACCGTGTAATCTCACACATGATTTCTCCATACCCAGGTATCTAACGTCAGCATCGGTATCAAGTACTGCCGTCTGTCAGCAAGATGGTTTGGCCTGCAACCCGAAGATGGCTTGCAGGAGGCTTTGAGGACATGTTGACGCGTACAGACCGCTGCCATATTGATTCTGAAGACAGCAAGCAGTCTTATAAGTGACGGTTGTACGAGGCGGGCTGGAAAAAGGGCAGTGAATTGACACGTAGGAATCATTTGAGAACGTTATAGAGATTCTTAAGGGGCATTAAATTCATTGGCTAGGCATTCAGCAGACTTCAGGTTGGCAAATGTTCGCTAAAATTCTCCTTGCTTTACCCAACAACTTCCCCTGGTCAAATACCAAAACAATTCAGTTGCGAGAATAAAATATTCTTTCTAGCATGCTACACCACGCTTCCTTTAATTACCTAGGTATCTTAGACATGCTTGACGTTTCTTGTTCGAGCAATGAAAGAGTTAGACATGAGATAAATAGAACATATTGGTCTACAAAGAAGTATGAAATGATAAAATGACAAGAACGATGTAAAGATTTTCTATCTTACAAAAACTTCTCAAGACACAAATTCGTTCCCACAAATTGGTGGCCATCAAGGAATTAGACCTTAAACCTGGGGTGCCTCGTAACCAATACCAAGGCCAATAGGTTCTGAAGCCCTCGATTTCTTGTTCGAATGGCCAGAAGAATAATGATCATCACGTTTTCTCTTCTCAACTACCGGTTTAGTGACAGTTCCCCAGATCTTGGACTGTAAAAGTTCACTCTTTGCTGTAACAGGATTTGGAGTATTGGTTCTAGAAGGTGCAACCTCAAAAGATTCACGAGGATTGGCGCGTAGCATCTCGTTTGCACTTTGAGCGGCTCGGCTTTCTTGTATTTCTTCATAGTCCCCACTTCCACGTCCACGTCCTTCAAATCTAGAGTGACTAAACTCCTCAACATCCTCAGCTGAAATGGTGCTATCCCGACTTTCACGTCGACGCTCGCGAGGTGGGAGTTTCGGGGTGCGGTTGGTGTAAGCTGACCGAGAGGCACTGTGTGGTATGAATTGTGCAGAGGGAAGAAGTGTTGACTGCGCAGTGCCTGGACGAGCCGAAGGGGGTGTCGCAGGTAATGAAGAGAGGGATTGAACACCACGATTATGCCTATTGACTGGTGTGCGTGGACCAGAACGTTGGCCGATGAGAGGAGTGGACGGTGCGCTATTGTTTTCATGGTGAGCGGCAGCTAAGAGAGCAGCGAATCCGGGTTCTTGGCCATGTTCGCGAGATTCAGCGATTGAGCGACTGGTCACGGGAGTCTGATGTGGCGTTCGACGGTACTGTTGCGGAGTAGCTGGGTAGCTGTTGTGTGATATCTTTGGCGTAGCAACATGAAAGAAGCCTCCAGGACTGCGCATAATGTTGACGTGCTCTCGATTTTCGCGAATACGCTGAGTGAGACGATCATTTGTCTCACTAGCAGCCTCCAATTGATCGTCCCTTGCCTCTATTACTTTCTTGGCTCTTTCAAGACGACGTTTGATGGTTTTGTTCTCTGTTTCCAAGCTCTTACAGATGACCCTGAGCCTTGAAACATACTCCGGACTGGGTGCGTGGGGATCGCTTCTCCCTTGAAATGCAAGTTTTAAGACCTGGACTTCTCGACGCGTCAATTCATGTTCTGCCTCCAAATGCTTAATGGCTTCTTCAGACTCTAGGGCTAGAAGCGTATTCTGCAATTTGCAATGCGCTTGTTCCATACGAGATTCTCGAATTGCGTTCTCTAATTTGCCGTTGTCGGAAATCAGCATCTTTATCATTTCTGTCTTTTCTTCTGTAGACGCGTCCGCAATCTCTTGAGCAGTCGGTACTCGGGCGATATAAGGAACAGAAGCTGCCTTGATTTCATTTGAATCTGTGGCATGTGAAGAGCCAAGATCAGATGGCGAAGTTGTTGAGTTTCTTTGATTTGGGAGCGATTGATGAATGTTTGATATTTGAGATGATGGTGGAGGAGTCGTTGACGATGAAATATGTCGACCGAATGACGAAATTCGCGTCAACGTATCCCTTGCTGCTAAGGAGTCATCGCACTCCGATTCTCTGATTTCAACTTGCGAGTTACCGGCTAACAAGAGAGATGTTGAAGGTAAGTGACTCGGTTCTTCATCTTGAGATGAGGCAAGACTTTGAGTGAGTTGGACTGTAGTAGAAACATCGGGTGGAGTCGACGCATCGTCGAATGAACTAGTGGAAGCCATAGGTTTTAATTTTGTGTATCTCGTAGAGGGGAATGTGTCTTATAGGAATATTAGCAAGTGTGAGCGCATGGAAGACTGATAACGTATTACAATTTTCCAATTCTGTGCCGAGCTCAGGAATAATGGAATTAATTGCGAGCCTGCTTAGGCCTGCGCGACCGCTAGTACTTCCTCTAGGGAATCGCAGATATACGAGTAGTATTGGAAATCAGATGCGCCCGGATTGAGGAAATGCAAAGTCGGAAGGAGGGTATAGGTATGCGCTCGGAGGGGATTTATTTGTATTGCGATCGACTTGTTTGCGATGGCTACAAGACAATTTGTGACACAACTTCCGCTGAACTGTTGAAGGTAGCAAATGCGATTGCAGGGTAAGTAAGACAGAGGGGACAGTTTATTCTTGCAATTGTAGTATGCATGTATGTTTGTGTATGTGTATATGGCAATGAAATAGATTTGTTCATATGGTGTGTTGTTGTAAGCTAGAGTGATAAGAGAGGGTTGGAGGTGGGACAGTTATTTTGCTTTGCGATGCTTTGCAGAAAATGACTGGGGTTAGCTCTGTTGCTAAGGTGATAGTCAAAGTCATGTGGGGAAGTGAAGTGTGAAGATGAGCCGGAAGAGAAGAGGCTGAGGCTGGGGGTGATGATGAGGCTGCCCTAAGCCTATTTCGATGCTTGCGGAGATTTGATGATAAGAAGGCTGACAATGATTACTGTAGCTACGAACGAGCAGAAAGTCGACAGAAACTGATATTGTACAAGTCAGAGGAAATGACAATTGATCTCCTCACGCGCTGGGTCATGTGGCCCTGCCTACATAAGGTATATGTGAAGACCATCAGACATGAAGATGCTAAGAAGCAATACACACAAGAGAAAAAGAACAGATACGTTTCTCATTGCTTTTTGCTGCGAGGATTGTTTATTACTGTGTGATAGCTATAATCTTCTTGCCTATCCTAGAGGTCGCACATACCCATCATGCACCTATCATGTACCTATCATTCTGTGTCGACTGACCTAGTATCCTTGGCGTTCTCCAAGCTCGGACAATTGGACCCATCTAAGCATTATTTGGTGTATTATTATGAACTACATGAACAGCGATGTGAACCATATGTGAACCATCAGGGCTTCACAAGTCTAAATTGTGAATTCAATATCGACCTACCTGGCAATAACCCTGTCTCAACCCGACTCAAGCCATGTAATATCGTAATATCGCAGCATCAGCCATACCTCCATGGCACACAGCACAGCACAGCACATAGCACATAGCACATAGCACCCGCTAGGTATCCCAAATTCCAATATCACAACCCGAGCGCACCCCCCACCTCAGACCATTGGTTCTCCTAATCAATGATAAATACCACCTGGGTATCCACAAGGTAATAAATAAACTACCTGGTATTCTCCGGAGAATTGAGCTTCTATGGCGATTGGGAGATGAGATATTTCAATAAGAGATCCGCTTTGTAAAAGCAGTTCTTGACACGGTCACTCGGTTTATTATCTATCGATCGGGAGAAGGAGAGAGAAGAACCCTTCGAAGTCTCTTTTCCTTTCGCAGATACTAGATACCGTACAATTTGTGCCATCAGAAGGTAGTTTATAAATCGCTTTCCCCTTTCCTTTTCTGCGGACTTTGCGTTTGTTTACAGGGGAAACCTGTTTGTTTACTTCGAGCACCATCTCCGATTTTTACGAATTCACAGAGCTCCGGCAAGGTATGATTGATACTTGAATGTATTATTACATCCACGAGTACAATTGCAATCATGGACAACACTCCGGTCAACAAGCCAAGGCCATCTGGTCTTCCTAGACCTTCACGTCTCCCACGGCCTTCAGCCTCGAGGGAAAACTTGCGACAGCAACAGCAACCTTCCCGGCCTGCGAGTACTATAAACAACCCACGTTTGCGAAGCACACCGTCGAGAGATCAACTATCTGCACCGACATCCTCGAGACAACGTATCGCAGCTCCTGCTGCCAGTCATTTACATCCGCGGCCAATACAGCCCAGGACAAGCTATAGTTCCTTCCGAAAGCCTCCAACAATTGAACAAGAACAATTTCGGCCAACTTCAAGTGAGGATGGGGATGCGAAGGAACACAGATTCTCTCCAGTAATAAGCGATGACGAAGAGCTTTTGAGTGGGAGCTCGTCTTCTCGACCTTCCCTATCCGAACGAACAATGGAAACACTGCAGCATATTCCCCCATCGCCAGCTGTTCGGAGGAGACAATCGAACTTTTTCAATCCATCGGCTACTCCACGTTCCGTGTCTCGCGCAAGTTCATCATCCAGACCTGGATCCAGTTATCAAAATGATGGGTTTATGAGACCACCATCTCGCCGTTCCGTCAGCTCAAGGCCAACATCGAGTGCGGATTCTGCTCAATCAACTACTGACTTCCGGTCATCTTCGGGCACCTTCCGACCTCCACCCACGAATTATCAAGCATCTACACCAATGAAACGACCAAGTCCTGCAAAGGCACTCAAGACGCCAACGGTTCGAAGTAGCTTCAGTCCTGGAAGCATAGCACAGCTTCCCTCTCCTGGTAATGCGTTACAAAGATCTCCAAGTCCGGTAAAACCAGAGAGACTACCTACAATAAAGTCTGGTAGCAAGACATTCAGTGCCCGATCAGTGAAGGAGCGTGCCTCCGTAACCGGTCTGTTTCGCAAACCTTCAATGCCTTTAATGGATCAATCGTTTGAGGAGGACAGAATTGGTTTTGGTTCAAGAAAGCTGTCAATGAATTTCAGGGATATTCCTTCTCAGTCTGTCACATCGGCGCCCAGTGAAGAAGTCGCAGAGAAGCGCACTGCCATGAACAGTATCAGCCCTGTTGATAGAAAGAGGTCAATGAACTTTAAGAGCATTCCTCACAGACCTATGTCATCGGCCTCTAGTGAATCTGCTTCACCCGACAAGACGGAAGAAGCGGCAGCGCCGAAATCATCTTTATCCCTTAGAGATCAGATTGCGAAAGCCAAAGCAGCAAAGCGAGCGGCAGCAACCGCAAGTGCCGCGAGCAATCACGAAGAAGTACCTGTAATTCCTACGGCGAGTTTTGATTTCGGCCTTTCGGATGATCCCTTTAATCAACGCATTGATCCAAATGCCAGTAAAGGCCTCCTACGCAAACGAATTTCTGCCGCTCGTACAGATGGCCGCCTCAACATCGCTGCCATGGGCCTCAAGGAAATGCCTGAGGAGGTTATGTCCATGTATAACCTTGATGCACTTGGTGATCAGGGTGGATCTTGGGCTGAAGCTGTCGATTTAACCAGATTCATTGCGGCTGACAATGAATTTGAATATCTTGGTGACAACATTTTCCCGGATGTCGACCCACGTGAAGCTATGGACGATGATGAGTTCGAAGGCAACATTTTTGGTGGCCTTGAGACATTGGACCTGCATGGCAATCTTCTGAAAGAGATCCCTGCGGGTCTACGTAGACTTGAGAATTTGACATCTTTGAATCTGGTAAGTTGACCGTCTAACAGTTGATGTACTAGAATGATCAATTGCTAATTGTTAATAGTCAAACAATAAGTTGGGTAATGAATGCCTCCCAATAATCACACAAATCAATTCTTTACGAGAACTCAAGATAGCAAACAATGGTCTCTGTGGGACTTTAAGCCCAGATATAGAATGCTTAAAAAATCTCGAAGTTTTAGAGATGCAACACAACGCTCTTGATACATTTCCGGACACGCTATCACAATTAGATCGATTGAGGATTCTGAATATCACTGAGAACAGATTCCAATCATTACCTTTTGATATTCTTAGTCGCATACCCCTTATTGAGCTTATAGCTGTCAAGAACGGCCTCGTCGGTATTCTTGTTACAGGAGCCGTGAAGACCCTTCCACAACTTCAAGTTCTGGACGTCACAAGTAATGCAATTACTGCTCTGTGCGAATTAGAGCTCGAGCTACCTTCGCTTCATCAGCTGAGCTGCTCCTCAAACCGCATTGCAACTTTCCCAGATCTGACTTCCTGGTCATCTTTACGCACACTTACAGCCGAAGATAATAACCTTTCTGAGCTACCAGCCGGATTTGTCGACCTTCTCAAGGTTAAAAATGTCAATTTTAGCGGAAATAACATCAAAGTTCTGGATGATAGAATCGGACAAATGGAGAGTCTTGACATCTTTCGAATAAGTGGAAATCCACTAAGAGAAAGAAAATTCTCAGCAATGTCTACCGAAGACCTGAAAAACGCTCTACGAGCCCGAATTGCACCAACTGAGCAAGAGAAAGACGGGTTCTTGTCTGAGCCAAGCACTCCAAGTATTTCAAGTCGACCGTCGTCTCCTCATTGGCCCGTCAAAGAAGGAGGGATTCTAGATCGATCTAGCACGACTTCTCACTCCCTCAATCCAGTGATGGCCGCAGAAGTGGCTGCACGCGATACAATCAAAGTTTTGCACTTGCAACATAACAATTTCAGAGAGATACCCAGCTCTATTGCTTTCTTTGCATCTACTCTCACCTCCTTGAGTATCGCTCACAATGAATTGACAAGCGACACGTTCCTAAAGGATGACTTAGATCTACCTGCTTTGAAGGAGTTGAACCTCAGCTCCAACACTTTCAACTCTCTACAACCACTCATACAGCATCTAAAAGCCCCCAACTTAGAAAAACTCGATATCAGTTTTAATCGTCTTACTTCCTTACCTGTTCTAAAGCCCCATTTCCCTAGCTTGATATTCCTCATGGCATCAAACAACACAATCCGTGAATTGCTGCCGGAAGCAGTTCAGGGCTTGAGACATTTGGACTGCAACAGCAACGAGATAAATAGCTTGAATTCGCGAATCGGGCTTATGGGTGGACCAGATGGATTGCAGACTCTGAATGTCAGTGGAAATCGATTCCGTGTGCCAAAGTACACGATATTGGAGAAAGGTACAGAGGCCACACTTGCATGGTTGAGAGATAGGATACCCTCTGCAGATATGCCTTCAGGGGAAACTAGTCCGACAGACGTCGATTAGAATGTGATTTAATGTATTAACTTAGATTATTAAAGTGCTGAAATGGGCGTTGAATGATACTGGGTAGGAGGAGTAATATTCCCCTGTGGACGGGGAATTGACTATCATATATCGTATAGTTTTGTAATCAAGATTGTCCTATGGACTATATGTAATATTTCAAACCCTTTCAAATAACTTTCATTCTCCCCAAAAGCATGTCCATGGCTATATATTTGAGAAACAACTTTAGAATAAGACAATAGGGAAGACAATAGGTAGGATTCTCGAGAAGCGGCACGTGACATAGTCGACGTTTGGGCCCCAATCCAATCGCGACTGACTGACGAGCTGTCCTCAAATCAACCCAATCCCGAGACAAAAGCAAAATCACAACTTTCCTTACGAACCACACTCCTTTGCCCACCTTTGAGAATCTGCCAACTCATACACGCATCACACACCCTGAAGCCCTAACCTTATAAAACACATCAACCCCGAACCTGAGCAATCGCACACGGAATCGCAAAGATGACGCGCGCACAGCAAACTATCTCTATTGGCTTACTCGTCACTTCGGTATGTTTCTGCCTCTGATTGTATGAATTGGTCATCATGTGTTGGGATTATTGTGTGCAAATTTGCAAACACATAGTAGGATGTTACGGCAGACTCGGGGGGAGGGGGGCGAACTTGGAATTGGAAAGAGAAATGGACGAATGATTACTGATTCGAGGAATTTACTTAGTTATACCTGGCAGTTTACTTGGAGTTAATACCTCTTCCTGGAAAGGTTTCTGAGGAGGTCATTCCTGTGGTACGTTATGTTTGTGTTATTATCTTTTCTACACCCTCCACCTCTCCCTCTCCCTCTCCCTCTCCTCTCTCCTTTCCCTTCGTGAGCACGCACCGAGGGAAAGAAGGATATGGCTACTTGTACCATACACATAACATCTCTTCCCGCTCATGATGCCGATCTCTCTCTTCCTGAGAACTGGGAGAAACTCCCTCTCTCCCCTCTCATAGGTGATTGGACATACGAGTCCTTTCCCTTCCCTCCGCCCGCTTCTCCCTCCTCGACTTTGTTTTCGCGTCGTGATGGCTCGATCAAATCGATAGCCACAATATCGATCGTCGCCCACATCAAGAAAACCATCGCTGACTTGGTATTTTTCTTGCGCAAATAGTTGCCATTCTGGGTGTTGGTTTCGTTTGGAGCGTATCTTTTGGGGAAGTTGGGCTATGGCGTTTTTACATTTAACGATGTGCCCAAGGCGCATGCGGAATTAATGGAGGAGATTGAGTTGGCGAGGAAGGATCTCAGAACGAAAGGTGTGGATGTCGATTAGATGGTGAAGGACGTCGTATTTCAGGCAAGGAGAGGCAACGCGAATGGATATTGAGTGTCATATTGGCAGCGGGTTGGAGTCGGAAGGTTGAATGGATGGAGTAAATTTGTCGAATAATTGAAGGGATATTCTTTACATTGGCGTGCCGTTCGTTAAGGTGCGAGGGATAAGTGAAGAGTGTGTTCTACAAGACCAAGCCGTGATTGAGCATATCTATCTACAGTGTATGGTATACAGGCACCAATGAGATCTACCGCATTCCCTTATGCCTCTACGCTGTGAGCGTCTGGTTCTTTATCTTTTGTACTCCATAAGAGCACCTCTATTTGCTGCAATCGTACCAATATTCTTCTGGTGCCTCCTGTTCGTGTCCTTCCATTTGATACCATCTAATAAGTCGCGGAGAGAATTTGTCTCCATTACCCCGTCGTGCCTTCTCTTTGATGCTTTTCCTTTAACTTCTTTTCCTGCGCCATGAAAGCTCTTATGCCAACCGGCACTCCTTCAAATAAGTCGTCGCTATTCCCATCCCCTCCTATATCCCAGTTTCCCTCGCTCCCGCCACCATCATCATCCATACTCGTAGCTGCCTGCGCCAAAATCCCCGTACTTTCTTTCCTCCTTTCTTTCTTCAACGCTCTATCCGCATCTTTCTTAGCAGCAGCCCACTCCTCAATTTCATCCCGATAGCGATCCCAAACACAATTCACACACCCACTCATACAACAATTATCTGGTTCTTCTGGGCGAGGCGGGACGAGGACTCCTGCTATACGTTGACTTTTGCGCAGGATCTCGGTCCGTCGTTCTAAAGGGGAGGAGAGACGAGAGGAGAAAAGAATTGAGGGTTCGGGGTCTGCGGCGGGTTCTGTAGGAGAAGATGCAGTTATAGGCGGATTTGAAGGAGAGGCAGTAGTGGGGGGCGCGGAGGATATTTCTGGAGAAGAAGAGGAGAGGAGTAAGGAGTAGTAGTCGCCTACAGGGTGGGCTTGGTGGGCTGGCTTATTGGATGTAGATTCGTGGCGTGGAAACGAGGGGAGTTGGCGGATTGAGGGTGGGAGTTTGAGGCGTTGTGACAGTCGGAGTAGGGTTCTTGGTTCCATGTTGTGTAGTTCGGTTGTTGTATTAAGAAATGTACTCTGTTCTTTAATTTGTAGGCTTTGTGCTATCGTAAAATCATGAGAGGGGCGGTTGGATCTTTCAAATGGTTGGTTGATTATACGTAGGTGTAGAATCGGACGGTGGGCGCATTATTTATTTTTCGGGATTGAAGCTTCGGAAAGTTTTCGAGGAACGTCATCGCTATGAATTGGAATGGTCAGCATCCGCAATAGCATTGAAACTTCACTCCACATTCACGCAGCAACATTCGTTCCAGGTTCAAAACTGTAATCGCATTTAATATTAATTATGAGAGTTTTCCAAGAACTGTTATAAAACGAAACGGCGTTAAGAATTGATTAATGTTACTATTTCTGTTTAGGTTCATGATTGTAGTGAAGTGGTGAACTTTATATTTCTAGCTGTCTCGCGAAACCCCTCTCGTCGCGTCCTCCCAACACGCGATCCCAAATTAAAATAAACATTGCTTCATAACAACGTATTGTTCTCCAATTGAGACGGCAATGGGATAGCGCAAGACACCCACAGATATGGCTGATAATACCCCCTCACGCCGTTCGAAAACTCCAATCCCCACTGCGAATGTCCCACCAACCCCGAGTCGCATTCCCGTCCCTTCACAATCATCGCGTTATGCCTCGTTTGCCTCTCCGACAAAGGCAAGCTTAGCACGCCACAATCCGCAAATACTTGCAAGGGCCACTTCTACAGGACCGGAAGTTGGCAGATCTCCGAGTAAAGGGAGAGTACAGAATACTTTCAATAATGCGCTGGGAAACACACCGCAAAGAGAAAGAGGAAGAAGTGTCACTATTGGTGCAGAACGATCAATTCCAGGATCGACCAGGAATGGAAGAGATGAAACGATTACTCGCACACCCACGAGGGCTCGATCGATTGGAGGTGGGATGGCATCGAAACCAAGGAGAATGTCAAGATCCCCTGCCAAACGACCAATCGCAAACGAAACTCCAAGAAGCAATTTCAAGCCCGCGGCAGAATTTGAGAATATTCAGGGAATTGCAAATCCATTCAAAAAGACGGGATTAAGAAGGTCGCCCGTACCGGGACAAAGTAGCCAGCCTACGGCAGAACCGCAAGAACAACCGCAAGACGATTTCAATCCTTTCAAGAAAACTGGGCTAAGGAGGTCACCACCTGCTGCAGGGCCGGCATCAGGACCAACTGTGCCTCAAATGTCCATAGAAATGGATGAGTCTGTCTCTACCACTCCAAAAGATTCAGCACCTTTACATGCCTCTACTACACCAAAGGACCCAGTGCCTGTGTTCCCTTCAACGACACCCAAAGAACCAACGCCTGTATATGCTTCAACTACACCGAAAGAGCCAGTACCTGTTCAAGCTTTAGAGCCTTTTCTTAGGGCTCCAGAAGAAGTGGTCATTAGAAGTCGAGGTTCAAGTCAACTTCGTTCTTCTCAAGCTTTTGGGTCTATTAGTGTTCCAGGTACACAAGTTGCACAATCAGCTGAATCTGCTTTGCCTGCGAGCCCCGCCGAACCCTCTCCAGCTCCAGAGGAGGAAGAGATTGTGCCCGACTCTCAAACCGCAGACCAAGTTGTTTCCACTACCCCAAATGATCCTATGCCACCTCACCCACGGACCTTACAAACAGATGCCGCTTTTGTAATCGATGTACCTCAACAACAGGAAGTAGAAGATGATCCTCAAGTTCCCGAGCTTCCAAAGTCTGATGATGTAAATCCGTTGATGAGTGATGACTCTCCCACCGAGCGTAAAGCGCGACAATTATCTATGTCTAGGCCAGCGCAACGGCCACTGTTTACGTTTTCGGAAAAGACGTTTCTATCTCCATCTAAAGCAAGACAGAAACCCGCAACACCAGAAGAGCCTGACTTGCCACCGACGCCCACGCAGCGTGGTATCGCGGATCCAGTCGTTACAACAGCACCTGTTGGAATTCACAATACTCCAAGCAAGACTGCTCGAAGGAATAGGGCCCTAGGCGCAAAGATGAAGTCATCTCCATTGAAACCACGTCCAGAATCTCCTCCAGAAGTAGATGCACCACAAGAGCCACCTGCTAAGAGACGAAAGTCCGCTAGATTTTCGATTCCGCATGATCCGCATGCAGCGAAGAAGAAAGTTAGAGATGATCTTCTCAAAGAATTACAGCAATTGCAAGCCGATGTCAGTCTAGCGAATCAGGAGAATGAGAGGATACGTTTGCACTACGAGTCGAACAGTACAAAACCGCCAAGAGCATCAAACCCCGAAGAGATACTAGATTTACTTCTACGCTCAACTGCAATTGAGAAACAAGAGAGGCCAGAAAACGTAAGCGCTTTGAAAGCCACTAATCTCTTCTTACCATTTTCTGGGCGGCGCAAAGCCCGACAAACAGTTATACCACCGGTTGAGAAGCCTCTTCCATCATATCTTCCTATAGCACTTGACGATCCACTTCCGCATTTGCAACTATTCAGTCATCTGACATACACATCCAACATTACTCTCCTTCCACCTGCACCCATTTCGTCCAACGAATCTACTACGGAACTTCTCGTACCGACTCTACAACATCATCAAATCTCTGCATCTCATCCTTCTGGACTTTTCAGCGCACGCCTTTCTATGATAGTCGACACCTCTTCTCTGACCATATCCTCGCTTAATGTGGATTCATTAGATCCTAACGCAGAGCCCGAACTCGGACCATTCGTGCGGCGACGAGCAAGTGGTGATGGGCCACACACAAAAGACATCGGTACAGTCTGTTGGGCGATGGGGAGGTGGACCGAAGTATCCGTGGCAAGAGCAAAGTTTTGGTGTGATGCTGAAAGAGAATTTGGGACAGCAGAAGCCAGGAGGAAAAGTATAGAGAAGCAAGGGAAGAAAAGAAGGAAGAGAAAGGCTGTTGAAGATGACGAGGAAGATGACGCGGAGGGAGAAGAAAAGTCCAGGAAGTGGACGAGAAGGGAGTTGTTTAGACAGATGGGACGGACGAATCTTGTTCTTGATGGGGATGATGTCCAGATTCGAGTAGGGTGGAAGATTGGTTTTGACTGGATGGGCGATGCGGAGAGTCATTTGGATCTTGATATAGGCTTGCCTAGCAGCTGTAAGTACAAGTCTTTCAAGCATGTCGTCGATAAATTTGGTGATACTAACACTCGTGTAGGGCATAAACAAGACGATCGTAAGAGTTTGAGTAAGATTAAAGATATGTTCGGAAAACTAGTTAAGGAGAAGGGGCCACTGGGAGCTCTGAGAATTACTGTAGGACTTGTCATGGCAGAGTCTTCGTGATGGATTAGGAACTGAAATTAATGTTATATTTTTGATACCCTACTGATTGATGAGCAATACTATTCGGCTGATACTTTGGAGTGTTAGGCGAACGTCTAGATGGAATGTTTAACATCAATTTAATAGAGATATTGGAACAACGTTTTAAAAAAAAAACTTATGAAGAGGAAATAATATGCTTGTGAGTAAAGTTAATAAAATTTGCAATGGCAGCTTCTAGTGAAGGTCTGTAAAGTCTGCTCTCAATGCCTATGAGTACAAAATGTAACTCCAGTCGGCTTCAAAATTGATCGCTCTTCATGATTGTTAGCAATGTGAATCTCATTCATTCATTGTTTCTCTACTCATTGCGAATACAGTCTATGAATCTGTATTGCAAATCTGTAGTATGTGTTTATTAACTGAGATTGTTGTCTTGTTACGGATAGCTTTGGGTATTTATAATTAAGTAGTCCTGACTTTTATTTTATTATCGGGTATTCGATTGTTGTTATGGTTACTGAATGGGTCTCATTCTTTATTCGTCTCATTTCTGGCAACTATGATTGAGTAAGATTGCTCAAGAGGGCGAAGTACATTATCACTGTGATGAAACAATACGGAGTACATTAATGATTCAAGCCCTGTAACTGAAGCTTACAATTCCAGATTTAGACATCGGTGTTACCACGATGTTGGTTGACAGGGTTTTTACCTATCCCTCATTGGCTCAATGCTGAGATCCTGGAACTCTGAGATTGCCATGTCAAATCATCCGACTCTTGCATACATACAAAAATGCCCATTTTATTGGGGGTTCAATGATTGCTGAAGTTTGGGTGGCAGTGTGACTTAACTTGTGCCTTAATTTGCACTTCAGACTAGTTGTCGAAACAACTCATGATAAGAAAGCCGGGCTGTGTTTCCTCACCCTGGGATTGAGTACATGTCTATTTGTAATACATATAAACTGGTCGATTATTAAATAAAGATTCATGATATTCTGGTTTCTCCAACGAGCTTCACGTCACATCCATCTTACCATATCCCACTTGTTTACTCCTTCTCAACAAAATGCCCGTCGTCAAGGTTTGGAATTCTTGGGAGATACTTGGCATTGAGGTGGGCAAGTGTCGGTGGGAACTGAACACTTCTGAAAAGGCAGTTGATGGGTGCAAAAGATTTATTTTTGCCAACGGGGCTCGAGATGCCATTTTGAATGGCATGGAGCTGGAACCGCCATCAGAAGCCTTCGCACACCTTAAGAAGTTGGCAGAACAATCTCTATGCGAGTTTTGCGTGAAAGACTCTGCTCGACATCGTCAGTTGATAGTGGCATGGAAGCTCAAATTGAATGAAGCTATGTGCGTGTATCTGGGGTTTTGCCTGGTTCAGCAGAAGTACTTGACGAGTGAGTTGGAGTTAATCAGGAAGGCTAAACAAAGTCTAGATGTAGAGGTCGGCGAACTGAACGAGACGATAGCTCAATTGAAGTTGAAGGCGAAAACGAACAAGTGTGATGCATCTCATGCCCAACAAGCAATAACTATAATAACTCTGCAAGAGCAGCACTCGAGTCTCCTCCGCGAAAAAGAGCTGCTTCTGCTGGAGAAGAGAAGCCTGGAAGATCAAATCGAGTCACAGCATCAGGATTTGAAGACTTACAGAGCTAAAGAATTTGAATTAGAGGGCTATAAAGCCGAAGTCCTTGTTCTTCGATCAAAATTAAAAGAATGGGTGGAGTTTAGTAGTACTATGAAGAAGGACTTTGACAACCATCGTCAGTTTACTCCACCGCTGCACCCATCTCCGCATTTGCAAAACGAAAACGAGCCTTCAAGTAGCAGGATACCGAGGTTTGACTCGGCCGACCAGCAATTCCCGTTTTCCAGAAGACCCAAAGTGCTGCCTGCAAAGAGCCCAACTCCCCAAATTCGTCTCTCGGACTCTGATTCCCAGGAGACTGCAAGTGGATCCTCTAAAATGCCAAAAACTTCATCAGCAATAGGCTCTGCATCTGTTGCAGAGACAGAAACAAGAACAAATTCAACTTCATCAACAATCTCGACCCCAAGAAAAGAAGGGATGCTTAAAGAATCAGCTGCTGCTTCACCGGATCAAATGCCCAACACTCATGACATATTTGGAACACGAATTTCATCTTATTCGAAAATACGTACGTCTAAAAGCCATTCGAGCCTATTTGAAACTCCAACCCCAGAAACATCCACAGCAACACCCTCTTTCAAGGGTAGCTCATTTGATTTTTCGATGCCATCTTCGCTCACGACGGCATCTGGAACGCCATGCTTCTCGTGTACAAATAAATCCCATGCACCAAGACCATCTTCTTCCAGATCTACACAAAGACATAGAGCAACTTCCTCTTCATCAGCAATACCTGCAATTAAGAGCCCTCCAAATCTGTTCGGAGCATCATCCCCAGTGTTTTCGTCAACGAAGTCTTTAACCAATAATCCAGGTTTCTTCGGAGCACCAACCCCATCAAACACGAATAGCGAAACTCGTGAGGCGACCTCTAAGCCATCTCAACCTTCAGAGACGCAAAGCTCTAGCTCGGATGGAGTGTTCAAAGGTACATTTGGTTCCCCAAGGCCCAAAACTCCTCCTTCGGTCAATGGTTTCTCTTTTGGGCCTGCAAATTCACTTTCGACAGAGTCTGGCGAAAATAATTTTAGTCCAAATCCTCAGCGGAATCCAAGTCCATCGGATCACAGAGAAGGGCAAAATTCATATCATGATAACAATATCCATTCAAATCCCGAGAAGATTAATCCCTTCGCTCGCCCAGAAGTATTGGTTCAGAATCATGGAGATGCAGAGTCTAGCTCCGACGAATGTAGCGTATCTGGTATCAGAACCCCAAGTGTATCATCTACGGCAACTATCACAGAAACTGTGTTCTTTATGGGAGGCAGTCCCACTCCTTCTGGAGCGACAACGCCCTTTTCGGTAAAAGGGCTCTTTGGGAGTATCCCGCCTAAATCCTCGATAGACTTATCCTCTACTTCAGGCGAGATTTTTGGAAGATTATCTTCAAGTAAGAAATGCTCTGGTTCAGATAGAGAGAGAGGTTAGTAGCTTGCTTTGGGCATTGGTATCTCGCGCATGTTGAGCTGAGATTTTTGAGACTAGATATTCACATGTACTAGAACCGGTATCAGCCAATTGAAGATTCTCGATCAACTGCTGGATGACTATTTGGCCTCACCAGATTGAGTATACAAGTGTGTGCACACTGGCGGGTAAGTTAACGATACTTCGAAGAAGTTTGATTAGCAGCCAGAAACAAAACTCCGTTTCAAGATAGGTGAACATAGGTTACTTGTAGTGGGTGCTTTTAACTGGCGATGTTTATGATTTTATTCAATGTCTTTAATGTCGCATTATTCTGGTGCATTGCAAGTTTAGTGTAATGAAAGTTTGAGGCATGTTAAACGCTGTATTCCACTGAATCGCAATTTTGATAACGTACTTGTTGCATCCTATATACATGACACTAATGATTTGACGCCCCCTCCTCCCCTCCCCAAAAAAACCCAAGCTGAATTTGTGTATTGATTTGATTTGAGTATAACTGCCACTTCTGAACCCTCCTTCATCCAGTGTAACGCTCACTTCTGTATTCAATCGTATTCCTAAGAGAATCCTACGATTTTCCTAGGTTGATATAATTCATCAATGCTTGTTTCTTCTTCCTTGGTTAACTCAAAATTAACAGCATCGACTGCCTCTTGAACTCTCTCAATCTTTCCCATTCCAACGATAGGCGCGGTAACATACTCCTTGCTCAAGCTCCAAGCCATCGCCACAATCGCCATACTGACACCTCTCTTCTTCGCTATCTCTTGAATCTTCTCATTAATCTTTAAGTCCGCCTCCGTTAAGTCATTCCCCATGAACTTTCCATTCATAGCTTTTCCTCTGTCACTTTCTGCAGCCTGGTCATGAGGCCTGGCTAGATGCCCCATCATGATTGGACTCCAAGGAATCATACCCATACCGAATTTCTTCAAACTTGGCACCATTTCTCTCTCTTCCTCCCTATAAGCCGCATTATGCAAATTCTGCATACTGATAAATTCCGTCCATCCATTTAATCGCGCAGTATATTGCATTTCCAACAACTGATGCGCATACATACTAGACGCACCAATGTATCTAACCTTGCCACTTTCAACCACATCATGCAGGGCCTTCATCGTCTCCTTTATTGGCGTGCGTGGGTCAAATCGATGGATTTGTAGTAGATCAATGTACTCCAGATCCAAGCGTTTCAAACTCGCATCCACACTATCGAAGATATGTTTGCGACTCAATCCATACGCATTAACGTATCCGTTTGCATCTCTATCATCAGGCGTCATCTGAAGTGCATTCTCCCATCCCTCTTCCTTTCTCTTACCAACCGGTGCAAACAGTTTTGTGGCAACAACGATGTTCTCACGAGGCAACGCATACTTTTTGATGGCGGCACCGAGGATCTCTTCGGATGTGCCGTTGCTGTAGACGTTTGCAGTATCGAAAAAGTTGATACCGGAATCATAGCAGGCTTTGAGGATAGGGAGAGCCTCGGCTTCCTCGACCGCCCACGTTTTGAAGCTTCCGCGACGGTCGCCATAGGTCATGCAACCTACGCAGATACGGGAGACCTTGAGACCAGATTCACCAAGGTTGGTGTATTTCATTGTGTTCTTGGCCATGTTGAAAAAGGAGTTCTTTTGTTTGCTAGTACTTTGTGTGCTGTGATGTAGAATAAAGCACTCTTTTTAGAGGGAAGCTTATGCCTTTATACACACACAGGATATAGGCAAGAGAACTTGACGTCACCCGGAGTTTAGATTTAAGTCCTGGCTTTATTGTTGAGTTTATGATTAACAATCAAAGTCTCCATTTGTATGCAGACTGGCGGGGTAAGGATTCCCCACGCAAAACCTAACATATACCAAAACACATTGAGAGATCGTTGTAACTATCAAGTTTGATTTGAGATTGGAATCTATCATGAGTGTTAATTTCAATGCATCTTTTAATTCCCGAATATTCGGCGGTCCAAATCTTGAAGAACGATATAGTATTGATACTGTTCTTGTTCTTGATGTTGTTGAAACATGTGGTAAACTATTCTCAAGTACGTACCCCTATCGCCTCGGCGAGGAGACCAATCCTTCCAAGAAGGACTACGCAACATTTTAGCCTGCCTACATCAGGTGCCTTACCATCGCGAGTCTCCACTGCCCATGGAGTTAGGTTGTAATACCTTTAGGGCCGAGATTGAATAGAGTAACAGGATATATCTTCATGTAACACAGCATTTTATCACCGAGAGAATAAGAAGATCGGTCCTATTCATCCCGTCGGCTATTAACGTAACAGCGACAAGATACAGAATAAGCATATGTCTGAGAAAATCAAACATATGTAATAGTAAGGTTGCCTAGCAAGAAAAAAGAAACTGGCAGGATATCATTTTTCAGTATATTTTTGTTCAATTATTGTGATTGCACCGAGAATAGCCACGAGGGAGTTCGGGCAGAAAGATAATACAAAAAGTTACGACACCCAAATAGCGCCTAGTAAACTCCACGCATGTCATTCAGTCTTTGCCCGCTATATCAGCGATAGTCCCTAGTTTCTTTCCGACCTGAGTAGATGCTCCAGTTCTTCCACCGGGCGTTTTTGCCGCCGGTGCAGCAGGGACCTTGTGAATGTTGAATGGCGAGTTCTCTGCTGCAGTATATGCATCAAATGAGAACAGGGAATAGAGGTAGAGTCCGAAAAATGCAATAATATCGTGGAGTAGCCTATCAAAACTGAATTGTCTGGTTATCGTGGAGCGCGTAGGGGCAGATCCGCCCAGTGTTTGTCCTGGGCTGGAAAAGGATGGCTTTGGTGCACCAGCAAGTTTCACAGCGTTCTCGATGGCGGTCGTGAGCTTACGAACATCTGCGCCTTGAATGGTTTCGATGACAGCGCCGGATCGAAAGATGAGGAAGGTTGGCATACTAGTAGGGTTATGAGAACAAGCTCCAGTAAGTATCGAAGGGCCTTGCTTACGCTCTAACTCCATATCGCTGAGCTATGGACTGCTGATTGTCTACATTAACTTTCGTAAATGTAACACGATTTGGCTTCGAGTGCTTGGTAGCTAAAGATTCATAGGTTGGAGCGATGGCTTTGCAGGGTCCGCACCAGTCCGCATAAACTGTATGGATTGTTAGTGATATGCATCCATTGTATTGAAGGAAGTCAGATTACAATCGGAAACAACTATAGTTGATGAGCCCAGCAATTTGCTAAACTGCATAGAAGATTCGATATGTACCGCCATTTTTATTGAATTATATGAATATCTTGCAAGTTCTGAAATGTCAAGTAAGTTGGGTCGTCAGAATGTATGTCTTGTTGCTTGCTTGCTTACAGATTAAGCTTATGAAAGCTTCAAGTGGAGATCTGGTCTGGTCTGCTTCTTTATCGGGCGCTTGGACTATCAGATTCTGCCGCTTTATCGGGATAACCTTTGACCGCCTCCATATATATTTTGGAAAGAAATCCAAAGTTCCCAAATTATTTACAAAAATGGGTAGAGGAGAGACAAACGCAAAGGTACGTTTGATTTGAATTCACCGATTGGTAAATGAATACTTACGCATCCAACATCAGAAGCGGAAGCGCCAGGCTGAAGCCGCCAATGCCACTGCGAATGCTAATTCCACTGCCAATGGACAAACATCTAACGGCAAAGTGACCGCTCCTGATGCGGTTGATACATCTAAACCTACAGCTGTATTTCAACCCAAGAAAGGTAGAGATTGGACAGTTAGTGTAGCTTTACCAGGAAGTATTATTGCCAAGTATTTTACCTCTTCAAATAACAATGACAAAATCATGCTGACTTTTTCAGCGCGCAAAGCCATGATCTAAAAACATCTATGGCGGGCCAAATTGCCCGCGCCCTCGCAGTTTTCTGCGTCGACGAAGTCATTGTTTTTGACGATGGCAATGCTCGTCCTGCGAAGAAACCTAAACATCCACCCACTCAATCCCATAATTCGCAGCAGAAGCCGCCCCTGGAAGACGAGTACACGGCAAAGTCAGATCCCGATCATTTCCTTACCCATCTACTCAGCTTCCTAGAAACACCTCCAAATTTACGAAAACATCTATTTCCAATTCATGAGAATCTAAGGACGGCAGGCGCATTGCCTAGTATAGACTTACCACATCACTTGAGGGCAGACGAATGGTGTATGTATAGAGAAGGTACTACATTACCTGGCGCAGATGAACATGGAACATTTGTGGAAGCAGGATTAAGAATACCAGTCACAGTGGTGGAGCAGATACCAGCAAATAATAGAGTTACTCTAAAATTTAGCGTGGAGGGGGAGAAGGCTGCAAAAGATAAATCTTGCGAAATTATTCCAGCAGAAGCTGTGAGCCCAGAAGAGCCAAGAGAAGAGGGTGGCTACTATTGGGGATGGAATGTTAGGAGAGCAGGCTGTCTAAGCGACGTGTTCACAGAATGTGGATATGATGGAGGTTATGATATGACTATTGCAACCTCCGAGCGAGGCGTTGATGTCCAAGATCTATATGATGATGAGGAACAAAAAGTAGGGAAGTTTAAGCACCTGCTAGTCGTCTTTGGCGGCGTTGCAGGCCTAGAAGTGGCTGTGAAGAATGACGAAGAACTACAGAAATTGGGAGTTGTAGAGGCAAAAGATGTCTTCGATAGATGGATAAATGTGTGTCCTGGTCAGGGGAGTCGAACTATTAGAACCGAGGAAGCGGTTTGGATAGGTCTGATGGGCCTGAGACGATTAGTTGTCAAAAACGAATAAAGTGTAATTCGATACCCAAGGCTTTCGTTCACGGTCTCAACGGCCCATCTTTGTTATCTTAAATTGCACACTACGCTGAATTGTGAACAATCTACACAGCAAATTAGGAAGATTGGAATCTCGAGTATGCATCATAGGACTACTCTACTTTTAGACAATCGAACTAGATTTGTTCATCGACCTTTGTCCCTCTTTGTCTTCTGTTTAGAATCTCTTCGACTTTCAAAAACAACCTGTGAAGCTTGCCCTTCGGCTTTATGCACTAACAATGTTCATTTATAGAACTTTTGATGCTTTGTACCATCGAGAAAGGGAAGATTCTTTTGACAAGGCGTTGTGTCTTTGTTGATACTATGAGTATATATGACAGCTCGACCTAGCAACAAAGTTTCTGATTCCACCGAAGCAAAAGTTTCAAATTTATACACATACTTCAAAACTCCGTGTTCTACGAACTATTCCAAACTACAAAAGCAGCTCACCACTAAACCTACCACAATGCAACTCATCAACTACCTCCCAATCTTAGCCGTGCTTTCCCCAGCACTTGGTCTCCCAGCTCCAGCTGTCATCTCCACAAATCCCAACACCCTCACCCCTATGTGCATCAAGCAACTAGACCCTAAAATGTGTATACTCAACTGGAACACCAACACCATGGCCGTCAACAACGATCTATCCAACCCCAACAACCTCGTTGCTTACGCCCGCGCAACCGTTTACTCAAACACCTGTACCGCCATCGGAGCCATTAAGAACGGGCTCGTCCAAAACGTCTTCATCGACACTCAGGAATGGAGCCAATCGCTGATTCTCCAAAATGTCTTCGATGAGAAGAGGGGCTTTAAGGTTCCTCGCTGGAGCTTTAATGGAAAAGCGTACACGGTCGATAACTGTGCTTGTTTCGATGGCCCTTTGTTGGGCGAGCCAAAGGATACACATGTTTGCGAATGTTCATTCGAATGCGCCTAGATCTATCATTTATAAGGTAGTTAGTTGACGAGTAGGCGCTCTTTCTACTCTTGCCCTTTCTTTCGGTTATTGCATTCAATTTCTGTTGTATACTTCCCTTCTTTCTTTGTCTCTCTTTCTCTCTCTCGCGTTTATTTATGTACTTCTTTATTTGAGAAGTACACCTCACTCATTTGGTTCTCAATCTAGTTTTCTTCTTTTCTTTTTCTCTGCAAATACAAATCTTCTCAGCTACTTCAGTTTTAAACTCCTATGCTATGCTGTGACGTATCATCAATGAGACATCAATTGCTTCTTTCCTTTGCATCTGCTCGTACTCCTTTTCTTCCATTGTTCTTCGACACCCCCTTGTCCCAGCTTGAAACCACAGTCAATATATGAAGATTCACACACTCTATATATGAACGGAGTCAAGATCACATCTATACTCCACTCCCCTAGCAAAACTCTTTTTAATCCATTTCTCGTACATAGTAAATAACAATCATAGCGCCCCCTATTACCTATTACCTATTACCTATCACCTATCACCTATCATATCAAGTAAACACACAACATAGATGCATCCAAGACTAGAATACATACTACTTACTACTTCAAGATCACCACCCCATCAAGACTGTAAACAACCCTAAGAATATATCAAGCCCGCCCCTCCTACCCCGCAAAAAAAGATCAATCAACCCCCATCTTCCATTTCCTCAACTCAAGGAGCTAGTAATCAAAACCCCCGCGTCCCAACATCCATCAAGTCACTAAAGTAGAAACATAAAATAAAGCAGCGTTATATTAATAGTATTGCCCCTTGCACCTCAGTCTTGTACGTATCAAACATCCCCGTTAGGATGGCATAGCATAGCAAGCCGAACAAAAACGAAAACGAAAACGAAAATGAAATCGTCATCGTCACCAACTCCCCCACCAGCCTAATTTTCCATTTCAACTGGAACAATTGATCGCAGCTTCCTTCTCACTCTCGCAATAGTTATGTAACCGTCGAGTTGACAAATCGCCATTGCCACAAATACTGCAAGCCACGACTTTGACATTACGCTCTTTCCTCCCCACATTCGCGCTTCTTCCCACCCTGTGATTCCTCTCCATAGCCGCGCATAAAGCACGACCACAGTGAGAAAGGGTTGTCGAAAAAGAAGAATCCAAGCCGCTGCGCGATCTTGACTTGCCCAAGAAGAGTTCGATCAAGATCGCCGACTAGATTATGATCTCGTATTTCATCCTTCTTACCTGATAGGTTGAAAGGGAATCCCTAAAAAGTATATCAGTATATCACACTAGTAGTGAGTTTGTTTAGTTGGAATCAGTATTGTTTTGGGACAGCATAAAAGAATAATAAATTTGTATTTGCGCGCAATGTAATGTATTCGTATCATGTTTGTAGAGATCGATAGCGCCTCGTCTGTTTGTCATTGAAGATCCATGGCATTTGACTTTGACTTCGTGTCGATCATCTAGGTTAAGGTCAGTGGTCAGTTGAGACAGTCATCGAACCCGGTCCAACTCAAGTCTGCCAAAATAAAGACAAAAAAGAAAGCAATGAAATCTGCAAAGCTATTTTACAAGTCAATGACATTTCGTGCATTGAACGCCAATTGGGTATCTTGATCGACTTTATCCATACTCCTTGATAATAAAATAACCACCCCTTTGTACTGCATAATCAGCGATCTGAAAAATGTGCCGAGAAATGAATTAAGTGTTACACGGCTCTGGGCCTGAACATTATGTGAACTCATAACTGCTCATCTTCAATCGGACCAACTATTTGTTCATGTAGGTGAGCAAGGTGGTCTCTTTGAAGCTGGAAGCTTTCATAGTTCCCGCCAATGATACACCTAAGAAGACTTTGATTTTGACGAGTTTTGAGGTCAGCGTGTTGCAATGTGTTCATACTCTGCTGCAAAGCAGAATATGCAGCAGAAAAGCATTCTTGAATTGCAGGGGTGTTTTTTGAACCACCTGAGATATCATTGTCCGATCTGTTGGGGTCGATTATGGAAAATTTCGGGCTATCAAAATCTCTGTAAAGGCCGCGAGGAGCTGTAGACTAGTAATCGATTAGTATCATGGCAAAATTGATCGAGAAGAGTACTTACTTTTGGGAAAAGTTTAGGTGGGTTGACAGAAATGGCAGTGGTACGCGTGTTGAACTCGTTGCCATACAAGTCTAGGAATTCCATCAAGATCTCGCCGAGATTATGTTCTGGTACCATGGTTCCACTCTTGACCTGTGGCAAGTTCTGTAGAAGACTTACAACAAGACAGGTAACAGAAAAGCCTCCAATGCCACCATTGACTGGCTCGTTGAGACCTCTCATCGCCAATAAATGCTTAATAATGGTAACCAATATAGGCATCGCAGGAAACTGAGCCTTCCACTCTTGAAAAGTCTTGTTTGCAATGAGGCCTGTGTCGTTTTCAAAAGACATATCAACCTTTAGGCCAGTAATAGCATCGACCCATTTGGCAAGTGGCACTTTAGCACTGGTGATCACGTCAATTCTACCAGTATTAAGACGATCCCTTTCAATGTTGCTCTTGACTCGCCAGATATGACTTTTGCTGCTGTATTTAGGCCATCCACCATCCATGAACTCATCGGATACCATTACAACATCCATGTCAGCGGTAGGCAGATAGAGACCGGCAGGGAAAGAGCCGAAAGGTAAGATATCAGCATCGGGATAATATCTGCGAAAGTTGTTCCTCAAGTCAACAAGCAACTTCTGTCTAATTACTTCTTCAAACTTGCGAGGTTTTACATGGTAGTAAAAGTCCATTATCTCTTTGTGTAGCCTTAAAAATAGTATTAGTTTTGAAACGTCTCTTGTTGATAGATTCGCCACTTACCAAAGTCCCATATTAGAGGTATCGGAATGGTCTTGAAGCCAAGGGACATCATTCACACCAGGTCCAGCACGCCACTCTCTAAGAAGAGTTCCACTAGACTTGGGAGGTTTGCCAGGAATCAGCTTATTCACAAGTGGTGGAGGCTTGATCACATCGTTAGCGGTACGCTTTCTGCTACCCAGAGCGGGATCGGTTGATAAATCTAGTGGCTTAGATGCTCGCTGAGGGGTTTGGACATCCATGGGCACGCTATTGATGCTAGCTGATTGAGTTACAGTATCTTGTGATTGCTGAGGCATGTCAAACTTTCGAATGTTTTCGAGGTGACTGAAAGATTTGGCTGAACTGGGTTCGGATTGCGCGAAGGGTTGAGGCTCGTACTCATCCTCTTCACTATCAATACTTGCTGGCGCATCGAGGTCGAAAGAAATGAAGTCGTCCTGACCAGCATCGACTTTAGTAGCGCCTTCTTGACCAGTTGCGACACGAGCCTTCCTAATAAGTTTAACGACATCCTTCTTCTTTCGGTCGGATTCGCCTGGTGGTGGAAGGGCCGTGTATGGATCGGGATTTGACCATTTGGGAACACTGTCGCCATCTGCAGCCTTTGAACCAGTTCGAGCAATCTTCTTCTTGGGTTGGTCGTCATTATCGTCATCATCCGACATGTCCATCTCAGCTTCGTCACTATCAGATAAGTCGCCGACATCTCTGTATTTAACATCAGCAGAGGCATCTTCATTCATACCTGGCATGAGTTCAGGAGTAGGTGAGCGTTTTCCCTTCAAAAAAACTCGATCTGCTGCCAATCTTGGACCGCCTCGACCGCGATAGCCGCCACGTCCTCGAGTGTTGTCGCGTCGATCTTTTTCGCGACGACGACGAAGATGATCATCATTTCTATCTCTGTTGCCGCCAGAGTTATTATTGCGACCTTGCCCATGGGATTGAAATCTATCGGAGTTTTCGAAATTGATAGACTGTGGAGCATCGTAACGGAAATCGAAGCTGGGAGCCGGGGGTGGAGCGCGATACCCATCATTCATACGGTAAGGATCTCCAGCTCCAGAAGGACGACGGGGAGGTTGTACACCAGGAGCATAATTTCCATAGGCTGGTGGAGGAGGATTGTGACCACCAAATTGATACATATCGCGATCGCGGTTTGCAGAGTGGGGAGCATAACTATCGTATTGAGGAGGGGGAGCAGGGCGATAAGAATCACGACCCATGTCGCGACGATTTCTGTCGGGCGTGTGATAATTGTTGTTTCTCTCATCTCTATCTCTTTCCCAGAACGTTCCAGAAGGTCGAGGTGGAAGGCCATTGGGAAGGGGCGGTTGACGCGACATTTTCCAATAATATTTCGCAAAATGTCAAGGTTGAGGTTGAGGGTCAAATTGACTGATGGAAAAAGTTTCCTGTGAGATGGGCTGGAGCGTCATTGTCTTATTGTTATTTTTTGACTATTGATCGGTTAAATTGTTAGCATAGGGCCATCCGGCCAATCAGCTGTACGGCACTCTGCCTTGCCGGATCCAAAGGCGGTGCGGGTCGGTGCGGGGGGCAGGGGACGGATTGGGTAAGCAGCATATGACAGCCACCACAGCCACCACAGCCATCAGTGAGCCATCCGTCCCGCCGAGTCAGCGCAGGCCAAGACAGCACGCACCAGTGATGAACACGCAGCAGAAGTGGTGAAACTCCCGATGTACCTCCTATCCACAGTACCGGCATTGTTGGACTGATGATTGCTTCAGCATGTGCGCGTACATAGGAAATGGAATTCACATAGAATCCAATGAGCAGCATAGTCTGTCTGTATATGTGACTTGAAAGTCCTCTCCTCTTTCTTCTACACCATCCTCGCACATCGGCCCTCATCAATACCTCACCATACGATGCTAGTGACGTCCAGCGGGCAAAAAGCTGCATTCGTGCGGCCGATTGATTGATAGTCCGTATTGATGTTCATTCACACATTGATCATTCAGGTGGTAAAGCTGTGACATGTGATTGCACCGTACCCCAGATTTCGAGCCGAGTAGAGCGCTTTTCATTCCTTCCATTGTTCAAGTGTATATATAATAAGTCCCCGGTCGTTGATAAATTTCTGCTCTACTTCTACTTCCTCCAAATCTCTTCTCTCTATTGTCCTGTGTCCTGTCGTAAATCCTCCCATTTATCGAATCACTATTTCCTTTCTGGGAAGTTCCAACGCAGCCCGTTGATCTTCCTCCAGCATTTCCTTCCCCTTGTATAGCCTGGTAATAGAAATGACGTTGTAAATAAATGGCTGCGTTCGTATGTCACCCACGCCCCATGCTTAGCCTTCTCCCAACAATTCGCTTTTCGAGATCTTGAGATCTTGATGTCTCCAGAACTTCAGAATTCCACATCTAACCAGATCAATAGGATACTCCTTGGTTGGATCAAATGTCCGGTACTCCAAGTTTAAGGAAAGATGACCATGGCGGATCCTTAACAACTCCTATTGATCCGAACCCTCCGACAATAGCTGCATTTTCTCCAGTCACTCTATCACATGCCTCTTCCGCGAACAAACAGAGATCAACTATACTGGTTCATCACAAGTCCCCCTTATTACTAGCGACTCCTCCGCAGATTACAAGAGCTTTGGCATATTCACATCCTTTTCTACTGCCTCTCAATAAACTTGTAGGGTTGATAACATGGACAAGTGGAGATCCTTGGGAGAGCTTCTTGCTCGTCGCTAGTTTTTGGGCGTTTGTACTATATGGAGATGTTGTAATGCGATTTGCTGGACCGTTGGTAGTGGTTATTGGTTTAATACTAGGCATGTACTCAAGACGTTATTCCCCCTTATCGTCAACAAGCTGGACAGGAGAGAAACAGAAGAAGGCTCACAAAAGGGTCGACTCCGAAATCACGAATACTAAGCATCAGAAAACTCTGGACGAGATTGTGGAAACCTTGAAAATATTTACCTCGAGATGCAACGTGCTTTTGGATCCTCTTCTACAACTGACGGATTTCCTATCGACTCAGCGAACCGCGACTTCTGCCACAACTCGTCCGGCACTCACAACTCTTTTAATACGAATTCTTCTTATCACACCCGTATGGATCATTCTTACTTTACCTCCTTTACAGGTCATCACTACGAAACGTATTGTTTTGGTAACGGGGACAATTTTCTTGACTTGGCATTCGCGTCCGAATCGAATAGCAAGAACGATACTATGGAGATCATCTCTCGTTCGTCGCATATGTACTGCTTTGACTGGTCTGCATTTAACAGATGAGCTTTCACCAAATACAAATGGAGCCAATTATAAGCCTCCTTTGCCACCTCGTACGACATCTTCATATGCCGATGCATCGTTAGCAGCGAACGCAGCGATAAAGAGAAGACCAGAAGCACCAGGGGTAAAATTTACATTCATTTTATATGAAAATCAACGTAGATGGGTTGGGCTAGGGTGGACAACATCGATGTTTGCATATGAGAGGGCCGCATGGACAGACGAACATTTGAATGCTGTTACTCCAAAGGAAGATTTTGAATTGCCAGATGTAGAGGGTGGTGGCGCAAGATGGAGGTGGGTTGACGGCAGTCGCTGGCGTGTAGAAGGAGCTGCCGAATATGATGAAGGTGGATCCAAACCAAAAGCTGAGAGCGACGGGGGAACAGGGTGGATCTATTATGACAACAAGGTATGTACAATTATATTGTTTTCACTTGCCTTTTACATGTAAAGCTAACATTCTACAGTGGCAAAACGGTCGCCGAGGCCAAGATGGATGGGGAAGATATACCCGTCGCAGGAAATGGTACCGTGACGCCGAGCTTGTTGAAATAACTTCGAGCACGGAAATAACGCCCTCGCCGACCCCTACCCAAGCATCTGCAAGTCTAGATTCAAATTCTGCCCACACACGACTTTCATCATTCTCAGGTTCCAGATCAAGGAGCCCCCCGCCAGAATATTCGGATCTTGATGATGCTAGTTTAAGGAGCAACAAAAGCGGGAGGCTTAGCAGCAAGAAAAGTAGCCTGAGGAAGGAAAGGTTGGAAAGGGGAAGTAGGAATAGTAGCATGAGTCTACAATCAGAAGGCGACGATGAGCGGCCTTTCACGAGGCCGAGAACAACAGACTGGGGGCTTAGTGATGATGCCAGGATGGGGCTGGAGTAGACGGATAGTGGGCGGACTTTCGGTATGGGTTTTGGAGTAATCGTGAAATTGGGAAAGGCATCTGGGAGGGGAAATTCGGATTTCTCACGGAGAATTAAGGGGATATTATACCATGGCGTGTGTGAATTGTAATCATTTTGTTCTTGCGATATTATCTCCATGAAGGAAATTGCGCATGATCTGGACTCTTAGGGAATATATTTTTGTTCTTTGTCTATTCATTTCTTCGCCTCGGCTACTCACCCTTAATGCTTTTATCCCTCAAACGGATACTTTGAGTTGTGCTGTACAAGTAAAGAAGAACCTATTGTACAGATCCCAGAACCCAACCCATTCCTTGCCATCCTCCTAACCCACCTGTTCCCTACCATTCCATACACCATATAAATTACCACTGAGCTCTTTCATCTCGTGCCATTTGTAAATTGCGACTCCCCTCCCACGCGCCTCTAGATATATAGAAATCTTCTTTCGATTCCTCCTGCGTAATTATGCTCCCGCAACCTTTCCTAATGTCCCAACCCCTCTGCTTGAGAAAATGCCCATGATTCCAAAGCCAACGTAGAATAAGGCTAGAGGATAAGCGACTAATCCTCGCATCCCCTTCATTCTTCCGACTGCACAGAACATTCCGCTGCTACTATATGTACACCACACAATCGCCAATGTGGTTAACACATACCCAACTAGTCCATCCATTGGCATAATAATTCCCACTACGCTCGTGAGTACCAATGGCAACAAACAATAGCCCAGCACACTAGCACTTCTTGGAAATGTGAGGGTGGAAGAGAGATGTGAGGGGCCGACGGGTTGTTGAGAATTAGGGTCGGTGTTGAGAGGTGGTGACATGAGCGAGAGGATTAGGTGGAGAGAAGAGGATCCGAGGAGCGCCAGCCCGTATATGTATCCGAAATGTACTTTTCCAGAAAAAAGGAGGAAGGTTCCAAATAATAGGAAAAAGAGAATGGGTCCCGCGAGATCAGAATCGTCCATTATGTGTTGATCGATATGCGCAAGGGGATTCAGCACTGCCAATGTCTATGGATTCAAATCAGTATCTGCACACCCCAGAGGGAAGCGAATGAGAATAGGAAGAATAATCATACCTTACTCCTAATATGACCGAAATTCACCCCCAACTCTTCCAGTAATGGCGGTTCACCATCATAGCCCTCAGTTCCAAAAGCAGCTAACCACCCCGTTCTCAGTCCACCACTCTCTCCCATCCGCCCACTAACCCCCGATTGTCCATTTCCTGGGAAGCCAAATCCGCCGCTTCCAGCACCGGGGTATGCTTGCGCAGCGGGAGGAACGCCATATCCTCCATATGCTGCCTGTGGTGTTGCGTGACCGGAGACGGGACCGGAAGCGTATGTTGAGGGGTAGAATTGGAGGTTTTGAGCTGCGGTGTTGGATGCGCCGTAAGGGTTATTGGGGGGAGGGGAGGAATAAAATTGCGACATCTTTTAAAAGATGGAAAAATAAGAAGCTCTAAATATGTGTTGCAGGTTGATTGGTATAGGATCTACAGAGTTTGGGAGCCGATGTGGAATAGGAGAAGCATTTGTGAATGTTTTGGTTATTTGTAGCGCAGGTATCTTAAGGTGTCTTTTTTGGGGTACCAGCTAGCTGGAGGACTGATGACGGTTACTAGCCTTATTAGGCATTCGTCGATTTCTTTGAATCCCTGTTAATTCGGCCGATGGCGGAAGTTTATTCCGGGAAAAAGTCTAGATATTTACATTATCTCTCGACTTCTGTTGAACATTGAGTGACTTTTCCACACCATAATCCATTTTTTAATTGTCTGGGGTCTGTTATTGACAGTCGCAGTTTCATCATCATGGTATGTACATAATAAGCATTTTCTTGAAAGTTGCACATACATCTCCGAAGTATAATTCTTACAACCATGCCACTCTTCAGTTCAAATGGGAAACTCACATAACTGACTCAATGGAAGGCCCATCGCATCATAACCCAGGTCGTCATAACTGGCTCACGAGTTCTCGGGCGCGCCGTCACCGAATCCTGGAAACAAGCGAAAGCCTCCTCAGCATACCAAAAAGCGCAACAAAATGGTTCTGCTTCGGGTGGTCCAACTTTCTCCTCCAATGGTCTCACGTTAGATGAGGCCTGCAAAATTCTCAATGTCAAACCACCAAAAGAAGGAAAAATGGATATGGAAGATGTGATGTCGCGGTTCAAGAAGTTGTTCGACACGAACGATCCGAAGAAGGGAGGAAGTTTCTATCTACAGAGTAAAGTGCTGAGAGCGAGAGAGAGGTTAGAGGGCGAAGTGAGAGTTAAGGCAGAAGCAGTGGAGAGGGAGGCCGAATTGGAAAAAGGGTGGAAACCGAAGGTTTTTAAGGACCGGTGATAACTGTCAATAAGGTGCGGGGCTGATGGGTGTGTAGGATGGATAAATTCGAGGACGACAAGACGGTCGAGGAACGACAATATCCCGACATAAGCTCGAACTGATGGACGATGTCGAACGAACCCTGAATGAATCTTTCCTGCGAATAAATGGATGTGCAAACTCTTCCCTCTTTTGTATTAAATACATAGCATGGCGTTTTGGGGGGTGGGAAAGATTATGTGGGTATCCTGGTCAGCATTTCTTGCGTGGATATGAGACATTATGTAGATACTGCATGCGAAAGACGGTCAAATATGAACAAATGTTCCAATCTATAATATATTGGGGCAAAGTTATATTTTTGGTTTGCAGTTTCAAATCAACTCGCCAATGACCATTCTTCTGTTTATATCTCTCTACCATTCAAAAGTTTCTGTGAACGTATTCCTAACTAAAAGCCCCTCTGCTCTATAATTTCTTTTGTACGTCAGTGTCGCTCGTCTTGCCTCCCTTTCGAATTCAGGTTCCACATCACTAATTCTCGCCCAATCTGGAATATCAGCCGCTTCCCTCACATTTTTTATTCCATGCTCTTCGAGTTCCACTACCTTCCTAGCAACTCTTGCCGT